>NC_057354.1:52153153-53429403 GCF_016509475.1 Prionailurus bengalensis | reverse complement strand
CTAGGCTGTCTCTTGACATGGCAGCTGGCTTTATCAGGCAAATTATCTAAGATAAAGCAAGAATTAATTGGGTGGCTTAAAACAACAGAAATTTATTCTCTCACAATTCTGGAAGCTAGAAGTCCAAATTCAAGGTACTGGCGAACTGTGTTCCCTATGCAGATATAAGGAAGAAGCCTTCCTTGCTTCTTATAGCTTCTGAAAGTTGCTGGTATTTCTTGGCACTCCTTGTCTTCTAGACAGCACTCTAACCTCTGCCTCTGTCTTTACATGGCCTTCTCCCTGCATCTCTGTGTCCAAAATTTCCTCTTCTTATAAGAACACTAGTCATTAGATTTGGTCCAACCTAATTCAGGATTAGGATAATTCATCTTAACTTGATTACATCTACAAAGACCCTATTTTAAAATAAGGTTACCTCCACAGGTGGCAGGACTTAGTAGCTCAATATATATTTTTGGGAGACATAATTCAACCCATAATAGAAGGTAACAGGGACAAGTTGCCATATGAAAACCTACTGGGGCCTTTCTAAAATCACAGGTGTTGATGTTTTGAGAGAACTTTCTCAATAATCAATGTCATTCTTTTTCCTTCACGAATCTACCCCTTGTGAAAGAACCAAGGAATACAGTAGAGATAATGATAGGAAGCAAAAATGTCACTGCAGACATGCTTTCCCCTGTTTTTAAGTCACAATGAGCAGAAAACCGAGTGTGTGTTTCTTCTACCTCATTTGGATCTGCAGAGACCAACCAACCAATTTCTGACATACTTTCAATGCTTACTTATTAGAAAGCAATCAGAGAGTCATAGATATACATAAGAAAGCAAACAAAGCAAGTTTATTATACAAGGAGAAGATAGAACAAGTCAAAGTCGGGGAACATTCTGAAGACTCACAGTAAATAATTCTCTCAGAAATAGACCCACTCTAGGAAACAGGACAAAATTTAGAAAATTGCTGATTAGTCCTCCCAGCAAGAAAATTAAGGAGCATTCATTTTGAGGAGAAAAATATTTGAGATGAGAGAAATTCAAATGCAAAAATTTTAAAAAGGAGCACTTGAGTGGCTTATTTGCTTGAGCATCTGACTCTTGATTTCAGCTCATATCACCATCTCAGGGTCATGGAATTGAACCCCACAACAGGCTCTGCACTGGGCATAGAGTCCTCTTAAGATTCTCTCTCTCTCTCTCTCTCTCTCTCTCTCTCTCTCTCTCTCTCTCCCCCCCCTACTGTTCATTCTCTCTCTCAAAAAAATAGGAATTCTACACTAAAAATATTATGAAATAACCTTATCTGGAAAATTTTAATGATTTAAAGGATTTAAAGGAATCTAAAGAAAAAAAGAGAGAGGAAAACATGAGAGACATATTGATTCTGGAAATACAGATAACGTTTTATAGCACTCCTAAATTAACAGAAGAAACTTTTTTCCGATAAAGTGCAGAGCACAAAAGCTCAGGAACTACCAATTAAAATAAATGAATTGACAACAGTTTCCAATCTAAGACAAAAAGAAAATAAAAATCATGGATATCCAATTATGATTAAACTGGCCAGCCTTAGACCTCCCTTTTTCATTACCAAATAGGATTTATTTCAAGATTTCCAAGTTGGTATTCATATGAAAATGAATATAAAAACACTATTTCCTTTAGAAGGGTGCATGATGCATACCATCAATGGACCCTTCTGGGAGAAATTGTATATTTTAGCCAACTGAAATAATTACCAACTAATTCAAGAATGGGAAAGTACAGTAAATAAAAAAAAACATTTACAGGCACAAATGAAGCTAGTTTGATAAAGACTGAATTATAAATATGTATTGTTAGAATATTGTGCAAATAACAAATGTTTTTTGAAAGGCAATATCACAAACTGTTGTCAATAATCATGCCATATGTTAAAGATTTATAATGGGTTAAAAAACTTTAGTTATACAATCTCATACACAATAACCATTTGGATAACCCCTAGTCCAAGGTGCTGGCAATAAGACAAGACAAATGTCAAGGGATATGGGAGAGGAAATGGGGGAAACAGATATGTTAAACTTGAATTCACACTTGACAATGGATAGGTATTCCTTCCTTGTTATTGTCAATTAGGGAAAAATACATACAATTTCCTGGATTTATATTAGCAAGTAAGCACAATTGGACTCATACATTATGCAAGAAAAATTAGCTAATAATAAACGGTTCTGAAGAAACCAAAAACAAACAAACAAGAGCCATCTCTAGGGCCATACTTTATATAGATGTCCATCCATTTTAAGGACTGCCTCAGGCCCACCAATTCTTAAGCAAGAAGACGTCCTGGAATGACACCAAACGGGATATTAAGGAAATAGTGTACATACTCTTTTCCCTCAGAGGTATCTGGTTCCTGGTAGGATACTTTATTCTCATATTTCTCTGTAGCTTTTACCTCCAGTCCAGCTTGGAACTCCAAAATAGTAAAAGATTGATTTTCATTAAATTTTATTAATCTTCAGCATGGCTAAAAAAACATCTCTGGCTAAGTAACCTGTATGAATGGGAAGAAAATATTGAGCTATAACAAGCAATTAAAAA
Organism: Prionailurus bengalensis; assembly: GCF_016509475.1. Taxonomy (NCBI): domain Eukaryota; kingdom Metazoa; phylum Chordata; class Mammalia; order Carnivora; family Felidae; genus Prionailurus; species Prionailurus bengalensis. Next base: position 53,426,817 of record NC_057354.1, on the reverse strand, counting down.
ATCCATTTCTAAAACCCCAACAGTGCAAAATCAAGGAGTCAAACAAATGGAATCCAATGGCTGCAAACAAGTTAGGACATGTTACATGGAATTTTGAGTAGTGAACCAATCTATTTCTGGATGGAAAAACACTTAAAATTTTTTTAACATTTATTCAGTTTTGAGAGACAAAGAGAGATAGAGTGTGAGTGGGGGAGGAGCAGAGAGAGAGAGGGAGACACAGAATCTGAAGCACAGCTGAGCTGTCAGCACAGACCCAAATGCAGGGCTCAAACTCACAGACCGTGAGATCATGACCTGAACTGAGGTCAGATTCTTAACCAACTGAGCCAGGGAAACCTGGGTGGACCTACACTTAGATCATCTCTAAATAATTGAAAAGTCTGAACAATGTCGGAGACTTCATAATTCTCCAGTGTCCAGAAACTTTCGTGTTAAGGATTCTAAAATGTTTACACTCCATCTTAAAATATGATACTTTAGTGTATTGTCAGGGGGAATGAAGAACAGCTAGCTATTATTTTTGGAGTCAAACATCATCTCTGAATGAAGCTTGGTTATTATTTTTATCCTTCTGCTGCCAGTAGAGTGTAGCCTTACAGCCATAGTTGTTTGGCTTAGGATTTATGGATGATAATACATTTTCCAGGACAAATCGAAAATATTTTTGAGAATTTATACTCTATTTCTCTTTATTGGTATTAATTTATTTTTCACTGTTGTTTTATTATATCCTATCTTCTTCAACTCTGAGGATATTTCTACAAGACTGAATAGGAGCAACAAGGTGGAGAGTTGACTTCTTGAGTTGAGTCCATGGGAACACAGGAAGGAACCTGACCCAAGTAGTACATACTTTTTCTCTGGGCTCAGAAGATATCTGCTATTTCTGTTCTTATGATGAGTTGATATCTGAGGTGTCCCTAAGGACTGAAACTTAGTGGGAACCCCAAAAAGGATAGAGCTTTGAAAAAAGAAGAAACAGGTATTGAAACTATTTGTGAAAGTTGATTAAAGCAGTCAGAATTCCCAGATACCACAGAGATTGTAGTGAAATAAAACCCAAACAACAACTTATGAATACTGGAGAAAGTCAAGACACATCTATAGTGAAGCTACACTGAGAAAGCAAATCAAGGTAAGAAAAGTGAGGACTTTCAGAGGTAAGAGCCATTTAAACTTCAGGACCTAATTGCCAAGTCAGTTTGGGGAATTCTAAAGACAAAAGAAGCTTAGTCTGGGGACAAGGCAGGTATCACGGTGACTTACCCCTGTTGAATCTCCAGCACTTTGTGTGGTTTCTCACATATAGTATGTGCTCATTGTCACCAGCTAGACCCCAAGACCTGACCCATGCTGCCCATCTGCTTGTACTCACTCACCTTTGTCTGACATTTCTCCTTAGGCTCTTTCTTCTGACTTGCCTCTTAACTCAAGCAATTAAAACACACAACCAGCCCCAGGTGATGGCAACTGCCCTGACAAGAACTCCTGCAGGTCCAGACCATCACCCACACCCTTTGAGCTAAACCCCTGACTCAAGCCTGTGCACATGGACATTGGAGTGAAACTTGGAATGGCTGGCAACTACCTTTACCTCATTATAATACTAAAAATTTCCACCCAAGAAGGAGCACAAGGCTCATTTACATGACATACAAAGCAAAATATTCGTGCGTTGCCTTAAGGCACATGAGAGACCTAATGCCTGCCTCTACATTTGATGACAAGACTTCCCTTTCTAAATATCCATCATAACTCTAAATAAAAGGAAACATTCAACTGCTCTTGGGAGTCATGGCTTTGGAAGTCATTATTTACTGCAAAAAAAGTTTCCTTTGTGAGACAACTCCTCTGGTGCAGTTTCTGTCACTCACCAAAGAGCTAACTCACATTGATTCCGCTACAATTACTGGCTTATAAATGAATCCAAGATCCAGATGTCTTCAGTATTGTGGGGGTTGCGGTGTTCCTCAGACAGAGAGGATTAGCTGAAGATTGCTTCTCAGAGATAAGCCAGTTAGTATCTTGCCACTATGAGAAAGTGCCAACCAAAGCAGACAGGGTTAGTCAGGTTTCTCACACACATCTTAGAAATCCCCCACTCCATACAAAGGTGTCTAAGCAGGGAGCCTTCAGAATGCTGACTTTCGAACAGATGTCTCTGGTATTGTGTCAGTTTTCCACAATTATCTCAGTTTGACTTAGCCCAGAAGATTATCTTGTATTAAACTAAAAAAGAAAAACTCTTCTGAGACATAAAGCAATATATTTCCTTCAGAGGGACCTTGTTGAGAGTAACCTGGAGAGTCTCTTCTCATCTGCAGGCACAACCTGTGTCTGAAGAACCCGTGTGGGCAAGGAAAGGATGGGAGTCAGGAAAGAGAAGCATGTAGGTCACAACCTCAGAACCTGAGGAAAAGGGAGTGAAATGGCAAAGAGCCACAAACAAGACCCAAACTGAAGTTTTACCTGCAGGAGGCCTGGCTTCCTCAGTAAACATGCAGATGTATTTTCACCTTCTATCTTGTGGTTGTTTTGGCAGCAAAAAAATGAAGGGAGGGTGATTTGTTTGATTTTTGCAGTTGGGCCAAAAAAATTGGAATTTATATAGAAATCACTGTGACCCAGAAATATCCTTGGTGATGTATATATTGAAATCCTTCATGCTTTGCTTTCCTGGTATATAATAGAAGATTCATGGGAAGCAAGGGACACTCAGCAACAGCAACAACAACAATAAAAAACCAAATAATCTGATTTAAAAATGGGCAAATGACTTATTCAAGTCCATCGTGAGCATTGCTTCAAAGATGATATACCAATGGTCAATAAGCATATGAAAAGAAACTTAACATCACTAATCCTAGAGGAAATGTAAATCAAAACCACAATGAGATATCACCTCACACCATTAGGATGACTATGAGAGAAAGAAGGAAAGAAAGAAAGAAAGAAAGAAAGAAAGAAAGAAAGAAAGAGGAGAAATTGGAAGCCTTGTGCTCTGTTGATGGGAATGTAAGCTGGTGCAGTCTCTATGGAAAACAGTATGACAGGTCCTCAAAAAATTAAAAAAAAGAAATATTATATGATCCAGTAATTCTACTTCTATCTACACATCCAAACAAACAGAAAACAGGGTCTCAAAGAGATTTATACACCCATGTTCATAGGAGCACTATTCACAACAGCCAAGAGCGGAAGCTATCTTTCTAGTATCTAGTCACTGGATGACTAGATAACCAACATGTGGCATATACATAAATATAATAGAATATTATCCTTAGAAAGGAATGAAATTCTGACACATCCTAAAACATGAATGAACCTTAAGGACATAACATAGTATGAAATAAGCCAGTCACAAAAAGACAAATAGTATATAATTCAACATATATAAGCTATCAAGAGTGGTCCAATTCATAAAAACAAAAAGTAGAATGCTGGTTGTCAGGGGTTGGGAGAAAAGGGTAGTGGGGAGTCATTGATGAATGAGTACAAAGTTCCAGTTTTGCAAGATGAAAAACTTCTGGAGATAGGCTGTACAATGATGTGATTATACCTAACGCTACTGAATTATACATTTGAAAATAGGTAAGATGGCGAGGCTCCTGGCTGGCTTGGTTGGTTAAGTGTCTGACTGTTGATCTCAACTCAGGTCATTTCTCACATTTTGTGAGGTTGGTCTCTGCACTGACAGAGCAGAGCCTCTTTGTGATTCTCTCTCTCCCTCTCCCTCTGGCCCTCCCCCACTTGTGCACACACACTTTCTCTCTCTTTCAAAGTAAACATATAAGCTTTGAAAAAATAGTTGAGATGGTAAATTTTATGTTATGTATTTTTTACCAAAAATAATTTTAAAACAGAAGAAGGTGATCATTTAAGCTTATTCCAAATAAATACACTTCTGAGAAATGATAACTAGTGGCTCTTGGTGACAGTAGATGGTTTCCTTTTGAGTATCCCCTGATTGGTATTTAGAACCACTGGACCAGCTGTTATTGTGCTTAACTCATCAGCAGATGTCAAGCATCCAGCCAAGATCCTGGGTGATTGCTTTGAAGGTATGGCATGTCAGTAAATGGTAAAAAGGCATTACCAAGAAAAGTGAGATAAACAAATTCAGGGGTCTGCATGCAAATCATGAATTTATCTCTTTGTTACAAACATCCAAATTAGTACCTGGTAGCTTTAAAATTCTCCTCTTATTTTGAGGACAAATTTCAGCTTCTAGGACATAAGGTGGGTTGAAGGTGACTATTTGGAGACTCAGCCACGTAACACTGTGGCAAGTTCCTGTTAGACCTGGCCTGGGCATGAATAGTCAGACAAAATTTCCTATCTAATGAAGTCACAGTTCAAGGTGGGGAGGATTCCAGAGCCCAGGGGGACTTGAGTGGCTAACACAGAGCCTTGTATCTTAAGGGTGGCCACAGTCCAGTTGCTTTTCTCATAAGCTCTTCTGCAAGTGGAAGTCAGCTTCTAATCATATATGGTGGTTAAGAGTTGACTTCAGAAGTGAAATTTTTTCCTGGCTACTTGATTAAATATTTGGAAAAAACTACTTGCTAATGGATATTAAGAACTTGCTTGGAACTTTCTAGGGTCACAGGAAGAACTCATTCTTTTGTTGTCTCCTTCCACATTAAGAGAAAGATCAGGGGCCACATTTAAAATGGTGTTAGTGTTTGAGAAAGCCTCACCAGAAAATTTTAGTGTTAGTTAAAAATGTGTCTTCCGTAAGAAAATTATAATAAAGCTGCATGTGGAGTTCATTGACAGTCCTACAGCCTGTAGCAACTAGGCTGGACCTAGAATCTGTCCAACTTTCCTTCTAGCCTAAAGATGCTATGTTGGCCATGAAGCTTGGCTAGAAAGTCTCCTAGATCCCCAACTGAACTTTGTAATTTCAGGCCAAACTGGGTTCAGAATGAGGTCTCTAGGACTTTTTTTAATCCCTAACTGCTTTGTCCCTGCATCTGTATGGAATTTGCACAATATCACCACAACAGCTTAGTGTTAAGATTTTAAAGTTGGACAACCAAACATTTGGGGTACAGCAAAACTGGAAAACAAAACAAAGATTTTCAACCAAAAAAGCACTTGTTATGGAGCTCCTGTTGCATTGTGTATTCTGCTGGATTGTATTGGGTCCCTTTGAAAAAACTATTTACCAAGGACATTATTATATGATGGCTTAACCACTACAGATATTGGAACACTGAGGCTCCTAAAGGCTTGGGAATCTATCCCCAAACCATGAGTCTGATGCTTAACTGATGGAGCCACCCAGGTGGCCCTATAATGCATAATTTTAATAGTAAATTTGGACACACAGTACATGTCCAATACTTTTTGTTTCTTTCTGCATATTACTAACAAATATGTAGGATTAGAACCATCAGTATCATGCTACCTCAATGAGGTACTAACAGCCAAATCACCTTTAAAACTGTCACACAAAACAAGATTTTTTTGGTCTGGTTTTGGTTTTTGTTTGTTTATTTTTTAAAGATTCCTGTTGTTTTGTTTCTATTTGCTTTGTTAGACTCTAGATGGCTTTATAGTTGCATGTCATATTTTTTCCCTCTAACTGATGATGTCTATGAATGTCTACTAAACATGTAGACAGATTTGTATTTGTTCCTGAGAGCTGTCTCCCTATCTTGCCCATCTTTTAGGGCCCAGATCATGGTGTCTTTGCTGACTAATTTAACTTACACTGGTCTCATTCTACCTGTGACCTTGACTATCATGGCTGAACACTGACAAGCTACTTCACTTGGACAGCCAAGACTGCCTGAGAGACCAGAGGAAGTTCTGGAGAGCATTGTCAGTTGCACACCCACCTGCAAGGTTAATCAGCCAAGAGGACTCAGAATCCTTGGGGTTGATGACGCTAACCAGGACAACACTGTAGTCCTGCCCACAATAGTAGAAGTCAGCAAATCAGGATGAAACAGAACAAGACCCAGGCAGACCATCGTATTAAGCAGTCAAACCAAAAATGTCAGTCTCTTTCATAGTGCTGGGTTTCAGTTAATGTTCAGGGGATAGGCATAGAGAAAGGACTGCTAAGGAATTGCCAAGCCCATTATTGAGGCCACCAAGGTACAGAGACCAGCATATGGGTGACATGTCTCTGAGAATCAAGAGGACATCCAGGTTCTGGAACTTAAATACAAAGTCACATTTGGAAGTATGGCAAAGTTCACTCAAAGGGAGTTCCCTAGAGATGGAAAAAAAGATTGATCAGGGGACCAAATTGTCAGTGCTTCTTCTAGTTCCTATCCTTCTCGGATCCCCATTGACTTGTAGTCATTGAGGTATACTGTTCCAAAGGTGGGCATGTACTTATTCTCGAATTTTTTGCTTCCTTGATTAGAGAATAATCTGAAATCAGAACCTATGGCTTAGCCTTCACATAATGAACACCCACTCCATGCCCAGTAAATATTCATTGTTTCATGAATATTGAATTATGGCTAAATTCGAGCCAAATGCAACACACAGAAACAAATTTCCTTTTTTTGTGTTGTCTTTTATTCCTCTCCAAATTTATCTGTGAACTCAAGCTCCTTCACAATGTGCAATAAGATTAGAAAAGAATCCTTTACTGAATAAGATGTTCTCTTGGACTTCTCTCTTCACATTAGGAGTGATTTCATTTCATCTTCAGGAAAGCATTAAGGCAGTTTTATTGAACAGGAAAGCCTATTTCTTCTAAGTGTACAGGTTCCACTCTGGGGGAAATCACTGTTTTCACACAGCTGCTTTTGAAATATATACACATATACATGTGAATGTGTGCTTACTGAGCCCAGTGGAACAGAGAGAAATAAAAAAGATTCCACATCCTAGACACTCTTGTCTTGTCAGCTGTTCATGACTATTAACAGCAACCCCCACAGCAGCAACTGTTGGGGCCTGTGTCTGCTTTCCAGACAGTACTACTTGGACTGGGAGCAAAATGCCTCCAAGGCAGACAGAAGCCCATTTCCCAGCCAAGCAAAATCATTATCTGCAGAGTGGCTTTGACAGCAGCTGCAGTAGGAGAGTCAGGAGCCCATGGCCAGGCTGGCACAGTGTTGAGAGCTGGGTGTCTGGGTGCTGAAGGAAACCCACAGGTGTCCCGCTTCTGACAGTGTCCTACTCCAAAGCATGGCCAACTTGACTTGCTAAGGTATACCATTACTCTTTGTGGAAGAGGCAAAAATTGTCCTATATAGTGCTTTTAAGATACAGCTAATTTAAAGCAATATACTTAGGAAGATAGTACCTAAATATAAAATATTAAGAGAAAAATTACAAAAAGGGAAAGGCTATTAACTAAGTAGATTTGTAGACAAAGCAAGAGAGAATGGCCAAACAAACCTCCATGTCTACTGGTTGGATCAACCAAGCACGGAATCCAATCTCAACTGCAACTTCCACTCTACTGAAACAAAATGGATTCAGTTTATTTCTAACTCCCTTGCTGTTCCCAGCTTTGGGGTGACCTTCTACAAAGGACTCTCTGGCCTCCAGTCCACATTGTCTCTCCAAAGTTGTGAACCACCTGCCCATTCTAGGTTCTTAGGGACCAGGGTGGCCAGTGTGGGGACAAGAGAAGCTAGCAGATGCAAGAGGAAGGTGACAGAAATCCAAAGAAGTGCAGGAAACCCAGCAAGGGGTAGCACTGGTGATGAGCTATTGCTCCTCACTTGGCATTAGTTTTCCTTTTCATATGTTTTATTTTTTTTCTGGTTCCTTGGTGGGTGGCCCTCGGCCCTTATTTATCTTTTCACATGTCTAGTTCTGCTTGAATATGTGAATGGTTAGCATCTTCACCTCCCCAGTGACTACTTCTCCAAGTTATTTAAAGAAGCTCCACATGGACCTAGAGATTGAAAGAAGGGCAAATGGAGAAGGAGAAAAGAGCTTAGGTGAGAACAATGTACACTTGATGACATATGGCTGGGAATAAATGGTTAAGTCTGCAGTTACTGTAAATTCCAGACAGAAGTAAGTATTTAAGAAATCAATATAATATTTGGCTTCTTTCTTTAAAAGCTTGGTTAGGAATGTTTACTTCTATTTATCACTTAAATTTTTAAAGCTTGTTGCAACAACGTGGAAAAGCAGAAAACAGAGCCAGTAATTGGACTACTTGAACCATGATGTACGGCTGTAGTCACAATGTACATAAATTGTTTTTGGTTCTTTACCTGTTGATTTATTTCAACAACATGGTAATAACCTGTGGCAGGTACTGAGAGGTTCCTAAGTTTAGTAAGTGACCAGATGTTGAAACACATACCCACAATTAACAACCCTGTTTCACTGTTGCTGATTTAGAAGTGATGTTGCACAGCATTTCCTCTTATATTACCTAGTTGACTGGAATTCACACCAGAAGGCCCACAGCAAGTGAGATAAAAGCAGATTCCTGGGCCCCACTTCTATCTCTTATCCCACCTCTTATTCAGGTGCTCTGATGCACACTGTTACCCTCACCTGCAATGCTGTCCTCTCTCAGAGGAAGAACAACTTGAATCATATCAACTTTCAGAAAAAAAATCTTAATATGTGTTGATTTCAATGTGACAATGAAGCAAACATCGCCTACTGATATGGCTAGCAGAGCAGGGGCCATATCTTGTACAGAATCTACTAATTAGAGACTATCTGTAAAACATTTATAAAAGAAATTTTAATCTAGTGATTCTTTCTCTTTATTTTCAGTGGCTTTGTTTGTATACATGATGAGTAAAGTATTGGAAGATCTAAAAATCCCAGAGAGCACCATTTGGACTATTGTGATTGGCTTCTCTTTGGCATTCCAGTGATGTCCTCATCCCAGACCGATGGATAAGGTATAATAGTACTGGGAATATTTGTGTGGTTTGTTTGTTTGTTTGTTTGTTTGTTTTGTGGTTGGAGAAGAGAAGGAGTTTATAGAGAATCAATGATTGACTCTAATTAATTTAGACTCCTGGGTTTGCCTCTACAATCCAACTTATCCATCCAACTTGCTTTGTGTCTCTTCCTTCAAACGGATTGGTCAGTTCAGTTGTCCAACAGCCCCTCCTTGGACTGACACTACTAGACCCCTATTCATGCTTTTTCCAACACTTAACACTCTCTCTTCCCTGCTTATGCAAATTATACCCAAAACTGTTCTACCCTACAGCAAATACTGTTCTCTTTTTAGTTTGCAGGATTTATCATCTATAGACTATACTATTTTGTGGCATTTAATCATATTTTCATTCATTACATCCCTTGCATTGTTATTTAACTTTTTAACATTCTATAAACTCTGACTGCAATAATCATATGTTCCATTTCTTTGTTTCTCCCCACAGGCTATAGCACAGCATGTAGAGCATACAGAATATGTATAGTGAAATGACTATTCACTGTTTTACCTCAGAAAATTATATTTCAATTCTGGAAGATTGGAAACATTTAAACAGACTGTTTACTTTTGGAAATCAATTGGATTGTATAAAATATTTTTAAAAAGATCAGCATATTCTTGAATATTCTTAGAAATTAGAAATATCCAGTGTCTTTAGAAAGTCTGAATATAATAGTTTTTGTCATGTACATTTACATAATTTGTAAACATATATGTATATGATACAGAATTGCTCCTTAGGAGGAAGATTCTTTTCCTCCACAGGATAACACCTGTCTTATAAAATCACCTGTCTTATAAAATAAACAAAATTTAAAAAAAATACTTCTATCCCTAAAGGGAAGCTACTGTCTTCATTTAGAGACCTGTCTTCCACCCCACAGCCCCTGAAGGTTCATTTTTAGTGATTTTTCTCATCCTTTTCACATTGTTCTTTTCTTTCACTCTGTCCTGATTTCCTTCTACTAATTGCTTTTGAGAATTTCCTGTAGTTGTCCCTGATTTTGATATTTCATAGTAGTTATTTAGCTTCTGCTAATAACACTGGGCTCATTTTTTTCCAATTTCACTTAATCTTTTTACCAAATAGCATCTCATATTTAAATTAATTTTATGCTTTTGGAAAAAAAAATGAAAACCTTAATTTATTAGGCCTCAAAAAGAGATATGAGAACACATCTACTGCCTCTTCAGGCCACTGTCCAGATCCAGAACATCTTAAAGTATCCGGTCCTGGACCTTCTTCCTTCTCTTTAGCAACCATATTTATCTAGAACAAAACATAATATATGACTTCTGAGTTTTGTTTCTAATGTTTTTGTTTATATCAAAATCTTATCAGTGTATGAACTGAAATAATTTGTATTAATGTAACAGAACAAAGTTATGTAACATAAGAACTGTTCCACAAAATCCAAGCTGCGTTGTGTCCAGATGCATTGATGTGGCCAACAGAGAAGTCTCTTGATTTAGAAATGCATGCTTAACGGGTACTAGTACTCAGTGGACAAAACAAAGAACAATGTTTGTAAATAATAAATAAGGGTTTAAGTGAAATAGACAAAGCCTTAAAACTAAGAGCAAGTCTGTAGCCATGAAAATGTTATTGAGACAAGGTGTGTGGGTAGAATTATGGGGGAATTTGTATTTAAGTTGACTTTGTTGACAGGGGTAATGCGATATTTCTTTCTCAGCTTAAACTTAGAAGGATGAATTAAAGTATCATTGAATGAAAGTTGTCCAAAGGTACACACTTCTGATTATAAATAAGCACCAGAAAAGCAATGTACAACATGACATGCTGTATGGTATATTTAAATGACAGTTATTAAGAGAGTAGATCTAAGAGTTCTTACCACAAGGGAAAAAGCATTTTTTCTTGTACCTATGTGAGATGAAAGGTGCTAACTAAGCTTACTGTGGTAATATTTGACAATATATGTAAGTCAAGCCATTATGTCATACACCTTAAACATATAAAGTGTTTTGTGTCAATTACATCAATAAAACCGGAAAAATGATTTCATAAGGTTGAGTCAGGGCCAATCTGTTCAAAGCCTGGAACAATTCTACAGAACCTTGATAGTAAGAGTGGACTCATGAGTCAAGAAGAGCTATAGCAAACAAACCCCCTACCCAGAGCCCTGTGGATTGGGGGGAAGGCTTGTCTGATGGAATCAATGCTGTTCATTGAGAAGCTGACATTGGGTGTGAAAATACTGTGCAGGACAGAACTAAGAGCAAGTTCTGTAAGTCCAGATGAGCATTCTTGCAACAGTGGGCTGTGTGGGAACTTTGATGCAAGGTTGATTGTGAGACCTGGGAAATCCATGTTAAGATGGCGACAGCTCTTAGAAACACAGAAAGGAACAAGGAAAACAGAAAGGTTAGGTGCAGCCCCTACATAGCACGTGAAAGTAAAGAATTGCCATGCTGGTTGGGTGGTGCCAGTGTTATAGAAGAAGGAAAGAGAATATCTGTGAATCCTAGGGTAGGGCATGGTTTGTAGAAAACAAATTCTTTTTCTTCTTTGCTTTTGACTTCCCAGGGGGAAGCAGTAGCATGTTGTCACATGAACAGTGAAAATGACTGGGATCCCTTTGGAATTACTCTGTGCCATGTCTTGGGGCTGCTGTAACAGAATACCATACACAGTGTGGGTTAAAAACAACAGAAATTTACTTCTTACAGTGCTGGAGGTCGGGAAGTCCAAGATTAAGGGACTAACAGACTCAGCATGTAGTGGGCTTGTTACCTGGTTCATAGTTTCCAGACTTTTCACTGTGTTCTTATGCAGCAGGATGGGAAGGGAGCATTCTGGAGCCTTTTTTATAAGGGCACTAATAACACTCATGGGACCCACCTTCATGACCTAAGCACTTCCCAGAAGCTTCCATCCTAATACCTCCATCATACTGGAGGTTAGGTTTCAACATATGAAATCTGGGGGAGTTCCAAGAATTCATTCCATAGCAATGTACGATCTGAATAAAGGAGACAGAGTAGACAAGCAGAGAGGAGGAGGAAGCTTGGTTCCGATCCTCAGGGGGTTGGTTAGTGAGTATGGAGCCTAGGATCGTGAGTAAATGGACAAGGGGAAGAGTGTGCATGGCTGGAGAGGAAGAAGAGTGAGGTGAGATGGAGGCAAGCTGGCCTTGAGGACCACACACTCTGGCAACACTGTCCCAGCCTAGGTTAGCCTTTGCTTACTGAGAGAGAAAGGAATAAGGCAATTTTTGGAAATATGATGTATGGACAAGCATCCTCTACTTATTTTAGCTTGGTCCTTTGTACCTCAGATGACTGGAGAGCTACAGGTTGAACATAGAAACAAGTAAGTCTATAAAAGTAAATTGTGTCTTAGGCACCATGTCAATTTATCAATCTATGTAAATTACAACACATTAATTAATAAGTGCAATATTAGCTCTTTTAAATATCCCAAATTCCCAAGGCTAACAATAATGTCTAATCTCCCTGATTATGTCTATGACCTCTAATTTAACTAATCTGTCATGGTTAGTTGGCTTCTGGGTTATTGGTTCGCGAACTTATGCAGACATGCTGGTTTGATTTAAATAAGGTATATAATAAGTTTTGAAGAGGTCTGTGGAATTCTAGGCCTAATGACCTTAAAGTCACTGGTAAAAAGTGATATTTTATTCTGAAGACTTTGTATAACAACTACAAAGCCAACCTTGAAGAAATAGAGTCCTAAAGTGTAAATACCTTTCTTAAAGATTTTCATTCCCATTCCATAATTTGTATGCTTGCCTTCAAGCCTTAGTGGAGTTTAAAGACTTAATCTCTTCACATGTGGAGTTCTTTATTTAACATTGAATTCCATCTTTTATACTCATCAGTAAATATATTAATAAAACTCTGTTACTACTTTTAAAGTTTATAAAAAGTTAGCTTGTGGATGGCTACTTAGTGAAATGCAACAAAGACAAAATAGATCATATTGAGAAAATGAAATCACTCCTTATTATTATTTTTTTTTTTGCAACACATTCTGGATATAACTTTTGAACAGCTGAAGCAGGTGCCCTTTGATTTTTCAAATTTGACAATTTTAGGATGGAAGTTCTTTTCCCATCTCTATTATTTTTGATATGTCAATTTTCCCATAATTTGGGGGCAGGTATTATGGTCAGCTGACAATTAGATCTCATTTCCTTTTTCTCTGACTATTCCTTTGTCTCCAGTGATCTCCAAAGTGGGGTGCATGACTTCCAAAGTGGGGAAGGCACAAGATGATCCCTTGTGAGGTCGGGGCTGAGTGTCTATTCTCAACCTACTAACATTGGTATGGGAACACTGCGACAGACATGACTTTTATCTCCTACGTGCTCAATTTTTAAACTTCATACTCCTTCCTTTTTAAGAATCAAATTCGTTGTCTCTTTATGTATAATATTTTGCTGGTATGTAGGGGTTGGAATGGGACACATGGTTTAATCACAGGTACCTCAGGAATTTTGTGTTAAAATGTTTCCTTTGCATAGCTATTTAAAACGTAACACTATGCCTATTTTGTAGTGAAAGGGTTGTTAAAAGAATTCCTGGCATGAAGAAATAGATGACAGAAGAGTGCAGGGGAGAATTTGGGTCAGATCTTGAAAATTCTCAACCAGTCATTGAAAGATAGTTATTAAGGCCTGAATTGACCTGAATACCTATTTCTTTTCCTCTTCCTGCTCAAGAGTAGGTAAATGGAGCTGTGTATGTGAGGAACCATCTGAACCATAAAGTAGAAATTCCCCAAATATTTTTTTGAATGTTTATTTATTTTTGAGAGACAGAGATAGAGCATGAGCAGGGAAAGGGCAAAGAGAGAGGGAGACACAGAACCTGAGGCAGGCTCCAGGCTCTGAGCTGTCATCACAGAGCTGGATGTGGGGCTCAAACCCACGAACTGCGAGATCATGACTTGAGCCCAAGTCAGACGCTTAACCGACTGAACCACCCAGGTGCCCCAAAAGTCCCCAAATATTTGATCCTACAGTCTCAATTCTAGAAATCTACTGTAAGGAAATAATTGAAAAATGAGCAAAATATTCATATATAAATGCTTATTGAAAAATACTTTATGTTAAAAAACAAAAAAAAGAGAAACACCTTTAATATCCCCAAATAGTGTATTCATGATGATATATCCATTCAGTGGATACACGGAATATCATGTAACCTTTAACAGTGATCCTGTGTGAAAAAAAAAATATGAAAGCTTAGAAAGTTACTCTTGGTATGGACTTCAGTTAAGAAAGAATGATCAAATGCTTTATCCTGACACTAATGTTGAAAAAGAAACAATAACGAATTAGAAGAAATCCACCAATTCATCAGCTGTCAGAATCTTTGGGTGGCATAGCTAGAGGTTAATTTTCTACTCAATTTTAATTGCATACTTTAAGATTTTATTGTTTATAATGAGCATGCACTGCATTTACAATCAGTAAAATAAATTAAAAATCTATTTAAAAATGAGAAAATTTGATGACTCAACCTAGCAGTAACCCCCAGCACTGGCACTTCCTCTGGTGAGTGATTGTTACTATTGTTACTTTTCCTTTCTACCTTCCCTGCTGAGAAGGGGTGCCGCTGTCCTGCTCTTCATAGCTATCTACCCCAGCCAAGCAGTTATTACTCCTTTTAGAAAAGATAGAACCCGGTGAGGAAGTGTGGCCTCTTCCAGATGCATACCTGCCTTTTACAACTTTTCTGGAAACTGTCTCAAAGCAACAGAAATAACCTCCAACCACGATGAAGTATCAGAATCTGTACTTACACGAATGCCTGACGAGGCACTGCACTTAGGGGACCCAATTAAGAACATGTAAATGCAATCTTTCTTCAAGCAAGTGACGAGCTCCTGTAGCTCACAGGGCTGTGCAATGCAGCCCCCAAGTGGGAAGGGGAGGGCACTGTGCATGTCAATCCATTTGCTATTATTGGCTGCATTTTCTTCTGCTTACAAATCTACACATTCATAAATAATCTATTTTGATGAAGCAGTGAAAGCAATCTTTACTCAGACTTTGGATGTTTTCTGTTCTGTTTTTAACTTTTTTATTGAACTATAGTTAACATGGGATGTTGTGTTAGTTTCAGGTGTACAACATAGTGATTCGACAATTGTGCACATTATTCAGTGCCCCCACGATAAGTGTGGTCACCATCTGTCACCATACAACATTGTTACTGTATTACTGACTGTATTCCCTAGGCTGTACTTTTCAACCACGTGACTTATTTATTTTATGACTGGAAGTTTGCACCTTTTGTACTCTTCCTGTTTTCTGTTTTGGATATTAAAATACATCTTCTATTTTGTCATATTCTCCCAAGCTGTTATGCAAATTAAGCCCCTTCTTAAGTAGGTTTCTGGAAGGATCTTAACACTGGGTGCAGTTAAGCTGATGCACTAAATTCCACTGTGATTGAACAAGATGGGTGAGGAGCCTGGCTCTATTGTCCTCCACCCCCTCCAGTGTCTCCTAAGCTTTGGAAATAAGACAGAGTAATTCTCCTTGCTGACAGTCTACTCAGGGTCTCACATTTCTGCAGCTGTCTGGTATGAACAAATTGAAGTTTTTCTGTAATTTTCTGTGAGACACAGCAGCCTTGGGATATCTTTGGTCACCTCATTCCCCCTTACATTCAATTTCCCACCATCAGTCTTGCCTGCCTTTGCCTGTCTTATCCTCAAAAATGCCTTCGCATGCGGTGGGCAGGGCAGGGAATGGGCGGGATCTGTGATGGATTTCTTACCAGAGGTTAATACATACTGAGGTGGTAGAAAGGCTGTATAATTATTTTTTTCTTCAAGTGCTATCTTTGGGCCTCTGCCTCTGTAAGCTCTTGGCCTGGCCTCCCATATGCTCATTCGTTCTCTGTGCATCTCAGAATTGCACGCATACACATGCAGCAGTATGAGTGTGATCACCTTCCTGGAAACAAAACATTCAAAAGGCTTTTCCTTTCCTTTCTGCAATTTAAATCCTTCATCACCTTCCTGCTTGGTTATGCCCACATCTTTTCACTTTTTATCTGTAAATCCACACCTTCATCTGTGGATCATTCATCTTTTGGGATCAGGACTGCTTTAAGGATCAGATGGCATATATAATATACGTGGCTTTTCTCTGGAAAGTAATGAACAGCCCACGGAGAAGCAGTGGTTTTGCACTGTTATCTGATAATTTCCATAGTTGGTGCATCTTGCCTGGTGTTGGAACACACTGAGGTATTCTCATTTCACTCTCCTTTATCTCAGGCCTTAGGACTCCCACGTAATCAGAAAATCCACGAAAAGAGGGAGGTGAGGGCAGTCTAACTCATATTAATCAGAATGTATTACATTCGATCCTCCTTGGAATCTTATGATGTAAACATGATTACCTTTTCTACTGATGAAGACACTAAGGCTCAGGATAGGAAGACCAACATCACAGAGTCAGAAAATGGCAGGGTATAAAAGAGTGTGATAAAATTCCTCTGCTATTTTCATTACTTCTTCTGGACAATGCTTCTCTAATAGCCCTGTAGTGTTACTGCTGTGATCCTGCTGTGATCCACCTTATAGAAATCAAGGTGTTTCTCTAGGGGAGGCAACTTAACAGCTTCCCGTTGCCCTTTCTCTTGACAATGACCTTATCCTAATTTTTTATTCCTGGGTTGGCTGGAAAAAATTATTGCTGATGTAGAGGAAGAAAAAGATTCTTCCTCTACCCTCTTAGGGTTCAGTGACTGGGGCCAGTGAATCAAACTGATAAAAGACAAAATAACAGGCAGAAAAACAATTGTTTATTTATGCATGAAATGCACATATACATGAGAGAATTCATTGATGAATAACTCGAAGGGTTGGTTAGAATTTGGAACTTATACATACCTTAGCAGAGGGCAATGAATTTGTGGAGGGATGACAAGACAAAGGAAGGGGATTTGGACTTCTTGGGGTGGTAAGTCACAGGAGGGTAAATATATGGGGAAATAATGGAAGACAAGGGATTTTTTAAGTAAGGTTTTTTTTTTTATTACAAATCCAGCTCAGCTTTCTGTCTCCAGTACTAATGACTATTCTTCTGGTATGGGAAAGAGGAGGGGGACACCTTCATAAAGGGAAATTTATGCCTTGGTTTTAAGCAGAAAGAAGGAGGGTAGAGAGTTTCCCCTGTGTCTGCCGTTTCTCAATTGCCTTAAGCTCAAAATAATCCTTATACTAGAGTGGCGAATTTTGAGGTCGTGTGCTGTGATTCCCCCTCACTGTTTCTTTTTAAAAAATTTTTAAAAATATTTGTTTATTTTTGAGAGAGAGAGAGAGAGAGAGAGCATGAACAGGGGACAGGCAGAGAGAGAGGGAGACACAGAATCTGAAGCGGGCTCCAGGCTCTGAGCTGTCAGCCCAGAGCTCCACACGGGGCTCGAACTCATGAGTCATGAAATCGTGACCTGATCCGAAGTCGGGAACTTAACCTGCTGGGCCACCCAGGCACCCCCTCTTCATTGCTTCTTAAATTCTGTAAAGGGAGGATGAACCTGAGTAATACTCAGGGTGATGAGAGCCCTTAAGTCACAGAATGTTTTGCAAGCCTATGTCATCTTAGAGATATCAGTGCAACATTAAGAAGACATAGGCTGATAACCTCTATTTTAATGGGGGCTTCATTTTAAAATTTCCATTACGAGGGGCACCTGGGTGGCTCAATTGGTTAAGCATCCAACTTTGGCCTAGATAATGATCTCACTATTCCCAAGTTCAAGCCCCACGTCAAGCTCTGTGCTGACAACTCAGAGCCTGGAGCCTGTTTCAGATTCTGTGTCTCCCTTTCTTTCTCTGACCCTCCCCCCGCCCCACTCTCTCTCTTTCTCTCTCTCAAAAATAAACATTTAAAAACTAAAAAAATAAATAAAAAAATAAAATTGCAATTATGAGAATATTACTTGGAAATTGACCAAAGTAATGTTTTGTTAATTGTGTTCAGATGGAAACATAGATTTTCCTGATAAAAATAAATATTTTCACTTTGTATGTCCATATATGTGATATAAATTTTTTCAAATGTTTTGGTCTATTTAATGTGCTTTTAAAAATATTTTCAACCCTGTATTTCATTTTGTATATTATCTATGACCTCTCACAAAAACAAAGAAAGAAAAATCATCTTGGTTTTTCCTTGCTTCTTCTCTTTCTCAAAGGCTTAATTTATAAATGCTTCGTGGAGAAACAATTGATTTAAGTGTTAACATGCAATGAACATGCACTAAAAGAGTCAATTATGTCAAGATCAACTAACCAGAATTCTTCATTAATGAAACATTAAAATATACTCTGCTTTTATGAGGAAAATGTTATCTTGTAAGAAAAAATATCGAGAGAAAGTCATTAAGAAAAAAAGATTCAGGGGCGCCTGGGTGGCGCAGTCAGTTAAACGTCCGACTTCAGCCAGGTCACGATCTCGCGGTCCGTGAGTTCGAGCCCCGCGTCAGGCTCTGGGCTGATGGCTCAGAGCCTGGAGCCTGTTTCTGATTCTGTGTCTCCCTCTCTCTCTGCCCCTCCCCCGTTCATGCTCTGTCTCTCTCTGTCCCAAAAATAAATAAACGTTGAAAAAAAAAAAAAAGATTCAGGGTATGATATGGACTGATGACCACTGCAGTCGATGAGTATTTGTATCCTCCTATCTACTCCAAATTCCCTGATAATGACCAGAATCACCATGTCTTTTTCCTACATTGGACTCTAAGCTACTTAGACCTGGGATATGTTAGGTACCCACAGTCCTGGGGCCACAGCACAGTGCCCGGCTCATAGTAGGTTTTATGAATAAATTCATGGTCAAAATGATGACCCAGAGATCCTGATTTCCATTCACCAAAACAAACAAACAAACAAACAAACAAACAAAAAAACAAAAAAAAAACCGAACTAAATCAGTTCTGATAATTACTATGTTAGTGAGGTAGGTAGAAAGATCACTATAAGGAAAACCATCGGCAAGCATTATTATATCGGGGTGGCAGTTCCAGGGACAGTGAGGGCCTGGTGTTCTCTGGGATCTTCTCTGAATAGACAGACCAACAGCTCTTAGCCATTTTCTACCTTCATCACCAAGGGCTCCACCTCCCTCTGGGGAGAGTTAATGGCTCATATGCATGGGTTTCAACAAGAAATGGGGTGCATTTATAGATGTGCTTTGGGGGGATTCTCTTGCAGTAAAAAAGTGGTTAAATCCTCAAGCTCTGGGGGCACCTAGGTGGCTTAGTTGGTTAAGCATCCGAATCTTGATTTCGGCTCAGGTCATGATCTCACCGTTGTGGGATTGAGCCCCTGACAGTGCAGACCCTGCCTCAGATTCTCTCTCTCCCTCTCTCTCTCTCTGCCCCTCCTCCCCTCGTTCTCTCTCTCTCAAAATAAGTAAGTAAACTTTAAAAAAAAATACTGAAGCTCTGGACTTAAAATGCAAACCTCTGCTCTGCTAACTACCAACTTGTTAAATAGGTTTTAATTAACCTTTCTGTGGCTGTTTGTCACCTGGGAAATGGCAGTAGTAACTGTGAATACCACTGACCCTTGAGAAACATGATCTTAGCTGTGTGGGTCCACTTATACAGTAGAGTAAGTGTATTTTCTCCTTATAAAAATTTTTTTAAATTATTTATTTATTTTGAGAGAGAGAGAGACAGAGAGAGAGAGAACAGCATGAGCAGAGGAGTTGCCTAGAGAGAGGGAAAGAGAATCTCAAGCAGACTCCACTCAGTGGAGCCTGAGGTGGGACTAGATCCCAGGACAGTGAGATCACGACCTGAGGTGATATCAAGAGTCAGAGGCTCCAATGACTGAGACACTTAGGTGCCCCATTTCCTTATAAATTTCTTAATAACAGTTTATTTTCTCTGGCTTATTGTATTGTACAAATACAGTATATCATAAATATAACATAAAATATTTGTTAATCAACTGTTTTTATTATTGATAAGGCTTCTGGTCAACAGTCGGCTATTAGTAATTAAGCTTTATACATACATTTTTGACTGTGTGTGGATTGGTGCCTCTAGTCTCTGAATTCTTCAATGGTCACTTGTACTCCATAGGGTTGGTGTAGAGATTAAAAGCCTTGCAAAGTTCCTGACACATACATACCTGTTGACTTCCAGGTCTACTTGAGGAATCATCCCTACACACTGCCGCATCAGCATAATGATCATGGATTTTCCTTTCAACTAATCCTTGGTGACTGGACATCTCCTCTGAGAGGTTCTCAGTTTGCAAGGGTGCAGCAGTGTCTCATATGCCTCAGTGAGTGTATTGTTATTGAACATCTGCCCACATTTTGGATTTGTTGCTTTGGCTGAATTCTAAGAAGCAGAGTTACTAAGCTGGAAGTCAGCATCATTCCAAAAAGCTGCTTTCCAAAAAGTTTGTCTGATTCATCCTCCCACCAGAGAATCTTGGCTTTGTGTATACTTACGGTATCCTGTATTTTCCTGTTCTCTGAAGTTGAGAGTATTGTATGTGAAAATATAAAAAAATAATGTAAAATCTAGGCACAAAGTCTATTACAAACTCACAGAGACTGAGAGGGATGATTGGTGGCACACATCCGCCTGAGCAGTGGACCCAACGCAAGATGCGAGTGGGGTCTGGATATTGCCACTGCCCGCCCTTGTGGACCCCCACAGTGGGAGGACCTAACAGAGCAAGAATATCCTTTGATCCATAGAACTTTCTGATTCTACTTATTTTCTTTTCCTTCTGTCTTAACTTCATCCTTGGACCAATTCCTTCAAAGAGACCTGAGTGCTTCTGCCCCAGAGTCACATGAAACTCCTTGTTTCTTGTGTTTAGATCAATATAAAGGGCAAAAATAATTTAAAGAACGATTGACCTTCTTTGTTATTTGCACAAATTATTTTAATTTTTCTGCATGTTTGCAGCTATAGGGGTGTTTAAAAAAAGAAAAAGGCAAGAACTATATTTTTGATCTCACTAGTGTATCCCCGTTGCAATACTTCATATATTTGCCTGCCGAGAAAATACATTGCAGTTCTTCATGAGGGGAATGAAGATTTATATGTCTTATCTTTGTCCTGTGCACACCAATCCTAGCTCGTGGCTTCAATAAGCTACAACAGTTAGAAGGTTTAGAAATGGTCAGCTGGAGGCAACAGATGATTTCTGAATTCAATCAAAAGATGATCCAGTCAGAGGTGTTCAGAGCTTTCCAAAGCCTGTACAAGCTTCCCTAGACTGTGCTGAACTGATAGAATAATTTGTGTCAAACCCAGTAGGCCGGAGTTCTTGAGCTCCTGAAGGCTTCTGCCCTGGGGAGCCCAACAACCCATTCATAATGCACTATGTGGCTAACTTATAAATTAACAACCCCAGCTTCTAAGACCTGTCAGTCAGGTGTCATTGCATAATGCCTGGAGACCCAGGAAGGAAGCACTCAGAATGAAGTTAGCAGAAAGTCTTTAAGTACATAATCACAAGATGCCATCAGCTCATTTTGGTTTTGTGTCAGTATTTGATAATCAGGCTTTTTTGTTCCAAATGATGCTCTTGTGGAGAAATGGGCAATCAATCATCTTGTGCCCTTTTTCCTCTGACACCTATTGGCACCTTGAATATGGAGTTTCCATGAATAGCCCTGTGTCCAGACACAGAGACTAGTTGGAGTTTCTTCCTCTCTGACTGTTCACAGATTGGTGCTGTCAGTGCCTGATGGGTGAAGGGTACAGTGTGGAGAGAACAGGAATGACTGAGTCCACTTTAAAAGTCAACAGGATCCCAAAGAAAGGAAATGCCTCCCTGATAGTGAAAGTGAGTGTGGTGTGAGTTCATATTTTAGTGAGGCTTTTGATGCCTTATCCATGCCTTCACTAAGCTGAGTAGTTCTGAACTCAATACACTATTATTCATCATGCATAACATATTGAACCTTCAAAGGCTTATCAAGTCCAGTTTAGTTCAATTAATATTTATTGAGTATCTGCTATATGCAAAGTGCCCTTTAGGCTTTCAGACAGGAATTCAGTGATGACGAGAAAGCAGAACTCATTCTCAGGTCACCCCAGCCCAGGCAGTGGGATAGATTAAGCAGCACCCAAAGTAGGAGGTGGTAAATCCTCATAAAAAGACATGAGGAGTTGGAGAAAAAAGGACTCAGGTAGGACCAGAAAGACTCTCTGAAACAGAATTTCAAATACAGAGATCTACACACCACACTACATGCTGATCCATACATCACACTGCATGGTGACCTACACACCACACTGCATGGTGAGGTACTCATCACACTGCACAATGACCTACACTGTTATAGAAAATGTGAGAAAACTCCCTGTCTCAATGTGGGTGGGTGTGCTCCCTGGGTTTCAAAGTCACTTGGAAAGTTAGATATAATTTGCTAATGTTTGCATATAAAAATAATTTACTTCCCTTAGCTTCTGTATATTCATCTTTCCTTTTTCTTGCAAACTATACAGATGACTCTTAATCCTTTATTTCAAGTGGCTGGAAGAAAATGAAATTACATTTTAGCTGAGACTTTGTTTTTATGAGAAAGGGAGAAAAATGGGGAATGCGACACATATTTTAATGGAGACCCATTTCTGAAAGTGGCTTGAAGCCTCAGTAGTAAGCTTTCAGATAAAGTTTTAGGTGACATTTTAAGTTTGTACTCTGGGTGGAAAACTTTAAATTATAGGGGCCAGAGTTTTGTCTTCTCTCTACAGCAACTTCTTATAGCTGGAACACACTGTTTATTCAGATCTGTGCCCTGCTGCAATATTTGCTATTTTGAAAATCATATCTACTTACGTTTTCATTCTTTTTATATCCTACACTTTAAAATTATCAGGTATGTTTTGATTTTATGGGGCTTTAAGACCTTATGCAGATAAGGGGCCCCGGATGGCTCAGTCTGTTAAGTGCCCTACTCTTGATTTCAGCTCAGATCATGATCTCAAGGTTTGTGGGTTCGAGCCCTGCATTGACCTTCATGCTAAGAGTGCAGAGCCTGCTTGGGATTCTGTCTCCATCTCTCTCTGCCCCTCCCCTGCTCATTCTCTATCTCTCAAAATAAATAAATTAAAAAAAATTTTTAAAAAGCTTATCCAGATACAGGATTACTATAAAATACAAAGACTGAAGTTTTGGGGCAGTTAATAAAAATTATGGCCATTGTTTGGGCACCTGGATGGCTCAGTCGGTTAAGCATAGGATTCTTGGGTTAGGCTCTGGTCATGATTTCATGGTTCATGATTATATCATGGTTCATGCTTGTTATTCTCTCTTTCTCTCTCTCTCTCTCTCTCTCTCTCACAAAATAAATAAATAAACTTAACAAAAATATATGGTCACTGTTTAAATCACAAAAGGTTCATCATCATCAAAAAGTATTTTTAGAGATCATATATATATATATGTATATATATATATGCCCCTGTCCATGCCCTTAAGGATATTATCCTCCATTTGGTCATACAGGAAAGAAAATGATAGCCCCAAACTTCATATGACTTGAGTGACAAGACAGCATGGGGGAGGTGAGAAAGGGAGTTGACCATCTGTCTGGTGGGAGTGTTGCATGTATGGGGGCAGGAAAATGGGAATCCTCGAACCTTCCTCTGGGTTTTCCTGTGAACTCTAAAGTGCTCTAAAAATATATCCTTAGTAAAAAGGATTTCACCAGTTACCATGCTTTTCAACCACTCCTGGAGATCTTAATGTCACCAATGCTTTCTTTCCTTCCAGAGAATACACACTTGCAGGTGCATGCATTCTCCCGTTTCCTTCCAACATGAATACAGAATGCTCTACACATTGCTTTGCAATTGGATTAATTTTTTTTTACTTTATATATAGTGAAGATAATTCCAATATTAGTTTAAATAACTTCCTCAATTTTTTTTTTTCGGCGAGGGAGGGAGGTGTTTGCACAGTATTTCATAGCATGGATGACCAAAATCCAAAATATATTTAACCATTCTCCTTTTGAAGAACATTTATGTTGCTTAAAATCTTTGATGGTACACAGCATGCTGCAAAGACTATTGTTACTTGAATCACATGCAACTCAACCCAGAGGACTATATTTTTGTGGTTGGGTGGCTTTTTGCCCCAAGCAGATCAGAGAGTGTCACCACCTTCACCACACTCTCTCCATCGCCTATTTTCTTTCTTTCTTTTTCTTTTTTTTTTTTAATTTTTTTTTCAACGTTTATTTATTTTTGGGACAGAGAGAGAGCATGAACGGGGGAGGGGCAGAGAGAGAGGGAGACACAGAATCGGAAACAGGCTCCAGGCTCTGAGCCATCAGCCCAGAGCCTCACGCGGGGCTCGAACTCACGGACCGCGAGATCGTGACCTGGCTGAAGGACGCTTAACCGACTGCGCCACCCAGGCGCCCCTCCATCGCCTATTTTCAAAACAAATCTCCATTCCTAAGCAAGATCTGGTGTTCAGCTGCCTTCTCTGCCCCCTCTCTGAGGTATCTCTCTCCAGTTCCATGTTCTGCTTCTGCAGCCTGACCCTCACTGCTTCATAGTTGTTCCTAGATCTGAGCCTTTATTGTGATTGTCACTCAGCCACCCAGAATGCCTTACACCAGCCATCCATACTTTCTCCAGGCAGAAAAGGAATCCTTAGTCTTTAAAGACAACATTCACCGTATCTGTGGAGATTTCTAAACCTCTCAGGAAGAATTAAATGCCTTTTCCTCTGCCTTGTACCTCTGCTTCCATAAATGTCATTTTCCATGTGTTGTGAATAGCCCTTCTGGATCTGTTCTTCAAGGACAGGCCCTGGGCATACTATTTATATTCCTTCCTGTGCTACCACTGTGACTGGTACACTGTAGTCACACAGAAAACAAATGGATATGACTTCCTTTTCTTCTTCCTCCACCTGCCATACTAGATCTGCATTAGGTTAAGGTTCCTGTACTCACAACAAATTAGTACTTTGCAAAGTAAACACACAAAAGCTCTGGCTAGAGAGAACCTTGCCTTGATTACAGTCACCTCATGCCTACTGATTACTTGGTGTCCCTTGACATTCATCATCTGCCAGTTATTTTCAGTTCATAACCCACTGTATGTCTTAGCTACCTTTGCTTCCTGCTGCTCAATTTTAATCTTGCATGTCTAGAAATTGCACCTGCTGTTTATGCTGACCACTGATTCCCGGCTACCTCTTTAACTTCTTCCTTACCTGCCCAGAATTTGAAACTTTCTGCATCTCAGTTCTTACAGATTTATGCTTTCTCATTACCACGTGTCTTTTCTGCTTCCCAAATACAAAGCTTCCCAAAGTCATCTTCCATTTACCATGATAAATAGTTTTGGGATGCCTGATCTTCATTTGAGTCTTCAAGATGACAAGTTCTTTTTCTATTTGTACTCCTTGTGAATGAACAGCAATTGGTGCAGTTAACTGACAGAATTCTTGGGTTCTCAGTCCCACTGTCTAGATCTGTAGTTGGAATGCAGGGATAGATGTCCAGTCTCCAGGCCAGTCTCTAATGTGAAGCCTGCAGCTTTCAGGCACGAGATAATTGGGATTAGAGGATCTCCCCTGAACACACAGGTTCCATCACACTTTGTACACAAAGAGTTCTCCAAAATCTATAGTTATCAATAGGTATTGCTACCAGTGTTCATCTTTGTTTCCACTTCCACCACTATGCTATGTGTGTTGAAGTCAGGATCCTACCACCAGCTTCCCATAGTTCTGACCCAGTTTTTTCCCCCTGGGTTGTGATCTTTGAATAGAAAAAGTCAGTTAGTGTGGGGAGCAGTGAGGGGGGCACAGTGATTTACATGTGCAGGGAAGCCAAGGAAAGCATTCAGACACTGCTGTCCATTCACAGACTGCTGCATCATCAATAGAAAGAAAGAAGAAATGGCCTTAATGAAATAAGAACAGAATTTTACAGAGAGAATAGATTAGAAAAAATATTTAAAGAAGGGGGTTTTGAAGTATTGAGTATAAACTGAAAAGGGCATCCATGAAGTGTCTTACATTGGCTACACTAATGAGAACAAATGATGACATGGAAAATTAAATCACTAACATTGTGAACATGGTCAACAAACCAAAAAGACAGCTGATGGCACATCCACTTTGGATGACAGATTGGCAGTTTCTTATTAAGTTAAACATGGTTTTGTCATAGAATCAAGCATTTGCACTCCTAGATATTTACGCAATGAGTTGAAATTTTATGTCCACACAAAAAAAGTGAATACAACCATGATGCCCTTCGAAAAATAAATGGATGAACACACTGTGGTACTTCCAAACAATGATTATTCAATTATAAAAAGAATGAGTTATCAAGCCACATAAAGATATGAACTTCAATGCATGTTCAGTCTGAAACTACTTCATATTGTGTAGTTCCCACTGCACAACACTCGAAAAAAGCAAAAGTATAGCACCAGTGAGATCAATGTTTGCCAGGGATTTCAGGGGGAGAGGTAAGGGTTGAACAGATGAAGCGAAGGGCATTTTTAGGTCAATGAACTATTTTTTGTGATATTGTCATTGTGGATACATGACATTACACATTTTTTTCAAAACCTGTTGAACTTCACAGAACAAAGAGTGAACCTTACTGCAGGCAGAGTAAAAAATAAAAATCATCCCCAGGAAGAAAGGAAGACTGTAGAAAAAAAATAACTGCATTTAAAATTGCATGAAACAACCTCACTGAAAGGAAGGTTGCTACTTGCTGTCTTGGATCACTTGATCTAGGAAAAGTCAGTTGCTATATCATGAAGACACTCAAGCAGCCTTTTACAAGATAAAGAACCAGGAACTTCTGACCATAGTCATTTTGAAAGTGGATCTTTCAGCCTTCAGATAATTGCAACTTTGGCCAATCTGGTGGTACAGAAACAACCAGTTCAGCTCCTTTCAAATTCCTGACTGACAAGAACTGTGAGATAATAAATGTGTTAAACTGCTAAAGAGGACACAGAAAGAAGGAGAAGAGAGAGGAGGAGGAAGGGATAAAGGGTAGGAGTGGGGGAGGGTAGGAAACAGAGGGAAATATGAAGCTATTGAGGAAGAAGTTGATAGACATGGAAGAAAGACAGTGGAACTCCAATCTAGAATGAAAAGAGAATAGTCAATATATAAAAGTAGAAACCTTCTTGAGCTTTAAAAGTATTCAAATACAGGGGAGTCTGGGTAGCTCAATTGGTGAACCATCTGACTTTGGATCAGGTTATGATCTCACAGTTCATGAGTTCGAGCCCCATATCAGGCTCTGTGCTGACAGCTCAGAGACTGTAACATACGTCAGATTCTGTGTGTCCCTCTCCCCCATTCACACTCTGTCTCTTTCTGTCTCTCAAAAATAAATAAACATTAAAAGTATTCAAATATATTGATTCAAAGAGTTGGCTATATTTTGAACCAAAAAAGGGGAACATCATGTTTATTCAGAAGAGAAAGCTAAGAAAAAAACCCCACAAAACAAAACAGAAAGTCATGCAGGTATCCTGGCAGCCAGAAAACATAATAAAACAACAGCAAGAAAAATAAACTAATTATTTCTAAGAAATCTGCATGACCTCAGACATTTGATCTGCTATACTAAATTACAGCAGGAAAGGAAGAAAATTGTAGGAGAGGTGATGCCAGCAAAATGGCCAAATATCTTCTCCTGAGCAAGAATCTGGCATCCATTCACAGACAAAGGTGCCTCCGTGGGATCTGGGAGACCAGGTGGGGATTTGGAAACCTTGGTGTAGTCTAAGACTTAAGAGGGTCATTTTCAGAAGGCAGGCTCTCAGCCACACCACTGACTCACCAACTGCATGCGGTCTGGTTACAGAAAAGAGAACTCCACACCTCTGGGAACTTTGCCACAGCCCAGTTTGGCTGTGGGTCTATAAATTCTTTCTTCTCTGCTCCTTGGAATACATTTTTATAAAATATTCTCAAATTTATGTTTTATTGGTATTATGGTACAATATTATGGAATATCTTTAAAATTCCAATGAATAATGCCCTGAATAATTACAATGAATAATGCCATCATTATGATGAGCTCTAAGATTGATGAAGAGGATGGCTTGTTAATGAAATGGAAAGCAGATTAAGTAAAATATCAAATTAATTAGAAGAATGCAAAATTATGTAGAAAGAGTCAGGTCTCAGCTATATGTATTTTTTAAGTGTTTTAAAAATAAACCAGATAGTAATGTCAAAATTATATGGGTGATCATTTTAGGAAAGTGGGATGTAAGGCAAGATATAAGTATAGGCTAAATCGGCTCTAACAAAGAAGCCAAAAATACAAGTGTTCAACAAAACAGAAGAGTATTTATTACTCAAATAACAATTTGGAGATGAGCTGGTGGTTCAGAACTGGTAGGAGGCTGTGCAATTAGAGCTCCTTCAGGAACTCTTGGTGGTCTTTGCCCACTGGCTCCATGCTGGTCTGCTAGCAACACTCTGTGTTCTAGCCTATGAGAATGGCAGAGGGAGGATGGCAGAGGATTGGTATAGAGAAAGAGATCTTAGGGAAGATATTAAGCAGCTGGGCTTCACTGTATTTTCCTCAAATTTAGTGGGGTTCTACATCTCAAAGTAGCAAAGGAAAGGATGCAGCCAAGGTCATTTAGCCATTAACCAGAGATTTCTTTTCCCTTCCTTAATATTTCTCTCTCATTTAAAAAAAAATTAAATTTTTATTTCTTTAAATAATTTTTTTAATGTTTTTATTTATTTTTTGATAAAGAGAGACAGACAGAGCGCAAGCCAAGGGAAGGGCAGAGAGGTAAACACAGAATCTGAAGCAGGCTCCAGGCTCTGAGCTATCAGCACAGAGCCTGATGCAGTCCCAACTCACCAACCACAAGATCATGACCTGAACTGAATCCAGACACTTAACCAACTGAGCCACCCAGTTACCCCTAATTTTTTTTTTGAGGGAGAGAGAGAGAGAGAGAGAGAACATGTGTTAGTGGGGGAGAGGGAGAAACAGAATCCCAAGCAATCTCCATGCTCAGTGCAGAGCCTGATGCGGGGCTTGATCCCACAACCCTGGAACCATGACCTGAACCAAAATCAAGTCAGATGTTCAACCAGCTGAGCCGCCTAGGTGTTCCATCTATCATTTTTAATTAAAAAAATTAGGCATTGTATCCCATTTATGATTTTTATAAGCACACACATAAACTAGGAAGAAAGGAAACTCTCAATGACTTTGTTCCATAATATCTCTTAAAATAAACATAACTGTTATAGGTAGCTGTGTACTTTACAGATACTTCGCTTTTTTTTTTCAGATTTCTTATTTGAACACCAAGGAGACAATAATGAAATGAATTACCTAATAGAACACAAAATCTCAAAACAGTTTCTCTGGAACTTTCTAATAGAGCAGATTGCTGTCTTGATTTTATGTATTATGTTTTCATAGCAGATCATCCTTATTGAATGCAGTTGTTAGTTTGAGTGGGAAGTGGAGAATATTCACTCAGTTAAACCTAGCTTATTTCCATGAGGATATAGCTGGAATTCTCTCAGTGGCTGTGAGAAGTTGTCTTGGGTTAGAAATTCCCACAGAAAACCCAGAATTTGCTTCATATCATTATTTTATCTTTGGTTCTTGATCATATGCTTTCTTGTTGGATCAATTACAACACTTCCTCCCTCTGCAGATTAAAAGAAATATCAAGAGCTTCTCCAAAGAATGTAAAAACTTCAGACCTATTTATTTCTCCAATTATAGGCTTTGGCTTTCAGATTAAACCTTATGTTTATTCCTAAAATTTTAAATTATTGGTGGGTTTTAAAATATTGCTAATTACCAGAGGCAAAAAATATCAAAGTATTGAAAATATTAAAAGTTAACAATCTTCTTGCAAAAAAAATGTCTTCAATAGAATTCTACTAATGACAATGACAATGTGGGTGTCATTTAGTTGACAATTTTAGCTGACAAAGACATATGATGCAGTGGCATACAAAACATAGGAAGACTAATGAAATATGAAAGCTGTTGAATGCAAAGCATTGGACATGAATGGGATGGTTTTATAACTGGTAGAAAATGTTCATTTAGGGACAAGATAATTGCTCTGTCAATCTATATCCTGTGGATTTAATAGTCTACTGGAGTATTTTTGTTGCTATGATATTCCCCTCTATGATTATGGCAATGGCTTTTAAGTAAATAGAACCACTTAATTATTTGATATTGGAGGTTAGTAATAGCAGCCATTTATGGTATTGCCTCAAGCTTAAAATGAATAGGTAATAATGCTAATAATAATGGCTAACTCTATGGGCAAGAGATATTTGAAATGCATTATCTATGTCAATTAACTTAATCCTCACAACAGTTCTCTGAGATAGGAATTACTATTATCTGCATCTTAAAGATGAAAAAATCACTGTCAAGTTCCTTTAATAATTTTTTTAGGTTCTTATGTGTTTTAGAAACACAATGAGGGTGCCTGTGTGTGTGTGTGTGTGTGTGTGTGTGAGTGTGCATGTTATGGAAGATTAGCAGAAAGTAGGTTGTAGAAAGAAGCAAAAACAATCAACCCTTGAACAACAGCGGATTAGGAGTGCCCTGTGCATCAAATATAACTTTTGACTCTCCAAAAACTTAACTGCTAATAGACTACTGTTGAACGGAAACCTTACCAATAAAATAAGCAGATTAACCTATATTTTGTATGTCATATATAAATATAATACTGTAATAAAATAAGCTACAGAAAAGAAAATATTAAAAAATTTTAACTTTTATTTATTTTTGAGAGAAAGAGAGAGAGAGAGAGAGAGCAGGGGAGGGGCACAGAATCTGAAGCAGGCTCCAGGCTCTGAGCTGTTTGCACAGAGCCTGATGCAGCACATGAACCCATGA
Organism: Prionailurus bengalensis; assembly: GCF_016509475.1. Classification (NCBI taxonomy): domain Eukaryota; kingdom Metazoa; phylum Chordata; class Mammalia; order Carnivora; family Felidae; genus Prionailurus; species Prionailurus bengalensis. The sequence continues at coordinate 53,396,016 of NC_057354.1, read as the reverse complement.
ACCATGAGATCATGACCTGAGCGAAGTCGGACACCAACTGAGCCACCCAGGCACCCCATAAAAGAAAATATTTTTAAGAAAATTATAAGGAAGAAAAAATACACTTATAGTACTGCACTGTCTTTATTCATACCATAAGTTTACATCAGCTGTTTTTAAGATCAAACTTCCATCTGTCAGTACCTGTATCAGTATTGTGGTACATGATACAAAACACTGTAGATGGTATAAATATCAATAACACTAGCTATTAAAAATGAAAAGATAATGTAAAGTGCTTGTGTGCATACGGTGTGATAAGATTTAAGTTTTTATAATAGATTGTAGATATTTTGTGGTATTCAGTGATAAAATAGACTTGCATCTGCATATATTTTATGCACTCCTAACACACTTAACTTTTTCTTATTTTCTTCAACATTTGTAAGCTATGTGGCTCATCTGCAAGTTTTTTCAAACTGTCACAAAAAATTTTCCAATGTATTTATTGCTTATAAGTAGAAAAAAATGCTTATAAGTAGATCCACACAGATCAAACCCACGCTGTTCAAAGGTCAGAGAAATGTCCCCAGGAAGTCAATTATACACACAGAGATGCGGTTGCATACTTAAGGAGTCTTCTAGTAGATGAGGTAGATGGCTTACTATGAGCAGCAAGCCAGGAATGGGCTCTGGCTTTGTTTAAAAATCAAAAATGATCTTTTCTGGAAAGGAAAGGCATTCTGGTAATAGTGATGGAGGAGAAAGAAAAGGAGAAAAGGAAGAAGAGGTAGGGTAAATAATAGCTAACATTCACTGAGGACCTACTGAGGGCAGGCACCAGGCTTGCATTGCATTCTTTCCATTTATAGATGAGGAAAATGAGACACAGATACACAAACTGCTGAGGTTATAGCTAGGAAGTGGCCAAGCAGGGATTCCTGCCCAGGCATCCTGACCCTTGGATAGAACACTTCTGAACACATGAAGGTGTTAGTGAACAAGTGTATATGAAAAAGCAAGGACCAGCTCTACACTTAACTCTCTACAAAGCCTTTCTTTGTATTCATGCACCATGATGTTTCCCTCCCTGTGGACACCCGTGGGACTGTGCCATGTAGGGGGCTCCTTGTTTGATCTGACCGTGCATCTCTTTTGATCGTTTGCATGCATGCATAACTCATCTTTGTAGCTACAGCAAGTGCTTCTGTAGAAACACGTGCTCTGTTTTCTTTCATTTACATTCTGTGCTGTGCAGCTGTGCTTGGTGCAGTCCTCATTCAACTTTTTAAGAAGGCATAGTGAAGTGACAGTAGTTATATGCAGGTTGGGGCAAGTGAGTTGACACATCATGTCTGTGTTCTACTTTATGATTATTGGGACAAGTTCTGCAGACTCCTCTGTAGAAGGAGGCTCCCCTGACATGAACTATCTGTCCATCCTGCCAGTGTTCTTTGACATCCATCCTGAATGTTGCATTGTCCAGGCAAGTGAATTGATCTCTCCTTCTGTTGTCCTTCCAATTTATAAATAATGTTTGTTTCAGGCTTCCTTTTGTTTTTGCCTCCTCCTCTTTAAAGACAGTGTCCGTTATGATGTCCCCCCCCCCCCCGGGGTCTGTCACACTCCTAGTATCCTGCCTTGCATATCTGTCTGCCTCAGTGTCTTCGCATGCACTCCTGGCTTTGCCTGGAAAAACCTCAGGATCAGCATGGCTCACTTTTTCACTGATCCAAGTGTCTTATCAGAAAGACCTCATGTGCAACCGTAGGGAGGAAATATCCCAAGGAGACGATTATTCTCAGTTCCAGTGCTGGGAACATAGAAGAATATGCAAGGAGCACAGGATGGGCAGCAACCACATTGATGCCAAGATGCTACCTACATCAATCTCCCAGCTCCTTCCTTTTATGCTCTAACTCACCGGCTTTTGCTTCATAGTAGGTGTCTGCACTAGCGTTGGTTTGCAACCTCCTCCTGAGATTCTCCAGTATAATCTGAAACCAGCCCCCAAGTGCAGAGGGCAGAGAGAGATGGGAGAAAGGCAGCCACTACAGGCTGACAGGTTTATAAAGCAAGAAAACATATAAGAGGCTTGGGGGCTGTAAGAAAAATGAGTAGATTTCTGCACTTGCCAGCCAAATTGTACAAGTTTATAAAGAGTACTTAACTGGGTTCAGTCACATATGCTGCTCAGGTGTTCTCAACATCACATCACTGTCTCAAGGCTGTGTCCTTGGAACAGCCTCTGAGAGTGGGAAAAGAAAGCAAGACCCACATCCCAAGGACAGTGATATGTTTATAGGTTTATTTTTTGTTGTCTTTCTCCCCCTAGATTTCATGCTACATTGAACAGAGTGAGTGGACTTAATTTGTTTCCTTCCCTGTGGTACCCTCAGCACATCATCTGGCACATAGTAAGTGTTGCTGCATAGATGCCTGTTAGATGAATCAGTGAATGAATATGTGTTAGGGATTAATTTACAGACTTGTTTTATTTAATTTGTAGTTAAGAATAAAATATGGTCCTGGGATAGCTGTTAGTGCATTATTTTTTCAACACTGTGTCTCAAAGATTCTATTTTTTTAATGCATGTTAGTGCCTCATTACCTGATTGTATTTGCAAATGACCTCGGCTTAGGCAACTGTTAGCTGCAACAACTTTTGCTCCGAATAGTTTTTATTATGTTTCTCATTCTTTTTACCATTTTTCAATAACACAGAGGATCTGTATGTCAAGCACTTCTTTATTTCACCAAATTTGAGGAAACCACCAACTCCATTCTCTCTGCCTCTCCGTCTTTCTCACCATCTACCACATGTACACATAAATGTGTACAGTGGTCATGGCATTAGAAGATAACAGTAAAAGGCAAGCTCCTTGGATACAGATGTTTTGGTTTATAGATGAGCAAATTGAGTCTCGAGTGTGTTTGTGGTGCATTCAAGATTATGTGGGAAACAGTGGCAGAGCAGGACTGGAATCCAGATTGCCTGTCTTCTAGAGGGACATTCTTTCCACCGTACAACACAGTCTCTTTTCATGAACTGTTGTACATCTAAGCTATGTTGCTTTTGTATGGCACAGCTCTTATAAGATGAGCTCTTTAAATTTAGTTAATTCCCCAAGTGAACATCTGAGCTTGAGTGATATGATTATTCCTTCCATGTACATGAAAGGAGACATCTGTGCGAGGCTGAATGATTGGCCATAGGTCACAAGAATGATTTGTTTGAATTCAGAGACCATGCTTGGATGTTGGAACAGCCCTTTCTTGTGGCTCAGAGAACAAAAAGTTATGCAAATCAGGGAGCTGTGTTCTGACTTCAGCCCATCTGGACCCTGATTACGTGGAAGCAATTTCCTTATAATCCTTATTTTAGTATGTGCTTCCTTTCTTGATTCTTGAGCCATTGCTGCATGAAGTCCATGCAGCTTCAGTGATTTGCTTCCACTTAATGGACTTTATTTTTGCTTAGATTGACTGGGTATTTTGCATTTACCTTCAGCAACATTAGAGAAGTTATTTCTGGAGGGGAGACATTAAAATCAATGTGTTATTATAGGATGTTGGATTACAGTAACCCAGAGAAACTGCCTTAAAATTGTTGCTGTCTCCTATAATCTATTCTCTCCCTTTCTTATACAAAACATGAGGAAATCTCAACCACCAGGGTGACTATATTTTTGTTTCCAGAGACATAAGCACCAAACTTAAAGATTATCACCCACACGACCCAGATGGCAAATGCTATAGGCTTCACTTGGGGCATAAAATGTGTGCAGGCACGTGTATGTGCTGGTCTGACTGCTTGGCATGCACCATGCTCTTGCTGTGTGTGTGTGCAGAGACTCCAAAACCACAATGGGGCTTAGTCTGCTAGAACAAGCAAATATGGATTGAAAGAGATTATCTCCAAATTCTTCTTGATAGAATACGGATGGGTGTTTCTATTTTTATACAATTTCAATGCTGGGAAATAGATCTATGATTGCAAATTTCCTCCCATAAGCAATGGATAGGAGGTTTCGAGAATGTGAGTGTGGGTGTGGATGTGAGTGTGTTTCTGAGATAGAGAATGTGTGCTTGAGAGAGACAGACAGAGAGATGGTGACAGAGACAGAGAGACAAAGAAAGAAATGCAAACCTTTATGCTGGACCCTTGGTTGGCCCAAGAAACTCACTTTTCCTGACTGGCTCAGTTTCTTCCTTATTACTTCCTCTCATCTACCTTGGAGTTATTTACCCATGCTTTACTAAATCTTTGAAACAAATGCTTCACTTGCTGCTTTCCGAGCTCTCCCTTTTTTTCCAAGATAGGCCTTCAAAAGCGCCCACGCATTCTCTACAGCCATGTTCCTAATGCTTGAGGATGACCAGTCACCTCTAAATGTTCTCACAGGTGAGCCTGGATCCTTCTAGGACCTGGAAAGTTCTATTGAGGGCTGATTTAGGCCAGCAGTGACCCTGGCCAGCCAGACTTGTCACTTTGGTAATCCTGTCTCTGGCCTAAGTGCTCCTGGAAAAATGGGGCCATTGTCCAATTCTTCTTTATACATTGGTTCCATCCCATATGTTCCTGCCATGGAAACTAGATCCCTAGAACAGCAACAGCAGCAACTATGATTCCAGGTTGCCATGTAGGGTCTTGGAGGTTGTGTACACAACTCTCAGGAGTAACAGGAAACTCATAGCTTTCATAGATTTATATATTTACTCCAAGACATTTTCAGCTCATAGGGAGTGAAATGTCTAAAAGAAGCGGTGTTTCTTTCAAATTTGTACCACATCGCCAGATGGCATGTCAGTGGGGCTGCTTTCTTTTAGCAAGAGAAACTCTGAAAATTCACTTTTGCCCTCTGGCCTGGCAGTGGTCTTCAGCCAGCAGACTTCCCTCATCTATGACCCAAAACAAGGAGTCCTTCTGACCCCAATATTTCTCTCCTTGTTCTGGCTAGGACTTCACCACCTGAAGACAGTGATGGCCTGAACCTCTGCATTCTCATGCCAGATACATGCACATTAAAACACTGCTCTTGCTGTTCTGTATTGCATGTAGATAATGCAATCCTGTCCCAGATTTGTTCTGTGGTTCTAGTATGAAGTTCTTACAGAGTCACCCTTGCTTTAATTCTTCCTTTAAATGCACTCAGCACGCATTGTCCTTGCTGCAAGGTGCTCTCTTCTTTCTTCTGGGGACTTCTGCACCACTGCAAGCATATCTGATTTCAAAATACAGTGCAGCCTGGATTGTGGAGAACAGTCCAAGCCACAGATTTCTAAGATAGAGTAGGGGCATTTCTCCATGCTTGCACATTATTGTTTCTTCCTGGGCTGACTTGACTCCCATTCTTTTAAAACCAGTAGGTGTAGGTATAAAATTGGGGGTAGGCATATGGAATCAGCTCACCTGGATATTAGATGAAAAAGCAAGGTGTTTAGGTTTATTTTCCAGAAAAGAAAGCAGCAGAAAAAGCAAGAAAAATGCACCATACAGTCCTATCAACTAGGAAAGATAGAAACAGAATAAATGGCATGTTGCTTATGAAGACACTGTTTTATGCCCCAATCATTTGCTGAGCCATGAGGTTGTTTGAAGTCACTAAAGTCCACTGAATTGTTGGGCTGTATCATTTCGGCTGGGGCCTTGCCCTTTTAGTTTTAGATTGATGGTTCTGCTAAAAGTCACACACACACACACACACACACACAAATACATATGTACATACACACAAAACAAAGTGGGAGAGCAAGTTCTAGGCTGTGGACATGCTAATCCATTGGGTTCCTCAATGCAAAGAGACATTCTGTCTTCCCATTATTGTCTGCCATGGGCTGAAAAGTATTGCATCTGACACATCTTTTATACCACCCTACTTAACTATGCATTTCTATGGCAACTATCAGTGTAGCACCTGGATCCTCATTAATCCTCTCAATGTCCCTATTTGGTAGGCAGCTGACAGCTAATATAATCTTCATTCCGTAGGTGAGGGAAACTTTACCACCTTTTGTCAATATTGCTGGGAAAGAAGAAATGTGTAAAAGATCTATAAGCAGACATAGCAGTGCATTAAAAGTTTTGGGGAAAACTATTTTGCTTTCACTTTTCCGTATGTCTCTCCCTTCATCTTTTTTGGGGCTTCTTCCTCATTTCTCATCCCACTTTCTAAAGCTTCTCCTCTTCAATTTATACACAAAAATAGAGGAGCATTGCTCCCAATTTCCCATGTTTGGCAATAAATAATGGAGGCGTCTCTAGACTTCTGAGTTTAGGATCACTTTCTGGTCTGGACTAGGCTCTTCACAGAGGCAGTTTGTCTGCCAGCATTCACCTTTTCCTTCAGCAACTTTATGACATTATATGTATTTGTTTCCTAATGCCACCTGATTCCAAGACTTAGTGTTCAGTCAGTGGATACTGATGTCACCAGGAGGGCTTCCATGGCGCCCTATCCGGAAGTGTGCAGCCTGTCAGATAAAAAAGACAGGGAGCTGAGTTGCCATCTGAGGGCAAGGGCCAAGACTCCCTTAGACAGGCACAGGACGTTGGGGACTGCCCAAGAGTACAAAATAATGCTACATATAAAGGTAACTTTGAGAGAATTAGTGATTCAGTAGTCAATGACCACCTTGCTAGATACATACATTAGTTCTGACTCCTACTTCTGTTATTTATCTATTGGACTATTGAGGTAATGTCAATATTATTTCAGATGTAGGAAGCTTTAAGTTAGCCAAAGGATATCCGTTCATGAAGAGGAGGAGACATTTTATAAACCAGTACTCCAGAAGTTCATCCATTCACTTTAAACAAACAGTATATATTTTTTGGATATGATGAGATGTGATCAGATACAGGGTATTTGAGATTTTCCTGCAATATATAAAAATATCATGGGAACATTGCATTTCATCTTTCTCACCAAGTCCACTGTTCTATGTTGCCAGCATTAAAATATGGTAGAAATAATAATAGACTAGCATAAGTAATTAAAATGCCTGCCAGTGAGTTGAAATATGCCCTTAGCTTAGAGCTGCAGAAAGAACTTCAATCACATTAGACGATTACGATCATACCTTCCAGTGATTAAAAAAAAAAGTGTACATAAAGGTACCAGATATAAAAATTGTTAGCATTGAGAGAAGGAAAAGATTAATTTCCTTCCATATTAGAGTTTTTATGTTTCTTTGTAAAATCCTGACTCGTTCAGTCAAACCACACAGTGGAAAGTAAGCAAACATAAGTATTAATTAAAATAAAAAATGAGAAACAATATTTCTCCACACCCAACAGAATTACTGGGACTTGGGATGTTCCAAGCCCTCCCTCTTCCCCCAGCTGTTTCCTGGAGCTGCTACACTCTGATTTATGGCTTCATCTCTTCCTTGCCCGACTATTTGGTGCTCAGTCATAGCTGGCACCTTTTGCCTTCTGCTGGTCCACTATGATTGCCAGTGGCTGCCTGTGTCTGTGGGTGTCTCACCCTAGTCCTGCTGAAGTTATTCTCAGAGGGACAGGAGAGAGTTTTCTTTCCACCAGAGAATTCTTTCCAAATGGTGATCTTGGTCTTGGCATTTTATTGGACTAACTTGCAAGGTATTGGGAACAAAAATGCTCTGAGACTGAGGAGGATGTAGAGAGGAATCATAAGGTTGAATCTTGGAGTTCCCTTCACCAGTGATCAATCAATGTCTCAAAATGGAGCTTCAACCTCCATGAACTTGAAGTAGGGATCTGGACACTGTTAGGTCCTTTCCTCAGAAGCTGTGAGGTTTGAGGATTTTCATCTGAATATTGTAAATTTTCACTGTAGACTTCAAATATACATTATTTTCTTAAGTTTATTTATTTTTGAGAGAGACAGAGAAGGAGTGTGAGGGTAGGGGAAGGGCGGAGAGAATCCCAAGCAGGCTCACACTGTTATCCACCCATGGCTCAAACTGATGAACCTTGAGATCATGACCTGAGTTGAAATCAAGAATCAGAATCTCAACTAACTGAGCCTCCCAGGTGCTCCTCAAATCTCCATTATTTGACAAAAAAAAAAAAAAACCCAAAAACAAAAACAAAAAAAACACCTAGTTGCTTCATTTAGAGTCCTAGTTATTATTGTAGACTGAATTGTGCTCCTACTAAAATTTCTTTATGTTGAAGGACTAACCCCTAGTCCCCCAGAATGTGATCTTATTTAAGGAAAGGGTCTTTATGGAGGTAATCAAGTTACAATGAGGTCATTAAAGTAGACCCTAGTAGAGAAGAAGATGGCGGCGTAGGAGGACTCTGGGCTCACCTCGCGTCCTGCTGATCACTTAGATTCCACCTACACCTGCCTAAATATCCCAGAAAACCGCCAGAGGATTAGCAGAACGGAGTCGCCGGAACCAAGCACAGATGAGAGGCCCACGGAAGAGGGTAGGAAGGGCGGCGAGGCGGTGCGCACTCCACGGACTGGCGGGAGGGAGCCGGGGCGGAGGGGCGGCTCGCAGGCCAAGCAGAGCCCCAGAGTCTGGCTGGCAAAAGCAGAGGGGCCTGACGGACTGTGTTCTGACAGCAAGCGCGACTTAGCATCTGGGAGGTCATAAGTTAACAGCTCTGCTCAGAAAGCGGGAAGGCTGGAGGACAAAGGGAGGGAGAGCTGCTGAGCCCCCTGACAACAGAGCTCAGTTTGGTGGGGAACAAAGGCGCTCGCCAGCGCCTTCTCCCCCGCCCATCCCCCAGCCAAAATCCCAAAGAGAACCGGTTCTTGGCAGGGAACTTGCTAGCTCTGCGTAAACACCCAACTCTGCGCTTCTGCGGAGCCAAACCTCCGGCAGCGGATCTGACTCCCTCCCGCTGCCACAGGGCCCCTCCTGAAGTGGATCACCTAAGGAGAAGCGAGCTAAGCCCGCCCCTCCTGCCCCCCCCCCCCGTGCACCTTGCCTACCCACCCCGGCTAATACACCAGATCCCCAGCACCACAAGCCTGGCAGTGTGCAAGTAGCCCAGACGGGCCATGCCACCCCACAGTGAATCCCCCCCCCCCAGGAGAGGGGAAGAGAAGGCACACACCAGTCTGACTGTGGCCCCAGCGGTGGGCTGGGGGCAGACATCAGGTCGGACTGTGGCCCCGCCCACCAACTCCAGTTATACACCACAGCACAGGGGAAGTGCCCTGCAGGTCCTCATCACACCAGGGACTATCCAAAATGACCAAGTGGAAGAATTCCACTCAGAAGAATCTCCAGGAAATACCAACAGGTAATGAGCTGATCAAAAAGGACTTAAATAATATAACAGAAAGTGAATTTAGAATAATAGTCATAAAATTAATCACTGGGCTTGAAAACAGTATAGAGGACAGCAGAGAATCTCTTGCTACAGAGATCAAGGGACTAAGGAACAGTCACGAGGAGCTGAAAAACGCTTTAAATGAAATGCAAAACAAAATGGAAACCACCACGGCTCGGATTGAAGAGGCAGAGGAGAGAATAGGTGAACTAGAAGATAAAGTTATGGAAAAAGAGGAAGCTGAGAAAAAGAGAGATAAAAAAATCCAGGAGTATGAGGGGAAAATTAGAGAACTAAGTGATACACTAAAAAGAAATAATATACGCATAATTGGTATCCCAGAGGAGGAAGAGAGAGGGAAAGGTGCTGAAGGGGTACTGGAAGAAATCATAGCTGAGAACTTCCCTGAACTGGGGAAGGAAAAAGGCATTGAAATCCAAGAGGCACAGGGAACTCCCTTCAGACGTAACTTGGATTGATCTTCTGCACGACATATTATAGTGAAACTGGCAAAATACAAGGATAAAGAGAAAATTCTGAAAGCAGCAAGGGGTAAACGTGCCCTCACATATAAAGGGAGACCTATAAGACTTGTGACTGATGTCTCTTTTGAAACTTGGCAGGCCAGAAAGAATTGGCACGAGATTTTCAGTGTGCTAGACAGAAAAATATGCAGCCGAGAATCCTTTATCCAGCAAGTCTGTCATTTAGAATAGAAGGAGAGATAAAGGTCTTCCCAAACAAACAAAAACTGAAGGAATTTGTCACCACTAAACCAGCCCTACAAGAGATCCTAAAGGGGACCCTGTGAGACAAAGTCCCAGAGACATCACTACAAGCATAAAACATACAGACATCACAATGACTCTAAACCCGTATCTTTCTATAATAACACTGAATGTAAATGGATTAAATGCACCAACCAAAAGACATAGGGTATCAGAATGGATAAAAAAACAAGACCCATCTATTTGCTGTCTACAAGAGACTCATTTTAGACCTGAGGACACCTTTAGATTGAGAGTAAGGGGATGGAGAACTATTTATCATGCGACTGGAAGCCAAAAGAAAGCTGGAGTAGCCATACTTATATCAGACAAACTAGACTTTAAGTTAAAGGCTGTAACAAGAGATGAAGAAGGACATTATATAATAGTTACAGGGTCTATCCATCAGGAAGAGCTAACAATTATAAATGTCTATGCGCCAAATACCGGAGCCCCCAGATATATAAAACAATTACTCATAAACATAAGCAACCTTATTGAGAAGAATGTGGTAATTGCAGGGGACTTTAACACCCCACTTACAGGAATGGATAGATCATCTAGACACACGGTCAATAAAGAAACAAGGGCCCTGAATGAGACATTGGATGAGATGGACTTGACAGATCTATTTAGAACTCTGCATCCCAAAGCAACAGAATATACTTTCTTCTCGAGTGCACATGGAACATTCTCCAAGATAGATCATATACTGGGTCACAAAACAGCCCTTCATAAGTTTACAAGAATTGAAATTATACCATGCTTACTTTCAGACCACAATGCTATGAAGCTTGAAATCAACCACAGAAAAAAGTCTGGAAAACCTCCAAAAGCATGGAGGTTAAAGAACACCCTATTAACGAATGAGTGGGTCAACCAGGCAATTAGAGAAGAAATTAAAAAATATATGGAAACAAACGAAAATGAAAATACAACAATCCAAACACTTTGGGATGCAGCGAATGCAGTCCTGAGAGGAAAATACATTGCAACCCAGGCCTGTCTCAAGAAACAAGAAAAATCCCAAATACAAAATGTAACAGCACACCTAAAGGAACTAGAAGCAGAACAGCAAAGGCAGCCTAAACCCAGCAGAAGAAGAGAAATAATAAAGATCAGAGCAGAAATAAACAATATAGAATCTAAAAAAACTGTAGAGCAGATCAACAAAACCAAGAGTTGGTTTTTTGAAAAAATAAACAAAATTCACAAACCTCTAGCCAGGCTTCTCAAAAAGAAAAGGGAGATGACCCAAATAGATAAAATCATGAATGAAAATGGAATGATTACAACCAATCCCTCAGAGATACAAACAATTCTCAGGGAATACTATGAAAAATTATATGCCAACAAATTGGACAACCTGGAAGAAATGGACAAATTCCTGAACACCCACACTCTTCCAAAACTCAATCAGGAGGAAAGAGAAAGCTTGAACAGACCCATAACCAGCGAAGAAATTGAATCGGTAATCAAAAATCTCCCAACAAATAAGAGTCCAGGACCAGATGGCTTCCCAGGGGAGTTCTACCAGACATTTAAAGCAGAGATAATACCTATCCTTCTCAAGCTATTCCAAGAAATAGAAAGGGAAGGAAAACTTCCAGACTCATTCTATGAAGCCAGTATTACTTTGATTCCTAAACCAGACAGAGACCCAGTAAAAAAAGAGAACTACAGGCCAATATCCCTGATGAATATGGATGCAAAAATTCTCAATAAGATACTAGCAAATCGAATTCAATGGCATATAAAAAGAATTATTCACCATGATCAAGTGGGATTCATTCCTGGGATGCAGGGCTGGTTCAACATTCGCAAATCAATCAATGTGATACATCACATTAACAAAAAAAAAAAAAGAGAAGAACCATATGATCCTGTCAATCAATGCCAGAAAAGGCCTTTGACAAAATTCAGCACGCTTTCTTAATAAAAACCCTTGAGAAAGTCGGGATAGAAGGAACATACTTAAACATCATAAAAGCCATTTATGAAAAGCCCACAGCTAACATCATCCTCAACGGGGAAAAACTGAGAGCTTTTTCCCTGAGATCAGGAACACGACAGGGATGCCCACTCTCACCGCTGTTGTTTAACATAGTGCTGGAAGTTCTAGCATCAGTAATCAGACAACAAAAGGAAATCAAAGGCATCAAAATTGGCAAAGATGAAATCAAGCTTTCGCTTTTTGCAGATGACATGTTATTATACATGGAAAATCCGATAGACTCTACCAAAAGTCTGCTAGAACTGATACATGAATTCAGCAAAGTTGCAGGATACAAAATCAATGTACAGAAATCAGTTGCATTCTTATACACTAACAATGAAGCAACAGAAAGACAAATAAAGAAACGGATCCCATTCACAATTGCACCAAGAAGCATAAATACCTAGGAATAAACCTAACCAAAGATGTAAAGGATCTGTATGCTGAAAACTATAGAAAGCTTATGAAGGTAATTGAAGAAGATTTAAAGAAATGGAAGACATTCCCTGCTCATGGATTGGAAAAATAAATATTGTCAAAATGTCAATACTACCCAAAGCTATCTACACATTCAATGCAATCCCAATCAAAATTACACCAGCATTCTTCTCGAAACTAGAACAAGCAATCCTAAAATTCATATGGAACCACAAAAGGCCCCGAATAGCCAAAGTAATTTTGAAGAAGAAGACCAAAGCAGGAGGCATCACAATCCCAGACTTTAGCCTCTACTACAAAGCTGTCATCATCAAGACAGCATGGTATTGGCACAAAAACAGACACATAGACCAATGGAATAGAATAGAAACCCCAGAACTAGACCCACAAACGTACGGCCAACTCATCTTTGACAAAGCAGGAAAGAACATCCAATGGAAAAAAGACAGTCTCTAACAAATGGTGCTGGGAGAACTGGACAGCTCATTGTAGCTGAATTAATCATCGCTTCTGGGCCTTTCCAGTAGAGAGAGGTATAAAATGCATATTTTTAAAAGAAAATTATCTTATGAGTTCATGTTGATATTTCCAATTCAAATTTAAGATTATGGTACTTTTTTCACATCTTCCTTGTATGCTGAGAACATTGGTTCCTAGTATCATTTACATATTATTTATTTTCTTTATCCTATTACATACATAATAGTTTCAAAACATCGATATAATTTTATTATGAAGATTTCATTACTGGCTGACGTTTAAGATGCCATTATTACTTCCTTTTGTCTTTCACTCTCTCTGGGTAATTTTACTAGATGTTGTTGTCACTGCTGTCCATGGTGGTTGAATCAATTTGCAACCTCATCCTTGAATTCAAGAGTGCAGTGCCCCAAAGCTTTGCCTGAAAGTATGACACACTTGTAGAATTTTTTCAGTCTGAATGCTGAAAAAAAAAATCAGTGTTTTTTAAAAGATATTTTCCTATGTAAACCTATGTATTTTATTTTATCCATTTGAAACATTATTACAAAAAAGATCCATTGTTTAAGCCCTGGTCTAGAGAGGCCTTGTTAACACTCTGGACTTTTTTAACAGCAGGATTCTTCTTGGAAATGATTGTGAGCAAGGTTCCTCCATGGTGTTTTAAATTTCCTTTTTTTTTTTTAATTATTTATTTATTTATTTTGAGAGAGAGAGAGAAGGAAAGAATCCCAAGCAGGCTCTACACTGTCAGCACAGAGCCCAACGTGGAGCTCCATGCCCCAACTGCAAGATCATGACCTGAGCCGAAATCAAGAGTCGCTTAGCCAACTGAGCCACCGAAGTGCCCTTAAATTTCTCTTAGTACCTTCATTTACTTACTCTTTTAAGGAGCTAGATTTGACATCTTTAAATTTTTAAAGGTCATTTACATTTCTTTTTTTGTGAGTTGTCTGTTCTTACCTCTTGTCCATATTTCTGTACTCTTTTCTTCTACTTTTATAGTTTTCTGATCTACTTTTGGAAAATATTTTAGGACCAGAAATACTTTGTAAAATGGATTACAAATAGACTTTTTCATATCTCATTTTATCCATTGTTTATTTTGTTCTCTTTTCCAGATATATATATTTAGGGGTTTTGAGTAGTAAATATTATTCTTTTCCCTCTTCTTACTTCTGATTTGTGAATTACAGTTACAAAATATTTATTTCCAGGCTTTTAAGAGAATCATCCATGTCTTAGAACACTTTTTTGAGGTCACTTATTTGTTTGTTCATTAGTTCTTTTTCTTTTTTACATTAATTCTTTGAGCCATTTGGCTTACCATGGACTTTTTGTGCATGGAAAATTGATCCAGTTTAATTTTTCCATTTTTACAGTTATCCAAACATTTCTTGTTCAAAAGTCCTTCTTTCCTTCACTAATTTGAGATGCAGCCTTTTTATATCATCATATTGGAGAAATTTCCATGAGCAGCAGGGTCTTCTTTTGGCTTTTTAATTCTGTTCCATTGAGACTTCAGTTTTTTCCATGTGAAATTAACATTTTTCATGACAGCCTTTTTATATTATTTTATGCCTGGTGGTACTAATCTTCTCATTCAAATCTTTCTGGCTACTCTGGCTTGTTTGTCCTTCTGAATGAGCTTTGTGATCAACTTATCTTACTTCAGAATAAGTAAAAAAGTCTTGTGGTATTTTTTTTCTGCTTGTATATTACTATTTAATTGACTGTCTTTTCTTCAATCTGCATCCCCTGTCTCTCCTTCATCAATGACTTTGTAACATTTGCAATAAAAGTAACCCACACTCAATATAAAGAATTCAGTCAATGCAGAAAATGTAAAAGAGAAAAAGACACTCAAATCCCAGATAAAGTAATTGTATTAAAATGGAATCTTTTGATGCACGCCCTAAATGCATCTCATCATGTAGTAATTTTGCTAAAAAGGAGTCATCGGAACTGTACTCACTGTGGTTTTTCATAGTGGAGGCTATGTGGTGGTTGCCTTTGTTCTTGGACACCTAGATTACTTATGACACTGGGTCATGTTCATGGATAGGAGAATGTATTGCAGGAACAAGCTAACTCAAAATCTTAGTGACTTCACACAGCAAAGGTTTCTCTCTGCTCAGATGCCCAGGACCACAGAGGTCCACATGTTGTCCTTGTTTCTTCTATAATACATGGTCATGTGTTCCTCAGGGCAGGGTATTAGAGAAAGTGAATTCAGTTGTCTTGGTTCTCAAGTGACACATGTTATTTTGTCTCTTGTCATTCAGCAAGTACTTGTCCTTGAGCCTCAACCTAACTGAAGGGAGGCTAAGAAACATACAGAATTCTTGGATATCATAACTACCTATACCTGTGAGTCAATGTAAACATGGCTTTTTTTTTAAGTTTATTCATTTTTTGGAGACAGAGACAGAGCGTGAGTAGGGGAAAGGCAGGGAGAGAGGGAAACACAGAATCTGAAGCAGGCTCCAGGCTCTGAGTTGTCAGCACAGAGCCTGACGTGGGGCTTGAACCCACAAACTGTAAGATCATGACCTGAGCTGAAGTCTGATGCTTAACCAGCTGAGCCACCAAGGCAACCCTAAACATTGCTCTTTATTCATGTGATGATACAAAGATCTGAAAAGTCTGTTTCCCCCATGTAGTTGACTTATTTGTATTTCCTAAATGCCCAAAATGTTTGTCTTTATTTTTGAAATTCAGATGTTAACTAGCATAAATATTATGGTAGGTAGTTCTTCTGTACCCACCCAGAAAAGAGTTTTAAAAATCAACTCAGATTTTATTCTTTACTTTGATTTTTATTGAAAATTTTATTCAATTATACATACGAACATTTTCTCCATTTCATATACTGAGTTTTCTCAACACAATTCACCCTTTTACATAATGTCATGTTTTCTTGTGCATTTCTCATTTCCTTCAATCTGCTCTTTTTTCCCTTTTGAAATCACAATAATTATTGTATTTTTCTTCTGTATTAATACATTAGAATATTAATATCTTTACTCAGTCCAGCTGCTTTGAAGTTATGCAACTAGTGGTATTAAAGTATTGATGTAAGTCCTCAAAACTCTGTGATACTTGAATATCATTCTGTGGTTTAACTACTTCTTTGAGCTCCAATTTTCATGATGTCATGATCTTATTAGATTTTCTTGAACATATAAAACCGACAAAGTACTTCCTTTTTCCCTCTCATTTTTTTTCTAGACCAAATTCTTGATCCTCATTCTGAATACTGTTTTTTTCTCCTTCCCTTCCCTTCCCTTCCCTTCCCTTCCCTTCCCTTCCCTTCCCTTCCCTTCCCTTCCCTTCCCTTCCTTCCCTTCCCTTCCCTTCCCTTCCCGTCCCTTCCCTTCCTTTCCCTTCCTCTTCCCTCTCCTCCCCTCCCCTCCTCTCCCTTCCCTTCCCTTCCCATCTCATCCCTTCCCTTCCCTTCCCTTCCCTTCCCTTCCCTTCCCTTCTCTTTCTTTCCCTGTATAGAATGTGAATCATTTGCCATGACATTTCTTGCCATCTTGGTCAAGCAATCAAACACTAAAGCAGGCTGCCCAGTCCAGAGTTTCTATTTTCTCTAACTTAATGCATGATAATTCATAATTCTCCTCAGAACTGATTGCAGACTGACTATATTCTATTTCGTCTATTTTTTTGACGACTAAGCTTGAAGGCTGGGGAGTAGGAAGGTGGAGAGCCCAGATCAGACTATGTGTAGACGTGGTTAGGACACTGGGCTCTATACTCCCTTCTGAGATGGTGTTAAGGACATCAGGTTTCACCTTATCAAGTAGGATGTGTATTTTATTTTCAAATATAAATGTCTATTGGCTTTGAATCATTCTCTAAATCAAGTAAGTCTTAAAGGTTTGCTTCTGTGTGACCAAGTCAGCCTGTTCATTGGTTGCTTGTTTCATCTACTTCTAGGCATTTTTTTCATGACTCACATTAAAAAAGTTATGAAGAAAATAATATTTCCTATGCTCCTTAAGTGTACTTTAGATCATTTTACAAGGCTCAGACATTGTCATCATCCTCAGATTGTGTTTGTTTGTGTTCCTGGCTGCCACTTTTAGAAGTTTGCCACACAAGCTTATGCTCCTTCTTTGTGTGCTGCTGGTACATGTTTTATTTTATTTAATTTTATTTATTTATTTATTTATTATTTTTTTATTTTTTTTTATTTGAGAGAAAGCAAATGGGGGAACAAGGCAGAGGGAAAGAGAGAGAATCTCAAGCAGGCTCATATCCAGTGCAGAGCCTGACACAGGGTTCAATCTCATGACCCCAGGATCATGGCCTGAGCTGAAATCAAGAGTCTGGAATTCAATCAACCGAGCCACCCAGGCACTCCTTAGCTGCTTCTTAAACACTTTAATTCCTGGTTCTCAGCTGAGACAGACACACAGAAACAGAATCCCTGGGATCATGCTATAATTTGAAAATCCCTGACTATGAAAGCTTCCACTTTTTCTGTTTCTAGCCCACTAAGGATTCTCAAGGCAATATATCCTTTACATTAATTTTTAAAAGTATCAAAACATTATCTACATAAGATATTTTTAGCAAAGAATAAAGAGATTTTCTCTTGGTATTCAGGGATGCCCACAATTCCACATATATCTTCTTGAGCTAGTTTAGTAGAAAAATGGTCTGATATTCTTATTCCAGACAGCCCTTTAGATTAAAGGGAAATATGTACAAAGTGCTGATGTCTGCACACCCAGAGGTCCTGTTAATCATAATTTATGATTTATGACCTGGGCTTGTATATAGCAGCAATATGTAATAATTAGTGCTATGTTTTAAAGCTTCTCTTCCTGTAGGTTTCTCAGGAAATGAAGATAGGTTGCACCCATGTTGGGTGAGCCATAGGGAGCTCAGAGGGAACACAAAGAAATGTTTACTCTTCAAGATGTTTATTTCCATTTCAGAAAATGAAAAATATTGTTCATCAGCATTAACTCTATTTATAGAGCAACTAACCTTCTTATAATATACATTATCTCACAAGTGTCTGATTATATTGCTTATGTAGTTCTCAAAATCTTATATTAAAATATGTCTCATGTACACATGAGACAAAGAAAGCAAATGCAAATGTAGATTCTATCCTGGTCAATTTTGAAAGAAACAATAGTTGCAAAAAAAAAATCCTTAATTCTCTTCCCACCTGCTTCTAGGACCTTCTTTATAAAGATTATTTCAGTGCCTGATCTTGCTCTTTCTGTGGCTCACTCTGAATATAATTCCATGTGCCACTTTTCTCAAGAATATTAAAAGATAAACCATGTTTCCTTAGGTATGATCAATCTTTGGGTGTAAATTACATAAATTTCTTTAAAAAGACAAATGAAGGGTATCTGAGTGGCTCAGTCAGTTGAGTGTCAGACTTTGGCTCATGTCATGATCTCACATTCATGAGTTTGAGCTCTGCATTGGGCTCCTGACTGACAGGGCCCAGCTTACTTTGCTCTCTCCTCTCTCTGCCTCTCTCTCTCTCTCTCTCTGTCTCTCAAAATAAATAAATAAACTTAAAAATAAGAAGACAAATGAAAGATAACATACAAATATTATTGTAGTAAGATGGAATTTATAATTTATGCAGAAGTGCAATATACATTATCATAAGAGATAGGTAAATGTAATTATACATTATAAAGTTTGATGTGTACAATATGAATTTTAAGTAGTTTTAATTTGAGAATGCATATTTGAGTCTATTCATCTAACAAATTATTAATAAAAGTGAGTACAGCTAATAAGCCAAGAAATAAAATAAAGTGGAAGTCAAAAACCTTTTGATGAACTATAAAGGAGTCTAGAAACGATAACAGAGACCAAATAAAAACAACAGCAATAAAAACAGATAAGGCAAATAGAAAACAGCAAGATGATAGAGTTAAATCAATCATTACATGAAATGTAAATGGGTTAGACATTCCATTTAAAAGATAGTTGCTATCTGACTGTATCAGAAAGGAATTACTTAATTGGGCTATTTATAAGAGATGTGCAATAAATATGAAGGCACAGATAGGTTGAAATCAAAGGACTTGGAAACAACAAATAATTCATATGGTGAGTGATAGGAATCTAGTATGGTTATATTAGTATTAGACAATACTGATATGAATGTCAGTTTCTACATTACGAATAATATCAATCAGACAAGAAGTATTACCAAAGATAAAGAGTGTCATTTAATAATGAATAAAGGATCAATTCAACAGGAAGACATAGCAATACTAATTTTGTAGGCACCTAACAATAGTTTCACACAATATACAAAACAAAAACTAATCATTTAAAGAGGAAAATCAAGGGGCGCCTGGGTGGCTCAGTCGGTTGAGCGTCCGACTTCGCTCAGGTCACGACCTCATGGTCCGTGAGTTCGAGCCCCGCATCAGGCTC
This sequence comes from Prionailurus bengalensis, assembly GCF_016509475.1. Lineage (NCBI taxonomy): Eukaryota > Metazoa > Chordata > Mammalia > Carnivora > Felidae > Prionailurus > Prionailurus bengalensis. The sequence goes on along the minus strand of NC_057354.1, from coordinate 53,376,650 downwards.
TGTGCTGACAGCTCAGAGCCTGGAGCCTGCTTCAGATTCTGTGTCTCCCTCTCTCTCTGGCCCTCCCCCCGTTCATGCTCTGTCTCTCTCTGTCTCAAAAATAAATAAATGTTAAAAAAATAAATAAATAAATAAAGAGGAAAATCAAGAAATCCATAATAAAAGTTAGATATCTTCTTATAACATGCAGAAAAACTAGACCAAAAAAAAAATCTGTAAGGAAATAAAAGATCTAAACATTGGCAACAAACGTTGGTCTAAACAACCTTTGCAGAAAATTATAATCAACCATGGCAGAATGTGCATTCCTTCAAGTGTACATGGAAGATGCATCATGACAGAAAATATATTGGATGTAAAATTAATACCAAGTATTTGAGTTACTGGAATTTTTCAGAATATATTCTTTGCACAGGAGTTAATTTTTTTAAAAAGGAAAGCAATAACATATCTAGTAAACATCCAAATACTTGGAAATTAAACCAAGCATTTCTAGCTAACATATGGGTCCAATAAAAAAAATCACCCAAAAATGATAATAAAAATGTAACATTATCAAAATTTGTGGGATATTAGCAAAGCCTTGTGTAGTAAGAAAAATATCATTTAAAGACCTATGTTAATAATGAAAAAGAGGGTTCCAGTCAATGATTCTAAGTTTCTACTCCAGAAAGCTGTAAAAAAGAGCAAATTATATGAAAAATAAGTAGAAGAGAGGCTACGATAGAGATGAAAACTGCAACTAATACAATAGCAAACAAACAAAACTAAGGGTGTTCTCTGAAAGAATTAATGAGAATAACCTCCAGCAACTGAAAAAGAAATAAAATACAAATTATAAATATCAAGAATTTAAAAGTTCATTTCATTACAGTTATGGAAAGGACAAGAAGGAGATATTGTAATCAGCTTCACACCAATAAATGGAAAAATCTACAAAAAATGCACAAAGTACTTGACAAGTAATTTTATAAAGTCAACATAAAAAAATATCTGTTTCTTTATCTCTAAGGGAAACTGAATTTTTAATTAATAACTTTTTCTCCCCAAATGTCCAGAAACAGCTTTTTGGAATGCTGAATTGTGCCAAATATTTAAGGAAAAAACTATACCAGTGTTATACAAAATCTTACAGAAACTTGGGAGGGGAAGAATGTATACCCAGTTACTTTATGAAGCATGTCCTTTTAATATAAATATCTCCATAAAATGTTGGCATGGTAAATTCAAGGACACATCTGTTTTATACAGATAATCACAACCAAGTGTGGTTTATATCAGGAATGCAAAGTTGGGTCAGTCTTAAAGAAAATCAATCAATATAATTGATCACAATGTAATTAAGTAAAAAAATATACAGTTACCTCAATAGGTGCAGAAAGAGCATTTGATTAAAATTCAACCCCATATTCTCATAAAGGTCTTCAGGTGGGGGAGCCTGGCTGCCTCAGTTGGTAGAGCATGTGACTCTTGATCTCAGGGTTGAAAATTCAATTCCCATGTTGGGTGTAGAGATTACTTAAAAATAAAATTCTTCAGGGTTGCCTGGGTGGCTCAGTTGGTTAAGTGTCTGACTCTTGATTTCAGCTCATATCATGATCTCACAGTTTATGAGCTGGAGTCCCATGTTGTGCTCTGCACTCACAGTGGGGAGCCTGCTTGAGATTCTCTCTCTCCCTCTTTCTGTGCCCCACCCTCACTTGTGCTGTCTTTGTCTCTCTCTCAAAATAAATAAATAAATAAATACATAAATATTTGAAAAATAAAAATAAAATAAAATAAAACTCCACTAAACTGGAAACTGAATGAAACTTAGTTGCATGAATAACATCTACCAGAAACCAACATCCTACTTTTAGATTCATAAAGATTTATATTTTACCCAGTGTCTATACCTTTTATCATAAATTGTGACTGTTCTTTTTGTCCTTTTGAATCATTTCTTAAAATCAGCCTTGTTTGATAGAACTTCATTCTGTTACCATCTTGATATTGTGTCTTTATACCTTTTTCTTTCTTGTAACCTGAGTCAATGTGTTTCATTGATATTTCTTTTTTTTTTTTAATTTTTTTTTTCAACGTTTATTTATTTTTGGGACAGAGAGAGACAGAGCATGAACGGGGGAGGGGCAGAGAGAGAGGGAGACAAAGAATCGGAAACAGGCTCCAGGCTCCGAGCCATCAGCCCAGAGCCCGACGCGGGGCTCGAACTCACGGACCGCGAGATCGTGACCTGGCTGAAGTCGGACGCTTAACCGACTGCGCCACCCAGGCGCCCCTTGATATTTCTTGTGTACAAGTTTTTGGACTCAGTGTGTGTGTTTTTTTCTTAAGTATATGTTATCTCTTTTGCCTTTATTAATAGAATAAATGTTTAATTTATTTCTAAAATTTTATCTTATATTTTCTGTTAATTTTTCCTTGAATTCTATCATTTGTCCCATCGGGCATTTGGTGTAGTATGTTTTCATGTGCTTATTTTTAAAACTGGTAAGTTTTATGGGTGAAGGGGACTGGGAGATACAGGCTTCCAGTTATGGAATGAATAAATCATTGGGATGGAAGGCACAGTATGGGGAATATAGTCAGTGGTGTGGTAATAGCCTTCCATGATGACAGATGGTAGCTATACTTGTGGTGAGCATGGCATAATATACAGACTTGTTGAATCACTAAGTTGTACACCTGAAACTAATCTAACATTTTGTGTCAACCATACTTTAATTAAAAAAAAAAGAAAGTATAAAAAGACCTGTAAGTTTTGTAATTTGGTTGTCAGTCAGTTGGCATTCTTTGCATGAAATGGAAACCTGTCTAAGTGAGAACCATGGTTCTAAGATAGACAATTGAGAGCTGACAAGTGAGCAAGAGAGGTGTGGTCTCTTCTGGCCTCCAGGACAGGTTCCAGACCATACCCTAACACTGGCTGACTAAGGGTAAACTGCCCAGGGAAGAGGGAAGTGAGGAGCAACCACTGATGAAGAGAGCACCCTGCCATCACTGGGAAACCAAGACAAGGAAACTTTCTTGCCACCATTGTTCACTGACACATAAGAATGGAGTAAGGGGCACTGGGGAAGTGCTCAGAAGATCCCAGAATCTCCAAAACTACCTTTGCCAGCAACAGCTACCACAAAGAAAAGAAGTTTCCTTGTACCCAGCTTCCATCTTCCAAAGCTTGAGGGAATGCATCTAATGAGCTTACTAAACTTCCTGCAATTCAGGGAAATGTGGTTTGCAGCTTTCTTCCATATAGAGAACACGGAGAAAAGTTAGAATGAATGGTGATCATAGAGCCAACTCATGGGTTGGTTTTTAACTGGCAATTAAATAATCTTTATAGGTGACATTTTCTAGGGAATCCCCTAATTAATTGATATGAATTCTCTACAGCTATACGGTTAGCTAAAATTATTTATCTGAATCAATTACCTGGATATTTCACAACTGGACAATTTCAAACAAGAATTCTGACTGGAAATTTTAGAACTGGCCTCATTTTGGGATGTCTGGGTGGTTCAGTGGGTTAAGTGTCTAACTTTGGCTCAGGTCATGATCTCAAGGTGCATGAGTTCAAGCCCTGCCTCAGGCTCTGTGTTGACAGTTCAGAGCCTGGAGACTGCTTGGGATTCTGTCTCCCTCTCTCTCTGCACTCTCCTGCTCATGCTTTCTTTCTCTCTCAAAAATAAATAAACATTAAAAAGAAGAACTAATCTTATTTCAAACTATGTACTGTGTGGATATTCTGCTAACTTATATGAAAGTTATTATCAAATATTACCTTATTCTTCTATCATTTCACAGATAGTGACACACTCCAGCTAGCCTTATTTCTTCATTATCACCTTGGTTTTATTTAAGATATATTTAATCTCTGGAGTTGAAATCATTTCTTTAAGAAAACAATATAAGTTAATTGTAAGAAACAGAAAAATCACCATGTAATACAGGATATGTATGCAGACTGTACAAATAGGAAGGGGAGCGTGAAATCGTCATGTACCATTTGGAAAAAGTGTTCTTAAAGCCCTGGGTTCAGTGCCTGGGTAAGAACAGTGGACTCTGCCTGCCAGTTCATTAGCATAACAAGACCGAGCACATTCTGAGTGCAAGTTCTTAAAAAGAAATAAAAAGGGAGAAGAATTTGCTTCAGGTGATCCTAAAATGTGGTAGAGGAGGTATGTAGTACTTCTGGGGAAATGGCAGATTAACACAAAAAAGAATTACATGGCTTTCTCATACCTTTGTGCAATTTTATTTAACTACTCTATGAAGCATAAATGCTATTAAAAATGCCTCAAAGGGAATTCGTGAAGGTTTGTGAGGCAAGAAAAAGATCCTGTCAAACTGAAGAAAAAGCTGGTATTTTGTATTACCCTAATGTTTGTCTTCAAATCTAGAAAATTCAGGGGAAAATAGGTAGAAAGATTGAGAAGTCAAAAGTCTATCATTTCCTTTTGCATTTTCCATGGAATCAATATTTCTGCTTTTAGTTGATAGAAAACTCTTGATTTTGACTCTTCTCTGGAGTGTTCTGTGAATTATTCAATGCTTAGTTAGCATTCATTAGTTTTTCTCTGTAAAAGCCTTAGAACAACATGGGCTTTATCTACTTTCAAATATTAAGCTAAAACAGTACAACTATTGAAAATCTCCTATTTGTGAATCATTTAGTGTTTGAATCTCAGTAGGTATTGACTATGCCCTTATGTGTGAAATAATCTTAAATTATGAACAGCAGTCAATCTTTCTACCTGCTTTGGGAGCAATGCCAATACCATGTGACAGCCTGTCACTAGAATGGCTATTGCCAGCCAGGGGCTAAAATGATCACATTCCTCATAGAAGTGTGTAGAAAGGTAGCACCATTATTTCCATTCTATAATAGAGCAATTGAGCCAATGACAACAGAGCTGAACATGAAAGGTTTAACTGGAGTCTTCAACTGGAGTCACGGACTCCAGCTCACTAGATACCTGGTTATTCTCCTGGTAGAATGGTCAAGACCTCTTATCACACATTGTGAACTACAAGAGAACTCTCTATATCAGCCATCCTATCCTTTATTCATGAAGTTATTGGACAAAGGTTTTTTTTTTTAATTAATTGGATTGAGACTTAAACTTGGGAAATATTTTAGGACACAATAAGGCATTAAAAGAATTTGTACTGAAAGATAGATTAAGTGTTGGGATGAGGAATAAGAAGTATGAATCAGGAGAATTACATTCTAGTAAAACATCAGCTTTTTCTCAGGGGATGGTTTGTGATGGTCAATGCCATCTAATCTGTCCAAGAACTCCTTTTCCTGAAGCAAAGATGATCCTTGGGCATGGCAGGATAGAGTTTTATAAGATCCACTTTCTCCTCTGCATCATGTTTAAATTTTTTTTTCTTAGAGAGGAAAGGAGCAGATCTGAGAGACCTGGAGTGGCCTCTGTAAGCCCAGCACCCACAAAGGTGGCACCTCCAACAGTGATGGCACTGTGCTGGCTGATGGTGCTATACAGAGAGAGGTTGGTTAAATGCTATCGGTGATGGGTCAGCTACCTTGCCCTTGACTTTAGTTTTAGTTCAGATCAACAAGTTTTCACTGAGCACCACCTATGTGTCATGCACTGTTGGAGTGGTGTTTGGACAAAGACAGGTGAAGAACCCAAAGTCCTTCTCCTGAAGGAGCTCATTGTTTGATGGTGAGCCCATCACCCAAGTGGTTTCTGTCCCGTGTGGCAAAGGTAGAGAGGTTAGTCCCAGGGTAAAGGGAAAATTGGAGGTGATTCATGTCTCCTGATTGAGGGTTCAGGATAGCCTTTGCAGAGAATGTGTGATGCAATTGAGTTCACCAGGTAGATAAACTGAGAAAAGCAATCCAGGAAGAAGGAGCATAGGAAAAAGAGCTAGAAAACCCAATATACAGGCAGCTTGGTATTACTAAATTTAAAAGTGTAAGGTAAAAGGATTCCTGGCACTGGGCTTAGTCGGTTGAGCATCTGACTCGCTATGAGATCGAGCCTCATGTCAAACCCCACATAGGACCATGCTGAGTGTGGAGTCTGCTTGGGATTCTCTCCCTTTCTCTCTCTCTCTCTCTCTCTCTCTCTCTCTCTCTCTCTCTCTTTCTCTGTCTTTGCCCACTTGCTCACACACAGAGGCCAGGTCTATTTTAATAATAGGTTATTTATAGGATTTCATCTAAAAATTGTTACAATATGTGATCTTTGCTAAACACTGTTGAAATCTTTAATTTTGTGATATAGAGAGAATTTGTATTATGAGATGATGCCATATTCTTCACTCTCTAGGACCTCTAAGGAATAACCAGTTTCAATCACTTTGAGATTTGTTTCAGTCACTTAAATGAATGTTTATAGAAATGGACGTGGCCAGTCAGTATGGGGTCAGTGAGTATATATACAGAGAGGTTCAGGAGGTGGTGAGACCTGTGCAGGGTGAGGTGGTGTCAGTGTGGGAAACACCATATGAAAGACCATCTCTCTGGTTGCCATAGGAATAAATAAATGACTGAAAGTATGCATCATAGGGATAGCAGCATTCTTTCTATATGAATTTTCAAGGTCTTATAAGGCACTTTGACATGGGAGGAGTATAATTGGAAACAAATCAGTGGATGGATGTGCCTGAAGTGGCGGTAAGACTCTCTTCAGGTGCCACACTAAAGAAAGTTGCCAATTGAGATACTGCTTTGTCCTACTGAGCTCTCAATCCCATAATGGCTGATGAAATTAATATATGGGTTTTCCAGAACTGGCCAGGGCCAATACAGGAATATTATCAACATCTTGCCATTTTGTTCTTCTCATAATTACTTGATTAATAAGAATGACTGAACCACTTCAATTACATATGATTCTTGTTAGCATGATTCCTTCCCTTAATAGGTGCAGAAACCCTGATATCTGAATTTCACCCATATTGTGAACTCACAGTTATTCATGTCATTTCTCTTCCTTCCTTTCTTTCTTTCTTTCTTTCTTTCTTTCTTTCTTTCTTTCTTTCTTCTGTATATTATTTATTTTTATTATTTAAGTAGGCTCCATGCTGGATACAGGGCTTGGACTCACAACCCTGAGATCAAGACATGAGCTGAGATCAAGAATCAGATGCTTAACTAACTGAGCCACCCAGGCATCCCTCAGGTTATTTAAAGAGGGTGTATTGTCCCTTGCTTAAAGGTTATTTCAGACATCCTTTTCTTTTCACATTCACTCCAGCCTCACTTTTTTTTTAAGACAAGAGAGAATGACAGTGCAAATGTGCATGGGGCAGGGATAGAGGGAGAGTGACAGAATCCCAGGCAGGCTCTATGCCCAGCACAGAGCCCAACAGGGTAGGGGTGGGGGGGCTCAATCTAATGACCCTGAGATCATGACCTGAGCTGGAATCAAGAGTCCGATGCTCAACCAAGTGAGCCACCCAGGCACTCCTACTCCAATCTCACCTCTATGCTCTTGGGATATCTGTGCTCATGACACATAAATACCATATGCTCCTTTCTTCACTGGAACTAACAAACAAAATTAGTAAAATATCTGGCCTACTGGCCAGAATGTATTGACTGGCTATTAACTCTATGTACTAGTACATCTTATAGAACTGTTTATTGTCTTGGATTTATATTTATAGCATCAGATTAACCCACATTCACTAACTTGTATTTGAGGTCTAAATATTGAAATAAAAAGTTTAACTATTTGGTTATATCTACTGTTTTTATCTATAGTTTAGTTAAGACTTTTCTACCTGTGGTATGGTGTGGTTGGGCTAAACTATCATGTATCAATTATACCTATCTTTAAATAAACTATAGTTTCACATTTAAAAATTTTTTTAATGTTTATTAATTTTAGAGAGAGAGAGAGAGGGTGTGTGAGTAAGCAAGGGGCAGAGAGAGAGGGAAATACAGGATCCAAAGCAGGATCCAGGCTCTGAGCTGTCAGCACAGAGCCTGATGCAGGGCTTGAACTCATGAACCATGAGATCATGACCTGAGCCAAAGTCAGATGCTTAACTGACTGAGCCACCCAGGTGCTCCTAGTTTCACACTTTTATGGTAATTTCTAACTCCTTCTATTCACAGGGTCTGACCAGAAGATTCTTCAGTCTTACACTATTTTCTCTTTCCTTTTTAAAACAATTTTAAGTTTATTTATTTATTTTGAGAGAGAAAGAGAAAGCATGAGTGGGAAAGGGAAGAGAGAGAGAGGTGAGAGTGAGAATCCCAAGCCATCTTCGTGCTGCCAGTGCAGAGCCTGATGTGGGGCTCGAACCCACGAGCTGCAACATCATGACCTGAGCCAAAGTTGGAAGCTTAACCAAGTGAACTACCCAGGGTCCCCTATTTTCTCTTTCTTTAATAAAGTTAAGAAAAGTGTAGTTTGTATAGTTCAGCTGAGTTTTCAGTGTGGACTTGCTTTCAGATTATCGTTTGAGACTTTGAACCCATCCTACTAGCTTACTTTTGCATAGTACTTTGTATGACTGAATAATGTAATTCTATAATATGTACATTATATTGTAGTTATTGTATTTGTTTCATAGGACAAGTACTAAAACTTGTTTGTATTGAATTTTATAGCTACTGCATTTTACCTGATATGCCATTTAAAACACATTTGTAAGGTAGTAGGAGATAATTGTCTTTATTTCACAGACCAGAAAACCAGAATTCAGAGCAGTGTCTCCACATCACATGGCATATTAAGTTAGTAAGACTTCCATTCAAGTTTCATTGTTTCTAGTTCACTGCTCTTTTCAGTATTTCTCAATGCTTCTTATGACATATTATCTGTGTATATCCCACTCTGTGTATGTGTGTGTGTGTGTGTGTGTGCGTGTGTGTAGGACTGGGAGTCCATCAGAGAGCAGGAGAGGCCACATCTGAAGGTTCCCATGGGCAGGACCGAAGTGCCCCTCTGTGCTGCGATGAGGCATCCTCTGTGCTCTGTTACTTCTCTGTAGAGCATAGGCATGCCCTAGGTGATTCGCATCTGAAAGAAGATGCAGTGGAGGTATCTTAGAGGCAGCATGGGGAAAGTGGCTGAGAGACATGCCACTTGTCAGGATGCTGCAAAAGACAGTTGGCAAATCCATTTAAAAGTAGACTTAATAGTAACAGCCTCCACTATCTAGTGCTGGGGAGAGCATTGTCTCATTTTCTTATCCAGAGTGGTGTCAAACTCTACAGGGACAAAATTGAAGAAGGGGGAAAAGGGAAGAGAAGCCTTGTCTCCCTCAAGTCCTAAATCCAACACTAGTGATGCCTTATTTGACCTCGTGGAAAAGTTCAGGCTCTAAGCACTTTGGAATATTTTACATTAACACAGGCAGCTTATAATTCTTACCAGTGCCCCCCCCCTCTTTCTCTTGTTTTTATGGTCACACCTTGATTAATGGTGCTTCATAATTAAAGAAGAAAGAAAGAAAGAAAGAAAGAAAGAAAGAAAGAAAGAAAGAAAGAAAACTCCTCAAATGCCTTCCAAAAGGTACTTTGCTTATGAAAATGGGAAATTAGATTTAGCATTTATTTTTATTTCATTATGTTCCCCTGCTGCTGGTTGACACTCCACTGAGAGCTCTTCACAGATGTTTCTGCAAAACACGACAGCTTTTCCCTTCCTTCCTCACTCACTCTCTCCCTTTCCTACTTTTCTTATTTTTGAGAGCTTTCTGCAAAGGGCCAATTCAGCTGAAATGGAATTCAAAATGTTTGGAAAACTAAGTTGGTCATTATAAGGGGCAAGTGCCCACAGTATCTCAGGGAAATGACAAAATGCCAAATTAAGAATAAGACTGCAGATGACAAGTGTGCACACTGAAAGCTGTATTGGGTAAATCTAACTGCAGCTAGTCCAGGAAAATCTTCCAGAGTTCTTAATGTACATCACAAAGTCTTTATCTGTTGACTTGAAAGCAGCTGAAATAAGCTGGTTACCTAAATTCTATAAGAAATGGGATTTTCCCGGATATAACAAGTCCCTATGGGGAAATAATGCAGATAATAAATTTTATGGGAACAATGTGGTGGCTTCTTCCAAGCTATAGACTCACAGACTGACCATATATCCTACTTCAAACAGGATAGTCTGGATTATGCCTGTTGACCCAGTGTAATTATTAATGTTGATTCCAGAGGTTTCCTCACTTGAATTATAAATTATATATTCATGCACTATATCAGAAAAGTATTTACATATAGTATACCTGAGTGATTTTAGACATTTGATAGTCTTGGGCTCATGCTTCACCTGCAGATCTTTTAGGGTCAAAGAGATCCAGGGATCTAATTATGCTTGAAGTTCTGCTTAAACAGCAAACACAGCTGAAATTATTTCTGTCGACACATTATAAAGTAATAGCCTACACATGCTGGGCTGACAGACCAGAATAACTGTCAGACAACCTCTGGGGGTGGGTGGAGTTTGGATAAGGAAAACTAGAGTGTTCTGAGAGAAAAGCCTGGATGAGGTTGTGAATAAAATAAGGTAATGAGTGATGATTGTGCAGATTGAGTCACTAGCTTGATAAATAGGGAGAAAATGATCTCTTCACTGTGGCAGTGCAGTTGACCTTTACAATATATACAAGTATAAAATCACTCTTCATTTTTTCAATGTAGAGAGACAGAGCAAGCACGAGTTGGGGAGACGAGCAGAAGGAGAGAGAGAATCTCAAGCAGGTTTCACACTCAGCCTGGATCCTACACCCCTGGAATCATGACCTGAGCCAAAAATCCAAGAGTCAGCCATTCAGTTGGTTAACTGAGACACCCAGGTGGCACGCCTGTTTATTAAATTTTTTCACAGTGTCCATTGTTAACCAAAGTAATCCAAAATGTGAAAAGGAGCAGGGAACAGAGAGATCTGAATAATTCAACAGTGCTGAGGTCTATGAATCATAGAAGGTGGAGAAATAGAAAAGCTAGAATGATATTAGTAGGAATGGTTCATGTTTCCAGAGTTTAAGTTCACATAATGGTGTTATCACTATAAAAGAAATATACGTGATGTTTACTTTAAAGAAGCATTTTACGAGCTTCAGAAGGAAGAATTTAAGAAAAGTAATTTTCAGAACTTGTCTTCAGGGTACTAACAAAAGTGGGATTGTAGGGTTATGATCCACCTAAATGTTGTAAGTCACATTTAGTGAATTCTTAAAGGTCAAAGATTACTTTCAACCTTTATCATCAGACAAGAGAACATGGCAAGGTGGGGCTAAGAACATTGTCTTTTGCATTACAGAAAGATGTTACATTTTAAACCCTCACCTAAGATGCCTCTCTCAGATGCCTCTCAATGAGAGTGAGAGAAAAAGCAAGAAAAAGATTTTAAAGAGCTTAATGTCAGGCAGGTATTATTTGCTATTCTTTTAAGAATCTGTGTGTGTGCGTGTGTGTCTTTTCTTTTCTCTGCTGACGTCTATACTCAGCCATGAGTAGCAATAATGAATTTTATGTGCTGCCATAGAGATATGTGCTGACTCTGAAAATTTATTAACCACCATAAAGGGTATCAGATAGAACAGCATCTGTCACCCACATGGATTTGGTAGGAATACCAAGAGAAAGAGACAAGTTCACTGTCATCTGATGTGGTAGTGTTCAAAAGAGCCTTCTTGGATATAGTCATCAAGAATCTTTTTTAACAGTATAGATGTGGTCTATCTTGTTCTTGTTTGGGACAGGTCTATATAGCTTAATGGGAAAAAAAAAGGAATTTGAAACTGGAGCAATTTTTCAACCCTAAGAGTTATTAAATATTATTCAGTCTAAAAAGGAATGTGTTTAAACTATTTGGCTTGATATTTTAGACTGTTCAAAATTTAGCAGCCTATTTCAAAATCTTCCTCTTGGCATTGACTACATAGTTCCATAAAGTTATAAAAGCTTAATCAATCTTAATTGAGCAGGAAATATCTGTGCCAGAGCCAACAAACTTGATAAAAGATGATTGGGATCATTTTTTGCAAGTATGGTAAAATAAATCTGGATCAAAATGTTCTTACCCTTTATTTCCTTTAAGAATATTTGATATTCTGCTCAACTGCCAAATCATAGAAAAAAATGAATAAAGAATTTCTATGAAGCTATTAGAAATTTTAGAACATTTTCTGCCATGAGTGTTACATCTTCTGTTGGCTCATATTAAACTCCAAATCTTTGTTCCTGATGAGTCACTAAGCATTTTGCAGATCTGAATCTGGATGTAACATATAAAAGCAACCAGATAAGGGATTAAATATGGAAATAGGTTTCTTTGTGACAGCTAAACAATGTTATGAATTAAATTCATTTTTCTTAAAAAGAATCAAGCATTTTTTCATAAAAGTGTTTTCGTTTGATTCTAGAAAGTGTTTTAGCATAGTGTTACTTATAGTGTGGCTTGTAAGCAAAAAAAAAATTGAGCCTTAGAAATTTTTACAGTCACTTGAGAATTGAGAGTAATTTTTTGAGAGTAATTTGATATCTGTTGAATCTAATTTTAAAAATTGGGACTTTATTATATTTTTTCTGCAGTAACTTTATTTTTATATATTTTCTAAAAAGTGTTATTTCAGCACACATAATTTGGGAAGCATCTTTCTAGCATACACAAAATACTTCTAATGGGTTTTCCGAACCTGAAGATGTCCACTGACTTCCAAATGTCTTTGAAGTCTCAAACCTACTAAATAGTAAGTAGTATTTATAACTTATCCCCAGGTTAGTTTTCTAATGGACACAACTGAAGCAAAATTGATTGCAAATGTATTTTAGAACCATGTATAATTTATAATGTCCTTTATATGAAATTAGCTAAAAATTTAAGACCATGAAGTTTAAAGAGCAGAAAGAATGAAGAGGAGCCCAGCTAGAATCCTAAATCTACACCTTCACCCAGAGGACCCTCTTATCAATGTGTATCCAGCTCAGCCTTAAGTTTTTGCCTTGTGATATAGGTAAGCCTGTTAACTGGCATCAGCTAAAACAGGAAGGCCAGAATGAACTTATCTCTGGCTCACTCCTCCATAGAGTGCACTTCGAAGTTCTGTGGGATGAGGCCAGTGCCAATGTCAGCAATGCCCACAGTGGCAGATCAGCAGCTCTCCCTCCAGGGTCCCAAGGAACAGCCATGTTCAACAAGCTGTGCCAAGGAGTTAAGCTGTCAAATCCAAGATTGATATATTTTTTTTTGAAATTTGCAAGGAAAGGAAAGCTTAAATAAACATCTCTCAATTTTTAGCTTTCTATTTCCCATGCTTTTAAAACTCTCAGGGTCTTGGGGCACCTGAGTGGCTCAGTTGGTTAAGCATCTGACTTTGGCTCAGATCATGATCTCATGGTTTGTGGGTTCGAGCCCCATGTCAGGCTCTGTGCTGACAGCTTGGAGCCTGGAGCCTGCTCCGGATTCTGTGTCTCCCTCTCTCTCTGCCCCTCCCCTGCTCACACTTTGTCTCTCTCTGTCTCTCAAAAATAAATAAATGTTAAAAAAAATTAAAACTCTCAGGGTCTGCCTCTCTGAACCAACTCTCCAGCAGTAGCTGTAAAAACAACAACAGCAAAAACACTTCAAGGACAATCCTAATGTGATTCCTTAAAAATATTTCCTATACTAATTTTTTTAATGAAGAGATATGTATTACATGGAGCTATATATTTTTTTCTAAAAAGCTGACTTCCTAGAACATAAAGAGAAATAAGTTGCTTTATGCTCAAAGGCAACATGACATTAGGCATTTTGCACCTGCATAAATTTTAAGACTGATGTGTTTAGATCAATATCTGACCAATTTTTCCTATTCTGGGAAGGTGGACCATTGATTTATAAATGAAATCAATGAGGGGCACGTGGGTGGCTCAGTAGGTTAAGCATCAGACTCTTGATTTCGGCTCAGAACATGATCTCATGGTTCATGAGTTTGAGTCTCACCTTGGGCTATGAGCTGACCACAGAGAGCCTGCTTGGGGATTCTGTCTCCCTCTCTTTAAAAGCTCTCCCCTGTTTGCTCTCTATTTCTCTTTCAAAATAAATATCAAATGAAGTTAAAATATATATATAAAGGAAATCAATGAAACCTGTACCTATTCACTTCAAGGGCTAGAATTTTAAGGAGCTTTTTTTCTTTTACCCTCCCTGTGCAGTGTTCTTTTTGAAGGCATTATGCAGAGCTCTCTCTTTACTCCGTTGTCAGGAAATTAATTGCCTTTGTGAATTCATTCATCAATAAATATTTATTGTGAATCATATATATGCTTGGTGCTGGGCTTGTTACTAAGCACCCAATGATTAATAAAACGCCACGATCCTGGCTCTCATGTAGATTACAGTCCAATGGAAGAGACAGACAATGAACAAAAAGATAAATATTTCATTAAAAACTGTGCAAAATGTTAAACAAGGAAACATGAACAGGGCAGTGACAGAGAAGTGGTGCAGCCCTCTAGCTGCTGCCTCATTCAGTCCTTATCTGCCTGCTCAGCTCTTCCCTGGAGATGGTGTGTGGTTTATCTACCTACAGCTCATGGCTTGATAGTTCTGTGCAAACACTGTCATTGTCTAACCAACCCACCAGGTCTCATAGGACACCCAAGATAAAACCCCCTTCTCTTCCTATCCCTTGACCAACCGAATAAGAATCTCTAGGCATGGATCTCATGCATAAATATTTTTAAAAGATCCTCAGGTGATTCTAATATGCAGTGAAAGTTGAGGAGCTCTCGAAGAATTCCATCAGTGGTGTCATGGCAAGCACCCTCTACTGGGTCCCATTCATCCACTCACAGAAGACTCTTACAACATTGGTAACGACCAGTGGTGTTGACTCGTTCAGATTGGATCTTACAGCTAGGCTATGACTTCTACCTGCTTGTGACCAGGTTCTTCCAGAGAAGGAGCCCACATACCTGCCACTCTATTTTTGTCCATCAACCTGCTGCAGAAATAAGCAGGTGAATGACTTGCCAAGATAAGAAAAATATCTAAACTGAAAATTATTTCACTTCCCCAAAAGAATATACCCCAGGTTTTCTGTTTTTCTTATTACCACCTTTCCTCTTGGTACTTGGACAGGGAGATTGGATCCTCTCATGTTTCAGATTTAATGACTCCTGTGCTCTGAGTTCCTGTGCTTTCCCCCCTTGATACCTTCCTTTCTCTTCACTCTTATTGCTCCCAACTCAGGCATAATCCTTTGAGCATCTTGTTTGGACATTTAGCCTCCCAAATGAGGCTAATTTTTTTCTTATAAGACATCTTCTAAAGTGTCTTCACAGATTTGCCAATGTTAAGTTTCATTTTTTATTCCCGTGTCATTGCCTCACCCTGGTATGCTCTACCCTCCCACTGATCATAATTTCTAGATTTCCTGAAATGGTTTTATTCCCAAACATTGTTTCCTTTCTCACATAAAATTAAACAAATGTCTTAGAATTCCAGTGTTTGACCATTAAAACCATATTCAAAATTTACTCCTTGCACCATTTATATATATGTATGTACCATATATATATATATATATATATATATATATATATTTGGCATATATATATATATATATAAAATATGGCAATTAAATTCCCTTACCTTCTGAAAAAGCAAGATGCCACTATTGCTCTTCTATGATTCCCTGTTGAAATCCTACTCACTTTCCATGGTCCACTTCAAAGGCAACTTTTTTTATGAGGACTTATTAGCTCAAGCAAGAAAGAATGAAGCTGTTTTTCTCTTCTGAATTCCTAAGGCATACTCTCTGTATATCTTTAAGAACTGATTGCAAATTGCCTCTTATTATAGATATTTTTTATAGGCATGGGATACCCTTTCTTTTCCCTACTTAACTGTAGGTTCATTGAAGGATTTATTTCTACCCTTTGCCAAGATTTGTCACTGTCTTTTGCAAATAAGTGTTTTTGAAATAAGTGGAACAATGAATAAACCAAGGAATA
Source organism: Prionailurus bengalensis (assembly GCF_016509475.1). Lineage (NCBI taxonomy): Eukaryota > Metazoa > Chordata > Mammalia > Carnivora > Felidae > Prionailurus > Prionailurus bengalensis. Next base: position 53,360,710 of record NC_057354.1, on the reverse strand, counting down.
AAAATGTTAATCTGAAATATTAACTTTACCTAGGATTGATCATTTAGCCCAAATAAGTCATACATTTCAACAGTGAACAATAATTTCAGCATAATTGCTTGGGGACTTTCTATCAAACTTTTCATATGATTATAATATCAGACAATATTATTAAGCAGTTACTATATTCTAGGCCCTGTGGTCAGAATGGAGAACTTCAAGGAAAGTGAAAAAACAGCAAGAATTATCCATGCTTTCAATAAATATATAGACCAGTGGGGAACCTAGACATTAATCAGTTTATCACACAAAGGAGTGAGTAATGACAACTATGTAAACAATCTGGAAGGAAACTTCCTTCCTTTTTGAAAGCCTACTAACCAGCAAGAATTGGCCTGGCCTGGGAAGTCAGGACAGGCTTCCCAGAAGGTGTACGGCTTGAACAGTGGTCAGAAAGGGAGGGGAGGGCATTACAGAGAGAATGGCATGTGTAAAGTATCTGCTGGAGGAGAGGTTGTGGAGGAAAATAAAGTGAAAAGGTGCCAGTGTGACTGGGGGTTGTTGTGCATGGAAGGTATGGACAGAGGAAGCAGGTTGGGGTGTGACATGATCATGTGGGCATTTTGCACATAACACTTGGACCATGGTGTTAACATTAGATGGGAAGGCAGAGTGTGCCAGCTGTAAAAGGCCCAGACAGGAGAGCAGTATAGGAGAGACATGATAGGTTTGGCTCAAGGTGGTGATGATGGAGTAGTGGCTATAACGAGTGATGTTGGGAGACACACATGATATGAGGTGGTAAGCATTTGGACAAGAGAGAATATGTGGCAGGGCAGGGAGTTGTCTCAGTGTTCTTAGGTTTTTATCCTGCTCACCTGTTTGAGGGTGTCAACATTCACTGAGACAGGAAACACTGGACCAGAAACTGGATGTGGAGAGGGGGGTAACAGAGCAGGTGAAATATCAGGAATCCAGTTTTAGACATAGTGAACATTATGTTTAAATTATTGCTTGTCCTTGCTGCATTTATTCGATTTGCCTTGTATATTCACTAGGCTCTGGCTCCAGAACTGAAACAGTATTACAGAATCTAATGAGAATGAATTAATATAGTGTCTGCCCCACTGGTATTTAGCATTTCAGTCAGAGATGATGCTTATACCTCCAGTGCTTATACATGTTATGTGTTTTCAAGAGGGCTCATAACCGTGACCAGGGAGATCCTATGAGGGAGCTTAGAAGCTTAATTCTGTAGTTAGAGAAAAAAATGCCCCTGGATCCTTCCTTGTGAAAGTGACATTTGAGAGCCTAGGAAAATGACTCATGTAATATAATCATTCTGAATTATTTGACTTTGATGCAAGCAGATTTATTTCCAAGTTCAGTGAAATTTGAACTTTATAAAGTAATCAATGCTAGAAAAGAGTACAAGTTTTTAAATTCAAATTTTAATAATGCTTTCTCTATTTAATGAGATTACAAGAGAATTTTATGTGAGTTTTTTCCTAATAAGTTCCAAATTTTTAAAAGTCAACATATATCATCTTTATCATTTAAAAAAATTTTAAGTCAAAAATTCCATGTTCTCAATTCAAGTACTACATAGATTTTCCACTGAAGATATAAATGTTCTGTTGTATGAAATGTATGGGGCGGGGGGAGCATGTCAGATGCTGACATTTCAGCCTCTGCTTTCATGTTAGGAATATCAATGGAGGTTGATATAGATGCTATCACAGCAGCTGCACCTTCACAAGGATGAGAACTAATGGAGCCTCTTATCAGTGAATGCCTGGGCTTCCAGAACAACTGTTCTCCATTAAGTTTTCTGGGCCAATAAGCAATTACAAGTACACTATGATATGCAGTGTCCTATGACTAGAAAATCCGCTGCTTGCTTTGGGCTGACACAGTCCAACAATTGTTTTGTCTTGAGCAAGAAGAGCCCTTCATTTCTCAGTTGGCCTTCAGATTGCAAGCCCACGTGCAGTGTGCTGTTTTATGATGCTTTCTTTTGTATTTGTGTTACCATGGCTGCTGGTACTGTTGTTATATTTAATGAGCTTTTATTAGATAAGTTCCCTGAAGGTCTTTTTTAAATGGAAGACCTAACTTTGAAAGTCCAGTCCATGCACACACACACATACACACACACACACACACACACACACACATTCAAATGCGCCTTGAGAAAGAAAGGACATTACACTTGGTATAATTCTTCCAGATGTTGATATTTGCATTTGTCATAAAATATCACCAGCACTTCCTCATCTGGTGTCTTAGTTAGCTCAGACTTCCATAACAAAATACCATAGCCTAGGCAGTTTAAAAAAATAGACATTCATTTCTCAGAGTTCTGGACACTGGAAAGTCAAATATCAAGGTGTCAGCCGACTTAATTTGGTGAGAGCTTTTTTCCTGGTTTGCAGATGGCCATCTGGCTGTGTGCTCACTTCTTGTCAAGGCCTCTTGGGTTAGGACAGTACAGGATGAGTGGCTACCTTTGTCCAGTGTAGCCCACAATTCATTATTTCAAGGTCAATTGTTTGATCGTGTTATGTAGTATATTTCATACTTTCATTTTATTGTTCCTTTTCCTACATGGACGTTTTGGTAATAGGTATACTTACTTATCTTTAGTTACTATGTGGGTAATTCATTTTTCCATTGATTTCTATTTCTAAAAATGTCTCATCAATGACTCCTATTGTTAAGTTTCAAGGTTGTGATTACTAGTATAAACAAGTCACCCTGGGTGTAGTAAGTATGTGAACAGAGAATTGCTGTTTGAAACCACCTGCAATTAAATCAGTCCCAGTGTCTATCCCTGATGCACATTCACAAAGTTACAAGTTGTAATACCTGTCTCTTCTGTGAACTACTGCCATCTGTGTTTTATTTTGCATAGCACTTGCAAACATGATAGTCTTCTTTGTTTGAAGTATATATTAATATATAGCTAAGCATATTCTGAAGACAAAAATGTCCCCAAATAAAATGTTTTTCTCTTAAAAATGTTGACAAATAAATTGCATGATTTTTTTAAGAATCTTTGGAAACATATTTAGGTACAAAATTAAGCATAATTTAAGTGGAAGTCTGCTTTCATCAGTTTGAGGTTAGGAATGGAACTGCTTGGTCATATAGTAACTTTGTGTTTAACATTTTGAGGAGAGCCAAAATGCTTTCCAAAGCAGCTGTACCATTTTACAGCCCCACCAGCAATGTATGAGGGTTCCATTTTCTTTATGTTCTTGCCAACATTTGTTATTGTTTGTCTTTTTTATTCATCCTAAATGGATGTGAAGTGGTCTCTCATCATGGGTTTGATTTTCATTTCCCTAATGAATAATGATTTTGAGCATTAGTTTATGTGCTTATTGGCAATTTGTATATATGCTTTGGATAGATGTCTATTGAACTCCTTTGCTAATTTTTCCACATTTATTGAGATATATTTGATGTGTAACATTGTGTAAGTTCGAGGTGTACAATGTGATGATTTGATATGTATTTATATTGTGAAATAATTACCACAGTAAGGTTAGTTAGCACATCCATCACCTCACACAGTTACCATTTGTGTGTGTGTGTGTGTGTGAGTGTGTGAGTGTGTGTGTGTGTGTGTGTGTGGTGAGAACATTTAAGATCTATTCTCTTAGTAACTTTCAAGTATAAAATATCGTATTGTTAACTATAGCCACCTTGATGTGTATTAGATCCTCAGAACTTATTCATCTTGTAACTGTAAGTCTGTACTCTTTGACCAGTATCTCTCATTTCCCTCCCCACCAGTTCCTGGCAACCAGAATTTCTATGAGTTCAGTTTCTTTAAATTCTGCTTATAAGTAAGATCATACAGTATTTTTCTGTTTGACTCATTTCACTTTGCATAGTAACTGTAAATTTCGTCCATAGTGTCATAAATGGTAGGATTTGCTTCTTTTTGTGGATAATATTCCACTTAAAACACTTGAACACAAGTATTTATGGCAGTATTAATAATAATAATAATAATAATAATTGAAATGTTTCAAATATCTATCAACTGACGGGTATATAAATAAAATATGGTATACATATATAGTGAAATATAACTGGCAATTAAAAAGGATAAAGAACAGATATATGCTATCACGTGGATGAACCTTGAAAATATCATGCTAAGTGAAAGAAGCTAATCACCAAAGTCCACATTGTAAGCAAATTTGTAGGGACAGAAAGTAGATTAGTGGTTGCTGGAAATATTGGGGAGGGGAGAATAAGACATTATTACTGATGTGATCTCTTTCTCAAATGAAAAGATTTTTCTAAAATTATATAATAGCTAAAGTTGTAAAATCTGTAAATATATTAAAAATAAATAACACAGGGGCGCCTGGGTGGCTCAGTCGGTTAAGCGTCCGACTTCACCTCAGGTCACGATCTCGCGGTCTGTGAGTTCCAGCCCCGCCTCAGGCTCTGGGCTCATGGCTCAGAACCTGGAGCCTGCTTCCGATTCTGTGTCTCCCTCTCTCTCTGCCCCTCCCCTGTTCATGCTCTGTCTCTCTCTGTCCCAAAAATAAATAAACGTTAAAAAAAAAAATTAAAAATAAATAAATAAATAAATAACACAATAGTGAATCATACATTTTAGATGGATAAATGTTATGGTATATAACTTACATCTCAATAAAACTGTTAACTTTCTTTTTAATTAAACAAATGTCATTTTTGTCCTAAGCTGCAGGAGTGTTATGGTCTACTACAGGGCCTGAGCAAGATTAAAGTTTGGAAAGTTGAATAAATATAGCCATTTATTTCCTCAATTAAATTAGCAACAGCAATCATAGATTTCCCATCAACTTTATATTTTTAAAAATTTTAAATCTACCGAGGAACTTGGGTGGCTCAGTTGGTCGAGGGTCCAACTCTTGATTTTGACTCAGGTCATGATCCCAGAGTCATGAGCCCCACTACAGTCTCCCACTAAGTGTGGGGCCTGCTTGGGATTCCCTTTCTCTCTCTCTCTCCCTTTCCCCCACTCTCCTGCTTGCACAATCTTTCTCTAAATAATAATAATAATAATAATAATAATAATAATAATATAATAATAATTTCAAACTTACAGAAAAATTGAAAGAATAGTGCCATAAACACCAGAGACCCTTTGTCCATGTTCAACAATTATTAACATGTTATCATATGTGTGTGTGTGTGTTCTGAATCATTTGATTGTAAGTTACAAATATTGATACTTTCTCATCAAATACTCCAGACCCAGAATGTCTCTGAAGAAGACACATTTGTGAATGCACAAACATCAGCACAGAGCCATCAACAGGCAAGAGATCCACAGTGAGTATCTGTAGCACACTAATATACAATATGCAGCCTTTAGACTTGTTTTCTTGATTTTCCCAATGATAAACTTTTCAGCTTTTTGTTTTTTAGATCCAGCACATAATCACTGTATGGTATCTAGTATCTTTTAACCCAAGGCAGTCTCTCTGCTCCTTTTATTTCCCACACCATTGACATTTTTTGTTTATTTATTTATTTTGAGAGAGCATGAGTGGGAAAAGGACAGAGACCATCAGTGCAGAGTCCAATTTGGGGCTCGAATCCACCAACCGTGAGATCATGACTGGAGCTGATATCTAGAGTCAGGCCGTTTAACCAACTGAGCCATCCAGGCACCCCATGGCATTGAAATTTTTAAGGAGTCAAGACCAGTTATTTTTTTTAAATATCCCCTGATTGTTGTTGTTGTTGTTTTGTTGTTTAGATTCATCTTAAACACTTTGGTCAAGAATATCACATCGGTGATAATGCATAATATCTGGAAACATGGTATTAGCTGTTCCCTTCTTAATGAAACTCAGTAGAATAACTTGTTTAAGGTGGTATCTGTCAGACATCTCCATTACAGTGGTCCCATTTTTCTTTGCATTAATGAACAATCTTTGCAATTAATAGGTAATAAAAGTGAATTATTCTCTTCTCCCAAATAATGAAACAGATATTAATATTTTTTTTAATTTTTTTTTAACATTTATTTATTTTTGAGACAGAGAGAGACAGAGCATGAATGGGGGAGGGGCAGAGAGAAAGGGAGACACAGAATCGGAAACAGGCTCCAGGCTCTGAGCCATGAGCCCAGAGCCTGAGGCGGGGCTGGAACTCACAGACCGCGAGATCGTGACCTGAGGTGAAGTCGGACGCTCAACCGACTGAGCCACCCAGGCGCCCCCAGATATTAGTATTTTTAATAAGCAATTTGTTTAAGGTGTTTTGTTCCTCTTTAAATGTTAAGAATTTATGGAAAATGTTTCTGATTTCCAATGACCATTATTGGCTGTGCCTACCCTGTGCTGCCTGGTAGGAAAAGTCTGGGAAATTGTCAGTTCTCCTGCTAATTGTGTCATCAGAGCAAGGCCTTGGGTTGGGGAGTATTTCCTAATCTATATTAGTAGCACAATCAGTCACATGGAAATCTGAAGACTCATCAGGGCTTTTATAAAGGAAAAACACAAACTCCCTATACACATGCGGTTTCTATTTAAAATAAATTTAGTAGCACCTAATTCTGTAAGATGTCCCAGAGAAGAGGAGCTGGATGATATGAAAATGCCCATGCATTCTCTTGGACTTAGGTAAATTATTGTTTCTGACCCAAGAAGAGCATGTCTGAATGGACTGCACTTTGAAAAGAAGCTTTGAAATAACACTTTGCACATCAAGGGTACTTGTGTGTTTAACAACATGATGCACTGGCAAATCATTCTTCCATCTACCTCTAGGAGACCTGCAGATGGCAATACACTAGTGACACCACTTCCTTTGAGGGCTGGAGAAAACCAGAGCACAGAATTGTGACTCACTACATGAAGCCATTGGCTGTTATTTTTTTTAACATTAATGAACAGCAGATTTATTTTTTCATTGGAGGATGCTCTGAGCTAAATAAAAGGTGAGGTCAGCTAAACTTCTCCCTGCTTAGAAACTGCACAGTCACATCTTCTTAGACACTCCTAATTCTGAAAGCATGTTGTAGTAATAAGAGTAATTTAGACAAAGAGAATGAATTAATGCTGACTAGTGGAGAACAAAGAAATTAAGAACCACTCAAAAACATTTCAAGGATTTAGTTCAGAGGCAGAGCTGGAAATTTAGAACCTTATTATTCTGGTTTTGAATAGGATTTCAAAACACTAATTATAGCCTTAACTCACCTCCAAAAAAGATTGTTTTACTCAAAGGCCAGTTAGGAAGCAGAATTAGAAGTAAAAAGAGTGATTCTCTAGGCAAGTTTGTTGGTCCTTCTTCCTCACCTTACTCAAATAGTTAAAGATGGGGGACACAAAGAGTGGGAATAAGGTGTAAGACTTTGTGGGGGAGAGAAAAAGGGGTCCCAGGGGCTGCAGATTGCATCAGACGTGCTGCTCAGAGCAAGTAAAGATGGCCTGTGAGAAGTCTGTGAGACAGCAAAAATTCCTGAAGAACACAGACTTGGTAGTCAACCTCAAAAAAAGATCAGACTTGAGTGGCTTGAGGCTTTTATCCATTGAATCACATACACCCATAATATGAGGCATTACAGTCAGGTGTTAAGGCCATCAGCTCCAGCTGCTATGCCTTCCAACCAGAGTCAGGCTCAAGAATTTCCCACGAGCCCTAAGGGACAACCTCTTGCCATTCCCATAACTCCACGTGTCCCTGTCTTCACGGTGGACTCTATTTTAGTACCATAGATCACCTTTCTCCATGAACTTACTCAGCCTCAAATGATCCTCTGATTGTGTAATATTTATTGTTAATGTCTTCTCTGCTCATCTTGAGGGGTTTGGATTTCATATGCATATAATTTCTAATACAGATAGCATCTAGTTCATGACCAAAAAATTTATATCACCCCATGAGGAAAGCTAATTGACTTGCTCAATTTCCCACTGGCTGAGACATGAATGCCATCTTTGTGATGCCAAGCCTGGAGCTTTCTCATTATGTAGTCTGGGAAATGTGTCCTTTGCTGGAGTCTGCTAGGCTCCCCACTGGGTTCTGCAGTCCTCGCTACCACACCAATGCCTCTGAAGGAACCGGTAAGCTGGATAAGATTAGAGCATGGACCAACACATTTATCAGACGTGCCTGTAATCAGTAGTCTTTTTAAATACAATTTTTATGGGATTTTAGAGACTTCTAATAATATACCCTAAATTAAATTAGCTAGCCCTCTGAAAACATAAGGAGTCATTCTAACATTCAGAATACCTTACTAAGTTTCTTTTACATTTTTCAGAGCACAAATCATCCATCGACTTTAGGTTTTAGCTATATCCATAGTTTTTTTTAATTCATTTTTTGTCCAGAGAGTCAGTAAAGTATTTTTACAGGATTCATGTTTGAAGAAGATAAAGAAGAGTACTGGAAAGGAAGAAAAAAATCTAGCAATCTCTTCATAGAGAATAATTTTATCCTGTTACTTTCACACCTGCATATCCTATGTAAAAGTTAAGAATAGACTCCCTTCATCAAGTTTATATTTGGGGACATGTCTAAAAATACAAAAGCATCAGTTTATGAAGTTTAGATTCACACTCTTAAAGAGGGAAATGCAACCATTCGCTCTCAGAAACCCTCCAATCTGCAGTTCTGATCACCCTTCCTCTCTGCCCCTTGGAGAGTGAGTGTGTGGAAACCAACATTTTTACTGATTACCATCTAGATAATGCTATGGACAAAACGAATAGTATCAGAATTCCCACCACTTCAAACTTAACTTCCACATGATTACGGAAAGAGGAAATAGTTCTAGTATGTGGAGAAGCCAAAATGGGAGCATAACCCCACCATGAACCCTCTGAGCTACTAATTAACAACAGCAAGATGTGAACCAATTACTCAGTAGTCAGCAAGATCTAATCTAAGACCCAGAGTGCTAAATGTTTCCTGGAATCACAACAGCTAACATCTTTACTAAGATGGGGCAATTTGTGTGCTTGGGACATATTCATTTGTACTTTTGCAATTTGCATGAAACAACTCCAAAGTCTTCCCTTATGACTAAAAGTAATTTAGCTCCTATCCATTGATCAATCTTACCTGGCTAGGTTTTAGAGATGGGTATAAAGAATGAAGAAGCAGGGAGAAGGCCAAAGCACTCTTGACACACTTTTGTTTTAGTTATAAAAGGACTAGAAGATACATTATTAGAAGTGAGGAGGAAAGATCATTGAGAAATAGTTGCTAAGAGTTGCAAGCAGTAACAAGAGAAAAAAAAAGGAGCAGAAGAAATTTTCTAAGAAATTAAAAAATTAGTTTCTACAATTAAGGGAGAAAGAAGGAAGGAAGGAAGGAAGGAAGGAGGGAAGGAGGGAAGGAAGGAAGGAAGGATGGCCACCCTATCATGGATATTAGCCAATTGCCTCCGTAGCTCCAGGTTTTCCTCTCTTCTTCCCGACAGCCCCTTATTTCTGACTGGGGTCCTTGTGGCTTTTAGGAAGCAAACTCCACCCCTAGCCCTAGGGCTAGACCACATAGTATATTTCACCCCCTGGTTACAAAGATTGGTTCTAAAGTGGGCAGGCTACTCATACAAATTCAGTTAGTGACTTTGTGTAGTTTTTCTGATAATGCTGGGACAAACAAGTTTTAATGAGGAATGCTAGATCAAGCAAGGAAGCAGGGAACCGCTGGTGGCCAAGGACTTGACACTGGAAGGCTGAGTGGAGACACAGGAAGGAATCCACATCTCTGTTATTCAAGCATATAATTTCCTTTATTGTTCAAGCTCCTCTGGGCTTGGGTTTCTTTCTCTGTGAAAGAAAGTATTTATAATTGATTCAGATGAAAACATAGCTTATCACGAAATTTCAGAACACCAGAGATGAAATTATAATTCTAAAACCTTCTTTCAAGAAAAACTTAAATAGGTCATCTACAAGGAAATGATAGACTGGCAGTCAACTTTACATCAAAATTTCTATATGTTGAACACAATGAAGAAATAGCTCCCTAATTTTGAAGGGAAATTATTTTAATCTTAGAAACATATGTAGCTAAACTTTTTGGAAATGTGAGGTTATGACATTTTAAGATTTACACTTTCGTTAAATTCACCTCCTATGTACTGTTTCTTAGGAAATTACTTAAAGATGTGCATTTAGAGAAATGTGGGTCTCAAACAAGGGAGAGAAAGACATGGTGCAGCCAGGATCCATCAACCAGGTTCATGAGGGATGAACATCCAGGGACAGCAGCTGGGCAGCGGCTCTAGGGGTGATAGGTCACGAGTGGGGTAGGGGAGACCTTGGGGAGGGACATCTCTGCAAGAGTGGTTGCTTGTGAGAAATGTTATGAAGGGGCAGATTTGGAAAGAACAGACACAGAGAAAACTAAGCAAGTGAAAAAGTTGGCAGTACTCACTATAGAAAAGAAGAAAATGCTTTGTAAAAATTTTTATCATGCACAATTACTATCAGTGATAATAATGTGAACACGTCTTATCCTTCAATTATAAAAAGAATCATGACTCTGTTGGAGGAATGTGATGTGGCTTTTGGAAGGCCTAATCCACATCACAGAGATAAGTATGAGTGAATTTACAGTTGACTAATAAGTATTATATTTTCCAATCAACTGAGCAGTTATGAATTTTATTTTTGCATTTTTCTTTTCATAATTTAAAACACATTTTTTTCAGGTTTTAACCATAAACACTTGAAAATCCCATAGGCTCTAAGCAGTTGTCTGTATTGCTCAACAGATAGCATGTCCTAGGAGTGGTGTTAGAATAATACATCCTTGGCTGTTATCAAGTGAATCGACTGGAAAAAATAATGAATTTGTGATTAATGACAGCATTAACAAAAACATGTTTTGAGTGCTTACTAATGTCAGACATGTTCCAAGCACTATTTATGTGTTATTTCATTTAATAAAATCTCACCAAATATATGATATTGGTATGATTCCTTTCATAGATGATGAATGGATACATAGGAATATTAAATCACTAGCCTAGAGTCACCCATGCAGTCTTTCCCCAAAACCTGATAAAATCTAAAACATAAATCAGAAGATGGTAGAGAAGCACATTATTTAGAAACATGAAGTTCAATACTAGAAGAAACAAATGAAAAACAAAACAAAACTTAAAGTGGTGATATGAAGAGTGAGTTTAGGAAGGAGAGATAGGGAAAATACTGTTATTTTTTATTATACATTTTTTGTACTGTTGGTCTTTTAACTCCATGCTTATATTACTTTACAAAAGATTTAAAAGCTAAAAATAAAGAAAGTGAAAGCAAAAAATGGAAAAATTATGTCCCCAAATAAACTTTTTCATGTGGCTCTTTCCACATAGAGTTGACCCTTGGGTGAGTGTGGTTCACCTCCCTTAGTATCTGAGTGACAGTAGTGGGGTACTCCAGGGGGCCACTGTAATGCTCAGGGGCTGATTCTCCTCTGCCTTCAGACTGTGTCTTGCCATACTAGAATGTTTTCCACTCCATTTTAGAGTACAATAAGTACAATTATTAACAGAACAAAGTGACAGAATATAATTGAAATGTTGTTGTGGAAACAGGACACAGAGAATCCCAATCAAGCATTTGCATTCTGAATTATAGGAGGGCAGGGACCAGGTCATTTGCTCTGCTAAATAGCCCTGCCTCCATTTATATAATAAAATTCCCATTCCTTTGTTCATTTGCCTAATAGCACTTAATTGACAAATGTTAGCAGATGTTAATTTTGTCATGTTAGGTCCTGTTGGTGGAGGTAACTGCTAGATACGTGAATTAAATAGGGAACAAACCACCACTAGAAATCTCAGAATCTTAGCTGGTAACTTGTGTGTGTGTGTGTATGTGTGTGTGTGAGTGTGTGTGTGTGTGTGTGTGTGTGTGTGTGTGTGTTTGAGTGGGGTGGGGGTGATTAGAGTTTAAAAATGGGAGACACTAATCTCAACTACTGAATTAGTCAAAATCCTGAAAACTTAATTTTTATAGTTCTATTCCAATAGTTAAAATATCCTAACAGACTTAAATCTTTGTACTGAGATTTGGTCTAGACAGTGAAGTGTGAGAAACTGAATAATTCTTTAGCATACTATCTGGCATTTTGTCTCATATTATAATGCAGAGCTATTATATTTTGAACCTCTCAGCAATTGTTCATTTTTTCTCAGTATACTCTGTCCATGTCAAAACATTTCTCTTCATGGGGAATCATCACTCACTGCCACTGGCGAATACATAGCTGAAGACTTACAAAGATAGAATGCTGTAGGATGACAAAAATCATGATAAACATCACTGACAATATCCTTCTTTCTGACAGAAACTTACTGGGACTCAAAATATAAAACAATTTGGTAAAGTTGGGTGAAAATTAAAGTATTTTAAGGTGTGATTCTTTTTTAGCAAAGGAAGTTGAGTTATTAAATATCCCCAACTCATGCTTAAAACTTAATGCATACAATGAATATGGCAGAGCACATGACGTGGAAACAACAGAAAACTAGTCATCTAAGCCCAGGAGATAAGGAGTAGAAATGTCCCACATGACAAGTTTTGGAACACAGAAAAGGGAAGATGAGGAACAGGGATTATGTGAACATGGAGACAAATACTAATGGCTGCCATCAAAAACGTTTGTCAGTAAATTGTGTAAAGGCAATTTAAGTATTCTCAATTTTCTCCATAAGACTGTTATCAGGGACATTATGAAATGTATAGTGGAAATCATCACATCTATGTCTCTTACACCATCTTGTCCTGTCATTTATGTTTTTTTCAACATCTTGTTCACTGACCATTAAGTAAAATTTTGCTTGATAATTTGTGAATCATTTAAATTCCATTGTATTTCTCTACTTTTTGTTAAGGATGAGATATTGTTTACTGGAGCCTTGGAATCAGCATCCATTTGACTATACCAAGGATTTTCATTTCCTGAGACATTGTCACACAACAGGGGCAATGGCCACCACTGCTGTTTACCACCAGGGAGGCCAGGCTCCTAACTCTGTTTCCAAGTGTTCTCTTACCTATTGCTTAAGGTTACTGTGCTTTCCTGTCAATACCTGTGGGTGGATGTGTGATAGGGGAAATAACACTCATCAGTTTTCACTCTTAATGTATTAGGGAAACATAGATAAGCCATAAAACTTTAGCTTCTTGTAAGTTGACATTCTCTTGCCTTCTTTCACCACAAGGAGAAAGTGAAGTTAAGTATTAGCGCTTCCAAATGGATTTGAAATGCAATTGCTATGTTTTTATTAAATAAAGACCAAAATTACTTAATTACTTAGATGAGGGGTTTTTTTAGAAATAAAGAATTCTTTATTATTTTTTGTTTGTTTGGTCTAACTTTACTAACTCAAGCCATTTAAGAACTGCCAATAAATGGCAGGGGAGGGGGTAAGGAAGAAAAGAAAAGAAAAAAAAAAGAAACTGCTTCTACACTTGGAGGTAAGTCTGGACCTGTATTTTTAAATATTATTTCAATTGAACATGCCTTAAGAAATTTATTCTTTATGTCAACCAAATATACTATGAATGTGTCAACTGAATATGTGCCTGGGTGCTCAGTCGGTTGAGCATCTGACTCTTGATTTTGGCAGGTCATGATCTTACGATTCATGAAATACGGTTTGTGAGATTGAGCCCTGTGTTGGGCTCTGTGCTGAGGGCAGAGCACTGAGTATGGAGCCTGCTTGAGATTCTCTCTCTCTCTCTCTCTCTCTCTCTCTCTCTCTCTCCCTCTCTCTCTGCCCCTCCATGGCTGGCACACATGCACACATTCTCTCTTTGTCTCAAAAATAATAAACATTAGAAAAACATTTAAAAAATGTTTTAAAGTTAATGGGTCCCACTGAATTTTTTTCTGGAGGTTTTAATACCAGGACTTCTATTTTGAAAATATGTAAATTTTTACAAGACCGAAGACACAAATAGGTAAAGTAGAAAAGTATATGCCCAATCATGAGATACTGCAGTGGTTTCCAGCTTGGAGGAGTCACAGATCAGAAACACCCTGACAAATCCTTCAAGGGAATTGAACCAAATGACTAGCTTTTTATTTTATCAACTAAGCAAAATCAAACAAGCAAAATCAACCCACCAAACAAACAAAAAGCCCTTCCATGAGTTCTTATTATAAATTTATAAAAAAAAAAAGAACATGGTCTCAGAAAAAGAATTTTTTTAATTTAATGATATTAGTTTTATGAGAAGTACCGTGTATTTTTCTGATTTCTTTTATGGGTTCTTTCTTGGGAGATAAAAACCTTATCACAAAATAGCCTGCGTGGTTTTATTACTGTATAGAAATCACTGATTTAAAGGACTGGCACTTCACTCAGCACCATTAAAGGAAACAGTTCAGATAATGAGAAAACAACAGCAACAACAACAACAACAAAACATCTTCATTAGAAGCTCTACTCCTTCCATATGAATGAACAGGGTCACTGGGGACCAGAAAAGATAAAAACAGACACATTGGTGACACCATCATTAACGGAGACAGAAATCTGGAAATGAATATTTAAAAAGTTAAAAGAGAGATAAACATTTCCGAAAGAATGCTCCATAAAGCACTACTTTCAGAAGTTGTTGAGTGAAGTGACCTGAGTCAGAGTCATGACTTTTGGAGAATCACAATGCATGGTGAGTATCAAACTCTGTGAAACTGCCATGCCACACAAGGAAACCTAATTCACTTTGTTCAGACAAATATTGTGCACCCATATTTCACCTCAGAACTCCCGTTATCATGACTGTAAACTGGAACACATGTCCTATTCTCCAGTGTTCTGTTAATCTCTTTGACCATCCTGAGATCTTTCAGAAAATTAAGATATTGAGGATATGGACATTCAAAACTATACCTTCTTTTTTTTTTTAATTTATTTTTATTTATTTATTTATTTTTTTATGAAATTTATTGACAAATTGGTTTCCATACAACACCCAGTGCTCATCCCAAAAGGTGCCCTCCTCAATACCCATCACCCACCCTCCCCACCCTCCCACCCCCCATCAACCCTCAGTTTGTTCTCCGTTTTTAACAGTCTCTTATGCTTTGGCTCTCTCCCATTCTAACCTCTTTTTTTTTTCCTTCCCCTCCCCCATGGGTTTCTGTTAAGTTTCTCAGGATCCACATAAGAGTGAAACCATATGGTATCTGTCTTTCTCTGTATAGCTTATTTCACTTAGCATCACACTCTCCAGTTCCATCCACGTTGCTACAAAAGGCCATATTTCATTTTTTCTCATTGCCACGTAATATTCCATTGTGTATATAAACCACAATTTCTTTATCCATTCATCAGTTGATGGACATTTAGGCTCTTTCCATAATTTGGCTATTGTTGAGAGTGCTGCTATGAACATTGGGGTACAAGTGGCCCTATGCATCAGTGCTCCTGTATCCCTTGGATAAATTCCTAGCAGTGCTATTGCTGGGTCATAGGGTAGGTCTATTTTTAATTTTCTGAGGAACCTCCACACTGCTTTCCAGAGCGGCTGCACCAATTTGCATTCCCACCAACAGTGCAAGAGGGTTCCCGTTTCTCCACATCCTCTCCAGCATCTATAGTCTCCTGATTTGTTCATTTTGGCCACTCTGACTGGCGTGAGGTGATACCTGAGTGTGGTTTTGATTTGTATTTCCCTGATAAGGAGCGACGCTGAACATCTTTTCATGTGCCTGTTGGCCATCCGGATGTCTTCTTTAGAGAAGTGTCTATTCATGTTTTCTGCCCATTTCTTCACTGGGTTATTTGTTTTTGGGTGTGGAGTTTGGTGAGCTCTTTATAGATTTTGGATACTAGCCCTTTGTCCGATATGTCATTTGCGAATATCTTTTCCCATTCCGTTGGTTGCCTTTTAGTTTTGTTGGTTGTTTCCTTTGCTGTGCAGAAGCTTTTTATCTTCATAAGGTCCCAGTAATTCACTTTTGCTTTTAATTCCCTTGCCTTTGGGGATGTGTCGAGTAAGAGATTGCTACGGCTGAGGTCAGAGAGGTCTTTTCCTGCTTTCTCTTCTAAGGTTTTGATGGTTTCCTGTCTCACATTTAGGTCCTTTATCCATTTTGAGTTTATTTTTGTGAATGGTGTGAGAAAGTGGTCTAGTTTCAACCTTCTGCATGTTGCTATCCAGTTCTCCCAGCACCATTTGTTAAAGAGGCTGTCTTTTTTCCATTGGATGTTCTTTCCTGCTTTGTCAAAGATGAGTTGGCCATACGTTTGTGGGTCTAGTTCTGGGGTTTCTATTCTATTCCATTGGTCTATGTGTCTGTTTTGGTGCCAATACCATGCTGTCTTGATGATGACAGCTTTGTAGTAGAGGCTAAAGTCTGGGATTGTGATGCCTCCTGCTTTGGTCTTCTTCTTCAAAATTCCTTTGGCTATTCGGGGCCTTTTGTGGTTCCATATGAATTTTAAGATTGCTTGTTCTAGCTTCGAGAAGAATGCTGGTGCAATTTTGATTGGGATTGCATTGAATGTGTAGATAGCTTTGGGTAGTATTGACATTTTGACAATATTTATTTTTCCAATCCATGAGCAGGGAATGTCTTTCCATTTCTTTAAATCTTCTTCAATTTCCTTCATAAGCTTTCTGTAGTTTTCAGCATACAGATCCTTTACATCTTTGGTTAGATTTATTCCTAGGTATTTTATGCTTCTTGGTGCAATTGTGAATGGGATCAGTTTCTTTATTTGTCTTTCTGTTGCTTCATTGTTAGTGTATAAGAATGCAACTGATTTCTGTACATTGATTTTGTATCCTGCAACTTTGCTGAATTCCTGTATCAGTTCTAGCAGACTTTTGGTGGAGTCTATCGGATTTTCCATGTATAATATCATGTCATCTGCAAAAAGCGAAAGCTTGACTTCATCTTTGCCAATTTTGATGCCTTTGATTTCCTTTTGTTGTCTGATTGCTGATGCTAGAACTTTCAGCACTATGTTAAACAGCAGCGGTGAGAGTGGGCATCCTTGTCGTGTTCCTGATCTCAGGGAAAAAGCTCTCAGTTTTTCCCCGTTGAGGATGATGTTAGCTGTGGGCTTTTCATAAATGGCTTTTATGATCTTTAAGTATGTTCCTTCTATCCAGACTTTCTCAAGGGTTTTTATTAAGAAAGGGTGCTGGATTTTTTCGAAGGCCTTTTCTGCATCGATTGACAGGATCATATGGTTCTTCTCTTTTTTTTTGTTAACGTGATGTATCACGTTGATTGATTTGCGAATGTTGAACCAGCCCTGCATCCCAGGAATGAATCCCACTTGATCATGGTGAATAATTCTTTTTATATGCCGTTGAATTCGATTTGCTAGTATCTTATTGAGAATTTTTGCATCCATATTCATCAGGGATATTGGCCTGTAGTTCTCTTTTTTTACTGGGTCTCTGTCTGGTTTAGGAATCAAAGTAATACTGGCTTCATACAATGAGTCTGGAAGTTTTCCTTCCCTTTCTATTTCTTGGAATAGCTTGAGAAGGATAGGTATTATCTCTGCTTAAACGTCTGGTAGAACTCCCCTGGGAAGCCATCTGGTCCTGGACTCTTATTTGTTGGGAGATTTTTGATAACCGATTCAATTTCTTCGCTGGTTATGGGTCTGTTCAAGCTTTCTATTTCCTCCTGATTGAGTTTTGGAAGAGTGTGGGTGTTCAGGAATTTGTCCATTTCTTCCAGGTTGTCCAATTTGTTGGCATATAATTTTTCATAGTATTCCCTGATAATTGTTTGTATCTCTGAGGGATTGGTTGTAATCATTCCATTTTCATTCATGATTTTATCTATTTGGGTCATCTCCCTTTTCTTTTTGAGAAGCCTGGCTAGAGGTTTGTCAATTTTGTTTATTTTTTCAAAAAACTAACTCTTGGTTTCGTTGATCGGCTCTACAGTTTTTTTAGATTGTATATTGTTTATTTCTGCTCTGATCTTTATTATTTCTCTTCTTCTGCTGGGTTTAGGCTGCCTTTGCTGTTCTGCTTCTAGTTCCTTTAGGTGTGCTGTTACATTTTGTATTTGGGATTTTTCTTGTTTCTTGAGATAGGCCTGGATGGCAATGTATTTTCCTCTCAGGACTGCCTTTGCTGCGTCCCAAAGCGTTTGGATTGTTGTATTTTCATTTTCGTTTGTTTCCATATATTTTTTAATTTCTTCTCTAATTGCCTGGTTGACCCACTCATTCGTTAGTAGGGTGTTCTTTAACCTCCATGCTTTTGGAGGTTTTCCAGACTTTTTTCTGTGGTTGATTTCAAGCTTCATAGCATTGTGGTCTGAAAGTAAGCATGGTATAATTTCAATTCTTGTAAACTTATGAAGGGCTGTTTTGTGACCCAGTATATGATCTATCTTGGAGAATGTTCCATGTGCACTCGAGAAGAAAGTATATTCTGTTGCTTTGGGATGCAGAGTTCTAAATATATCTGTCAAGTCCATCTGATCCAATGTCTCATTCAGAGCCCTTGTTTCTTTATTGACCATGTGTCTAGATGATCTATCCATTGCTGTAAGTGGGGTGTTAAAGTCCCCTGCAATTACCACATTCTTCTCAATAAGGTTGCTTATGTTTATGAGTAATTGTTTTATATATTTGGGGGCTCCGGTATTCGGCGCATAGACATTTATAATTGTTAGCCCTTCCTGATGGATAGACCCTGTAACTATTATATAATGTCCTTTTTCATCTCTTGTTACAGCCTTTAATTTAAAGTTTAGTTTGTCTGATATAAGTATGGCTACTCCAGCTTTTTTTGGCTTCCAGTCGCATGATAAATAGTTCTCCATCCCCTCACTCTCAATCTAAAGGTGTCCTCAGGTCTAAAATGAGTCTCTTGTAGACAGCAAATAGATGGGTCTTGTTTTTTTATCCATTCTGATACCCTATGTCTTTTGGTTGGTGCATTTAATCCATTTACATTCAGTGTTATTATAGAAAGATACGGGTTTAGAGTCATTGTGATGTCTGTATGTTTTATGCTTGTAGTGATGTCTCTGGGACTTTGTCTCACAGGGTCCCCCTTAGGATCTCTTGTAGGGCTGGTTTAGTGGTGACAAATTCCTTCAGTTTCTGTTTGTTTTGGAAGACCTTTATCTCTCCTTCTATTCTAAATGACAGACTTGCTGGATAAAGGATTCTTGGCTGCATATTTTTTCTGTCTAGCACCCTGAAAATCTCGTGCCAATTCTTTCTGGCCTGACAAGTTTCAAAAGAGACATCAGTCACGAGTCTTATAGGTCTCCCTTTATATGTGAGGGCACGTTTACCCCTTGCTGCTTTCAGAATTTTCTCTTTATCCTTGTATTTTGCCAGTTTCACTATGATATGTCGTGCAGAAGATCGATTCAAGTTACGTCTGAAGGGAGTTCTCTGTGCCTCTTGGATTTCAATGCCTTTTTCCTTCCCCAGTTCAGGGAAGTTCTCAGCTATGATTTCTTCAAGTACCCCTTCAGCACCTTTCCCTCTCTCTTCCTCCTCTGGGATACCAATTATGCGTATATTATTTCTTTTTTTTGTGTATCACTTAGTTCTCTAATTTTCCCCTCATACTCCTGGATTTTTTTATCTCTCTTTTTCTCAGCTTCCTCTTTTTCCATAACTTTATCTTCTAGTTCACCTATTCTCTCCTCTACCTCTTCAAGCCGAGCTGTGGTGGTTTCCATTTTGTTATGCATTTCGTTTAAAGCGTTTTTCAGCTCCTCGTGACTGTTCCTGAGTCCCTTGATCTCTGTAGCAAGAGATTCTCTGCTGTCCTCTATACTGTTTTCAAGCCCAGCGATTAATTTTATGACTATTATTCTAAATTCACTTTCTGTTATGTTATTTAAATCCTTTTTGATCAGCTCATTAGCTGTTGTTATTTCCTGGAGATTCTTCTGAGGGGAATTCTTCCGCTTGGTCATTTTGGATAGTCCCTGGTGTGGTGAGGACCTGCAGGACACTTCCCCTGTGCTGTGGTGTATAACTGGAGTTGGTGGGCGGGGCCGCAGTCAGACCTGATGTCTGCCCCCAGCCCACCGCTGGGGCCACAGTCAGACTGGTGTGTGCCTTCTCTTCCCCTCTCCTGGGGGGGGGGGGATTCACTGTGGGGTGGGGTGGCTCGTCTGGGCTACTTGCACCCTGCCAGGCTTGTGATGCTGGGGATCTGGCGTATTAGCTGGGGTGGGTAGGCAAGGTGCACGGGGGCAGGAGGGGCAGGCTTAGATCGCTTCTCCTTAGGTGATCCACTTCAGGAGGGGCCCTGTGGCAGAGGGAGGGAGTCAGATCCGCTGCCGGAGGTTTGGCTCTGCAGAAGAGCAGAGTTGGGTGTTTGGGCGGAGCGAGCAAGTTCCCTGGCAGGAACCGGTTCCCTTTGGGATTTCGGCTGGGGGATGGGCGGGGGAGATGGCGCTGGCGAGTGCCTTTGTTCCCCACCAAACTGAGCTCTGTTGTCAGGGGGTTCAGCAGCTCTCCCTCCCTTTGTCCTCCAGCCTTCCCGCTTTCTGAGCAGAGCTGTTAACTTATGACCTCCCAGATGCTACGTCGCGCTTGCTGTTGGAATACAGTCTGTCCGGCCCCTCCGCTTTTGCCAGCCAGACTCGGGGGCTCTGTCTGGCCGGCGAGCCGCCCCTCCGCCCCGGCTCCCTCCCGCCAGTCCGTGGAGCGCGCACCGCCTCGCGCCCTTTCTACCCTCCTCTGTGGGCCTCTCGTCTGCGCTTGGCTCCGGAGACTCCATTCTGCTAATCCTCTATCGGTTTTCTGGGTTATTTAGGCAGGTGTAGATGGAATCTAAGTGATCAGCAGGACGCGCGGTGAGCCCAGCGTCCTCCTAAGCCGCCATCTAAAAACTATACCTTCTTGAATTACATCCAACAGCATGAATCGTATCCATTCTCTCATTAACTCGGCCCTAAACTCTCCATAAAGGAGAATGGACTGCATGCATAATAATCTTTCCAACAATGTGAAGAATTACATAATAAATGAATACAATATAAGATGTGTTACTCCAAGGATTACAATTTATGAAGAAAAATAAAACAGCACTTGTTGTGATGAGCACTGGCCCTGAAAAACTAAATATCTGATAATGAGAAAATTGAGTTAAACCTTTTCTTCCTGATCTAAAACTTGGTAGTATGAATCTAGGGCAGCATTTCATCATACAAAAATAACATCTGTGGAAAGTCAGGAATTTACTTTTATCAAAACAAGTGGATCTTCTGTCATCCATATTCAGATTTCTAGAAATTATATCAGATGAAAACTTCCACGTGCCATTTGTGGAAAATAATGTCCTTGACAAGACAAATAGATCCTACAGGGCAGGAAGGGTGTGCCTGTACTTCATGAAACACACTAGTCCAGATTAATCTTACTAGAAGAGTGTTTGGGACACACTAGACTCTTGTTCAAAACATTGTAATAGCTTCTTACTGCATACACAACTTCTCTTGCATCAATCATCAAAATGTCCAGCCATTCATTTCAAACTGCTATGCATTTGTGTCCCATGGTTCCTTTCTTAATTATAATTATTGGTTTGCAACTAGATAACTTTCATAAGCTATTTTATGCAAAAAAGAAATATTAAAAGGGTACAGGTATACCCTTGAAACACAGAGCAGTAAGTAGAGCTTGTCTTGATGAGGACTGCACTAAGGAAGGAGGATCATAAAGAATCAAGATATTTATGTATTTAATTATTTTTGTTGAGACATAATTTTTTTTTTAAAGTAGACTTCACGCCCAGCACAGAGCTCAGCGTGGGGCTTAAACTCCTGTCCCTGAGATCAAGACCTGAGCTGAGATCAAGAGTTGGAGTCTTCAACAACTAAGCCACCCAGGTGTCCCAAGATATGCTTCTAAAATCAGAAAGTTCACCATTTCTAAGTATACAGCTCAGTGGTTTTTAGTGTGTTCACAGAGTTATGCAACTATCTCCATTGCCTGATTCCAGAATGTTTTTAGTACCTGAAAAGAAACTCTACTTCCGATAGTCACTCCTTACTCCCCATCCCCCATCCTGTAGCAAAGAGTAATTTATTTACTGTCTTCATGGATTTTCGTATTCTGGACATTTCATAAAAATGGAGTAATACCAAAAAAATGGAGTAATACAATGGGAGGCCTTTTGTGTCTGGCTTCTAATGGTTAGAAAATGTTGATTATATCTATGTTGTAGTATGTATCAAGACTTCATTTCTTTTTATGGATGAATAATAATTCAATTATATGTCTAGATCATGTTTTGTTTATGTATTCATCCCCTGACAGACATTTGGATTGCTTCTACTTTTGGGCTGTTACGAATAATACTTCTCTAAGCATTCATGTTTAGGTTTTTATATAAACATGTTTTTGTGGGTATACACTTAGTGGTGAAGTTGCTGGATCCTACAGTGTTAGTGATTCATTTGTGTCACTCCCCCCACCCGCCACTCAATTTATATGTTGAAATCGTAGTGCCCAGATCTCAGAATGTGACGTAATTTGGAAATAGGGTTATTGCAGTTACAATTAAGATGTGGCAAAGATGAATTCATATTCCAGTCAGGGGGACTGCTGATCCAAGAGCACTGGTGTCTGTTTGAAAGGGGGAAATTCAGACACAGGCATACAGGGAGAATACTATGTGAACTAGAAGACGAAGTTTGGCGTGATGTGACTACAAACTATGAAACACAAAAAATTGCCCACAAACCACCAGAAGCTGTGAGAAAAGCCTAGAACAAGTTCTCCTCACAGCCCTCAGAAGGAACCAACAACTCTGTGGACACTTTGATGTTAGACTTCTACTCTCCACTATGAGAGAATAAAATCTTGTTTCAGTCACCTAGCTTATGCTACTTGGTTACAGCAGCCCTAGAAAACTAACACATGTGATACCTCTATGTTTAATTCATTTCATAACTGTCAAAGTGTTTCCAAAATAGTGGCACCACTTTACGTTCCCTCACCGGGAACATGTGAAAATTTCACTTTCTCCACATCCTTGCCAGTATATGTTATTGTCGAACTTCTTATTTATTGCTCTCCTGTTGGGTGTGACGTGGCATCTCATTGTGGTTCTGAGAGTATTTCCTTATAATCTTTATTACTTCTGGAAAATTAGTAGTAAAGTTTCCTCTGTTATGCCTGATATTAATAATTTAAGTCTTTTTTTCCCCTCTTTTTCTTAATCTAGCTAAAAGTTTGTAAATTTCATTTCAAAGAACCAACTTTTGGTTTTATTGATTTTTCTCTATTGTTTTTAATGTGCTCTACATGCTGGACTCCAGGAAAATTGTTCACTGTATCTGTATAGATGGGATATTGAATAATAAAATGAAAGGTATTCTTTTTTTTTTAATTTCAGTGTAGTTCACACACAGTGCTTTATTTAGTTTCAGATGTACAAATAGTGATCTAACAGTTCCATATATTACTCAGTGCTCATCAAGACAAGATTTTTCATCAAGATTTTTCTTTTTTTTTTTTGAGTCTCTATTTTATTTATTTCTACTCTAGTCTTCATTCTTTCTTTTCTTCTTCCTTTTGATTTAGTTTTCTCTTCTTTTCTAATGTCTTAAGATGGAACTCTAGGTTGTTTATTTGAGATCTTTCTCTTGCTTCATTCATGCATTTATGTCTACAAATTTCCCTCAGCACCACTTTTGTGTGTCCTGTAAATTTTCATACATTGTGTTTTTGTTTTAAATGATCTCTAAATATATTCTAATTTCCCTTGTGATTTCTTCTTTGATTTATTGGTTATTTTGAAATATGCTGCTTCACTTCTACAAATTTCTAAGTCTTTCAAATTTCTTACTGCTGTTGATTCCTTATTTCATTCCATTGTGGTCAAAGAACACACTTTTTATTATTTCAAGCCTTTTAAATTTATCAAGATTTGTTTTATTGCATAACGTATAGTCTATTCTGGAGAACATTTCACGTGCACTTAACAGGAATGTGCATCTGTTGCTATTGGGTGTTCTTGTTGACGTTTGTTAGGTCTGTGTTTACAGAATTGTTTGAGTCTTATATTTCCTTGTTGCTCTTCTGCCTAGTTATTCTATCTGTTATTGAAAGTGGTTTATTGAAGTCTCCAATTTTTACTGTTGAATTGTCTATTTCTCCCTACGATTCTGTCTGTCTTTGCTTCATGTATTGTGGGACTCTGGTGTCTGGTGCATATATGTTTGTAGTTGTTATATTTTCTTACAATTATCATTATATTACATTACAAATATAACAATGGGTCCTTGTTTCTAATAATAATCTTTATCTATCTTGCCGTGTTATGGCAAGTATGGCCCTTCCAGCTCTTTTTTGGTTACTGTTTGCACGGTATGTCACTCTCCATCCTTTTATTTTCAACCAATTTGTGTTTTTGAATCTGAACTCTGTTTCCTCTATACAATATCTAATTTATTTTGCTTTTTTTATCCATTCTATTTTAAGTGAAGAGTTTAATACATTATCAAATATATGTATGTCATTTTGCTATGTGTTTCTTATATTATTTTCCACTTCCTCCATCATTGCTTTTTTGTTGTTGTTGTTAAGTAGATATTTTTCTCCTGAAGCATTTTAATACTCCTGTCATTTATTTTACTATACTTTTTAAAATATTTTTTTAATCTTTATTTATTTTTGAGAGAGAAACAGAGTGTGAGTGGGGGGAGGAACAGAGAGAGAAGGAGACATAGAATCTGAAGCAGGCTCCAGGCTCTGAGCTGTCAGCACAGAGGCCGATGTGGGGCTCAAACTGATGAAACTGATCATGACCTGAGCCAAAGTTGGACACTCAACCCAATGAGCCACCCAGGTGCTCCTTTTACTATAAATTTTTGAGTTAAGTTCTTAATGGTTCCTTTGAAGATTATTGTCAACATCTTAATTTATTGTACTCTTGTTTGGATTACTACCAGATTCATTTCAATTTTATACAAAAACTTTGTTTTTATATAGATGTGGTTTCCCTTCCCCACTTATTGTCACAAAATATATCTTTATACACTGTTCTCATTTACTTGGGCTTACAGTTATTACATTATGTATTCGTGTTTTAAATAAAATAGAGAAAAACACAGTTTTAAACAAAAATATATTCATATTGTCTTTTATACTTACCTATGTTGTTATCTTTGCTGGTGATCTTTATTTCGTGATGTGAATCCAAATTACTGTCTAGTGTTCTTTATTTTCAAAATCAAGGACTACCTTTAGTGCTTCCTTTAGGACAAATCTGTTACCAATGAACTCTTTTGTTTATCTGGGATTTCTTAATTTCTTTTTCATTTTTTGCAGAATAACTTTGTTGGATACAAAATTCTAGGTTGACAGGTTTTTTTTTCCTCTCACACTTTTAATAAGTATACCTCTGCCTTCTGGCCTCCATGGTTTCTGCCTTTTTTACTGATATTTTGTCATAACCAAGGCATTTGGACTTTCTGACTGTGTTTCTCACACTTCTATTTTCTTTAATCTGGATTGTTTCTAATACTCATTGCATGAACCTAGACCCTGACATTAAATTTAAAATTCTTCAAATTGCACTTACTCATACCAAAAGTGTGCATCCAAAGCAACCTGAGCCCTATAGAGTTCTCAAAATCTTTTACTTGTCACCATCAGAGATTTTCACTGCCTACTGGCAACTTCTTATTCTAAGGTGTTCTGCCATTAGAGTCTGGCTGGGACTTCTCTCTTCTCATATTTCTATTTCCTTCCTACTATCTCCATGATGAATCTCCCCTAATGGCGTCTGATTCTCCTTTGACAATATGATCAAATATTCAGTTCTCTCTGGATCTTATCCTCTAATTCACCTTTAGGCTCTCTGTTACATATTTAAGCCCATAAAAATGTTTATAAAAACAAAAATGACTTCTATATGATAAGATTTAATCTCCTTTGGAAGCAATTGTCAATTTAGTATTCTCTTTTTCTGTTAAATGGTCACTTTCACATTTCTGTACATGAGGCACCATTGTTTTTCTTCCTTACATATAATTTCCTATAGCACATTTTTATATCATGGAATATGACTCATTTGATAGGGTCACTTATGTTTTTCTTCTATGAGTTATTCTAAATTATAAGTTTTTTTTAAAGCAAGTAAAATTTAGTCAGTAGTAGGTGATGAACAAATATTTTTAAAAGAATAGTAATGTAGATTATGTTTAGTTCACTTAATAAACACAAAAAACATATACCATAATTTATTGGTGTGGCTGAATGGTGCAGAAAGCCTTTTGATGTAGCATGAGCAGTATATATAAAGAAAGTAAGGCAATGACAGGATGCTTGTTAAAGACCTATTCAGCTTGAACATTATGTTCTATTTTACTGAACACTATAGAAGCAACTGTCTCATTTTGAGATATTTGGTCTCTCTTCATTCACCTGGAAGAGCTGGATATGACCTTGCCTTTCATATGCTGACAAAGAGGGTATTTCTTCAGTTGTTAATCTCCCTACAGTGCTTATAGAAATTTCAGCAAGGTAGGCAACATGCAGACTGAATTTTCTCTCCTTTTACTCAGATTTGGTGAGTTTTTCATACACAGAAATACAAGGTGAAACTTAGAAGGAAAAAAAAGAGAGAGAGATTCCTGGTACAGCTGATTTGTATTCATAAGTGAACCATCCAAAATCCATTATACTGACTTTTAATCAAAAGGCAGATAGGATGGGAGCTCTTTTTGCTACAGGGGACATTTCTTTTTAAATGGACTATCCTACCATAGTAATAAGGTCTCATGTAGGGACAGCACTTCAGACTCTGAATTTCGTTATATAAAGACTTATATATGTTTTGTTACATAAAGAATTAACTCATTTTATTCACTGTCTAGGAAGGGCAGGCTTTATAAACCCTTTTTTTTAATGAAGATACTAAAATACAGAGCAATTAGATTTGCCTCAGTCACCCTGAGAGGTGAATTCCTCAGATAGTGGGATTGGAGAATATTTTCACAATATCAACAGTGACTGGAGGACTGGAGTAGGGGCCTGGTGCAGGAAAGTCAAGTTTAGGTAGCTCTTAAAAAATACCTTTTTAGGGGCGCCTGGGTGGCACAGTCGGTTAAGCATTAGACTTCAACCAGGTCACGATCTCGCGGTCCGTGGGTTCGAGCCCCGCTTCGAGCTCTGGGCTGATGGCTCAGAGCCTGGAGCCTGTTTCCGATTCTGTGTCTCCCTCTCTCTCTGCCCCTCCCCCGTTCATGCTCTATCTCTCTCTGTCCCAAAAATTAACGTTGAAAAAAAAAATTTTTTTAAATACCTTTTTAAAGAAATGATGAAGAGTCTTTGAATAAAGGAGTCTGTGTCACTTTTGCAACTCATAATGATGATGAAGATAATGATGATTCTGATGATAAGGATTGTGATGATAATGTTAATATTTATCAGAAACTAACTATAGGCCAAGAATTGCAATAGGTGCTTAGGTCGAGTTAATTTATTAAATCCTCACAGAATCATTAAAATTATTGGTCTGGGTCGCATCAGGAGAGAGAGCCACACAATAATTTGAACAGAAGAAGTTTAATATAAGGAATTATAAAATAATTATAGGAAGATAAAGACATAAAAGAATGTGAAAGGGTAACTTAGAGCTGAAGGGAATGTCTGAAAAAGGAAAAACTTGGAATGGATGCCTCTCTCAAGGATTGGGTGAAGACCTCATTTGACAAGCCCACTGAAGAGTGCAAGCATTTCCTAGGTTGCTCGGGCCAGAGCTGGACCAGAATCACAGGACAGAAGGAAGCTACCATACGGGGCACAGGTGAGTGTAGGTGGTGGACAGGTATACAGAGGGATTCCTGATCACCCTTGGGCAGCATTGTCATGTGACATGTGGTGCATTGTGTCCAACCTGGCAGGACCCTCTTCACACAGGTGAAGTGAGGCAAGTGGGAGGTGTGCAGGGGGACTTGAGATGCTACTATAGGAACAAACGTAGGACATGGTATGTCTGTGACCTGGGAGCTGAGGGGAGCAACTCCCGAGGCCAGGACTGAGAGACTGCATACTTGGGGCATGGTTGGGGCAGAGTGTAGTAGGATGTCCCCCATGGACTTGAAGTGCTGACCAGAAGTGCAGCAGGCCCAAGTAAGAGTAAAATCTTCATGTACCAGAACCAGGAAGAGGGCCTCCCTGCCCCCACAATGCCCATCAATCTACACAGATGTAGCTTCACTCTGTGCAATCCACAAAGGAAGGACTCATTACATCAGAGCAGGTACTGGAGGGAGAATTTCCAGCTGAGGGCAGTAAATTAAACTGACACAGTAGGAATGCTAGTAATCCATTTTTATTTTTAAAAAAATATTTATTAGTTTTGTGTGTGTTTTTTTATTCTGAATTTTTTGAAGTATGATTGAAAAATAAGAATTGTATACATTTATTTAGATTTCACATTGTAATTTTTTTACTAGGAACTTCCAGCTATTTACCAAAATATGTTCTCATTTTCTATTTCTTTTGAAATTCTTACTTTGCTTATGCATTGTTCTCCTGATCTCAATCAGCATCTTTCTGACCATTAATTTGAGGTCTCTATTGGATAAAATAACTTACCTCCATTTTATTAAGGTTGGTTTCTGGAGATTTATCTTGCTCTTTTGACTGGAACATACTCTGTTTCTTCATTTTTCTTGACATTCTGGGCTGATGTCTGTACATTAAATAAAATGGCCACTTTTCCCCGTCTTGACAGACTGATATTGTACAGGAGATAAAACCCATCAACTAGCCCAGCTTTGGGATCATCCAAGCCTCTGCATTTATTCTGAGTGTCTCCCAGTAGTTGAGCTTGAAGATGCATCCATGTCTTAAAGGCAAGGGTCACGGCCTCTAGATGCTGGCTGAATGGAAGCCAGAGCATCAGGCAGCAGCCTGTACAGTGTGCACTCAAACCCCTTCAAGGGAGGAACTGGGAGATGAGCATTTTTTCTCTTCTCTCTCTGTGCTGAGTCTGTCCTCCATGTAGTAGCAGCGGCTTCTCCTTTACTGGAGAATAGTCTATAGTCTACAGGGCTCATGAATGCAAGTCCCATGGGCCATCAGAGCTGGGTGATTTGGAGACATGCCCTATAAGAAGAATGACAGAAGTTGGGGCATTAGACTTGTGGGCAAGTTTCTTCCAGAAAGATACTCATAACTTTGTGGTTTTGTTTTTGGTTTTTATTTTGTTTTTGTTTGTTTTGTTGGTTGGTTGTTGTTGTTGTTGTTGTTGTTTTGCTGGGATGAACCAGAAGGAGAAGGTGGATCAAGTTCCCAGAAGGCATTTTAAGGCACTGAGGAGTATCTCAGTCAACCCAGATGTATACTAATTAGAAGCCAGACCTCAGGCAGCAACTTTATGCTGTCAAACCCCTGCCAGGGTTAAATTGAGGAGATTAT
The DNA here is from genome assembly GCF_016509475.1 of Prionailurus bengalensis. Classification (NCBI taxonomy): domain Eukaryota; kingdom Metazoa; phylum Chordata; class Mammalia; order Carnivora; family Felidae; genus Prionailurus; species Prionailurus bengalensis. The sequence goes on along the minus strand of NC_057354.1, from coordinate 53,331,345 downwards.
CATTTTTACTTGAGCCCTGTGGGGCATTGGTACAGTAAGTTGGTGCACCTGTTAGCAGCTGTTACTTTATTTGCCATAGTCCTTAGGACTTGCAAACAAGAGCCCCACTGGCTTTCAGAACTAAGTGGTTCAGGGGTCTTTCTTTTGGGCAACAGCTTTAAAAGTTGGAGCACTTCACTCCTCAGGAAGCAATGGGGAGTTGGGGGCTCCCTCCTGATTTTACAGAACTGTGCAGAGAGGGAATTTATTGTAACAGTGTATCTCAGCCTTTCTTACATGCTTTGGTATGGATTCTATTTGGTTGCCCAATGTTTAGGAGTGACTCAACTAGCATCTGGATTTCTCTCTCTTTTTTTTTTAACATTTACTTATTTCTTTGAGAGACAGAGTATGAGTAGGGGAGGAGCAGAGAGAGAGGGAGACACAGAGTTCAAAGCAGGCTTCAGGTTCTGAGCTGTCAGCACAGAGGCCAACACGGGCTGGGAACTCACAAACCACGAGATCATGACCTGAGCTGAAGTCGGATGCTTAACCTACTGAGCCATCCAGGCGCCTCTCATCTGGATTTCTTTTGGAGGGAATTGTTCCAAGTGTAGCCGGATGTTTGGTGAGTCCATGGGAGGAGGGAAATTCAGGAGTCTCTTTTGTCACCACCTTAGACCAGAGTATAGCTTTAACTTTTACACATCATACCAGAATTATTTACTGAATATACCAGGAGTCTGGCATGAAGCCGTCCTCTTGATATGTCCAACTATTACAAGAGAACTTAGAAAATGGCGACTCTGTAATTTAATGTTATTTTCGAAGATATACCCAAGTCGAAATAAAACTAGTTTAAAGTTTAAGCTGTCAGACATGTCAAGCATATCCAGGAAGGAACAGGGAAGATTTTACACCAGTGTTACTCTGCCTGAATTGGCAAGATGCTTATATAAAAATGGACTGGTACTAAAAATTAATAATAGACACTTTGAATGTTACCTTTCATATGTCTCTCCTGGAAGTTTTGATGTCACTTTAAAAGCCTACACCACATGCAAAATTAAATTTTTGAGATTCAGTACCTTCCTCAACCCACTGGAGAAAGGCTTAGAAATGTGGCACAGGTCTTTTATTGTTTTATTTTGGTTCAGTATGTTAAGGCTCAGGGGGATCATTTCACTGCAAAAAAAAAAAATAAACTGATTTAAGGTATTTAAAGATACAGGGAAAGAGTAGAATAGTCTTCTGAAAATCCAGGGAGAGCTGAACAGCTAGGTCTTGCAAAGGTGAGGAACTGAGGCTCTATAGGCGAATTCCTCTTCCACTCTTCTCTCTCTACCTCATGGCCTCTCTGGCTAGGGTCTTCCCATCTCTGTTTCTCATGGTGTATCATTCCTGTACTCCTCTCTACCTATCAATCTAGATTCTGCTTCATGTCTGTCTTGCTCTTGGATCCACTGCGGTGCCCACCGCTCTTCCTCAACTTCCCTATGATTCTCTTATGTCAAGTTTTTGAGAAACAATCTGCTTTGCCCAAGCTCATTTTACCAATCTGAGCAATGAAATCAGATGAGTAGAGTTAGATGATGTGTTGCCAACACAGAATGAGCTCCTGGTAGAACCTATTTTCTGAGACAGGGATGAAAGGGGCTGGTATGCTACAACTTGGCTAGAACACAAGCTATTATGCAAATAGACTGCTCCAGGGAGTAAGAACTTTTCTGGACCAGTTTGACAATACTACCACCTAGTTATATGACCTTGGTTCTCTCAGTTGTAAATGAGATGAGTGGGACTACTAGAGAGCTGTAACATCACTTCCAGCTCTAATCAAAGTTGATTGTAGGAACACATTAAGTTCACATAAGTACAGAACCAAATATAACACTGGTGTCATGGTTTTGTTTGTCTTGTTGATACCAGATAGTGAAATCAATAGGTTTGGCAATAAGGCTAACAAACACTGGCATATTTGTTATAGTCATTTTGCACTGCTAGGTCATTTACATAAAAGAGATCTATTTAGACTTAGAAATATGATTTATTATTTATTATCTATTCTTTGTTTAGAAGGGAAATATTTTTTATGAAAAATTTCACCTTACATAAAACAACACTATCTTATTATATTTACAGCCATAGAAGAAAAAAAGCAATAGGCAGAAACACAATTCATCTCTTCTAGTTCACGTGAAAAGCTACATAACATAAAAATGACATAATTTATAATGTATCCCTAATAATGTAAAGTATGTCCACTAAAAACAAAAAAAAACCCTTCACATCACCAACATACACATATACATTTTACTTATATTGTCATAGAAAACTAGGACAAAAGTAAAATAATTTAAATAATATAGTATAATGTGACCATAGTACAATAAAACTAGAAAAAGAAAGAGAGAGATAATTTTTCTTCACAAAAAGAAATTTTAAAAAGATCTCTTCAATAAATATTTGGCCAAAGAGGAAATACAAATAAAAATTATATAATATACAGAAGGCAATTAAGAAATTAATTGGAATGCTACACATTGAAGTATACAATAAGTCAGATATGACAATGCTCAGAGGAAAAATCATTTCTTAAACACTCATGTTTAAAAACCAAGTAATGAAAATAAAAGAATTTAGCATTTCATTTTAGATTTTAGAAAAATAATTAAAACAATTTTAAGGAAGATGAAAAAATGAACTAAAGTAAAAAGCACAAATAAACCAAAGAACTATTTCTCAAAGAAACAATAAACTAATTAAAACACTAACTTGGTAAGAGGAAAAAATCAGGTAAAACACACAGGCACAAAATAATAAATGATAGGGATGCAGTAAGTACAAACAGAGAAGAAACTTTTAAAAAATTATAGTTTACTTTGCTTAACAAAATCTAGTTTGATACAGGATATTGAAGTGGCTTAAATAATTTTCAAAGAAAATATAATTTACTAAAACTGACCCCAGGTGGACAGATTCTAAAACACAGCTTAGTTCCAACAGGTAAAGAACTTGGGACTCATAATTCTTGTACTCTCAGGAAGAAAAATAATTGAACAACTAAAAATCAATATCTTTTCCTAGATACATCAGAGATTTGCAATCATATGGCAAACATCCATCCAAAAGCTGGAGAAAAAAATGGATAAAAAGAATAAATATCTGAGCTCAGTTTACCCAACCTAGAAGCCACTGGATCAAGCAGGCATTAGGGACACTCATATGGTCACTTTAAAGAATTTTTTAAGGCTGAGTGTGGACTGGCTTGAGAGCTAAGAACTGTTGGGGCTCGGTGTTAGAGGGTCCCCATACTTACATATATTTTACCCCCAGGAAATCTACCAAATTTTCATGGTAAAGACCGCAGGAAAAACAAAAATCTCCTGTTTCACTCAAGTTTCCAATTTAGGAAAAAGAGTAAGAATTACGTTGGACTTCTCATCTGAAATCATTTCATCTAGAAAGGGAGCTGAGTGAAATACATTTAAAATGTTTACAGAAAAAAAAAAATCTATGCCCTGTGAAATTATCCTTCAAAAGTAAAGGAGAAAGAGAGATTTTCTCAGACAAAAAACTGAGGGAATTTATCACCAGCAGATAAGCCTTGCAGGAACTGTAAAATAAACTTCTATCTAAATAAAGAAAGGAAGAGCATCAAAGAAGGAATAATTTAAGGTAAAATTAAATAATTTTAGTTTTTCTTATTCTTTGTTGATTCCCTGTTCAAGTGGTAATAACAACTACTACTACTACTAACCATTGGATGTTTACAGTACATGGATATGTGAAATAAATTATGTTAAAAGGGATTGGAGGGAAGAATTTGGGATACTTCCCTATAAGGCTCCTGTACTACCCATGAAGCTGTATAGAATTATTTGAAAATAGATGTAGACTAATTCTAATGGTATATTGAAAAGTTTAGGTAAGCTATCATAAATTTTTAAAGTTGTTTTCGATAATTCTCTGAAAGGAAAGAAAATCAAAGCATATAAAACACTCAATTAAAACAAGAGAAGACAGAAAAGAAGAGGAAAATTGTTTTTTAAAGGAATAAATACTATGTTCAACAAATAAAAAACAGTTACAAGCATGGAAGATATTAATCCAATCATATTCATAATCACTTTAAATATGAATGGGATAAATACACCAGTTAAAAGACAAAGACTGGCAAAGTGGATATAAAATCCAACCCCAACTATATGTTGTCTACAAGAAACCCACTTCAAATGTAAAGGCACATATAGATTAAAAGTAAACAAATACAGAAAGCTATCACATACCAATATTAATCAAAAGACAGCTAGAGTAGCTATATTAATATCAGAAAAAGCACAATCCAGAACAAGATAAATATCAGTAAAAAGGGGGAACATTCCATAATGATAAAGGGACAAATTCTCCAAGAAGACATAACAATCCTTAACATGTATGCACCTAATGAGAGAGTATCAAACTAGGTGGGGCAAAAACTGATAAAACTGCAAGGAGAAATAGACAAATCCACTCGTACAGTTTGGAGATTTCAACACACCTCTGTCAGTAATTGACAGATCCAGCAGGCAGAAAATCAGTAATGATATAGCTGAACTAAATAGCACCATCAATCAACTAGATGTAATTGACATTTATTGAATATATCATTCAATAACAGCAGAATACACATTCTTCTCAATTTATATAGACAATTCACTAAGATAGACCACATTCTGAGTCATAAAGCACAACTCAAAAAATTTAAAAAATAGAAATCATACCAAGTTTTCTCTCAGACCACAGTGAATTAAGGTAGAAAGCTATACAGAAAGATAACTAAAATATCTGAAAATATTTAGGGGTGCCTGGGTGGCTCAGTCAGTTGAGTGTCTGACTTAGGTTCAGGTCATGATCTCACTGCTCATTAGTTTGAGCCCCACATCGGGCTCTGTACTGACAGCTGAGAGCCTGGAGCCTGCTTCAGATTTTGTGTGACCCTCTCTCTTTGCCCCTTCCCTGCTCGAGTTCTCTCTCTCTCTCTCTCTCTCTCTCTCTCTCTCTCTCTCAAAATAAATAAACATTAAAAAATAAACAACACACTTCCACCTTGGGAAACTAGAGAATGAAGAGCAACGTAAGACTGAAACATGTAGAATAAAGGAAATAATAAAAATTAGAACAGAAAGGACATTCAAAGCAAATCAATAGAGAAATCAATGCAACCAAAAGCTGGTTCTGTGGAAATAAAATAGAATTGATAAACTACTAGTCAGGATAGCTAAGAAAAAGAGAGAGAGCACAAATTATTAATATTGGAAATTGGAATTATCACTACTCATCTTGTGTCCATTAAAAGGATTCTAAAATAATGTTGCAAATAATTTGATGCCCCTAAATTTGATAATTTAAATTAAATGCACCGATTTCTATAAAACACGATTTACCAGAAGTTTGTGTGCCAAGGACACAAACTCTTTCTCACAAGAGAATTAGTCTAATTGGCCTATATCTATTAAAGAGATTGACTCAATGATTAATACTCCTCCCCAGAGAAAGCATGCAAAGTTTTCATTGATGCATTCTACCAAATATTTAAGTAAGAGATGGTAGTAGTTTTCTACAATTTCTCCCAGAAAATAGAAGAAAAGGAACATTTCCTAATTCATACGAGGAGATGGGTATTACCCTAAATAAATAAATAATAATAACAATAAAAACAGACAAACAAACAAACAAACAAACAAAAGCAAAGGCATTCCAAGAAAGGAACCTTACGGACCAATATTCTGAATACTGGAAAACTCTTCAACAAAATTTTAGAATATCAAATCCAGCAATGTATAAAAAGAATTATAATCAACTGCTACTTATTCATGGTACAGTTGGTTCAAGATACAAAAAATAATATAATTCATCATACCAACAGGCTAAAGAAAAAAACATATAATTATATTAATAAATATAAAAAACTGATTAAAACCAATGCCTGCTCATACATAATAAAAACTCTCAGCAAGCTAAGAATGGAGAATAACTTTCCCAACTTGATAAAAAAAATGTTTACAAAACCCTATAGCTTAGCATCATACTTAATGGTTAGAAATTAAATACTTTTCCTCTAAAATTAGGAACAAAGCAGATGTTCCCTCTCACCACTCTTATTCAAGATTGTATCAGAACTCCTAATACAATAAGACAAAAGAAAGAAAGGAGGAAAGGAAGAAAGGAAGAAAGGAAGGTAGAAAGAAAGAAAGAAAGAAAAGAAAGAAAGAGAGAGAAAGAAAGAAAGAAAGAAAGAAAGAAAGAAAGAAAGAAAGAAAAGGAAGGAAGGAAGGGAAGAAGAAAAGAGTATATAGATTGGGAAGGAAGAAATAAAACTGTGTCCATAAATGACATGATTGTCTATGTAGAAACATGCAAAATTGACAAAACAAACCTTCCAGGAACTAAGAAATGCTTATAGGAAATTTTCAGGAACAAAAGGTTAACATGCCAAGTTAACTACAGTAGAACCATAATGGACAATTGGAATTTGAAATTAAAAATACAATATCATCTACATTAGCAGCAAAATGCTGAAATGCTTTAGCGCAAATCCAACAAAATATATACAAGATTGACATGAAGAAAATTATAAACATCTGACAAAATTTCCTGAATAAAAGGAAACATATTTTATGATACTTTATTTTATAGGAATTATAATCAATTCTCTGCATCTACGTAATCCAAAAATAGCTTTAGAGAAGGACGTGGGGTTTGGGACAGGAAATGCTCCTTTAGCTACTTGTTTTTATTTTCTTACATTTCCCTCATGCATTAGACTAGATCTACCTGGAGAGCAGACAATATATTCTATCAATCCCTGAGTACTGTTGCTGCTAGAAAAGTGCCTGGACCAGACTAAATAAATGTTTATACAAAGAAAAATGAGTATGTATTTGGGGAGATTCTTCAACTCATGAAGAATAGTGTGGCCAAAATAGATGCACTTAAAAGCAAGATTAGTTGAAATTCCAATGTAAACATGGAAAACAGGATTATACATGCAAATAATAGAGTGGCCATATCCAATAATATATTCTCTGCTAAACTTCAAAAGTGTGACCATTTTAAAGTCATAGGACGTTTAGTGATCTCAATGGGATTTGAACTAATAGTCTTGGAACACCAGTATCACTGAGTTGTAGGTTACTGTGTGAGTGGAAACACACAATTAATTTGAAGACTGAAATATTGCCAATATTATAAAGGATTTTGGCAGAGAGAAAAAAGATCAATTGAGGCTGAGAGTAGAAATCTACCTTGTGGTAAAGGAACTGAACCATCACAGTGTAACCCTGGGAATTCGTGGATTTAGTTGGCAATGAGCCAGCCTGTTAGAGTGGTAGTGCTGAGGAGTGGCTCTCTTCCTCTAGTGGAAATGTTAGAATATCCCTCAAGCCTGAAGCCTCCAGGAGATGGGCAGCTGTCCTTCCAGTCAGTCCTAGAAACAGCTGGTGCTTCAATCCAGGCAGCTGGGTTCCCTGAGGTCTATTTCCTTACTGCCAAGTTCAGTTTCTCAGGCCTGCAGAATAAGAAGAGAGACCTCTTGATGGCTAGGGGTCCTTGCATCAGAAAGAAACCCAGACTGTGCCCAGCAGATGTCCTGGCCTGGTGTGTATCTCTATGGGATAATGAGAATATGCATTTGGAGTACTTGCATCTCTGCCTCCCTGACCTTGGCCTAGTGAGTTTTTCCTTTTCTCAGTAAAGCATTCCTTAATCCATGTTGCATGATGGTATGATGTTGAGGAATTTGTTCTGCCTTCTTGCATGACAGATGGCAGCCCTGGAGAGACCCACCTGATACGACATATGTTTAGCCTTCCCTGAGAGCTATACTTACCAGATACTGAGTGACATTGTCTCCGCTCTTTTCATCCTTCATCCTATTTCAGGTTGCTATTCTTGCTAGAGTCTGGCAATCTGTGAGCATCTTCCAGGGAATAAACACAAATTCTAACTACAGCTGTGCATGCTTGGGTAAAGAGTGGAGACTTGCCAGCAGTGTGTAGATGGATACCTGGCCTCCAATAAGATGGAAAACACATATCCTTTCTGTTCTGTTTGTCTTTGAAACTGCCAAATTTCATGGAAGGGGATTTCTGATTAGTTAGTGGGCTGTTTAACCAGTCTGTGAATTGAACTGGAACAAATATCCATTTATTTAGTTTAATGAGTGTTATGAAGCACAATATTTTTTACCTTTACGTACCTTTTAGCTATTCTGTCCTTTATGTTTTATTTGGATAATATAAACATTAACTAGAATATTAAATAATTGCTACATTTGAGGGGCCTTTGTGGGGTCTCAGTCATTTAAACATCTGACTCTTGATTTGGGTTCAAGTCATGATCTCAAGGTTGTGAGATTGAGCCCCGTGTGGGGCTCAGCACTGATCATGGAACCTGCTTAGAATTCTCTGTCTCCCTCTCTCTGCCCTTCCCCTGCTTGCAATCTCTCTCTCTCTCACTCTCTCTCAAAATAAATAAATAAACATTAAAAAAAGAAAATTGCTAGATTTAAGACAAGAATTTGAGAGAAAATTTATTTCACCACGTTGTACAAGAAATACTACTTTATACCAATGTGACCATCATCAACTTTCCTTAACAAGAAAACAATAAAACAGTGACTCCTTTAGAAAATCTACAGATTGGATTTGAAACTTTTGTCTTTCACAATTTAATGGAAATAATACACTTTTCTCTTTGATCACTCATGGATTACTTAGCCCTTTTTTGTTAGTCTTTGAAAATCCTTCCGTATAATTTCCATTATGTTCTTAATACCTTTAGACATTAAAGAGATTAAAAGAAAGAAATGATTTTTTTTTCTCTCTTCTCTGTATCAGGCATATTAAATTGTTTGGGAGTAGCTTAAGGAAAAATAATTGGGAGAGGCTACATTTACCAGAGTTAAATAACTTGACCATGATGTAATTTTCAACAGTGGAACTATTCAAACATTTGTCATATTTGACTATTTGTTACAACTGCAAGTTGGCTTATTTAAAAAAAAAATAGAAAGATATATAACCCAGCAATAAGATGAACTCCCCCAAAAGATGTTTTTATTCCCTGTAGGGAGAGGGAGAAAAACATCAGATAATGTTATCCGAGTTCTAAGAAGATTGTCATTCATATTTGGTTTCTAAATTCAAGATATCAACTCTGCAAATTAAATATATACCAAGTAAAATCGATTTTCTATATTTAGAAAAAATATAAATTTAGTTTACTTTAATAAATTTCAAAGTAAGTGACCTCCTCCTTTCAAAGGAGGAGGCTTTGCTGGTTTCCTGGCTTTCTTTTTGTTTTTCCTCCTCTACTCTTCTCTCATTTTGCATATACATTTTTTTCTTCTGCTTTCTCTTTGCCTTTTGTGTTATCCTAGTTAATACATCATTTTACCAGAAATTGACCACACAGACTCTCTTATTTTTTTTATTATTTCAAAACCAAAGTAAATTATGTTCTAAAGTGTTATATAGCAAAACTGAAAGAGCATCTATGTTAATCTTATCTAAGGCAATTGATCACTCAAATTTCATTGCCCAAACTAAGTTAAATACCAACATAAACTACTTTTCAAAAATATGTGGATAAAGGCTAATGCCATTTTATATTAACTTTTTTGTTACATTTAATATAATATTATTATATTATATTTGTATTATTTGTATTAATTGTATATTGTATTAATTGTATATTTGTATTAATTAATTAAATGTATATATTAATTGTATATTTGTATTAATATTACTATATTATGTTTGTATTATGCACAAACATATATACAAATCCTTAAATGTATGCTCAATGAACATTTACAAAGCGAATCACAAACCAGCACCTCAGGAGACACTATTTTCTCTCCCAGGATACATCCCCACCTCTTCCCAAAGGTAAATTCAGTCTCTGCTTTGCTTGTATTGAATTCACTTTGCTAGCTTTTGTAATTTATAAAATTGATGTCATAAGGTATGTATTCTTTTATATCTTGATTCTTTAATTCAATATTATGCTTGCATAAGATTCATCAGTGTTGGTGTGTGTAACAGTAGTTCCCTCACTTTTTTTGCTGTATAGTATTTCATTTTATAATATATGACAGTTTACATATTCATTCTATTGCTAATGCATATTTTGGATATTTTTAGTGTGGAACTATTGCAAAGGTATGTAGACATTTCTACTGAATAAACTTCTAGGAGTAGAATTGTTGGTTCATGGGGAATGCATAGGTTCATTTACTTGATATTGCCAACAGCTTTACAATTGATTTTACTAATTTTCACAGCAAACTACCAAGATATGACAAAGCAAGTGTTTTATGTTCTCACCAACACTGAATACTAGATATTTCTATGATTTTAATTTTAGCTACTGTTTTGTTTTTGTTTTTGTATTTGTTGTGTAGTGGTGTTGCATTGTTGTTTTGGTTCATATTTCCTTAATAACTGATGAGATTGAGCACTTTTTTTTAATGTTTGTTGGCCATTTGGATATCTTGCCCATCTAAGTTCTTGTTTAATTCTTTGCCCATTTTTTAAAAAACACTTATTTTATTCTTTTTTATTTTATTCTTTTACTATTATTATTATTTTTTTTTTAATATTTTATCAAAGTTTATTTATTTTGGGGACAGAGAGAGACAGAGCATGAACGGGGGAGGGGCAGAGAGAGAGGGAGACACAGAATCGGAAACAGGCTCCAGGCTCTGAGCCATCAGCCCAGAGCCTGATGCGGGGCTCGAACTCGCAGACCGCGAGATCGTGACCTGGCTGAAGTCGGATGCTTAACCGACTGCGCCACCCAGGCGCCCCTTACTATTATTTTAATGTTTATCTATTTTTGAGAGAGAGAGCTTGCGAAGGGGAGGGGCAGAGAGAAAGAGACACAGAATCAGAAGCAGGCTCCAGATTCCAAGCTGTCAACACACAGCCTGATACAGGTCTTGGACCCTCGAACCGTGAGTTCATGACTCGAGCCAAAGTCAAATGGTTAACTGACTGAGCCACCCAGGCGCCCTTCTTATTCTTTTTTAAAATCAATCTGTAATTATTTTAAATTCTGATTATGAGTCTTTAATATATATTACAAATATCTTCTTTCATTTTGTGGATTGCATTTTAACCTTTTTAATGGTATATTTTGATGAACAAGAGTTCTTAACTAAGTCCAATTAATCGATATTTTTTATGGTAGTACTTTGTGTGTCCTACTTCAGGAAACTTTCCCTATCTCAAGGTTGTGAAGATATATTTTATCTTCTAATTTTATATCAATTTTGTTTTGCTTTCCACCTTTAAATATAAATTGACAAGGAAATTATTTTTTATATGGATGATACTAGTAGTGGTCAAGATTCTTAACTAATTAATTAATTAGTTTAAGATTCATTTTTTAAATACATTAATACATTTTGTACTTAAGAGAAGTTTTAGGCTTACAGAAAAATTGAGTAGATAGAACAGAATCTCCATATATCCCCTTCTCCAAGCTCTCTAGATTCCTCATGTTACTGACATCTTTCATTGGAGTAGCACATTTGTTACAATTGATAAGCCAATGAAATACTGAAATAATATAATTACTACAATAATGCAATACTATTAACTAAGGTCTATGATTTATATTGTTGGGTTTCTCTCCCTCTGCCCCTCCCTGGCTTGCATTCTCTCTCTCTCTCTCCCTCTCTCTCTCATTCCCTCTCTGAAAAAAATTAAAATAAATGTAAAAATTTTTTCAAATATTTTAAAAAATTGTGTGTAACCAAGATAGATGGATACTTCATCTTAGTATAAAATCCAGATAAATGTGGTGAGATTATTGTAGAGGATTGGTGACTAGCAGAGTCTGTATTTTGAGAGTTATTATAAGAATAACAGTAATTAGTGACACAGAATACATTTTTAACAATTATTTATTTTTGAGAGACAGAGCACAAGCGAGGGCAGAGAGACACAGAATCTGGAGCAGTCTCCAGGCTCTGAGCTGTTAGCACAGAGCCTGATGTGGGGCTCAAACTCACAAACCAGGATCATGACCTGAGCCGAAGTTGGCAGCTTAACATACTGAGCCACTCAGGTGCCCCAGGCTGAAATGTTCTGAATGGAACTTTTGCATATAATTGATTTAATCTGAATTGTTTCAGGACATAAAGGAAGAGAGGTGTTCTGATTAGGTTTTCATTTTGAATCCTATTGGCATAGAACCCAAAAGAATTGTGGATCTTCATCAAGAAAAGCTAAAAGGTAAAAATTTATCTCTGAGATCAGAGTAGATGTTCACATCATGACATCATATTTTAACATCCTAATACTGGTATTCTTTCAAATTTTTAATTACCTTCCAAACATCTGGATGCTTACCATCTGTCATGAGCAATGTACAGATCAGGGTTTCTTAAGAACATCACTATTGACATTTTGACTATTGACCTATTGACAGAAAATTCCCTGTGAATTATAGAATGTTTAACCTCTATCCATTAGATTTCAATAGCTTCTTCTACCCCCGACCTGTAACAAAGAAAATATCTCCAGATAGTGCCAAACGTCCCCTGAAGGGCAAATTTGCTATTGCTTGAAAACCGCTGGTATAGATTCAGGCTTAATGGAATCTGTGTATCTGAAAATTATCTTTGATTATTTGTTTTTAAGTGAAAAATGCCTCTGATGTTGATCAGGGAAAGACTTGCAGTTATGTTTTTAGATTTAATGTTGCCAGCTGGGCTCCATGGTAACCCCATTTTCTTATCTAGATATACCAACATGTGAGATATATGGCCTCTTAGACTTTCTACTACATGGCTCTTTTCAGAAATAAGTTTTAAAAATGAGTCTCAATAGGTTTGTGGTTTATAAATACTTTGTAGCTGACGAACTTACATTCAATCTAGACATCTTTGGAGATGAGAAGTAGAAAGGAGGGGTGAGAGGTTCAGGGAGCAGTTCTCAATCCCAAATTAGAAAAATACTTTTACGAATAAAACTTTCAGATATATATCCAACCTTTGACATTAACATAAAATTCCTTGAATAAATGAATTTTCCTAACTCATAATTTGCCTTTATGATTAATAAATTGTTCCTTTTTTTCTATTAATGGAGCTTTTTTATTTAAAGATTCTATTATTTCAAAATGCTACCCTTCTCTTGTTTAACATTTATAATCCAGTTCTTCATTGAAGGAAATATTTCATTAATTTTGCATCTGAAACGTATGTACTATCCTGGATCTATTTATGAGTTCCTTCTACTACTTAATCATAATTTGCTGAAATATTTTTATAAAATTGGATTCAGGTTGAGTTTGACAAGGCTGTGAATTACAGAACAGTTGTTTTTGATCTAAACAATTGTCAGTCTATGGAAATCAAGCACAGCTTGAGGCCAACTTGTATGAGAAGGTTAATGCTCAGACCCTTAACTGTGTGGACTTTTCTTACTCAGACATTCCTGGTGTGACAAGTAAAGACAGTTGCCAGTAATCTCAGCAGGCCCTTAGCAAACACTTCTCTGGAACATAGAATTTTCCTCAGCATTTAGCCCATCTGAGAGAAGAGTCTGAAAAGCCCTTAAAATCCACCTTTCATTTTAAACATTAGTTGGCTGATGCTTACACAGGATAAATGACTCACTCATAGTGTCACAGCTGGTAGAACTAACAAGGTCAGAATTTGTATTTTCTGTGTTTCTGATTCCCAGTCCATGTCTATTTCTTCTAGACCTTCCTGCAGAGCATGGGAGGCAGTCTGGTAGGTGGTCCACTCAGTCAGGAACTCCAATTAGGGGTTTCCTTCAGCAGAGAAGTCCAGAACCAGAAAAGGCCAAGCAAAGATACCCAGGGTGCAATACTACATTTCCCTGGAAAATTAAAATGGAGAACATAAATGTATCAAGAAAATGCAAACTTCCCTCATAAAGGGCCAAAAAAAAAAGGAAGATGAACATGACTAGTGGGGGAGAAAAATGAGTTAGTGATTATTGGGGCCTACTGGAATGTCAGGAGAGACAGAATGTGGATTCTTTGCTGCTATGGTTACCTTAGGTCATTGGGTAACCTTAAGTGACAGAAAAATAGTACAAGCTCAGACAAATCCATTCAATGGGAGATTATAGGCAAATATGAAGAGTGCCTGCATCATGACATTTATATCAGGGTCTTGGTAGGTCTAATAGAAAATGGAGGTATAAAAAGTCATCCCAAAAGAAAAAAAAAGAATTCTTACATCTATAGCCAAAAAAACATATGTCTCTCAGTTAGAACAGCTGTTACATGAAGCACTACAAAACTTTATAATCCTTAGTGGAGCGTGCGGATTCCCAAACAAAGAAACACACAAGACACCTAAAATAAAACAGGCAAAAGTGTTAGGAATTTTGTAATAAGGCAGAAAGGAAATGACTTTATACTGGGTTTCTGTAATGTTGTATATACTATGTCAGAACCAGAAGTGGTTGTACACCCTAAACAAACCAAAAATGTATCAATAAAAATACCCTACATGTGTTCAAATTGCTGAATATTTGACAAAATATCTGAATATTTGGCCAAATTTCCCCCATAAAACTGAAAGGTAAGGTATATGGTTCAGTTGCAGGAGCGTTCACATTTTTAATTCTTTATAACCAAACATATTAACCACTGCCATGATTGGATCATCAATCTCTAGTGTTAACCTTAAAAAAAAAAACATGAAAAATCAGTTTATTCAGGAATAGCAGAGAATTGCAGGCTATGACAAGCAAGCTAGGGCAAAACCATAGCCAAGTTCAAAGAACAAAGAAGATTGCTCTTAAATAGAGAAAGGGGGACATTGGGAAGGCTGTTATAAACAGTTCACTGGAGTAATCTGGGAGTTGGAAGTATAGTGACTTCTTATGCATTGAATTGTGACAGTCTCTCATTGGCTGGGCTGTTGCCGGGGTGGAGGGAAACCTGTCTTCCTCCTGCTGGGACAGTAAAGCAAGATTTATACACCTGCAAGGTGGGTCTCTTTCTACTGGATCTGCAATTGATAAAGAATGGTAGGGAATGATAGCTTCCCCCTGCTGGCCTCCCCACTCCATTATAAATGAGATTTCCTTTTATTAATTTTCACATTGGTATCAAGGTCATTAAGGTGGTTGGTCTTTGGCAGGCTATTGATTGATGGAATTCATTGATAACTATTTGTCTGGCAATAATAATTCGACTAGCATAATTTACCTTACACATTAATAAGTTAAAGTATCAAGGATAATATTTGGGACTCTTTTCTCCCAAATGACAAAAGGACAGTAGGGAAATAAATGCCAGATCAGAATAATTAAAACCATTAAAACCAAAGCCTCTGCTCATTAGGGTCAGGAAACTTGATAACATAGCATGTATTATTTCATTACTGAAAATATTCTAAATATTTGCACCATCTGTCATTTTAAGAATTATAAAATTCTCTCCATAAAGTGCCTATTTAATGTTCTCTATAGTCCTGTGTGGAAGTGTGGCATAATACAAAAATATAAGCAGTCTTTGTCCTTTGTTCCATACACAGAGCTCCTAAAAGCACTTGGTATTTCCTGAGTGATAGGAGTGTCTTTTGTAATTCATTAAGCCTGCTTCTCCCATAACACCTGAGTTTATGCTAATGAAGTGACTTTGGGAGGGGCTTCTAGGTGAAAGACCAGGTGATTAAAGGGTTGGAATTTCCAGCCCCACATACTAACCTTCAAGGAAGGGGACCAGGGCTGAGGATTGAACTGTATAAAACTTAAACAAAATTTGGAAAGCTTCCAAGTTGGTGAACACATTGAGGAACAAGGCCAGTGTCACTCCCAGAGAGGACATGGAGCTTCCATGCCCCTCCCCCCATACCTTGTCCCGTGCATCACTTTCATTTGTCTGTTCCTGAGTTACATCTTATACTAAACTGGTAATAGTAAGCAAACCATTTTCCTGATTTCTAAAAGCCATTCTAGCAAATTATCAAAACTGAAGAGTCATGGAAACCTTCAATTTATAGCTGATTGGGCAGAAGCATAGGTGACAGACAATAGACATCTGAAATGGGATAGTCTTGTGGTATTAAGCCCTTAACCTGTGGGGTCTGCACTAACTCTGAGTAGTTAGTGTGAAAACTGAATTGAATTGAATTGTAGGACATCCCGTTGGTATCTGGAGAGTTGGAAAATTGGTTTGTATGGCCTCCTCAAAACCCACATATTTTGCATTAGAAATGTGAGTAAAAGCAGTTCAGGCAGGCAGGACAATATCACTCCTTTTTATAGGTAATAGAAGAAAGGCTTACAAAATTGAATTGGTTAACCAACCAAAAAGGTAAGCAATGATGAGTGCCCATGTTTGTACCTTAATCCCGAACTCAATACCATCTCCTTTCTTCCCTCTCTATTATTATCACAGGTTGGCCTTCTGACTAGTCACAGGATCATATGTTTGAATATCAAAACTGCAGAAACCCAACTAACATGCAGAGACTAGGGTAGACTCAGAATAATTGGACAACCAAGTCAATACAAGCTATTTTCCTTAGAAATTGGGTTACAGAAATACTCCTCTTAAAAACTGTATGAAAGCTTCTTATTGCTGTTTTTTTAAAATTATTATCCAAATTCTCTTGAAAGCAACTTCTGTTTTTTGTTTTTGTTTTTGTTTTTTTTCCTCAGCAAACTGCTGCAGTGTTACAACAGTTGATTTCCACAAAAGGAAGTTCATTTGTGCGATAAAATTATTGCAAGTGAAAATGCTATCTACGAAACCAGAGGATCTATTTAGAGAGAGGGAGAGATCAGTACATTTTATTAGGCAGAAAATTGGCAAAGGCTTGACAACCTCTTGCTGATGCTGTTGATCGCATTTCCTTCAGATGGCAGATTCAAAGGTTAGCCTGAATTGACAAATGGCAGCAGTGTGTGTGTGTGTGTGTGTGTGTGTGTGTGTGTGTATCTGCATGTGTCTATATAGGGAGTGGTTGTGGGCAGTGATAGGAAACAATTCAGGCCAAATACAAAAAGCCATACTTAATGGTAGCAGCAACTAACACCACAAAGTGGCTTGTTGTGCATCACACTCATTAAGCATTAATGGGTAATTATAGTATGAAGCAAAGTCCTCTTAATGTGGTGATTGTGTGAGAAATAGCACTCCAAACTACATGGGATGCTTTAGATCACACTTAGAAAACTTGAAATGGAAAAACCCAGCAATTTTCCTCAGACATTTTTATTGTAGCTGCGTTTTAAAATATGCAAATATTTTCTAATGATGTTAGCTTCATCTTACTTAGCTCATCCATGTATGACACATTAAGTGCCATCCTAAACTGATAAATCTGGGCTATGATTTCAACACAGCAGTCCCCTTGTGTATTCCTTTTCTTCCAAAATGACCTCAGAAAGATTTAAATGGAATATAACCCTAATTGCAGTAGATAGATTCTGTACTCATTTTCAAAATCTGAGTAAATAGATAAAAATTTTATTCTGATGGACAGCCTTCCTTGATTACTATAACCACACACTAAAACTGCAAATCTGACAGATCCTGTTCCTCTTAATATCCTTAATGCTTTTAAAACATTTCATGCTTAGCACTCTTGAACAGCTTCCAATAGTCTTGATGATCAACTCCAACCTCTTTGGAGAGCTCCAGAAGGGCATCTGCTTTCTGTCCCATACCTGGTCTCCTGCCTCATTGCTTTTCCACTCCACCACCATATACTCAAGGCATATGGAGCCTATTGCATTCCCATATCTTGCTATGCTCCCATATGTTCCTGAGCTTTTCAGGAGTCATTTGACTGTATGCCTAGAATAGCCTTCTTTCACCTCTCCACCTGGCTGACTCTCTCCACTCATCATTCAAACCCAAGCCAGGTGTCACATTCTCCCACCTTCCCCTGAGGAGCTATCCCTTTCTCTTCAGGCTAGGTTTTGTGCCCTGGCTCTGTACCCCACAATTGTTGATCCATTGCTGTTACAGCCAGTCTCTCACTGTATTGTCATTACCTGTATTCTTGTCATTGAGGACCCTTGGAAAGCAGACACTGTCTGATTTTATGACCCTAGTGCCTAGCAGCATGATGGCATATAGCAGTCAATGAATGGTTTAGTGAATGAGTAAATTTGAAACGCCCAGAGTCTAAGAGACCCCCCAAAACGAACCACCAGAGTCCAGAGTCAAAGCTAAGCAGCAAGGGTCATTTATTGCAGGTTCGAACCTGGACCTCTGCGCCCCTGTTGCCAGTGACGCCAAGAGGCCCTGAGAGAGGTTTTTACACCCCTTTTATAGACAGGTACAAACAAGTCATGGGGAAATCAGGAATTTTCCACAGTTACAGAGCTGCGATTGGTTGGTGTTTAAAGTTGGACACTTAACAGTATTCGATTGGTTCCTGCCTTTAGGTCAGACCACAACCGGGGGTACGGGTATCACAATGATTGATCAGGAATACACGGATGTGCCAAGCAACAATGATTGATCAGGAGTACACGGATGTGCCAAGTAACAATGGTTGATCAAGAATATACGGATGTGCCAGGCAATAATGATTGATCAGGAATACATGGGCATGCCAAGCAATTGTACAGAAGCGGAACAAGCTGGTTAAGCTTGGTTAGGTTTCAGTTTCCCATAACTTAAGCTTTTAAGTTTCAATTTTCTCAGGCCTCTCATTCCCCCCTTTCTCAAGTACCTGAGGACCCAATCTTGGGTCCTACACTGTTACCTAATCAAGCTCGCTTTCCATGTCTAGGAGCTGATACTGTGGTCTAAGGACCATAACCTGAATGGTGTTTAGTCTGTCCCTGATAAAGTTTATTATTTTGTTCGGTGTGCGAGATCCTCTTGGAGCTATTTAATTTTGGTCTGAACTATTCCTGATTTATTGGCATAAAAGCAACCTTTTTTTTGTAGGGTTAAGCAGATGCCACCTTGTTCTGCGGTTAGCAGATCTAACCCTCTTCTATTTTGTAACACCACTTCTGCTAGGGAATTTAGCTGATCTTGCAGATCCTGGATCGTCCCTGACAAGGCCTCGACATTGTTAATTAGTTGCCGAGAGAGTCGCAGATAGGAGTGTATGGAGACTCCTAATCCTGCTGTCCCGATAGTTAATGCACCTGTAATTCCTAGGCTTGTCAGGAGGGGGATAACAACCACAGCTGGTTTGGATCTGCCAGTTGCAAAGTTTAAACTAGGGATGAGCATGGGGGTTCCAGCAGATGGCAGCTCCAACTGAGCCACGGCAGCCGGCTTGAAGTTGCATATTATTATCACTAGCTATTGCTGCCCTGTTACTCTGTAGGATAGCTGTAAAGTAGGTAGTGGAGTTGTCTGGCCCTATACATTGCTGATAGGAGTCATAACAAGAGCTATGCATCGACTCCTGGAAAGTAGAGCAAGGGCATTCTGCTGTGGGGGGCAGGGGCCTAGGTTTGTCAACACATAACCACTGCTGTTTTTGGGGTCCTGTGATGTCATAGGTCTGGGTTAAGTGAGCAATTGTGGTCCCACAGTCTTGGGTTTGAGTGTATCTTCGCTTATAGTGACCACCCCTTCCTACAGAGCTGGCTACTAGTCTGTTACCATGTGGCAGGGTAAGGGTTCTAACTACGCCACCTCTGCAATCACAGGGCCTTCCATACAGAGCTCCGTACAATTCCTGTTTGTCAACGGGGGCATTTAGTCCTCCCTCCAGGAGGTTGAGGTTGAGGGCTAGTAGGACAAGGGTTACTATCCTGAACATGTCTAGGGGAGGCACGGCGCAAGGTTAGTTTGAGGGGGTTTTTCTTACTCGGTCTACAGTCCAAGTAGTATTTTTATCAGTGTGTCCCACGAGGTCAGACAACGGGTTGACAGGCTTTACGTGGGTGTGGTGGATCCAGGTGGGGAGGTTATCTACCTTGATGGCGGTGGGAGTCGTCAGGATGATTTGGTAAGGTCCTTTTCACCTGGGTCCAAGGTTCTCCTGCTGGTGTCGCTTGACGAGGACCCAGTCTCCTGGATGATACTGATGAGGAGTGGGTGGGAGTTCTGCCTCATACAGTTCTTTTAGTTTAGGCCACACGACCTCATGAACCTGCTGTAGAGCCCTGAGAGAAGACAAGAGGCTGTTATCTTGGTCTAATTGAATGAGGTTTGACTTAAGATTAGGTGTGGGTCTGCCAAACATGATTTCATAGGGTGTAAGGCCCAACTTGTATAGGGAGTTACAAACCCTGTACAGAGTGTAGGGGAGTAACCCTACCCAATTAGCGCCAGTCTCCATAGTCAATTTAATAAGGGTCTCTTTTAATGTTTTATTTTTTTTTACTTGTCCTGAACTTTGGGGCCGGTAAGCACAATGTAATTTCTAATCTGCCCCAAGTACGGAAGCCAATCCCTGACTTACCTTAGAGACAAATGCAGGTCCATTGTCTGACCCTATCATGACTGGAAAACCATACCTGGGCAGGAATTTTTTTCTAGGATCTTTTTGGCTACTATCTGCACCGTTTTCTTCTTGGTTGGAAAGGCTTCAGTCCATCCTGAAAAAGTGTCTACGAACACTAGTAAGTATTTATAGCCGTATTTGCCGGGCTTTACCTCGGTGAAGTCCACTTCCCAGTGGGCTCCTGGTATGGTTCCTCTTTTTCGGTGGCCTTGGGCTGTGGCGTGTGGGTGCGCGTTCTGGAGTATTTTTGTCAGGATTGCGTGGCCCAATTTTTCGGGAAGGATAAGGCGGTCTCTGGAGTCCCTCTACCATCCGTCTGTAACTTGGGTCATGGGGAGCTTGTGCATCCAGATAAGATCATCTTCTGAGTATTCAGGCTGTGGGGGTAAATCTCGGGGCTCTGGGTCTGGTAGCTGCGCAGGGAGTACTTGAATGGGGTTTTGTGCTACCTGGCGTGCAGTCTGATCAGCGAGGTTATTTCCTCGAGAGATTGGATCAGTTATTTTTATTTATTTATTTATTTATTTATTTATTTGGTGACCCAGGCAATGTACTATAGCCAGTTTTTTAGGGGCCCAAAGAGCGGCCAATAGGGCCAGAATTTTATCTTTATTTTTGATGTCTTTGCCTTTAGCAGTGAGTAGTCCCCTCTCACGGTATATTGCCCCATGTATATGGGCCGTGGCAAAGGCATACCGGCTGTCTGTATATACAGTCACTTTGTGGTCCCGCCCCATTCTTAATGCTTGGGTCAATGCAATTAGTTCTGCCCTTTGGGCAGAAGTGCTTGTGGGCAGAGCCTCTGCCCATATCACTTCAGTCTCAGATGTCACTGCTGCCCCCGCATACCGCATACCTCTGTCCTTGATGGACGAAGCTGCTTCCGTCAGTAAACCAGGTGACCTCAGCATCAGGTAATGGCCGGTCCTGTAGGTCTTTCCTTGTTCCATGGATCTGCGCTAGGATGTCGGCACCGTCATGGAGCGGGGAGTCCAGGTCAGGGTCGGGTAGCAGCGAGGCCGGGTTTAGAGTTCGGGGAGGGGTGTATGTGGTCCGCAAGGGATTTAACAGGAGTCCCTGATAGTGGACCATCCGAGCATTGCTCATCCACCTATCGGGGGGCTGCTTGAGTACTCCTTTGATGGCGTGGGGTGTGGTGACATGTAACTCTTGACCCAGGGACAGCTTATCGGCGTCTTTAACCATTAGGGCTGTAGCCGCTATTATCGGGAGACAAGGGGGCCATCCTGCGGCTACAGGGTCCAGTTTTTTTTTTCTCTTTGAGAGATAGGCCACTGGTCTGGGCCACGGACCTAGATGCTGGGTTAGCACTGCCTTGGCTATGCCTTTATGTTCATCCACATATAAGTGGAAGGGCTTAGAGATATTGGGCAGTCCTAGAGCTGGGGCCGATAGGAGAGCTCTCTTTATCTGTTGGAATGCCTGTTCAGCTTCCGCAGACCATTTAAATGATGGTTGGTTTTTAGAGACTTCGTGTAAAGGGGTTTGGCCATGGCTCTGACCCCGAGCGCAGTTGCTTCTTTTTGGAACAGTCACGAATCCAATGTCCTTTTTCTTTACAGTAGGCGCATTGGTCTTTGTCTAGGGGGCGCCTAGGGGGGCGAGTTTTCTGCTTATCCTCTGGAGCATCCTGATTATTATATACCCGCTGAGCAATGCGGAGTAAATCCTGGATCTGTTTTCCTTCTAAATCCTCTAATTTTTGGAGTTTCTTTTTGATATCAGGGGCAGCCTGGTTTACAAACGACATTACAACAGCAGCCTGATTTTCAGGAGCCTCAGGGTCCATGGGAGTGTACTGCCTAAAGGCTTCCATTAATCTCTCTAAAAAGGTGACAGGGCTCTCTGTCTTACCTTGTACTACCGAGTACACCTTGGTCAAATTGGTGGGCTTGCGTGCTGCAGCCCAGAGACCCGCCATTAGAGTCTGGCGATAAATGAGCAGTCATCCCCTACCCTCTGCCACGTTGTAGTCCCAATCAGGCCGAGTCAGGGGAAACGCTGCATTAATGAGGTCAGGGTTAACAGTGGGTCGACCATCTTCCTCAGGGACCAGCTTCCGCGCTTCAAGTTGAATTCTCTCCCTTTCTTCCGTGGTGAACAGGATTCGCAAAAGCTGTTGGCAGTCATCCCAGGTAGGCTGGTGGGTGAACATTATGCTCTCTAGGAGGGCTATAAGATCTCTAGTGTTATCAGAAAACCGAGCATTTTGGGTTTTTCAATTATATAGGTCACTGGTGGAGAAGGACCAATACTGGAGTCGGGGATTGCCCGTTTCATCGGGGGGTCCTATTTCCCACAGGGGTAGGGCTACAGTGGAGTGGGGGAGGTGAGAGCTTGGCTCACACTGGGTGCGCCCGCGAGTTTGGCCGGCTGGCCCTTCACGGTTGGTTTCATTTTTAATAGGGCTAGGCATGGCTGCTGCCTGTAGCCTCCCTGGTTCTGGCACAGCTGCTGCTTCCCGCCCCCCGGTTCCCCTTGAGGGGCAACCAGCGGGCAACAGGTGGGGCGGCCGCTTCGGGCAGGGCCTGGGGTGCAAGGGGAGGGGGAAGATAGGGTGGAGGGTTTTCAACAAGATCTTGCCAGACGGGGATGTAGGGAACCTGGTCTGGGTGGCCCTGACCTTGGCCGCTATAGGCAAACAAAAAGTGCCCTCAGTAGGCCAGCCCACTCCGAAAGTGGGCCACTCAGACTGGCAGAAATTGATGAGTCTCGACCGGCGGATGTCCAGGCTTAGGTTATGGCCTCTCTCCCTTCTTCCAGCCTGGACATCCTTGAAATTAGCTAGAAGAAGGGAGAGAGGTGTACTCTGGTTCTGTCCCATAGCCTGTATAGGAAAAGATAAATGGGCCAAGTTAGTTTCTGTTCCGGAAGCGAGTTGGATATACCTGCAGGGGAGAAGAGACAAGTTAAATCGCAAGCGCGGCGGCAAACAGAAAGTGCCTTGGAGAAGAGACCAGATACAGAATGGGTGTCCGTAACCCGAACAGAGTCCTGATGGGCCAAAATAGTGCCCCAGACGGGAGCCAGAAGACGTCTCCTACTGGTCCCGACTGACTTCCCTATAGTGCGTCTGCCAGGGCTAGGTCAGTCACTGATACAGATCCCGCGCAGGAGAGCCAGAAACGAACAGACAACAGACACAGACACAGACACAGACACAGACACAGACACAGACACAGACAGAGCCGGCTTACTTACCGATCGGTCTCAGAAATGACCCGTTGACTTGGGGTCTGGTGGGTTTGGGGGGGCCTTCCCGGCCAACGCACCAAATGAAACGCCCAGAGTCTAAGAGACCCCCAAAAACGAACCACCAGAGTCCAGAGTCAAAGCTAAGCAGCAAGGGTCATTTATTGCAGGTTCGAACCTGGACCTCTGTGCCCCCGTTGCCAGTGACGCCAAGAGGCCCTGAGAGAGGTTTTTACACCCCTTTTATAGACAGGTACAAACAAGTCATGGGGAAATCAGGAATTTTCCACAGTTACAGAGCTGCGATTGGTTGGTGTTTAAAGTTGGACACTTAACAGTATTCGATTGGTTCCTGCCTTTAGGTCAGACCACAACCGGGGGTACGGGTATCACAATGATTGATCAGGAATACACGGATATGCCAAGCAACAATGATTGATCAGGAGTACACGGATGTGCCAAGTAACAATGGTTGATCAAGAATATACGGATGTGCCAGGCAATAATGATTGATCAGGAATACATGGGCATGCCAAGCAATTGTACAGAAGCGGAACAAGCTGGTTAAGCTTGGTTAGGTTTCAGTTTCCCATAACTTAAGCTTTTAAGTTTCAATTTTCTCAGGCCTCTCAAATTCAATATGAAATAAACTTCTTTTTGACACAGATCTATGAGAGATACATTTTATAGACCTATTGTGATAGTCCCAGGTTATTGAAAAGTGGTGTTGACCAAGAAGGGAAATGGGCTGACCAAATTGCCCAAAGGTATTTAGAAAATGTTTCATGTGTATGTAACATCTAATTTAGCAGAATTTAAGGCCAAGGTATGGATTGGAGGAGAGTGACATTAGTTATGATTTTATTCTGACAACTTTTTACACATATTTGTATCATGCATTTTAGATCATACAAATGATTTTGGCATATATCATTTCACTTTTTACTTAATCTCTCCTCTTTTTTTCTATTCTTCTGTGTGGAAACAATGGTGTTGTTGGAACAATGGCACAGATGGTAACAAAGTGAGGGCTGAGAGAAGAGAGGCAGTGTTGGTTGAAATAATTAAGATCTTTTCTTTTATTTTTGAGACAGAGAGAGAGAGCGTGTGCTTGAGTGGGGGAGGGGCAAGAGAGAAGGAGACACAGAATCTGAAGCAGGCTCCAGGTTCTGAGCTGTCAGCACAGAGCCCAACGTGGGGCTTGAATTCATGAACCATGAGATCCTGACCTGAGCTGATGTCGGATCCTTAACCGACTGAACCACCCAGGTGCCCCATGATAAAGGTTGTTTTTTAAAGGAAGGGGCAATCCCTACTGGATCGTGTCACCATTAAGCAAATTTGTGGTACACTTCCATACACTTCCATTCACTTCCATAGTACAGTTGCCCTCTCAGTGGCCTAATCAAACTATTTCATGACTTTTCCTCTCACCACAAACACCACATACCCCCCTCTCAGATGATGACCTTATCTTCTATCAAGAAAATAAAAGCAACCAAAGGGGAACTTCATCTTCCTTCCATGAAATCTACTAAGCCTCCTGTATTTGTCTCCTTCTCTGAAAAGAGGGACATAGTATCATGTGCCTGTAGTTCCTCACTACATGGTGGAAAGCATCCCCTCTCACCTCCTCATGGATTTTGCTCCTGCACTACATCCTCTTATTATTGTCTTTTACACGCTCAGTTTCTCTTTGTTAGTTGTGGTACAGCACAGTGGCACACCATTGTTGTGTGGTATCACTCATCTCTAAGTAAATATGTAACCCTTCCTTAGCCTGAGGACTCTTCACAGTCACTTCTCAGTTCCTAATTACAGCTGAAGGGAATCACAATATGCTACCCCCAAATACACCACTTTAGCCTACAGATTATTTAGAGCTAAAGGCAACTGGAAATGAGCATATAAGAAATAAACCTTCTTGGAGCTTCCCTTATCTAAGAGCAGAAACTTTTGAGAAATGAAGACTGTCATAAATCCCTTCTCTTGGGAGAGTTTATACCCAGGAGGAGGACAGAAATTCAGCACTGAGATGGGCCTTTACAGGTAAATAAATTTCACTAAAATAACCCTTATCTTAACATTAGTTTCCCCATACTTCACTTTCCCTCAATTCACCACTTCTAGAAGTTCAACCCTTTTTTTTTTTTTTTTCGGTCTTGTCACTTCTCCACAAATATCTTGTCCTTTGTTAAAATGGTACCCAAACCTCTAGTCAAACCACCTTTTTGGGGTTTTTATTTCATTTCAGTGAAGCCCCCCCCATATGCATATGAAATAAAGTTTTTTAGCCTATTAACCTGTCTTTTGTCAGTTCAGTTTGCAAGCACCCAATCCCCAAACCTAAAAGGATAGAGGAAAAAGGTTTTTCCCATCCCTGATATAGCCAAACAGCTTAAAAGAATGATCTATAATTGCTGATTCCACCGCATCACTTTCCGTTCTTGCCCAATTCACTACAACTGGTTTTTTGATCCCACCACCCATGCTTCTGTTTTGCTAGGGCAGCCAGTAACTTCCATGTCCTATTTCTCACTACAACTGATTGCTTTTCTCCTTGGACTTCTGACAGTCCACACCCTTGGATTCTAGCAACAGGACTACCTCTTCTGTGTCTCTTAACTAATTTCTCTAATTTCTAAATGTTAATGTTAATGTTAAGTGTTCTTAAAGCCCCTCTCTTACTTATTCATCATATTTCTTTATATAATTTCAACCACAGCATTCCAAATATATATTACATATTTGTTGATGATGTCCAGATTTGCCTGGATTTCCATCTTTAACACAAATCTCCAGCTCATCCATCCAGCTTGTCTATTTGAGATCTCAATCTGAATGGCTAACCCTACCACTAACTTGACATGCCAAAAATAGTCACTTAACTTCACACCTGAGCCCTTAGAATTGCCTCCCCTGTAGCCTTATTTGTCTCAGTAAATGCTACCATTTGTCCAGTTGGTCATTCCAAAAATCCAGAAGCTAAGTTGTTCCTTCTATTTCCCTCATTCTCTTCATTTAATACATAAGGAAGACTCTCCCCATAAAATGTCTCAAATGTGACAACTTCTCTCTTCTTCACAGATGCCACCCTAGTCTAAGCCAACATGGGGTTTTGTGACAAGCATCCTAAGTAATCTTTTTTATGCTCTTCTTCCTTCACATAGCTGCTGAAGTGATATATTTTTAAAATATTTTTATTTTATTTATTTTTGGAAGTGGGAGAGCAAGAGCATGAGTGGGGAAAGAGGGAAAGAGGAGTGGGACAGAGGATCCAAAGTGGGCTCTATGCTGACAGCAGATACCCTGATGTGGCATTCTAACTCACGAAGCATGAGATCATGACTTGAGCCCAAGTTGGAGGCATAACCAACTGAGACAGCCAGGCACCCCCAAAGTGGTATTTTTTTAATTGCAAGTTTAATCTTCCTAAATGTTTCAGTGGTGGCTCTGTTCTTGGGATTTTAAAAAAAATGAGAATCCCTAAAGCAGTCTCAACACTCTCCGTGATCTTGCTTCTACCTACTCCTTCAGCCTGCATTCTGACAGCCCTGTCACTAACTATGCTCAGTCCTGGTGGCCTTCTCACTGTTGCCTGAACACACCTCTGTCTCTACTGCATTAGGACTTGTGGTGTAAGTGGTTTCCTCTGTGTGGACACTTCTTCTACCAGATCTTTCTTTACATATCTTGCTCCTTCAGTCATTTGTGTCTTGGATCAAATTTAACATTACCGGTATTATAGAAATTTCTTGGCTTTACCTGTCCCCATCTAACTCCTAATATATCACCATTTTTTTTAAATTTTTTTCTTCATATAGTTAATTGTCCATGTGTGCTTATGTGTGTTTATAACCACAAACTTAGTGATGCATGCAGATATCACACACACGCACACACACACACACACACACACACAATTCAAAGTGGAAAACACCCACACTCCTTGCTTCTTCCTCTAACTTCAAAGCTTAAAGATAGTTTTTCATCTGTATGCAGTAGCTCGACCAGAGAGAGGAAACAATGGTTAGAACATTCCATCAACACCAAAGGCAAGGAAAAGTTTAAAAATGTAAGAAGAGCTTTGATCCCTGCTAACTGCTTAGGGAAGGATAGTGCCCTGAGAAAAGTGGAAGGGATAGGGCCTTCAAGGGGGAACAAACAATGGAAGTTCTAAGAGACCAAGGAAAGGGAGAAGAATGGAAAGAAAGACCCAAGACATTCTCAGTGGGATTTGGACAGTTGAGGTCAGCACATCATAAATATGTAATTTATGATGTTGAAGTTCCTTGCTCTTATTCTTCTGCTTTTTTATTCTCTTGACTCCAGCCCAAAGAGACCTGCGTACACAAAATGCTGGATTCCCTTAGCTCTGATCATACATGTGAGATGAGCTGGAAGTCTCCACCAAACCAGTCTGCAAACCAGGATGCAAACCAGTGACCTAATTTGCCTGCAAATAACTATTTGTCTGAGTTAAGGTACACTCATTTATCATTTTTCAAGTGTAGTTTCACTTTCAAACTTTTTTTTAATTGCTAAACAACAGTAGATACTTCACTAAATCTGCTCTGCTGAGAATTCCCAAACCTAAAACAAAGGGACCATTTGTCCCTCCAAGAGGCTGTTTTCAAGGGCAATGTTAGTGTTCTGGAAGTGCACATTCCTCCTATCCAAGTGGGCAGAAAAGAGTATTTCGGCAGTCCAAACAAAACACAACGTCAGGTAGATAGAAGACAATGAACATGGGATGGCCCATTGGTTCAATACACTATTGGAGTTAATGGATATGCACCAACTGTCCCTTGAGCAGGAGCTCAGAGTGCCCCCAGGAATCAGGAAGTAGAAGGTCATAAAAGAAGGAGATAAGTGATGAGACATGAGACATATTACAGGATGAGACTATATTTCATGTTTTTTGCCCTGGAGCCCACTGTGCATTTTCAATGATCTTGTTTGCATAAACTTGCTTTATTTGACATATGAAGTCAAGCCCATTCTAGAACAGGATGCTGGAGAGCACAATGGCCTGAAACAAAAATACACACAATTCTCGACTCCAAAATAATATTTGACGTGCACACCCTGGGAAAGCAGCTCTCCCTAAGATGAGGAAGGTTTGTGTACATTAGCAAAACAGCACACACAAGTTACAAAAACTCAGGAAGGGGAAAAATCACGGTCAGAGAATAATTTAGTGTTAAATTAGTGTAGTGCTGGCTATCAGCATGAAAATACTACATGCAAATTCGCTGCAGATAATTTAACACTAATTACTAAAGTGCTCTGTTTTTCTGACCTTCTCTTCAGCATTCCTCCTTGTTTATGCACTTTTAGCTTGCCTGTATTTCCTTTTGTTAGTGTAGCTTTTATTGGGTCAACTGGGAGGTGTGGCACACGGTTGTGCTTATAGCGTGAGACATTGAGCTTATCTTGGGATTTCTATACAGACAGTTCCATGCTGCTACTACAGCAATTCCCATGAGTAGTGCTGGAAGCCTTTTAAATAAACTGAGCTCGCTTATATATATTCATGTGTTTATTTCTTATAACAACAGCTACATTATACAATGCACTGGTTTGATCACTTCAACTCTTCTCTGCTTGGAAAGCTAATAGAACAAAGCAAAAGAAGAGAAATCAAAGTTATGATTTATGTAGCACGATCTCCACCTGCCACTACAGAGTTGAGTTGCCTGTAACCTTAAAGGGGCACTTTATGCCAAGAAAACCTGGAAAGGCAGATCAGAGAGCAAGAAACCTTGCTAATTTGTTTTTGAGCACTCTTGTAGGTAGCTGCTATTTTAAAGACTGAGAAGGACTTATATGTGTACCCCTGTTGCAGTATTTCCCATTCATTTGTGCAAAAAGCTTTTGGCTGGATTTTGAGCAGATTCAGTCATCTCCTACCCTCTTTTGTGCATCTCCTTCTTTTGTGAACAATATGTTTACTTTCAGCTGAGTGAACCACTGCTTCCTGACTCTCCTTTGATCATCTCACACTTAACACCTTCATCATACTGGAAAATAAGGATATAAACTGAAATCTAAAGTTACTTTTCTCATCATTAATTACAGTGTCAACCTAAGTGACAAGAACATGGAGGCGGTAGACACTGGTGCTGAAGAACACAGCATCCTATTCTTCCATTCTGTGAGTTTTGGTTTGTTTGATTTTGCTGTATATTACTTGTCAGTTTCATCTGCCCGCCAAACTATAAAGTCCACAGGGACAAAGACTTGAGTCTTGGCTATATTTTATTTCTAAAATCTGGCAAGTGTCTAAACCAGAGAGACACATATAAACTAGCTGTTGGATTGTTTTGAAATGTCACTGTTGAAAGGTTCATGAAGAATATAGGTCTTACTCCACTTATTAATCAGATAACTGGAGGAGATAAGAATCTTGAGGTCAAGTCTGTTACAACAGTCCAGGTTCATGAAATTTAAAGGTAAATATGAATTTGAATATTTTATTCATTTCTTCAACAAATATTTAATGTTTATTATGTGTTAGAGAAACAGCCATGAAAAAACACATAAAGATCCCTACCTTGAATAGTTATAGTGGGAGAGTCAGACAACAGACAAGAGACATACACAAACACACATACTTTACATGTTTATAAGGAAAACAAATAAAGCAGGGAAGAGGGCTAAAAAGTACTGAGAGGGGTGTGAAGCATTGACATTTTAGGTGCAGTGATCAGGGGAAGCCTCACTCACGGTATCTCTGAGTAAGCACTAGGGCAGTGTGGAAGTGAGCCGTGTATGTATCTGAGGGAAGATTGTTCTGGTGCACAGGCTATGAATAGCAGTATGATCATATGTTCTAGAAATATCTGGACAATCTGGCTAAAGCAGAATGAATGTGGAGGTAAATAGGAGGTAAGGTCACAGAGAGTTCATGTAGAACTTTACAGGTCATAGTAGGGGTTTTCATTTGCTTAATAAGAGTGAGATGGGGTTACATTAAGCAGAGCAGTGACATACATGCTGTATTTTACCAAGATCACTCTAGCTGCTATGATGAGAATAAGGTCAGAAGCAAGGATACTAAATTAAAAAAAACTGTTAAAATATTTCAGACAAGCATGGTGGTGGTAGCTTGAATGGTGGCAGTAGTAGTGGAAATGATAGAAAGTAATAAGGTTCTGGATCTATTTGAAGTCATAATCAACAGGATTTTGTGATGTGATATGAAAGTAAAAAAAAAAAAAAGAATCAAGTATGAACTTAAGGTTTAGTCCTAAGCAACTGGGAGGATTTGCCATTAATCAGGATAGAGAAGAGCATTTCAAAGTTCAGGGTGGTACAGGGAAGGTGAAATAGAAGCTCAGCTGAGCACATGTTAGTTTGAGATGCATTTTGAGCATTCACATGGGATGTTGAGTGGTCAGTTGGATACATGGGTATGGAGTTTGGAAGAGGGGCCCAGAGATGTAAATTTGAAAGCTATCATAACATAGATCTATGAGACTAGATGTGATCATGTAGGGAATGAGCATTGATAGGAAAGAGCAGAGGTCAGGGGAATACCCAATTTTAGAGGCTAGAATGATTTAAAAAACCTGGTGAAATAGACAAAGCAGCACCCAAAGAAATAAGAAAACTGAATGAATTCATGAAAGCCAAGTGGAGAAAGTTTCAAGGATGAGAATGGTCAACCATGTCAAATGCTAAGCATAAATGAAGTGAGAAAAGACCAAACTGTAAACCATTGTATTTTTGTTTTAGCTTTTAATTTTATTCCTTTATTTTTGGCAACATTTTCTATTGGTATAACTCCAATATAGGAGAGTTGCTAGAATAAAATAAAGAATCTGCTGGTCTCTTTGTCCATATTTGCCAAGTGTTTACATTTTGCCCCATTTGTAATATAATTATCTATCTATCTATCTATCTTCTGTCTTTCTATCATCTACCTATCTGTTGAGTTATATGTATATATCTACATATATGAATATATAGATATGATTTTGTAATTTATTTTTTGGAAACATTATGTCCCTTTACTCCTATAGTTTAGTAATTATTTCCTAAGAATGACTATATTCTTTTATCTAATGATGATATAGGTGGCTAAGTCAACAAACTTAAGAAATATGAATATGTAATGATCTAATCCATTGCTTCCATTTGCATTTTTTTCAATTGTCCCCAAAATGTCTTTTATAGTTATTATTTTTTAGTCTAAAATCAAACGCAGGATTATACATTGCAATTGCTTGTGATGCCTCTTTAGACCTTTTTAATTTGGAGTAGCTTCTCAGCCTTTCCATATCTTCCCTGACCTTGATATTTTGTAAGAATAGAGACCAATTATTTTTTAGACTGTACTGAAATTTGAATTTGTCTGATGTTTCCTCGTGATTAGATTCTGCACTTTTGGCAGGAAATAGCATCAAAGTGATATTACATTCTTTCAGAGAACCCCATTAAGAGACATGTGGTGTCAGTTAAGATGGTGTTTGCCAGGTTTCTTTACGGTAAAGTGACTTATTTTTCCTTTTGGGTAATGTTTGTCTGGTGATAATTTGCAGAGATAATTTTCAAAAAGGAAATATCCAATTACATATTAAATTTTTAGCTATTAGTTTAAGACACATTGATAATTTTTTTTCCCTCCACCATTCCTTTTATTTTGATTGACACTCACTGTGAGGAAGAGCTTATTGTTCTTCATTTTTTGTTATATCGTCCTTTGTTTTGCTTATTATATGATAGGTGATAAGTCATTATAATTATTTATCTATAAATCTAATCTCCAAACCTGTGACATGAATATTATTTTCTTAGGTATGGGTTTGAATGAGCAAAACTTGTAAATATTAGTCATGTTTACTCTGTCAATTTTTTTCTTTGATGTGTAATATTTCCCGTGTCCTATTTAATTAATCTTAGCCTACTCAAAATTTTAGAAAAAAAATGTATATGATACAGATTATGAATTTCCAAGAAGTCTTTTCTTCAGAAAAGAAGAGAGAATCCTGGCAAAAATTGTCAAAATCAACTTTTTAAGAACTCTGATAATTAGCCAACAATTTAAAATAATGCTTGGAGCATTTATTTAAAAAAATAGCTACATCTCAGTAAGAACAGTGAGATTTATGGCAGTTTAACTTGTCCTATACTCAACCACTCTCTCCAGCTCCTTGGTATCCTTGAAAATCAACATTGTTCATACAGCAGACCAGCAGCCTAGTGACCACTGGAAATCTGAGTATAAGTGGGAGCTCTCTCAAAGCCCCATTTTCAGAGAATTATCATTATTTGACCTTTCTGTAGTTTCTTTAGAAAATCTCACTCACAAATACTTGTCTTTTTTTTCAAGTTTTTATTTAAATTCTAGTTAGATAACATACAGTGTAATATTAGTTTCAGGTATAGAATTTAGTGACTTACCACTTGAACACCCAGTGTTCATCACCACAAGTGCCCTCCTTAATACCCCTCACCCATTTAACCCACCCCCCACCCAACTCCCTACATCAGCCCTCAGTTTGTTCTCTATGGTTAAGAGTCTGTTTCTTTTATTCTCCCCTATGTTCATCTGTTTTGTTTCTTAAATTGCATGTATAAGAGAAATCATATGGTATTTGTCTTTCACTGACTGATTTATTTCCCTTAGCATAAAATTCTCTTGCTCAATCCACATTGTTGAAAATGGCAAGATTTCATTCTTTTTTAGGCTGAGCAATATTCCACATCTTCTTTATCCATTCATCAGTCAATAGGTATTTGAGCTTTTTCCATAATTTGACTCTTGTTGATAATGTTGCTATAAACACTGAGGTACACGTATGCCTTTGAATCAGTATTTTTATATCCTTTGGGTAAATACCTAGTAGTGCAATTGCTGGATCATAGCAACTTATGGAATGGGAGAAGATATTTGCAAATGACATATCTGATAAAGGGTTAGTATTCAAAATCTATAAAGAAATCACAAAACTCAACACCCAACAACCAAATAATCCAGTTAAAAAATGGGCAGATAATGTAAATATTTTTCCAAAGAAGACATACAGATGGCCAACAGAGACATGAAAGGATGCTTAACATCACTGATCATCAGGGAGATACAATTCAAAACCACAATGAGATATCACCTCACACCTGTCAGAATAGATAAGATTAACAACGCAGGAAACAACAGGTGTTGGTGAGGATGTGGAGAAAGGGGAACCCTCTTACACTACTGGTGGGAATGCAAACTGGTGCAGCCACTCTGGAAAACAGTATGGAGGTTTCTCAAAAAGCAAAAACTTGCCTTTATTTGATCTGACTCAGGGTTCACTTAGTGAGAATGGCCTTTTCCTCAGAGGCATTGGGCAAAAAAAATTATCAGCAATTGTTCAATATTGGAGCCACTTGAGGAGGTGATGACAATGGGGGCAAATAACAAGCTAACTAAAATTTTTAAAGGAAAAGCTGGGGAATTAGATTCCAATGGGGGGTACTGTGAAAAGCTCAGGAATATTCCTTGAAATCTAGAAAATCATACTCATGCACAGGGCTATGCACATCCTCAGAAAAGACCTTAGAAGAACCTATGCTTTCATCTCTGATTGAGTCCTTGTTAAAGCAGGAAGTGAAGGAGAGGCAGAATTGTAAAACTGCCTATCTGAATGTCACCCACATGCCACGACACATACACAGGTCTCCTCAGCAAAAAATTGAGAATCTTATTGGTTCCTTAAATTTAAGGAAATTTCTGTCCATTCAGTAAATTATTACTAATCTAACCAAACAGAGTTGTCAGTGGTCACAAAGAACAAAGAATACAAACTTCACAGAACTAGCTCAGCAAAGTCCCTCAATAAGGAAATTATAATGACAGAATAAATAAATTAAATAGAGAATAGAAAAATGAGAGAATAAATTGAACTTCACCAAAGTTAAAAAGTTTTGTGCTTCGAAAACATTATCAAGAAAGTGAAGGGGCACCTAGATGGCTCAGTTGGTTGACCGACCGACTTCGGCTCAGGTCACGATGTCACGGTTTGTGAGTTCGAGCCCCGTGTCGGGCTTTGAGCTGACAGCTCGGAGCCTGGAGCCTGCTTCGGATTCTGTGTCTCCCTCTCTCTCTGCCCCTCCCCTACTCATGATCTGTCTCTCTCTGTCTCAGAAATAAATAAATACTTAATTTAAAAAAAAAGAAAGTGAAAAGGAAACTCAGAGAATGTGAGAGAATATTTGCAATAACTTCTCTTACAATTGAACAAATCAACAACTCTCTTACAATTGAATAAATGATCACATGACTTTTTCAGCTCCTCACTCCCAGAATATGCCAAATTAAACAAGATCAGGAGGATTGTTCACATGTAGATTGTCAGAACAAGGTAAATTATACTTTTGGTAAAGATGTTTTTTAAAATCACAGTTAGTGTTTGTGTGTGGCATTATTAAACTTGTCCTTTTGTCTCTCAGGCTTTTGGCATGTTCTTCTTAGTGCTTAGCCCTTTTTTCTTAATGTAGACTTTTCTTTCATATACCCATAATGGGATGGATACGTATCCCCATCCTTGCTTCCTATGGGCTATTTTCCTAAATGCCTACTCATCTATAGCCTTTGTTCCTTGTGTTTGGAATTTCTGGAATTGAGCACTCCCTGGCATGTTGTGCTAATGTCAAAGATACTATTGCTCTGAATAAAGTTTCCCTACAGTCATTTGCTCCAACCAAAGATGATCTACATGTTATCTCTTGCTAGCCCTGCCTTTAGCCTTGACCTGACATCTTTCTGATGTAACTACACTTACAACAGGCTTTGCCACAAGCCAGATAACCTCTCATAGACACACATCATTGCTCCAGTTAGTAACCCTTCAGGTCTTTGTTTTATTTCATGTCTTACCATTTTCCAACCCTATGTACAGAAAACAACACATCTCTTATTGCTCAGTAAATGTCCTATTCACTGACAGCAGGTCCACAGAAGACATTTATTTTGACTAAGATAACTAAATATATTTAGTACTGAAATTTAACATCTAAGGCAATTCAATCTAATATAGAAAGGAGCCTATGCAAAGACTGATGGCCAAGGCTATTAAAAATTAATGTATTTCAGAAAAACTACTAGAAACTTATGAAGGGAATATCTTAATTAAATGAATATGATATCCTGCTATATTAAATCTCTGTATTCCTCTCTGTATGTATGTGCCCATATCTATATATCTATAGTTATCTATATCATCTAGTTCTCTGTCTTGTGGTGGTTTATAAAAATAAAAGGTATAAGTTTTGTTTAATTTTTTAGGGCAAGTACTTTGAAACAGTGACCAAATACCTGAAAATTCAAAAATAAAATGAAAAACACAGTATAGTTTCTAAATGGAAGCAAGTCCAGGAAAAGATAAAGGAAGAAGCTAAGAAATCATATGAAGACTTCATGAGAAATGTTAAGACTTATCATCTCATTAGTATTGCCAGAGAAGACAATTCTATCATATCTTACAAAAGGGACAGTACAATGAATAAGCTTTTTCATGAGTTTTTTTTTCCTTAAGTTAAAGATAAAATTTTTTTCTGCAAATGGTAGATTCTTTTCGTGTGTCTCTCTATATATATACACACACATATACATATCCTTCAGAAGACACTGGGTTTTAGGAATATCTCCTTTAAAATACCTACTTGGCAATAACTTTTAAATATCTCAGTTTTCACTAATAAGAGCTCTAAGAAATTATAAAGAGAAAATATAAAAGTGCCATTTTGAGCTCAGAAGAATGTACACATTTAGGAATATGGAAGAAAGAGAATCAGAGAGAATTGACTTCAACATAGTAAGGGAGGCTTGTGGTTGAATGAAGAAGACATCCTTAGAAAATGTTTTTTACATGCTGACATTCTTTAATTTTTGAGATCTTATGATTTCCTCTTTTTTTTTTGTTTTGATGTTTGTTTTTTAAAAAATGCTCATAAGACAATATCATGATTCCCTATGAAGCTTTAGTACATAATTTCAGGCCTATTGCTCACTCTTTACATGCTCTTGTAAAGAGAATATCTATCTCTGTATCTATACAGAGATATCTATAACTGTGTTGAGTTCTAGTGGTATAAAACTTGGAAGCATAGTTACTTTGTCATCACCCTATGTAGATAGAATAAGATTAGTTGTTTTATACAAATAGAGCTAAGTTTTTCTTAAGATAATTTGCTGATATTTGCAAATATGACAGATCCTTCAGAATATCTTAAACTTCAAGAGATATCTACTTCCTTAAGACCAGAAATGTCTAGGACTTGACATATAGAAAAAGTTCAACAGGTTTGTTCTTTTCCCTTTCCTTACTTGGCCTGGAACTTTCTCCCTCACAGAGACTGATAGAAACTATGTGTTTCATGGTTGCACTTATTACATGTCCAAGGTTATGTGTCCAAGAAGTTATACATTTCTTAAAACATGTCAACATTACCAGCCTTATTATGGCGTTAGTTGAAGGGGATCAAGAGTACAAATTATGATAACATTAATGCTAGGATTTATTGAGTGTTTATATTTGCCAAGCACTGTAGACATTCAAGGTGCATTATCTAATCTAATCCTCACATAAGCCATTAACTACCTCTATCAACATTTTATTTACATTTGACAGAAGTGAAGTTCAGTCAGGTCAAACAACTTGACTAAGCTCAAACAGAGTCAGGATTTAACTTGGCCTCTTACCCATTATGTTTCTTTTCTGCTTTTTGTATTACCAGTCAATAACACGAATTCTTTCTTGTAGTTTTCTACTCTATTTCAAGCCTTCTGTTAAAAATTGGATGAGTTTTAATCTGTGATTTTATGGTTCCTTCTCCTTATTTATTCATTGTTCCATCTGTAAACACTAAATGCTGTGTTTCATCAATTAAACCCAGTGTGTTATTGATTGTTCTTCCTCAAGGTTCCATTACCCATGTATTTAATGATTCATAGAATTCCAATAGAAAATACTTGTTGGGGAAAATTGTATTATGGTCACAGTGATCTTCCAAGTCACTTCCATTGTACATTTTCTGCTATATGCAAAAGTATTCTAGAAGAATATGTAGCTTTTATGAGAGATGACTAACTTTCTTATTTCTAGATACACTTTATGACACATCATTAAGAATATGCATGTGTAATAGCTGATAATATTTTAATTACCATAAAAATATTAATGGCTATCTACTTGTAAAGATGAAAATAAAAAATTCTTTATTTTTTTTGAGATTCATGGGAGGCCTATGTTTGTCTTCATCATAGTTTTTTAATTTATTTAAAAAAGCGGTAGGAGACCAGCAGAAGATGGCGGCATAAGAGACGCTGGACTCACCGGCATCCTGCTGATTACTTAGATTCCACCTATACCTGCCTACATAACCCAGAAAACTACCAGAAGACTAGCAGAACAGATTCTCTGGAGTCAAGCGCCTAGGAGAGGCCCAAGAAGGGCGGAGAGGCAGTGCGGGCTACACGGACTAGCGGGAGGGAGCTGGGGGGAGGGGCAGCCCGCCGGCCAAGTAAAGCCCCCGAGTCTGGCTGGCAAAAGCAGAGGGGCTGGACGGACTGTGTTCCGACAGCAAGCGCGACTTAGCGTCTGGGAGGTCATAAGGTAACAGCTCTGCTCAGAAAGCAGGAAGGCTGGAGGACAAAGGGAGGGAGAGCTGCTGAGTCCCCGGACGACAGAGCTCAGTTTGGTGGGGAACAAAGGCGCTGGCCAGCGCCATCTCCCCCGCCCATCCCCCAGCCAAAATCCCAAAGAGAACCGGTTCTTGCCAGGGAACTTGCTAGCTCCGCACAAACGCCCCAGCTATGCTTCTGCGGAGCCTTGCTCCCACAGTGGGTCTGACGCCCTCCGGCTGCCACAGGGTCCCTCCTGAAGTGGATCACCTAAGGAGAAGCAAGCTAAGCCTGCCACTCCTGCCCCTGTGCACCTTGCCTACCCACCCCAGCTAATATGCCAGATCCCCAGCACCACAAGCCTGGCAGTGTGCAAGTAGCCCAGATGGGCCATGCCACCCCACAGTGAATCCCACCCCTAGGAGAGGGGAGAGAAGGCACACACCAGTCTGACTGTGGCCCCATTGGTGGCTGGGGGCAGACATCAGGTCTGACTGCAGCCCTGCCCACCAACTCCAGTTATACACCACAGCACAGGGGAAGTGCCCTGCAAGTCCTCACCACTCCAGGGACTATCCAAAATGACAGAACGGAAGAATTCCCCTCAAAAGAATCTCCAGGAAATAACAACAGCTAATGAACTGATCAAAAAAGGATTTAAATAATATAACAGAAAGTGAATTTAGAATAGTCATAAAATTAAATGCTGGGCTTGAAAACAGTATAAAGGACAGCAGAGAATCTATTCCTACAGAGATCAAGGGACTAAGGAATAGTCAGCAGGAGCTGAAAAACACTTAAAAAATTTTTTTCAACGTTTATTTATTTTTGGGACAGAGAGAGACAGAGCATGAACGGGGGAGGGTCAGAGAGAGAGGGAGACACAGAATTGGAAACAGGCTCCAGGCTCTGAGCCATCAGCCCAGAGCCCGACGTGGGGCTCGAACTCATGGACCGCGAGATCGTGACCTGGCTGAAGTCAGACTCTTAACTGACTGTGCCACCCAGGCGCCCCAAAAACACTTTAAACGAGATGCAAAATAAAATGGAAATGACCACGGCCGGGATAGAAGAGGCAGAGGAGAGAATAGGTGACCTAGAAGATAAAATTAGGGAAAAAGGAAGTTGAGAAAAAGAGAGATAAAAAAATCCAGGAGTGTGAGGGGAAAATTAGAGAACTAAGTGATACACTAAAAAGAAATTATATACATATAATTGGTAACCCAGAGGAGGAAGAGAGAGGGAAAGGTGCTGAAGGGGTACTTGAAGAAATGATAGCTGAGAACTTCCCTAAACTGGGGAAGGAAAAAGGCATTGAAATCCAAGAGGCACAGAGAACTCCCTTCAGAAGTAACTTTAATTGATCTTCTGCACGTCATATCATAGTGAAACTGGCAAAATACAAGGATAAAGAGAAAATTCTGAAAGCAGCAAGGGGTAAACGTGCCCTCACATATAAAGGGAGACCTATAAGACTCGTGACTGATCGCTCTTTTGAAACTTGGCAGGCCAGAAAGGATTGGCAGGAGATCTTCAATGTGTTGAACAGAAAAAATATGCAGCCAAGAATCCTTTATCCAGCAAGTCTGTCATTTAGAATAGAAGGAGAGATAAATGTCTTCCCAAACAAACAAAAACTGAAGGAATTCGTCACCACTAAACCAGCTCTACAACAGATCCCAAGGGGGATCCTGTGAGACAAAGTACCAGAGACATCGGTACAAGCATAAAACATACAGACTTCACAATGACTCTAAACCCGTATCTTTATATAATAACACTGAATGTAAATGGATTAAATGCGCCAACCAAAAGACATAGGGTATCAGAATGGATAAAAAAACAAGACCCATCTATTTGATGTCTACAAGAGACTCATTTGAGACCTGAGGGCACCTTTAGATTGAGAGGATGGAGAAATATTTATCATGCGACTGGAAGCCAAAAGAAAGCTGGAGTAGCCATACTTATATCAGACAAACTAGACTTTAAATTAAAGGCTGTAACAAGAGATGAAGAAGGGTTTTATATAATAATCACAGGGTCTATCCATCAGGAAGAGCTAACAATTATAAATGTCTATGCACCGAATACAGTAGCCCCCAAATATATAAAACAATTTCTCATAAGCATAAGCAACCTTATTGATAAGAATGTGGTAATTGCAGGGGACTTTAACACTCCACTTACAGAAATGGATAGATCATCTAGACACTGGATCAATAAAGAAACAAGGGCTCTGAATGATACATTGGATCAGATGGACTTGACAGATACACTTAGAACTCTGCATCCCAAAGCAACAGAATATACTTTCTTCTCGAGTGCACTTAGAACATTCTCCCAGATAGATCATATACTGGGTCACAAAACAGCCCTTCATAAGTATACAAGAATTGAGATTATACCAGGCATACTTTCAGACCACAATGCTATGAAGCTTGAAATCAACCACAGAAAAAAGTCTGGAAAACCTCCAAAAGCATGGAGGTTAAAGAACACCCTACTAATGAATGAGTGGGTCAACCAGGCAATTAGAGAAGAAATTAAAAAATATATGGAAACAAACGAAAATGAAAATACAACAATCCAAACGCATTGGGATGCAACAAAGGCAGTCCTGAGAGGAAAATACATTGCAATCCAGGCCTATCTCAAGAAACAAGAAAAATCCCAAATACAAAATGTAACAGCACACCTAAAGGAACTAGAAGCAGAACAGCAAAGGCAGCCTAAACCCAGCAGAAGAAGAGAAATAATAAAGATCAGAGCAGAAATAAACAATATAGAATCTAAAAAAAACTGTAGAGCAGATCAACAAAACCAAGAGTTGGTTTTTTGAAAAAATAAACAAAATTCACAAACCTCTAGCCAGGCTTCTCAAAAAGAAAAGGGAGATGACCCAAATACATAAAATCATGAATGGAAATGGAATTATTACAACCAATCCCTCAGAGATACAAACAATTCTCAGGGAATACTATGAAAAATTATATGCCAACAAATTGGACAACCTGGAAGAAATGGACAAATCCCTAAACACCCACCCTCTTCCAAAACTCAATCAGGAGGAAATAGAAAGCTTGAACAGACCCATAACCGACCAAGAAATTGAATCGGTTATCAAAAATCTCCCAACAAAGAAGAGTCCAGGACCAGATGGCTTCCCAGGGGAGTTCTACCAGACGTTTAAAGCAGAGATACTACCTATCCTTCTCAAGCTATTCCAAGAAATAGAAAGGGAAGGAAAACTTCCAGACTCGTTCTATGAAGCCAGTATTACTTTGATTCCTAAACCAGACAGAGGCCCAGTAAAAAAAGAGAACTACAGGCCAATATCCCTGATGAATATGGATGCAAAAATTCTCAATAAGATACTAGCAAATCAAATTCAACAGCATATAAAAGAATTATTCACCATGATCAAGTGGGATTCATTCCTGGGATGCAGGGCTGGTTCAACATTCGCAAATCAATCAACGTGTTACATCACATTAATAAAAGAAAAGATAAGAACCATATGATCCTGTCAATCGATGCAGAAAAGGCCTTTGACGAAATTCAGCACCCTTTCTTAATAAAAACCCTTGAGAAAGTCGGGATAGAAGGAACATACTTAAAGATCATAAAAGCCATTTATGAAAAGCCCACAGCTAACATCATCCTCAATGGGGAAAAACTGAGAGCTTTTTCCCTGAGATCAGGAACACGACAGGGATGCCCACTCTCACCGGTGTTGTTTAACATAGTGCTGGAAGTGCTAGCATCAGCAATCAGACAACAAAAGGAAATCAAAGGCATCAAAATTGGCAAAGATGAAGTCAAGCTTTCGCTTTTTGCAAATGACATGATATTATACGTGGAAAATCCGATAGACTCCACCAAAAGTCTGCTAGAACTGATACAGGAATTCAGCAAAGTTGCAGGATACAAAATCAATGTACAGAAATCAGTTGCATTCTTATACACTAACAATGAAGCAACAGAAAGACAAATAAAGAAACTGATCCCATTGACAATTGCACCAAGAAGCATAAAATACCTAGGAATAAATCTAACCAAGGATGTAAAAGATCTGTATGCTGAAAACTATAGAAAGCTTATGAAGGTAATTGAAGAAGATATAAAGAAATGGAAAGACATTCTGTGCTCATGGATTGGAAGAATAAATATTGTCAACATGTCAATACTACCCAAAGCTATCTACACATTCAATGCAATCCCAATCAAAATTGCACCAGCATTCTTCTCGAAACTAGAACAAGCAATCCTAAAATTCATATGGAACCACAAAAGGCCCCGAATAGCCAAAGGAATTTTGAAGAAGAAGACCAAAGCAGGAGGCCTCACAATCCCAGACTTTAGCCTCTACTACAAAGCTGTCATCATCAAGACAGCATGGTATTGGCACAAAAACAGACACATAGACCAATGGAATAGAATAGAAACCCCAGAACTAGACCCACAAACGTATGGCCAACTCATCTTTGACAAAGCAGGAAAGAACATCCAATGCAAAAAAGACAGTCTCTTTAACAAATGGTGCTGGGAGGACTGGACAGCAACATGCAGAAGGTTGAAACTAGACCACTTTCTCACACCATTCACAAAAATAAACTCAAAATGGATAAAGGACCTAAATGTGAGACAGGAAACCATCAAAACCCTCGAGGAGAAAGCATGAAAAGCCCTCTCTGACCTCAGCCGTAGCAATCTCTTACTCGACACATCCCCAAAGGCAAGGGAATTAAAAGCAAAAATGAACTACTGGGACCTTATGAAGATAAAAAGCTTCTGCACAGCAAAGGAAACAACCAACAAAACTAAAAGGCAACCAACGGAATGGGAAAAGATATTTGCAAATGACATATCGGACAAAGGGCTAGTATCCAAAATCTATAAAGAGCTCACCAAACTCCACACCTGAAAAACAAATAACCCAGTGAAGAAATGGGCAGAAAACATGAATAGACACTTCTCTAAAGAACCATCCGGATGGCCAACAGGCACATGAAAAGATGTTCAGCGTCGCTCCTTATCAGGGAAATACAAATCAAAACCACAGTCAGATATCACCTCATGCCAGTCAGAGTGGCCAAAATGAACAAATCAGGAGACTATAGATGCTGGAGAGGATGTGGAGAAACGGGAACCCTCTTGCACTGTTGGTGGGAATGCAAATTGGTGCAGCCACTCTGGAAAACAGTGTGGAGGTTCCTCAGAAAATTAAAAATAGACCTACCCTATGACCCAGCAGTAGCACTGCTAGGAATTTACCCAAGGGATACAGGAGTGCTGATGCATAGGGGCACTTGTACCCCAATGTTCATAGCAGCACTCTCAACAATAGCCAAATTATGGAAAGAGCCTAAATGTCCATCAACTGATGAATGGATAAAGAAATTGTGGTTTATATACACAATGGAGTACTACATGGCAATGAGAAAGAATGAAATATGACCCTTTGTAGCAACGTGGATGGAACTGGAGAGTGTGATGCTAAGTGAAATAAGCCATACAGAGAAAGACAGATACCATACGTTTTCACTCTTATGTGGATCCTAAGAAACTTAACAGAAACCCATGGGGGCGGGGAAGGAAAAAAAAAAGAGGTTAGAGTGGGA
The DNA here is from genome assembly GCF_016509475.1 of Prionailurus bengalensis. Classification (NCBI taxonomy): domain Eukaryota; kingdom Metazoa; phylum Chordata; class Mammalia; order Carnivora; family Felidae; genus Prionailurus; species Prionailurus bengalensis. The sequence goes on along the minus strand of NC_057354.1, from coordinate 53,287,451 downwards.
GAGAGCCAAAGCATAACAGACTCTTAAAAACTGAGAACAAACTGAGGGTTGATGGGGGGTGGGAGGGTGGGGAGGGTGGGTGATGGGTATTGAGGAGGGCACCTTTTGGGATGAACACTGGGTGTTGTATGGAAACCAATTTGACAATAAATTTCATATATTGAAGAAAAATAAAAAATAAAAAATATATAAATAATAAATAAATAAATAAATAAATAAATAGCGGTGAAGTAAAAATATATAAAATACAAAATACAAATATAAAAATATATTCAATAATCTTAATATTTTAAAATAGAAATACATTTTTAAAATTCATCGAGAAAGTTTGAAAATCTGTATTTTATATGATTAGCTCTGCTTAAAAATGAATTTGATTGATGTATTAGTTACATACAATAAAATCCAATCGTTTTAAGTGCATAATTCAGTGATTTTTGAAAAATCATGCATTTACCTGCATAAAAATGATGATATAGACTATTTCTATCCTTTGCAAGCAGCTCCCTTCCTCCCCTTGCAGTCAATCTTCTTCCTCTCATAGCCTCTGGGAATCAGCATTCTGCTTTTGGTTATTTATTGTTTTGCTTTTTTCTAAAATTTCATGTAAGTATAATCATAAATGTGTCATTTTATTTGTGTCTGGATTTTTTCATGTAACGTAATGCTTTTGAGACTCACCCATATGGTTGTGTCTATTATAGCTCATGCCTTCTTATTGTTGAGTAGTATACCATTACCTGGATGTTTCACCATTTGTTTATCTTTTCACCATTGATGAACGCAAACTACCCATATGTGGGTTTTTTCCAGTTCGTGGCTATTGTCACTAGAGCTACTACAAACATTCATGTAGAAACCTTTATGTAAGCGTATCTTTTAATTTATCTTTGTTATATATCTATTTAACTTCAATTTAATAGGCTAAATACCTATTTAAATTCATAGGTTATATGGAAAATGTACAAGTAACATTTTTATTTTATTCATGGGAGGCCTATGTTTGTCCTCATCATAGTTTTTTTTAATTTATTTTAAAAAGCGGTAAAGTAAAAATATATAAAATACAAAATACAAATATAAAAATATATTCAATAATCTTGAATTCAACTCAAACTTTTTATAAAATGGCAATAACCAACATTTCTCATCAAACTAGATTATGAGGATTCCATCTTTAAATTGCTTGTTTATCATTTTCATGCAAGTAGTTCTCATTTTGCATGGAAGTTCAAGATCATAAAAAGGATTGTATAAGCTGAAACTATGCAAAGGAACCTTAATAGTAAGTGGGAAAAATATGATGATTTTATGTTATAATTTTTTTCAAAAAACATCAAAAATCTCTCACTGCTAGTTTTAAATGTATAAAAAGTGAAAACATAAGCAAAACTAATATTTAATACACTATAATTGTAAACATTGGAAACATTGAGAACTGTAATTGAATACATTGGAAACAGTAATTAAAATGTTTTATCTTTTTGTTAAAAATTACTACAGATATATTCACTACTCTTTAACTGCTCAAGAGTAGCTTAAACAATATTTGCTTCCTTCTCTTTCTGTATAGCCTGCAATACAGAATAAGCATCTTTTCTGTGTCTTGGCAAGTTTTTAGAATCCTTCCTAAGTTTGGATCAGCCTCCAGTATTTTATCCTTTGTCCTTTCAATGCCATGAAATGTCTCTGAGAGTTCGTTCAATGTGAAATTTTATGCTGAGTTTGCTTCATCTGGAACAACTTCATCTTTATATCATAATTAGTTTCTGCATTCATGTCAAGTTTGGTTTCACTAAGCTCTTCTTGTGGCCTAGCTGGAGTCTCAAACGATGCTGTCAACACTCCCAGGGTCCCTGGTTTCTTCTACTCACATTTGAGTCAAATTTCATTTCCAGCATATCACTTTTCATTTTTTGCTACATTTTCAACTTCTTTGACCATTTGCCTCTTTTGGTTATGTCATTGTAAAGTATCATGGCAGATTGCCACTGGAGGAAGCACACAATGACACACTTTGCTGTCTGTGAGTGCATTGAATAACAAATGCTCGGCCATCCATCATTGACAGGCATGAAAAGAAGTGATGTGTTTGGCCACCGCTAATGATACACATCTGTTATTGATGTAGTGAACTTGGGATTGAACAGCTAGCAGCAAAACTGTACTTTATGTGATTACTCACATTTAATAAACCACAGTAGCTGAAATTCAAACAGTGTTGCTAGAGGATTGCTATTATTAAAGTGAAATATGTTAATAGCAATCATGTAAATTGGATTTGTGAAAGCAAAGACTTCCTGTATTTGTTTGATCGATGTATTCAATTGAAATCTTTTGTCCATTTAAAAAAATCAGGTTGTTGGGGCGCCTGGGTGGCTTGGTCTGTTAAGCATCCAACTTCGGCTCAGGTCATGATCTCACGGTCTGTGAGTTTGAGCCCCGCGTCAGGCTCTGTGCTGACAGCTCAGAGCCTGGAGCCTGTTTCAGATTCTGTGTCTCCCTCTCTCTCTGCTACTCCCCTGTTCATGCTCTGTCTCTCTCTGTCTCAAAAATTAAATGTCAAAAAAAATTTTTAAAAAATAAAAAAAATCAGGTTGTTGATTTTATCACTGTTTTGCAAGATATTTTTCTACATTTGGTATGTTTTTATCAGATACAAATTTTGTAAATATTCCTCCCAGATGTTTACTTATAGTGTCTTTTGAGGAGAAAAGTTTTTAATTTGGAATCAAATTGATCATTTTTTAAAAATTTTGTTGTTCATTCTTCTTGCATGTTACCCAGGGAATCTTGATTAACCCAGGACCACAGGATACTTCCTCCTATTTAGTTTTCCTAGAAGCTTTCTAGTTTGAGACTTATTCTTAGGTTTATGCTACATTTTTAATTAATCTGTAACCTTGCTAAACTCACTTATTATTTCTATGGCTTTTATGTAAATATCTTAGTGTCTTCTGATTAAATGATTTTTCTATTTGTGAACAAGGAGATTTTATATATTCCTTTTCAAACTATATGTCTTTAATTAATATTTTTTGCCTTGTATCACTTGTTAACTCCCACCTCAATACAATAGAATTTAAATAAAAGTGGTGAGAGCAGTCTTAACTTGACTTCAATTTTAAAAAGAAAATAGCTTTTATTTCCCTTACCTCTGAAGACATGTCTAGTAAGACTTGCTGGGGCCAAGGTCAAAGACGCTGCTGCCTGTTTTCTCCTCTAGGATTTTGATGGTATCCTGTCTCACATTTAGGTATTTCATTCATTTTTAGTTTATTTTTGTTGTATGGTGTAAGAAAGTGGTCCAGTTTCCTTCTTCTATATGTCCCAGTTCGGTTTTCCCAGCACCATTTGCTGAAGAGACTGTCTTTTTTCCACTGGATACTCTGTGCTTTGTCGAAGATTAGTTGGCCATACATTTGTGGGTCCATTTTTGGGTTCTCTATACTGTTCCATTGATCTATGTGTCTGTTTTTGCACCAGTACTGTACTCTCTTGATGATTACAGCTCTACAATACAGCTTAAAGTCTAGAATTGTGATGCCTCTGGCTTTGGTTTTCTTTTTCAATGTCACTTTGGTATTCTAGGTCTTTTCTGGTTCCATAAAAATTTTAGGGTTATTTGTTTCAGCTCTATTCTTATTTGAAGAATATTGGTGCTATTTTGAAACAAAAATGGACTATTTGGACCTCATCAAGATAAAAAGCTTCTGCACAGCAAAGGAAACAATCAACAAAACTAAAAGGCAACTGACAGCATGGGAGAAGATATTTGCAAATGACATATCTAATAAAGGGTTAATATCCAAAGTCTATAAAGAACTTATCAAATTCAACAGCCTCCCCCCAAAAATCCTGTGAATAAATGAGCAAAACACATGAATAGACACTTCTCCAAAGAAAACATCCAGATGGCTAATAGACACATGAAAAGTTGCTCAACATCACTCATCATCAGGGAAATACAAATCAAAATTACATTGAGATACCACTTCACACCTGTCAGAATGGTTAAAATTAAAAACTTAGGAAATGACAGGTGTTGACAAGGATATGGAGAAACAGGAAGCCTTTTGCAGTGTTGGTAGGAATGCAAACTGGTGCAGCCACCCTGGAAAACAGTATGGAGGTTCTTCAAAATATTAAAAATAGAATTACCCTATCACCCAGAAATTGGATTACTAGGTATTTATCCAAAGGAGCACATGCACTGCAATGTTTATAGCAGTACTATCAATAATAGCCAAGTTATACACACACACACACACACACACACACACACACACACCAGACTACTACTCAGTGATCAAAAAGAATGTAATCTTGCCATTTGCAACAACGTGAATGGAAGTAGAGTGTATTATGTTAAGTGAATGGTACAAATATCATGATTTCACTCATTTGTGGAATTCAAGGAACACAACAGATGAACATAAAGGGACAGAAAAAAATAAAATAAAAACAGAGAGAAAGGCAAGCCATAAGAGACTCTTAAATACAGAGAACAAACTGGGGATTGCTAGACGGACGTGGGGGGTGGGCTAAATGGGTGATGGGCATTAAGGGGGGCGTTTGTTGGGATGAATACTGAGTGTTATATGTAAACAGTGAATCCCAGAGTTCAACTCTTCAAACCAAGGAAAGGAAAGGAAAGGAAAGGAAAGGAAGGGAAGGGAAGGGAAGGGAAGGGAAGGGAAGGGAAAAAAAGAAAACAGTCAATTTCAATGTTATGTAAGATCCTAACTGTAGGTTTTTCAAAATATCCTTTCATATACTGAGGAAATTCTCTTGTCTTCCTAGTTGCTCAGAATTTTACTTTTATAAACAGAATTTGGCTGAATTTTGTGAAATGCTTGATATGCGTTACTTGAGATAATAATGATTTTTCATTTTTAATCTGTTAATACTATAAATTATATTTATATCCTATTATTAAATCACCTTGCTTTCCTAGAATAATCTCCACTTGGTCATTATGTATTATCTTTATATGTTAGTTGTTTTTATGTGCTAACATTTTCTAAAATTATTTGTTGCTACATTCACAAGGAATATTAGTCTGTAGTTTTAGTTTTTTGAGAAAAAATGATATGGTTAATAGCCAGCATTATCAACCCTTAGAAAATGTTTCCTACTGTATTCTGGGAGATTGTGTACAGTGTGTGTATTATTTCTTTTTTTAAATATTTGATAAATTCAATAATAAAGTTCCTTGGGCAAAGAATTGTCTTTTAAAGAAAGTTTATAATTAGAACATCAATTTCTTTAATAGATCTACAAGGCTCTTCTTAAATGTGTTTTGGCAACTTTGCCCCCACATATGCACAGCCTCTCCCACTATCAACATTCCACACCAGAAGGGGACCTTTGCTACAATCCATGAGCCAATCATCCAAAGTCTATGATCTATATTATAGTTCACTTCTGGTCTTGCACATTCTGTGGGTATGGACAAATGTATAATGACAAGTGTCCATCATGATGGTATCATACAGAGTGTTTTCAGTGGCTTAAAAATCCTCTGTGCTCCACTTTTCATTTCTCCCCCATCCCACCCAAGGCAACCACTGATCTTTTTTCTGTCTCCATAATTTTGCCTTTTCCAGAATGTTATACAGATGGAATCATACAGTCATTAGCCTTTCATTTTGCCTTCTTTCACTTGGTCGTCTGCATTTAAATTTCCTGTATATCTTTTCATGGCTTGATAGCTCATTTCCTATAAGCACTGAATAGTATTCCATTGTCTGGATGTACCACAGTTTATTTATCCATTCACCTACTGAACAGCAACTTTGTTGCTTCCAAGTTTTAGCAATTATGAATAAAGTTACTATAAACATCCATATGCAGGTTTTTGCATTCACCTATGTTTTCAACTCCTTTGGGTAAATACCAAAGAGTGGGATTATTGTATCATATGGTAAGGGTGTATTTAGTTTTGTAAAAAACTAGCAAACTGTCTCCCAAAGTGGCTGTACCAGTTTGCATTACCACCAGCAATGAAGGAGAGTTTCTGTTGCTCTACATCCTCATTAGCATTAGTGTTAGTGTTCTGGTTTTGGCCATTCTAAAAGATGTAGTGTAGTGTTCATTGTTGTATTAATTTGTATTTCCCTAAGGACATAGAATTAGAACTTTTTTTCATATATATTTTTTTCTTTTCTCACCTATTCATGGAGAACCACCAGGTGGCAGAAATAATAAACCCGAAATTCCACCTACTATATTCCCAATTATATGATTAGTTTCCTTGGGTCATATAGGTATCTGTATACTCACTAATAAGGAAATAATACTCTCTTTAATAAATCTTCCAGACCCCATTTCTATTCTTAGAGTTGCTCATTTTAGACCTATAATCACCAAAGGTGAAGTTATTCTCCTAAGTGAATATGAGGATGCCCCCTCATGTTATATATGGTTAAATTTCCAGGAACTAATAGTTAAGTATTGTTTTCTTGATTAAACTCAATGTCCTGAGATAATTCATTTGTTAAATGACCAGAGATTATATTCATAATATCTTCTAAATGACAGGAACACTGACAAGAATTCAGATTACAAACAGGACATATTCTAGAAATAACTTATTCATAAATTACAAAGACAGATTAAAACTTCCAAAAATTTGTGAAAATTTTTTATTCCTTATGTAAAATGAAAATTAATCAATGTCATTTTATTATACTGTATTTCATCTCGATGCATGAATATTTTGTCTTGTTTTCACTAAGACTTTAAATTGAAAAAGATATTTTCAAATGGAAATAACTGAAGATAATAGAACTATCTGAATATTTAGAATATATGTTGTATGGTCTTCTGAAATAGATCTGTTCACATAAAAAATATAAAATCTTTAGTAGTAATTATGCCTTTATTATACACATTACAAAACAGGCCAATGACATTCTTTCTGTGGCATAAAAATGTTAATAAATTTAAATATTTCAGAATATTAATTCAGATTCCAATACTTCATATTTTACTGTATAATTTTCTCTATTTTCTACCTTGAGTTTTCTCAAAAAGTGAATTAATTAAACTCAAATTGAAACACAGATGAGTAATTCCTAGAGGGACTCATCGTTCTGCTCTGAAGAAAACTCCAGAAATCAAAGACATAGAATTTTTTCATAAAACATGATATTACAGAGGGGAATAATATAAGTACCTGTTCTGCTCTCATTATGGAAAGGTTAAACTCCTTTGCTCTTTTGCTCAATCAACCTTAATATATCCCCATGGATTAAATCACCAACCTAATATCCCAACACTGGGATAAGTATTAAATAAATTAGAATAATTATTGGTAAGTTATTATATCTATTTAAAGTGAATTATATCCTTTCTAAACAATGACACAATACTTGTACATGTTGTACATTATTGAAGTAACACATTAATCTATTAAAATCTATGTCAGTCATTTAACTTGAGATATACAATATTTTGTCCAAATTATGAAATATTCACTTAGCTCTGAACTATATTTCCTATTCAATACCATGTAGCAAGGCAAAATTTACAAGAATAAGGCAAAATCAGTTCTTTAACATGTACTTAGGACTATGTCTGTAGACCAACACTATCCAATAGAACTTTCTTCAATGACATAATAGTCTATACCTGCACTGTTCAAAACAATAACCTTTAACCAATTATAGCTACTGAGTAGTTTAACTACAGTTAGTGTTATTTAGGGATTGAATTTCTATTTTATTAAACTTTGATTATTTTTTTTTAACGTTTATTTATTTTTGGGACAGAGAGAGACGACAGAGCATGAATGGGGGAGGGGCAGAGAGAGAGGGAGACACAGAATTGGAAACAGGCTCCAGGCTCTGAGCCATCAGCCCAGAGCCTGACGCGGGGCTCGAACTCACGGACCGCAAGATCGTGACCTGGCTGAAGCCGGACGCTTAACCGACTGCGCCACCCAGGCGCCCCAAAACTTAGATTAATTTTAATTTAAATAGTCATATTTGGTTAGTGGTTACCATCTTGAATAGAGGACAGTGGGGTTAGACTTCTTTGAAGGAAGTTTTTTTTCTTTTTTGAATTTAACCATGATCCATGTCAATAAAATTATGCATTTAAAAAAATAAATTGAAGTATGATTGACATATAACATCCTATTAGTTTTAGGTGTACAGCATAATGACTTGATATTTGTACATATTGCAAAATGATCATCACAGTAAGTGTAATTAATATTTGTCACTATACATAGTTACAATTTTTTCTTGTTGTTCTTATAATGTAGACTTTTTAGCTTTACTCTCTTGGCAACTTTCAAAGATGAAATACACCATTCTATATTGACAATTATTTTATAAGTGGAAATTTATATATTTTGATCTCCTCCATCCATTTTTGCCTACAAATTTTTCTTTATCCACTCATCTCACATCTTCTTTATTGCACTCATTCCTCTTTGGACGTTTAGGTTGCTTCCATATCTTGGCTATTGTAACTAATGTGGCAATAAACATAAGGATGCATATATATTTTTGAATTACTGTTTGCATTTTCTTCAGGTAAATGCCCAGAAGTAGAATTGCTGGATCATATGATAGTGTTATTTTGAATTTTTTGAAGACCCTCTGTACTATTTTCCACAGTGAATGTACCAATTAACATTCCCCCAAGAGTGCGTGGGGGTTCCCTTGTCTCCACATCCTCACCAACACTTATTCTCATCTTTTAAAAAAATTTTTTTAAATGTTTATTTATTTTTGAACAGATAGACAGAACGACAGTGGGGGAGAGGAAGGGAGAGAGACACACATACAATCTGAAGCAGGCTCCAGACTTTGACCTGTCAGCACAGACCCTGGCAGTGGGCTCAAACGCAAACCATGAGACCATGACCTAAGCTGAAGTCTGATGCTTAGCTGACTGAGCCACCCAGTCGCCCCATCTCGTCTTTTTGATAATAGCTACCTAACAGGTCTGAGGTGATATCTCATTGTGGTTTTAATTTGATTTCCTTGATGCTTAGTGATAGTGAGCATCCTTTCATATATCTGTTGGCCATCTGTACATCTTTTCATATCCTTATTTACCATCTGCAAGTCTTCTTTCATGAAGTGCCTGTAAGATTTTCTGCTCATTTTTGGAGTTATTTTCTTTTTGTTGAGTTTAAAGAATTATTTGTATATTTTGGGTAATAGTCCTTTACCAGATATGCCTTTTGAAAATATTTTCCTCAAGTCTGTGGCTTTTATTATAATTCTCTTTATATGGTTTTTTAAAGAGCAGAAGTTTTTAATTTAACAAAGTCCAACATATCACTTATTTCTTCCAAAGATCATGCCTTTGGTGTTATATCTAAAAAGTACACGAGGTCAGCTGGATTTTCTCCTACATTATCTTCCAGTTTTATAGTTTTTATATAACATCTCATTGACTTAATTTTTCTGAGGGTCGGAAGATTTTGTCAAAACCTTTTTTTGCATATATTAATATGATCATGTGACTTCTCTCATTTAGCCTGTTGATGTGATAGGTCACATTATTTGATTTTCAAATGTTGAACCATTGTATAATTGGGATATATCACACTTTGCCTTGCTGTTTGATTTCTTTTGTACTTTGTTGGACTTGATTTACTAATATTTTGTGATGTCTATGCTTAAAATTTATTGTGTTTTGTTTTATAGTATGAATATAGTCTATCTTGCTGAAGTTTACACATGCCCTTGAAAGGTAGAGTTTTCTATAGTATCAATTAGGTCTAATTGGTTGGTAGCAATGTTTAAACTTTTTATAGCCTTATTGATTTTCTGTTTAAGGGTTGTATCAATTACTCAAATAGGAAAGTTGAGTTTTCCTGCTACAATGAAATATTTCTGTCTCCTTTATTCCCCCTTCTTTCCTTTTCTTCTCTCCTTCCTTCCTCCCTCCCTCCTTCCCTCCCCCTTCCTTTCTTCCTCCTTCCTTTCCCTCCCTCCTTTCTCCTTTCTTGTTTTTTTCTTTTCTTTCTTCTTTCCTTTTTTTCTTTTTCTTTAGTTATGGGTTTCTATATTTTAAAACTCTGTTATTAATTGAATACATATTTAGGATTGTTATGTCCTCTTGAGTAACTTAGGGCTTTTCTGACTTCCTGATTCTTTCTATAAAGTCTATGATGTTTAATATTAATATCATCACTCTGCTTTTCTTAATCATTTTCATTTCTTCCTCTTTCCTGTCTTTCCTGGTGTTATTTGAAGGTTTTATATTTGTTTGCTCTTTAATGTGTACATTTCAGATCCACTATTGGCTTATTAGCTACATATCACTGGCAACTTTAGAGTTTGCAAGATGCATCTTAATTATCACAATCTACTTGTAAACAATATAATAATATTTTGTGCCTAACAGACCTCTATTTTGTGTTAATCATGTTAATGGCTTACATTCTGCTTTTGCATGTGTTATAAATGTGTTCATATACATGTATAGCAATGATATATTTTTATTATATAAATCTATTATTTTATGAATACAAATATATTAGTTTAATTTTTTAACAGATCAATTATCTGTTAAAGATACTAAATAATAATAATACATTTTTACATATTTCCACATATTTATCATTTGCAGTATGTTTTGATCTTTCTTGTAGGTCCAAATTTCCATCTGTCATCATTTTTCTTCTTCATGATAAACTTCAACATTTCTTACAATGCAGGTGTGCTGGCAATGAAGTTTCTCACATTTTGATGTCCCCAAAGTCTTTATTTCACCTTTGGTGTCCAAAGTGATTCTTTCTGGTAAATAATTCTAGACTCATGGTTCAAAATACTTCAAAGATGTCCCTCCACATAGTTCTGAAAAGCAATCTGCATGTATTTGGCCCTCTGTGTATGTAATATATCCTTGTTCTCTGGTTGCTATTTTTTCTCTGTATTCCTCACTTTTTTGCCATTTGATTGTCATGTGCCCTTGTGTGGTTTTCTTTATATTTATTTCATGTGAGCTCTTTAAGCTTCTTGAATTTGTACATTTAAATTTTTCATTATACTTTAAAATTTTTGACTGTAGTATTTCCCACAATATTACTGTTCCTTATTCCTTCCCTTCTCTTTTTGGAACTTTTTGGAATCACACATATATAATGGCTACCTCTTTCTGGAACTTAAGCACTCACTAATATGCATGATATTGCCCCAGAAATACTCAGGGATTTGTTGATATTTTTAGTCTTTTTTCTCACTGCACCTTTCTTTGTGGATAGTTTCTTTTTTTTTTTTAATTTTTTAACCTTTATTTATTTTTGAGACAGAGAGAGACAGAGCATAAGCGGGGGAGGGGCAGAGAGAGAGGGAGACACAGAATCGGAAGCAGGCTCCAGGCTCGGAGCCATCAGCCCAGAGCCCGACGCGGAGCTCGAACTCACGGACCGCGAGATCGTGACCTGAGCCGAAGTCGGACGCTTAACCGACTGAGCCACCCAGGCGCCCCAGTTTCTTTTTTTAAAAAATATGAAATTTATTGTCAAATTGGTTTCCATACAACACCCAGTGCTCATCCTAAAACGTGCCCTCCTCAATACCCATCATCCACCCCCCCTCCATTCCACCCCCCAACAACCCCCAGTTTGTTCTCAGTTTTTAAGACTCTCTTATGTTTTGGCTCCCTCCTTCTCTAACCTTTTTTTTTTACTTCCCTTCCCCCATGGTCTTCTGTTAAGTTCCTCAGGATCCAAATAAGAGTAAAAACATATGGTATCTGTCCTTCTCTGTATGACTTATTTCACTTAGCATAACACTTTCCAGTTTCATCCACGTTGCTACAAAAGGCCATATTTCATTCTTTCGCATTGCCACGTAGCATTCCATTGTGTATATAAACCACAATTTCTTTATCCATTCATCAGTTGATGGACATTTAGGCTCTTTCCATAATTTGGCTATTGTTGACAGTGCTGCTATAAACATTGGGGTACATGTGTCCCTATGCATCAGCATTCCTGTATCCCTTGGGTAACTTCTTAGCAGTGCTATTGCTGGGTCATAGGGTAGGTCTATTTTTAATTTTCTAAGGAACCTCCACACTGTTTTCCAGAGCAGCTGCACCTGTTTGCATTCCCACCAACAGTGCAAGAGGGTTCCCGTTCCTCCACATCCTCTCCAGAATCTATAGTCTCCTGATTTGTTCATTTTAGCCACTCTGACTGGCATGAGGTGGTACCTGAGTGTGGTTTTGATTTGTATTTCCCTGATGAGGAGTGACATTGAGCATCTTTTCATGTGCCTGTTGGCCATCTGGATGTCTTCTTTAGAGAAGTGTCTATTCATGTTTTCTGCCCATTTCCTCACTGGATTGTTTTTCAGGTGTGGAGTTTGGTGAGCTCTTTATAGATTTTGGATACTAGCCCTTTGTCCGATACGTCATTTGCAAATATCTTTTCCCATTCCATTGGTTGCCTTTTAGTTTTGTTGGTTGTTTCCTTTGCTGTGCAGAAGCTATTTTTCTTCATAAGGTCCCAGTAGTTCATTTTTGCTTTTAATTATCTTGCCTTTGGGGATGTGTCAAGTAAGAGATTGCTACGGCTGAGGTCAAAGAGGTCTTTTCCTGCTTTCTCCTTGAGGGTTTTGATGGTTTCCTGTCTCACATTCAGGTACTTCATCCATTTTGTGTTTATTTTTGTGAATGGTGTGAGAAAGTGGTCTAGTTTCAACCTTCTGCATGTTGCTATCCAGTCCTCCCAGCACCATTTGTTAAAGAGACTGTCTTTTTTGCATTGGATGTTCTTTCCTGCTTTGTCAAAGATGAGTTGGCCATACGTTTGTGGGTCTAGTTCTGGGGTTTCTATTCTATTCCATTGGTCTATGTGTCTGTTTTGGTGCCAATACCATGCTGTCTTGATGATGACAGCTTTGTACTAGAGGCTAGAGTCTGGGATTGTGATGCCTCCCGCTTTGGTCTTCTTCTTTAAAATTCCTTTGGCTATTCTGGGCCTTTTGTGGTTCCATACAAATTTTAGGATTGCTTGTTCTAGTATCGAGAAGAATGCTGGTGCAATTTTGATTGGGATTGCATTGAATGTGTAGATGGCTTTGGGTAGTATTGACATTTTAACAATATTTATTCCTCCAATCCATGAGCAGGGAATGTCTTTCCATTTCTTTAAATCTTCTTCAATTTCCTTCATAAGCTTTCTATAGTTTTCAGCATACAGATTTTTACATCTTTGGTTAGGTTTATTCCTAGGTATTTTATGATTCTTGGTGCAATTATGAATGGGATCGAATTCTTTATTTCTCTTTCTGTTGCTTCATTATTAGGGTATAAGAATGCAACTGATTTCTGTACATTGATTTTGTACCCTGCAGCTTTGCTGGATTCATATATCAGTTCTAGCAGACTTTTAGTAGAGTCTATCAGGTTTTCCATGTATAGTATTATGTCATCTGCAAAAAAGTGAAAGCTTAACCTCATCTTTGCCAATTTTGATTCCTTTGATTTCCTTTTGTTGTCTGATTGCTGATGCTAGCACTTCCAACGCTATGTTAAACAACAGCGGTGAGAGTGGACATCCCGGTCGTGTTCCTGATCTTGGGTGGAAAGCTCTCAGTTTTTGCCCATTGAGGATGATATTAGCTGTGGGATTTTCATAAATGACTTTTATGATGTTTAAGTATGTTTCTTCTATCCCGACTTTCTCGAGAGTTTTTATTAAGAAAGGACGCTGAATTTTGTCAAATGCTTTTTCTGCATCGATTGACAGGATCGTATGGTTCTTATCTTTTCTTTTATTAATGTGATGTATCACATTGATTTTTTTGCGAATGTTGAACCAGCCCTGCATTCCAGGATTGAATCCCACTTGATCATGGTGAATAATTCTTTTTTATATGCTGTTGAATTTGATTTGCTAGTATCTTATTGAGAATTTTTGCATCCATATTCATCAGGGATATTGGCCTGTAGTTCTCTTTTTTTACTGGGTCTCTGTCTGGTTTAGGAATCAAAGTAATGCTGGCTTCATAGAATGAGTTTGTAACTTTTCCTTCCTTTTCTATTTTTTTTGTAACAGCTTGAGAAGGATAGGTATTATCTCTGCTTTAAATGTCTGGTAGAATTCCCTTGGGAAGCCATCTGGTTCTGGACTCTTATTTGTTGGGAGAGTTTTGATAACTGATTCAATTTCTTTGCTGGTTATGGGTCTGTTCAAGTTTTCTATTTCTTCCCATTTGAGTTTTGGAAGTGTGTGGTTGCTTAGGAATTTGTGCATTTCTTCCAGGTTGTCCAGTTTGTTGGCATATAATTTTTCATAGCATTCCCTGATAATTGCTTGTATCTCTGAGGGATTGGTTGTAATGATTCCATTTTCATTCCTGATTTTATCTATTTGGGTCTTCTCCCTTTTCTTTTTGAGAAGCCTCGCTAGAGGTTTATCAATTTTGTTATTTTTTCAAAAAAACCAACTCTTGGTTTCATTGATCTCCTCTACAGTTTTTTTTTAGATTCTATATTGTTTAGTTCTGCTCTGATCTTTACTATTTCTCTTCTTCTACTGGGTTTGGGGTGTCTTTGCTGTTCTGCTTCTGTTTCCTTTAGGTGTGGTGTTAGATTTGTATCTGGGATTTTTTTTTGTTTCTGGAGATAGGCCTGGATTGCAATGTATTTTCCTCTCAGGACTGCCTTCACTGCATCCCAACGTGTTTGGAATGTTGTATTTTCATTTTCATTTGTTTCCATATATTTCTTAATTTCTTCTCTAATTGCCTGTTGACCCATTCATTCTTTAGTAGGGTCTTCTTTAACCTCCATGCTTTTAGAGGTTTTCCAGACTTTTTCTTGTGGTTGATTTCAAGCTTCATAGCATTGCAGTCTGAAAGTGTACATGGTATGATCTCAATTCTTGTATACTTATGAAGGGCAGTTTTGTGACCCAGTATATGATCTATCTTGGAGAATGTTCCATGTATACTCGAGAAGAAAGTATATTCTGTCGCTTTGGGATGCAGAGATCTGAATATATCCTTCAAGTCCATTTGATCCAATGTATCATTCAGGGCCCTTGTTTCTTTATTGACCGTGTGTCTAGATGATCTATCCATTTCTGTAAGTGGAGTGTTAAAGTCCCTTGCAATTACCACATTCTTATCAATAAGGATGCTTATGTTTTTGATTAAATGTTTTATATATTTGGGGGCTCCTGTTGGGCACATAGACATTTATAATTGTTAGCTCTTCCTGATGGATAGATCCTGTAATTATTATATAATACCCATCTTCATCTCTTGTTACAGCCTTTAATTTAAAGTCTAGATTGTCTGATACAAGTATGGCTACTCCAGCTTTCTTTTGACTTCCAGTAGCATGATAGATATTTCTCCATCCCCTCACTTTCAATCTGAAGGTGTCCTCAGGTCTAAAATAGTGTCTTCTAGACAGCAAATAGATGGGTCTTGTTTTTTATCCATCCTGATACCCTATGTCTTTTGGTTGGCGCATTTAGTCCATTTACATTCAGTGTTATTATAGAAAGATATGGGTTTAGAGTCATTGTGATGTCTGTAGGTTTCATGCTTGTAGTGATGTCTCTAGTATTTTGTGGTCCTTGCAACATTTCACTCACAGAATCCCCCTTAGGGTCTCTTGTAGGGATGGTTTGGTGGTGAGGAATTCCTTCAGTTTTTGTTTGTTGGGAAAACCTTTATCTCTCCTTGTATTCTGAATGACAGACTTGCTGGATAAAGGATTCTCAGCTGCATATTTTTTCTGGTCATTAGAATGAAGATTTCCTGCCATTCCTTTCTGGCCTGCCAAGTTTCAGTAGATAGATCCATCACTACTGTTATCGGTCTCCCTTTATATGTTAGAGCATGTTTATCCCTAGCTACTTTCAGGATTTTCTCTTTATTCTTGTATTTTGCCAGTTTCACTATATGTCCTCTAGAAGATCAATTCAAGTTACAAATGAAGGGAGTTCTCTGTGCCTCTTGGATTTCAATGCCTTTTTCCTTCCCCAGATCAGGGAAGTTCTCAGCTATGATTTGTTCAAGTACACCTCCAGCCCCTTTCTCTCTCTCTTCCTCTTCTGGAATTCCTATTATACGGATATTGTTCTGTTAGATTGCATCACTTAGTTCTCTAAATCTCCCTCATACTCCTGAATTCTTTTCTCTCTCTTTTTCTCAGCTTCCTCTTTTTCCATAATTTTATCTTCCTGACTCACCTATTCTCTCCTCTGCCTCTTCATCCCATGCTGTGGTCACCTCCATTTTATTTTGCACCTCATTTATAGTATTTTTTAGCTCCTCATGACTATTTCTTAGTCCCTTGATCTCTATAGCAATAGATTCTCTGCTGTCATCCATACTTTTTTCAAGCCCAGCGATTAAGTTTATGACTATTGTTCTAAATCTTTGTTTTGTTATATTGCTTAAATCGTTTCTGATCAATTCGTTAGGTGTCGCTACTTCCTGGAGTTTCTTTTGAGGAGAATTCTTCCGTTTTTTCATTTTGGAATGTCCCTGGCAGTGGCGCAGAACTGCAGGGCACTTCCCCTGTGCTGTCTGAAGTAACTTGTGTTGGTGGGCGGGGCCACAGTCAGACCTGATATCTTTCCCCAGCCCACTGCTGGGGCCACAGTCAGACTGGTGTGTACCTTATCTTCCCCTCTCCCAAGGGCAGGGCTCACTGTGGAGTGGTGTGGCCCTGGTCTGGGCTACTTGCACACTGCCAGGCTTGTGGTGCTACTTTGATGGAATCTGGTATATTAGCAGGGGTGGATCCGCAAAGTGCACAGGGGCAGGAGGGGCAGGCTTAACTAGCTTTGCCAGTAGGTGGTGCCTGGTGGGAGGGGCCCTGCAGCACAGGGAGGGAGGCAGACCCATCGGAGGGATGGATCCACAGAAGCACAGCTTTGTGAGTTTGCGTGGTGCAAGCAAGTTTGGTGACAGGAACTGGTTCCTTTTGGGATTTAGGCTGGGGGATGGGAGAGGGTGATGGTGCTGGCCAGTGCCTTTGTTCCCCACTGAGCTGACCTCTGCCTTCAGGGCTCAACACCTCTCCCTCCTGTTGTCCTCTCGCCCTCCCGCTCTCTGAGCAGAGCTGTTGACTTCTAAAATTCCAGATGTTAAGTCCCACTGGCTGTCAGAACTCACGCAGTCCGGCCTCTCTGCTTCTGCAAGCCAGACTCGGGGATTCCACCTTGCCTGGCAGGCTGCCCCTCCACCGTCCGGCTGTCTCCTGCCAGTCTGTGTAGCATGCACCACCTCCCCAGCCTTCCTACCTTCTTCTGTGGGCCTCTTGTCTATGCCTGGCTCTGGAGAGTCCATTCTGCTAGTCTTCTGGCAGTTTTCTGGGTTATGTAGGCGATATGGATGGAATCTAAGTGATCAGCAGGATGAGGTTAGCCCAGCTTCCTCCTACACTGCCATCTCTCTATCTATATTTCTATGTCTTTAAGTTCACTGAGGAATCTTTTCTTCTGTATTGTTAAATCAGCTCTTAATCCAATTCAGTGTATATATATTTTTTTCACATCAGATATTTTATTTTTCATCTCTTGAAACTATTTAAATAGCTTTTACATCTTGTCTTTCTACCCTCATCACGGTCATATTTTCCTTTACATTCTTGGATACATACTGCATACTTATAACAGATATTTTTGTGTTCTTGTCTGCTGCTTCCATCATCTCTTTTATTTCTTGATTTGGTCCTATTGACTCATTTTTCCTCTCAGTTATGAGTTCTATTTTCCTGCCTCATTTGTATACCTGGTAGTGGTTTTTATTTTATTTTTATTTTTTTTAATACCAGATATTGTGAAGTTTACCTTGTTGGTTCCTGGATTTTCTTGTATTCCTATAAATAGTGTTGGGTTTTGTTCTCACTTTGGGTGTTTTAGGACTGGCCCAAGCACCTTTTAGGCTTAATTTGTCTCCATGCAATGCACTTCTGAGAATTCTACTTGATAGCCATAGGAACACAAATTATCCCCAGTCTTATGTAATCTCCATAAAATTTTCTGCCTATTTTTTTTCTAATACCTCTTTTCATAGCCTTGGATATTTTCCTCTCATGTATGGGCATATCATCACTAAGCCAGAGTTTCCCAAGGCATTCTGATGCTTTTGTGTTCTGTAGTTGCCTCTTCTCTTCTGTTCCAGAATTTTTTTTTTGAAAATATAATTTCCAGTTCTCTGTTCTCCCAGCACTCACCTAAGCTCAGCAAAATTGCTGGGCTCTGCTTGGATCATGCCCCTGCAAAACAGGCTGAAGACTTCAAGGATCCAGTCCTGTCGTGACAATGGTCCATGTCTGCAAAATATTGTTTCATTTGTTTCAGTCATTTTTATATTATTTAGGACTGGGTAGTAAAACAAGTTCTTGATATTTCATTTTGGCCAAAGCAGAACACTGTCTATCTCAATGTCTCATTTTTCATTTCATTATGATTATGCCTCTTCCTCCATACATCACTTAGTGGAAGACAAGGAACACAGAAGTTAGTTTAAATATAAACACAAAGCTATGATTTCTCAAAGCTACTGCAATGGCTTTAACCTTTAACCTTTTCCATCTTGAAAGAATTACCTTACTGAAAAGTTTATATATTTGTCACAATTTAATCAGAATTCCAAATCAATACTAATTCAATTTAGTAGGAAATCAGTTATGATTCATATCATTTAAGAGAACTATGTCAACCAACAAGTTTAAAATTGCATTTCTAAATATTCTCATATTCAAAAGTCAAAGTTCAGTGTTTATTTACTATTCTAATATTTAATACTCAATGTTCACTGAATATTCTAATATTCAGTGATCTGGATATACCATTGTTTGTTTAATCATTCATCTCTTGAAGGACTTCCCCCCCAACCCTGATTTTGGCAATTATGAATAAAACTGCTATGAACATTCAACATAGGATTTTATGTGAACCTAAGTTTTCATTTCCCTATGATAGATGTCCAAGAGTACAATTGCTAGGCTGTGTGGTAAGTGCATGTTTAGGATCATAAAAAACTAGATAGTTTTTCTGCATGGCCAGATTATTTTACATTTGGATAACCAGTGCATGAAAAGACTTACTCTGCATCTTCTCTAACATTTAATGTCACTCTTTTTTGTTTTAGTTTTTCTAATTGGTGTATAATGTGCTGTGCATATAATATGAATTTTTCCCATGGCTAATGATCTTGAACATATTTTCATCTGCTTACTTGCCATCTATATATCTTCTTCAGTGAAATTTCGTGTGTTTGTACTTTACCCATTTTCTAATTGGATTGTTTGTTTATTTTTACTATTCAAATTTGAGATTTGTTTTCCCTAGATGCACGTCCATTGCTGGATAGTTAGCAAATAATTTTCCCAGCCTGTAGCTTAACTGCTTTCCTCTTCACAGGGTCTTTTCCAGAGTAAAAGTAGTTAGTTTATTTGGACCAGGTTTAATTTATCAATATTTTCATTTATGGTTTGTACTTTTGGTATCAATTCTAAAAACTCTCAGCTTGGCCCAAGGTCCAAAGATTGCTGATTTTTTCCCAAGTCATTTCATAGTTTTACATTTTACACTTAAGTCCAGGATCCAATTTGATTTCCTTGTTTTGTATTGAAACAATCACATTATTGAGATATAATTCACATACCATATAATTCATCCATGTAATGAACCATATAATTCAATATTTTTTAGTATATTTATAGATGTATGCAACCATCAACTTAGACAATTTTAGGATGTTTTTGTTACCTCAGAGAAACACCAGACTCTAGCCATTATTCACTACCCTCATCACCTCCAGTCCTAAGCAATCCTTAGTCTTCTGTCTCCACATATAAGCCTATTCTGAATATTTCATATAAGTGGATCATATAGTGTGTGACCTTTTGTGTTTGACTTCTTTGGCTTAGCATAACATTTTCAAGGCTCATTCATGTTGTAGCATTATGTACCATTGATTTTTATACCTGAATAATATTCTGTTGTATGGACAGACACCATATGATTATCCATTCTTCCTTTGATGGACATTTAGGTTACTTGTACCTTTAGGCTATTATGAAAAATACTACTGTGAATATTAATGATTCTGATTCCAATTCTAACATACATGATTGGAGGTTCCCACATAGCCAAGTAATTGTCTGGAATAAGCTGGGTGCCCTACAATTCAACTCAATTCTGATACCATCCACCTGGACATTGTATCATATCCCACATATTAAAGGTTCAGTCCTACAAAACTGCCTCTCGCACACACTTCAGACATCAGTCAAAAGTCCGGGTTAGCACTTGTGTTTCTGACTACCTGGCTGTAGTTTGGAGGTTTCAATGACCCTCTTCTTGGATTTGATTAATTTGCTACGATGGCTCACAGAATTCAGAATAACATGTTACTTACCAGATTACTGGGTTACTATAAAAGGATATATAACTCAGGAATTGCCAGATAGAAGAGATACATAGGGAAAAGTGTGGGGAAAAGGGCATGGAGCTTCCATGACTTCTAGCATGCCACCCTCCTCAGATTTCCATGTGTTTAGCCACAAGGAAGTTCTCTGAACCTTGTTCATTGGTTTCTTATGGAGACTTCATTAAACAGGCATAATTAATTAAGGCATTGGCCTTTGGTGGTTGAACTCATTCTCCAGCCCCTCTCTGCTCCTGGAGGTTTAGGAGCAACCTAAACCTCATTTGGCAACCCACACCCATCCTTAGGTTACCTACGGGTTTTCCAAAAATCACCAACTTAACATAACATAAAACACCATTGCAGCTCTCTTTACTGAAACTTCCAAGGGTTTTAGGAACTTTGGGCCAGAACCTGTGACAAAGACCAAATATATATTCCTTATTATAAATCATAATGTCACAATCTACACCCTGGTCTTCAAACATAGATACTTAATACCAGAACAGTCATAAAAGTCTAAAGATACTGGCACATAGAATCCCATTCAGTCATTAATAACTATCTAGTCCATCACCATACCATATGAAAATGTCTTCCAGGGTGAGGCCACTCAAGTTTGTAGGCTCTGACTCAATTTTGTTGGGTTCCAAAAGCAGGAGTGTTGTCAACAATATATGGTTTCACTCTTTCAGGCAGCATGTATAATTGACAATATCATCATGTAGGGAAAAAATGAGGTGATATGGGGAAGAAAGAATACCAGCATCCCCCTCTACCCACTCTTGCCCAGATCCACCAGAAAAACAGAAATCTATTTAATGGGGACACTCCTTTAACCCCATTCCTGTTCATGTTGACTATGAATACACACTCCTGAAGGTATGTAAGCCAGCCCTTCATTTCTTCATCTCCCCCATTTTAGACAACCAATGCTTTAATATCCAATTCCAATTCCTTACCAAACTTATTATTCTGCAGAGGACATTATGGGCTATAAAGTGTGTTCCTTAGCCTGAAGAAATGGTTCTTCCCTTCTCGTTCTTTTATACAATGCATTCTGAGCATTTGCATCTACCACCAGATAAGCAAATCCAGGTCCACAGTCAGTGTCTGTTCCTGATGGGACCTATTCATAACCCTGAAGCGTTAACAGTATTAGTCTGACTGGCCAGCTATGTTCAGCTCCTTCCCACCAAGGAATCTGCCACATAGTCATCTGCAGTTTCTGGAAGTCTCTGCCATCTGCTGGAAGAAAGAACAGTTCTTACTGGCATTGTACGCCTCAGAGAGTGCAAGCAGAATGTCTAGATTCGGCCCATCTCTGCAGTGCTGCAGTACCCCCATATGCACTCATTTCATAGACTTAGATGGACCTCTCAAGTAAGCCCATGGAGATATCTGCTTGCTGATTCCCGCCACCTTCCAAACCTGAAAGGGAGTTTTCTGATAGCGTTGCCATGTCCTATCATTACTGAACTCAAATGCTTGGACTCAGTGATGGTAGAAATGAAGCTGGACCCAAAATGCACAGGTAAGGCTTTAGGGCAACAGCTAAAGCTAAAGGAAGACCCAGTTGCAACAGGGGCATCAGACTAGCTTTCCAGAAACTAGCCAGGGAAAGTTTTAAAGGCCCTGAAATGGAAAAGGTGTGATGTCTAAGCCTGTTAGGATAGGGAAATGCAGGGAATTGGGCATGTAGGCACAGTTGACAGAATATGCTTCTTCATTCATCATATGTTTTATTTGCATATTAAATCTCACCTCTGGGCATGATTTTTAACATTACAATGAGGGGGAAAATTGGTGAAAGGTGAAGTTTGGTGACCATCTTGTCTCATACTAGTCTGAACTGATCTGGGCTTACTCCTTCTTGATGCATGTTTTGCTTTGCAAAATAAGTGATAACAACCAATAGGGAGTGACAGGGTGCATAGGGGCTTCTTCCCAAGGTTCCAATTGTCTCACTACTTTAATACACCCTCATAGTCCCACAGTGATGTCCAAAGGGCTGTGATCCATGTGGACATCCCTTTAGTAGACCTGGTTTCCATTCTTCTTCTGCCTGACCATGTGGCCAGGCCATTGGCCACTGTCCATGAATTAATAAAAAAACAAACATAGAAGCTTTTATCACTGTCCAATTCTTTCACCACTGCTAGGAAAGCATAATGCAATTTAGTACACCAGGCTGATCTGTTTTTACCTTCCTAATTCAAGAGGTAGCTTTCCAAACAAGATGTTGTCCTTTTGCCTTGGAATGGTTGTCCACAAGATAAGAAGCTGTTTCTTAGTCAGCCAAAGAATCTTCATAGGGCACTGCCCAAGTGACAATAGAATCCAACATCTCACACTTCGCTTCCTTGCATTGCGTCAGTAATGATATTCTGTACACCATTTCCATGGTATTATGAAACTCTCCTGTGCATTGTCACCCCTAATAGAACATTTCTCTGACATCAGCCTAGACATCCAGGTATTTCATGTTTTAAGGTCACTCTATGTATTCAGTCATAGGGGGAGATTTAGTTAATGTCCAATAGCAGGGTGGTAAATGTCCCTCAAATGAACACCCTCAAGTCCAAATTTTTAGTAATCATCACTGGGATGTGTTCACAGGTTTTTGCCACCAGCTCCAGACTGCTTTTCACTTAAGGCTATTTTTTATCTGAATGAAAACTTTCTTGTTCATGTCTCCAGGATCTCAAGTCTCTGAGTTTTTCTTTTTTTTCTATTTTCTATTGTCCAAATTAGATAAATTCTATTGATTTGTCCTCAAGTTCACAGATCCTATCCTCTGCCATCTCCATGGTACTATTCAGCCCATCCATCAAGTTTCATCCCATTTATTGGAGTTTTCAGTTCTATATTTTTCATTTAGTTATTTTTACAAAATAAGTAACTTCTCTTTGAAATTTTTGAATTTGTTTTCAGAGATTTTTTAATTATTGTTATAGTGTTTTTATTGTATTTGTTTTGGATTCCTCATCAGATAATTCTGACATTTGATTTATCTCAATGTTGTCATCCAATATCGAATGAGATCAACTTTTCTCATTCAAGTTGTGATTTTCCTGGCTCTTGCTATGATTAGTGATTGTATCCTAGACACTTTAATCATTATAATTTTTTTTAGCAGACAGTCCCCTTGGTGAGACATAGTTCTATAGCTCTAGGATGTGACACGTGGGTGTATTCAGCTTCACGTGGGGCCCCATTGACATCACCTTGGCAAATATGGAGCTCTGGCTCACTGTCTGGTTGAAGATGAAGCATTGAAAGTTCAGCCTCTCTCTAGGCCCCTCTGCTACCTTCCTTTCCCAGCAAAAGTGAGCACTTACTTGGCCTTTTCAATGTCTCCCAGTGGGGATATATGTTCAACTTCCTGCTAGACCCCATGATATCAGGGAGGGTGGAAGCTGAGAACTGATTCAAAACCATTTTTTGTGTATGACAAGATTGAGGCAGAAGTTTTGTTCCTCCCTGGGTACACTGACATCAGGGATGAAGAGGTGGGGCAGCGGAGTGCCTATCTCATACTACCTTGTTTCCCTTATTGATGTTAAGTTGGTGAGCAAGTTGAGCTGTACAGTGGGTGCTATTAACACTCATGGGAATGAGTTGAGAGGTGAGTATATCACTATGTTAAATCTCCCTGCTCCTTGATGAGGGATGCTCACTGCTGGATCTTACTGACACTACCTTGGTGGAAGAATAAAAGCACCACCTGCTTCTATGGGGATGGGGTTTCAGAGTGTGGCTTGCATAGGTGGGTGGGAGAGTGGGATGAAAGACCAGCTCCCCTCTCAGCTCTGCTGAAACCATGTGGCATAGAAGGGTTCTGTTGGTGTTTGCCTCAAGTCTGGAAGATATATTGTCAAAGAAGTTTTCTGTTCCGTTAAGCCACTCTTTTTGCAGTCCTGTTGCTGATAGAAATAGGGTTTCCTTGGAGGTTTTGTGTTTGTTTGTTTGTTTGTTTTGCCTGTGCCTGTTGGTTCATTTGGATATCCTGCAGTGCCCTGTCCAAGATGTGTGAGAGGCAAAAAAAAAAATATGCAAGGAACTCACCACTGGGTCTCTTCTCAAGTCCCAAGCTCCCAAGAAGTCTGCTTTCTTTCTACCTCTTAGATTTTTTCTATGCTTTTTTGTTGTGTTATGTCAGGTATTTTGTAGTTTTAAGAAGGAGGAATAAGACTACTCCATCTTTGCTGGAATTAGATTTTGAGATACATTTTTAAAAACTCTTTTGTGAATAGCAAGACCTCAGAGCTTGAAGCAATTAGGTTACAAATTTCATTTCATTCAAATCTAAAACTTTCATATTTTCCCCCTTTCTACTTTGATTGTCTTTAAGTGAGCAGAATGATGAACTCATTGTTAATAATCTCAGTGTGAACAAAGGGATGTTTCAGGCAAAAGCTGTCCCACACATGTTAGGCCCTAGCCAAGGGGAAGTATAGTCCCAAAGTCAACTATAGGTAGATTATATAGGATTCCATTTAGGTGAAGCACAAACACAGGTGGGACTAATCTATGCTGACAGAAGCTAGAGTGGTGGTCACTGCTGTAGGGTCCCTAAAGACTGTCAGAGCTCAAGGGGGTTTCTGGGACACTAGGTATGTTCTATTTCTTGACTTGGGTCCCGGTGACATTATACTCCAGTAGAAAGAATAGTTCACAAGAGGAAGTCAGTAAACAAGAAAGGAATGGAATCTTAAGAAAGTGACATCATCTTCCTGGAAACAGTGACTTTTTTTTTCTTTGCAGATTGAAATTGCACTGAAATCCTTAGCTCAGTATTTAGAGAATAAAATGACTCATATTAAATTCCCTCTTCTCCTCCCCCAAATCCTATTTTGAATGAATTTTTAAAACGCAAATGGTAAGTGTAGATGCTAATTTGTAGCTCTAAATACCTTTTATAAAACATGTTCTTCATTATATTTTTTAAAAAGGCAGGGATATATAATTCATCTTTACTATTTTGTCCTCCACTTGAAAAACAAAAATATGTTTAGAAAAAAAAGGAGGGGAAGTTTTTTTTTCCCCTGACATTACCATTATAACATATTTATAACGTAACACAATTTCTTTCCTGAAAATAGGGAAAATGCAAATATGCTAGCATGCTGGAAATTCAAAATCATCAAAATATGACTACAATATGACCTTGGCAGAAGGAGGTAAGGAAAGGCAAACATAAGAAGGCACCATCCTACTCTCAGGATTATAGCAATAATTTAGCAGTCAATGTTTTATCATATACCCAAGTTTCCAATATAAATATTCTAGCTCCACTGCTGCTGTTTCTTATGCAATTGCTTTTAAAATAGAGCACATTCTTATGATAAGTATGCATACCCTGGTGCTGAATATCATTTCTTATTCTGAGAGCAGAATATTAAAAATAAATATTTCCAGCCCCTGCGATAATAGAAGTAACACACATGAGCTCCAATGACAATGTAAGTCAAAAGAAGAAAAAACATTTACATGTTGAACTTATAAAAAAAGAAAAAAAACACAAACAACTGTTAGACTTTTTTAGAACCCATGGGCTTGAAATAAATTATTTACTGATTAGGAATTTTGTTGTTGTTCTTTAAGATGAATAGTATCTAGTTAGACTAGCAAATCTATCCTTTTTTGATTAGATAAATCCCATATTATATAACAGCATAGAACTTTATTAATTAATTTTCCACTAATGCAAATCAATCTCCTTCACACAAAGCAGCCAAATAAAATCGTCAATAAAATCACGGTTTAATTATTTCCTTAATAGCAACTTGGAATCAATACATCAAGTGAATACCCACCCCCCCAAGACTTAATTTTCACCACACTGACTTGCTTTTATGTGGTTTCCAGCAATCAGAACAGAGAGGAAGAAGAGGAAAGAGAATACATTTCATTCACATTATAATGACAGCTTTAAAAAATTACAGATTTAATGTTTCAAGGGGAGCAAAGCAAGGAAAAGGCAACTGAATAAACACAAGCCCTGGTGTGTTTCACATCTCTGGCATTCACTTGCACTGCTAAGAAAAAAGAAACTCAATCATCTTCGCTCACCTGGACTCCAGTTTCACCTCCAACATAAATAAAGCAGCTGAGCAGAAGTCCTTGAATCCACACTCTTGAATTATCTTCCTGATTTGGTCACCAATTGACTATATGACCTTAGAAAGCTTACTCCCCTTGCCTATCTTTGCATTTCTTTTTATCTTCAAAATAGAGATAATCAAGTATTTCACATTTCTTTTAGGAAGATGTAGAATGACAGCGTGACGTAGGTGGTTTTAGAAACAGGTACCCCTTTGTGTAGCTAGGCAATCAGTGATGTATCCCAGTAAGTTTTTTGTTGTGCATATTTCCCCAAAATGAATCATATTTTTTATTATCTTTCCTGATACAATCAAAGTTGTGTTCCTGTAAGAAAAATATAAATTTCCCAGAGACAACATTCAGAGTCAGATTCTACTTAATGTTTATTTGTTGAACACTGAAAATATGAAATTTAAACCTACAACAAGTTATGAATTTTATTTTACTTTTTCACAACAATACTGCTGGTACTTTTTTTTTTTTAAAAAAAGGATTTTGAGGCATAATGTCATTAAGTGACTTGGGGAGATGATGAACTCTACTGACAGTTTGAGGATTTAAAAAAGAGAGAGAGAGAAAGAGAGAGAGATATCTTTGTTTATTGCATTAAATTCCTCATGCCACTTCATTTCTATAATCCAGAAGAAAAATGATTCAAAATGTTTTCTTTGTGCTCAGTTTTGAAAAACACAAAAATGAACATTAGGATTACAGAAATTTGTTAATATGCTGAACTGAAAGCGTATAGAAACCGCCCGGTTGTCAACTCTGCAACACAATTTACAAACACCCATAACACAACTTGGATGGGAAGATGCCAGGAGCTCGCCATGGAGGTGAGGTGGCCAGGCCACAGGCTAGTCAGCTTTGTACAGGGAGGTCAACAGTGACCTGCTGCTGGGCCAGTGGCCAGCATCACTGGTTGGAAACTGGACCCTTCCCTGCATGTTTCCGATGTAGTGAACTATTACTGAGGAGAGATGCCAAATATAGCAATATCACAAGATTCGCCATCAGCCTACAACTCTGCAAGGCAACAGTTTATCTCTGCAGCCTTCTGTTGCTTGTGTGTGGCTTTGGTGGGGCTGACCTTATCTGCACCCCTTAAAACCTCCCATCTGGACTATAAAAATAGTCTGTCTATGCCCGTAACGAGTTAACAGTTGCTGCAGCAGAGCTCACCTTACTTTGTGGAGCCACAATCTTTCTTTCTTTCTTTTTCTTTTTTCTTTCTTCCTCTTTCTTTCTTTTTTAGTGTTTGTTTATTTTTGAGAGAGAGAGAGAGACAAACAGAGCACAAGTGGTGGAGGGGAAGAGAGAGAGAGAGAGACAGGATCTGAAGCATGTAGCCACAATTTCTCAAAGATCTGGGCTGTGGTATTGCCTTGCGAGGAGGTCCATGCATGGTAAAAGCGTTTCTGCATCTATGCTGCATTTTTATTGAGGATACATATGTGCCAAACTCTGTATTCAACACTGGGAATAAAACATAGTCTGACTAGTAACAGCCTAAGTAGAAAGATAGAAATAGCGACCATCAAAATGGTGCTGGCTAAGTACCACAATAGAAACATGCATAAAAGTTTGTCAATGTACAGAGAGGGCTCCATTAGGACTGCCTGGGTCAATCCAGAGAGGCTCTGTGGAAGTGCTTTGGGGTGCCTGCAAAATGAATGCTCACATTGCTCAGAATATCTCTACCATTTGAGATATTAGGCTCTGCAAAATTAATGTTGTATATCAAGTTGCAACTCTATATCTAGAAATGAATCTCCAGAAGAGTTAATCAAATCAATGCCAGACAAAGTGCCACACTGAACACACTTCTATATACACCTCCATTTTCTTGTTGATAGCTTGTTCTTCTCCTTAACAATAAAGGACTGAAGGCCAGCTGATGTCACCAAGATTTCATTGATAAATCCCCCCAAGTGTCTGTATAAAAACATCTGATACTCCCTTTCATATCAATCAACATTACATAAATTACTAATGTCATCAAAGCATATTTAGCCTACAATCAAAATAATAAGCTTTATTTATTTATAATGAGATAAAATGTTTACAGGTAGTAATTTGTAGGAGTTGCTAATATACTCTGAGTTCCTTTTGCACCTGGTATACTTCCCAAATATTGCAAGGTTTCAAAATACCATTCTTTGTTGCTTTCTCCGTAGTTTTCTTTTTAAAGCCTAAATACTGATGATCTTCAAAGCAATAGGAAAATCAGTGAAAGTGTAACAGGAGAGAAGAATTAGGTATTTTAACTTGGGGCTCCCTTTTATAATAGCTAAGATGGCCCTTTGATTTGGAGACTCTCTTGCTTTTATCCCAGAAAAGTCTGGTTACAGGCAACCAGAACTCACCAGGGTCAGGGAGCCACGATGGAAAGAGTGACAGGCTGTGTATAAAATCTAGCATTTTAACTTTCAAGTTCTTTTAGCCCGATTCCTTTGCCATTTCAAGAAACAGCTTGGGCCAAATGCTGATCAGATGCCTTGAGGGCTGCTGTACACCAGTCAGGACATCACAGGACCCTGGTGGGCAAAGGCAAAAAACCATGGATGAAACATCTTGTGTTGGAAATCCGGTGTTTCTGATAGGATGCTGTGGTTACAGTAGTGTCCCTTTGCTCCTCCTGGATAAACATCTGCAAGAAAAACAAGGAATGAGTCCCAAAGTATATTCAGTGCCTGTTATATTTATAGCACAGTGAAGCGTTCAGATTCTTAAGTATAGTTTTCACAAAATCTATACATTTGGGGAAATTTTTGGTGCATCCAGGGGGAATTAGTTGCAGGCAAGTAGCTCGGGTGATCCCTGAGATCACATTGGTACTTTGATTAGCAGTGGTCCTAAAAAAGCTTGCAGGCCAGTTTGGTTCTTATAAAAAAAAAAATAAAAAGCATTACCTGGCAGTGTAGAAAAATCTAAACATTCAGAAAATACAAATAAAAAGATTTAAGAATTTTGTTTGATATATGAAAGAATCAAGCTAATTTTATGAGATCTGCTTGTAAAAGAACTAAATAGGGAAATAAAAGAAGGAACAGAAGAAGGATAAAGACTGTCCTCCTCTCAAAACTCTCAGAACTAAGGTCAGGGCCCAGTGCATCATAAGCCTCAGGGCACTGGTGCTGCCTGGGGAGGAATTGCAGGGATGGGGGAGCTGTAGGAGCTGGAGGGATGAGGAATGGGGGATGGGAAGGAGACAGAAGGAGGGGTGAGGAAGGGGAGGGAGGAAGGACAGGGAAGGCAAAGGTTAAGGCAGGAAATGGATCTGCTGTGCATATGACTATGGAATAAAGAAATAAGGAAGAAAAAAAAAACATGTAACAGGACGGAAGAGGAGCTCACAGTAAAGGAATTAATACAACACACATAAGCCAGCGAGGAAAAGACAACGGATCACAGAGTATCTTAATAATACAGTGTGGACATGGAGATTCTTATAGCAAAACCATGAAGGCAAATAAAGAAATATAATTAATATAATTAACTTCCTAGATCATGAAGATGGCCATCAGTAGAAATGGTGAAAGATAAATTTGAGCCAACATCAGATTAAGTCCAAAAAAAAAAAAAGGTTGGTATAAGGTAACGTCTTTTTCTTTTTTCTATACCAGCCAAACAGTATTATTATTCCACGTGAAATTATAATCTCATTCTCTGTACCATTCCAGATCCTGGAGTCAAAGCTGGAAGTGAAACAAAAATCCTTACTTGAGTTTACCTACAGGAGAGGGAGAACTAGTTCTGACCACAGCGCCCACAGCGGTGGAATGGGGAAGGGAGTCCAAGTTTGCACCCCAGGTACACAGTGAAGGGGCGGGACTTGAATGGCATGCGAAGTAAGCTTTTAGTGGCTTAGACGTTTGTCTGGGTTTCCAGAGCTCAGGTTTGCAGGAGGGAGCCTTAGAGGGCTGGTGGCAGAACTAGTAGTTGTGAGGGAGCAGGGGCTCTGGCTTTGTTTCTCCTACCAGTTGGTTGTGTGTCCTGAGGCAGCCACTCCCAATGAGAGCCTCAGTTTACTTAAATTGAGAGATTTGCCCTGTGTTATGTCTAAGATCCTCTCCTGTTCTGAACCTCTAAAAAGTTAATTGACTTCCTTATATCTATTTAATAACCCCTAATATGCCTCCTTAAAGGACTGTCTTTGAGGGCTCAATTCAATTAAAGTTAGTCTTTAACCAGCTACTAAATGTAAAAGCAAAATAGTAAGAGGTGTGATTTTGTTTTTCCTAATGAACTCTTGCAATCTCCTGGTGTGTGTGTGTGTGTGTGTGTGTGTGTGTGTGTATTTGTTGTTATTGTTAACATGATTTCTTCTATTAGCAATCACCTTTCAGAAGGATTTGTTAAGTATTCTACTTTTCAGTGATGTTGAGCATAATGAACCATTTACTTTTACATGCTAATAGTCTGTGTCAAGTTCTTTAGAGATGCTTATGTAATCTACGTTAATGCCACAAAAAGGCAATGTATCAATAGGCATTTGTTTAGAAATTATGTATTGTCAGATCAATTAGGTTGAATTTAGCCAAGGTAAAGCAGGGTGGAGCAAGGATCTCAGAAACTAAGAGTTTGCTGACAATGTCAGAACCCCAAAAAGCTATCTGCCTTATTGTAGGGCATTAACTAAAACAGCTTTGGCAGAGAATTAGGGCAGAATCCATCCCAGTTCCCAGAGTAAATTATTGCAGTTAGGTTTTTATATATGTTTTCAGTTATGCTTATGCACTTACAAGCATTTGCCCAAAGATATTCTATATCTTTGCTTTTTTTCATATTATAGTATACCTGGTGATCTTTCCAACCTGCAATATCTATTTTTCCAATATATATTTTTACCACATATATTTTAAGAGCTGTGAATGTAAGCTCACATTCCCTTATTCCAAATCCTTAAGGTCATATGTACTTAGGTATTCACAACTTTTCAAATTTCAGTAAGATAATACTTTATATAATAAAACTCCCAGAAGGGTCTGGGGAGATACCTCTTATCCAACCATACTGATATCTTCACAATATAACAAATGAATATTTATACCAACTGGAATGAACAAACTATCCACAACACAAAGCAGGTTTCTCCATTAAACAAGTTTGCTGCAAACTCTTTTTAAAACTTTGGTGTTCCAGGGCTTTTGCATTTTTGAAGTGCTGATAAAATATGTAGAATCACACTACATAGAATCATGTGATTTATCATCCATTTTCCTATGGATGGAAACTTAGGCTATTTTTGGAATTTGATTATTAAAAACAACAGCACAATGAACATTTTAGAAAATGCGTCTTTGGAAAAATACAATAGTATATCCTTATATTGAATTTCCAGAAGTAGAACTGATATGCTGAATGAAGGGTTGCTTGACACGTGATTTTACATTTAGACAAATATTGCCAAGTTACCTCCCAAAGAAGTTTGTGCCAGTTTATTATCTCACTTAACAGTAAGGATATGAATGTCTATTTCCCCATATCTCTCCTGTACTGTGTTCCTAAGCCTGCTGTAACAAAGTACCGTAAACTGGGTGGAATACATAGTAAAAATGTATTGTCTTACAGTTCTGGAGGGTAGAAGTCTGAGATCAAAGTGTTGGAAGAGTTGGTTCCTTCTGACGGTTGTGATGGACACTGTTCCAGGCCTCTTCTCAGCGTTTGGTAGCCTCAAACACCCTGTAGTTTGTAGATGACTGTCTTCTCCCTGTGTCTTTATATCTTCTCTCTGTACACATCAGTCTCTTTGTCCAAATTTCCTTTGTATAAGGACATCAGTCATATTGGATTAAGGCCTACCTTCATGACCTCATCATTCCTTGACCTTCTGTAAAGACTCTTATTTCCACCTAAGGTCACATTCACAAGTACTGGCAGTTAGGGACTCAACACCTTTTCAGGGGACTCAATTCAATCCATAGTATTTCCCAACATTGATTATTTTTAAACATTTTTAAAGTTTATTTATTTGTTTTGAGAGAGAGAGAGAGAGAGAGAGAGCGCAAGCAAGGGGGGTACAGAGAGAAGGAGAGACATAATCTCAAGCAGGCTCCACACCATCAGTGCAGAACCTGATGTGGGGCTCAAACTCACAAACTATGAGATCATGACCTGGGCTGAGATCAAGAGTCAGTTGCTTAACTGGCTGTGCCAACCAGGCACCCCCAACAATGACTATTATTAAAGTTTCCCAATATGATAAGTAAAAAATAGTGTCTCACAATTTCTATTTGCATTCCTTTAAGTTAGATTTGAGTATTTTTTAAAACTTTTTATTTTGAAATGAATATTGATTCACATTTCTTAAAAAATGATATCTCCTAGTGGTGCCTGGGTGGCTCAGTTGGTTAAGTGTCCGACTTCGGCTCAGGTCATGGTCTCACGGTTCTTGAGTTCAAACCCTGCGTCGGCCTCTGGGCTGACAGTTTAGAGCCTGGAGCCTGCTTTGGATTCTGTGTCTCCCTCTCTAACTCTGCCCCTCCCTGCTCACTCTCTGTCTTTTCTCTCTCAAAAATAAATAAACATTAATTTAAAAAAAATGATGTCTCCTATAACTGCAGTACAATATCAAAACCAAGAAACTGATGCTGATATAATGCATTTTATTCAGTTTTCACCAGATTTTATGGTGAAAGAGACAGAGTACGGGGGGCGGGAAGGAGAGGCAGAGAGAGAGGGAGGGAGACACAGAATCCAAAGCAGGCTCCAGACTCTGAGCTATCAGCACAGAGCCTGATACGGGGCTCTAACCCATGAACCATGAGATCATGACCTGAGCCAAGGTCAGACGCTTAACCTATTGAGCCACCTAGGTGCCCCAGGAATGCTCTTATGTTATAGGATACAGTTATACATGATACATGCATCAATTATGTGTTTTTATTGCTAAGTAATATTTCATTTAATTTTTTTTATGTTATTAGCTATTTATATGTTTGGTGTGTGAATTGCCTGTTAAAAAAAGTATTGCCTCTCATTTTTGTTATTGTGTTTGTCTTGCCTTACTGTTTTTTTCCCCCATTTAGAATTTTCTCATCATATCAAACTTAACAATCATTTTTTGGGGGGTCCTTGATTTTTTATTAATTCACAGAAAGGATTTCCACTCAAAACTTAAAATGTTAAGTTAAATCTCAAACCTGTCTAGAATTATTTCGTGTTTATTTACGGAGTGAGGTAGTGATCCAGATATTCTGTAGGTTTTAAGTATTCATTTCTTATAGTTTATGCTATGGAAACATTTGGGCTAACCTCAGTGTATATGTACGTTTTGGTACCTGTACAAACCAGTACCCCTGCTTGGCAAGAATATGGTTTGTGAGCCCTGGGTTAATTATGTCATAAAACTCACTTAGCTGCTAAAAATCACCTCTGTTTGATAGGACAATTGCCGAGAATTCCAGATCTACATGAAAAATGGGAGTCTAGGCAGGTGTAGCTAAACTTTAGGAAAATATGCAAAGTGTTAACATGCAAAATACAGAGTGTAGATTTTCTAGCTGATGTAAGCTTGTGGGCTTCTAGCCAAATTACCAAGGTACATACTTCTAAATCTATCATCTGCTTTTTTTTTCTTTTTCTTTTTTTTTTTACAAAATGTCCTCCCTCATCCCTAACCCTAAGACTAGCAAATGCAGGTATGTAGGATACTGGGTATAGTTTCAACAGAGCTTTCCCACTTATGGGGAAGACAGGTTCTCAGTGGTTAGGCTGTACTTCCACCTGAAGACACAGTGACCTGTCTTGTGACAGTCTTCATGCCCGGCCACTAGCCCTGTGTTGAATGTCTCAGGAAAGACACAGATAATCAGGAGATTAGGTTCCAGACCTCATTTGGCCTTAGTGACTAGCTTTGGATGATTTTCCTCTTTGCTGTTTATTTATTAGCTAAATGATCTTTCTGAGCCCAGGAGATATTCCTATAGGGAAGTTGCCAACACATGCAAACACCAATAACTGGGAGAGGAACCATAAAGGAGTGTTGAGAGAAGCACATACCAGAAATTATGGCTGACTGCCTCCCACAAATAATCTCTGAAGAACCCAGTGGGTTCATGGCCCTCAGAGTTGGAAGGACACCCGTATTTTGTCTATGTGAACCCTCACTCAATGGACTCATTTCCTCCATAGCATCTATACTCATGTAGCCTGATAATATCAATGTGACCTTGAAGTGAAGTAGTCT
Source organism: Prionailurus bengalensis (assembly GCF_016509475.1). NCBI lineage: Eukaryota > Metazoa > Chordata > Mammalia > Carnivora > Felidae > Prionailurus > Prionailurus bengalensis. Next base: position 53,252,771 of record NC_057354.1, on the reverse strand, counting down.
TGTGTGTTCATTCTGCTCCACGACTTAATAAGCTGTGTGACCTCGACTAAGTTACTTAAGTTCTTCTGTCATAAAATAGGGATAATAATAGCGTGTGCCTTATAATGTTCTGGTGCAGATTAGATTAGATAATTTAGGTAACATGCCTAGCATTGTGCCAAGTACTAAATGTTAATTTGCCATTATTATCACTTCCAGTGTCTGGACACTCTTTCTTTCCGAGATCATCCCAATAACTTAGGGACAAACTGCAGTCAAGACTTCTGAACTCATTGTCATCTGCTATTGAGTCCACACTGCAGGATTAATCTCCTCAAAGGTCAATTAATTTTGTTTCTTTCTTTTAATATTAACTTAACTCAGCATTTCAGAAATATGTATTACTCAGAGTCTGCACTGGGAAAAACTAGGAGATAAAATGGACAATCTGAAAAGCTCTTTCCTAATAAACTCTTAATGGATGATAATAGCTTAATGTGGCTGTGTTCCCATTTAAGATATTTGTTATTTTAAGAAGAACCTTCAATGCCTTATCCTAAGAGATTTGCTAACAATGGAATGCCCATGTCCAAGGAAGATCATGTGGGAAGACAAGGGTGAATAATGTTTTTTTGGTTTTTTTCCTTGCTGTTCTCATGAGATCATACAGACATATGCACTAGTATAGGGGGCATTTGTTTGTTTGCCTACATAGCTTTCCTTTTCATTGTAAGGGAATAGAACTCAACTCTTCCTTTTGGGAACTACCCTTTCCTAAATTGGTAAGACCACTAAGCTCAGGGTCCTTGGGAGCTTATCTAATTCTGGTCATGAGCACTAAGGACCAACCAGGTAAGCCTGGGGAACTATCTTTGCCTCTACTTATAGATCAAAAGAGAAATGATAGATGGAATGAGTGAGAGACACATTTTTGATAATATCTTTTAGGTACCTAGATACAGAGATGCCTGATCTAGCTAGCCAGTTATTTAGTTCCTGATACAATAACACCTGATTTCTGACTCACATCCTTAGCTTACTTTTCTCCTTTGTCCAAGGGGTTTGAGGGAATTCATATTACAGGCAACTAAGAGTTTTGATTAATAAAGCTGTGTACAAATCGGTCTCTAGTTGAGGGTGGAAGACTTACAAAAATCTGTTACCACCATTGAATGGAGAATTTGCAATTTATGCTATATTGGTCAGAAGTCAACAGCATAAAAAAGTAAAGCATAGACCTTATCAATATATCTCCATTGCACAAAAATCCTCTGATGGTTCTCCTTGCTTTCTGATAACAACATATAATCCTCTTTGAATCAGACTCAAGCCTTAGTTCCTACATTAGTCATTCTCCAAATGCCCATCCAGTTTCCTGCACTAACACCTCCATGATGCTCCATATGTCTGCCATGTTAGTTCCTGACTTTTTGTTTTGTTGATTAGAAATTTAAGAGCTTGGGTTCTACCTTTCCAGAGATTTGATTTTACCATTTCATTGGCCTTGGGCAAGTGGCCCAAAGTATATAATCTTCAATTTTTTTTCAACAGAAGAATGCAGGAAATATTAGTAACAACTGCATAGCATTGTTGTATGATTTAAATGATAGTGGACTGAAGTGTCTGGCTTATAATAAGTTCCCAATGACTATTAGCAATTGTTCTTGCTATGACTTTATCTCTTTGGCATGTAGCACACCGCTTCCATATGATAGTATCTAGATAAATTGAAAAATTGTTCAATGCATATTTTTCTCTACCACATTGGAAATTCCTTGTTTTATGGAGGCAGGGCAACAATGGTCAAGACAGTTGAGGGACTGTGAAGCCAGTCAAACAGGTTTTTAACGTTGGTCATCCTTTTTTTTTTTCTTTATGAGACATGGGCAAGTCACTTTCTGGGAGCCTCTGTTTCATCACCTGTATTTGGTGATACTGAGAGTACATACTCTTAGGATGTCAAGAGGATGAAATTAGATGATCTAATTAAGTTAGTTGCATGAACTAATAACCTTCCTCTCCTCCTCCCTTTAGTGTCTGGTGTCTAGCATACACTGATCTAGTAATCCTTGGCTAAGTAGATATTATTAATATTCTTTTAAATATTGTTGTTTGGACTGCAAATAGCAAGGAGACAAAAAAATAAAATAAAATCCTAAGGCAAGCTCAGTTTGTCTATGAGTATCTATCTGTACATGCCTAATGTCTGACACCAAAATTCTTTATTTTGTTTTACATGGAATGGAAAATAGACAGCAGAACTTCTGCCAGCTGTCCTTGAAAAGAGGAACTTTTTTTCACGGCTGCTCAAAATCACTGACTTTCCACTTTTCATTGAAGGGCTTTCAGAAAATCTGTGCTCCTTCATCTCCACCTTGCTTCTTTTCTACCACACAAATCATACCAAAGTTTAAACCATTCCAGTCATGGTGACAACACCCACTTTTATGCTAAGTGCTTCCTCTGGGTTTAGTTATGCAAAGCCTGGTATTCCTGTTGTGCAACAGCATAAAAAGATCAAGATGAATGAAGCTATCCATTCCAGCACATAGCCAGAGTAACCTGAATTCCTCTCTCAAGGAAGGACAAAACCCAATGTAGACCATCATCAGTTAAGTGTACAGTTTCTGTGTAAAGTGCATTACAAGCATTGGGCTGGAGAATGCTGAGAAAAATAGCTCATACCATCTTTAAAAGACCCCAGCCCCATGCTTCATTTTCAAAAGGGTTGCTACTAAATAAGTAATTGTAGCTGATAAAATAAGACTAGTCCCTAGCAATTTACTCCCCTTTGTATGATACTACACTTCTTATTTTTTCAAATCTCATTTGACATTGAAGTGGATAAACTCCACAAGCGAGTGGTCCATGAGATCTTGGTGACCGATACCTACACTATTTTTTCAGCTCAGTGAGCAGGGAGTGAAAGTAATGATGAGGTCAGCATAGATGTTCATCAGTTTCTTTTAAGAAGCACAAGATTCTAGAGAAAATCTGATGAGATTTTCTCATCAGAGGCAGTTCAATTTTCATGAATGCCTAACCCAGTGTAACCAAATTAACCAACAGGAATAATCTGGGGATTTATTAAATTTATTGGATTTGTTAATCCAATGCAACATTGGAAAATTAAAATGAAAGCATTTCACAAAATTTTGTTTAAATTTTAGATTTATTCATGGAAGTTCGTATAGCTGTGAAGACATGACATTTAATGTGGTCATTAAGAACATGGGTTTTAAAGTCAGATGGCTTGGGTCTGAAATCTTACTCTACTGGTTTCCAGTTGTGGGGTTTATCCCCCATGTATCGGTTTCACAGTCAGATGAAGATAATAGTAACTTTTCTTGGTGCTGTTGAGACATTAACTCTGTGTAAGTTCTCTGTATAGCAGTTGGCACTTGGTGGAGGGCTCCATACATGTTAGCCATTATGATTTTTAATTAAGGATTTAATAGCCAATGCCTGATCATTATGGAATACTAGTTTATGAGGCACACATTTTTGAGGCAGTCATTCTTGAAGCAATCACACACTGCCCATGTGATGTTAACATGAGGTTACAGACTCTACAATCAGCCTCAAGGACACTAAAAATAGATTTTGATGGGATTATCAAATATAAGGGGACATTTTACACTCTCCACTTAGGAAATCACTACCCAAATTAATCAGGAGAAGTCTTCTATGTCCCTCATGGTCTCCCATTAGTCAATTCATCTCCCTCCTCAGGGAAAGTAATTAGAACAAGAGAACTGCAGGCAATTTTTCAAACGTGTCCTTTATTCCTATTGTAGACAGTGACATCCATTGAATAGGAGCATTCTGGAAGAAATCCCATGCTTTCAGTGCTGTTTGGGTTCCCTGTGAATAGCTTGTAAAAGCTTTTCTCTGTGCTCACTTACTTTGTGTATCTTCCCATTGTCATCCCTGGTGTCTGGCCTGCCTGCATTACCATAAAATGATGGGTCTCTCTTAACTCTAAACTAACTTCCAGCCTCATTACTATGTATGAGGTCTGATTTTACTCCAATTTAGCATTAATAGTCTAATTTGTAGACTCCCCAACTGAACAGCAACATTTTAAATGACCGTTTTGTCTGAGATGTGCCATTCCTTCTATTTTCATGCATATGCCAACATCAACACCAACTACCAACTGCTAACAAAGGGACTTAATCCCTTATCTGCATCAGGAAAGGAGCCTGGAAAAGCCTCTGTCTGCCTTGGCCAAGTGTCAGCAATTTGCCCTTGGAGACCACTGTCATTTAAAGGCTATTTTACTGCCCTCTGAGCTCATCCCTTAGGCTACCAGGGAGCAGTAGATAATAGGGCTTCAAGTGACCTTGAAAACGAACAGATAATGTGAGATGGTTGCCAATATTTTCTTTCACTTTTGAGAAAACAGCCCTGCTGTCTATGTGGACAACGCAGGAGATGAGGTGTAGCTTAATTATATTATAAAAGCCAGTGCATGCAATGCCCAGTTTCTGTTCCCAGAATGTCTTTTAGAGCCAGTTAGGGTTTAGGGCAAAGAATGGAAGAGAGAGCATTTCATGCAGTGCTGTTGTCAACATTACTCTTTATTTTTGTCATTCCGGACGGAAGAGCTTCCAGATTCAATGTCTGCCATCAGTGTTTTTTGTAAGATGAAATTTCACATGGAAGGAGAGAAAAATTTTGTTTTTTAATCAAAAGTGAAGAGATAAAAGCAACTGAATGCTGTTAGGACACAAAATGGTTTCCGAAGAACCCAGCTTGCAGGTTTGAAGCTGGGATCTGTCATTGCAGTGGAGGAGATATATGAACAGAGTCTCTTTGCCGTGTATTTTAATTGAACATTTTGGAAACAATGTCAAAAAGCAAAAATAAAAGTGAAAGCAAAAGCAAACTGAAGTATCCTTGTAACTCCCTGGCAAAGTATTCTAGTTTTGAGGTTGTTAAAGCAGCTTCCTTAGAGTTCCCCTCCCCTCAAATACTCCCTTCCATCAAGAGAGAAAACAAAACAAAACAAAACAAAACAAAACAAAACAAAACAGCCTGATAAAGAGCTCTCAGGGTCCTGCAGCGAACACCTAAAGTCTTCAATGGTTTTTTCTCAGTCCATCTCCCCAAATCGTCAGCTACTGCATCCCCTTCTTCAAACCAGCAGTGTTACTCATTTATTCTTTTATATTCCATGTACAAGGGACTTTATTCATACTCCCTTCTGTCACTGGAACAAAGCACTTTATTCCTATTCTCGTCTGCTTTCGAGTAGTCAGAGAAAAAAAGATGACTTCTACCTTCTGAATTTCATAAATGATGAAACACAGAATGTATCTAAACCTATAAATGGGACTTGAGAAGACAGAAGAGCTTCACGGGAAGAAAGGAAAGGTGACACGGAGTTTGCAGTGTTTCTGTGCAAGGTTTACCCCCAGTTGTTTCTGTGCAAGGTTTACCCCCACTAGGACCACCCACAGAACAGGGACACCAGTCGCTCCCTTGCCCAGAGCTTTGGGTCTTGGTTGGTACCCAGTGGAGGGGAGATTGTCATAAGGTCTTTGCATGACAAGCAAGTGCAAAGAAAATGAGTGAGAGACTTTGTCACAGGCATTGTGACCTTATTAATTGTTAGTATCAGAGATGAATGAAGATCCTTGCTGTAGCCTCACAGGTTTCTGAACAGTTAATGCCTCCTGATTAGTTGAGGTGTCTTTAACCAGAACCCAATGCAGAAAGAAGGGAGACCATATTCTGGACAGCTTGGAGCACCCTCAAAGGGACATCTCCACTAATCAGGACATGACTCAGCCTGTTCTGAAAAATGATACTGGAGTAGAAGGAAATGACAGGAGAAAACACAACCACCAAACCTGCAGATTGCCCAGGGCTCTCTCAGTGTACATTCTCCTCTTGAGGCTTCAGCCTCTTGTTCCTGATGGAGGACCCTAGAATGCTTTATTTTTCTCGATATTTTAAACAGAGATTTTTTAAAACAAAAACCCATACTCTTTGATGTGGGAAACAAATGCAGAAGGAAATGGCAGATAAGATTAAATTTCCTTATAACTTTCAGCCCATTGACAAATACTTGAAGCTGGCAGAGTGAAATTTTCTCCAGGAACTCCCTAGTGTCTTAATGCTAATGCTTTGCTAGGAGGGAAAGAAGACCTTAGTTTGATAATAGCTAGGCCTCCAGTATCCGGAGTCTTTTAGCATATGAAAATTCCCTTTGACTTTACCTCCTCCCAACTCCCAAGTATATAATCAGTCTCCTCATGGTCCCAGAACAGCTCTTTCTGCCCACTGGTCCTGTCCTTGTGCTTCAATAAAATCACCTTTTTTTTTGCACGAAAGGCATCTCAAGAATTCTTTCTTGGCCGTGGGTTCTGAACCCCACCATCACCCCCAAACCCCACCACTTTTCCTGTTCTAGTTTCCACATCTACTAAAATTTTCTGTTCTGCATCTCTCCAAAGCTGGAGTTTGTCAGTAGTTCCTGGTGCTGTTACCCACCTAGAAGACTCAGGAACCAGTAGACACTGGGAGGAAGACAAACCTGGTTTGAGATGCTAGTGCTTACAGACATTTTTACTTCTTTTACCCCTGGAGAGAGATCAAAATCCTCTTTTGACTCAGTGACAATGTCTTTTGTGTGCAGAAAAGAAAGAGGGGCTTTTATAGTGTCACTTTCCTTGGCAAGACATTGTTTTGCATGAAGGAATTAAAGCCACCTTCTTCTTGGGTTTCAGTGATGTTCTCTAAAAACAAAAACAAGCTAATGGAACAAATTTCCACCACAGCCTAGCTGAATCTGCCAGTCACCCAGCATTTTACTCCTCTTACTGCCTTGTAAGCAGAGACATAGAAAGACATAGACAAAGAGATTCTGTTGGCAAAAGTGTTTCCAAGTTAATGTCAAAAGATTAGGAGATTTTTAAAAACTCTGGGAAGCCAGAGGCAAGAATCACAGGAAAGAAATATCATTCTGTCTCTGTTTCTCTGCAGGAGAGGGGACCCAGTTAAAAGCTGAGTATTTACAAATTGCAAAGGCTGTAGGAGCCTAATTATCTTACCTGAAGTATCAATTAGTAAGACATAGAGCAGGAAGAGAGAAACTCATTTGCTTAGAAGACCCTGGATGGGGTGCATCCTGCCTTCTGTGTCTGATCTATAAGGAGCCATAATGTGGCTTTCTGTTCTCTGATCACTAGGGAAGGCCTCTTACAGACTGCAGCCTGCATTTTAGCTGAGAACTGTTGTATTGTCACACTACATGCTTTCTTATACTTTGATTTGTTTGGGTCATTCAAAGGGTCAAAGGTCCTGTCAGTCCTTGATACATGGTTTGGCTGGAGGTAGGGTGCTTTTCTTGTTTGATAAGCTGTCCAGCAACCGCCCTTCAAAGAGGGTGGGGAGGGAAGCATTGAGTTGACTAAACATAATATGCCCCTCTTGTAGCTCTAAAACACATAGGAAATTCCAGACTAAGTTGTTAGAATGGGCCATCCATTGCAGGTTACTTTTTTTATGAATAGAATGTTTTAAAAACATTTTCAGGTTTTCAGAAAAAATAGTAGAAAGTACAGAGAATTCTCTCTAGTAACCATGTCTTTTGTTTTCTTTATTCTGATACTTTGGCATCTGGGAGCTTGCTGACCCTGAAGGGACAGCCCTTTTGAGGACTGGTTGATTCTATGGGTAGTAAACAACTCATCCATGACTGTGCCTTTGAAATGCAAAGCAACCAATCCAGTTTCCACACCTCCAACCCACCTCTTCTGTGGGACTTTCACACTCTGGACCCCTAGCCACCTGCCCTCATCATACCATAGCAGGTACTGGACAACCAGGATGGCCCTGTGCCCCAGAGACCACTGAAATCATTCAAACTAGCCAATGCCAAGCCTGCTGGCCCTGCCTCACCTGTTCCTTCATATGGAAACCAGAATAAAGGCTCACAGTTCCTCCTTCTCCCCTTGCCTCCAGGGTTGCCAGTGTTTTCTGGTGTGGCCCGAGTGGTGTGGTGCACCCTCTCCTCTTGGAAACTGTGACTAACAAACTATAGTTCGATGGCAGCCATCTCCCCATCTGTTAGCCTTGCTACATGTAAGTGATAACAAAATCTACGTTTTAATGCATTTCCCCACACTCTATCAGCACCTCCAATTTGCCTATTATTAACATCTTGCACTAGTGTAGTACATTTGTTATGATTGATGAACTAATATTGATACATGATTTACTACAGTCCATAGTTTACCTTAGGGTTCAGCCTTCCCACTATATATGCTGTAGGCTTGGACATATGCATAATAACATGAAACTATTATTATAGGATCATACAGAGCAATTTCACTGCCCTAAAATGTGTGTGTGTGTGTATGTGTATGCACACATAGAAGGGTGAGCTGTGAGTGGATAGATTGCCTTCCACTTCTGCTTTAGATTTTTATTCAAAATAGGTCTTCTAAGTGCTTTTGGAGTGGTGTACATTATAAAGCATGCCTACAGTAGACTGTTAATCCAGAAGATAAAAGTAGCAAGCTATGGAAAGCTGTGGCTCCTGATCATCACTAGAACCTTTGGCTGCATATTTATTCTCTTCCAACCACAGTAAGGCAGTCCCTTGGCTATGGCTGGCCCTTAATAAGATTAGAACAGACACTGTCAGAAGGTATGTGTGGTCACCCCAAAGACCCTCTCTCCTCTTGAGTCTGAGAGCTCTGAGTCCATATTTCATAAATACCTACCAATAAGCTCACGCCTTTCCTGAGCTTTGTCCACCATGCTCCTCTCAGGAAAGTTAATCTCCCTCAGTGTTGGGGACCTATGGCTGATCTGGTATAAGTATATCTCTTCAAAGGCTTGGTGGTTTCATCTCACAGAATGAACTGGTAATGTAAAATCATATCCCATGGCAAGTGATAAATGTTACTTTAGAGTTATAATTATTTACTGTTTGCTTCAGGGTTGTCAGGGAGCATCTTGTGGCTTCTCAAATCTCCTCACAGAAGTGGGCACCTACTCTATCCCCCAACCAGAAGGTAAGTCCTGCCATTTAGTTGATGGTAACAGATTCACATGACTCAAGCACTTTATTCTTTCACCAAGTTCAACAAGAATGTTGTTCCCTAGTGAGAATCAATTTCAGTTTTATTTTTTGAGGTAAGTATGGTATACGTAGTCACCCTGAGAGAGAACACATACCCTTTTGAAAATGACCTGCCTTATTACAAAACATCTTCGTAGAGATTACTGGATGATACAATTGAGCAATTATATCAGATGTTTAAATATGATTCCTTTTGCCAACAGTTGGAAATAACCCTTTAAAAAGTAGAATGTCAGACCCATTAAACTTGAAAGTGGAAAGAGGCACAAGCATCATGTAAGATGCACTATCTGTGGAGTATGTAATGGTCATATTAACAGCAAAATAAACAGTCCAACCATATGGGAACATTGTTGGCAACACAGTACACACAATAGCAGGTAATGATTTAGTATTATTGTACTAATACAATTTGGAAGTATACATGGCTATTTATATTTCACAGTAAGTGGAGGCTCAAGATGAAAGGTGATCCTGAAACACAACTTGTATTATTACCAGCATTCATTATCATTAAGAACAGTGTTTGGGTAAATTTCATTGTGCACTGTTGTGGACATGGCTATTACCAAGAAGCTCTAAGGCTGTATGCCATTTGTCACACTTAAATCTAATTCTAGATTACTCAGTCCACTACTTTTGGTAATATCAAGAGGGTAATAATTACCTATTGCTCTCTAGTATTTGGGAATAAGAAATATGAGGCTTATACCAAGTGCAAAACTTCAATCCACATCAAAACCTGACATAAGCCTTAATTAGGGGCATACAAAATTTCACATTACACCAAAAGACATGGATTACTTCCTATAGATTTATCTTATTCATTTGATAAAGAGAGGAAGTGTGGAAAAAAGGAAGGGAGAGACAGAGGCAGGCAGGTAGGCAGGCAGGAAGAATGGAAGGAAGGCAGAAAGACAGGAGGGAAGGGAGGAAGGAAGGAAGGAACCACCACTGGTTATCTAAGCACCCCAAAGGGCAATGGCTGTAGACAAGAATTGTAGACAGTGTTAGTACCATGACACCTAAACCATCTTTCTGGAAATATGCTATCACTAAATAGCTCTTTCTTTTAGCAGTATACTGCATAGAGAAGGTTAGAAATTCTTTGCAAGAGCTTACCCTTCTCATTCCCCTTTCTCCCTTCCTAAGAGACTACAGGATAACTATAGCTCAACAAATATTAATGGGATCTTGAATAAGAGAAAGTGAGCAAATGTTGTCTGAAACAAATTCAGATTTCTGGGTTTTTTCACCTTAGAGGTACCCTGGAGTTTAATGGATCTTTCCTCACAAATATCAGGAAGTGATAACATAAGACCTGAATAATTTACTGAGACTGGATCGCTGGTTTCCTAAAGCCAAGTCCCGAGTTGTTCCCACTACATAGACAGCTGTCCAAGGAAAGAATTTATTTTTCTTATGATATCATTAGTAAATAACTTTCTCTGCACTTCCTTTTATCCAACTGGTCAGAAGCACCCCGTGCTCCTCCTGTCAGGAGAGAGAATGTACCCGGGGAACTGGGGCCCTGAGGGCATCTAGGCAACTGGCAATCATAGGGAAGGATGAGTATGGGAACTTGAGATCAAACCGGACCTCCTTTCCCCCTTTTCTCTTTCATGGGTGTGCTTAGCGCACCTATAGACTTACCTCACCTGTTAGCTTAATGACAATCCTGGACATCTGTGGGAGACTTGACCTCACTCCCACCCAAAGATGTTCATCTTGACAGTGTTTTTTCTTTCCCTTTGATTATATAAGGCAGCTTCCAACTTGTGCTCTGGGGGACATGCTAGAGAGCCTGTGGTTTCAATCATCCCAGATGACTAAAGCCTGTTTCTATTACTGGGAGTATATTAACTATTTCACTGATATTTTCTCATGGTCCCCTTAAAGCTGTATTCCACACAGTACTTTCTGAGGACCACATGTGATGCTTTATGGAAAAAAAATGTGTGCCATCATCAAACAAGTTGAGTGGGACTGCATATTCTATTTCCCCCTTTCAACTGCATTATGTGTTTAGCATTTTCAAGGTTCTAAGAACTCCTGTAGAATATAACCCAGTTTACTTCACATTTTGTTGGGTATAGATTGCAGTGTAAGACCTTTCTTCATGTATTACTAGCATCGTCCCCCGAGACTGCTGAACTCTGAGGCGAAGTGTATACCAAACTAGGAGGTTTCCACTAAATGCTCTGGGGCCTATGGCTTATCACACCCCCAACTCCTCATTACATAAATTTTCAACTAAGCCAAGAACAGGAGAGCTCTACTATCTCTCATGAAATGGTGGATAGATACCCTTGTTATGTTTTCATCTTTATTTTAAAGAGTGATGACAGGGAGCATTTGGCTGACTCGGTCAGCAGAGCATGCAACTCTTGATCCCAGGGCTGTAGGTTGGAGCCCCACATTGGTTGTAGAAATTACTTAAAAAAAAACATAAAGAGTTCTCACAGAAATGTCCTAGCCAGGGTGGAGAGCCCAGCCATAGAACTCTAATATTCTTCTGCCAGACTGGTGTCCTTCTAGGTATCCCACTCCCAAGGAGAGTCCTATACGGAAGGATGGGTGATTTAGCAACAGGGCATCCCAAGGGACACAAGCCTGGCTTCAGGTGTCCTTGTACCACAGGGGGTCAAACACCAACAGCTGCTACCTCTTCTCAATTAACCTTCATCTATAGAAAGAAATGAGTTTGGAGCTTTAACATACTATCCCCTAGCCAAAGCAATGGGGAAAGTGTCTGCCAGGTGTTTTCAAAGCAGTATTTTCAACAAGTATATTTTGATTACATTCTGTAAAACAAAACAGGTGATTGTGAGCGCCTCATTTGTATTGAAATATCAGCCCAGGCCAGTGCTGATTCCAACCTTCTGGGGACTGATTCTTGACCCAACAAGATAAAATCACTGCCCTTGGCCTTCTGTGGAGCAGAGCTCCCAGTGAGTGTCCCATTCTTCATTACCAGATGTAAAAACAGTGTTTCTCTTGAGACAATCTTTTGAATATTAAATATTTTCTGTTTGAGGAGGCCCATTCATTTGCCCCAACGGAGTGACAGAGAGTTTGCATAAACCCAAGAAGTTTTGGCAGTCACCTGTGTCTGAAGTACAGAGAGCTTTTGTAATTTTAAGGGATCTCAACTCCTGTGCCAAGCCACTTGATCAATTTGCTTGGAAAACATACTTAAGGGGCCAAGTTCTTTGAAAACAGATATTTGCCTATGGTGGGGAGAGGTACTTGAACAAGGTTTCAGCTCAGATGACTTGTTTTTTAAATAAAATTACACAATGTAATGACATGGAATAACAGAAAATCACCTAATTCCCTGGGCTGTTCTTTGAGAGAGCTCTTAACTTTCCAGAATGGAGGCAAGTGGCTGAACTTTAAATTTGATTTCTGTATGACAAGCATCAATTTGGATTGGCATCAAGACAAAGAGTAATGACTTGGCAAACATTACGAAACCATGTCTACACTTTCTCTTTATACTTCTGAAGAATTTGCCAGCCAGGGTTTTGAGTTGGAAGCTCTCTGAGGTAGTAGAGATGGTGCTAATGGGCAGTAATTTTAAGTGTGTATGTGTTTTCACTCATTCTAAGTCCTTTGATTTGTCTTATCCAGTTTTCTCCATAGCCCCATGTAATACATACCATGAAAAATGGAAGTTAGAGAGGTTATGTAATATACTAAGGATCAACATGTATTATTAGCTACTGCTGTGTGATAAGCTATAAACTGGGTGGTTTCCTGGTCTTGGCTGGGCTCACTCATGATGTGGTCAACTAAGGGTCAAGTAGTAGGCAGCTCTTTTGAATTTGGCTGGACTCTCTCAGATATTTGGGGTGGGTTGGCAGTTTGATGGCCTTAGTTGCAATATTCGGACTTCCCTCCATGTGTGTAGTTATTCTCGAACCAGCTAGTTGGAAGCTATTCATGTGAAGGAGGCAGGTGAAGGACAAAATGTCTTTTGAGGCATAGTGTTGAAGATAGAACACCATTATTCTGCCACATATTTTGGCCAGGGAAGTCACAAACCCTGTACTGATTCAAGGGGTGGATAAATAGATTTTACCTTCTAATAGGAGAATGGTCAAAGTTATAGCAGACCCATATGGAAAAAAATTAATAACATGGGAAAATTAAAGCAATATTATAGCAAACTTTCACATACCCACAACCTAGTTTTTATAGTTAATATTTTACTATATTTGCTTTATCACACATCTGCCCATCTACTTATCTTTTATCCATACAACACTCTTTTTTTAGGGTATATTTTGAAATAAGTTTCAGACATACATGTACCTTCTCACAAATATATCATTAGCTAGAGATCAGTATTTATCCTTGCTCCTTTTTGTTCTTTTCAAGTAAGATTTGCAATGGAATGTACAGTAATAAGTGTGCTGACGACTCTCCACTAATGCATACACCTGCCCAACCCCAATTCCTGTCAAGATACAGGGTAATCAAGCACCCTAGAAATTTCTCTCATCCTCCTTTTCTTAAATCTCCACTCCTACAACCAAAGAGGCAACCACTATTCTGGTTTTTTCACTATAGATAAGGTTTGCCTGTTCTACTACTAGGTGCAATCATAAGGATAATCAAACACTTGTTCTGGTGAAAAGTTTCTTTCATTCAGCATAATGTTGCTGAGAGCCATGCACATTGTTTCATGTATCAGCAGTTCATTCATTTTTATTACTCAGTAGTATTCCATGTTATGTATACTCAGCAGGGTTTTTTTTGTATATTCTCACGTTGATGAACATATGAGCTGTTTCCAGTTTGGGGCTATTAAGAATAAAGCTGATAGGCAATTCTTATACAAGTGTTTTGTGTATACATGTAGTTGCCTACAGTAAAAGGTAGGAGTAGAAATGAAGGTCATAGGATATATATGTTTAGATTGTAGTTTTACAAACAATTATATAGAATTGATATGGGACAAACACACATATTTAAAGTGCAACATTTGGTAAATTTTGACATATGTGTATATCAATAAACCCGTCACTAGGATAAAGATAACATACCCATCACACCAGGAAATTTCCTTACGCCCCTCTTGTAAGCCTTTGCTTCTCTCCTCCATCCCCAGGCACTCTACTTTCTCTTACTATGGATTTGTTTGCAATTTCCAGAATTCTACATAGTGAATCATACTATATGTACTCTTCTTTTGACTTTTTTTTTCATTCAGCATAATTTAAGGTTTGTCTTAGTATCAATATTGATCATCATTTTCAATTGTGATGTCAAAGCATTATCAATAGTTTCCTTTCCTTTTTTTTTTTTTTTTTTTTGCAGACCACCATTCTATTCTATGTATATACTACAATTTGTTTATTCATGCATGTGTTGTTGGACTTTTGGGTTGTTTCAAGTTGTTTTAGCTATCACACATAATGCTGATATGTACAGTTCTGTATAAAAGTCCTGGTGTGGGCATGCATTTTATTTTTCTTAGGTAAATTTTGAAGTGTAGATTGAATACCCAATCATATGGGGAGTATATGTTTAACTCATCAAGAAATCTTTTTTCAAAATGGTTGTACTGTATTTCATTTCCAAAACCAATATTAGACATATAATATCCATATTAGATGTATAATATCAGTTGTAACACGTGCTTACCAACATTTGTCATGGGCTGTTTTTTAAACTTTGGCTAATGTAGTGGATGATGTGTAGTGGCAAATTTTGGGTTTAATTTATATTTTTCTCATTACCAATGAAGTTGAACATTTCTTAATGTGTTTATTTCCCATCCAAATATGTTTTTTAAATGTGTGATATCTATTAAATATTTTATACATCTTTTATTGGCTTTTTATTGGTTTATGCTTACTTTGAGTCATCAATATGTGTATATATGTGTGTGGGTCTTATTGTAGACATATATTTAGATAATTTTGTAGCTTTATTGGGGTATAATTGATGTATGACAAACTGCACATGTTTAAAATGTAACATTTGTTTAAATATATATGCACATGTATATACACACTGACAACACAGCTTAATAATGTATTACAGATGCAAGACCTTTGTCTTGAGAGATGTGTGTTTTGTAAATATTTTATTCCATGGCTTACCTTCTCATTTTTTGGTAAATATGTATTTTGAAGGACAAAAGCTTTAAATTTGACAATGCCTAAAGTATTTTTGTATGTGTTATGAATTTTCAGTGTTCTATTTAAGAAATCTTTGTCAAAGACAAAATTACTAAAATTTCCTCCTGTTTTCTTCTTGAACTTTCATAGTTTTAACTCATCCACGTACATATATAATCCATTTTTAGTTAATTTCTGTACATTGTGTAAGGTAAAGGTTGAGATCTTTTGCAACATGACTATCTAATTGTTCCAGCAGAGTTTGAGGTAAATTATATTTTTTCCCAATTTAATTTTCTAATACCCTTTGTCACAAAACAAATGACTATACATGTGTGGGTCTATTTCTGGAGAGCCTATTATGTTCTTTTGACTTAAAGATTTATTTTTGTGCCATTATTATATTGTGCTGAATATTGTAGTTTAAAAATAAATCTTAAAATCAAGTATTATAGGTTTTCCATATTTATTCTGTCATTTTTAAAAAATTTTTTCTAGATAATTTGCATTTCTATGTAAATTTTAGAATCAGCTTGTCATTTTCTACACAAAAGCCCACTGGGATTTTGATTAAAGTAACATTGTGGGGGTGCTTAGGTGGCTCAGTCAGTTAAGCATCTAACCTTTAATTTCAACTCAGGTCATAGTCTCAGAGTTGTGAAATCAAGCCCCATGTTGGGCTCCGTGCTAAGCATGGAGTCTGCTTACGATTCTCTCTCTCTTGGGATGCCTGGGTGGCTGAGTTGGTTAAACACCTGACTCTTGATTTCAGCTCTGGTCATGAACTCACAGTTAATAGGATCAATCCCTGCATTGAGCTATACTGATGGCATAGAGACTACTTGGGATTTTCTCTCTCCTTCTGTCTCTGCCTCTCCCCTGCTCACACTATCTCAAGCTCGCTCTCTCTCTCTCTCTCTCTCTCTCAAAAAAATAAATAAATAAACATTAAAAAAAAGATTCCCCCTTTCTGTTCCTCTGCCTCTCTTCCCAACTCATGCTCTCTCACTCTCTCTCTCTCTGTCTCTAAAAAAAAAAATGAAAGTAACTTTGAATCCATGGATACATAGATAAATTTGGAGAAGAAATTACAGTTAAAATACAGATTCTTCTGATCCTTGACTAAAACATATCTCTCCATTTATTTGTCCTCTTTAAGAAATATGTGTAGATTTGATTGTACAAGTCCTGTACAAATTTTTCAAATTTATCCATAAGCATTTCATAATTTCTAATTATACTAAAAATGTAATTTTTTAATTTCTTTTTCTGATTGTCCAATTCCAGGATATGTAAGTAGAATTAATGTTTGCATAGTAACTTCATATCTTGCAATGTTGCTAAAGTTACTTATTATTTCTAGTGTTGTTCTTACAGGCTCCCTAGTATTTTCTACATTTGAGACCATCCAATGCAAATAAAGACCATTTGACTTCATTACTAATCTGTATGACTTCAATTTCCATGGTTAGGAATTCTGGGACTATGTTGTATAGAACTGGTGAGGTCAGAAATCATTACCTCATTCTCCTTCTTACAGGGACTACACATTATTTTGTCACTAAGTATGATGCTAGCTGTATGATTTTCATAGAATCTTCCTATCAGATTAAAGAACATCCATTTTGTTCCCAGTTTATTAGGAATAAAACTAGGAGTTTTCTTTATGAATGCATGCTAGATTTTGTCAAACGTGTGTGTGTGTGTGTGTGTGTGTGTGTGTGTTTTACAAATTAAGATCATATAGTTTTACTTTTTTTATTAGTTCATTGATATTATGAATGACATTAATTGATTTTCAAATTTTAAGCCAAACTTGAATTTCTGGGATAACTCACATGTGCTCATGATGCATTTTATATTGTGTATATATTTGGATTTAACTTCTAAATTTATCTTGGGAATTGTTACCTCTATGTTTAGGAGGGATATTAGCTTCTAGTTCTCTTTTATTATCCTTTTGCCTAGTTTGGGTAATGCAGGCCTTATAAAATAAAATTCAGTGTTTCTTCTTTTGTATTCTTCTAATACCCATTGTATAAGATTGATATATTTTTTTGCTCAAATGCTTGGTTAAATTCAGCAATGAAGCCTGAAGAGCCATTTTCTTCTAGAAATGTTTTAACTACAAAACCAATTTATTTATAGAGATATGGCTTTTCAGATTATCTATTGTTGTTTTGTGAGCTCTGGAAGTATATGTATTTCAAGGAATTCATCCATTTAATTTAACATGTGAAATTTATTTGTATAAATTTGTTTATAGTATCCCTTATTGTACTTTTCATGTCATAGGATTTATAATGATGTCAACACTGTCATCACTCTTTTTTTTTTTTTTTAAGTAGGCTTCATGCCCGGTGGAGCCCAAAGCAGGGCTTGAACTCTTGCGCCTGAGATCAAGACCTGAGCTGTAAATCGAGTCAAACACTTAACCAATTGAGCCACCCAGATGCCCCTCATCATTATTTCTTATTAAAACTTTTTAAATGTTTATGTCCTTTTGAGAGAGAGAGAGAGAGAGAATGCACATCATGAGCAGGGGAGAGGCAGAGAGACAGAGACACAGAATTTGAAGTAGTCTCCAGGCTCTGAGCTGTCAGTACAGAGCCCAACATGGGGCTCAAACTCATGAACTGCAAAATCATGACCTGAGCCAAAGTCAGACACTTAACCAACTAAGAAACCCAGGCACCCCTCATCACTAATATTTTTAAATGTGTCTTCTCTTTAGTTTTCTTGATTAGTCTGGCTAGTACTTTATTATTTTTATTAATCAGCTGTTTTGATTTCACTGATTTCTTTATTCTTCTGTTTGATATTTAATTGACTTCCCTTATCTTTATTATTTATTTTTCTCTGCTTACTTGGGTTTCATTTTCTCTTCTGTCCTACTCACTTAAACTGCAGCATTAGGCCATTGATTTGAAGATCTTATTATTCTCTTATATAAGCATTTTATAAGCCTGTCATTAAGCACTGCTTTAACTGGATATCATAAATTTTCATATATCATGTTGTCATTTTATTTATTTCAAAGTACTTTTAAAACTGTCTCTTCCTGGGGCGCCTGGGTGGCGCAGTCGGTTGAGCGTCCGACTTCAGCCAGGTCACGATCTCACAGTCCGTGAGTTCGAGCCCCGCGTCAGGCTCTGGGCTGATGGCTCAGAGCCTGGAGCCTGTTTCCGATTCTGTGACTCCCTCTCTCTCTGCCCCTCCCCCGTTCATGCTCTGTCTCTCTCTGTCCCCAAAATAAATAAACGTTGAAAAAAAAATTAAAAAAAAAACAAACTGTTTCTTCCTTAACCTTCCCCTTAACCTTTGCTGTAAGCTATATGGATTTTTTTAATATCCAAATATTTGGCAATTTCTACATATTTCTCTCCTTGATTCACAATTTAATGCCTTTTAATCATTGAACACATATTGTGTCATTTGAAAACTTTCAAACATTTTGGAATTTGTTCTATAATCCAGAATATAAGTCTTGAAAATAATATTTATTATATTGTTCTTAGATGGAATGGACTATATTGCCAATTCAGGAAAGTTGTTTGGTAATAATGTTTAATTATTTTATACTCTTATTATTCTTGGCCCACATGTTCTATCAATTATTGACAGAGAAGTATTGAAATCTCCAAAGATGTTTGTGTGTATTTGCCATTTTTGATATTCTTTCCTTTATATAGAACCAGATTTCCATCTGTATAATATTTCTTCTACCTGCATGACTTCTTTCAATATTTCCTGAAATCTTTAGATTGACTTCTTTTTTGGAAGGTATCTCTGTTAGGTATAGAATGCCTATAGGCATGCCTATAGGAAGGTATCTCTGTTAGGTATAGAATGACTTTTACTTGGTTTTTCTTTCAGAACATTAAAGGTATTTTTCCACTGTTTTCTGACTTGCTTATGTTTTCTTTTTTTTAATTTTTTTTTAATGTTTACTTATTTTTGAGAACTAGAGAGAGAGAGAGCAGAGAGAGAGACAGGGAGAGAGAGAGAGAGACTGAGAAAGCAAGCTGGGAGGGCAGAGAGAGAGGGAGACACAGAATCCAAAGCAGGCTCCAGGCTCTGAGCTGTCTGCACAGAGCCTGATGCAGGGCTCAAACTCATGAACCACGAGATCATGAACTGAACTGAAGTCCGACACTTAACTGACTGGGCCACCCAAGTGTCTTGCTTATGTTTTCTGATGAGAGGTTGGATGTCATTCTTTGTTCACAAAAACTGTGTCTTTTTCTGATATGCTTTTAAGATTTTATCTTTTTTTTTAATTTTTTTAATGTTTTTATTTATTTTTGAGACAGAGAGAGACAGAGCATGAATGGGGAGGGGCAGAGAGACAGGGAGACACAGAATGTGAAGCAGGCTCCAGGCTCCGGCTGTTAGCACAGAGCCCAACGTGGGGCTCGAACTCACAGACTGTGAGATAATGACCTGAGCTGAAGTCGGACACTTAACCAACTGAGCCACCCAGGCGCCCAAGATTTTATCTTTATAAATACTTTTAATCAATTGGATTATGAAAGGACTTGATGTAGTCTTCTATATCAAGAAGATGTAGAATTCCTTTTGCTTGGAATTTCTGAACTTTTTCAATCACTGAGTTTCTGATTTTCATCAAATTTGGGAAAATGTTGGCCCTGTTTTTCTTCAAGTATTTTCTCTTTTTCTGACACTTGCTTTCTTTATGTAATTTTAATCATAGACTTGTTAGGGTGTTTGAAGTTGTCCTATAGCCCACTGAGCCTGCTTATCTCTTTTTCCTTTTTTTGCTGCTTTCTGGTATTTTTGATTTCTGTTTTTTGAATAATTTATATTATTGTTCCTTCTAGTGTACTAATGTTTTCTTATGGAGTTTATAGTTCATATTAATTTGCTTCAGTGTATTTTCATCTCTAGAAGTTCAATCTGAGTCTTTTAAATATCTTATATACCTCCTGTTACCATGCTCATTATAGCTCCTACCTTCTTGAACATAACAGAGTATATTTATAATAGCTAGTAATTTTTGATAATAGTTGGTAATAATTTCTCTACCAATTTTATCATGAATCATTTTTAATGGTTAACTTTTCTCCTTCTTATGAAACATTTTACCAGCTTTTTTAGGGGCGGTAGTTTTTGGAATTGGATACTAGATGTGAATTTTGCACTGTTTGATCCTGGGTTTCTTTCACTAATTAATTCATTCCTTGAATTATTTTTCAGTTTTATTTCAAGATACAATAAAAATTTTTAGAATTAGTTTGATCTTTTTTGAGATTTGCTTTTACATTTTGTGTCAATACCACAGTAGTCTTTGGTATAGGACTAATTTGACCCTACTACAGAGGTGATATTCAGAATTCTGAGTACTCAAGCTGAGTACCCAAGGTATGCAGGGTTTCTCTTTTCTGGCTGCCAGCATTATATGTTATCTATTTCCTTTTCCCAGCATTGGTTAGTTTCCTCATAAACAAGCACTGATTGGTACTCACCTTTCTGCTAGAAGGAAGACCCTGAAGTTCTCTATATTTCTATCTGTGCAGCTGTCTTTCTGTTATTGTGCTCTGTGAGTTTTAGCCCTTTGTGTCTCCTTTAAATTGTGAACACGACCTCCTCAATTCAAGTGGACTGCTAGCCATGCTTTCAGTTTCCTTTCTCTATAAGTAGGTATGGAAACTTGAGGCAGTAAACAGTTTATCTTAAGAAACATATATTGACCTTCTCTAAGAAATCAACTGTCTTGTGTTGTCTGTTTTCCAATACCTGTAAATTGTTGTGTCACATATTTTGTTTCATTTTTAGTTGTATAAGGCAGAAAGATAAATTTAACATCTGTTACTCAATTATGGCTAACAGTGGAAATCTTTCTTTCGAGTCCACTCATATCTTTAACTTTATAAGAAATTTCCACGCCCTGTTCACAGTGGGCATATTATTTTACACTCCCACCTACGTGTATAAATTTTCTGATATTCCATATCCTTATCTATGTTTAGTACTGCCAGTCCTTAAAAAAACTGTAGCCATTTGAGTTGTATACGTTGTTATGTTGTTATGGTTTTAATTTTCATTTTTCTTATACTTAATGTCCTCTGATGTTTCACATTGTCATTAAATATTTGTATATCCTCTTTTGTGAAATATATGTCCAAATAGTTTGATAAGATTTTATATTTGCTTGGTTGTCTTTTTATTTTTAAACTATAGGAACTCTTTTTTTTTTTTTAATTTTTTTTTTCAACATTTATTTATTTTTGGGACAGAGAGAGACAGAGCATGAACGGGCGAGGGGCAGAGAGAGAGGGAGACACAGAATCGGAAACAGGCTCCAGGCTCTGAGCCATCAGCCCAGAGCCCGACGCGGGGCTCGAACTCCCGGACCGCGAGATCGTGACCTGGCTGAAGTCGGACGCTTAACCGACTGTGCCACCCAGGCGCCCCCTATAGGAACTCTTTATATATTTTAGTAACTGATCCTTTGTCATATGTTTTTTTGAAAATATTTTCTCAGACCATGGCGTGTCATTCCATGTTCTTAATGATGTATTTTGATGAGTAGAAAATTTTAGTTTTGACAAGTGCAGTTTCTCAATGTTTTTCTTTAATGTTTATTGCTTTCTGTGTCCTAGCTATGAGACTCTTGCCTTCCCCCATGTCATGAAGAAATTCTCCTATTTTCTTCTAAAATCTTCATACCTTTAGCTTTTATATTTAGATTGTATAATCAACCTCACATTAATTTTTGTGTAAAGAGTGGGCATGAATCAAAGCTTTTTTTTTTTTTCCTATGGATGTTCAGATTAAGCATCACCATTTTTAACAAGCTTCCAATTACTTTTGAGTTTCTTTGGTACATTAGTTGAAAATCAAATTGCTAAGTTTGTTTCTATTTCTGGGTTTTATATACTACTTTATTAATTTATTTCTTAATCCTCATGGCTGAAAAATCATATCGTCTTCATTAATATAGACTTATATTGTCTTGAGGTCAGATAGTATAAGTACTCCAACTTTGTTCTTCTTTATATGGTGGATATACTAGTTTCTTTGCATTTTGCTATAGACTTTAAAAGAGCCTGTCAATTGCTATAAACACATGGAGGGATTACGTTTGAATAGGTTTAGATCTATAGATCAGTTTAACCAAAATTGGTAATTTAACAGTATTGATTCTTCCAAATTATGAGCATAATGTATACCTTTTCATTTATTCAGGCCTTCTTTAATTTCTTTCACCAATGTTTCTTTCTCTTTTTCTCAGTGTAATGTTCTTACATATCTTTTGAAAACTATATTCCTAAGTATTTATTATTTTTGCACTATTGAAAATGGTATTTAAAAAATCTTATCTTCGGGGCACCTGGGTGGCGCAGTCGGTTAAGCGTCCGACCTCAGCCAGGTCACGATCTCGCCGTCCGGGCCCCGCGTCAGGCTCTGGGCTGATGGCTCAGAGCCTGGAGCCTGTTTCCGATTCTGTGTCTCCCTCTCTCTCTGCCCCTCACCCGTTCATGCTCTGTCTCTCTCTGTCCCAAAAATAAATAAACGTTGAAAAAGAAAAATAAATAAATAAAATAAAAAATCTTATCTTCAATTTTTGGCTGCTATTTTATAGAAATGTACTTTTATGGTTCAGGCCAATCTTAGTTTCCCACCTTTCTGTGGTCAACAAGAGCTTGGCCAGATAATTCTCCATTTTTTTTTTTCTTTTCAGCTCCATGACTGCCAAAGCTCTGCTTATTTATCTACTTCCCACAGCATCAAATAGTGACCCTTTACCTGTGCAAAGCTTGGAATGTTGGTATCTTGATTCTTGCAATCAGGAAATACCCTTACAGGAAAAGTAGCTATGAAATGTGAGCTCATCTCCATGGTTTTGCCTCTCAGCTATCTTAGTCTGTTTAGTTTGGAGATATATATATATATATATATCTGGATTTAGGTATATATATATATAAAAACACAAAAATATATGATATAAACATAAAACATAAAAACATATATATATATTTTAATAATATGTAACATATAACATCAAATATATAATGATATATTATATATACATATATATGTATATTTACATATTATATATAAACACACAAAAATATATGATATAAACATAAAACATAAAAACATATATATGTTTTAATAATATGTAACATAATATATCAAATATATAATGATATATTATATTATACATATATATGACATATATGTTGTATATGATGTATTATATGATTTACATAATAATATAGAGTATAAATTACATAGTTTATTCTAATATATATTTTATGACATATATAATATTATATGAATATTATATTAGATTTTATCAGCTTTTTATTTGTTTTCATCAGGAGTGTTAGTTTGCTATAAGCTACTATAACAGAAACAAAAGCATATCCATGGGTGACATTTTAGAGTTAATACTAAATGGATTAGAAATGGAGAGAGAAAGTGAGAGAATTAAAAATAATATTTTAAACCATTTCTATCACTTGTCTAAAATCTAGTTTGAAAAAGATATTTGGAATCTATTTGGAATACATGGAGCTGAAATAACTCACTTCCCACTCATATCCTATTATGTTTTATCTCTACTTCTTTATTTGTTCAGACTCTTTATGCTAATTTATGTTCTAATTTATGTAACACTAAGTCACCTTGCTTTTTCAGAGCCACCAGAGGTCAGGGCATCATTCACTGTTTTTTTCCTTTTATGTAAGTACTTAGGATAATGTCTTCCACACTCAGGAACTTGACAAATACTTGTTGAGAGGGAAGGAGGAAGAAATATTCATTTTTATAATAGTGGTTTCCAAGTTTAATATTATGTTTCTCTCAGCTGTACCTCATATGTGTAAATATAGTTAAATGTTTCTGTATAGGAATTCTTTCCTGGCATTTTCTGGGATTTTTCTACTCTTTTCCAAATCCTAGATCTTCTAAGAAATCATTTGAGAAATCAGGAAAACAGAAAGTATATAAAATTCTCATATGAGAATTAATTTTTAACAAGTAACAGACGTAACCAGGTCACAGGACTCTACTGAAGACAAGTCAAAAGCAAAAGAGGAAAGGCTGACAATCAGTCAAGGGTCAAGCTCATTTCCATTAACCAGGAAAGAAACATACAGGAGAGAAGCAAGCATGTTCAAATCAGTCTCACTTGTACTAGTTGCCATATTATATGTGTTTTCTTGGGTCCAGACGCTGTTACTAGTGAGGCATGCTTGCAAGTAAAAAAAAAATATATATATATATATATATATATATATGTATATATTATGGCATATATAAATTCAAATATGTATATATATATTTATATATTTATATGCATAGCATACTTTGTACAACTCCTGTAAATAGAATTCCAACAAATAGCAAGCTTTGGAAGCAAGAAAAAAAGTCCTTAAATTGGCAGTTTTATAAGGAGATTCTGTGGTGTGCTATTAACTTTGCTAGCTATAGGCTATAATTCTTTGTAAATTCTTTAACAGAAGAGATGCAAAAAAAGAAGGTGATGATGTTGTAAAATATTGTGACATGGACTTAGAAACTAATCTAAAATCTGAATTAAAAAAGCAATAGTTACTTCAACCAAAAAACCAGTATCAGAGCAAGTCAACAAAACCCAATGAAAAGATGCTATTGAACATATTAAACAATGATGTGACCAACTTCAACACAAAATGAAAGACATTTTCTATATCTAGAATAGTTATTATGAAACAAAGGTTAAGATTATGGAATATGGCAATTAATCCTTTGTTTCTTTAAATTTTATTTTAAGAATGCTAACTTTTAATGTTAAATATGTGTAGTATTATATTTAATTTTTATAAAATTTTCTTTGTGTTAATATTCCATTTACTGCTTATATTGTTAAATGTCTTTGTCAAGAAGTGGTCACTTTCTGTATTTCTGAATATTTTGTATATTTCCATGCTTTTTAGTATTTTGAAATATATCCACATATATTTATTAATAATAATATATCATACTCTTAAATATATATATATAACATGTGTATATATTTTTAAGAAAACCTCTAAATAACACCATACAAAATGGTAGTGAAATCCTACCACAAGAATATGATGCCCTGTTTGCTTTGTTTACTATTATGGTAATTTGTTATATTAAAACACATAAATAAAAAGTTATGAAAAATGAGTAAAATTTAATATTAATAATACCTGGGATTTTTAATTTATCTTTCATGAATCCTCAATTTTAATATTGGGGATTTGGAAACATGATATACAATTATTGAATCTGCAGTTTTGTCCTTACAAATTATTTATTGTACTCTCTTCTAGGACAACAGAGTGTAATACTTCTCAAACATTTTTTCAACACTTAATCTGGGGTTCAATCAATGATAGAAGCAATGGCTACATTTTGCTATAAGCTTGTTTTGAGATTTTATTTATCAAAGTTGTATGGCTCTACCCAAGTCAATAATCCATGATAAGATTCTAAAGTCTCTGAAGCTTGATAGCATTCAAGAATGCTTGATTGCACTATACAGTAGTAGATGGTCCAGTAAGGCTTTCATTTCACAAGACTGATTCACTTCCATGACCAGTTTTGAAAAAATGGAATTAAATTGATTACTTCATTATTTTTAGGATACTTTTTTCTTGTTTATTAGCTTCTTTATCTTGCAGTATTTATTAGATTATTATTCTGGTGCAGATCAGGAAGTTAACTGCAAGGTACTCTTTTCCTAGTCACATTTACACCAAAAACAAACAAACAAACAAACAATCATAATAAGGGTGTAGTTTTTGAACAAGAACAAATGACACAGTCTAATTTTGTGGACTGGGGTGATGGTTGCCATACTTATCATTTTATCTTAAGAAATTTGTCTTCTATGCAACTTTATTTTATATATGGATGCAATCATTTTTCTGTAAGAGAGTCTATACATGTTAAGAAAAGTCATTCATAACTAATACTTATACAATACTATGGAGCTTGGGAGGTCATAAGTCAAAGGGATGTAAAGATTTAAGAAGAGAGATCCAGAAGAAACTTGAAAACATTGGGGCTATAATCAAAGGAAGAAAGGTATTTAAGGAAAACAAAGTTCTCAATAATATCAAACATTCAGCGATCCCAGTGAAGATGAGGATGGATAGTAGCTATCAGAATAATCAAACAGTTGTCAAGGTTGTTGAGTGAAGTAGATGAGTGAAAAAAAAGTGAGAAAATGTATATAATGTGTTGGGGATTAACCTCCAAGAATTTTAGCTATGGAAGATGACATAGGATTTTTATAAGCATGGAGAAGGCTCCAGCAATCTCTCTAAGTCTCAGTGTTTCTATTTATATAGATGGGATTTTAACATTAATAACACATTATCTGCTGACTTAGTATGGGAACTGAGTGAAGTAATCTATTTAAAGTGTTTATTCCATTATCACATACATAGTAAGCACCTAGTAAGTTTATTATTTTAACTTTTGAAAATCTGAAGAAAGTACTATAGCATTTCTTTTTGTATTCATTCAGTTCCTTTGAATACTAGTTTTTTGGTGTGTTGCCTGTGTGAGCTTCTGTGAATTGTGAGTTTCTATCATTTGCCTTTTTAATTGAGTTATTTTTCCTTTGCTTATTATTTCCAGAAGTTTCAAACAAAATATGTTCCATTTATATATTCCTTTGTCTGTCTCTCTTCAGATTACACACTAAAGGACACTATTTTTGACAGGCTTCCAACCTCACCACCTCCTGTGTTTTCTTAAAATCCAGTGGTATTTCAGTTTTAGATAATTATTTTTGCATTAGGCCTCTAAGTACTTAGAAATTATTTATAGCAACTGTTTTAAGTTTCATAATCCTATTGTTTGTCATGTAGTTAGACTACAACTGATATGAATTTGATTAGTCTGCTCTGTACCCTGTTGCTCTTTTTATTCTAAAGGTAAACTTATTTCTTTTGTACCATAAAGCTGTATTTTCCACCTAATTTCTGTAATGATTTCATGCTTTATATACATTTTTTACTCCCTTTGTAGAACTTCTATGGGATGGATTTTGGACTTCCAGATTTGTCTTCCATGTTTCAATGTTTTTATTTTAATATCCACCTTTTGTTTCCCTTACACAAGTTTCCATCTTAAAAATTTCATTCTCGGGGTGCCTGGGTGGCTCAGTCAGTTAAGCATCTGACTTCGGCTCAATCATGATCTCGCGGTTCGTGAGTTCAAGCCCCGCGTCAGGCTCTGTGCTGATGGCTCAGAGCCTGGAGCCTGTTTCAGATTATGTGTCTTCTTCTCTCTCTGACCCTCCCTCATTCATGCTCTGTCTCTCTCTGTCTCAAAAATAGATAAACGTTAAAAATATTTTTTAAAAATTCATTCTCAGCAAGACTCTTAATTATATCACTCAGTCTTTAATTTTTTGTTTCCATGACAATACTTGAGAGCTTTAAGAACTCTTGAGATTTTTTTCCTATAAAGTGCTTCTTTTATATCTATTTATTCCTCTCTTTCTTTTCATCCTTCACCTGCTTCTGCTCCTCTTCCACCTTCTCTTCTTCTTCCTCATTCTCCTTTTCTTCCTCCTCTCTCTTGGCTTATGTTTTAATGGATTATATCTCAGTTCTTGATAAAGACTGTTTATTTCAAGATTTTCCTTTCCCATGCCATTAATTTTATTTCCTTAGGGTTTGGTCTATTGTTATCTGTATTTGATGCCCCTTTCTTAGGGTTTGATTCTTGAGTATCTATAAAAAATTGTAGATAAGGGTCCAAATTGAATATATTATTAAGTATAGTCATTTTTCTTGCTCACAATGACAATCCCTGGAAAGAAATAAAGCTCCACATTAAGAACACCACAATTGGTGATTTCAGGAGACCAGTGTGATAGCAATGAAGTTGGAATTCACAAATCATTTATCCTCTAGGTTGGGAGTCTTCCTATACCTCGCATGGTTTTCTGTCACCTAAGACTGTTTCTCCAGACCAAGAGTTTCTAGTGTTAGAACTCCTACACCAGAAGGCTACATTTTTTATTTCATTCTGGAGGCAAACATGGAGGAGGATGGAGGAGAAAGATGATGACCCTAAAAGAAAAACTGCCAAACAGAAAATAAAGACTTTAAAGTAACAGAAACTTTAAAACGTATTCTTTTAGAAGATGAAGGAATCAGGAAAAATGTGGTAAGCAACATGGAAAACATAATTATTATAACATTTAAAAGACGAAGAGAAGGAAGAGGAAGATGGCGGCATAGGAGGACCCTGGGCTCACCGCGCATCCTGCTGATCACTTAGATTCCACCTACACCTGCCTAAATAACCCAGAAAACCGCCAGAGGATTAGCAGAACGGAGTCGCTGGAGCCAAGCCCAGACGACAGGCCCACGGAAGAGGGTTGGAAGAGCGGCTAGGCGGTGCGCACTCCAGGGACTGGCTGGAGGGAGCCGGGGCGGAGGGGCGGCTCGCAGGCCAAGCAGAGCCCGAGTCTGGCTGGCAAAAGCGGAGGGGCCTGACGGACTGTGTTCGGACAGCAAGTGCGACTTAGCGTCTGGGAGGTCATAAGTTAACAGCTCTGCTCTGAAAGCGGGAAGGCTGGAGAACAAAGGGAGAGAGAGCTGCTGAGCCCCCGGACTACAGAGCTCAGTTTGGTGGGGAACAAAGGCACTCGCCAGGGCCATCTCCCCCGCCCTTCCCCCAGCCAAAATCCGAAAGAGAACCAGTTCCTGCCAGGAAACTTGCTTGCTCCGCGCAAACACCCAAATCAGTGCTTCTGAGGAGACAAACCTCCAGCAGCAGATCTGACTCACTCCCACTGCCAGAGGGCCCCTCCTGAAGTGGATCACCTAAGGAGAAGCAAGCTAAGCCTGCCCCTCCTGCCCCTGTGCACATTGCCTACCCACCCCAGCTAATACGCCAGATCCCCAGCATCACAAGCCTGGCAGTGTGCAAGTAGCCCAGACAGGGCACGCCACCCCACAGTGAATCCCGCCACTAGGAGAGGGGAAGAGAAGGCACACACCAGTCTGACTGTAGCCCCATTGGTGGGCTGGGGGCAGACATCAGGTCGGACTGCGGCCCCGCCCACCAACTCCAGTTATACACCACAGCACAGGGGAAGTGCCCTGCAGGTCCTCACCACGCCAGGGACTATCTAAAATGACCAAGCGGAAGAATTCCCCTCAGAAGAATCTCCAGGAAATAACAACAGCTAATGAGCTGATCAAAAAGGATTTAAATAATATAACAGAAAGTGAATTTAGAATAATAGTCATAAAATTAAATGCTGGGCTTGAAAACAGTATAGAGGACAGCAGAGAATCTCTTGTTACAGAGATCAAGGGACTAAGGAACAGTCACGAGGAGCTGAAAAACGCTTTAAACGAAATGCATAACAAAATGGAAACCACGACGGCTCGGCTTGAAGAGGCAGAGGAGAGAATAGGTGAACTAGAAGATAAAGTTATGGAAAAAGAGGAAGCTGAGAAAAAGAGAAATAAAAAAATCCAGGAGTATGAGGGGAAAATTAGAGAACTAAGTGATACACTAAAGAGAAATAATATAGGCATAATTGGTATCCCAGAGGAGGAAGAGAGAGGGAAAGGTGCTGAAGGGGTACTTGAAGAAATAATAGCTGAGAACTTCCCTGAACTGGGGAAGGAAAAAGGCATTGAAATCCAAGAGGCACAGAGAACTCCCTTCAGACGTAACTTGAATCGATCTTCTGCACAACATATCATAGTGAAACTGGCAAAATATAAGGATAAAGAGAAAATTCTGAAAGCAGCAAGGGGTAAACGTGCCCTCACATATAAAGAAAGACCTATAAGACTCGTGACTGATCTCTCTTCTGAAACTTGGCAGGCCAGAAAGAATTGGCACGAGATTTTCAGTGTGCTAGACAGAAAAAATATGCAGCCGAGAATTCTTTATCCAGCAAGTCTGTCATTTAGAATAGAAGGAGAGATAAAGGTCTTCCCAAACAAACAGAAACTGAAGGAATTTGTCACCACTAAACCAGCCCTACAAGAGATCCTAAGGGGGACCCTGTGAGACAAAGTACCAGAGGCATCACTACAAGCATAAACATACAGACATCACAATGACTCTAAACCCGTATCTTTCTATAATAACACTGAATGTAAATGGGCTAAATGCGCCAACCAAAAGACATAAGGTATCAGAATGGATAAAAAAACAAGACCCATCTATTTGCTGTCTACAAGAGACTCATTTTAGACCTGAGGACACCTTTAGATTGAGAGTGAGGGGATTGAGAACTATCTCTCATGCTACTGGAAGCCAAAAGAAAGCTGGAGTAGCCATACTTATATCAGACAAACTAGACTTTAAATTAAAGGCTGTAACTGCTAGGAATTTATCCAAGGGATACAGGAGTACTGATGCATAGGGGC
Organism: Prionailurus bengalensis; assembly: GCF_016509475.1. NCBI lineage: Eukaryota > Metazoa > Chordata > Mammalia > Carnivora > Felidae > Prionailurus > Prionailurus bengalensis. The sequence continues at coordinate 53,222,160 of NC_057354.1, read as the reverse complement.
ACTTGTACCCCAATGTTTATAGCAGCACTCTCAACAATAGCCAAATTATGGAAAGAGCCAAAATGTCCATCAACTGATGAATGGATAAATAAATTGTGGTTTATATACACAATGGAATACTACGTGGCAATGAGAAAAAATGAAATATGGCCTTTTGTAGCAACCGGATGGAACTGGAGAGTGTGATGCTAAGTGAAATAAGCCATACAGAGAAAGACAGATACCATATGGTTTCACTCTTATGTGGATCCTGAGAAACTTAACAGGAACCCATGGGGGAGGGGAAGGAAAAAAAAAAAAAGAGGTTAAAGTGGGAGAGAGCCCAAGCATAAGAGACTGTTAAAAACTGAGAACAAACTGAGGATTGATGGGGGTTGGGAGGGAGGAAAGGGTGGGTGATGGGTATTGAAGAGGGCACCTTTCGGGATGAGCACTGGGTGTTGTATGAAAACCAATTTGACAATAAATTTCATATATAAAAAAATTAAAAATAAATAAATAAAAAACCAAAAAAAAATAAAAATAAAAAAAGAAAAGAAAAGAGTATCAAGTTAGACAGTATAGCTTACCCTTCCCAATATTAGTTAAAAACAGGAACCCAATATTAAAATATAGAAGTATTTTACTCTTTTCTTCCAATATCTGAACATTCTGCCTTATCTTTGCTTGTTTGTGTTCTTAATATGTTTTTTCTATGTTTTGACATAAATTTAATCTTTCCTATATGAAAAAAGAGCCCCAACGAATGAAAGAAACATTTGGGCAAGAATTACCTCCAAAGAGTACTTTCATCAAGGTAGACTAGAAGAATTTAAATGCTTTAGGCATTTGATAAATACTATGTATAAACAAAAGTAGTGAAACTGCCTGCATTATAGATGAAAATAAGTATAAACACGATGGAAGTGTTGCTTGTAGTTTCTGCTGTGAACAGGGAGTATAAATTAGAATCATTTGATGTAGCATCAGAAGTTTCGGGTAAAATAAGAATGCAGAAAAGTAAATGAAAGTTGGATAAAGTAATGAAAAACCAAGAAGAAACATTGAAGCCAAAGAAAAAAGGGGAAAGAAAGGCAAAATCAAGATGAGTATTAAATTTCATAAAAAACATGGAGATCAGAGAAAAAATTGATCTATAGATTGATGAGCTCCACAGATAAAATAACATTTGGATATATTTTTTTCCTTTTGAGGCAAAATATATTTGTTTATTATGTGGTATGGGACATTTGATTTTCACTGAAAGGTGTTATATCCACTGCATGTTCTCTCTCTGTGGATCAAGGTTTCTGAGCCTCAAAACAAATCCATTAAAATTTGAAAAGCAAAACAAACAAAAAATGATGAACAACATTATTCGTTTTTTTTCTTATTTGTGAAGATTCTCTAGTCATCTAATATAATGCTATGCAAGCTTATTTTCCTGACAGATTCATATCAAAGCATGGAAAAATCCAGCCAGAAGGCTGTAAATGATAGCCTTCATTTGATAAACAAACATTTCTTTCTCTTGTACTTTTTCAGTGAAATCTCTTTGGTGCTTTTACTCAGTTTCCCTAATGACTGCTTCACTAGGCTTTCATTATGCATCCAACCCTTGAGGGAAGTGGAAGCATAGATGATCCTACCAAGAGTCAGCAAATTAAGACATGGATGATTCAGTTTCTCCCATTACCTTCCTCCAGATTAACCTCTTCCCAGGGAATTAGTATGAGTGAGAAAAACTTCTCATGAAAACAAATTTAATCCTCATTAAGATTTTACCTGGTTAAAGGTTAAGGTATTAACTCTCCCAAGAAATGCTTCAAAGTCCACAGAAATAAATGAATTGAAATTCATATTCATAACAGGACTCTTTGTTGATAGGACCTTGTCTTAGGACCCTTCAATCTCATCTGATAAATATTTGCTCTCTGTAGCCACGTATAGGGTTATCCTTTTAGAGAGACTATAACATTAAAACTTTTTTTTCAGTCCTGTTTCCTTACTACTGAAGAAACTGCAAATAAAAATCTGGCTTCATATTTTCTAGCAAGTTATTTGTATTTCCATTCCCATACAAATATTTCATCTTGATTTCTAGGACCCTCAACTTGATCCTATTGGGGTTTGTTTCACATGGGCTTTGTTTTTCAGATGCAATAATACTGAATACCTGTTTTGAGGAATTCTCCACCTGTATATTTGTGTCTTCAAACCAAATATAATTCCTGAAACACCCGTTTCCAATTGCCCGATTTTCTACAAGAGTAGTTTTCCTGGGTGAACTTGGTGTCTCCACCTACTTGTATCTCCTCTTATGCTGCCCCTCAAAAAATTCATGTACACTCACTGTCTCCACATTTTGTTTCATTGTCTCTTGAGCCCAGTTCTGTCAGGCCCTGTCCCCAATATGCCAACAAAAATAATCCTTGTCAAGACCACCAGCCACCCCCATCTTTCCAAGGCCAATGTCAATTTTCAGGGCTTACTTGAATTGTGTTTAGTGGCACACGACACAGCTGATCACTCCTTCCTTCCATAAATACATTCTTCTCTTGGGATCACACTGTCTCATGGTTCTTTCCCTCCCTTAAGTTATGTTCTTCTCAGTGTTCTTCTCTAGTTCCTTTTCATATCCCTACCATTTCAATGGTAAATGTCCCCAAGCCTCCCTTTTCTTTTTTCTCTCTCCTAAGATGATTTCATTCCGTGTCATATCTATAGATGTATTGTATAAACCAGGAACTCCCAAATTCATATTTACACACTAGAACTCCACCCTGAGTTCCTACCTCCAGCAATGCCCTGTTCATTTGTGTAGCTAATATGGATCTCCAAAACAATTGGTCAAAAATTAGACTTTTGACTCTTTAACTCACCACAACTCCCACCCAAATCTACTCCTCTCATGATCTTACATTGCTCAGTAAGTGGACACTCCAAAATGACTCCAATTGATACCTCTGGTCCAATACCTCACCTTCCCATATAGCTCTAGCTTCTAGGCCATCCATTTTTCCACTTTGTAAGCTTGTTTCTATCTCAGAAGTAAGAGTAGAGAGCCTGCAGTAATGCTTTTTGTTGGGCTTTTAAAGACTCAAAAACAAAAACATAAACAAAAAACCACCCCAAAGACTAGTCCATATTTTTAAAGTTCTAGAATTAATCCCAAGTCATTTTCTCACCTTTCTTAGGCACACATGCACAAATTCACACCAACTTCCTGACCCTGGTCACAGTTATCTTGCATGCAACTTTATCAATGCCCCACATTGGGAACAGTGTTTTGTACAGCTGTTTTTCTGCCACCACAAATGTTATGTTAAAAACTCATGCTCAAATATGGACTGTAGAGTGAAAATTGTCTCCATTTTCCCTAATCTTTTTCCTGTTTCTTTGGATAGCATTTTTGTCCACTGGCCGATAGCATCCATGAGTGACTATTTCTGTAGTTCTTTTAGCTTATGGAGATAAAAATTAAAAAGTGGTGTTATCTGTGATTTGGAAATTGTTTTTTGCTTGGCATTAGTTTTGGATCTCCCATTTTTCATAGAAAGAGACATTCTGGGCTGTGGTTTGTTCCATCTTTAATTTTATCAGCCATTAATTAAAAACAAAAAGATCACTAATGCACCCAGACTGAAAAGTTTCAATAAACAGTCAGATTGGAAGGGAATTTTATCATTTTTTCATTCTGAAATATGTATTTAGTTTTCTATTTCGTCACTGTAGGAGGAAAATAATCTTGCTAAGGGCCAGGGCTTTGTGATAGGGAAAAATCTTGGTAAGCATTTGCCTCTTTGCAGTTATCTGCATTACTGTGAAGTGGCACAAAGGCAAGAGCCTACTCCCCTAAAGAGACAGAAAACAACACTCAGTGGGCAGCAATGCCATTTCTGGAATCACCATAGGTGTCATAGCTTATTATCTTTCACACAAAGTAGCACAGAGGAAAAAGTTTCCCATTAGACTTACCAGGGAAGGTTACTGATGGAAAGGATTCAGAGGAGTCATACAAGCCCTCTCCCAGACTTCAAGAATGTGTCTACATAAATTATTCCCTGCAGATGAGAACATTCTCTATTGTAAATGTGTCCAGAGAACCAACAAGTCTTCATTTCCCTAGGGCAATCAGAAAGGATGTGTTCATGTTTAATTTTCATTGTTAAGGGATTTAAAAACCTAGATAGATTTAACTATAAGATTCTGTGAGATTTTCATGAACAGAAATGACTTATCCTTATAGAAAGTCTATTCTGCCCCCAATCAATAGGCAGAATTAAAGATGTTGAAATGTAGGCTACTTATAGTTAGAAAAATAGGTAAGTAAATGCAAATCTATTATTGTAGTAGTGCCACATCTCTAATTTCCTTGGTTGAATTAAGAAAACAAAATAAAAAAATCAGTTAAATTATTAGTAATTTTCATTTCTTTCTGGTTTTTTTTAACAGTATTTGTTCCTGGGATATCTTCTTTTTGCCTGTAAGCTGAGCTGTCAGCCCATATATTAATTTCAACTCATTTCTTATACAAAAATAAGGTAAAGCTGAAGTCCATCTGGAGAAACTTTATTAAAAGTTTCTAGACTCAGAATTGAGTCCACTTGTTGAGTTATAAAAGGCTGTATTACTCTATTCCTTCCCTTGTACAAATTTTTGTTCACAGAGCATTGACAGGGTGCAGGCTATTTTTGAGGCATTTCCAAAAGTGAAGTGATGGCAGAACTCAGATTGATGCAGTTCTTGGGTGTTCTTGATTAGTCACTAATTACCTCCGTGCTAGCCAGAAATGTCCCTACTGTCTCTCAGAATAGTACAGTTCAAAAAAGGAAGAAAGAGAAAGAAGAAAGAAAAAGAAAGAAAGAAAGAAAGAAAGAAAGAAAGAAAGAAAGAAAGAAAGAAAAAGAAAGAAAGAAAGAAAGAAAGAAAGAAAGAAGAAAGAAAAGCAGCCATCAATATGTTTTTTTTTAATTTTTTAAACGTTTTTATTTATTTTTGAGACAGAGAGACAGAGCATGAGCAGGGGAGGGGCAGACCCAGAATCTGAAGCAGGCTCCAGGCTCTGAGCTGTCAGCACAGAGCCTGACACAGGCTTGAACCCACGGACAGTGAGATCATGACTTGAGCTGAAGTCAGCCACCCAACCAACTGAGCCACCCTGGTGCCCCAGTCATCAATATGTTTTTAAACTGCTTTGGTACCTGTCTTCCTGGTGTCCATTAGTTTACTGTTTCACTAAAAGTGGAATGAAGGGGATTTGGTACAAGCTGTTAGCGGATGAATGACAGTTCAGGTAGCACCTTATAATTTCTGCTAACAGAAATAAAACTATCAGAAGTTAATTAATTTTATTTTTGTAGAATAGAGAGCCTGTCACATACTGGATGTTTAATAAGTTTTTACTAACCATATAAAGGAATAAATGCACGATTATCGTAGAACTGGTGCTTCTATTATCCTTAAATGTGAGTTAGTTTAGTTTAGTTCCCCACCACCACCCAGTGGACTACTTTGGCTGCCATTTGCATAGGGATTGATGCTGACTGAGAGAGACAGCCAAAGTCAAAGTCAAAGTCAAAGATGATTGCACCTTACTTGAGGGAATGAAATGGGTGCCAAGTAGTTTTCTGCAAAGCTGAAATTGGCTGCTTTTGCAGAATTTGGATGTGGAAAAATATGAAATGATTTTGACCAGCTAATGTAATTCCTTTAAGATTCTAGTTTTACAACAGCTTTTAATATTTAAAAAGAGAGGGACACTGGATGTCATTGTTTAGCAGTAGCTAAGACATGAGTAAGACATCTAAATTATTTTCACTGGAAAGAAATTTTCTGTGATGTTCACCACGTTGATTCTTTCACCTTCTCCTTTCTCCTTAGTGGAGAATTCTACCCTTGTCTCCTAATAAATAGACTGAAGATAGAGAAACACCTTCCCCTCTTATTGTGTGACTCTGCCTGTCTTTGCAGCCTCCTTTTGCAGCATTAGTTCTTTTTCTCTTCCTGCTGGCTATCCCAGCCTCCTTCCATACTCACCAGCCTTCCTCTTCACTTATTTCATCCCCTCCCCCGCCTCTCCTCTGGTAACTATCATTTTGTTCTCTATAGTTAAGAGTCTGTTTCTTGATTTGTCTCTCTTTTTCTCCCATTTGCTAGGTTCGTTTTGTTTCTTAATTCTACATATGAGTGAAATCATATGGTATTTGTCCTTCTCTGCCTTGCTTATTTTGCTTAGCATTATAGTCTCTAGCTCCATCCACATTTATATGGTAAATTAATCTTTCACAAAGGAGAAAATAATATACAATGGGAAAAAGACAACCTCTTCAACAAATGGTGTTGGGACAATTGGAGAGCAATATGCAAAAGAATGAAACTGGACCATTGGCCTACACCATATACTCACTTTGACTAAATGATTCAGCTATTAGAACTATGTGGAACTAAATAAAAGAAGTATAAATATTTAAAGCTGTCAAATAGGAAATAAGATATATAAACCAGGCACAATTTGTTACACAAAATGACCAAATATAATCATAAAAAATTCAAATACAACTTCTAGTAGTGACACATTTACATTGGAATGAAAGCCTCGGTGTATGACACATAAAATTGGAATTGATGAAAAAGGAAAGAGTAAAGTAAAAGATATGAAGAACTTGCCCATGATGCAGCTTGGAGAAGCAGAGAGAAAATATGAGAGAGAAATGGAAGATAAAATCCATAGGTTGGATATACATCTAATTGGAATTCTAGATAAAAGATATTGAAAGAATAAGGGAGAAATATTTGAAAATATAAAAGCAGGGAAAAAAAGAAAACCCTTAATCCTCAGATTCAGAAAGTGTAATGACTCCAGATAAAATGAAATCCACACCTAGATTCAGAACATGAAAACATATAAAGACAGAGAGAGACAGACAGTAAAAGCAGCCAGGGAGGGAAGATAGGTCACCTACAAAGGAAAGGCTTACTGCTCTCTTGATCATCTGTTGAAAGACAGACAATGGAAGAAAAATATCTTCAACTGTACTGAGAAAAAATAAATAGCTGTCAACCTAGAAGTCTATCATAGTATGTCCTTCTTTCAAGAATGGTAAAGAGATTTTTGAATTAATAAAAACAGAGATCACCAGAGAACTTCTCCAAAGGAATTTGTAAAGGAAGTATTTCAGGAGAATTGTGCATAACCTTAGATCAAAGGTCTGACTTACAAGAAGCAATGTAGATACCAAAGTCAATGAGAAATGCTGATCTCACAATTACTCTAACAGGCAATATCCTAAGCCCTTTACATGATTTAGCTCTTTTAATCCTCACTCCTGCACTATTACTTAGATCCTATCATCAAACAAGTTTAACTTGTCTAAGATTGCAAAATTAATATGTGGCAAAGGGATTCCAAGCAGGGAATGTGCTTGCAGATCCAGCTGCTAACTGCTGTGTTGTGCTGAATAACAATTATTGACATTATAAAACAATAATGATTATATCTAAAATGATTATATCTAAAAATCTAAAATTATATCTAAAATGATTATATCTAAAAATCAAATTATATATATAAAATGATTATATCTAAAACAATGATTATATCTAGATTTAGATTAAATCTAAAATGTGAGAAATGCAAGGTTACCACAGAAATACTGGGAAATTGCAAATAAGTTGAAGATGAAGTCCTAAGATCATTGCATTGTTCCTTAGTAAGGTAAAAACACTGAACTTTAGTTAACATGAGTGGTAAATTTTCTAGTATAATCACTGTAAGAATGTACAAACAACAATAATTTCCAAGCAAATAGAAGAAGAAATAATTGAATGAGAAAAATAAAAGAATACATATTTCAATTGCAAAGAAGCAAGGAAAAGAAATTTGAAAACTTTACAGGAAAAATAGCAAAAGCATAATAGGATGAAAGAAATAATTCCAAATATATCAGCAATCATTAGAAATGTAAAGAGACTGTTCTGTTTCAAAGACAAGGCTTAGCATTGTGGATTTTAGAAATTTATTCTCTTTATAAGAGATAAATATTTAAAATTAAAACACAAAAGAGGCATAACCTGCAAATACTTAACCAAAAGAACTGGAACAACTATATTAATATCTGAAAAGATAGATTTAAGTCAAATGAATTAATAATGATAAAAAGAGATCATTACACAATGTAAAATTTTCCAATGCTTTGGAAGACAGAAATTCTTTACTTATGTGGCAGACGTTCAAAATATACAAAGCAAAAACAGATTTACAAGACGGAAAGATCACTGTTTGTGAGATATTTTGATATGCCTCTCTCAGTAATTGAAAAATCAAACCAAAAACTTCAGTAAGAATATAAAAAATTTCAAGAGAAAGTTAGGAAGCTTTACCTCATGGACTTGTATAGAATAATGAATACCTCTACCTATTTCTTTATGTATATTCAAAAAGATTAATAGATTCAACCATATTACATAGGTGTGTGCATAATAATATTCTCAAGCAAACAAGAAACATTTATAAAAATTAAACTTAGCAAATTTAAAGTATTATCTAAAAATCCATTCTTACAGTATAATTCAATAAAATTAGAACACAACAGCAAAGGTCCATACATGTGGTAATTTAAGGTAATAAAAGAAATCAAAATAAAATTTGGAAAAGATTTATAGCAATGGTTTTAAATTTATACACAAATAACTTGGGGGTTGTGGGAAAATAGCATTTAGAAAGAACTTTATACATTTAATATTATTTATTAGAAAAGAAGGTATAAAATTAATGAGAATACAATAGAAAAAGTGCAAAAGGATGAATGCAAAGATAGAGGAAGGAAGGAAGTAATAATGATTTGAAATGAATGCCAAAGTACATATTTATACTACAGAAGATTGACAGCCAAGTTTTTTTCTTAGCAGATTTATAAAGTACATACATATATGGATAATAGAAATCTGAATCATGCTGATATCTCACTGTAGATCACTAGAGTAGCAGTGGACTACTCAATAATCATGATACTGATTACATATAGCAGAATAAAATTGTATCATAGTCTATACAATGCTTGTTAGATAATATAAGGGAATGTCTTTGTGACTTTAATATAGAGAAAGATTTCATCAATAAAAAATGATACGAACCATAAACAAAAGATTGGTACATTCAAGCTCTTTACAATTAAAAAAAATAAACTTTTGTTTGCCTGAAAACACCAAGTGAGAATAAAATCAACTGGAAACAGTTCAATGACCCATAAATAATAAAATGTGTAAATTAATTAAAGTATGTTAATAACATTAAATTTCATGCAAAGGTAAAGATGAGATACAGCTAAAGTCAGTATGGTAAATATTAAAAATATAATATAAGTGAAAGAAGTTTATCATAGAATCTTATATATATCATGATTTTATATAAATGAAGTGCAAAATATACTACTATAAATAAATACATATACATTCGGTATGTTTTGAACTTATGCATGCATATGTGTATGTATATATACACATATACATATATATAACTTTCAGTATATTCGTATTTAGGAATGAAAATATGTGGTAATTAGCAAAAGTGAGCAAAAATTATTCTACTGCCATGAAGAACTATGTCTATATCTCTACTTTATATATGTATTCTTTATGAGTCCTTATATTTAGACGTCATGAGTCTGTATCTCCACCTTTTTAATGTGGCTGGGGATGTACCTGGCCTTGGTCAATGGAACATTATCAAACGTAATGCAAACAGAGGTGTGAAAAGTGCCTGAAAAGTAGGGCTTCGGTTTTTGCATAACTTAGTACCCTAAAATCATTTGTGTGAGTCTGTCCTAGCCTGATGGAAGGTGAGAAGTACAACAGGTACACACCTGGGACACCTATGGTACTGGAAACATTCTATTTCTTTCATTTCAAATAATTCTATGGATTCTTATTTTAAATTCTTTTTCAGTTTATTTATTTTGAGAGAGAAAGTGTAAAGAGAGGGGAGGGGCAGAGAGAGGGAGAGAGGGAGAATCCCAAGCAGGCTCCTCCACACTGTCATCATGAAGCCCGACACAGGGCTCAAGCCCTTGAACTGTGAGATCATGACCTAGGCTGAAGTCAGACACTTACTGACTGAGCCACCCAGGAACCCCTGTATTCATCATTCATTTTTTTACTATCCTTCAATTGTATTCATATCTATTTTTTACTTTTTAATTCAGGATACATTTTAGTAGAAAGCTTTTTAAAAAGGAATAAATTATTAAATTTTATAACCAATTAAATGTTCATTAGAAACTGATTAAATAAATATAGTTTTAATCAAACCAAAATTGAGTTTACTACAGCAAACACTTACCAAAACTGTGCTTTAACAAGAAGAGTAAAAATTCCAGAATGAAATTCTTTTACATATAGAGGAAAGGAGAGCAAAATAATTGATAAATATGAAGATAAATCTTAAATATCACTGAATGTATAAAATAATAACAACAATAACTTACTTGGATTTAAAAAATCAACAAGTAGGATACAACAGCAACATGAAAAAACATTGACTGTGTTCTATACACTAGCAATAATAATTAAAAATTGAAATGAAAGAACAGACTTACAATAGAATACCGTTATAAAACACTTAGAGATACATTTAACACATATACACACAAGCTATACAGTGAGAATTATATAACATTGGTGAGAAAAATATTAAAGATCTAAACAAATAAAGAAATATACAAAGTTCATGGACTAGAAGAATTTACATTCTTAAGATGTCAATTCTTCCTCAAATTTTATTTATTTATTTATTTATTTATTTACTTACTTACTTATTTAGAAGAGTTATTTAAGTCTTTATTTTTTTAATTTTTATTTTTTTAATATAATTTATTGTCAAATTGGCTAACATATCGTGTGTAAAGTGTGCTCTCAGTTTTTGGGGTAGATTCTGTGGTTCATCTTTTATATACAACACCCAGTGCTCCTCCCAACAAGTGCCCTCCTCAATGCTCATCAGACATTTTCCCCTCTCCCCCACTCCCTCAATTTGTTCTCTGTATTTAAGAGTCTCTTATGGTTTCTCTTTCTCTTTCTCTTTCTCTTTGTTTGTAATTATTTATTTCCCCTTCCCTTCCCCCATGGTCTTATGGTAAGTTTCTCAAGATCCACATATGAGTGAAAACATATCATATCTGTCCTTCTCTGAATGACTTATTTCACTCAGCATAATACATTCCAGTTCCATCCACGTTGCTTAAAATGGCATGAGGTCATTCATTCTTGTTGCAAAGTAGTATTCCATTGTATATATAAACCACATCTTCTTTATCCATTTATCAGTTGATGGACATTTAGGCTCTTTCATAATTTGGCTATTGTTGAAAGCACTGCTATAAACATTGGGGTACATGTGCCCCTATGAATCAGCACTCCTGTATCCCTTGGATAAATTCCTAGTAGTGTTATTGCTGAGTCGTTGGGTAGTTCAATTTTTAATTTTTTGAGGAACCTCCACACTATTTCCAAAGTGGCTGCACTAGTTTGCACTCCCACTAACAGTGCAAGAGAGTTCCCGTTTCTCCACATCCTTGCCAGCATGTGTAATTTCCTGAGTTGTTCATGTTAGCTACTCTGACAAGTGTAAGGTGGTATCTCAGTGTGGTTTTGATTTGTATTTCCCTGATGATGAGTGACGTTGAGCGTTTTTTCATGTGTCTGTTTGCCATCTGGATGTCTTCTTTGGAAAAGTGTCTATTCATGTCTTCTACCCATTTCTTCACGAGATTATTTGTTTTTTTGTTATTGAATTTAGTAAGGTCTTTATGGATTTTGGATACTAGCCCTTTATCCAATATGCCATTTGCAAGTATCTTTTCCCATTCTGTTGGTTGTCTTGGTTTTGTTGATTGTTTCCTTTGCAGTGCAGAAGCTTTTTATCTTGATGAGGTACCAATAGTTCATTTTTGCTTTTAGTTCCCTTGCCTTTGGAGATGTGTCGAGCAAGAAATTGCTGCCGCTGAGGTCAAAGAAGTTGTTGCCTGCTTTCTCCTCTAAGGTTTTGATATCTCACATTTAGGTCTTTTACCCATTTTGAGTTTATTTTTGTGTGTGGTGTAAGAAAGTGGTCTGGTTTGATTCTCCTTCATGTTGGTGTCCAGTTCCCCCAGCACCATTTGCTAAGGAGACTGTCTTTTTTCCAGTGAATGCTCTTTCCTGTTTTGTCAAAGAATTAGTTGGATACATTTGTGGGTCTAATTCTGGGTTCTCTATTCTATTTTATTGGTCTATGTGTCTGTTTTTGTGCCAATACCATACTGTCTTGATGATTACAGCTTTGTGGTTGAGGCTAAAGTCTTGGATTGTGATGCCTCCCGCTTTGGTTTTCTTCAAGATTGTTTTGGTATCCATGGTCTTTTGTGGTTCCATATAAATTTTAAGATTGTTTGTTCTAGCTTTGAGAAGAATGTTGGTGCAATTTTTACTGGGATTACATTGAATGTGTAGATTGCTTGGGTAGTATTGATATTTTAACAATATTTATTTCCAATCCATGAGCATGGAATATTTTCCCATTTCTTTGTGTTTTCTTCAATTTCCTTCATAAGCTTTCTATATTTTTCAACATATAGATCATTTACATCTTTGGTTAGATTTATTCCTAGGTATTTTATGGTTCTTGGTGGAATTGCAAATGGGATCAATTTCTTGATTTCTCTTTCTGTTGCTTCATTTTTGGTGTATAGAAATGCAACCAATTTGTATACATTGATTTTGTACCCTGTGACTTTGCTGAATTCATGTATCAGTTCTAGCAGTCTTTTTTGTGGAGTCTGTTGGGTTTTCCATGTAGAGTATCATATCATCTGTGAAAAGTGAAAGTTTGACTTCTTTGCCAATTTGGTTGCCTTTTACTTCATTTTGTTGTCCGATTCCTGATGCTAGAACTTCCAACACTATGTTAAACAACAGAGGTGAGAGTGGGCATCCTTGTCATGTTCTTGATCTCAGTGGAAAAGCTCAGTTTTTCCCCATTGAGGATGATGGGGCTCATTAACTGTGGGCTTTTTATATATGGCTTTTAATATGTATAATTATGTTTCTTCTATCCCGACATTCTTGAGGTTTTTTATTAAGAAAGTATGCTGTATTCTGTCAAATGCTTTTTCTGCATCTATTGATCAAACTAATTTATATATCCAGAACAATTCAATAAAAATCCCAGATTCCTTTTAGAAATTATTAAACTGATTCTAAAATTTATATGAAAAAAAGGATTAAGAAAAGCCAAAAACATTTTGAAAAAAGAAAACAAATTTGGAGGAATTTCACTACTGTATTTCAAATCGTATTTTGCAGCTACAGGAATTAAGGAACTGTGATATCAGAATAAGAATAAATAGTAGAGGCATCTGGGTGGCTCAGTTAGTCTGACTCTGGATTTGGGCTCAGGCTATGATCTCACTGTTGGTGGTATTGAGACCCACTTCAGGCTGTGTACTGATAACGTGGAACCTGCTTGGGATTCTTTCTCTCTCTCCCTCTCTCCCTCTCTCTCTTTCTGCTCCTCCCTCACTCTCTATCTCTCTCAAAATAAGTAAATAAACATTTTTTAAAAAGAATAAATACTATATCACTAGAAAAGAATAAAGAGTCCAAAAATAGACCATTTATATACTTAATTGATTTCCAACAAAGGGGTAAATGTAACTCGATAGAGAATCATCTTTCTAACAAATGGTCCTGAAATAACTGGATATCAATGCAGACAATAAATAAATAAACCTTGACCTTTATGTCTTACCATAACAAAATTAACTCAAAATGATCATACCCCTAAACATAAAAGTTAAACTACAATAGTAGAAATAATAGAACAAATATTTGTAACTTTGGGGTATGTAAAATTGCATAGGCCAGATGTAAAAATCAGGAGTCATAAAAGAAAAAAAATAAGCCTTTAAAAAGTTACAATTTTTACCCTTTATAAAATTTTTAATCTTTATTTGTTTTTGAGAGACAGAGACAGAGTGCAAGCAGGGGAGGGGCAGAGAGAGGAGACACAGAATCCAAAACAGGCTCCAGGCTTTGAGTTGTCAGCACAGAGCCTGATGTGGGGCTTGAACCCAAGAAGTGTGAGATCATGACCTGAGTCTGAGCTGGACGTTTAACCAAATAAGCCACCCAGGCGCCCCAACAACTTATACCCTTTAAAAGACATGACGTTTAAAAAATGATAAAACAGTCAGACTGGGAGAAAATGTTTGCAGTATGTATCATATCAAAAAGGCTTGTATCAAGGATGTATAAAGAGCTCTTACAACTTCATAAGAAAAAAAGAAATAACTCGATAAAAATAGGCAGAAGATTGGAACATTCAAAGGTACATCAATGGCAAATGAACTCATAAATATATGCTCAACAACATTAATCATTAAGGAAATGCAAATATAAACCACAGTGTGATAACACTGAACATTCAGTAGAATGCTTAAAATTTAAAAGTCTGAAAACTTTAAGTGTTGGGATAAGTATAGAGAAATTAGAAGTCTCATATGTTGGTGGAGGGATATAAAATGGTACACTTATTTTATAAATCAGTTTGGGAATATTTTTTGAGTTAACCATAGACAATGTTATCCAGAACCTAGTTATGGGTTTTTACTGAAAAAAAAAGTCGAGTTGACAGAGTATTTCTCATATGTACACAGAGTCCATGTTTTCTTTATTTCTAGTATATAGACTTGCACCTGGTAGAGTTTTAGATATAAAGTAATTCATATTCCTCTGACCTGCCTCCACTGTGTAACTCCTTTCACCTTTGGAGATCCCCATTGAAATGCGAATGTATTGAGGGGCAAACCTCTCAGCGATTAAGCTTGTCTTCAAGCTTAGAAGGGTCTAGAAAATGTCTTCTTGGAGACAACAAACTGTTGTCTCCCAACTTCTGCCACAAAGCTACTTGTACACACGTTGAATTTCCCTAGAATTTTACCCCATTCTCTTCTCACTTATTAGTACCTGGCTGTCCTCACCTGTCTAGTAGCTTCTAATGTTGGCTCTGATGAACAAACTGCTGGCTCTCCTAACCTTAACAGACTTCTCTGTAGCATTTTCACCTGTGGACCATGTCATCCTTCTCTAACTCCCTTTTCCCTTTCCTTTGGGTTCCATGGCACAGGTTTGTCTTACATTTCTTGCTATTCTGCATTTTCTTTCACTGCCTCCCCTTCTGCCTGTGTTGTAAATTATTCATTTTATGCATTTGATTTAGTTTTAAATTGGATCTCTTTTTTTACATACATCTCTATTATTCTGGATTTATCTGTTTTCCTAGGTGATTTTATCTCTTTTTTCCCCAACAGCTTCCTCACTAATTTACAAATATATCCAAGTCTACACCAGAAATTAACATTTCTTTTTATATCTTAGAGAAAAATATACTGGCCATTTGTTTAAGATTGAGTCTTTCACATTTCCCCTCCCCTTACAACCACCTTTTCTTATCATATTAATTATGTCATCTTCTATAACTTTATCTCCTGGCTTCTTCACTTCAGCTTCTCTCTCTCTTTCTCTCTCTCTCTCTTTCTCTCTCTTTCTCTGTCTCTCTCTCTGTCCCCCCCCGCCACACACATAGAGTTACAGTTTGTGACTATATACATATATATATATATACACATATATATATATACATATATATGTACATATATATATGTATATATAACTGTAAAACTAAAAAATATATATGTATATATAACTGTAAAACTAAAACCAATTTTTCCAGGTTTCTCTTCCACAAGTCTTTCAAACTATTTGTCTCACACTCTCCAATATTATTCTCCATTCTGTAGAGATAAACGTTAAAAGTTAGAGCGCTGAATGAATTTTTTTTCTGAAAATTATTGCAAGCAATTGAAAATAAGGAGTTGCAGCCCAAAATATCTTGCAACTATAACTACAGAGCTCACTGCAGTGATTACTGTAATGTGCAGTGTGGCAGAGTTACCGTTGCCATGGGAACCATAAATTTGATTTTCTGGGGTTTTGTGTGTACAAAATCTCAACTATAATACTGCCTTCACATATTGTCTTTTTCATCTGTCATACATGTACTTGGGTCCAAAGTAGGTCACCCAAACTAAAGACAGAAGTGTTGTCTGCTTTCTTCAAAGATCTTTGTGTTACATCAGCAGTATCAGAGTTAATTCAGAAAGCGCATATATAAAAAATATTTTTGATCTTACTTCAAACATAATAGATTGATGTCTTCCAACCCAGGTTATACCATTCCTTGGAATAAAAATCCCCTCTATATTTTCAGCTTTTGATCTATTCACCTTTAAAATGTTTATGAGACTTGGTGCTATTTGCGTGGATGACAGGCTATGTAGTCTTATCAATGTTTTGTTCGTTATCTTTTGTTTTCTGATAATTCCTTGATATGTTATTTCTGAGTAGATTATCTCTTGGCTTCAGTCTTTTAATAGAATGAAGCTCAACTCATCACCTGAAAAGGAATGCTTTAACTAATACCCATAATACAGTGTTCTTTTCTATTTATATGAGCTCTTTGAAACACTGGGAAATCATATCTCTAGGACTTTAATGAAGAGAAAGTTTGAATTGCTGTGGATATAAAGTCCTGGTAGACTCTAGATTTAGCTTTTACTCCCTGTTATGGGTCTGCCTTGACATAGCAGGAAATGTTGGCTTTCTCATTAACTACAGAAACACAGACGATGTTCCAAGTTTATTTGGCTACAGTGAATCAGAAGATTATTTTCATCTATTTTTCCCTGGAGAAAGGTCAACAAGAATTTCTCATGACAAGCTTTGTCATGGCTAACAGAAGCACCTCATGTTATTTAGCTGTTGCTTCCACATATTTTATAATGGGTGAGGGATGTTCATGATCGTTTGCTCAATAAACTCGGACACTATACTGTTTTACCTTGGAGACTTTACATTGTTGCAATTTTCTCATTTCTTTCATGTAGGTAGACAAATTCTAAGTTCAACCACTCTTAACAGAGCTCTGGAGTTGTTGATTAAAACCCTGCTTGATTGAAAGCATTTTTAAAATAATTGTTTGAATAAAAACATAGAAAAGAATATGACAGTTATATTGATGCTGGTTTCAATAAGATGTATTGTGATGTATTGCACTAGCCACAACTAAATTAACACTTCAGAGACAAGATGACATATTTAACAAACTCAGTCATTTGTAATGATGAGAGGGTGACTCATCACAAACTATTCAAAGACAAAGACAGCGTTCATTGTGTGAACATGTCTGCAGGCGGATTCTATGGTGTCACTTGTATCCTGCACGTGTGTAATTCACCTGAATAATTTTCAGAAGCCTAAATACTCTGAATTACTCAGTGTAGAACAAAGGACTGAGGAAAGAAGATAGGATAAATTAAAAAAAAACACACAATTACTGTATCAATTAACTAGATCATTTAGCAAACATTTATTTAAATTTTTTTTCAACGTTTATTTATTTTTGGGACAGAGAGAGACAGAGCATGAACGGGGGAGGGGCAGAGAGAGAGGGAGACACAGAATCGGAAACAGGCTCCAGGCTCTGAGCCATCAGCCCAGACTGCGCCACCCAGGCGCCCCAGCAAACATTGATAAGCTTTTAGAGAGCTGGGTACCATATGAGTAGCAAACATCCCCAATGTTTAATTTCAGGTATGTCTGTACTGAAATAATTATGTGAAGAGAGATGTGAGGATTGGCTTTGATAAATGGTCTTGATTAAATTCATGCTAAATGGCAGCAAAACATTACATGAAAGAAAATCCAACATGTTGGATGGGACTCAATCCATTGAAATACATAGAAATCCTGAATAAAATATAATAACAATAATAAAAACAAAACTGTTTTGTCAATCACCTATATATTCTCAAAAAAAGGCTGTGATGAAAATAGTAGTGAAATTTCACTAAATTCCTATTAGATAGGATAGGTAAAATCCAGAAAGCTAAAAAATACCAATTTATAGAGAGGATGTGGAGAAACAGGAACTATTTTATTGCTGGTAGGAATGCAATATGATACACTGTCTTTGGAAGACAGTTTCTTAAAATGCTAAACAAAGTATAACCATATGACCCAACAATTATGCCCCAAGGTATTCATCTGACTTATAAACTGATGTCCACACTGAAATCTCCATGCAAATGTTTATCCCTAAATGTCAAAAATTGGAAGCAAAACTGGAAGCAAGCCAAGATGTCCTTCAATAAGTGAATGGATAAAATCCATACAATGCGATAATATTCAGCACTAAAAAGGAATGTACTATCAATCCATGAAACGAATGGAGGAATCTTAAATTCACACTGCCAAGTGAAAGAATCTATT
Source organism: Prionailurus bengalensis (assembly GCF_016509475.1). Classification (NCBI taxonomy): domain Eukaryota; kingdom Metazoa; phylum Chordata; class Mammalia; order Carnivora; family Felidae; genus Prionailurus; species Prionailurus bengalensis. Next base: position 53,203,818 of record NC_057354.1, on the reverse strand, counting down.
GTATGTTTCTAACATATGATGTTCCAGAAAAAAACCTAAACTGTAGGAATTGAAAACAGACCAGCGATTGTCAGGGCCTTGAGAAAAGAAAATAGAGGAAAAAAGATTTTCTTCATGATTTTCTCTATTTCTTCCACTAAATAAACATCTTTTTATTTTAATTAAAATAGTTTCTGACTTACAGGAAAATTGCAAATACAGAGAATTCCTGGGACACTGGGGGGTCTCAGTTGGTTAAGCATCCAGTTCGACTCAGGTGATGATATTGCAGTTCACTAGTTGGAGCCCTGCATTGGGCTATCTGTTATCAGCAGGGAGCCTGCTTCAGATCCTGTCTTCTTCTCTCTCTACCCCTCCCCACTTGTGTGCACTCTCTCTGTCTCAAAAATAAATATTTAAAAATTTTTTTTTAATCTTCAAAATACACCTGTAATTCTTATGTATCCAAACCCAGTTTCTCTTATTATTTTACTTTGGTGTTTGTCACAAACAAATATTGATATACTAACTGGAATCCATCCTCTGTTCAGATTACCTTATTTTTTTAGCTTACTTTATTTTTTCTATCGTATGTCCTTTTTATGCTCAGCATCCCATCTAGGATACCACATTACATTAAACACTACCTCAGCCTGGTGTCCGAGGTCAATATCAACTATGTTAAGTCTTGTTGACAATAGGCACTGCTGACATGATTGATGAAAATGGCACTCTACCCCTGTGGTCTTCCTTACCCAAACCCACAAACCCAGTCTAATCATGAGTAAAACAGCCAACAAAACCCATCCTGAGGAACATTCTACAAAATGGTTGGCCAGCACTCCTCAAAACTGTCAAGGTCATCAAAACAAAGAGTCTCAGAAACTGTCACAGCCAAGAAGTACTTAAAAAAAACAAAAAATTAAATGTTATATAGTCCTCTGGATGGGATCCTTGGACACTCTAGTAGTTTGAGAATTAGGTTAAAACTAAGGAAATCCAAATAAAATATGGTCTTAGTGAATAATAATGTATCTATATTGGTTCATTGATTGGGACAAATGCACCATTCTAATCTAAGATGGTATGATTAAGAAAAATCAATATGGGGCATAAGTGAACTCTGTACTACCTTTGCAATTATTTGTAAATATAAAGCTGTTCTACAACAGCAACAAAAAACCCATGATGACCAACTTAAGCATAGAGATATTTTTTAAATTGTCCAAAATATTACAAATGAATAGCAGAAAAAAGATTCAAACATAATGGTAGAGTCAGAGTGAATATCAACATGAAAAATAAAGATAAAGAAAGAAAGAAAAAATAAAGAAAAATAAAGAAAGAAAAAAAAAAGATGTTTCCAGGAGCCAAAAACAAAGAGGTAACTATAGCCAATAAGAAATGGTAAGAGGGAGCTGACCTTTTTGTGGCCCTGATATTCAGGCCTCAGGACTGTGGCCTGACTTCAGTGCCCATGTGAGGAGACCAGATATGGCTTTGATTGTATTAGGCAGGCAGTGAGAGCAGAGACTCTTGCATAAGCCCAGACATTTGAAAAGCTTGCCTGTTTGTAAAAGGAAAATAAAAACGTAGGCTACCAGTCCTGGGAATCTAGGGAAAATGTGCTCTTAGCCTAGGGGAAATTCTCAGTGACTTAAAATTTCCTCTGGATGCTAAACAGCACCAGATAGGTATACTGAGTTGTCCAGAAGTTTCCAAATTTTAATTCCCATCCATGAGTTTTTGCTGATGTAGTGGTTTGGGGATTAGAAAAGAGAAATGCAAAAGTTTTCCTGCTGTAAGACTGTTGGTGTGAGGCTGGCCCTGGAGGCCTTGTTCATCTGGTTAGCACCTGATACCTAACAGAGGACCAAATGTCCAGACAGGGACAGGAAGGACAGGTAAACAGCAGGAGCACAGAAAACTCTGCTGGTCTCTGCAGGCTGGGTTAGATGGCTCCTCTCTGCCATCAGGTTTTCCCATAACAATGGTAAGGGCTGAATGAAGCTCCTATATGGCTGTATTATCCACAGGAGTGTCCACTCACTGATGGCACAGGGCCAGATCATCCCATGGCTGATGGCCACCTCTCACACGTAGTACAGACTTGGTAAACATATTACCCTGCAGGCACAGCCTTCGTAATTTTGAATGACTCCCTGTGGGAGATGGGATAAAGCTTCATGTCTGGCTCCCAGCCACCTCCTCAGGCTTACATAGGATGGTATTTTGTGCCTTCCTATCCAATCTTTGTCCAAATGATTTAACCAGTCAAAAGTCATGTTTTTCTGGATAACTTGTTGTCACCTCAAGTCGAGCACAGCTGAAACAGAGTGAATTCTTCTTTTTCCTCTAAACATTATGCTATAGTCTTATTTTCTTGATGAATTTTTTTATAATTACCATTTTAGAATTTTTTAATATTTACTTATCTATTTATTTTGAGAGAGAGTGAGAGAGGGGTGGCTGAAGGGACAGAGAGAGAGAGAAAAGGAATCCCAAGGAGACTCTGCACTGTCAGCACAGACTTCAATGCAGGGCTTGAATTCATGAACTGCGAGATCATGACCTGAGCCTAAGTTAGACACTTAACTGACTGAGCCACCCATGTATCCCTCTTGATGATTTTTAACATTACCAAACAGAATGGTCCTGGGCTGCTGAGGTGAAGTGCCCCCTTCAGCCCTGCTTTCTTCTGGGACCCACCCTTAGACTGGTCCTAATTGGTCAATGCTATGTTCAGACTGACCACAATCCAGACCCGTGCAAGTTGTGTGCTGTGCTCCTTGGTGCCATGCACTTTATAAGCTGTATGTTCAGAGGACAATAAATCTGATTTTAAAAGTTGATAGAATTTGAGCATGGGGAGTGGCTTTCAGGACTGTGTACATTTGAGGTTCCTAAAGTCAACTAGAAAGATATTTTTAAAAAATCCTTGTTTTACTCCTTCTTCAGGTTATTATATTTCTTTGCAGACAAGCTAGGGGGTTCAAAAACTTAACCCAACTACCTACTTTATCTATAGAGGACTGTCAGACCAAGGTTGCATAGTTGCCAAGTTAAATAGTAGATTCTGCAAGAGAAGTCTAACTTTCTGATTTGTGAAGGATTAGTCACTATAGGTTCAATACTTTCCAATTTACAGGATGCTTGCAATAAATGGGTATATTAAGAAGGTGACAATGGGATTTTTTTGGTTAGCTGAAGCTTTGAATAGCCTATGAGGGCCCTGGGAGGGAAAGACATTTCCAGCACTAGCCCCTCCATGCCGAATCATTACAGTGTTCTCACTAGAGAATGCCTCTCTGAAGCTTTTCCAACCATGGACTCTGCCCTGGCATCAGCTTCAAGAAATCTGGGGAGAGGTATCCAAGTAAAGCCCTTCTCCTTTGTCAGAGGCACAGCCCTCCAAGAACTCCCTGCATGTAGAAAGCCTGAATAGTTACCTGCCACTTCACTTTAGATGATGGGAATATTTGGCATCCTTGTTCTGCATTCAGATTTGGGATGCTTCTAAAAGACTCTCATTTTTAACATCTTGTTAATCCTTATCCTGTGTGTTGCTTCACCCAGGATGACTTCTATTGGGAAAAGCATAAGCTGGTGGGGGTGAAGGATGACAGTGAAGAACTCCCATTCCTCACTGGACCTTGCACCTTCCGGAGAATGTCCCTACTGCTGACCTTTCTCCAAGGCCACAAATCCAACAGTATGTTTTGTGTTTTTGCTAACATCTTCCTTTTATGCCAGTGTTTAAATTAAAGCCACTTTGACTTCAGGTCTCAGGGTCATCTCCAGAAGTCTCCATCCTTACAAAGGACATCCTTTTGTCCTTTACAAAGGGAAGGAAAATAGCAGCCACACCACAAACTTGTCTCTGCCTTCATCTCAGAAAATGTGAGGAAGTCCCTTTGCTGTTTCTCTGCTGTAATATCCATGCCATATCCTCAGTTTCTAAATGTAATACTTAATAGAAGCACTATGATCATTGATCTCTTTCTCAGTGGCAGGTTTCCAAACTTCAAGGCAACAGAGAATCATTTGTAAATCTTGTTTCATCATCAGACCTCTAGGTTACACCCAGACCTACATGATCAAGCTCTTGTGATTAGATGAGACACCACATTTTAGGAAGCTCCCCAGATGACCTGACTCAGGGCCTTCCTTGAGAAGCATTGCTGTATCATGAGCATGAACGTCCTTCTTCTTTTGAAATTTCCTTCAACTCTCCATTAGAGCTGCACCTCATTTTCTGTTCAACATTAATCTCTGCAACTAATTTTTCTCAACAACCAAAGTCAAAGAATAAGCTTTTAGGTGGCTTCACCTTCCAAACTGTGTAATGCTTTATTGAATCATGTTTGCCACTTCCTTATCTAAGAGAGATATTTTGAAGACTGCACTAATACTTATAAAGATTTGGAGCCTTGAATATGAAAAGTGCATTATGAAATATTGATAACCTGCCTGTTTCCACAAACCTTAACTGATTAGTCAGGACACTAACTCCTCAGTGTTCTAAATCATTATTATTTCTGAAGTTTTCCTTGCACTAATTATAAATGCAGATTAAATTTATAAGCAAAATTTGTGCAGTAATTCACTTCCATGTTCCGTAAGCACCTCACCATAAAACAACAGTACTTGAAAATTTCTGGATGTGAAAGCTAACACATCTCCCTATGTCAGGCATAAATAGTCTCAAATCATCCTGCAAAGAGATAATTAGCTTCTTTTAAAATATTTTTTTGTTTCTCCTCTCCTCCTTCTCCTTCATCTTCTCCTTCTCCTTCTCCTTCTCCTTCTCCTTCTCCTTCTCCTTCTTTTAAAGTAGGCTCCACACCCAATATGGGGCTGCAACTCATGACCCTGAGATCAAGAGTTGCATACTCTACCAACTGAGCCAGATAGGCACTCCCAAATCTTCTCTTCTTATGCATAAAAAGTATCCTGAAGTGCCACTGTGCAGTAGAATGGAGTGCATTTTGCAGATAATGGACACAAACGAAGTTAATTTGAAAACAGGCAAAATATATTGTGCCAGTGTTTGCAAAATGAACACAGATGCAACAGATTATAATGAAGTATTAAACAGTGAACATAGCACTATTCCATAATGCAACGTTTGGAAGTCCCAGGGTTAAAAACAGTAAAATGGGGTGCTTTGCAGAATTCCTCAGAGCTTCTAATACAGATTGTGTGCTTTGTGAACCTCTAAGTGGGGGAGGTATAGGTAGCATTGGCTGCCATTGTTGCCTAGATTTAAATCTGCTAGATTTAGATTGCAACAAATAGAAAATTTGATAGCAGATAATGGGCAGGAGAGAATTGAGAAACAGATCTCCTCATGCCTGTGACTATTCGCAAAGAAATGTGGTTACTGCCTAGACTATTCTTTTTATTTTTTTAAATTTACTTTTTTAATTTAAATTTTACTTAACATACAGTGCAATGTTGGTTTTAGGAGTAGAATTCAGTTACTCATCACTTACATGAAACACCTGGTGCTCATCATAAGTGCCATCACCCATCTAGCCCATCTCCTACCCACCTCCCTTCATCAACCCTCAGTTTGTTCTCTATGTTTTTTAAAGTTTATTTTTAAGAGAAAATACAAGTTGGGGGTGATGAGAGAGAGGGGGACAGAGGATCTGAAGCAGTCTCTGCACTGCTAACAGCAGTGAGCCCGATGCAGGGCTCAAACTCATGAGCTGTGAGATCATGACCTGAACCAAAGTTGGGCACTCAAGCAACTAAGCCATCCAGGCACCCCTGTTCTCTATCTTTAGAGTTTCTTGTGATTTGTTCTTCTCTCTTCTCGTCTCATCCAATTTCCATATGCTTGTCTGTGTTGTTTGTTAAATTCCACGTATGAGTGTCATCATATGGTATTTGTCTTTTTCTGATTAACTTACTTTGCTTAACATAATGCATTGTAGATACATCCACATCATTGCAAATGGCAAGACTTCATTATTTTTTATGGCTTTTGATTATATATATATATATTTATATATATATATATGTATATGTATATATAATCATATCATCTTTATCCTTTCATCAGTCAATGGACATTTGGGCTTTCTCTATAGTTTGGCTATGGTTGATAATACTGCTATAACTATTGTATTCCTTTTCTATAAAATGCATACCCAACCACTAAAGGAGATGGTAACGGCCATCAGATAAGGAAGGAAATACTTACATATGCTTTGAAATGTATTACAGCCACTTTCCCAAATTGTTGTCCCCAGAACACCTCTCCATAGATATTCCTTGGATAAAGGAATTTTGGGAAACTTTGCTTGTTCCTGATTCAAAGGCTTTCTATAACATAGCAAAAAGTTCTGTTTCCTCAAAATGCTTCATTGCCATCTGCCAGGAAAAAATGTCATAATCCTCCTTGCTTTCAGTGACTATATGGTGAGTGGTGCACTGGAGATGTTAAATGCAACCTTTCACAATTGCACATTGGGAAACTCAATGATTCATGTTGGAAAATCATAGCAGACACCCTTGGATCTGAGAAACCTTTCCATTACACACCCATTTCCATGCACATAGGCTCCCAAACCTATTCATCAATGATGAACCTACTTTTCTGTATATCACTTACAATGACTTGTGAAACATTAATATTTTATTGGTCACACCTTCATTTGAAGCTCAGACTTCTGAGACTCCCAACCTTAGGAGAATAACTGAGAGTCTTCAAACACCAAATATTGTTAAAACTAACAGCAAGGCAAAGGTATCCCATGATATGACATATATGTTAGTTTTACTAAGTTAAGAAAGAAGGGATCTCACTGACAGGAAGGAAATATGAAGATCTTTATGAAGATTCACTTCGGGGAAGGCTGAGACAGGCAGCAGAAATCACATGGATAAGAATGAGAGATGTGAAGAAATAACTAGAGGGGGGCGTGTGTGGAGACGACAGGGAAGAGAACATGAAAAAGCACAAGGATCAGACCTTATGGGCACAGAAGTGAAAATGATTACAAGAAAAGAGGGTAAATTAAGCTGTTGGTAACAGCAGTGGTGCGATACTGCAGTAGAGGAAGAGGGAACTGACTACATTAATGTAGACAAAATGTCTACATTAACTAACCGAAAACATCTACTACCACAACTCTCCATGTTAGGAGCAAATAGCACTGTATTCCTCTTTCATCCTCACATGCATAATGGGCTGTATTGGATGAACATGAGGGGGACTAAGTTTCCACTTTCCCTGGGAATGTGGCAGTAACTGAAAGTTCTTCCTTTTCAATAGCCTATGAAGGAGGCACATAGATTTAGAACTTAGTCCATGAACTGATTGATGTTCATGATGATGCTTTTATGACCATTAAAAGGTTAACTTTTTCCCTGTGCACTATTGTATATGATAATGTGTTGGGGGGTAGGGAACAGTAAAAATGCTTCAAATAACAGTTATAAGAAAATCTATACCGACAAGTAAATTTTTGATGACATTCCATATAGAAGAATTATTCTATCAATATACAATATATTGATGCATTTTCCAACTCACCTTTCTAGTTATGTCTTAAGCTAAACATTAAAATTAATTTTCATTCCTTGATAACTAAACTATCCAGACTTGGTGCAGATACCCCATACATGTGCATAGTGATATGGAGAAGGCTTGGTTGACAATCCTTGGTTGACAAGCCTTGGTTGACAATCTGCCACAGATAAATCATCATGGGGATTTCCCTGTCCTAGACCAACAAAAGATTTATGTGTGAAACATGAATGTGTTCTGCCATGTATGAAAGCAATAAGGAGAAGAGCACATCATAGGCAAAGGGGATGTGACTTGCTTCTTGGGTCACTGGTCACAAGGCAGAAAGCACTGTGTCTCCTTCCCATTAGGAATGACACTGAGATATTGTCTCATCTCCTATATCCAATCTTGCGGCACCGAGGTAAGGGAGAGATCCCGGTCTGGGGAACATTCAGAGGCAGAAAACTTCTTTCTTGCTTCTGAATGGTAGATAGAAAAGGGCCAAAGGCAGGTGAATAGCATATCTGTTGAGCAATTTCAGTATCCAGAAGTCAGCTTCCAGGCATCATAAGTTTTGGTGCACATGAGAAGGTATAAATTATCTACTCACTGGGTCTCATGACTCCTAATATTCCCCAGCCAGCCACACATTCACCATTTTCAGTTTCCTTTCCATCATTCCTGGGCTTTTCCCAGTAATTGATCTGGAAAGAAAATTCTAAGAAGTGGCTTAGCAACTTATGTAGTCCCATTAGCTCAGAAGTTCCATGAAACTCTGGATAAAATACTCCTAATTTTTTGTATAAAAATAATATTTAATGCTTTTAACTTAGAATTATATTGAAAAATACATTTAATGAATTATAAATAGCTCACTTCAGAAACATTTAAAAATCAGACAACCTCCCAAATTATAAAGATGAAATTATAAATCATCCACAACTCCACCATTCACAAATAAGCATTGTTATCAATAACTCACGTTCATGTATTGTAATCAAGTCTTCTTTTACATTTATTGTTTTTTTTTTACAGATTATTCAATTACTGTAGCTTTGTAGAACATTTAGAAAATCTGCAAAACAATAAAGAGGAAATAAAATCCCCATAACCCTATTACCCAGAGATAGTATTCTCAACAATTTGTTTATATTATTTTAGTCAGCCACTCATAAATACACACTCTATTTCCAAGTTTTATGAAATTAGAATTATATAATCTACTTTTTGTTATTAGCCTCTTTTAGTTATCAAAATATAAGATGTTTTCTTCTTTAGGAAACCTGGCTGTATCCAAGACTACAATTCATTTTGTATTTTATTACTTTCATAAAATACTCTTAATTTATTTCAGATTATCAGAAAATGCTTCTAATGATAGTGACTGTATAGTGATTTTCATTATTTGTGACAATTTTTAGCAATCCTACTCTTTGCCCTAGCATATGTTGATACTTGCTATCCTGTATAGCAGGTATAGACTACAGTCCAGAATGGGTATCATGAGGGGATGATAGAGCTTCCATAACTGGGAAAGGCAGTGGGTGGGCTGGGTGACAAAGGAATACTGAAAGTGATTCCTGGGGAGAGAGGTTTCCAACATCAATAGGTGAAACCAAATCCTATTTGAAGACATTAGGTAGGTTTTAAAGACAGATAAAGGGGGGCGCCTGGGTGGCTCAGTCGGTTAAGCAGCCGACTTCGGCCCAGGTCATGATCTCGCGGTCCGTGAGTTTGAGCCCCGCGTCGGGCTCTGTGCTGACAGCTCAGAGCCTGGAGCCTGTTTCAGATTCTGTGTCTCCCTCTGTCTCAAAAATAAATAAACGCTAAAAAAAAATTAAAATTAAAAAAAATAAAGACAGATAAAGGCAATAATAATCCCCCCTCACGCACTCAAAACAATTTCTTCAAACACATCTCTTGCCCTCTTGTGGCAGGGAAGGAGTCACCAAGGTTGTCACAGCAGGGGCCTTTTATCTTCTCACAAGCTATCTAGAAGTAGACATAGCATGATCCTATATGGGTTTTAGAAAGAAAATTTTGGTCATAGTGTGGCAAACAGTAGTACAGAGTGTTAATTGCAGGAGATCAGTTAGGACTCAGCTAGGCAGAGTAAATGGGAAAGAAGGAAGGTCTGAGTGACATTTCAGATGTTGAATGAACAAAAACTGATAATTGACTAAATGCATATAGAGTTGTAAAAAGAAAAGAACTGGATAGATGGTTGTATCATTCATTAATCAAGATAGGAAGGAAAATATTTTTATTTTGGAGATAGATATAGTGAGATAATGCGTTAAATTTCAGCCCCACAGGTTGTAGAACCATAGATTTGATCCAGGAGAGAGACTGGATCTGGAAATCCAGCTTTAGGAGCCACTGGTATGTGGATGGTGTCTGAAGCCAGTAGATGGATGAGACAATGAGGGAATTAGAGAAAAGTGCTGTGGGGGGGGAGGTGGAATGGTTCCAGGAGGTGATACATAATAGGTTCCAGGAAGATCATGGAGACTTAGAAGAAAAGAATCCAAAAAGAATAATGTCAAAAATCTAAAGAAGATCAAGGAGAAGAAGATTAGCAGCTTCCAATATGCAAAGAGGCCTATGAATAATAAAGATTGAATGTGCTCATGTTGCTTGGCCTCAGAAAGGTCAGTGGAGATATATGTAACACCCGTTCTTATAGTTCCAATAGTTTCTGGAATGAGTGGATGTTGGAGAACTGAAATCAGTGAACATACTAAATCCTTCCTAGAATATTAAAGGAAGAAGAGAGCCAGGGTCTCAGAGGAAAAATGACTTTGTATATGATGGCATTTTTTAAAATGTGAGATATGCTAAAGATAAGAATGCAGACAGTAAAGACACACTAAGCTGAATGCATAATTGATGGACCAAAGAGGGCTGAGAGGAAGTATAACAAATCAGTGATTTCCAGAGCATGGTAAGGCACTGCAATGTATCTTAGAAAAGTGGAGGAAATTCTACGAGATAGGACAGAGGGTGGTAAGGATAAGTCACGTAGATCTGTTTCAAAGTGAGAACATAGGGATATGATAAATAAAGGGAATACACAGCCTCAATTTTCTCTGTGATACACAAGGTGAGGATTTAATGTTTAAGTACGGATTGACTACCAGACTCACATGGCGAACAGGAAAGACCTTGGTTGATATTAATACCAATAAACCTATAGTGTCCAATCTACGTGGCATGGAATTAGCTACCTTAAATTGAGAGGCAATCAAACAGGAACTCTAAAACAAGACAAAGGACAATTATTTTCAGTTTAGCACGTCTTCTTATCTTTAATATTCTTTCATACATTTAGTAAACAGTTATTCTACATGTATTATTAGTTAATATTATACCAGTAGCTAGAAGCACAGCTATATCTTTTCAAGTACACTTTCATAGAGGTTTCACAATATCGTTAGTTTCATAAATATCACCTCTGCTGGTACATTCTCCTTTGCCAATGTTCCTGGTAATAAGGCAGTCAAGATAAGTCAAGATAAGGCAGAGCACCCAGATTTTGTTAGAAGAAACCTCAAGAAGTGTTATTAAGTCTCTTTTTAGCATCCAGTGCTTTGATTTATTTCCTTTGACACATCCTGAGCTCTCTTTATCTTCATTAAATTCATCATGCTCCTGGCCAGAGTGGCTGAAGTGTTTGTGAAGCACTAGCATGTGTAATGCTCATGATTTCACATGGAGTCTCTGATTTGGAATTAGAATCTCAGCATATCCTTTTACAAAGAGTGTGGGGCCAGTGGCTTTCATGATAATGGAGCAGATACTCTACATTCTAGGATGAAAATTACTTGTAAAACAATATAGTTTGTTGAGGCGAGATTATCTTTCCTAGTAGGAACTAAAATATAGACAATGCTGGCCACGGCATCCCAGATCAAGTTAAAGGATATGGGTTTTTCAAGCAATGGTGGGACTGTGGATCTCTGCTCTGGAAACACTAAGGATTAAGGAGAAATGGACAATCATTGATGGGCAGTACCAGCTCATAGTAGACCCCAGTAGTAGTGTATCTAAGCCAACTGTGTACTTAGTTTTCATAGCTGAATAATTGCTTTGAGTGCAAAGCTGGCCTACTACCCTCAATTCCATAGTGATATTGGATGCTTTCTGGGGAGTTTGGGCAAATTTACAGTGGTGGTGCCAATAGGGATTATTCCATTTCCTCTACCAGCAAGAAAAGACAATTTTCCTGAAATAAGTATAGCTCTCAATAGTCTTGGAACTTACCCAGTGGCCAGCCTCCCTGTGATGCTCTGTAGCTCTCCTTTGCCTACTTGGCAATCATAAAGCAGGTGTGTATGCAGGCGACTTGGCTGAGTCCTGGTCCCAGGTAGTACCCATGAGTAGAGGAGGACAGGATGTGAGGTAGGAGTGGTGGGGGGTTCCAATGGTACCTCCAAACTTACACAGAGCCCTGTGGGCCCAGAGAGATGGAGGCAGCTTCCACTTTCTCGTAAAGCTTAATACAACACCCCCTTTGTAGAACTTTGCAGATCCTTTGATTACTTAGCATAATAATAATAATACTGATATGATGATTGATGATGATGATGATGATGATGATGATAAACAATCTAGTATCACATGTGGCCACAGACAGTCCTTGGAGCTGGTAGAATAGCATGTAGGCCACATTCTGGTGGATGGGGCTGACAATATGTTGTTTGAAATCAGAAACTCTCGGGGCGCCTGGGTGGCTCAGTCAGTTGAATAGCCGACTTCGGCTCAGGTCATGATCTCACAGTCCGTGAGTTCGAGCCCCGCGTCGGTCTCTGTGCTGACAGCTCAGAGCCTGGAGCCTGTTTCAGATTCTGTGTCTCCCTCTCTCTGACCCTCCCCCATTCATGCTCTGTCTCTCTCTGTCTCAAGGATGAATAAATGTTAAAAAAAAAAAAAAAAGAAATCAGAAACTCTCACTTAGCTTTCTGGTCAACTCAAGGTGAGAACACTATGCATTTCAGTTTCTCCTGTCATATCCTCATGCCTTTTCACAGCAGCGAGTTCCCTGCAAGTGGCAGCTTAGCCAATCTTGACTCCAAGACAACAAGCTGTGTGGAGAAGACCTACAACTTAGACCCTTGGGAATAAGAATGAGAAAATCAGTCTCAAGTTGGGGTCCTAACTTGTCCTCTTCAGTTAGATGTCTGCCACTCTCCCCCTCACTATCTTGTCTTCTATAAATGCCTTTTCCTATGGCCCCCTGCTACCTGCTGCCCTTGCAGAATCCAAGCAGGACCTGCAAAGACTCAACATAGTATGGCTTATCTTAGCCAGAACCTATGAATGGGATACTGTTGGCCCCACACCAAGGACACTCTCAACTGCTCCCCCGGTTAGGCCATCCCCTGCTGGATCCTCCCAGACTGGCATCCTCTGTGCCACCCCTCTGAACATATTCTGTGTCCAAATTCTCTGTCTTCTGCCACACATGCCCCTTACCTGGAGCATACAGACTCCATGCTGAAGATGACAGTCCTTTTTCAGACTACACTTGGTCTCTTTCAGATGAGACCCTTCCATTGGAGGGTTAACTAAGTGTTTTGGTTTGAAAGATCTCCTGCAGGTTTGCAGGCCAAATAGTGGTGAGTAAAAGTTAATAAAAGCCAGTGAATAGTATGAAAAAGACTTTTTACTTAATTGTGGTTAAAGGGACTGGTGGTTTCTTCCCCACAACGTCTATAAATGGTTCACTGCAGACTAGTTTGGTGTTAGGAGGAGGAGGGGCTGTTTCACAGAATCCAATGCCTAGACCAACCACAAAATCTCCAAAAATGCAAAAATAAACTATAAGAATGTATATGTTGTTTATTTATATTTATATGTATATATATACATACATATATGCATATTTATATATACATATATATACATATATACATATATATACATATATACATATATATACATATATATATATACATATATATGTATGTGTGTGTATACACACACACACACACACACAAATATTTTAAAATTCTTATTCCAGTTACTCATTTTTTCAGCACACACAATTGAATGTGTGACTTGGGTCTGAAAGGTCTCCGTGAAGCCTTCTGCAAGGTGGAGACAACATCTAAAATTTCTAGTGGAGGGGGGCCTGGGTGGCTCAGTTGGTTAAGCCTCCAATTCTTGATTTCATCTCAAGTCATGATCTCACAGCTTTGTGAGTCTGAGCCCTGCATTGGGCTCTGTGCTGGTAGCATGGAGACTGCTTGGGATTCTCTCTCTCCCTCTCTATGCCCCTCCCCCACCCATGCTCTCTCTATCTCTCTCAAAATAAATAAAATTTAAAAATAAAATAAAATTTCTAGTGTAAGTAAAAAAGATCTTTGATCCTACTGGGCAAGGGGAAGATTTAAGTTAAGAAAGAAGAACATAAACCAAGTTGGCTATTCAGGTCCCAGGTTATAGGAAATGGGCTTCTGTCTTGCATGGAGGAAGCACAGAGGATCATCTAATACTTGCATGCTTTCTGTGATGGTGTTGTGCTTTAGGAATGACACGCAGCCTGTGCCACACTGCTGAGGAGCCCATCCCACTAAAATCTCCGATAATTGCCAGCATAGCTCAGCATTCCTACTCATAAGGCATCCTTTTCACACAGCTGCTGGGTCTATTCCATCTCAAATCAAGGAAGCATTGCATCTGAAGCATCTTCTTGCATGGTGTGTGAGTGGTCTCATGGAACAAACTACCCAGACAACAGCCAAAATATAAAGGTGCTTGGGAGTAGTTGTGTCCTACAAACTTATACATAAATTGAATCTGATTGAATCAGGCTTATTTATTGTAAATAATATAAAGAGTGATATAATATAGGCATAATATTGCTTTTTTTTTCTTTTAACCACTAGTAGATACTTTAATAACAAAAAGACACTGGTCACTTGTTACTAAGGTCAGAGACTTTCATGGTTTATCATTTCCTTCATGTCTTTTACAAAGATAAACTGGAAAAAAAGTTTGCTATAAGGACAATGGTAACTCTTTAAAAATGCAAGTCCAAAACCTCAGTTTCTGTTTTTTTAATTCACTTTATTGAAATATAGTTGATGCACAAATAGCTGTACATAATTAAGGTATACAAATTGATGAATTTGGAGATAAGTATATATCTGTGAAACCATCACCACAATCTATGACATAAACATATAAATCACTTCCAAAGGGTACCTCCTTCCTTCTTTATGTATATACGATTATTATTATTATTATTGTTATAAAAACATTTAACATAAGATCTACTCTCTTCACAAATGCTCAAGTGTATAATATGATATTAACTATAGACAATATGCTGTACAATACATGTCTATGACCTATTCTTCTTGCATAACTGACTTTTTACCCTTTACTAAAACTTGCCCATTTTCCCCACCCCTGTCCCCTGCAACTATTGCTCTACTCTCTGCTTTTATGAATTTGACGTTTTTAGATTCCTCACATAAGTGATATCAGGTAGTATTTGTCCTTTAGGGTCTGGCTTAGTTTACTTAACATAATATCTTCCAAGTTCATCCATTACATTGGAAATGATAGGATTTCCTTATTTTTGAAGACTGAATAATATTCCATAGTGGCTTTCTTTTTCTTTTTCAATATATGAAGTTTATTGTCAAATTGGTTTCCATACAACACCCAGTGTTCATCCCAAAAGGTGCCCTCCTCAATACCCATCACCCACCCTCCCCACCCTCCCACCCCCCATCAACCCTCAGTTTGTTCTCCGTTTTTAACAGTCTCTTATGCTTTAGCTCTCTCCCACTCTAACCTCTTTTTTTTTTTCCTTCCCCTCCCCCATGGGTTTTTGTTAAGTTTCTCAGGATCCACATAAGAGTGAAACCATATGGTATCTGTCTTACTCTGTATGGCTTATTTCACTTAGCATCACACTCTCCAGTTCCATCCACGTTGCTACAAAGGGACATATTTCATTCTTTCTCATTGCCAGGTAGTACTCCATTGTGTATATAAACCACAATTTATTTATCCATTCATCAGTTGATGGACATTTAGGCTCTTTCCATAATTTGGCTATTGTTGACAGTGCTGCTATAAACATTGGGGTACAAGTGCCCCTATGCATCAGCACTCCTGTATCCCTTGGGTAAATTCCTAGCAGTGCTATTTCTGGGTCATAGGGTAGGTCTATTTTTAATTTTCTGAGGAACCTCCACACTGTATTCCAGAGTGGCTGCACCAATTTGCATTCCCACCAACAGTGCAAGAGGGTTCCCTTTTCTCCACATCCTCTCCAGCATCTATAGTCTCCTGATTTGTTCATTTAGGCCACTCTGACTGGCGTGAGGTGATATCTGAGCGTGGATTTGATTTGTATTTCCCTGATGAGGAGCGACGTTGAGCATCTTTTCATGTGCCTGATGGCCATCCGGATGTCTTCTTTATTTTATTTTTTATTTTTTATTTTTTTTGGTTTACAAAACAGTTTCTTTATTTTTTTTTTTTAATTTTTTTTAGTGATTCTTTTTTTTTTTTTCTGAAATTTATTGACAAATTGGTTTCCATACAACACCCAGTGCTCATCCCAAAAGGTGCCCTCCTCAATACCCATCACCCACCCTCTCCTCCCTCCCACCCCCCATCAACCCTCAGTTTGTTCTCAGTTTTTAACAGTCTCTTATGCTTTGGCTCTCTCCCATTCTAACCTCTTTTTTTTTTTTTTCCTTCCCCTCCCCCATGGGTTCCTGATAAGTTTCTCAGGATCCACATAAGAGTGAGACCATATGGTATCTGTCTTTCTCTGTATGGCTTATTTCACTTAGCATCACACTCTCCAGTTCCATCCACGTTGCTACAAAAGGCCATATTTCATTTTTTCTCATTGCCATGTAATATTCCATTGTGTATATAAACCACAATTTCTTTATCCATTCATCCGTTGATGGACATTTAGGCTCTTTCCATAATTTGGCTATTGTTGAGAGTGCTGCTAAGAACATTGGGGTACAAGTGGCCCTATGCATCAGTGCTCCTGTATCCCTTGGATAAATTCCTAGCAGTGCTATTGCTGGGTCATAGGGTAGGTTTATTTTTAATTTTCTGAGGAACCTCCACACTGCTTTCCAGAGCGGCTGCACCAATTTGCATTCCCACCAACAGTGCAAGAGGGTTCCCGTTTCTCCACATCCTCTCCAGCATCTATAGTCTCCTGATTTGTTCATTTTGGCCACTCTGACTGGCGTGAGGTGATACCTGAGTGTGGTTTTGATTTGTATTTCCCTGATAAGGAGCGACGCTGAACATCTTTTCATGTGCCTGTTGGCCATCCGGATGTCTTCTTTAGAGAAGTGTCTATTCATGTTTTCTGCCCATTTCTTCACTGGGTTATTTGTTTTTCGGGTGTGGAGTTTGGTGAGCTCTTTATAGATTTTGGATACTAGCCCTTTGTCTGATATGTCATTTGCGAATATCTTTTCCCATTCCGTTGGTTGCCTTTTAGTTTTGTTGGTTGTTTCCTTTGCTGTGCAGAAGCTTTTTATCTTCATAAGGTCCCAGTAATTCACTTTTGCTTTTAATTCCCTTGCCTTTGGGGATGTGTCGAGTAAGAGATTGCTACGGCTGAGGTCAGAGAGGTCTTTTCCTGCTTTCTCCTCTAAGGTTTTGATGGTTTCCTGTCTCACATTTAGGTCCTTTATCCATTTTGAGTTTATTTTTGTGAATGGTGTGAGAAAGTGGTCTAGTTTCAACCTTCTGCATGTTGCTGTCCAGTTCTCCCAGCACCATTTGTTAAAGAGGCTGTCTTTTTTGCATTGGATGTTCTTTCCTGCTTTGTCAAAGATGAGTTGGCCATACGTTTGTGGGTCTAGTTCTGGGGTTTCTATTCTATTCCATTGGTCTATGTGTCTGTTTTGGTGCCAATACCATGCTGTCTTGATGATGACAGCTTTGTAGTAGAGGCTAAAGTCTGGGATTGTGATGCCTCCTGCTTTGGTCTTCTTCTTCAAAATTCCTTTGGCTATTCGGGGCCTTTTGTGGTTCCATATGAATTTTAGGATTGCTTGTTCTAGTTTCGAGAAGAATGCTGGTGCAATTTTGATTTGGATTGCATTGAATGTGTAGATAGCTTTGGGTAGTATTGACATTTTGACAATATTTATTTTTCCAATCCATGAGCAGGGAATGTCTTTCCATTTCTTTAAATCTTCTTCAATTTCCTTCAGAAGCTTTCTATAGTTTTCAGCATACAGATCCTTTACATCTTTGGTTAGATTTATTCCTAGGTATTTTATGCTTCTTGGTGCAATTGTGAATGGGATCAGTTTCTTTATTTGTCTTTCTGTTGCTTCATTGTTAGTGTATAAGAATGCAACTGATTTCTGTACATTGATTTTGTATCCTGCAACTTTGCTGAATTCCTGTATCAGTTCTAGCAGACTTTTGGTGGAGTCTATCGGATTTTCCACGTATAATATCATGTCATCTGCAAAAAGCGAAAGCTTGACTTCATCTTTGCCAATTTTGATGCCTTTGATTTCCTTTTGTTGTCTGATTGCTGATGCTAGAACTTCCAGCACTATGTTAAACAGCAGCGGTGAGAGTGGGCATCCTTGTCGTGTTTCCTGATCTCAGGGAAAAAGCTTTCAGTTTTTCCCCGTTGAGGATGATGTTAGCTGTGGGCTTTTCATAAATGGCTTTTATGATCTTTTAGTATGTTCCTTCTATCCCGACTTTCTCAAGGGTTTTTATTAAGAAAGGGTGCTGGATTTTGTCGAAGGCCTTTTCTGCATCGATTGACAGGATCATATGGTTCTTCTCTCTTTTTTTGTTAATGTGATGTATCACGTTGATTGATTTGCGAATGTTGAACCAGCCCTGCATCCCAGGAATGAATCCCACTTGATCATGGTGAATAATTCTTTTTATATGCCGTTGAATTCGATTTGCTAGTATCTTATTGAGAATTTTTGCATCCATATTCATCAGGGATATTGGCCTGTAGTTCTCTTTTTTTACTGGGTCTCTGTCTGGTTTAGGAATCAAAGTAATACTGGCTTCATAGAATGAGTCTGGAAGTTTTCCTTCCCTTTCTATTTCTTGGAATAGCTTGAGAAGGATAGGTATTATGTCTGCTTTAAACGTCTGGTAGAACTCCCCTGGGAAGCCATCTGGTCCTGGACTCTTATTTGTTGGGAGATTTTTGATAACCGATTCAATTTCTTCGCTGGTTATGGGTCTGTTCAAGCTTTCTATTTCCTCCTGATTGAGTTTTGGAAGCGTGTGGGTGTTCAGGAATTCGTCCATTTCTTCCAGGTTGTCCAATTTGTTGGCATATAAGTTTTCATAGTATTCCCTGATAATTGTTTGTATCTCTGAGGGATTGGTTGTAATAATTCCATTTTCATTCATGATTTTATCTATTTGGGTCATCTCCCTTTTCTTTTTGAGAAGCCTGGCTAGAGGTTTGTCAATTTTGTTTATTTTTTCAAAAAACCAACTCTTGGTTTCGTTGATCTGCTCTACAGTTTTTTTAGTTTCTATATTGTTTATTTCTGCTCTGATCTTTATTATTTCTCTTCTTCTGCTGGGCTTAGGCTGCCTTTGCTGTTCTGCTTCTAGTTCCTTTAGGTGTGCTGTTAGATTTTGTATTTGGGATTTTTCTTGTTTCTTGAGATAGGCCTGGATTGCAATGTATTTTCCTCTCAGGACTGCCTTTGCTGCGTCCCAAAGCGTTTGGATTGTTGTATTTTCATTTTCGTTTGTTTCCATATATTTTTTAATTTCTTCTCTAATTGCCTGGTTGACCCACTCATTCGTTAGTAGGGTGTTCTTTAACCTCCATGCTTTTGGAGGTTTTCCAGACTTTTTTCTGTGGTTGATTTCAAGCTTCATGGCATTGTGGTCTGAAAGTAAGCATGGTATAATTTCAATTCTTGTAAACTTATGAAGGGCTGTTTTGTGACCCAGTATATGATCTATCTTGGAGAATGTTCCATGTGCACTCGAGAAGAAAGTATATTCTGTTGCTTTGGGATGCAGAGTTCTAAATATATCTGTCAAGTCCATCTCATCCAATGTCTCATTCAGGGCCCTTGTTTCTTTATTGACCGTGTGTCTAGATGATCTATCCATTTCTGTAAGTGGTGTATTAAAGTCCCCTGCAATTACCACATTCTTATCAATAAGGTTGCTTATGTTTATGAGTAATTGTTTTATATATTTGGGGGCTCCGGTATTCGGTGCATAGACATTGATAATTGTTAGCTCTTCCTGATGGATAGACCCTGTAACTATTATATAATGTCCTTCTTCATCTCTTGTTACAGCCTTTAATTTAAAGTCTAGTTTGTCTGATATAAGTATGGCTACTCCAGCTTTCTTTTGGCTTCCAGTCGCATGATAAATAGTTCTCCATCCCCTCACTCTCAATCTAAAGGTGTCCTCAGGTCTAAAATGAGTCTCTTGTAGACAGCAAATAGATGGGTCTTGTTTTTTTATCCATTCTGATACCCTATGTCTTTTGGTTGGCGCATTTAATCCATTTACATTCAGTGTTATTATAGAAAGATACGGGTTTAGAGTCATTGTGATGTCTGTATGTTTTATGCTTATAGTGATGTCTCTGGGACTTTGTCTCACAGGGTCCCCCTTAGGATCTCTTGTAGGGCTGGTTTAGTGGTGACAAATTCCTTCAGTTTTTGTTTGTTTGGGAAGACCTTTATCTCTCCTTCTATTCTAAATGACAGACTTGCTGGATAAAGGATTCTTGGCTGCATATTTTTTCTGTCTAGCACCCTGAAAATCTCTTGCCAATTCTTTCTGGCCTGCCAAGTTTCAAAAGAGAGATCAGTCACGAGTCTTATAGGTCTCCCTTTATATGTGAGGGCACGTTTACCCCTTGCTGCTTTCAGAATTTTCTCTTTATCCTTGTATTTTGCCAGTTTCACTATGATATGTCGTGCAGAAGATCGATTCAAGTTACGTCTGAAGGGAGTTCTCTGTGCCTCTTGGATTTCAATGCCTTTTTCCTTCCCCAGTTCAGGGAAGTTCTCAGCTATGATTTCTTCAAGTACCCCTTCAGCACCTTTCCCTCTCTCTTCCTCCTCTGGGATACCAATTATGCGTATATTATTTCTTTTTAGTGTATCACTTAATTCTCTAATTTTCCCCTCATACTCCTGGATTTTTTTCTCTCTCTTTTTCTCAGCTTCCTCTTTTTCCATAACTTTATCTTCTAGTTCACCTATTCTCTCCTCTGCCTCTTCAAGCCGAGCTGTGGTGGTTTCCATTTTGTTATGCATTTCGTTTAAAGCGTTTTTCAGCTCCTCGTGACTGTTCCTTAGTCCCTTGATCTCTGTAGCAAGAGATTCTCTGCTGTCCTGTATACTGTTTTCAAGCCCAGCGATTAATTTTATGACTATTATTCTAAATTCACTTTCTGTTATATTATTTAAATCCTTTTTGATCAGCTCATTAGCTGTTGTTATTTCCTGGAGATTCTTCTGAGGGGAGTTCTTCCGCTTGGTCATTTTGGATAGTCCCTGGCGTGGTGAGGACCTGCAGGGCACTTCCCCTGTGCTGTGGTGTATACCTGGAGTTGGTGGGCGGGGCCGCAGTCAGACCTGATGTCTGCCCCCAGCCCACCGCTGGGGCCACAGTCAGACTGGTGTGTGCCTTCTCTTCCCCTCTCCTAGGGGCGGGATTCACTGTGGGGTGGTGTGGCTCGTCTGGGCTACTTGCACCCTGCCAGGCTTGTGATGCTGGGGATCTGGCGTATTAGCTGGGGTGGGTAGGCAAGGTGCTCGGGGGCAGGAGGGGCAGGCTTAGATCGCTTCTCCTTAGGTGATCCACTTCAGGAGGGGCCCTGTGGCAGCGGGAGGGAGTCAGATCCGCTGCCGGAGGTTTGGCTCCGCAGAAGCGCAGAGTTGGGTGTTTGCGCGGAGCGAGCAAGTTCCCTGGCAGGAACCGGTTCCCTTTGGGATTTCGGCTGGGGGATGGGCGGGGGAAATGGCGCTGGCGAGCGCCTTTGTTCCCCACCAAACTGAGCTCTGTTGTCAGGGGGCTCAGCAGCTCTCCCTCCCTTTGTCCTCCAGCCTTCCCGCTTTCCGAGCAGAGCTGTTAATTTCTGACCTCCCAGACGCTAAGTCGCGCTTGCTGTCGGAACACAGTCCGCCCGGCCCTCCGCTTTTGCAAGCCCGACTCGGGGGCTCTGCTTGGACGGTGAGCCGCCCCTCCGCCCCGGCTCCCTCCCGCCAATCCGTGGAGCGCGCACCGCCTCGCCGCCCTTCCTACCCTCTTCCGTGGGCCTCTCGTCTGCGTTTGGCTCCGGCGACTCTGTTCTGCTAATCCTCTGGCGGTTTTCTGGGTTATTTAGGCAGGTGTAGATGGAATCTAAGTGATCAGCAGGACGTGCGGTGAGCCCAGCGTCCTCCTAAGCCGCCATCTTGCCGCCCGGATGTCTTCTTTAGAGAAGTGTCTATTCATGTTTTCTGCCCATTTCTTCACTGGGTTATTTGTTTTTCAGGTGTGGAGTTTGGTGAGCTCTTTATAGATTTTGGATACTAGCTCTTTGTCCGATATGTCATTTGCAAATATGTTTTCCCATTCCGTTGGTTGCCTTTTAGTTTTGTTGATTGTTTCCTTTGCTGTGCAGAAGCTTTTTATCTTCATAAGGTCCCAGTAGTTCATTTTTGCTTTTAATTCCCTTGCCTGCGGGGATGTGTCGAGTAAGAGATTGCTACGGCTGAGGTCAGAGAGGGCTTTTCATGCTTTCTCCTCTAGGGTTTTGATGGTTTCCTGTATCACATTCAGGCCCTTTATCCATTTTGAGTTTATTTTTGTGAATGGTGTGAGAAAGTGGTCTAGTTTCAACCTTCTGCATGTTGCTGTCCAGTTCTCCCAGCACCATGTGTTAAAGAGACTGTCCTTTTTGCATTGGATGTTCTTTCCTGCTTTGTCAAAGATGAGTTGGCCATACGTTTGTGGGTCTAGTTCTGGGGTTTCCTATTCTATTCCATTGGTCTATGTGTCTGTTTTTGTGCCAATACCATGCTGTCTTGATGATGACAGCTTTGTAGTAGAGGCTAAAGTCTGGGATTGTGATGCCTCCTGCTTTGGTCTTCTTCTTCAAAATTACTTTGGCTACTCGGGGCCTTTTGTGGTTCCATATGAATTTTAGGATTGCTTGTTCTAGTTTCGAGAAGAATGCTGGTGCAATTTTGATTGGGATTGCATTGAATGTGTAGATAGCTTTGGGTAGTATTGACATGTTGACAATATTTATTCTTCCAATCCATGAGCACAGAATGTCTTTCCATTTCTTTAAATCTTCTTCAATTTCCTTCATAAGCTTTCTATAGTTTTCAGCATACAGATCTTTTACATCTTTGGTTAGATTTACCTCTAGGTATTTTATGCTTCTTGGTGCAATTGTGAATGGGATCAGTTTCTTTATTTGTCTTTCTGTTGCTTCATTATTAGTGTATAAGAATGCAACTGATTTCTGTACATTGATTTTGTATCCTGCAACTTTGCTGAATTCCTGTATCAGTTCTAGCAGACTTTTGGTGGAGTCTATCGGATTTTCCATGTATAATATCATGTCATCTGCAAAAAGTGAAAGCTTAACTTCATCTTTGCCAATTTGGATGCCTTTGATTTCCTTTTGTTGTCTGATTGCTGATGCTAGCACTTCCAACACTATGTTAAACAACAGCAGTGAGAATGGACATCCGGTTGTGTTCCTGATCTCAGGGAAAAAGCTCTGAGTTTTTCCCCATTGAGGATGATGTTAGCTGTGGGCTTTTCATAAATGAGTTTTGTGATGTTTAAGTATGTTCCTTCTATCCCTACTTTCTCTAAGGTTTTTATTAAGAAAGTTTGCGGGATTTTGCCAAAGGCCTTTTCTGCATCAATTGACAGGATCATATGGTTCTTATCTTTTCTTTTATTAATGTGATGTATCACATTGATTGATTTGGGAATGTTGAACCAGCCCTGCATCCCAGGAATGAATCCCACTTGATCATGGTGAATGATTCTTTTTATATGCTGTTGAATTCGATTTGCTAGTATCTTATTGAGAATTTTTGCATCCATATTCATCAGGGATATTGGCCTGTAGTTCTCTTTTTTTACTGGGTCTCTGTCTGGTTTAGGAATCAAAGTAATACTGGCTTCATAGAATGAGTCTGGAAGCTTTCCTTCCCTTTCTATTTTTTGGAATAGCTTGAGAAGGATAGGTATTATCTCTGCTTTAAATGTCAGGTAGAACTCCCCTGGAAAGCCATCTGGTCCTAGACTCTTATTTGTTGGGAGATTTTTGATAAGCAATTCAATTTCTTCGCTGGTTATGGGTCTGTTCAAGCTTTCTATTTTCTCCTGGTTGAGTTTTGGAAATGTGTGGGTGTTGAGGAATTTGTCCATTTCTTCCAGGTTGTCCAGTTTGTTGGCATATAATTTTTCATAGTATTCCCTGATAATTGCTTGTATCTCTGAGGGATTGGTTGTAATATTTCCATTTTCATTCATGATTTTATCTATTTGGGTCATCTCCCTTTTCTTTTTGAGAAGCCTGGCTAGAGGTTTATCAATTTGTTTGTTTTTTCAAAAAACCAACTCTTGTTTTTGTTGATCTGCTCTACAGTTTTTTTAGATTCTATATTGTTTATTTCTGCTCTGATCTTTATTATTTCTCTTCTTCTGCTGGATTTAGGCTGTCTTTGCTGTTCTGCTTCTATTTCCTTTAGGTGTGCTGTTAAATTTTATATTTGGGATTTTTCTTGTTTCTTGAGATAGGCCTGGATTGCAATGTATTTTCCTCTCAGGACTGCCTTCGCTGCATCCCACAGCATTTGGATTGTTATATTTTCATTTTCGTTTGTTTCCATATATTTTTTAATTTCTTCTCTAATTGCCTGGTTGACCCACTCATTCATTAGTAGGGTGTTCTGTAACCTCCATGCTTTTGGAGGTTTTCCAGACTTTTTCCTGTGGTTGATTTCAAGCTTCCTAGCATTGTGGACTGAAACTATGCATGGTATAATTTCAATTCTTGTAAACTTATGAAGGGCTGTTTTGTGACCCAGTATATGATCTATCTTGGAGAATGTTCCAAGTGCACTCGAGAAGGAAGTATATTTTGTTGCTTTGGGATGCAGAGTTCTAAATATATCTGTCAAGTCCTCTGATCCAATGTATCATTCAGGGCCCTCGTTTCTTTATTGACCGTGTGTCTAGATAATCTGTCTATTTCTATAAGTGGAGTGTTAAAGTCCCCTGCAATTACCACATTTTCATCAATAAGGTTGCTTATGTTTGTGAGTAATTGTTTTATATATTTGGGGGCTCTGTATTCGGTGCATAGACATTGATAATTGTTAGCTCTTCCTGATGGATAGACCCTGTGATTATTATATAATGGCCTTCTTCATCTCTTGTGACAGCCTTTAATTTAAAGTCTGGTTTTTCTGATATAAGTATGGCTACTCCAGCTTTCTTTTGACTTCCAGTGGCATGAGAGATAGTTCTCAATCTCAAACTGAAGGTGTCCTCAGGTCTAAAATGAGTCTCTTGTAGACAGCAAATAGATGGGTCTTGTTTTTATCCATTCTGATACCCTATGTCTTTTGGTTGGCACATTTAATCCATTTACATTCAGTGTTATTATAGAAAGATATGGGTTTAGAGTCATTGTGATGTCCGTAGGTTTCATGCTTGTCCTGATGTCTCTGGTACTTTGTCTCTCAGGATCCCCCTTAGGATCTCTTGTAGGGCTGGTTTAGTGGTGACGAATTCCTTCAGTTTTTTTGGGGGGGAAGACCTTTATCTCTCCTTCTATTCTAAATGACAGACTTGCTGGATAAAGGATTCTTGGCTGCATATTTTTTCTGTTCATCACTTTGAAGATCTCCTGCCATTCCTTTCTGGCCTGCCAAGTTTCAGAAGAGAGATCAGTCACGCGTCTTATAGGTCTCCCTTTATATGTTAGAGCACGTTTATCTCTAGCTGCTTTCAGAATTTTCTCTTTATCCTTGTATTTTGCCAGTTTCACTATGATATGTCATGCAGAAGATCGATTCAAGTTACGTCTGAAGGGAGTTCTCTGTGCCTCTTGGATTTCAATGCCTTTTTCCTTCCTCAGATCCAGGAAGTTCTCAGCTATTATTTCTTCAAGTACCCCTTCAGCACCTTTCCCTCTCTCTTCCTCCTATGGAATACCAATTATGTGTATATTATTTCTTCTTAGTGCATCACTTAGTTCTCTAATTTTCCCCTCACACTCCTGGGGTTTTTTATCTCTCTTTTTCTCAACTTCTTCTTTTTCCATAATTTTATCTTCTAGTTCACCTATTCTCTCCTCTGCCTCTTCCATCTGAGCCAGAGTTGTCTCCATTTTATTTTGCAGTTCATTGATAACATTTTTTAGGTCCTCCTGGCTGTTCCTGAGTCCCTTGATATCTGTAGCAAGAGATTCTCTGCTCTCCTTTATACTGTTTTCCCAGCGATTAATTTTATGACTATTATTCTAAATTCACTTTCTGTTATATTGTTTAAATCATTTTTGATCAGTTCGTTAGCTGTTTTTATTTCCTGGACATTTTTCTGAGGAGGATTCTTCCATTTCGTCATTTTGGATAGTCCCTGGAGTGGTGAGGGACTGCGGGGCACTTCCCCAGTGCTGTCTTGAATAACTTGCATTGGTGGGCGGGGCCACAGTCAGACCTGATGTCTGCCCCCAGCCCACTGCTGGGGCCACAGTCAGACTGGTGTGTGCCTTCTCTTCCCCTCTGCTAGGGGCGGGATTCACTGTGGGGTGGTGGGGCCCGTCTGGGCTACTTGCACACTGCCAGGCTTGTGGTGCTGGAGATCTGGCGTATTAGCTGGGGTGGATCAGCAAGGTGCACAGGGGTGGGAGGGGCAGGTCAGCTCGCTTTTCCTTAGGAGATCCACTTCGGGAGGGGCCCTGTGGCACCAGGAGGGAGTCAGACCCGCTGGAGTGATGGATCCACAGAAGCACAGTCTTGGGTGTTTGTGTGGTGCAAACAAGTTCCCTGGCAGGAACTGGTTCCCTTTGGGATTTTGGCTGGGGGATGGGTGAGGGAGATGGCACTGGCGAGCCTCTTTGTTCCCCGCCAAGCTGAGCTCTGTCATCCTTGGGCTCAACAACTCTCCCTCCCATTGTCCTCCAGCCCTCCAGTTCTCAGAGCAGAGCTGTTAGCTTATAACCTTCCAGATGTCAAGTCCCTCTTGCTATCAGAACACACTCCGTCTGGCCCCTCCGCTTTTGCAAGCCAGACCGGGGGGCTCTGCTTGGCCGGCAGGCCGCCCCTCCGCCCCGGCTCCCTCCCGCCAGTCCATGTAGTGCGTATCGCCTCTCCACCCTTCCTACCCTCTTCTGTGGACCTCTCATCTGCGCTTGGCTCCAGAGACTCCATTCTGCTGGTCTTCTGGTTGTTTTCTAGCTTATTTATGTAGGTGTAGGTGGAATCTAAGTGATCAGCAGGACACGTGTTGAGCCCAGCGTCCTCCTACACTGCCATCTTCTCAACCCATATACCACACTTTCTTTCTCCATGTGTCTATGGATGGACACTTAGGTTGTTTCCATGTCTTAACTATTAATACTATGGACATGGATACAGGAGTGCAAATATCTCTTTAAAATCCTGACTTCAATTCTTTGGATACATATCCAGAAGTGGAATTGCTGGATGATGTGGTAGTTCTATTTTTATTTTTTGAGAAACCTCCATACTGTTTTCCACAGTGGCTACACCAGTTTTCATTCCCACCAACACTGCAGAAGGGTTCTTCTTTTTTTTTTTAATTTTTTTACATTTATTTATTTTTGAGAGACAGAGCATGAGTGGGGGAGGAGCAGAGAGAGAGAGAGAGAGGGAGACACAGAATCTGAAGTAGGCTTCAGGCTCTGAGCTG
Organism: Prionailurus bengalensis; assembly: GCF_016509475.1. Classification (NCBI taxonomy): domain Eukaryota; kingdom Metazoa; phylum Chordata; class Mammalia; order Carnivora; family Felidae; genus Prionailurus; species Prionailurus bengalensis. The sequence goes on along the minus strand of NC_057354.1, from coordinate 53,176,385 downwards.
TCAGCACAGAACCCAATGCAGAGCTCGAACCCATGAACTGTGAGATCATGACCTGAGTGGAAGTCAGATGCTTATCTGACTGAGCCACCCAGGTGCCCCACACAAGGGTTATTTTTATACCACACCCTCACCAACAGTAGTTTTTGTTTTCATTTATTTTAATAATAGGCACACTAAAAGGTATGAAATTATATATCATTGGTGTATTGATTTACATTTTCCTGATGATTACTGTTAAGCCCCTTTTCATAAGTCTGTTGGCTATTTGTATATATTCTTCAGGAAAATGTCTTTTTAGTTGCTTTGCCCATTTTTAATTATTTATTTTTTTGCTATTGAATTGTAGGAATTCCTTATTTACTTTGGATATTAACACTTTTTATGATTGTCTTTTAATTATGTTGGTGGTTTCTTTTTCTGTGCAAAAGCTTTTTAGTTTGATGTTGTCCTACTTGTCTATTTTTGCTTTTGTTGTCTTTGACTATAGTGTCATATCCAAGAGAAAAAAAATCATTGCCAAAACCAATGTCAAGAAATTTTTTCCCTATATTTTCTTCGAGGAGTTTATGGTTCCAGGTCTTACATTTAAGTTTTAATTCATGTTGAGTTACACTTTGTGTATGATGTAAGATAAGTGTCCAGTTTCATTCTTTTGCATGTGACTATCCAATTTTTCCAGAGCCATTTATTGAAGAGACTATCATTTTCCCATTGTGTGGTTTTGGCTTCCTTGTTGAAAGTCAGTTGACTGTATATGTGTAGGTTTATTTCTAGGTTCTCTATTCTAGTCTATTGGTTTGTGTACCTGTTTTTACACCATTATGACTGTTTTGATTACTGTAGCTTTGTGATAATATTTTGAAATAAGTAAGTGTGATGGCTCTCACTTTGTTCCTTTTGCTCAAGATTGTTTTAGTTTATTTTGGGTCTTGTGAGTATTTGAGAGTATAACTTTCAGTGGTAAAGGTAAATATATATACTATTACTAAATACCGCAGCAATGTAAAAGTTGTGCATAAATGACTTTTAACCCTAGAATAAAAGTTAAAAGACAGAAGTATTGAGAATAACTATAACCCACAGAAATATTTTAGGGATACACATACACAATATTAAAAAAGTAAATTATGATATGACAACATAAAATTTGCACATTGGGTAAGTAAAAGTTTAGTTTGAAGTTTCATTGAAGTTAAGCTCCTAATAGCTTAAAATAGACTTTTACAACAATAATGTTGTATGTAAACTCCATAGAGACTACAAAGGTAAAACCTATAGTAGACACAAGAAAGATAAAGAGGAAATAACCAAAATATATCACTACAAAAAATCAAGTCACAGAAGAAGAGATTAAGAAAGGAAAAGCACAGAAAAAGGACTAAAAACTAGAAAACAATGAACAAAAATGGCAAGAGTAAGTCCTCATCTATTAATTATTACTTTAAATGTAAATGGTTAAACTCACTAATCAAAATATATAGAACAGCTGATAAATAAGAAATAAGATCCAACTATATGTTTTCCACAAAAGACTCATTTTAGATTTGAGGACGTACATGGTCTGAAAGTGACAGAATGAAAAAAGATATTTAGTGCAAATGAAAACAAAGAGAGCAGAGTTGACTATACTTATATCCCATAAAATAGACTTTAAATAAAAAACTGTCACAAGAGACAAAGGTCTTTACATAATGATAAAAGGATCAATTTCAAAGAAAAATATAAGAATCACAAACATATATGCACCCAATATCAGAGTATTTAAATATATGAAGTAACCATTGACAGATCTGAAAGAAGAAATAGGTAATAATTCAATAATAGTAAGAGGTTTAAATAGCCTACTTTAAATAATTAATAGATCATCCATACATGAATCACTAAGGATACAGTAGACTTAAACAATACTAGAGGCCATATGAACCTAACAAACACATAGAACGTTCCACCCAAGAGCAGCAGGGTACACATTCTTCTCAAGTACATATGGAACACTCTCTAGGTACATCACATGCTAGGCCACAAAACAAGTCTTAACACCGTTAAGTACATTGAAATGATCCCATGTATCTTTTCTGACCACAGTGAAATGAAACTAGAAACAAAAAATCAGAAACAAAAGGAAAATGAGAGAACTCACAAATACATGAAAATTAAACAATATGCTCTTGAATAATCATTGAGTCAAAAAGAAATCAAAAGGGAATTAGAAAATATCTTGAAACGAATAAAAATGAAACACAACACACCAAGCTTATGTGATGCAGCCAACACAGTACTAGGAGGGAAATTCATAGTGATAAATGCCCATATTAAAAAAGAAGAAAGATTTCAAATAAATAATCTCAATTTATACCTTGAAGACCGAGAAAAAGAACTAAGCTGGAAGCTAGTGGAAGAAAGTTTGTTTAAAAAATTAGAGCAGAAATAAACAGAGAATAGAACCATATAGAAAAAATGACAAAAATGGAGTTGATTTTTTCAAAAGATAAAATCACCAAAGCCTTAGCTATACTAGCAAAGAAAACAAGACTCAAATAAATAAAATCAGAAATGAAAGAGGAAACATGAGAACTGATGTCTCAGAAATTTTTAAAAAAATCATAAAGAACTACTATGAGCAATTACACAATAACAGATTGGACAACTTAGTAAAAATCAGATATGTTCCTAGAAACATGCAACCCAACAAGGTAGAAAAGAGGAAAAATACAAAATTTAATCTTTTTCAGAGCCATTGACACAATTGATAAGTTATTCCAAGGATATTATATCTTCTAAGATTTTAAGAAATGTTTCTCAGACAAATGCATCCTAATATATATAATATATATTATATAATTATTATATATAATAATATATATTATATATATAAATTCACTTTGGAGTGTTTGTAGTCCCACATTAAGGCTGTTTCATTTCTAGAAGATTTCTGTCACTCTCAATAAATTACAGGGTCCTCCAAAGAGAGTTAAAGGAAAGAGCTCTTGCAGTATTGCATCCTAATTTGATAAAAATTAAACGGAGTTTTCCATTGCAGAGCACGTTCAAGGTCAAGCTGTTGTTAATGTGTTTTAAAATGTTGTCTATTCATGTGCTGCTAAAACATTAGTCTGAGTGACTGTGATCCTTGAGGATATACATGTCCGTTGACCATGGGTAGCTGGATTCCTCTTCTCTGAACACAGGCCTGAGTCAGTCCTGTTGGTCTGCTAATGAGGACTGCTGTGACCAGTCCTATGGACACACAGACTCACTTCTCTCCAATAGTAATTGCAACAAAAATCTGGTTGAGAGGTATTTGGGGGAGAGAAAATAGGGGAAGAATAACACTGGAAAGACAACAGGAGGGATGTAAATGAAAGGAACAGTAAAATGCTGCTTTCTGGGGCAGGGTCCCCCGGCTTTCCCTCCCTGAACTGGATGATGTGATCTTGGGAAGCTGACTCCTGTTTGTAGCCTCTGCGTTTAAAATCCTGCTGTGTCCCACATTGCCGAGAGAAAAAACAACACAGGCTCACAAGCACGTTCTCCTGGAATAGGACCTGCTGGTGCTTTTCCTTCCTGAGCAGATGCTAAGCTGGGACAAGGTGTTGCTCCTAACGCAGCATATGTGCTTGATGGAAAGAATGTGCTTTTCTATTTTAAATTTAAGTTGAGGTCTCTGAGTAATGTACAGGCTCACCTTGGCTTCTGTGCCCACGCACAGTATACAAAATTGACACTTTCTGCCTCAGGCACAGTAACCTCAAATGCTAAAATTGCCTTGAATGGCTAAAAATAAATATATTCCCTAAAACAGGAGCACAGGAAGTGTGCATGTGCATGTGCAGTTTGCCCTTGAAGATCTTGTGGGAGGATGTTAGGGGATTTTATAGATTGATTTGGAAGATGACAGAGACTTTCTCACTAATGTCTTTAACAACAGCATGCCTGTCTCAAAGTTAGTGATTGGGAGGAAAAAATTAGGAAACTGGAATCTTACAAATTGTTAAGTTGAACCATAAGAAATTACCATTTCTGTAGGTCAAAAACAGTCACATATTGGCAATTTTGCACATCTCAACCCAATTGACAAATTATGTAGGTTACAGTCTGCAGTGATCTAGGTTAGATCTAAATTTAGGGAATTCTCAGTTAAGCCCCGCGCTGTGAAGTGGTGAAAAGCAATGAAACAAAGGGCCTCCAGCTAGCTCAACAGTTTTTGTTTCAGGAACTGTGACAGATAAGAGAAAACTCACTGAAGCCCTAGAGATGTGCTTGTCAGGGAATTCTCTTTACAAGGGTCGTGTGAAGTCATTAGAACCACAGCTATTTGCAGATGAAGGATTTGCCTTCAATCTTGAAAAAACATAGAATTCTGCATCAGAGTTGGTGCCAATCTGGGAAGTGGGAAGGTTCAAGTGTAAGCGCGGTGGCATCGTCACCGTGCTGAGGATGGTGTCATTTCTCTTCATCAGCCTCGCACACCCCAGGGGGATCTCTGCTTTGCAGGCAGTGCCCGGTGCATTTTGCATGCTGCATGGGAGAAGATAAACAGATCAGCCTCCCAAAGGCACGCCTGCACTGCTGTGTACTGAGACTACCCATTAAATCGCCTTCTGCAACAGGATCCTATTTGACTCATTATAAACTCATACTATGCCGGGCTCGCAGTACTTGCATGCTATTTAGTCAGCGCGTTTTCCCTCGGCTACCTTACCTCCGCGCCACATTTGGCTGCAGCCGGGCTACGATTCTCTACTGCGTCTGACAATTTTTTTCTTTTTCTTTTTCTTTTTTTATTTAAAAAAAATGTTTTAATATTCATTATTTGAGAAAGACAAAGAGCAAACAGGGGAGGGGCAGAGAGAGAGGGAGACACAGAATCTAAAATAGGCTCCAGGCTCTGAGCTGCCAGCACAAAGCCCAATATGGGGCTTGAACCCACATACCACAAGATCATGACCTGAGTTGAAGTCAGCAGCTTAACCCACGGAGCCATCCAGGTGTTCCTTGGTTTTGCTTTTAAATAGAAAGCAGCCTCAGTAGCTATGAAATACGCTTTTAGACCTATCCTTGCATATGTAATGGATTGTAAGTTACTGGTAATTGACTTCAAAAATCTTAGAAAATATTTACTAAACATCAGTATACAAGAAGTAATAAGGATTTTGAAGTTTTCCTTTGGCATCCCTTTTGTCTTTTGGAACTGAAGGAAGTGGAGACAGCTATCTACACAAGTCAAGAGCCAGGCTGCACATCTTGCCTCAGCCAACTGCACGGTGGTAAAGCATTTCGTTGGTCCAAGCCTCGGTTTTCTCTGAGGTAAAGGGGGAATAATTCATACCTGCATTAAGAAGCTGTTGGAAGTATTAACTAACAGAATCCAAAACAAACCCAAAACAAAACCCAACACTCAATGTTAGTTATCATTGTCATCATTATGATCATTATTGCTACCATTAATCCTGATCCCCAAAGAGTTCCTCTGTAAAGTTCATGTCATCTCTTGCTCTGTAAACAGTGCTAAGTGATTCCCTTTCTCAATCCAGTGTCTTTCAGAAGTAGATAACTAGAGACTTTTACTATGACTTTTTACGACTAGTGTCTGTTTTGCAGGTAGCAACAATGCACAAGGACTGAACAAAATACCTCACTGTTTCCGGAACCTATCAAACACACACACACTTTAAAACTATGGAATGTTTAATCCTGTCAGTCTCTCCACCAAGCAGTACATAATCTTGGAGTTTGGTCCCTCCTATTTTATTTTTATTTTTATTTTTTTAACGTTTATTTATTTTTGAGACAGAGAGAGACAGAGCATGAACGGGGGAGGGGCAGAGAGAGAGGGAGACACAGAATCGGAAACAGGCTCCAGGCTCTGAGCCATCACCCCAGAGCCCGACGCGGGGCTCGAACTCACGGACCGCGAGATCGTGACCTGGCTGAAGTCGGACGCTTAACCGACTGAGCCACCCAGGTGCCCCTGGTCCCTCCTATTTTAAATTATTAATGATAGAAGATTCTGCTAAGAATGTGAATTCATTATCTTGTGGCTTTTTTGTTCAGGATAGTGTTCAGGAGTTCCTTGTGAGAACTCATAATGATAAAATCCTGTCATCGTAAGAGTAGAAACAGAAACAGAGATAAATAACTCTCCTTGGTAGTAGTCTCCACATGGATGGCAAAAACACCAGTCACTTCTGTAAAAGCCAGTAATACTTCTTAAGATCTAGCAGAGGGGAAGAAGGATAAAGAAAAAAAAAAAGCTTCTGGATCTGATAGTTAGAGAGTCAACTATACTGGTGGGGCCAAATTCTAATGGCAGTGCATCCAGCCTCCATTATCATTTAATGGCAATCAAACACTAGCTGGTGTTCAACACTCAAGTAAAGCAAAATAACATTGCTCTTCAATTCAGCACTTTTTTTTTTAATTGCTACAGGGCTTGTGTGGACTGAGCTGCTAAGTCCTTCTCCTTCCCTTGCTGTTTTTCCTCTGGCATCCCAGCCTCTCTATGAGCTTGGAATGTGTGCTTTGCTTTTTTAGTGTCATTTTGAAGCCTGATCCATGCAGCCTCTCTCATCTCTGGTTACCTCTGGGTCTGTTTTGACCAGCTCATCCCGTAAGTATCAATGGGATGGTGGGGGCTAAGGGTGTCTAAAACTTAAACTGCTTTTGAGAGCCGTACCTCATCTGCTTCATTGAGTTTGAATTATTTGGGCAGAATACTCTCCTGCATTTTCTCCACTCAGCACGAGGTGTTGGAATTTCACCTCTCACATTTTTCACCCCTAATTCTGTTATATATTTTCTGACAATTATAATGCTTATCATCCATTGGTTTTTACAAGGTGACTCTTATATCATTCCCCCTGGAGAGCTGCATGGTCCCAATTTTAGAAATCCTTGGAGTAAAGGCTATTTCAGTGACTTGTTCAAGAAACTGAGAAGTTTTCTTATTAAGAAATAATTTCTCCCCTTTGATCTTGGCTGCAGCAACTTCTTACTCAACACGTCTCTGGAGGCAAGGGAAACAAAAGCAAAAATGAACTACTGGGACCTCATCAAAATAAAAGGCTTCTGCACAGCAAAGGAAACAATCAGCAAAACTAAAAGTAACCGACAGAATGGGAGAAGATATTTGCAAACGACATATCAGATAAAGGGTTAGCATCCAAAATCTATAAAGAACTTATCAAACTCAACACCCAAAAAACAAATAATCCAGTGAATAAATGGGCAAAAGACATGAATAGACACTTCTTCAAAGAAGACATCAGATGGCCAACCGAAACATGAAAAAATGCTCAACATCACTCATCATCAGGGAAATACAAATCAAAACCACAATGAGATACCACCTCACACCTGTCAGAATGGCTAATATTAACAACTCAGGCAACAACAGATGATAGCGAGGATGTGGAGATAGAGGATCTCATTTGCATTGTTGGTGGGAATGCAAGCTGGTGCAGCCACTCTGGAAAACAGGATGGAGGTTCCCCAAAAAACTAAAAATAAAACTACCCCACGACCCAGCAATTGCCTACTAGGCATTTATCCATGGGATACAGGTGTGCTGTTTCAAAGGGACACATGCACCCCCATATTTATAGCAGCACTATCAACAATAGTCAGAGTATGGAGAGAGCCCAAATGTCCACTGACAGATGAATGGATAAAGAAGATGTGGAATATATATATAGTATATATACACATATATACATACAATACAATGGAGTATTACTCAGCAATCAAAAAGAATGAAATCTTGCCATTTGCAACTACCTGGGTAGAACTGGAGGGTATTATGCTAAGTGAAATTAGTCAGTCAGAGAAAACAAAAATCATATGACTTCACTCATATGAGGACTTTAAGAGGCAAAACAGATGAACATAAGGGAAGGGAAACAAAAATAATATAAAAATAGGGAGGGGGACAAAACAGTAGAGACTCATAAATATGGAGAACAAACTGGGTTACTGGAGGGTTTTTGGGAGGGGGAATGGGCTAAATGGGTAAGGGGCACTAAGGAATCTACTCCTGAAATCATTGTTGCACTCTGTGCTAACTAATTTGGATACAAATTTCAAAAAAATAAAAATAAATTTAAAAAAAAAGAAATAATTTCTTCTCCAGCCTGAGTCATGGGAACTTGAAATGCTATTATCTTTCCTCTACAACAGGGCTTATCTTGCATGTTTTAAATATATTAATTCAGGGCACCTGGGTGGCTCAGTCAGTTGAGCGTCCAACTTTTGGTTTCTGCTCAGATCATGGTCTCACAGTTTGCGAGTTTGAGCCCTGTGTTGGTCTCTGTGCTGACAGCACTGAGCCTGCTTGAAATTCTTTCTCTCCCTGTCCCTCTGCCTTCTGCCCCCCTCACATTTTCTTTCTCTCTCTCTCAAAATACATAAATAAACAAATAAATTAAATGAATATGTTAATTCATTCACCAAATATTTATTGAATGACTAACATGCACATACAAAATTAAGTCCTAGAATTCAGCTTTAGTCTGTTTCCTTTTTCTTCTTAAATGTCAATATCTTATTTGGGGTTGCCAGAGTTAGCAAATAAAAATACCAAGATATCCAGTTAACTTTGATTTTCAAATAAACAACAAATAAAAGTTAAATAGAAGTGTGTTACATGCAATATTTGGGACATATTGATTGTAAACAATTTGCTAAAATGCAAATTTAGTTGGGCAGTCTGTGTTTTATCTGAATATCTTAATATTCAGTGCGAAATGCTAAAACTTTCCAGTATAAATTCTAATCTAATTCCCAGAGAGTAACTTTTCATTTGAACCTCATTCACCTTCCTACTAACCTAGAGTTAAAATTGTTTTCTTGCTGGTCCTTTAATTATCTTTCATTTGAAATTCAAACATAACAGATACATTTTCACACCAATTATTCTACCAATGTGAGCCAGCAGAGAAAAGCCAAATTTGTACTGTTCATTTAAAATATGTTCTGTCCTTGAGAACCTGCCTTCAATTCCTGTTTGTTTCAGATTTGACCTTTCTCTGGTTGTGTGTGGTAATAGCAAAAGTATGTAATAGTGAAAAATGAGTAGAGAAGAATCATAAGCTGGAAGCAAGACAGATTTGTACAGTACTTTCATCCATCCATCACTAATATTCCATTAGCCTTGCCGATAGCCTGGGTATGGTGAGCTCAGGCTCAAGGTGAGTTACCAGTGTCCGTGGGAAAATGCAAAGTAGACCAAGCCAGCTCATTTAAGCACTTCAGAAATATTAAATTAACTAAAACAATAAACTGCAAAAACATGGTGGTAAGCTTTTCCTCTTCGATTTATAATACTTAGTTTTACAGACATGGAATTAAATTCTCATTCAACAATACTTGAGATCATTTGCTGTGATAGCTTCCTCATTAAATTAAAATTAAAAGATTTTAAAATTATAACAAAAATGAAAAAAAAAATAGCTTATGGTTTTATTTTCTAGTACTTGCTTTGCTCTCTTAATTAAGCACAGAGATGTGCTAGATAGGACAGACATGTCTAAGTGCCTTTTTTAAAGCTACATTCACAGCAGAGTACCTGTCAGAGGCTGTTTGTCTGGATGAACACCTTAAAATGGAGAAGATGGTTCTGGATCTTGGGCATAATATCTTTTTAAAAAATTATTTATTTATTTTTGATAGAGCGCAAGTGGGAGAGGGGTAAGGAGGGGGGACAGAGGATATGAGCAGGCTCTGTGCTGACAGGCTGACAGCAGTGAGCTTGATGTGGGGCTGGAACTCATGAACCATGAGATCATGACCTGAGTTGAAGTCGCTCAATCTACTGAGCCACCCACGAGCCCCAGATGTGATATAATTTGAAGGGTGACTCAATGTAGAAGAACTGTTAGAAAAATTGCCCCTTTCACAATCATGGGCAAGCAATTATCCTGCTGACTGTCCTATTAAAACAATAACTTTAGGGGTGCCTGGGTGGCTCAGTCAGTTAAATATCCAACTTCGGCTCAGGTCAAGATCTCAATATCCGTGAGTTCGAGTGCCATGTTGGGCTCTGTGCTGTCAGTTCAGAGCCTAGAGCCTGCATCAGATTCTGTGTCTCCCTCTCTCTCTCCCCTCCCCCACTCATGCTCCGTCTCTCAAAAAATGAATAAACATTAAAAAAATTTTAAAAACAATAACTTTATCCAATATATTTCATAACTTAGTGAAAAATGTTCCCTGAAAAAGAAACTCTGTTGCTCAGACTGAAGATTCTAACTTCTGACAAAATATGTAGTTGCCTCCCTACTGCTAAGACAGTAACAAATAAGGGATTGGTGGACACTAAACTCTACATTTTTTTTCAGTGTTAATGCTTAACACTGCATCAGCATTCCAGCGGGTCTTAAGGGTTAGCTTGCTTTAAGTTAGCACACTCCTCACTGGCTGACTTAAGCCAGTCATCTATAATAGAACTAATTTACACTCTGAGATTTGCAGACCCCTGGCCTTAGGGAATAAGGGACTAGAACGTTCCCAGACCACAGAGGCCAGCAAATCTGTTTGAAGTCTTCTTAACTTTCTGATTGGGCTACCAATCTTTTAGCAAAATGTCTTTCTTTTTAAGGTCACCCAAATGACGTTACTAACCTCTCCCTTTGTGCACCTGTAGACCTTGCCCTCCTCTTAGAAATAACAGAGTACTCTTGCACAACCTCTGGGTACCAAGGAACCAGACCTTCTTGCACACCCCACTCTCTGCCTCTCCACCACTGGAAATCAAGGAACTAGAACTTCTTGCACAATCTCCAAACACTGAGATAACTCTGTAGCTGGCATCATCAAGAAATGTCACAGACTACTGCACTCCCTTAACTGATTAAAACCCTTTAAAAATATCTCAGCCAAGCAGAAAACTTGAAGTTGTTTTTGGACAAGAGTCCACCTTTTCCCCAGATGGCCAGCCGCCTGAATAAAGCTCATATTCCTTTCCAATCCAAACTTGTCTCTTGAGTACTGCCCTTTCAAGTGACAGGCACCCAGTCTTGGGTTTCAGTAACAATACCACGCCTTAATCACTTCGAGATGGATTCTTCTCAAAGGGACTGGATTCTGTGACCTAATTTGAGTATCAGTCTCAGTGTTTAACAGTTTTTCCTATTGGATATGTCTGAAATATTTCTAAATATTATACATTTTTCTGTGGCCCAATTCAACTTAATTCAACATAATTGCATGCTTGGTGGTGAGGGGTGAGGGTGGGCAGCACTATACAAGGTGTTGTGAGGAAGGAATGAGTCTATAACAGGGCTAAGCTGACAGCACCTGCATGTAAGAAGGTGTGCAAAGCTCACATGAGTGACGGTAATTAAATTCTGCCATGCTCTGGGGTAGCAGGTAGAAGGATGGGAGTTACATCCCGTAAGCAACTATTATAGAATGTTTTTGCATGTATTCTCAGGTGATCATTAAAGGATGGACCTCACTGAGTCAGAGAGCACATTGGGAGAGTGTTCCAGGAGAAAAGACCAGATGGTAGGGCTGGAGAACCCATGGGTGACCATGCCCCATGGTAAGCAAATGATAAACTCCTGTAATAAACTCTTCAAAGGTGGGGACCATATCTTATTCTTCTTTAGCCCAAAGCCTGACAGAGTAGTCATCCATCATGAGCTTTTCAGTAGGAATGAATGATACTACCAGAGGCCCTATCCCTGCCAAGAAGAATAAAATTCTACTAAAATGGGGCTAAAGCTTTGGAGGTTTCAAGATTCATTCCTTTCTAAAATGAAAGAAGGTCCCCCTCATGATCCTTATCAGCTGTTTATCTTTGGTTGGGGATTATTGCCTGCTTTCATCTCACTGTAGTAGTAGGGAGCAAGAAAGGGTGCACTGTGGTTTGGTGATATATTGAGAAACCACCCTCTTCCTCCTGGGTGTCTCCTTTACTTTTACACAGAACTCTTCCACTTCTGGCACTTCTGGTCACCAAATGTGTGGGATGGTTTTCCCACAATAAACAATTTTGCACCAGTGCAGAGTCCTATGGTTTAACTAAATTTGATTCAATTCTTACACTATATGGAGGCAGCATCAGATCCCACAGGATAAGGGCTCAGTCCCACAAGACTGCTACCCTCCATCTCCTGCAGATGTCAATGGCAAGTCCAGGTTGTCACCTGGCCTTATGAGAAAATCAGCCATGAATCAGAAGTTCACATGACACTGCCCTTGGGTTTGATTAATTTGTGAGAGTGGTTCATAGAACTCAGGGAAACACATTGACCCATTTCATTAAAAGATATGATAAAGAGTACAGATGAACACCCAGATAAAGGGATATATAAGGTGAAGTGTGGGAGGGACCCAAGAACAGGAGCTTCTGTCCTCGTGAATTTGGGATATATCACCCTCCTGGAACAAAACTCTGTTTACCAACCTGGAAGCTTTCTAAACCCCATACTTTTGGGATTTTTATGAAAGCTTCATCACATAGACATAGTCAATTATTCATTCTGTTTCCAGTCCTTCTCACTTCTGAAGAAAACAGGGGATGGAGTGGGACTGAGGATCACAAGATTCTAATTATGGCTTGGTCTTTTCAGGGACCAGCCACCATCCAGGAATTATCCAGAAGCTCACCTAGAGTGGCTTCATTAGAACAAAAGAGTCTCATCAGCCAGGAAATTATAAGGGTTTTAGGAGCCTTATGTTAGGAATGAGTGTCAGAGACAAAATATTAGAAAACAAGATATCCTTAGTGCTCTTATCAATTAGAAAATCACAAGGATTTAGGGGCACCTGTGTGGCTCAGTAGGGTAAGCATTTGACTTCAGCTCAGGTCATGGTCTTACTGCTTGTGATTTCAAGCTCCTCACCGGGCTGTGTGTTGACAGGTTGGAGCCTGGAACCTGCTTCAGATTTTGTCTCTGTATCTCTGCCCTTCCTCTGCTCACATTCTCTCTCTCTCTCTCTCTCTCTCTCTCTCTCTCTCTCTCTCTCTCTTTCTCTCTTATTCTCAAATATAAAATAAAACATAAAAGATTTTTTTAAAAAGAAAATCACAAGAGTTTCAGGAAATCTGTGACAAGAACCTGGGGCAGACACCAATTTATGGTGTTTTTTTTTTTTTTTGAGAGAAAGAGCATGAGTGGGTGAGAAGGGCAGAGAGAGAGAGAGAGAGAGAGAGAGAGAATCTTAAGCAAGCCCCACACTCATCTCAGGGTCCAATGGGGGGCTCGATCCTACGACCCTGGGATCATGACCTGGGCTGAAATCAATAGTCGGAAGCTTAACCAACTGAACAACCCAGGTGCCCACAATTTATGTTTTCTATTATCTAACAAGTGCTTTGCTATGTTATTCTCTTCTATTTATAAAAATGCTACAATATAGGGGTGCCTGGGTGGCTCAGGTATTAAGCATCTGACTCTTGATATTGGCTCAGGTCACAATCTCATTATTCATGAGATGGAGTCCTGAATGGGGCTCTGCTCTGTGAGCACAGAGCTTGCTTGAGATTGTCTCTATCCTTCTCTCTTCCCCTCCCCTATTTGTGAGCTCTCTCTCTCTCTCAACATAAAGAAGTAAACATTTAAAAATGTTGCATTATGATAATCTTAAGAAATCAAAACGATTAATGCAAAAAAATTCAAGCATTTAAAAAATGAGCATTACCAAATCAAGAATAAATAGCCCAGAGATATTAAATAAGTGTGCATGACTCAAGAGCTAATAAGTGATACATAGAAGCAGTGATCATAAGGAGGTTTTGATAGCTCTTACGCTTCTCACTTCAAGTTGCTTAACACATGGCTGCACTGGGGAAAGGTCTGGGTGAATGAGAATCCAGCCACCAACTGAATGGAACTGTTGGGTTGGTGAGATTAGTGCAAGAGAGAACGGTGAGTGATCTAACCCAGGATCTGGCACATCAGTGGGCTCTTGATACCCATGTTTTGGCTGAATTAATGGCTTGTCAAAGCAGAGAAACTAGTAGGGAGGTTTAAAAGGCAAGTTCGGGGCACCTGGATGGCTCAGCTGGCTAAACATTCTACTTCAGCTCGGATAACGATCTCACGGTTTGTGACTTCAAGCACCACGTTGGGCTGTAGGCTTACAGCTCAGAGGCTGGAGCCTGCTTTGGATTCTGTGTCTTCCTCTCTCTCTCTCTCTTTGCCCCTCCCCTACTCTCTCTCTCTCTCTCTCTTTCTCTCTCTCTATCAAAAATAAACATTTAAAAAAAGGCAAGCTCAGCCTCTCTGCCTTTTACTTAAGGCTGGTGCTACTTGGTCTTCAAGTCGCACAAGTAAAGCAAATAAATTTCACCAAAGAAGGAAAAAATCCTATAGATTCTTTAGGTCTCCATACGTTTCTGATGAGATGCTAATCTCATAATTAACCAGTTCTCTTATTTTGCACTATGTACTTCACTTCTAAACTTTTGTTACATGTTACATGGAGTATAAAACAGCAGGAACTGTTGTTAGGGTCCATTATAATAATGAATGTGATAATGTTTTCTAATATAAAGTGTTCAATACAGAAATGTAGAGTGTTATTATTTATAATAAATAGTATATCTGAACTAAATGAGACCAAAATCAGAAAGCATGTCACCATATTGGTAGCTTTCTTCCCAAGGGAACAGCTCAGCTTCAAGTGTCCTCTAGATGACCAATTTACTTTGAAGATGAATAAGAGATTTTCATGCAGAAAACAACTCCTATCCTAGAGACTGACAATACATATTCAGTAATACTGAGGTATCTGAGTACTGAAGGCAAAAAATTGTATTCAAGCTTTTCCCTTTACCAAACCTCAGAACACCACTGACTTGAAGCTAACATTTCCACAAGGTTCAAGGGTTTTAATACATTTGATTTTGGGATTTGTTTTTTTCATCTGTACCTCAGAAATCGCTAATCACATTTCTTCTCAAGACATAAACACACCCCACGGCAGTCTGACGACCACCTTCAGAGGCTGTGTTTATTACCTTGGATTTTAACAGAGTTAGAATTCATGATCCTTAGAGTCATTGCAAATCGTCTGGCAAGTCGATGCAAAATACATTTAGATAATGACTCTGGTGTTCTGGTGCTGGTTGGCTATTCATATGAGATGCAATTATTATGTTTACTTCTTCGTTTGAAAAAAACATTAATGACAAAATCCTGTCATTAAGAAGGAATATTATGGAAATTTTTAAGTGACTTTCTGTTGTTTTTCACACAGATTTTGTACACACAGAGAAGCATTATTGATCCTTCCCCTAGCAGAGTTGGCTTAAGCAAGTTCCAATTTCAAACTGGCAATATGTTCTTTGTATTAGAATTTTTAAAAAAATTACATCCAAGTTAATTAGCATTAAGTGAATTAATGATTTCAGGAGTAGATTCCAGTGATTCATCCCCTATATATAACACCCAGGGCTCATCCCAACAGTGTCTTCCTTAATGCCCCTTTCCCATTTAGCCCATCACCCCACCCACAGCCCTTCCAGAAAACCTCAGTTTGTTCTGTATATTTAAGAGTCTTTTATGTTTTTCTCTCCATCCCTGTTTTTATATCATTTGTGCTTCCCTTCCCTTATATTCATCTGTTTTGTATATTAAATTCCACATATGAGTGAAGTCATATGATTTTTGTGTTTCTCTGACTGACTAATTTCCCTTAGCATAATACCCTCTAGTTCCATCCACGTTGATGCAAGGCAAGATTTCATTCTTTTTTGTGGCCAAATAATACTCCATTGTATACATATCTACCACATCTTCTTTATCCATTCATCTGTTGATGGACACTTGAGCTCTTTCCATACTTTGGCTATGGTCGATAGTGCTGTTACAAACATTGGGATGCATGTGCCTCTTCGGAACAGCATCCCTCTATTCTTTGGATAAAAATCTAGTAGTGCAATTGCTGGCTCTTAGGGTAGTTCTATTTTTAACTTTTTGGGGAAATTCAGTACTGTTTTCCAGAATGGCTGCACCAGTTTGCATTCCCATCAGCAGTGCAAAAGAGATCCTCTTTCTCCACATCCTTGACAACATCTGTTGTTCCTTGAGTTGTTAATGTGTTAATGAATTGTTAACTTGGTTGTGGTGACTAACTCTTTGAATGTATTGTTGGATCCAGTTGACTAGTATCTTGTTGAGGAATTTTGCATCCATGTTCATCAGGGCAATTGGTATATAGTTCTCCATTTTAGTGGGATCTTTGGTTCTGGAATCAAGATAATGCTGGTCTCGTAAAATGCCTTTTGATGTTTTTCTTCCACTTCTATTGTTTGGAACAGCTTCAAGAGAATAGGTGTTAACTCTTCTTTAAATGTTTGGTAAAATTCCCCTGGAAAGCCAGCAAGCCCTGGACTATTGTTTTTTGGGAGATTTTTGATTACTAATTCAATTTCTTTACTGGTTATGGGTCTGTTCAAATTTTCTATTCCTTCTTGTTTCAGTTTTGGTAGTTTACATGTTCCTAGAAATTTGTCCATTTCTTCCAGATGGCCCAATTTATTAGCATATATTTGCTCCTAATATTCTCTGATGATTGTTTGTATCTGCAGTGTTGTTTGTGATCTCTCCTGTTTCATTCTTGATTGTATATATTTGGGTCCTTTCCTCTTTCTTTTTGGTCAAACTGGCTAGCAGTTATCAATTTTCTTAATTCTTTGAAAGAACCAGCTCCTGGATTTATTGATCTGTTCTACTGTTTTATGGTTGGTTTGTTTTGTTGTTTTGTTTTTTATTTCAATAGCATTGATTTCTACTCTAATCTTTACTATCTCTCATATTCTGCTTGATTTTTTTTTTCTGGTCTTTTTCCAGCTCCTTAAGGTATAAGTTTAGGTTTGTACCTGAGACCTTTCTTCCTTCTTTAGGAATGCCTGGATTGTTATATATTTCCCTTTTATGCCTGCCTTTACTGTGTCCAAGAGGTTTTGGACTGCGTGTTATCATTTTCATTTGCTTCCAAGTGTTTTTTTAATATCCTCTTTAACCTCTTGGTTAGCCCATTCATTCTTTAGTAGGTTGCTCTTTAGACTCCAAGTATTTCTTGTCTTTCCAAATTTTTTCTTGTGGTTGATTTCAAGTTTCATATTTGTGGTCTGAAAATATGCACCTTATTATTTTAACATTTTTTAATTGTTGAGGGCTGATTTGTGTCCCAGTATGTGATCTATTCCAGATAATGTTCCATGTGCATTCGAGAAGAATGTGGATTCTGCTGCTTCAGGATGAAATGTTCTAAATATATCTGTTAAGTCCATCTGATCCAGTGTGTTATTCAAAGAAATTGTTTCCTTGTTGATTTTCTGTTTAGATGACCTGTCCATTGCTGTAAGTGGGTTGTTGAAGTCCCCTACTATTTTGGTATTATTATCAATGAGTTTCCTTATGTTTGTTATTAATCGATTTATATATTTGGGTGTTTCCACATTTGGAACATGCATGTTTATAATTGTTAGGTCTTGGTGGATAGATCCCTTAATTATGATAAAATGCCCTTCTTCATCTCTTGTGACAGTCTTTATTTTAAAGTTAGATTGTTTGATATAAGTATGGCTACTCTGGCTTTCTTTTGGCGACCACTAGCATGATAGATATTTCTCCATCCTCTTACTTTCTTTTTTTTTTTTTAATTTTTTTTTCAACGTTTATTTATTTTTGGGACAGAGAGAGACAGAGCATGAACGGGGGAGGGGAGAGAGAGAGGGAGACACAGAATCAGAAACAGGCTCCAGGCTCTGAGCCATCAGCCCAGAGCCCGACGCGGGGCTCGAACTCACGGACCGCGAGATCGTGACCTGGCTGAAGTCGGATGCTTAACCGACTGCACCACCCAGGCGCCCCTCCATCCTCTTACTTTCAATCTGAAGGTGTCTTTAGGTCTAAGATGGGTAAGATATGTAAACAGCATATAGATGGATCTTGGTTTCTTATCCTTTCTGTTACCCTACGTCTTTTGATTTCCGTTGACATTGTGAATGAGTACTGCAAGATATGAAGTTATTGCCATTGTGTTGCATGTAGAGTTGGAGTTTCTGGTGGTGTTCTCTGTCCTTTCTAGTCTTTGTTTTATTTGGTCTTTTTCGTTTTGTTTTGTCTTTCCTCGCCTCAGAGTCCCCCTTAAAATTTCCTGCAGGACTGATTTAGTGGTCACAGACTCTTCTAATTTTTGTTTGTCTGGGAAACTCTATCTCTTCTTCTATTTTGAATGACAACCTTGATGGATAAAGAATTCTTGGCTGCATATTTTTCCAATTCAGCACATTGAATATATCCTGCCACTCCTTTCTGGCTTGCTATGTTTCTGTGGATAAGTCTGCTTCAAACTTGATCTGTCTTCCCTTGTAGGTTAAGAACTTTTTTCTCCTTTATTGCTTTTATTATTCTTTCCTTGTCTGTGTATTTTGTGAATTTGACTGTGATATGACTTGTTGATTTTTTTTAATATAATGGGAGTCTCTGTGATCCTGGATTTTGATGTCTGTGTCTTACCCCAAGTTAGGAAAGTTTTCCACTATGATTTGCTCACATAAAATTTCTACCCCTTTTTCTCACTTCATCTTCTGGGATCCCTATGATTCAGATGTTATTCCTTTTCAATGAGACACTGAGTTCTTTAATTCTTATATTGTGCTCTTTTGCCTTAGTTTCCCTCCTTTTTTTATGCTTCATTATTCCCTATAAGTTTGTCCTCTATAGCACTGATTCGCTTCTCTGCTTCATCTATCTTTGCCACTGTGGCATTCATTTGAGATTGCTTCTCAGTTATAGCATTTTGAATATTGTTCTAATTTTACTTCTATCTCTGCAGGAACAAAATCTGTATTTTTCACAACCCCATCTAGTATTCTTATTATTGTGATTCTAAATGCTGGCTCAGACATCTTGTTTGTATCTGTGTTAAGTTCCTGGCTGTCATTTCTTCCTGTTCTTTCCTTTGGGGTGAATTCCTTCGTTTTGACATTTTAGAAGAAGAAAACGAATTAATAAAATAAAAAATTAATATTAAAAAATTTAAAACAACACAAAAATGTCAAAGAAAGGATGCTAGATCCTACGTGTGTTTTGGTTTGTTTGTTGAAAGAAGTTTGGTAGAATAGACAAAAAAGGGAAAGAAAGTTTAAAAAATGGTAAAAATAGGAAAATGTTTGAAAATTTTAAAAAATGATTACATAAAAATAGACTAAAATAAAATGATTAAAGTAAAATAGAATTTAAAAATTTACAAAAAATATAGTAGAAAAAATTAAAGAAAAACCTTTCTTATAAAAACAGAAAATAAAAATAATTATTCTCTTTCTGTATTCAACAATAAGAAAATAGAAGAAAAAGAAAAAGAAAAAAATTGAATAGATGGACCAGCAAACAAAATGAAATACAATTGAAATTACATCCAGTTTCCCCTAGAAGTCATACTATGAAGCACTTTATAGTCCGTAAACTAAGCAGGTGGAGAGACTTGTGATGTGCCTCTAGAGTGCAGTTGGTGCAGTTGAATTGCGCTTTGTGTAACAGCTCCATTCTCCATTAGAAGGCGCTGCTTAGATTACTGGAGTGGATTGTTGTGACACGTCTACATGTGTATGTACATGTGCATGTGCATAAGAGATGAAAATGGTGTCACCCAGCTACCCAGTCTGTAACATCAGAACTCTGTGCTCTCGCCAACTGGCAATCAAGCACGCCTCCTTTGTCTCCAGCTTCCGTCTGCTCCCTGCTTCTAGGTTGTCTGGGATAAAGCTGTCAGCCTGCCAGGCAGCACATCCCTCCCAAATTTTATCTCAGATGGGGCTGTGTTTCCAAACCCCTTACTTCTGAGGGCCCTTCAGCTTTGACCCATCCTGACCCTCTGGGGGAGATTCTCACAGAGCAATGGCCAGGTGTTGGCCCACCCCCAGGAATGTTCTGGCAATCACACTGCTGCAGATGACCAGAGATTGCCACTAGGTGCCAGCCCATCCCAGAAAAAGTTTGTGTGATAGTGTAGCATCAGCATTTCAGGGATTATGGTAAATTACAACACACATCTGGCACCAGGGTTCACTGCCCCCTAACATCCTTGTCCTAACACCAGCAAACATGGCTGTTCTCTGGGGCCCACTGGGACCTTTGCCTATGGGGAGGCCACACGGCCTCTACCAAATGTCTTCTCACCAGCAGAACTGCCTCTCCTCATGTAGCCCAAGCACCTTAGGACCTTGCTGTCTGATCCTGGGGATTCACCTTTCCCATGAGAGCTCTGCCAGGTATGGAGCTGCAGAGTTTCAGTCTCTGTGTTCCCATGTTTGTAGAGTTCTAATGGTATTTACAGTCTCTCCTTTCTCCTTCTTCCCTTTCTTGTTCAAGCCCTTATAGGTATTTCTACTCTTTCTCTTTCTCTCCAGATGCTTTCAGAAGGAGTGCTTTTCCTGAAACTCTCCCCCCTGTCTCCATCCTCTCTCAGCAGCAAAAGCAGCTCCCTACCCTCTGCGGCTTCTCTCTCCCCCAATTCACCTCTCTGCACCAAGTACCTGCCAAATTTTGTAACTCAAGTTATACAGATTATTGTGTTAATCCTCAGATCAATTTTCTAGGTTTGCAAGATGGTTTGGTGTTGAATTAGCTGCATTTCAGTGATGAGAGAAGCAGAAAACTTCCAGGCTGCTTCCTAGAATTTTTTAGGTATAGACTCATTCAATAAATTTTTCATCCCTCTGGAAAAAATGTTTTAAACTGTTCATATGTCATTAACTCCCCAGGGTAACAGGTACCATTTATTGACAAAATAGAACTTGCACTTCAAACACTTAGTAGAAAAGGATTAAAAAAGCAAGATTAATATACATTAGGTGAGTCATTTAGTTTCTTATATAGCTTTAGTAATGGCATAATTTCTTACATTCTGTTTGGCAAACCAGGAAAACATTGAGAAAATTCATAATTTCCTTTTTTTTCTTTTTTTTGACACAAAGATATCTTGAACGGCTTAAATTCCAAATGTACGCCTGAGGACAAAAAAAAAAAAGGATTTTGATATTTCACTACCCTAGATAGATAACACTGGAAATCATCTCTAATTAACAAATGATAAAATCTTAGATTCATTGAAATCCTCATTTTGCCTTGTGTATTTATACACACATCATGGAAAGTACACATAAAAATCATTCACCTTAATAATATTTTATAGTGCTTAATTAATTCATTGATTATTTTATCCATCCATGCATTCAACAAATATGGATTGATAGATTATTTTGAGCAACGATTTACAATGGCAGATGTGAAGTACAAAAGCATGCCTTGTCTTCAAGAATTAACAATCTAGATGGGTGATTGGTATATATACCTTTAACCATAAGTTTTTTGTATGGTGATATCTAAGCCAGTAATGAAAAGATTGTATTAACAGGCATACTGACAATTTTGACTATTCAAAAATTAACAATATCCATCATAAAAATGTATGTCAAGACCCAGAAAAGATGATCAGAACCTAAGGATTCATCTCCAGTGAGTCTTCTTTTCCATCTAGTTCCTTCTGTTACTCTCTTCATAATTCAGTTAACTCTTAAAGGACACATGTAAAAATTGTGGCCCGTTTGCTTCTTTGCCATGTCTCAGTTGCCAAAACATTGATATGAATTTTATAAATTTTGTGGGATATATTTTTACTCTTAGGAAATTCTCTTTTTTTTAATCTAACACTAACATTTACTGCTGTAATCGTTTTATTATTTTTATTCTTTTTACTGAAAATGAAAAATTGTTGCTCATCACTTTTTTTATCCTTTCTAAAGAACAGGAGAAAATTGTGTATGTGTTTGAAGATTTACGCTAAGATAATCCCTCAGTTTTATGTGTTTAATGGTCATAATTGCTCTTTCTCACTCCTGTCTTCTCACTATTGTTAAAGATTTCCACCTATTTCATAAGTCCTAAAAAAAATTAGAAGATAATTTTAAGAGATTGTTTCAATTCCAAGAGAATTACATACATTATCTCATATTATTATGCTCATGCTACATATGGAAAAAACTTGGAAAGGCTGTTACTTGTCCAAAGTCCTGAAGATAAAAGTTTCAGGGACAGGTCAGGGAGTAAAGTGTTGTTGGTTGGCTTTGGAAATTGTGCTCTCACTCCTTATGTAAACATCTCACTACAGATGTTTGTTTGTTTGGTTGGTTCATTGATTAATTAGTTGCTTTGGTTGGTTGACTTTTACTGTTCTCTAGTCTGCTTTTGACCATAGTCAAGTGAATGTTTCCAATTATCAGCATTGTCCTTCATTCTAGACTTTTAATCCAACATTTTCATTCTCATAACTTTCTCTCATATGTTACAGAAAAAAAAATGGAGCTACTAGCCATGAACTGCTACCTTCTGTGGTTTCCCATTATTCAAAGCTACACTTTGGTACAAATGACTCATGTTTACATCCTCACACCTACCTCAGAAAAGAGACAAAGATTGACACTCCTGTGATAGATAATGTCTACTCATGACCTCCAGGCCTCGTTTCATCATTATGTTCCTCTCTGATGAATGTTCATTTTTTCCCTTTCTACACACTTCTGCTGTTCCTAAAATAGTCAAATATCTCCACCCAAACTTCCCTCTTTAAAACATGACCCCCTGGGGCGCCTGGGTGGCGCAGTCGGTTAAGCGTCCAACTTCAGCCAGGTCACGATCTCGCGGTCCGTGAGTTCGAGCCCCGCGTCGGGCTCTGGGCTGATGGCTCAGAGCCTGGAGCCTGTTTCTGATTCTGTGTCTCCCTCTCTCTCTGCCCCTCCCCCGTTCATGCTCTGTCTCTCTCTGTCTCAAAAATAAATAAACGTTGAAAAAAAAATTTAAAACATGACCCCTTAAGTGATTACCCTTATTTCTCTTTCCTCACCAAGAAACTTCTTGAAACATTACTATATATTTTGCTTCACTCTGTTGAAAAAGGTTCTCTATTTAAAGTTGCCATTAAAATCCAATATCCTGTGCTTTCAATCTTGTAGAATTGATTTTTCTGGAGTGGTCTGTGACCAACTGCAAATTAATTGCTCAGCCCACTTTTCAAACGCTATCTTCTTTGGCCTTGGTGACATGCTTTCTCATGTCTTTCTTCCTCTCCAAGTATTCCTCACCTACAGCTTCTGCTTTTTCTTAGAATTCTCTTCTGTTTCTACCATGCACATTTTCCTTACTTGACCTCATACTTTTCTGTGACTCTACCACTTATATGATACTGAACCCCAAATAAATATATTCAGTTTCTCTCCTTTCCCTTGAACTCCAGACTCACATTTCCAGATACCTATTAGATAGTGATGCTTGACTGTCTCCTGTCAGTTCAATTTCAATATGCTCCAGACTAAACACAGCACCTTTCTTTCCTCATTCCAAATCTATTCTTCCCCATCCTGGTTATGGGTGCCAGGTTCTTATTTCTCAAGACACACTCCCTGGACTTAATTACTCATTTTGTACATTTTGTCTGAACTGTAACTTCCAATTCCACATCCTCCATCCCCATGCTTTTACATTTGAAAACTTCTATTTGACATGGAACATTAAAAAATTATCTCTTCTATTACATTTCTCAGGAACTTCATAGCACACAGTGGCTTTATATTCAGCATTATTTTCAGAACTCAAATAAAAATTTTACCAAGTTATGTTATACGCATATTTACATGTTTAGCTTCCTCTGCTGAGCTGTGAGTTTCTCAGTGGAGGTAACTGTCAAGTTCATTTGTTACCACTAACATCAGGCACATAGGAGGCACTCAATAAATATTTTGTACAATCAACTGATGATGTATCTCATTATTGGGCTCCATGTTCCCAAATCTCCATTACTAGAGCTCACTTCATTTGCATTTTCTCCCCTACTAAGTTAGAATTCTTCAGATAGTGTTGCAAAAACCTTTGGTGGTTCTCCATTGCCCTCAATATAAGAACCAAATTGCTTAGCATGACATAGAGTCATCACCATTAGCTCATGCTAGTTCATGGTCTCCCTGCTTCCTATCCCTAGAAGACAATAAAACAATCCTTGCCACTGGTGTGTTATGCCTTTGTGTGTCTCTGAGTGTTGCCCAAGCTATTTTTTTCCTTTTCCTTTTTTTTTAATCTTCTGTGCCTGAACACATTTTCTCCTCCACAGTCTTGCTGTATGTCAGCTCCACAACACAACCTATTCTTGTGAGCCTTCAAAGAACATATGCCTCCCTTTTTCTTGCCTCCATACGCATACAATACACATTTTGCTCTAGTACTTTTGTTATGATTTCTGTTATATGTCTCCATTTCTGTTTGTTTGCATGTTATTTATGGAGTTCTCTCTTCACTGATCAATGAGCCATTTGATGTCAGAAGATGGGTCTTATTTATCTTTGATCCTTGGTACAACATACATTTGCTGAAAAATGATACACACTTAGTGCATGTTTATAATTAAATTGATTAGTGAGTATAATTTTGGATAAAATAGTAAAGTGGTAAATGAATATTTGCCTTACTATGAAATAAAGTACTGTTCTTTTTATTTTTCCAAAAAAATGTCATCAGAAATATGCTGGCAGATTCTTTACCCTGTGATTGAGAATGTGCTCGTCCCCTTTCTTTAGATAGAAAGAAAAATAAGAACGAAGTAGAACAGTCACAGCACACCTGTGTTGGCAAGCTGTCAAACCCTCTATCCCTGACATTAATTGGATCATCCACTGAATGGGGAAACTGATGGAAAATGCAATGAGAAGAGATGACTGGGGAGAATAAATGTTATCCTGCCTATCAACAGTGATGAAAGTGACACCTGAAGAGTTATCTTTTATTCCATGCAAACAGATGGCTTCAAACGACACATGCTACATGCTGCCAGATTTCTTATGCTCACCTCTAAGCATTTAGGCCAGCTTGAACAATCAAAAATTAAAATCTAAACAACAAAGAACACTTCCTGGTGGGGTGAGTCACTAAAGCTGAAAGCAATTATCAACTGATTTTAAGTATCTGCCTGCTGTTTTGTTAAATGACCTGCTATATGAAAGGAATTTTATGATGAGGACTTAGCCAAACATTAGAAAGAAAAAGTCCCTGATTTCTGCTTTCCACTGGTTAACAAAAAAAAGAGAAAAGAAAAAATAAATAAGGCAAGTAAAAAGCCACATCCAGTGATTGTATCCACCCTCCTACTGCAAGGGAAAATGAATGTCCAAGGAAACTTCTCTTCAAAATTATGAGTCATATTAGAGAAAAATAACTAAAACCTTGCCATCCAGTGTTTATGTGAGATGACATAAATCTAGGATAAGGAATAGAAGTGGTCAAACAATTAAAAAATATATATTATCCCCCATTTTGCAGAGCAATCAGATTCAACACGTGTTATGAATTTTACCCTTCTCTAATTTGGAATTTCATTCAATTTTATTCTAAAAACATCAAATTATACTCAGACAAGTAAACACCTATCTTAGTTTGCAATGCTTAAGGGATATTTAAATTGGGCAAATGTGTTTTGTGGGTTCTCCTCGTTCATATAATGTGAAGTTGTTGCTAGTTTGGTTTCCAGATTACATGCAATTTAGAATCAGGAGAAGATACCCCATACAAAAAGGGGTATGCATGGTAGGTATCAAAAAGGCAAAATTGTTCTTTACCAAATAGGCTTAAAGGGAGGAGGCAGGTGTTTCAAGTGGAATAAATATTTTTAAATGGATAGAAATGGTTTGAAGATGTGGAAGACCAAGGTAAGGATGATTGGGAAGGAGAGGCATGGGATTTGAGAAATGTAGCTCCGTTATGAACTAAATCCCTTTCATTTTCCTCTAAGAGATTCAGGTAGAGGATAGCATAGATGCCATTTTATTGTTTTTGTGCCTCTGTACTGGCTTCTTTGCATCATGCAACTCCTTGAGCAGACTGAGTGGCAAGGAGCCTCACCATTTGCTAAGGTTATAAGGGACAAAATGATGGTGTTGGGAAATGGCTGACTTCTGCCTGGATAACAGTTTGTGAGGGGATCTTCCAGTAAACTTCTACTTCCTATAGACAACCTAATTCTTTGTTATTAATCTACTAAATACATATTAATTTTTGTTTCAGATAAGATGCTATTTTAATTGTTGGCATAAAAATTAATGCACGTTGGCACTGCTTTCTAGAACTATACAGTCTATAAGGAAAGATTCAGTCAAGAAAACTGAATTGATAAATAAGATAGAGTATGAGTATGGATGAGGGGGAAATGAATTCTCACTGATGATAGTGGAGAGACAAAAACAGAATTTACAGAGGAAGAAACATTTCAGCTGGGTCTTTAAAGAAGAATAGGCACTCATCTGGCAGAGCAATAAAAGACAGATCATTGAAACAGAAGAGTTTATACAAAGGAATGGTAACATTAAAGACAGAAATATGTCCAGTCCACAGAAAAGTACATTGTGCATGAGCATAAAGTGTATTCCAGGGGAGGGAAATGATGCTGAGAAGGTAGATTGGAAGACTTGTAAGGTACTTTGCATGTCCTTCTAAGGAGTGATCTTATGCAGCAACATGATGCCACCAGATTTCCCTGGTGATAATATGAGGACAACAGATTGAAGTAGAAAGACATGGAGGATGAGACCAGCTTGTACATTACTTACAATGGCCCACATGATAGCTGATGATAACCAGAACCAAGACAGAGGAAGTGCAGGTGGAGAAAATGGTGTCAGTTCCTAAGGTGTTTAGGAGTAAAAATAGTAGAACTGGTGCCAACTTGGGTATATACAACTAACAGAAGTAAAGTCAGTAATAAATGAAGTGTCTTGATTGGATGCTTTTTATTTATGGCAGTAGTGCTTTTATGCAAGAGAAAACTGGAGGGAGAGTTGGCTTGTAGTGAATCTGGAAGGTGGTGAACTCATATTAGGACAGGCTGATTTTCAGCTGTGGAACATTAGGGAAAGATACAGGTCTTGGGGATGCCTGGGTGGCTCAATGGGTTAAACGTCTGAATTATGATTCAGGTTCAGGTCATGATCTCGAGGTCCTGAGATCAAGTCCCATGTTGGGCTCCACGCTGAATGTGGGGCCTTCCTAAGATGCTCCTTCTCTCTCCCTCTGCTGCTCTCCTCTGCTTGTGCAGCTCTCTTTCTTTCTTTTAAAAAAAAGTTAAAAAAAAAGATGCAGGTCTTGAACCAAGACACGGTCAGGCTATAAATGTATATATGACTCTATCATCTTGGTGTAGATATAAATACAAAGTCCAAGAAGACATAACTTGTCATATCTTAGTTGTTGCTTCATATCTCCCTTCTTCCAACTTTCCCATCAAATTCTGATACAATAGAGAGTTTTTTTAAAAGATCTATCTTTTCTACCCCAAAGTTTTCATACGGGCTGATATGGCTGCCCTGCATACATTTAAATTTGGCTTTTGTATGGCTGACTCCTTCACATCCTTTCAGCGTCTTTTTGTATGAATATACTGAGAAATGGCTCCCTTGGCCATCCCCACTCCAGCCTGTTCGTCTCTGCATTGTTCATTTTCTCCAAAGCACTTATGTCAATGAACTTCCTGTTTGCCTAGTCATTTACTGCTTATCTTTCTCCTCTGTCAGCTCTAGGGAGATGGGGGATGCATCTATTCACCCACCAATTTATACCCTGTCTCTGGCACACGGTAATGCTGAATTAATAATAGTTGAGTTAGTTGAGTTAAACAGTAGATTTGAAGAGGAAGGAAATTAAACAAAGCTACTTTGGAGATGGGAATTTTACTCAGTGCTATTAAGAGGCACATGAAAAATTAATCTCTGTGAATCACAAATATGGTGAATCTATATTTGAGTATGCTAAAAAGGCTATGTAAAATAAGAAAGGCAAAATGAAATCCTAGAGATGTGTGCTTATCAGAAAGTGTGAGTGTAACATAGAAAGGAGAAGCAGTAGAATAAGGAAATTGAGGATATTAAGTGAGGTTAATAAGGATGGAAATATAAGGGGAAGGTATTTGTATGGAAACATGCTAGAAATTAGGAAATGTGCACTCTATCTTCTTTGCAGAAACTAAGTAATGCTTGTTCATAAGTTAGATATTTATATTAGCATGTTAGTTCATACTAACTTTAGTATATACTAACTATATAGGTATATAGTATATAAATTGTATATAGCTATATAGTTATATGGTATATATTGACTATATTTATGCTAAATATAATATAATTATACTAAGGAAAGGATACTTAAAACATCATACTGGTGACCCACAGTGAAAAACTACTTCTCTATCCAGGAGTCCCTAAGTGATGAGTATTCTGACATTCTTGTTTTACCAGTTAGGAAACTAAAAATCAGATATTTTAAATTAGAATGTAATATGTGCACTGACCTACATCTCTAAGCTACAGGTAAGTGTTCAAACTCTTATTATCTTGCTGAAGGAGAACTTGGACCTTAAATGTGTCTTACAGAGTTTTCATCATGTGGAGCACCTGGGTGGCTCAATCAGTTAAGCATCCAACTTTGGCTCAGATCATAATCTCACAGTTTATGGGTTTGAGCCTTGGCAGTGTGGAGCCTGCTTGGGATTCTCTCTCTCTCTCTCTCTCTCTCTCTCACCCCTCCCCCACTTCCACGCTCTCTCTTTCAAAATAAATAAGCTTAAAAAAGAAACAGTTTTCATCCTGTATCTGTCCTAAATCTTGACCCTTTAAGGGAACTCTGGACTAAATAATTTCTACAAACATGTTCTTGTCCTGATTTCCATACTTGTACCAAGTAGCCTTGGAAATCACCCCAAGATTCTATGCATGGAGATAACCAGATCAAGTAGGAGCCTAGGAGCTTCACCATATTTGTGTTGCCCATTGCTGTAATTCCAGAATCTTTGATGGTGCCTAGCACCTAGCAATCACTACATATGACTGAATAAATGAATCTTTGTTTTTCTTAAAAAGACCCCCCTAAACTGATTCAATAATCTATCTCACTGTTTCAAATTATAAAAAGAAATGCTCTCTGCCATAAAAAGTTAGAAATGACATTACTGTTTCCATAGCTATAATTAGGCAATACTTTACCAAAAGCATTTTGGTAAATAATATTCTCCTCTGTTATTTTCTGTCAACAATTCATTTTTCTTCAATAATCATAATTTTAAAATAATCTCATATTTTTTGTTTTTGTTTATCTCCTCTACTAGAGTGCTGGCATGACTCATTTATTTAATTCATCCATTCAATATATATATATATTGAGCAACAATTACATGCTAAGTATTATTCTAAGTGCTATGGAAATGAATAAGCAATGGACAAGATAAAAAGAGCCTGAACTCATACAGTTCACATTTTAGTAGGAAAGAAAGTGATTAATTTTTTAATGTTTATTCATTTTTTTGAGAGACAGAGAGAATAGAGCATGAGCTGGGATGGGGCAGAGAGAGAGAGAGACAGAATCCAAAGCAGGCTCCAGGCTCTGAGCTGTCAGCATAGAGTCTGACACAGGGCTCAAACTCACTGACCTGATCATGACCTGAGTCAAAGTCGGATGTTTAACTGAGCCAACAGGCACCTGAAAAGGAATAATAGGTATCCTATTTTCCATAGTATCACTAGAACCCATCATAGTATCTGATGTTCAATATATATTTATTGAATGAATTAATAAATAAATATTACAGGCTAGACACCATATGCAGACTGAGGACACAACCCTTATCCTTTTGAAGCATACTGTCTATGCTATTTTTTAAGTAATTAGAATTGCTTTTGGCTTAATGGTACAAGAATAATAATCTACCATAGCCACTCTTATGCCTAATTTTAAGAAATTATAATTGAAAAGCAGTTTTGCAGAAATTGTTCATTAAGGCAAAGTTGAATAATTTTATTAAGGGCAATCTCTAAATAATTGCAGCAAGTTATAAATTATTTGTTTAAAATATTTAGACAAGAGGCTTAATGAGGAAGTCGAAATGAATGACTTCTAACTTTCCAAATTTTTTACATTGAACCAAAGATACAATGAGAGATGAAGACATTAAAATAAATTTTAAAATGACTTTTATAATATAAAGAAAATCAAGAGACAATAGCAAAGCATATTTTATAGTATAACTAATCACTATTTTTTTAGCCAATTCAGGGAAGAAACTATGAGTCGTATGCATTTTCAGCCACTTTTGTCCACTAAGGAAACTGTTATACCATTAGATTCATTAAGAAGACCAAAACTGAAATTTTTTTATTAGTGACTTTTTTTTGCTTCTAGAATAATGAAGACCTACATATTAGATTCCAACTTTGCTGTAACTGGCAATGAGAAAGTGCTTTGTATAGTAGAAACTGCTGAACAACAATAACCACACAAACACACACAAATTATTCCACACTTTAAGTGTCCCCTGTGAAGATACCATCCCAGCATTCTGTCAGGTAACATGTGTGTTTCTGAAAGTTTTGTTCTGACCCCAGGGGGCATGCCCAATCATATTTACACATTATAGTATATACATTACAGAAAATGCCAAAAAAGAGAGTGAACACAGAAGAGGCTTTGCAGTCAGGTCTTATCCAGATGGTAATAAGCATATTTAGAGATAATGAGATTGAAATAATGAAGTGTTTCAGTAAAAACTCCATTCAGCAAAACACCAGGTATGCAGAACAAAGGGCCAAGTGACATACAAGCACATCCTTCCTCTTCTGTGGGATCATGAGCTTCAGGGAACTGAAGAGCTCTCTGGCAGACTCTCTGGGACGGAATGGATGATCAGCCTCTCCACAGTTGAACAGCCTCTCCACAGCTCTAGCTTTGAAGAGTTAGTGCTGTTTCACATGGTTAAGTTGAATTAAAGAGAATTTGGCCATTCATCTCCACCTGAAACTGAAGATTATCTACATGGGATGGAGAGTGCTGTTTAGGTCCTGGGCTGGGGTGGCAGCAGGCAAGGTTGTGGCCTGGGAGGCACGACCAGTGTTCCCTATCAATCTCAGGTGGCTTCTAGAAGGTGCAGATGGCTTCTGCTGGGAATAGTCATCAGCTTGCTGAGAAATGCTGAAATAACGTGTTGCCAAGCTGTCTGAGTGGAGTGGTATGATGAATGCAGTGCTTCTCAAATATTAATGTGCGGGAGAATCACTTGGTGGGGGGGGGGGTGTAAAAATACAAGTCCTGATACAACATGTCTGGGGAGGGCCCGAGACCCTGCATTTCTAACAAACTCCCAGAGGATTACCTCTTTGAGGAGCCCTTCTGGACCACTCTTTAAGGACAAATTATCAGAAAGCCCCTGATAACAGCAGCAGAACATAAAGGCTCATCAATCCTCTCTACCATTTGTTTGAAATGTGACCACATATATAAGCCACTTGAATTCCATGACACAACTCCTCAGCTATCAAATGGAAACAGAAACAACTATAGTGAAGTATTTTCATTATGATTAACATAAATACATGCTGTAAAACAGTGCTTCCTAGCTGTATGTCCTTGGAAATGATAGGTAACCTCTCTGAGTCTTCTTTACTTCATCTACAAAATGGGCATTGTATCACATCTCTCTTTTGGAATCTTTAATGTTTTATTTAGTTTTTTGAGAGACACAGAATGTGAGCAGGGAGGGACAGAGAGAGAGGGGACAAAGAATCTGAAGTAGGTTCCAGGCTCCAAGTTGTCAGCACAGAGCCCGATGTGGGACTTGAACTCACAAACTGTGAGATTATGACCTGAGCCAAAGTCGAATGCTTAACAACTAAGTCACCCAGATGCCCCTGTATCACATCACTTGATGAAGGTTCCATGAGACAGTTGTACCAAGTATCTAGAACCTTGCCTGGCACATGGTAGCTTCTGAAGAAATGTGAGCTCTCTGCTTATTATCTGTGAGTTACAATATGATGCTGATCCCATGACTCAGAATATGAAAATACATGTCACAGCAGTGACTTGCTGAGACATCCTTCTCAGGCCTCTGAGTTCAAAGCAAAACAATTGCATTTGCTTTTTTTCCTCTTCTTTTTTAGAGTGTTTGCAGCACCTTGGGAGAATGTCCTTTATTTTACCTGGAGGAAAGTACTATTTTTAATATTAGCAGTGAAAAATATTCCCATGTTGTACCAGAATTGCTGTGTCTGTCACTTATGTTGCTGCATTTCAATGTTCTGTATTTTGTGCTTGTTTTCACAGATGATAATGTGCACCAATACAAAATACTAGCGGAAAGCACACCTTCAGTTGCTCTAAATATACTCTGAGGTAAAATTGAAATTTTCTTCAAGGAAAAACTGCCCTTCTGAGAAGATAGCTGAGCTTTGGAAATGCATGTTTTGCCCTCCTTTAAAAACTAGTGAGCAATTATTTTTACCTCAAAAATTCATTAATGATACATAGTATGAATATTTGCTATCTCCTGCCATTCTTTGTCAGAACACACATAAAGGAATCACTTGAAGTCTAAGACGTCCTGTTTCCTAATCTGCAAAAAAAGGATGCAAAACAACTCTCCTGTTCCCCTGAAGTGCCTCTGTGTGGATCATACAAGATAAATCAACACAAAAGAGTCCAATACAGTGTTCACACAACATCAATGCTTTTTGCTTGGTCAGTGTATCAAGAGAAACATTTCTTAAAGGACTCATGGAATTTTTAAAGACTTACTACCTAAGTTTCTGGATTAAAAAATCAAAATCAAAAACAACAACCATTCACAGGGCACATTTCCTAAGTAACCTGACTTTAAGAGTCATTATGAGGATGGCGTGAGTTGATGTTTGTCAAAGCCTTGGACAGCAGCTCTCTGTGAGTGGCTGTTAAAGAAGCCAAGCCAACAAAACTTGGCTTTCCAGGGGAATCTCCGTAGGACATCTTTCAGGTTGGGACATTCTCATGGACAAAAGTATTATAGACCAGGCCTGGTATGTATCTTAAAATGTGCCTCCCCCATACCTATGGCCACGTGGGTCCTAGATCCTGTGGGAGGTTTGTTCATCAAATGGAGTCTGTGGTATCAGTGCTTGAAGGCTTCCTAAAAGAGTCATGTTTGAGGGAAAACATAACTATTAGTCACCTAACAGACCAAGACAAGGGGAGAAATTCTAAGTGTAACATGGAGTCTTCTTCTCAGATTTTTCCTGACCCCGTACCCACTGGACTTGATATGGAGTAGAGATCTGAATGGATTTTGTCAGTGGTTTTAAAAGACAATTATTTAGGACTTATTATTTATTGTTAATATATTAGTTTGTCTTAGTAAAACTTATAAAACACTGGATGTTGAGCAGTGTAAAGAGTCACTTAATATGTTCAAGGCAGAATTTGCAAAAATTAATCTGGAAAGTGTGTGAACATATCAATTAGCAGAGCACCTCTAATGACAAATTTCAATTTTCCCACTATGGACGAAAGCAATAATACCAATTTTGAAATAAGGAACTTAAAAATTCATCTGCACAGCCATCTGTTTCTTTGTAAAGAGACTAATCTTCAAAATATTGCCATTCCATCCTTAAGACAATCATTTGATAGTATTATCCCCATTAGTCAGTTAGTAAGAGTTGTCACGGAATCATGGAGAGAACTTGCTACAAGAAAAAGAGCATAAAGCTTATCAAAAAGAACTGTCCTGCTCTGCATGGAGCTGGGACTGCAAATTTCTTGATCTTTTGATCTGACACATACTTTATCTGTTGACAGAGTAATTTTTTTTCTTTACAACTAGGGTAAAAAGTGGGTAGTGTATGCCTAGATACTGCACTTATCAAGAGGTCAACTGTTTTCTACCACTATTAATGTTGATTGTTTTTAATATCTGTGAAGAATAAAAAGCTGCTAATTGGCAAATGCCTTTAAGTATTAAAGGATGCATTTCTATAAAGAAAAGTTCAGCTGAATCTTACATATATCACAGACAAGATACTGAAAACTTACTGCATAAATCAGTTTTTGATAGCAAGGCATCATATTTTTTAAAATATCACTACGGTTTTTTCTTTATAAGAAATATCTGAGTAGATTATTTCTGATGGAGATAAACTTGGTTTTTTTTTGAGGATTAGACAATTTTTATGCCAACTATTTTTACCATGACATACCCAGAATTATTATTAATCTAATCACTCCATTTCAGTATGCACACTTCCTTCTTTACAAACCATTCTTGTTCTTTAAAAAAGGAGTGTTAAAAGTTAAATATGTACAGTACATTAGCAATACTTCATTCCTAAGTTCTGTAGGAATCCATTTGGATATTATCAACCTAGCTACAAAGCCATGTAAAATTTAAAGTGGTGGCATTCTCAGAAGAAGACAGAAAATAGCAATAAACAAAAGGCAGTTCAACCCTGTTACAGGTTATCTTTTCTTATTTTATTTGTTTTAGTGTTTTTTTTTTTTTGAGAGACAGATAGAGTGCAAGTGGGAGAGGGGCAGAAAGAGAGAGAGACACAGAATTTGAAGCAGGCTCCAGGCTTTGAGCTGTCAGTGTAGAGCCTGATGTGGGGCTTGAACCCAGAAACCATGAGATCATGACCTGAACTGAAGTCAGATGTTTAACTGACTGAATCATCCAGGAACCCCTCTTTCTATTACTTTAACTGTGTGCCCCAAGTGGAACACGAAACGGAACATCAGTTTATTTTTACCATTTTTCTAATCTAGATTGATATTCCTAAAGAACAGATATAAGTAGAGTTAATTTTTTGATAAAACAACTTCAAGGCCCTTGATTGGTTCAAAAACCGTAAATTCTCCATTCGTGCCCTTGCTTATTCCTTGAAATTTCCTCATGCTCACATGTCATGATTCTATCCACCTCTGAGAAAAGCAGAAT
The DNA here is from genome assembly GCF_016509475.1 of Prionailurus bengalensis. Lineage (NCBI taxonomy): Eukaryota > Metazoa > Chordata > Mammalia > Carnivora > Felidae > Prionailurus > Prionailurus bengalensis. Next base: position 53,141,612 of record NC_057354.1, on the reverse strand, counting down.
CCTTTTCTGGTTTTTCCAATTCTCCCTCTTATGAATAACCCCTACTTTACATTTTGGGTACTGATCTGGCTCTACTTTGGAGTAGAGTTATGCATTTATTTTTCTACTTTCTATAAACTAGAAGCTTTTGTCAAATAGAATTGATGACTATCTTGACATTTTCTGCAATATTGCACATATTCCTGTGCATATAGGAACTCGATAATGAATCAGCACTGATCCTGATGGTAGCCTGGAGAACTGACTCAGCCATGGTCTTGTAAATTTTACTTTCAATCTATTTGCATCTTTGAGTCTAAAAAGTGTGTCTTACAGAAAAGGTATAGTGGGATCACATATTTTTTAAATCTAGTCTGACAATCTCTGTCTTTTGATTGGATGGTTTGACACATTTACATTTAATATTATTACTGGTATAAATGATTTATAGCTGCCATTTAAATTTCTTTGCTGTATGTCTCATTTTTTGTTCTTCTGCTGCTCCTTTAACTGTTTTATTCTGCAGCTAGTGAATATTTTCTAATGTAGATGTAGATTTTCTGAGTGAATTTTAAACTATATTTTTTACTTATTTTTTAGCAGTTGTTCTAGAATTTCCCATGTATATCATTACTTACCAGAATAAATACTTATTTCAGATATATGGTAATTTAATTCTGGTAAGATATATAAATGTTACTTCTATACAGTTCTGGTCTCTTTTTCCCCTTTTTGTGGTAATCTTGTTATACATATTACTTCTATTTATGTTGAAAGCCCAATAATACACAGTTACAATTATTATTTTATCATCTATAGTGTTCTTAGCTAAATACAGCTCTGCTGACACTCATCTCCTTTGTGTTGTTTTTGGCAAATATAGTATACATATATTTCTATGTGATATAGACCCAATATGACATTTGTACATATTATATTATGCAATTATTTTTAAGATCAGTTATGAGAAAAATGGAAAAAATATACACTACTACCGTTTTTTATGATTACATAACTATTTTTACCTGTGCTTTTTGTTTTTTCATGTGGATTCAAACTACTGTCTAGAGTTAGTATTACTTGTTTTCAGCCTGAAGAATTAGCATTTTTTACTTAGTATAATTTTCTAAAGCAAGTCAAATAGCAACATATTTAGTGCTTGTTTACCTGGTAAAGTCATTATTTCACCTTCAATTCTGAAAGATAGCATTGCTGGATAGTTTTGGGTTGACAGTTTTCCTTTGAGCACACTGAATGAATATATCATCCCATTGCCTTCTAGACTACATTGTTCTGCTGACAAATCAGTGAAAATATTATTGCAGTGACTTGTAGGTGAGGAATTATTTTTCTCTTTGTGCTTTCAAGATTTTCTCCTTGTTTTTGACTTCCAACGTTTTTACCATGATTTGTGGATCTCTTTGAGTTTATCCCATGCGGAACTAATTGAATCTATTGTTTTCCTATAAATTGGGGAAGTTTTCTGCCATTATTCCTTCAAATAGTTTATCTGCTTTTTTTTTTTTGTCTCTCTTTTCTCTCTTTTCTCTCTTTCTGTGTATGTTGGTGCAGTTGGTGTCTCACATTTCTTTGGGGCTCTCTTCATTTTTTTCTCTTTTTGGTTTTCAGGTTATACATTCTTTATCAATCTTCTTCAAGTTCACTAATTCTTTCATCTGCCAGTTCAAATCTACTCTTGAGCCCCTCTAGTGAATTTTTGCTACTATATTTTTTTACTTAAGATCATTTCTATTTGATTATTTTTTGTACATTCTCTTTATTGATATTTTCTATTTGATAAAACATTGTCATATATCCCTTCACTTTTTAAGAACTGCTTTCCTTTAGTTGAGACATATTTATAACAGCTATTTTGAACTCTTTTTGTGTTAAATCTGACACCTGGTTGAGTTCCTAACTGTTTTGTGGGTTTTGTGGGTTTTGTTTACTTATTTGGTTTGTTTGTTTGTTTGTTTTTGTTTTTGTCTTCTGGCATAAGGATCATACTTCCCTGTTTTGCATGCATGCATTGTATTTTCTGTTCAAAATTGGACATATTAGATATTAAATTGTGTTAATTCTGGGTAGTGTATCCCTCATCTTTCAGGGTTTATTATTGTTATTTGCTTTTTTATTTGTTTAGTAACTGGCTGAATTATTTAGTAAGGCTTAGTCTTCATGTCCCAATAGTCTGAAACCTCTGATGTTACTCCTTAGCATGCTCAGAGTAACCGTGTGATAACAGTGTTATTGGTGGAGTTGGCTTTCTCTCTTTCCTCAGATTTTGAACTCCACTAATTTCTGGTTGACTGCTTTACTGTTTTCAGAAATGCCCTGGGGCATAAATTGCTCTGTAAACTAATCCAACTAAATAGTGCCACCTTTAAAGGAATAGCTTCTAAGGTCTTTCTTTGGAATTTTTTATGACTCTAAGAGAGCTCTTTCCAATTGTCTTATTCTCTGGTTCTATCTTCTAAACTAGCCAGCATACAGTCTTTCCAATTGCTTTTCACTGCAACCACCAAAGTTCTTGAGAATGCCCTTAGGTTTTAACCTCCCTGTACTCTGTTGTAAATGAGGTCAGTTTCTGTCAGGAAAAGATTAGGAGCCGTTTTATGGGATGATTTTCCCTGGCCCCCTAGCAAAATGAATCTGAGTCAAGACTCTGGAGCTGAAGTGGACACAATGGCACACTTCTTTCTGGGTGACATCCTTGCTTTAGGGGCTGTACAGTCAGTCATGGGAGGGAAAGAAGCTGCCTGAAGCCCTCTTGACTTGCCTTTCCTGGCATGTAAAGATCACCTCACAAGACTGGGAAAGTGCAATTGGGCCACAATACTACACTGCATTGTACCCAAGGTAGAGACTCAGTCCAATGACTGGGGTGGGGAAGAAGAATGGTGCCCTACCCTTTCCCTTGACTGAGACTCAGCTGATAGGATGAGAAAAGCTGAAGTCCTGCTCTGTCTGAGGAGAAATACCTCTGACTTGGATCTGCTGGGAAAGTAAATCCTGTGTTCTTAACTATAGCAATCTTGGATGAGGTCTCAGTCTGGCTGAGGTGAGAGAGAAGGAGGAAGCAATTGTACACCAAATACCACAATATGCTTGCCTTTCCTAACGAATTTTTATGACGTATTTTTTTCAATATATGAAGTTTATTGTAAAATTGGTTTCCATACAACACCCAGTGCTCATCCCAAAAGGTGCCCTCCTCAATACCCATCACCCACCCTCCCCACCCTCCCACCCCCCATCAACCCTCAGTTTGTTCTCAGTTTTTAAGAGTCTCTTATGCTTTGGCTCTCTCCCACTGTAAGCTCTTTTTTTTTCTTTCCCTCCCCCATGGGTTTCTGTTAAGTTTCTCAGGATCCACATAAGAGTGAAACCATATGGTATCTGTCTTTCTCTGTATGGCTTATTTCACTTAGCATCACACTCTCCAGTTCCATCCACGTTGCTACAAAGGGTCATATTTCATTCTTTCTCATTGCCACGTAGTACTCCATTGTGTATATAAACCACAATTTTTTATCCATTCATCAGTTGATGGACATTTAGGCTCTTTCCATAATTTGGCTATTGTCATTGGCAATTGGCATTGGGGTACAAGTGCCCCTATGCATCAGCACTCCTGTATCCCTTGGGTAAATTCCTAGCAGTGCTATTGCTGGGTCATAGGGTAGGTCTATTTTTAATTTTCTGAGGAACCTCCACACTGTTTTCCAGAGTGGCTGCACCAGTTTGCATTCCCACCAACAGTGCAAGAGGGTTCCCGTTTCTCCACATCCTCGTCAGCACCTATAGTATCCTGATTTGTTCATTTTGGCCACTCTGACTGGCATGAGGTGATATCTGAGCATGGTTTTGATTTGTATTTCCCTGATGAGGAGCAACGTTGAGCATCTTTTCATGTGCCTGTTGGCCATCTGGATGTCTTCTTTAGAGAAGTGTCTATTCATGTTTTCTGCCCATTTCTTCACTGGGTTATTTGTTTTTCGGGTGTGGAGTTTGGTGAGCAACTTGTAGATTTTGGATACTAGCCCTTTGTCTGATATGTCACTTGCAAATATCTTTTCCCATTCTGTTGGTTGCCTTTTAGTTTTGTTGGTTGTTTCCTTTGCTGTGCAGAAGCTTTTTATCTTCATGAGGTCCCAATAGTTCATTTTTGCTTTTAATTCCCTTGCCTTCGGGGATGTGTCAAGGAAGGAATTGCTACGGCTGAGGTCAGAGAGGACTTTTCCTGCTTTCTCCTCTAGGGTTTTGATGGTTTCCTGTCTCACATTCAGGTCCATTATCCATGTTGAGTTTATTTTTGTGAATGGTGTGAGAAAGTGGTCTAGTTTCAAGCTTTTGCATGTTGCTGTCCAGTTCTCCCAGCACCATTTGTTAGGGAGGCTGTCTTTTTTGCATTGGATGTTCTTTCCTGCTTTGTCAAAGATGAGTTGGCCATACGTTTGTGGGTCTAGTTCTGGGGTTCCTATTCTATTCCATTGGTCTATGTGTCTGTTTTTGTGCCAATACCATGCTGTCTTGATGATGACAGCTTTGTAGTAGAGGCTAAAGTCTGGGATTGTGAAGCCTCCTGCTTTGGTCTTCTTCTTCAAAATTACTTTGGCTATTCGGGGCCTTTTGTGGTTCCATATGAATTTTAGGATTGCTTGTTCTAGTTTTGAGAAGAATGCTGGTGCAATTTTGATTGGGATTGCATTGAACGTGTAGAGAGCTTTGGGTAGTATTGACATGTTGACAATATTTATTCTTCCAATCCATGAGCAGGGAATGTCTTTCCATTTCTTTATACCTTCTTCAATTTCCTTCATAAGCTTTCTATAGTTTTCAGCATACAGATCTTTTACATCTTTGGTTAGATTTATCCCTAGGTATTTTATGCTTCTTGGTGCAAATTGTGAATGGGATCAGTTTCTTTATTTGTCTTTCTGTTGCTTCATTGTTAGTGTATAAGAATGCAACTGATTTCTGTACATTGATTTTGTATCCTGCAACTTTGCTGAATTCCTGTATCAGTTCTAGCAGACTTTTGGTGGAGTCTATCGGATTTTCCATGTATAATATCATGTCATCTGCAAAAAGCGAAAGCTTGACTTCATCTTTGCCAATTTTGATGCCTTTGATTTCCTTTTGTTGTCTGATTGCTGATGCTAGCACTTCCAACACTATGTTAAACAACAGCAGTGAGAATGGACATCCTGGTCATGTTACTAATCTCAGGGAAAATGCTCTGAGTTTTTCCCCATTGAGGATGATGTTAGCTGTGGGCTTTTCATAAATGGCTTTTATGACGTTTAAGTATGTTCCTTCTATCCCTACTTTCTCGAGGGTTTTTATTAAGAGTGGTGCTGAATTTTGTCAAAGGCCTTTTCTGCATCGATTGACAGGGTCATATGGTTCTTTTCTTTTCTTTTATTAATGTGATGTATCACATTGATTGATTTGCAAATGTTGAACCAGCCCTGCATCCCAGGAATGAATCCCACTTGATCATGGTGAATGATTCTTTTTATATGCTGTTGAATTCGATTTGCTAGTATCTTATTGAGAATTTTTGCATCCATATTCATCAGGGATATTGGCCTGTAGTTCTCTTTTTTTACTGGGTCTCTGTCTGGTTTAGGAATCAAAGTAATACTGGCTTCATAGAATGAGTCTGGAAGCTTTCCTTCCCTTTCTATTTTTTGGAATAGCTTGAGAAGGATAGGTATTATCTCTGCTTTAAATGTCAGGTAGAACTCCCCTGGGAAGCCATCTGGTCCTGGACTCTTATTTGTTGGGAGATTTTTGATAAGCAATTCAATTTCTTCGCTGGTTATGGGTCTGTTCAAGCTTTCTATTTCCTCCTGGTTGAGTTGTGGAAGCGTGTGGGTGTTGAGGAATTTGTCCATTTCTTCCACGTTGTCCAGTTTTTTGGCATACAATTTTTCATAGTATTACCTGATAATTGCTTGTATCTCTGAGGGATTGGTTGTAATAATTCCATTTTCATTCATGATTTTATCTATTTGCATCATCTCCCTTTTCTTTTTGAGAAGCCTGGCTAGAGGTTTATCAATTTTGTTTATTTTTTCAAAAATCAACTCTTGGTTTCGTTGATCTGCTCTACAGTTTTTTTAGATTCTATATTGTTTATTTCTGCTCTGATATTTATTATTTCTCTTCTGCTGCTGGATTAGGCTGTCTTTGCTGTTCTTCTTCTATTTCCTTTAGGTGTGCTGTTAGATTTTGTATTTGGGATTTTTCTTATTTCTTGAGATAGGCCTGGATTGCAATGTATTTTCCTCTCAGAACTGCCTTTGCTGCATCCCAACGCGTTTGGATTGTTGTATTTTCATTTTCGTTTGTTTCCATATATTTTTTAATTTCTTCTCTAATTGCCTGGTTGACCCACTCATTCGTTAGTAGGGTGTTCTTTAACCTCCATGCTTTTGGAGGTTTTCCAGACTTTTTTCTGTGGTTGATTTCAAGCTTCATAGCATTGTGGTCTTAAAGTATGCATGGTATGATTTCAATTCTTGTATACTTATGAAGGGCTGTTTTGTGACCCAGTATATGATCTATCTTGGAGAAGGTTCCATGTGTACTCGAGAAGAAAGTATATTCTGTTGCTTTGGGATGCAGAGTTCTAAATATATCTGTCAAGTCCTCTGATCCAATGTATCATTCAGGGCCCTTGTTTCTTTATTGATCCTGTTTCTAGATGATCTATCCATTTCTGTAAGTGGAGTGTTAATGTCCCCTGCAATTATCACATTTTTATCAATAAGGTTGCTTATGCTTGTGAGTAATTGTTTTATATATTTGGGGGCTCTGTATTCGGCGCATAGACATTTATAATTGTTAGCTCTTCCTGATGGATAGACCCTGTGATTATTATATAATGCCCTTCTTCATCTCTTGTGACAGCCTTTAATTTAAAGTCTGGTTTTTCTGATATAAGTATGGCTACTCCAGCTTTCTTTTGACTTCCAGTGGCATGATACATAGTTCTCCATCCCCTCACTCTCAATCTGAAGATGTCCTCAGGTCTAAAATGAGTCTCTTATAGACAGCAAATAGATGGGTCTTGTTTTTTTATCCATTCTGATACCCTATGTCTTTTGGTTGGTACATTTATTCCATTTACATTCAGTGTTATTATAGAAAGATATGGGTTTAGAGTCATTGTGATGTCCGTAGGTTACATGCTTGTCCTGATGTCTCTGGTACTTTGTCTCACAGGATCCCCCTTAGGATCTCTTGTAGGGCTGGTTTAGTGGTGACAAATTCCTTCAGTTTTTGTTTGGGAAGGCCTTTATCTCTCCTTCTATTCTAAATGACAGACTTGCTGGATAAGGGATTCTCAGCTGCATATTTTTCCTGTTCATCACATGGAAGATCTCCTGCCATTCCTTTCTGACCTGCCAAGTTTCAGTAGAGAGATCAGTCGCGAGCCTTATAGGTCTCCCTTTATACGTTAGAGCACGTTTATCTCTAGCTGCTTTCAGAATTTTCTCTTTATCCTTGTATTTTGCCAGTTTCACTATGAATGTCGTGCAGAAGATCGATTTAAGTTACGTCTGAAGGGAGTTCTCTGTGCCTCTTGGATTTCAATGCCTTTTTCCTTCCCCAGATCCGGGAAGTTCTCAGCTATGTTTTCTTGAAGTACACCTTCAGCACTTTTCCCTCTCTCTTCCTCCTATGGAATACCAATTATGCCTATATTATTTCTCTTTAGTGCATCACTTAGTTCTCTAATTTTCCCCTCATACTCCCGAATTTTTTTATCTCTCTTTTTCTCAGCTTCTTCTTTTTCCATAATTTTATCTTCTAGTTCACCTATTCTCCCCTCTGCCTCTTCAACCCGAGTCATAGTTGTCTCCATTTTATTTTGCAGCTCGTTAATAGCATTTTTTAGCTCCTCCTGGCTATCCCTTAGTCCCTTGATCTCTGTAGCAAGAGATTCTCTGCTGTCCTTTATCCTGTTTTCAAGCCCAGAAATTAATTTTATGACTATTAATCTAAATTCACTTTCTTTTATTTTGTTTAAATCATTTTTGATCAGTTCGTTAGCTGTTGTTATTTCCTGGATGTTTTTCTGAGAGGAATTCCTCCGTTTCATCATTTTGCATAGTCCCTGGAGTGCTGCACCACTGCGGGCACTTCCCCTGTGCTGTCTTGAATAACTTGTGTTGGTGGGCGAGGCCGCAGTCAGACCTGATGTCTGCCCCCAGCCCACCGCTGGGGCCACAGCCAGACTGGTGTGTTCCTTCTCTTCCCCTCTCCTAGGGGCGGGATTCACTGTGAGGTGGTGTGGCCCATCTGGGCTACTTGCACACTGCCAGGCTTGTGGTGCTGGGGTCTGGCATATTATCTGGGCTGGATCGGCAAGGTGCACAGGAGCGGGAGGGGCAGGCTCAGCTCACTTCTTCTTTGGAGATCCGCTTCGGGAGGGGCCCTGCGCCACCGGGAGGGAGGCAGACCCGCTGGAGGGATGGATCCCCAAAAGCACAGCATTGGGTGTTTGCATGGTGCAAGTAGTTCCCTGGCAGGAACTGGTTCCCTTTGGGATTTTGGCTGGGGCATGGGCAAGTAGATGGCGCTGGAGAGGGCTTTGTTCCCAGCCAAGCTGAGCTCTGTCATCAGTGGCTCAACAACTCTCCCTCTTGTTGTCCTCCAGCCCTCTAGTTCTCCAAGCAGAGCTGTTAGCTTATAACCTTCCAGAGGTCAAGTGCCTCTTGCTGTCAGAACACAGTCCATCCGGCCCCTCTGCTTTTGCAAGACAGACTCGGAGGCTTTGCTTGGCCAGTGGTCCACCGCTCCGACCTGGCTCCCTCCTGCCAGTCTGTGGAGTGCGCACTGCCTCTCCGCCCTTCTTACCCTCTTCCGTGGGCCTCTCGTCTGCACTTGGCTCCAGAGACTCCCTTCTGCTAGTCTTCTGGTGGCTTTCTGGGTTATTTAGGCAGTTGTAAGTGGAATCTAAGTGATCAGCAGGATGAGTGGTGAGCCCAGCGTCCTCCTACACTGTCATCTTCCCAGGATCCTCTATGACATTTTTGAATAAATATTTCTCCATTTTCTGTTTGTCTTTCATTTCCAGATGCTTTATATGATTTTTTTTAATTTCTGATAGAGAGAGAGACAGCACAAAGAGGGAAGAAGGGCAGAGGAAGAGAAAGAAAGAATCACGGCCTGATGCCATGACTCTGGGATCATGACCTGAGCTGAAATCAAGAATTGGACATCAAGTGACCAAACCACCCAGGAGCCACTGTATGATATTTTTAATGTTTATTTATTTATTTTTAGAAAGAGACAGAGTGAGCAGGGGAGGAGCAGTGGGAGGGTGGAGAGAATCCCAAGTAGGATGCATGGCTTGATCCCACAAACTGTGAAATCATGACCTTAGCTGAAATGCTGTCCTGCTGGAATTTGATCCCTGCTCTGACATTTCTTAAGATATTTGTTCAATCACAAAGTTCATATTTTTACACTAAATATCTCATTCCTCTAACATTTCCCTCTGAACACTCCCTAACATTTTCTCTCAAATGCTCACTTTCCAACTTAAGAAGAGACAGTTGAACAGAGTAAATACATTGTTATATGATAAGCTATTATTGATTAGGAATTGATAAATAGCTATGTATTTATGTTTCTGGTGAGATAGTAGAAAGAGCACTGGAACATGAGTACAAAGAATTGGGACATTTACTAAATATGTGCCCTTTGGGAATGTTCCAACAAATAGTTTTGGCTGCAGTTTATTTAATGCTAACATAATGGAGTTTAAAACCTGTAATATTCGTTCCACAGCTATATTTTCCATATTCATAGTGAATTCTGTGGTAATTACCATTTGTAATAAAAATTATTTCTAAATCCTAAAAAAAACCATTTTGTTTAAGGTCATAGGTCAGTCTTTACAAGAATCTGTAGAGTGGAATAACAGGATGTTAGTATGCAAAGTTAGAAAATAATGAGGCTAAGCATAAAAGGCTAAGTTATAAAAAGCTCACAGAGTAAGATGTGTTGGTCTTAAAGTCTTAACTATATTTCATAGTCTGTACTGAGTATTAGTTTTCCAGCACTGAAAACAGTCATCTTGTCATCAATTATGTGAGCCTGGAGTAAATAAAATTATCAACAGTACTTAGCATTTCATCAGTGAGGAATCTTTGCACATTTCTTTGTGCTAATAAGAAGGGAAGGATATTTTTCTAAATCTCATGGACACATAGACTATAAGAAGGCTCATTTGATACACTGATCATCAAATCTCTCAAGGTCCATACAAAATTAAGTGCAATTAAGATCAAATTAATGTTGGTAGTTAATGACAGTAAGAAATTAATTTTCCACAGTATCCTCCATAGAACAAAATAGAAGTGGCTTTCAAATAAGTATAAAGCTTCTTATGAGAGTTTGTTCTAAGGATGAAATTTAAAATCTCTCACCACAGGGCAACAGAAGTCTATATCTGTATTTGTTACCCATGCAAAGAAAGAAAGTTGTGTCTACACAAATAATTACAGTAATCACACTGAAAATGTGGATTCTAAACTTTAGCTCCCCCATTTCCTTAGATATGTGGGAAATTTTGAAAAAAAATACACATTTGTTTTTATAGAATTATTCAGATAATTATGTTAGACACTTTTCCTTGTCTGAAGCAACATCTGTGTATTTAATAATAAATAATGTCACTAAATAGACTAACCATGACACTAAGCTTTAAAGACTACATTTTTCTTAGTAATGCAAACATGAAATTCTAAAATTCAATATTTTCCCAGTCATTATTCTTCTGTGTCTGAAAAATAAAGCACTTTTTTTTTTAAGTTTTGGAGCAGAAACAAAAGGACACATTTAATTGTAACATTTGTCAAGCTTACTATTTCTTAATCAAAATTCTTGCCCTATATAATTTTCTCAGCATCTGATGTGATTGTTTGCCAGGAAAATGACAGTAATTATGAAAGTATAGAAATGCCTTGCTAAAGAAAAACTTCAGTAATTATTCTCAACACAGCACTTAAAGTAAATCAGAAATGCTTTTAATTTGAATGCCCAAAGAATAAATTCAGAAATATCATTTTTATCTTAATGGAAGTGTTGTCTCTTACAATAATCACATTTGTATTCTCAATCCATTTCTTCAAAGGAGTGTGAAGAGACATAAATGAACTCCATTAACCCTGAGTAACAATTTTTGCCCCAGTGGTTTTTAGCAAGGTCTACTCTGGTGATCAATAAGCTCAGGTACAGAAAAGTTAAGTGACCTGTTTAAAATCCATAATGATTCAGGGGAAAGACCAAAACTAGAAGATACACCAGGATCCCAAAGCACCTTATCTTAAAGATAGAGTTTATCATTCATTCCCCACAAGCAATTAAAATAAGATTGTTTTACATGTTTTCAAAAAGGATTTAACACATTGAAAAATACAAAGCATATTTTTTTAAGGTCTAACAGTGACAGTTAATTATAAATGTCCACTTGGCCATACACCAAGATGTTTCATCAAACAATGGTCTAGATGTTGCTATGAAGGCGTTTTTAGATTTTGGACATGTCAGCCCCCACAATTGCCTGAGTCAGTTCTTAAAATCTCTATCTATATACACACAAATAAATTATATATATAATTAATATATAATAAGATATATCTCATTAGTTCTGTTTCTCTGGACAATCCTGACGAATACAGCCACCACTCCCACAACAGAAACAGAGCTAAGAATGATGGAAGAGTATTTCAAATCTGTTAAGACAAGTGCTGTCCCGGCACCTGAGAATGACATATTGGTTTCTCACTAGTGTGAAACTTTGTTTTTTACTTTCTTTTAAGTGGAAAGAAATAGCTACAGCCTGAAAAGGCAAGATTATTGGAGATTAAAGGAAACCAAAAGAAGAGACAGCTAACTGGCTACAAGGGCAAAAAAAGATATCAAGAAATAGTGCCTCTTGGAAAGGGAATGAGAGAATTTTAAAAAAGGAATTATTGTGGGTTGTAGAAACCCATTTGCATATAATAAACTATTTCCACCTGAGATAGTTCTTGAGTTAAAAGACAAAGCTGGTTGCACCCATTTTGTGCTGGTTACCCACTGGGGAAAGGAAATATCTGATTTATAGCATTTGTCAATTTCTGTAGTATAAGTAATTTTGTCACTGCCAATTTCAAGCTATTAACTCAAAGTCACTGAACACAGACCCAGAAAGAGATGTATACAATTGACATTCACATGAAATGGCAGATTAAGAGACAGTTTCAGAAGCCCACTGGGTGCAGCCCTCTTTCTGAGCTAACACTATCTGGTTTAGTAGAAAACAGGAGAAAATGCTCATATTTTAAACATTGTCTTATCTCCCATCCTCCAAAGTAGTTGGTTAACTCAGTTTACAACCCCCCACCCCTGTATTAAAGGAAAATATGCCCACCCCTTTTCTCAAGGGTGGACATTGGGAAAAAAACACAGAAGCAGTGGTCTTAGCTCTACTGTGTTGTATACAGAGGGGAGCAAATAAAATGCAATGAAGAGTACTTGCTTTTTGTACGACAGTCAAAAGTACAGACAACTTCAAGGACTTCCCTGGAAGTAGTGTTCAGATGCAAAACAAAAAACAACAATAAAAAAAACCAAGAGTAAATGTGATAAGCCATGACTAATGCCAACTATTGAGGCAGTTACGAGCATTTCTTGGAGGGAGTTGTGGGGGAGTAGGGAGTTAAAAGCATCATTTCCTAATTTGTTATCACTTTTTGCTTCCAGAATTTTATCTCTATGTATTTAACATTTCATTATCAAATGGAAAACTTCTTCATATTGATATGAACTATTTTTTCCAGGGGAATGATGGTCTATAGTGAAATACTGTAATGGATTTACTCTGTTGAACAGCCTGATCACAACACAGAGGTAATTTTTATTTTTGCTTTTCAAAAACCGATTTGTGTCTTACACATAATTTCTGAAATAGAACAAATCAAGTCATAGTCATGAAATATGGTCATAGACTTTAAGTACTTTATTTTAGCTTCCCTTTGAAGAATAAAATCTTTTGATGCTTTTGATGACACAGAAATGGGGAAATATCACCTTTCAGTGCTTTTCAGTGAAGGGAAACAAAGATTGATTTTACCAGTGTGTTTACACTGATCATGCACAGGGTGTTTATTTATAGTAAATATTCTTCCTCTGACCGCATAAACTGCCTCTCTTCTCCCATCTCAGCTGCCTTCTCCTCTCCTAACAGTTATTTTCCCACCTGCTACCCCATCAATGAACTGGTTCTCACCTCCACAGGAGAAAAGTCAAACTCTCAGATAGCTGGCTGGACATTTCAGATACCAACTTTAGAGTTAAAAAAAAAATACCAGAGATAAAAGAGAGGTTGCCATTTAACTTGAAGTAAGTTAAGAAGACTCTAGGACATGATGTACTTTAAAGCAGGAGAAGATTTCAATTGAAACGGGGCATTTAGTGAATTATCAGCCTGATTTTATGGACTTCTCAGAAAAAGAAATGTCTTGCATAAAAGGTAAGAATAGCTTCTTATGCTTTAGGCCTTAACATCAAGAGGAACACTTTAAATTTCCTATTGGCACATCTGACTAAAAAAAAAAAAAAAGAAAAGAAAAATGAAACCAACCAGCCATGAAACTACATCTCACCATTTCTTCTTGGCTCAAAGCCTCAAGGTATTAAAGTCTATTTCTGTTAGAGTGCTTGCTTCATTAAGAAACTTTTTCTCTAACATCATTTTTTAAAAATCCTGCCTAACCTTTCTTTTTTGAAGTAGCAGCAGGGAGGGGACAAGGGGCTAAACCACTCTGCTGCACAATTGAGAATGAGCAGAAGGGGAACATTTGTCTCTCCTTAAAAGCAGCAGGGACTGACCAGGAATAAGGGTACTTCTCCCTAATAAGTATGCAGGCTCTTCCCTAGCAATTAACGAATGTAAATGTGGTATGTTTGTTGGGAGGATTGAAAATGATTTTTTTCAGCCACCCTTAGCCCTTTTATAGAAAGAATACTTTGTGCAGGTTTCTATCTTCATTTCATTGGTTTAGTTAGACTTGAAGGAAATCAGTTTCAGCAATTACCAGCCTGTTAACAAAGACACATTATCAGATATTTCTTTAAATCCAGCTCTTAAATTTGCATTCTCCTGACTGCTTCCCATCAAATTTCTGCCTTGCAATTCAATTCCTGTCAGTCATGCAGCAAGCCGTGACTTGACCACATATATCAAATTCCCAGATTTCACCGACTTCCCCAAGGTGTTCAACTATCATACATGGCTCCGCTCTAAAGGAACAATATGAAATTTTAAATATGAAAACATGGGTAATTAAATGTATTTAAGTATAAATAAATAGAGCATAATGAAGCCCAATTTTTTACCCCAAAAGGAAATTTGAAAAGCTCTCCTCTCTGAATAAGAAAGATAACTGTCACAAATTCATGGGCTTTAATATAAGGGAAAGTCACTGAGGTCCAACAGTTAGAATTTGGAGCAAAATAAGATTGTGTTAAAGACAGAAATTATTCAGGGCAGTGAGAGGGAGTGAGAGAACTTAAATCAGAGAGGGGATTTTATAAAATGTCTTTTTTTCAATATATGAAATTTATTGTTAAATTGGTTTCCATACAACACCCAGTGCTCATCCCAAAAGGTGCTCTCCTCAATACCCATCACCCACCCTCCCCTCCCTCCCACCCCTCATCAACCCTCAGTTTGTTCTCAGTTTAAAATGTCTTTTTAAAACACACAGGTTAGATTATACTTTGTTAAAGAACAATTTCCAAAAAGAAGTCAAGTCGTGACTCTCATATAAAATGAACACATATTAAAGATTTCATTTGATTCAATATTGAGGGAATTGATCAGATGTTGCATCCAATTCAAAGGTTACATCATAAGGAGGATCATAAGGGAAAATGGAGTAAATGTTGAAATAAATTTATAAATAGACACAAAACTGGCTTTTTAATGATGATGGGGAGGGAAAGAAAAATGAATTCGTATGTCTATAGACAAGACTTTCAATTATTGTCAGTCATCTACAACTTACAGAGTTGTAGGTAGAATGATTCAAAGGCTAGAATCAGAAAGACTGATGCTGGTTGCCAGTAGGTTGTTAACTAGATTACCAACTTACTAAAATACTGAGATAATTTGCATGAAATATCTCTAATGTAGGAAGAGCTCTATAAATGTAGTAAGAGCTCTAATATAGTAAGAGCTCTATAAATGTTTGACAGTAATTTTTATCAATAACTGGAAAAGTGTTTTTAAAAAGCACAAACAAATGTCTAATAAATACATGTGCTATTTGGTGTAGGTTTTTTTTGGCTATTCTAACATCTTATTTCTATTTAATTTGTACTTGCAAAAAATGTTCAAGGTAGTAGAGGTAAAGGTAGATGATCTCTCTGAATATATCAAGTATGCAGGTGTATTCTCATATGCTGTTAAGAAAGCAAAAATGCATGATGATATTTAATATAATTAATATAATATAATATAATATAATAATATAATATAACAAATATGATACCAGCCAAAGTTATACAATGAGTTCCTTTATAGCAATTTGGGTGTTAAGGCTTTATAGACTGAATGTTTGAGTTCCTGCAAAATTTATATGTTGGAATTTCATGTTCCCCAATATGATAGTATTTGGAGGTGGAGCTTTTACAGGTAATTAGGTCATAAGAGAGGAGCCCTCATGAATGGGATTAATGCTCTGATTTTTTATTTTTATGTTAAAAAATTTTAATTCCAGTATAGCTAACATAGAGTGTTGTATCAGTTTCAGGTGTGCAATATAGTGATTCAACAATTCTATATATTACTCAGTGCTCATCATGATAACTGTAATGCCCTTATTTTTTAAAACTGACAAGACATGGGATTATTCTTTCTGTTCTCTGCCAAGTGAGGACACAAGAAGTCATCAGTCTTCGACCCGAAAAGGGGTCCCACAGACCCCAACTATGTTGGTACACTGATCTCAAATTTCCAGCCTCCAGAACTGTGAAAAATACATTTCTGTTGTTTATAAGCCACTGAGATTGTGATACTTTATTACAGTAGCTGGAACTGACTAAAACAAGGCTATTCTAAAATAATCAAACTCAGGGCACTTGGGTGGCTCAGTTAAGTGTTGGACTCTTCATTTCAGCTTAGGTGATGATCTCATGGTTTGTGGGATCATGCCCTACCTCAGGCTCTGTGCTGACAGTGCAGAGTCTGCCTGAGATTCCTTCTCTCTCTCCCTCTCTCTCTGCTCCTCCCCCACTTTCTCTCTCTCTCTCTCAAAATAAATAAATAAACATTTAAAAAATAATAAAATAAATAACCAAACTCAGTGGTTGCTTACGAATGAAACCTAATCACACTGACCAGGTGTAGAAGGATAAGAACATGCCAGTGAAGTGAAGGGTATAACCATGAGAAACTGGAAGTGAGGAAACCCTCAAGAGTAGGAGAATGAGGTTTGGAGTCAAGCAAACCTGGAATTGGATTCCAGTTTATCTTTTCTCCACCTGTCATGAGTTTAGACAAGTTATTCTGTAACCCTCATGTGCAACATCATGTTGTATAAAAACAGAATGAAATCAATAGAAGTTCCCAAATTCTACATTGCAAAAGCTTGAGAAAGACAATATACTCTGCAACTTTATGTAAAGCTGTGTGGGTGCATATATACCTGGGTGGGTGTGGTTAGATCACATTTACTCAGATAATGTAAGGAGTTTGTTGAGAAGGATGGATATTGCAGAGGAGGGGATTTTTTCTGGTCCTCTGATGAAATGGGATAACACGTCAAAAGGATAAGAAGTATCTATCAGTGGTAAAAACTCCATAATTGTAATGTAGTAGCTATGCTCTTATCTAAGGTGATGTTGATCATCAATTGGATCAGTAAATTAAAATTATTTAAAGCATAGAATCTTTAAAAATAATATACACAAAGCTTTAAACATTTTGTTGCCTATCAAGATACTACTTTACATTCATTTATGAATTTTGTTTTATAGAGTCAAGGCTTATTTTTTAACTGTTCTTGCTATTCAAAATTGTATAGACCTAAAATTGAATAACAATTTTAAAGAACTGTGAACTTTGCTGAATGTAGGTGCCTTCTCAATGTTATAGTTTTTTTTCCCCATTTACTGTTGTCTCATTTATAAAGTGAATGCAAATTTTATGGGTCTTGAAACTCATATAATTGTGTGATCTGTTTAAGAACAATAATACAAATTTGTGAAATCAAAATTTAGAAAGAAAATTAATATTTATTTAGAAGGAGAAAAATAATCATAACAAAATTTTCCAAAGAGCTGATAAATTCCCATAAAATTACAAAATTGTCCTAATGTCATTTTTTATTTTTTATTATTTTTTTTAAATTTTTTTTCAACGTTTATTTATTTTTGGGACAGAGAGAGACAGAGTATGAACGGGAGAGGGGCAGAGAGAGAGGGAGACACAGAATCGGAAACAGGCTCCAGGCTCCGAGCCATCAGCCCAGAGCCTGACGCGGGGCTCGAACTCATGGACCACGAGATTGTGACCTGGCTGAAGTCGGACGCTTAACCTACTGCGCCACCCAGGTGCCCCTAATGTCATTTTTTAATAATCATTAAAATCACTAATCTTTCCTCTAGAATTATTGATTGAAATTTTCTTTTTTTAAAAAAATTGAGCTTTAGCTTTATAACTCATTACTGGTTACGACATAAACATATTTACAATTACTATCAAATTTATATAGGGCATTTTGACTTTTCTGGAATAGTGATTAATCATAAATACTCTGAATTGATGATATACATTAACCAGGGTTTCAGGGTTTCTTGTTATTGTGGGGTTATAGGAGTATTGACAGGTCGAAGGATTTGGAAGACTTCTCACAAGCCTGCTTCTAGCTTTATACATTTCAGATCTACCCCAAAACTTCTGGTTCCAAGCACAAGCAAATTCCCATGCTTTTGTGATGCCTGGTGAGTCAGTACAAAGGACTAAGTACTCTTCCTGGAAGTATTCTTGTAGCAGGGTAGTTAACAATAACTTCACATTTGTGCAAACAAAATCTGACTTCCAACAACATAAATACACTGTATGAAGCCCAAATGAATGTACCCACAACTGAACCACACCTTACCTAGAAGTCAGTATCTGCCCCATTTCAACACCACACACTTAAAGCACAAAGGTAACTTGTAGTGGAACACACCGAGGTCTTAACCAGTTGAAATTGATATATTTTACTTTCAAAATTTTACAAAAACACATTACTAGGGCCTCCCTCAGAACTTGAAAGGAATTTGTACTGATGAGAGACCCTAAAAGCCACTCCCTTGATGCTACATCTGTCTCTGTCCACTCCTCATTTAAAACAATATTAAAAAAAAAAACTTTTATTTATTCTTTCCAAGATGTTGTAATTTGTTTTTGTGGAAAAAATAATTATTTTATTTTATAAAATTCCATAATTTTATGTAATATCTAATTGAATTACATACAAATAGTAACATGTATTATAGGTTCAATATTTGGAGACAAATATAACCAATTCTGAGTGTGTGTGTGTGTGTGTGTGTGTGAGAACAGACTGGTCTTTCTATACAATGGGACACTTAATACATAATAAAAAGGGAATACACTTTCAATACAAGGGACAACATGGATGATTCTTAAAATAGTCATATTGAGTGAAACAACTCCAATTTAAAAAAGCATATAGCATATGGTTCTATTTATATAAACTGTACAGGATACAAACTACAGTCACAAAAAAGCAGGTCGTGGTTATGGAGAGGCCTGGGAGGCATGTGTGGGATTACAATCATAAAAGAGGATACTTTTGAGTATGATAGATATGTTCACTATCTTGGGTTTATATATGTGTCAAAACTTATTAAATTGTCCTCTTTTAAAATATGAAGTTTTTTAAATATCAATTTTGCCTCAGTAAAACTTTTAAAAATATTTGGACTGCTTGCTAAAGAAGGAAAGGAATTATACCCCAAAGACACTCTAGTATTTGGATAACATGTTCCAGAAGGAACCAGGAAACAGTGCTTTGGTATAGATGCTGTTTCAGGGAAAGTTGAATGGAAATCTGGATGAGTACAAGTGTGTTGATATGGGGGCACACCACAATGACATAGGGTTTAACACCCTCTCAGTTTCCCCAGGTAAAGGATTTCATACATCAAATACATTAGAAGCCTGGAAGAAGCAGTGTCCCACGTTAATAGACTGTGCAGATTATAGAGGAAGGAATCAAAATATCCCAAGGAGTAGGCATGCTATAATAGATATACAATATAAGTTTAGAGAACCTACCAGGTGACTCTCTTCCTAAATAGCTCCCATAGATATTCTGTGTGCCAAGGCAATAAGAAATGTGCAGGTGAACGGGTCACCATTATTCACTGGTAGTTCAATGCCACTTATTCTCTGTAGGACAGGGCTGATGGTGGGAGATACTGTGACAGAACTGGGCTCCCTGTTAACAGTGAAGATAATATATTGATTGTTCCACATCCTGTTCTAACTGTAAATGGGCAAATAAAAGAACTATGACTGATAAGGGCATGGATGCCCAAACCTCAGAAATAAAGGATTGGGTCACTCCATGAGGCAAAACAACTTGATAAACTAGCCATAGAGAAGGGGAATTTAGGATGGGTGAAAGAGGAGTTTGATAAAGAGTATCCATTATGGCCTCAGGAATGTAGTAATGGTGCTTGTATTTTGTCCCAGTAACACTTGTCTTGTATGTTTCCTAGGAACTATGACCAATTGAGATCCTGAAGAATCAGGGACTGGATGAAATAAACTCAATGTAAGGAAAAGGTGGATCTAAGTGATGCAAATTTTGAACTATAGTAGTTGCTGTTGGTGCTCTAATCAGATAAGCTGTTGAGTGTTGGCTGCTAATAGCTCTGAAACCCTCTTCTCCAGAGCACCATCTGTTCTGAATAGGAGCCACCTCACTGGCAATGCTACCCTCCTAAAGAAACCCCTAAAGAAACCACTTGCCAATGATTGGTTGTCTTGGGGATATAAAGGTTCCTTGACTCAAGGCTGAAACAATTTAATAAGATGAGCTGGGAGCTTGTCACTGAGAGTATACCCTCACTCACTTTCTTCCTCCTATCTTGTTTCCCTTACTCTCCCTCTCCAAAATTACTTACTCAAGAATCCCTGCCTCAGGCTCTGTTTTCAAAAAAATAGATGTAAGACAATGGGTTTTTGCATTTTAGTTATGTCTCAATTCTCAATTTCTTTATAATTGTTTTAGTTCTGCTAGTCAGTCTTCTGAAGGGCTATGTGATCAAATATGTGGGTTAATAAAGGCTGGACTTCAAGCAGACATTAGGGAAGTCCTAAACCCAAATAATAGTTTTAGCATTTTGCTCATCAAAATTTCTACGCAATGTTAAACCAGGGGAATAATAATTTAATAAGAAACTGCTTTCATTGATGATAATATAGCTTCATGAAAATGAGGTAGAAATAACTTTTGTATAAAAATCCTTTTATACAGCAAATGCTTTTTGTAAATGCTAAGTACATAAGATACTAAAATAATGGCAATAAACTTTTCATTTGTATATATTAGCTCCTTCCAAAGGAGCACCAATGCAATTGCCTGGTAGTGTGAAGTGCTCTGTTGTTATCCCTTGATGGGTCAACTGCACACAATCTGGTGTGTCTCAAGGGAGCCAAATTTCATGGGGCCTGCCATTTATGTGTTATTCAAAATAATTATTCATTGTTCAAATAACCTGCTAAAAATTATTAATGGGATGAAAAACACACCCCATTACAATCCGCTTGGGCAATGCAGTTTGAAAATGACACTATACACTATAGGAACAAACTTTATGGATGAATAAAGATATCTATACAGTCTATCAACTTTTTTTTACCTTTCTTTTCTTTAAAAAGTAATAATTAGGCATAAACCATATAACCAATTACGGTAGTCTTGTTTAATAAACTATTGAAAATTCAGTCCAATAAAGTATTTCAAGACCATTAAATATCAAGTTATGGAGGGGCACCTGGGTGTCTCAGTCAGCTAAGGGTCTGGCTCTTGGTTTTGGCTCAGGTCATGATCTCACGGTTGTGTGAGTTTCAGCCCCACACCAGGCTCTCTACTGACAGTGCAGAGCCTGATTGGGATTCTTTCTCTTTCCCTTTCTTTCTGCCCCTCCCCATGATGATTACTCCATGATTACATCCATGATGATTACTCTCACCGTCTCTCTCTCTCTCAAAATAAATAAATACACTTAAAAACTAAAACTAAAACTAAAAAATCAAGTTATGGAAAAATACATATGATAATATAATAACACTGTATTGACTGGGAAAATTACAGAATAATATGTAAACCTTGACCCCTTTTATATATAAAAGTAAATTATAAGATATGTCTACCTGTGTATGTACATATGTTATGTGTGTATATATATGCATATATACATATATATGCACAAATATTTATATATTAAATAAATTTTAAATATATATTTACAAATGTAAATATATATTCAACATATTTCTGCATTTTAAGAGCATATTATTTCTTCCTGCTCCTTCCTTTCCCACCCACAATTGGTACAACCCTCTGTCATTCTTTAGCACCACTCTGTGTTTAATTAAGTCTTAAAATGTTAGATTAGGAAGATTCCTAGTTATTAACTAGTGTAAGTCGCTAGTCAAAACCACATTTTGATGTGGAAAATTTGACTTTCAGTGACAGTCCAGTAGTAGTGAGTGCAAAACCTCACTTGGTAGCAGAATCAAACTATTGTAAATTCTTCCTTGAGTAGTTTCTTTTCTCCTAACTGCTCTGATGATGATGATGATGATTACCAGAAATGTTATTTATCATGATTGTCTTCAATAAGTCTTCAAATTTTGCACTCAGAAGTACAGCAGCCTCCAAAACCATTTCTTAAAATGTTGGAAGATATACAACATTAAAACATCTTTTCTTTCAGCTACAAATCCTCCCTGTCTTCAACATTTCCTAATAAACCTTTTTTTCTTCAACTAAACTAAAAAATAAAGCTGTATTTGAAAACTTATTCGGACATTGGACATAGCTCACTATGAGGGGGATTGTTAGGAAGTTATTTCATATATGTTTCCTATGATAAAAAGCCTGAACTGGCATGGAGTCTATAGAAAGCTGGAAAGAAGGAGAGAAAAAATTGAAAGCATTTATTAGCTAAACCTAATAAGTATTTTTGGTAATAAAAGAAAACATTATTAATAGGTGCCCTTAATACTTAAAAGAAAGTTATATTTAGGGGAAAACTTTCATAACTAGGCTATTAGTACCCTGAAGTTATTTGACTGTCAGCACTCAGACACCTGTTCCACTTAGCTTAAGAAAAAATCATTGTTTGTGGAGGATCCCCCTTCTGGGTGGAATAGAGTTGATTGCACCAGACAAAGTCTCCTTTATAAACCTTGGGGAAAAATTTATAGAAACCACTAATTTTAAAGGCTTCAGACAGTAGGGAATCAATGAACACTAGATGAAATAAGTTCTAGGGAAGGGAGAAGAACCCTTCCCAGGTGAGGTTTGAGAAAGATGTTGTTAGTTCTCTTCCTGCCCAGGGCCACTTGCCAATTATGGGCTTGAGCTGCAGGAATTGGGCTTGGCCCTAAAAAACATGGGTGGGGAAAAAAGGAATAAAACAAAACTTTGAGTAGTCCAATGAGAATGGAATGGAAGAATGGGAAATTTGAGCAGCCTCAGATACGTGTCTTATCTTATTCACAAAACACTTGCTCAGTTCTATTCCTGCCCTGGATGCTAGAGAGGGATGGCAGACAGAATTCCAAAGACCTCTGTAGCCACCAAATTCCATCCATTGGCTATTCAATCAAATCCCAATTTAGGTACTTCTGTAAGGAACTTGGTATGTGTAATTAAGGTTATACGTAAACTGACCTTGAAGAAGGGAGATTATCTTGGATTATCCAAATGACACAAGTGCAATCACCTAAACCCACAATATTACAAGAGGAATATGGAAGACCCTGTCAGAGAAATGTGGCAAAAGAAGAATGCAGAGGGTAGATGAGCCAGAAGGGAGGTGAGAGAGTGTCAAAACATGCAAGGACTTGACCCACCATTGTTGTCTTTGAAGATGGAGGCAGGGAGCTACAAGACAAGGAGTGCAGCATCCTCTCTAAACTGAGAGCATCCCCTGACCAACAGCCAGCAGGAACACAGGGACCTCAGGTCTACAGCTGCAAGGGACTGGATTCTGTCACCAACTTGAATGAATTTGGGAATGAATTCTTCCCCAGAGCCTACAAAAAGAACAAAGTATACAGATGCCTTAATTTTGGCCCAAAGGAAGGAGCTACCTAAGCCATGCCAGGCCTAGACTTGTGACCTATATAACTGTTAGATAATATATGCGTATTATTTTCAGCTGCTAAATTGTGGTGATTATTTTTTATGACAGCAATAGGAATTGAATACAAATTTTGGTGTCATGAGTGGGATGATGCTGCAACAAATGTCTAAAACTGTGGAAGTGGATTTGAAATTGGACATGGGAGAGGCTGGATGAATTTGGGGGATCATGGTAGACAAAGCTTAAACTGCATTGAATAGAAATATGCACAGAAATATGGGCACTAAAGATGCTGCTTGTTAAGAGCTGAACAGAAATTGAGGCATATGTTATTAGAAACAGGGATCTTTATTACATACCAGCAGAATGCTTAAAGGAATCATGTCCTGCAGTTATAGGGAAAGCAGAATTTGTAAATGATGAAATTGGACATTTAGCTGAGGAGATTTCCAGCAAAGTATAGTAGAGGCAGTCTGGTTTCTCCTTGTCATTTATAATAAAATGCAAGAGGAGAACAAAAGGAAGATCCGCCCAAAAAATGCCATCAGGACCTGGTAATTTAGGAAATTCTTAACTTTGTCAGATGATAAAGATGCTGAAGTTAAGAGATGCATTGTCTGGAAAGTACACTCTAAAGAGAAAGTTGGGGGTGTGACCTTACAATCCTTCCCTGAACACTCAAAGATCAAAAGGTAAGAGAGAAGCAGTGGAAGAAGAGGAAAGGCAGATCAATGGAAGTCAGAGAGATTTGAAGTGTGAGGACTCCAACCACAGTTGCTGGCTTTGGAGATGGAGAAATGAGGCTATAAGCCAGGACCTATGGGTAGCCTTGAGAAGCTTAGAACAACCCCTGGCCAAGAGCAAGCAAGAAGACATTAGTCCTAAAACCATAAAGAGCTGAATTCTGCTAATTTCTTGAATGAGGTTGGAAGTGAATTTTCCCCCTAGCTAGGCCAATTCTTGATTTTGGTTTTATGAGCTCTGGACCATATAAATTAGACAGGCCTGACAGATTTCTGAGCTGTAGAACTGTTATTTCCAGTAATAGTAAATAGTTAATTTCCATTGTTTTTAGCTGTTAAGGTTGTAATTTGTTACACCAGCATTGGAAAACTAATATACTCCTGGAAGGCAGAATAAAACCCTCAATGTCCTTTCAAGATTAGGATACAGAGGCCAAACCAGAGGAAGGGCTTTGCTTCAAACATATGGCTCAGATATTCTGGAATGTATCTGTCAATTTGTGAAGCCCTGCAGAATGGAAACCTAAGAGCTGTGCTGAGAGCATCTAGAGGGAAGGGTTGGATCTCCTGTAGCCTTTTAGGGCTTTGTAAACAGAGAAATACCAGACCCTCAGTCATAAGTCCTTGCAGCAGAGGTACAAGAATTTGAATGAATCTAATACAAACTGTAACTCAGCTCCAGTTTGTATCAATTACTGATCAGGTAAGCATACTCTCTATGCTTACTAGGAAGGGAGGGATCCTCTTTGTTGGAAGACAACATCATCAGGACCCTCTGTAGTTTTATATGCAAAATGTCTGGTGGAAAAGTGTTACTAGACAGTTAGAGATGTATAAAAATATAACCATGAACCAAGAAAGAAAAAAACTAGCCAATAAAAGCAAATCTACAGTTGATCCAGATAATGAAGTAGCATCCAGAGAATTTAAAATAACTATGGTCACTCTGTTAAAGGAACGAGGGGAAAAGATGGGCAAAATAGTTGAAAAGAGAAAGAAGTTTTACAAACCAGTAGAAAACATAATAATTGAAAACATATTCTAGGGGCGCCTGGGTGGCTCAGTTGGTTGGGTATCTGACTTCAGCTCAGGTCATGACCTCACAGCTCATAAGTTTGGGCCCCACATCCAGCTCTGTGCTGACAGCTCAGAGCCTGAAGCCTGTTTCAGATTCTATGTTTCCCTCTCTCTCTCTCCCCTTCCTCCACTCATACTCTGTCTATCTCTGTTTCAAAAATAAATAAACATTAAAAAAATTTAAAAACATATTCTAGAAATGAAATATGTAAAAAACAAAATTAAGAATCCAGAGGATAGGTTCAATGGCAGACTGAATAGATTAAAGGATCAGTACACTAAATGAAACATGAGAATATCCAAACCAAAGAATAGAGAAAAACAGTTTTATATATCCTAAATCCATGTTTAATAAACCCTGAAGTTCTAACATACATACATGTAGAGATATCAAGATAACAGGAGAGTGAAGGCATAAAAATTATCATTCAAAAGATGATAACTAAGAATTTCAGATGTTTATGAAAGATGTTGGCCCACAGATTCATTAAGCTTGGGAAACACCAAGAAACATAAATATTACCACTCTCTCTCTCTCTTTCTCTCTCTTACACACACACACACACACACACACACACACACATATACACACATTTAACACATCTAAGTCAAAATGCCGAATACTGAAGTAAAAACGATCATATTAAAAGGATACAGTATTTTCAATGAAGAAATAATAAAGTGAACGACTGACTTCTGAGAAGAAATGGTAGAAGCCAGGAGATAATTTATGCATTAAAAAGAAGAAGAAGAAGAAGAAGAAGAAGAAGAAGAAGAAGAAGAAGAAGAAAAAGAAAAAGAAGAACTAGGGCAGAAAAAAGAAAAAGAACTGCTAACCTAAAATTAGCTGCCCAGAAAAATAGCCTTCAAAAATAAAAATGAAATAAAATGCTTCATGTAAACAAAAGCTGAAAGAATTAGAAATGAGGAGACTTGCATTACAAGAATATCAAGGAAATTCTTTAGACTATAGGAAAATGATACCACATGAAAACACACCTCAAAAAAATGTACAATACTGGACAAAACATATGTAAATATAGTCAATATTGACTTTTCAAAGTAATAGTAGTAACACCTTATGTAACTAAAAAATGTGCATAAACTAAAATGCCCAGCAAAGATGATGTAACAACATCAGGGTAAATGAAGTTAAAGGTTCTGAGGTTCTGGCGATGCAGAAATAGAGGTAAAAGTAAAAATTTATATTATACTGCAAAAAGTCAAGGATGTATGAGGCAATATGACAACCAGGAAAATAATAGTAAAATAATGGATTTCCAAGAAGCTAATAGAAGAAAATGGAATTATATTAAATATGTGATAGTTCTTTTAAAAGGCAAGAACTAAGGAAATGAAGAATATAAAAGAGGCCAATTTCAAAAGAAATTTTAACAAGCATAAACCTAAATGATGACTCATTGGATCCCCTATTATAGACCTACTCCTCCCGCTCCATGCAGTTTGGTTACTCTTTTACAATTGGTTGGTTTATGGAAAGAAAAGCCCAGAAGAGCCAGCAAGTATTTGCAGCTTCCAGAACAATAGGAGTCTTACCGTGTTCTTTCACGGATATGCACACTTTCCAAATCTGCTGCTGCAGGAACTAAGGCTTCTAACCCAGCCTAAATTTTTTTTTGTTATTTTTTTAAATACACTTTTCATCTTGGAAGAATTTTATGAAATTACAGAAAACTGCAAAATAGGATTGATAATCCCCACAGAGTCCATACCCAGTTTCCCTACATATTGCATGAGGGTGATACAATTGCTACAGTAATGAACCAATGTTGATGCACTATTGTTAACTAAAGCTCATATTTTCATTTTTACCTAACGTCTATTTTCTGTCTTAGGATCTCACCCAGGACACCACACTGTATGGTGTCTCCTCATGTCTCCTTAAGCAACTTTTCAATTTGACAGCTTGACTTTACAGGTTATTGAGACAGTTTTGATGAAGACTAGTTAGGTATTTTATGGAAAGTCCCACAAACAGGATGTGTTAGCTATTGTTCTTATGATTACATTGGGGTTATATGGAGGACCAGAGAGGTAAACTGCCATTCTCATATTGTCATGTTAAATGTACCTACTATCAACATGACTTATCACTGTTGATGCTGATATTAGGCACCACACTAAACTTACTCTTTGCCCCCTCTCCTTTCCATACTGTGTTGTTTGAAAAAACATCACTATGTACAGCCCACACTCAAGGGGTGAAGAGTAAGTTTAGTGTGGGCACTAAACTTGCTTGAAGGCAGGTTTCATACATTATTTGAAATTCTTCTGCATGGAAGATTTATCTCTCCCCCATTTATCTATTTGTTCAATTATTATATTAGGATGGATTCATAGACATTTATTTTATACTTTGGGCTATAATACAGTAAGCTTTTATATATTATTTGTGTAAAAGATTTTCCAGCTTTGACAACTGGGAGCTCTTTCAGTTGGATCCTGTATCTCTTTGATATACCTCCATCACTGCGGGTTTGGGTTTTATTTATTTTATTATTATTATTATTTTTAACTTTAAGGACTTCCTCACTTTTTAGGGACTAAAAACTGCTCAAAGCTTATTTTATATGTTTCTTGCCTTTGTCCTAGAATCTGCTATCTCTCCAAGAAGCTCTACTCTTTTCGTCTTTGTTTTATTATGTTTTGGTTCTGTTACAGAATGATATTAAAAACCAAGATATGGGTGGTAGGTGTGCACATTGCTATTGAGATGTTGCTATTTCTAGAACTTCTCAACTGACAGAGCAAAGAACACCAGCATACAATATTTACAGTTATTTATGGGTATAACCAAGTGTATCCATGGCAAGCTAAACTTGAATTCATACTGTTGTCTTGAACTGTAATGCATTACCATGTGGGTCATTCTAGGCTATTCACCTGTTTCTCTGTGACCTGACACTCCAACAGTAGAAAACCTGGAACCCATCATCTTCCACTTATTCACTTATTGGTTTGATTCTAGTACACAGGTGTAGTGGTATCAGAACTGTTCTCTCAAACCCAATTTTGTCAAGTAGGGCACTGTGCCACATCCAGTTTATCTTATGTATGTCTTATAAAGCCCACTCATTTGCAAAGTTTCTCAGGTAAGAAGTGCTTCCCCTACCTCCTTGACTGAGATTATTTCCTATATTTTAAATGCAGCTAGATTGTTTTGCTACATTCTACATTCATTCACTCCTGGGAGTCCCAAATCTCCTAAATAATGTTTAATTTGAATCTATTGAGGTTCATTCATTTTGTGCTATAAAGTACACATTTGAAAAATGTGTAATCTAGCAATTCAGTGCCATACATACTGGCCCCAATGCCAAATAAAATCCCTATGCTTTACCTATTAACTGTATCCCCGTCCCATACCCATGGCAACTAGTGATCTTTCTAACATCTCTACGGTGTTGACTTTACTGGAATGTCATATAATTGGAATCCTATGTATGTAGAATTTTCATACATCTTAATTGTAGCAACATACATTTAATATATGTCCATGTCTTTTTGTGGATTGATAGCTAATTTCTTTATTTCTTTCTTTATTTATTTTGAGAGAGAGAGAGAGAATGTGCACGCAAGTGGCGGAAGGGCAGAAAGAGGTAAAGAGAGGGTCCAAAGCAGGTTCTGTGCTCACAGCTCAGAGCCCCAAGTGGGACTCAAACCCACAAATGGTGAGATCATGACCTGAGCCAAAACCAACAATCAGATGCTTAACCCACTGAGCCACCCAAACTCAGATAGCCTATTTCTTTTAATCACTGTATAATATTCCATTGGATAGATGTATCATACTTTGTCTATAACCTATTAAAGAGTATTGTGGGTTGGGGCGCCTGGGTGGCGCAGTCGGTTAAGCGTCCGACTTCAGCCAGGTCACGATCTCGCGGTCCGTGAGTTCAAGCCCCGCGTCAGGCTCTGGGCTGATGGCTCGGAGCCTGGAGCCTGTTTCCGATGCTGTGTCTCCCTCTCTCTCTGCCCCTCCCCTGTTCATGCTCTGTTTCTCTCTGTCCCAAAAATAAATAAAAAACGTTGAAAAAAAAATTAAAAAAAAAAAAAAAAAAGAGTATTGTGGGTTGTTTTTTTTTTTTCAATTTTGGGAGACTAAGAATAAAGCTGCTATACAATTTCACATTTAGGTTTTTGTGCGAACATACATTTTTTTTCTGGGGTGCCTGAGTGGCCTAGAGGGTTAAGGTTCCGACTTCAGCTCAGGTCATGATCTCACAGTCTGTGAGTTCAAGCTCCATGTTGGGTTCTTTGTTGACAGCTCAGAGCCTGAAGCTTGCTTTAGATTCTGTGTGTCCCTCTCTCTGCCCCTCCCCCGCTCATGCCCCATTCTCTCTTTCTCTCACATTCTCTCTCTTTTCTGTTTCAGAAAATAAATAAACATTATTTTTTTTAATCCCTTCTGGAAATATCTAGGAGTATGATTGCAGGGTAATATGACTATATTTGTCTTTGTAAAATACAACAAAACTGTTTTCCAAAGTGGCTCTATCATTTTGCGTTCCCATCAAGAATGAATGAGAATTGCTATTGCTTTTTATCTTCTCTACCAATTGCTATTGCCAGTTTGTTAGGTATTTTGATAGTTTGATAGTACCATAATACTTTAATAGCAAGATATCACATTTTTGTTTTAATTTCCAATTGCCTAATGACAAATAATATTGAACATTCTTGTTTATAAGTTATGTGTCATCTGTACTTCTTTGGAGAGGTGTCTGTTTAGAGATTTACCTATTTTTTAAGCATGTTCTTTGTTTTCTTATTATTGAATTTTAAGAGGTTTCTTTGCATGTTTTGGGTATAAGTCCTCTGTCATGTATGTGTTTTCCAAATATTTTATTCAGTCTATGGCTTACTTCTTCATTTTTTATTTTTTTATTTATTTTTACTTATTTTATTTTTATTTTTTTAATATATGAAATTTATTGTCAAATTGGTTTCCCTACAACACCCAGTGCTCATCCATTTCTTCATTTTTTTAATAACATTTTCACAGTGCAGAAGATTTTTATTTTAACAAAGTTTAACATATAATTTTTAATTGGATTGTTCTTTTTGTGTTGTTCCTAAAAATTTATTAGCATATCCAAAGCCACCTAGACTTTCCCCTATGCTTTCCTCTAGAAGTTTTATAGTTTTGCATTGCACATTTAGGTCTAGTATTCATTTTGAGTCGACACTTGTGAGAGGTGTAAGGTCTGCAAATGGCTTTTGTTTGTTTGTCTGTTTGTTGTTGTTGTTGTTGTTGTTGTTGTTGTTTTTTAGTATATGTATGTCCAATTTGTCCATAACCATTTGCTAAAAAGACTGCCTTTTTTTTCATTGAATTGTCTTTGCTCCTCTGTCAAACAGCAATTGACTATCTTTGCATGGGTCTATTTACGGGATCTCTATTCTGTTCCAGTGATCTTTTCTTCTACTCTTTCATTCAGTCCATACTGGCCTGTTTACTATAGCTCTATAGAAATCTTGAAATTAAGTTCTGTGAATTTTCCAAATATGTTCATCTTTGGTATTGCGCTGGCTATTTTAAGTCCTTTGTATTTCTCTATGACCTTTAGAATTATTTCTTATTTTATTTTCTTGTCTCACTGCACTAGTCAGGACTTATAGTCATATATTGAATATGAGTGATACAGAGGACATCTTTGCCCTGTACCTAATCATAGGGGGGAAGTACTCAGTTTGTCACTTTTAAGTACCATGTCAATTATGGGTTTTTGTAGATGATCTTTATCAAGTTGAGCAAGTCTCCCTTTATTCCTACTTTGCAAAGAGTTTTCTTGGAATTAATATATATTAGATTTTGCCAAAACTTTTATTGCACCAATTGATATATGAATTTTTTTTCTTTAGCTTGTTGATGTGATGGATTACAACGATTGATTTTTTTTTATTTAAATTCATGTTAGTTAACATTTGGTGTAGTATTGGTTTCAGAAGTAGAATTTAGTGATTTATCACTTACATATGACACCCAGTGCTCATCCCACCAAGTGTCCTCTTTAATGCCCATCACCCATCTAGCCCATTCCACTACCCAATTCCCCTCTAGCAACCCTCAGTTGGTTCTCTATATTTAAGAGTCTCTTATGGTTTGCTTCCTTCTCTGTTTTTCTTATTTTTCCTTCCCTTCCCCTTGTTTATCTGTTTTGTTCTTAAATTCCATATATTGGTGAAATCATATGATATTTGTGTTTCTCTGATTGACTTATTTCACTTAGCATAATACACTCCAGTTCCATCTATGTTGTTGCAAATGGCAAGATTTCATTCTTTTTGATCACCAAGTAATATTCCATATAATTAATTTATTTTCAAATGCTAAACTTCCAGCTCCTGGTATCCCCAGGTTTTCCTTGACTGTGACAGTGTAAGGCCAGTCTCTGCTTCCAGCTTCACATGGTCTTCTTCCCTCTCTGTCTGTTTCTCCACATGGTTTTCATCTCTCTATGGGTATGGCTGAATTTCCCTTTTCATAAGGACATCAGTCCTTTTGCACTAGCCCATTCTAATGACGTCAACTTAACTTGATAATTTATGCAAAGATCCTATGTCCAAAGAAGATCACATTCACAAATGCCAGGGTTTAGGACTTCAACATATCTTTTGGGGAACACAGTTCAATCCAAAAGAGGTCATCTAGATTATCCATTCCTTCATGTGTAAATGTTGGCACTTTGTGTTTTTCAAGGACGTGATCCACTTCCATCTAAGTTATGAAATTTCTGGGCATAGAGTTGTTTATAGTATTCTTTTTTTATTCTTTTAACCATAGAATCAGTGGTAATGAAACCTCATTCATTTCTGATAGTAATAATTTATATCTTTGCCTTTGGTTAGCTTGGCTAGAGGTTTATTGATTTTATTGATCTTTGAAAGGTACAGCTTTAAATTTTGTTAATTATTTCTACTGCTTTCCTGTTTTAAATTTTGTTGATTTTTACTGTAATAATTATTTTCTTATGCACAATTTAGACTTAATTTCCTGCTCTTTCTCTAATTTCCTATGGTAGAAAAGTAGAGCAGTGATTCTAGATCTTTCCACCTTTCTAATGTATGCAGTTCATGCTATAAATTTTTCTCATCTACTGCTTTCACTGCATTCCACAAGTTTTGTTAAGTTGTATTTTAATTTTCCTTTAGTTCAATATATTTTAAAATTTATCTTGACACCTCTTTAACCCATGTGTTATTTAGAAATGTGGTGGCTAGTCTTCAAATATTGGGAGTTTCCATCTCTTTCTATTATTGGTTTATGGCTTATTTTCCCTGTGCCCTGAGAACATATTTTTTAAGACTTTTATTTTTCAATTTTTAAAGGTATTTTATGGCCTGTAAAATGGTCTATTTAGTGAATGGTTCATACAAGCTTTAGAAGAATGTGTATTTGACTGTTGCTGGATGGAGCATTTATAAATGTCAAAAAGATTAACAGGGCTGCTCAGGTCAACTATTGTACTTATTTATTTTCTGCCTGCTTGATCTATCACATACTGAATTACAAGTATTGGAGTCTCCAGTTATAATAGTGGATTTGTCTATTTATCCCCTCAGTTCTGTCAGTTTCTGTCTCATGTATTTTGATGCTTTGTTGTTAGGTGCATACATGTCTAAGTTTATTGTATCCTTTTTGAGAATTGACTCCTTTATCATTATGTCATGCCCTTTTTTATCTCTGTTAATGTGTCTTGCTCTAAAATCTACTTTGTCTGATACTGATATAGCTTTTCAGCTTCCTTCTGATTAACGTTAACATTCTTTTACTTTTAATTTACCTTGGTCTTTACTTTAAAGTGAGTTTCTTATAGACAACAGATAGTTGGCTCTAATTTTTTAGTCCATATGTCAGTCTTTGTCTTTTAATTAGTGTTTTAGACTACATCCACTTATTAAGTATTGATATAATTCGGTATTATCTACTGTGTTTGTAACTATTTTCTATTCATTGCATGTATTCTTTCTTTCTTTCCTTTTTTTCTATCTTCTCTGGCTTTATTTTTTTAATTAATTAATTAATTAGCTTTGTTTTTCTTTAGGCAAGTGGGTTTTGCCCAGACTTTATTTTTTTAATTTATTACTATTTCTTTAATTTATATCCAATTTAGTTAATACATAGTGCAGTAATATTTTCAAGAGTAGAATCCAGTGATTCTACATATAACACCCAGTGTTCATCTCAACAAGTGTCCTCCTTAATGCCCCTTGCCCAATTAGTTCATCCTCCCACCCCAAATCCCTCCAGCAACACTCATTTTGTTCTCTGTCTTTAAGAGACTCTTATGGTTTGTCCCCCTCCTTGTTTTTATATTGTTTTTGTTTCCCTTCCCTTATGTTCATCTGTTTTGTATTTTAAATTCCCAAACCTTGCCATTTGCAACAATGTGGATGGAACCAGTGTGCATTATGCTAAGCAAAATTAGTCAGTTATAGAAAGACAAATATCAGATGACTTCACTCTGGTTTTATTTGGACATTTTATATTATTCCATTTAATGTCATTTTATTTTTCTCTGAGGAATTTTTTCCAGTGAAAAACTTGTTTTAACATTTCTTGCAGGGCAGATCAGCCCTCAGTGAATTAACCAAGTTTTTGTCTGACAAAGTTTTTATTTCTCCTTCCAGGATATTTTGTTGGATATAGAATTCTA
Source organism: Prionailurus bengalensis (assembly GCF_016509475.1). Lineage (NCBI taxonomy): Eukaryota > Metazoa > Chordata > Mammalia > Carnivora > Felidae > Prionailurus > Prionailurus bengalensis. The sequence continues at coordinate 53,107,720 of NC_057354.1, read as the reverse complement.
ATTTGGTAAGGAGTCTTTCTTTCACTAATTTTATTATTTTATTTCAGTCCCTTGTTGTTTGCTTGGTTTCTGATGAGGTGTTCCAGGGTAATTCTTATTCTTGTTAAATATAGGTATGTAGGTAATATGTTTTCCCATCGTCTGCCTTCTTTCAAGATTTTCTCTCTGCCTTTTGTTTTCTATGGTTTGAATATTGTATTATTCAGGGTACTCCTGAGAAACAAAACCAAGATATATAGATAGATGATATAGATATGGATATGGATATGGATATGGATATGGATATGGATATGACAGAGATGTAAATATAGATATAGATGATATAGATATACACACACAATATTATAAGAAGTAAGAAATTGTTTATGTAATTATGGAAACTTGAAAGTCAAAAATATACAGAGCCAATGTCCTAGTTCAAGTCCAAAGGCCATATAGTTATTATAGAAATAAGAAAAGCCAATGTTTCAGTTCAAAGACCTTCAGGAAGAACTCTCTTTTCCTCAGATGAAGGTCATGCTTTTGAACTATTCAGGCCTTCAATTGATTGGATGAGGCCTACCTACATTATAGAGGTCAATCTGCTTTACTCAATCTACCAACCTAGATGTCAATCTTATCTAAAAATACATTCATGGGGCGCCTGGGTGGCGCAGTCGGTTAAGCATCCGACTTCAGCCAGGTCACGATCTCGCGGTCTGTGAGTTCAAGCCCCGCGTCAGGCTCTGGGCTGATGGCTTGGAGCCTGGAGCCTGTTTCCGATTCTGTGTCTCCCTCTCTCTCTGCCCCTCGCCCGTTCATGTTCTGTCTCTCTCTGTCCCAAAAATAAATAAACGTTGAAAAAAAAATTTAAAAATACATTCACAAAGACATCCAGAATAATGGTTGACCAAGTGTCTGGGCACCCTGTGGTCCTGTCAAGTTGCCACATAAAATTAACCATCACAAATACCCCTTGACAAATATTTAATTAAATATTAAATAATATTTGATCTCCATTAAATACAATATTAAGGTCATAATTCTGCTAGCCATCATACAGCTATCTTTCATGCAATAAAAATTTATTAACCCCTTTTCCAGAAAAGGAGGTAAAGTCCATGAGTGATGTTTACTCTTCTCTTTGTATCTCATAACTTAAATACTGTGAGGTACAGTTAACAACACTTAAATACTATGATACAAAGTTAATACATCCTATATTACATGACAAGGGAATTAGAGAGAAGAAAAAGATATTTGTTTTATATATATATATATGTATATACATACACACACATATATATACATATATATACGTATACATATAAGTATACACACAAATGTATACATATACATACACATACATATATACACATATGTATACGTATGGATACATATGTGTATATATGTATGTGTATGTATATATATATGTGTGTGTGTGTGTGTATGCACAAACATTTTCATAACAAAATAAGGAAAAAATTCTCATGACAACCTGAGAAGCACCTCAGCAGGTTGTGATTCTTTACCTGGTGAGGTGACCCAAACTTTCATTCCTGAGGGTTTGGGTCATTAGTAGTTCTGCTTGAATTAGATTATTGTAGTTTTCCATCATCCTTAATCACAGAGCATGGTAATACTAAGAGGCACCCTAAGGGAATTCCTGTATTTCAGACATACTCTTCCTTACCTACATTGTAGCATAGTAGTTTCACTTCCCTTCCATAGTCAGGACTATAACTCTTTTCCAACCAGCACTATAACTTCCTTCTTTTTCTGTGGACTCACAGGCATAAAGAAATCTCATAGGCTGGCTGGCCATCCTAGGTCAATGGAATCTTTATTGTATCTCCTGATGGAAGCATTCCTCCTTTTGGAGCTAAAACATCTAGGCCATGGAGTATACACTCGTGGGTGCAGGAAACAAAAATTTTGCTAATGGGTCACTAGTAATACTAGTGAGTAATGTCACACCCATTTCTTTCCTTTGATTCCTACACTTGTGAATCCTGGCTATGGAAGAAATAGTATGCTATACGGGATACTGATTCAGAGAATATACACCCTCCTGGAGAGCCCAGCAAAGTATTGCCACCTATCTGGTGCTGAGTCTTTCCACCACTCTATTAAGCAAGCTGCTTCAGGATGGTGGGAAACATGAGAAGCTGAATGAATCCCATCATTATGGGCCCATAGCCACACTTTATTTGCTATCAAGTGAGTTTATTCAGATGAAATGCTGTCTGAAATACAATGACAATGGATAAGACATCTATAATTCACAGATAGTAGTTTTGGCAGAAGCATTGCCTGCAAGGAAGAAATATTTATATCCAGACTGTGTCTATTCCAGTAAAAACAAAACACTGCTCTTTCCATGATGAAAGTAGTTCAATGCAGTTAACCTGCCACCAGATAGATGGCTGATCACCCCCAAGGAATGGTGCCATACTGGGGACTCAATATTGGTCTCTGCTGCAGGCAGATTGAATACTCACCAGTGGCCTTAGCCAGATAAATCTTGGTGAATACACACTCATATTGCCGAGGGCATGAATAACCACCATTCCTCCACTCATAGCTACTTTATTCATGAGTCCATTGCATGATTACAGGGGTGACTGGGAAGACAAGTTGACTGGCTGGCATCCACAGAAAAGGTCATCCTATCCACTTGATTATTAAAATCCTTTTCTGCTGAGGTCAGGCTTTGGTGACCAAATTATGCATTTGGTATAAAATGTGTAATTTATACAAAATTATAATGTCTCTATGTTTTTGTTTTTGTTTTTGTTTTTGTTTTTGTTTTGTTTTGTTTTGTTTTTTTGCCTATTCAGAGATGTCAATCCACATTCTTCTTCCCTAAATATCTTTGTCATCAATTTTCTAATCCTCTTTCTTCTAAGTCCCTGATAATCAAGCCAAATCATTTAACCACAGCCCATGAAGTGGTATATAATCACATGTCTGGCCATTTCTCAGTCCAAGGAAAGTAAACAACCAGGTGCATTGCTCATTGCTCAAAATTCTGCCGATTGAGATTTCCCTTCAGCACTGTCTTACGGGAATATCCCAGAAGGAGGCTATATTAATGAAGCCATTCACTTTGGGGTCATGCTTACATATTCTGGAGAACCATCTGTAAAGCAGGCCCAAGCCTTCTCTTTCTCTGTCAACTGATAATAGGTAATCCTTGTGAGGCCATAGGTGCTTTCTTATAGAGAGAAAGCTGTGTATTAGGAGTCAGACTATGTGCATTTGGACCACTTTCTCATATAACTTATTTGCGCCTTTAAGACCTGCTGAGGCCTGATCATATATTTATCACTCTCATTTGGTTATGGGCTGTATGCCCAATGTTATGGTCTAATGAGTCAGATAACACCCAGTTCATGATGGGAAATTCAAGTCAATTGACAACTTGGCAGTCATGGTTGAGCATTTAGTCTCTATTAAGGCCCAGGAGCAGGCCAAGAGCTATTTCTCAAAACAAAAGTAATCATCCACAGACCATGGCAGAATTTGCTGCAAAATCCTAAAGGCTTATGCCATGATCTAATCCACCAATGGGGGCATGTCAACGACTCCAAACAGTATCCTTATCTGCTGCTGACACTTCAAGTGTCATTGGATCTGCTGGATCATCAGATGGCCCAAGTGGCAGAGTATCTTTCCAGGTCCTGACAGCCTGGACCTATTGCACAGCCTTCTCTTGTTCTGGGTCCCAGTCAAACTAATAACTTTTTTAGGTCACTTGATAAATGGGTCAAAGCAATACGTTCAAAATCCAAAGAGGGACACTAAGCATTGTGTCTGTTTTTAGGTTGTAGGAGGGGCCAGATACAGTAAATTATCCTTCACCTTAGAAAAAGTACTTTGACTTGCCCTAATCATTAAACCCCTAGAAATTTCACCGAAGTAGAAGGACGCTGAGTTTTTGTCAGATTAATTTCTCACCCTCCGACATGCAAATGTCTTACCAAGAAGTCTAGGAAAGTTGCTACTTTTTGCTTAGTATATTGAATCATCAAAATGTCATTAATGTAGTGAACCATGTGGTATCCTGTGGAAGAGAAAGGTGATCAAGATCCCTGTGAACTAACTTATGACTTAGGACTGCCACATTGATGTACCTCTGAGATAAGACAATGAAGGTGTGTTTCTGGCCCAACAAGTTAAAACCAAACTGTTTCTGGTGGGTCTTATTAAAAGATATTGAGATGGGTGCCTGGGTGGCTCAGTCAGTTAAGCATCCAACTCTGGATTTTGGCTGAGTTCATGATGTCACTGGTCGTGAATTTGAGCCTGTGTCAGGATCCGTCCTGACAGCATGGAGCCTGCTTGGGATTCTCTCTCTCTCTCTCTCTCTCTCTGCCCCTCCCCTGCTCATGCACACACATGCACACACTCTCTCTCTTTCTCTGCCAAAAATAAATTAACTTAAAAAAATATTGAGAAAAAAAGCATTTGACAGAACAATAATTGCATACCAGGTACCAGGGGATGTATTATTTGCTCAAGCAATGAAATCACAGCTGATACAGCAGATGCAGTTGGAGTCATCACCTCATTTTGCTTTTGATAATCCACTGCCATTCTCCAAGATCCAGCTGTCTTCTGCACAGGCTAAATAGACAAGTTGAGTGAGGATGTGGTGAGAATCACTACTCCTGGATCTTTTAAATCTTGGTGGCACTAGTCTCTACAATTCCTCCAGGCATGTGGTATTACATCAGGTTTACTATTTTCCTTGATAGAGGGAGTTCTAATGGCTTCCACTTGGCCTTTCCTACCACAATAGCCCTCATTCCACAGGTCAGGGAACAAATGTGGGGATCCTGTCAGTTGCTGAATGTATTTATTCCAGTTATGCATTCCAGAACTGTGAAAATAACCACAGAATTTCAGGAAACTGCTGGGCCCACTGTGAGATGGACTTAAGCTAAAACTCCATTGATCACTTGACCTCCATAAACCCCTACTCTGATGGAGACCACAGTGGTGCTTTGGGTCTCCTGGAATCAGTGCCAGTTGAGAGTCAGTGTTTAGTAGTCCACAAATTCTGTTTCCTCTTTTCCAGTGCAGTAACTGTGATAAAAAGCTGCAGTTCTTTTTAGGTAAGGCTGGAAGAAAAATTAAAAATATACTTGGCAATGTAGTAGGGTCTTTCCTCAGTGAGATCCAACTTCTTCTTCATTCAAATGGTCCTGGGTCTGTAAACTGGCTCAAGTCAGGGAATTGATTGATGGACAATGACTCTCTGTTTTTATGATTCAGGTTAGACTTTTGTTTATTGGACCTAGAACTCTTCTGCTTGTATAGATCAAGTACGAATTTGGTAAGCTTCTTGTCTATTTTACCTCTAGGGATACCATCATCAACTAACACCATAGACCTGCATAAGTTAGGCTATTCTGAGTGCTGCTCTGTCTCTGCTATCCTTTAACTGTATCACACTCACTTTCCCTTTTGTTGTTTAGTGTTGCCACTTGGCCTCTGCCATGCTAAGATCTGATTATCCACCCTGGATTTAGGTTTCCCAGCTCAGTGACCACTGTTCCCACTACAAGGAATGGTCTATAGAGAATAGTTATGACAGAGCTCTGCAAACATGTTGAGACTCCCTTCACAAATTCATGTCCCACAGTTGTGGTGAAAGGCATGTTTTTAGGATTCTCTTAAAGTAGGTGAGTAAGTAGGTCTTAAGTAACAAATTTAGTCTAAAATCCCAATCATTCTAAACCTTTGAATCTCTTCCTTTACCTTAAACCAAAGCATTCCCAGCATTTCTGATTTACCCACTGTGAATTGGAGACATCTTTTGGTCTATGGTTCAGCCAACTAAACAAATTGTTAGAGCTCTTTTCTAACATCCCAAATATCAGAATCTCAGCCCATATCAGTAAGGTCAGCCTGATTCAATTTTATGTGTCTCTCACAATTATATCATACACTTAATAAACATTCTCACATGTGTTCCCCAGATTTCTGGCTGCATAAATTAGAAAATGAATGCAGTTATTTTGGAGTGCATTTCACCTTCTCATGGGTCAAACTTTGTATGTCACCTTTAAGGGTCTGCTTGGACTTGAGCTATTTATAGATTGAGAGGCAAAGAGGGGTGTTGGGGTGGGTCCTGAGGAGAATCAGCAGTGTCTTGCAAGGCATGTGCCAGTACCGTTTCCTCAGGCAATGCAGGGTTAATCCCTTCAGATGGAGGTGGAGATTTCTTCTACTGCTAGTGGAAAGGCTGCTTCTACTGGCAAAGAAAACATAAGAATTCTGGGGCTCAGTGTCCTCAGTCCCATCAGGGTCTTCCCAAAAACCCAACTTTCAGGATCCCATTGCATCCAGTCAGTGCCCTCTCTCTAACAGTATATATTCAAAGAGTCTGGGAGTTCAAGTTGCCTTGCAATTCAGCCAATTGCAGAATGAGCTTCTGAGTTTGGTTGTCAAGAATCTCAGCCTAGCAGCTTCAGGAGATAAGGGTTTCTTTCAGGGTAGACCTAGAAGTTTTCAGGACAATTACGCGGCATTTGAACTGGGTATTCAAATCTCTGACCTCATCCCTTTCTTTTCCCACTATGTCCAGGGACATTAGGAACAACCAGCCAATCTCATTATGTTTGTTAATTTGGTAAAAATGTTCAAAAGTATCACATGCATGTTCACTGAAATCCTTACTTAATTTTAACTGATATTCCTGTATCTAATGGTGATGTTTTGTGTATCTCTATTGCCAGATCATTCCATGGATTATCTGTGCTCTCTTTACTACTGGAAATAGAGTCATGAATGTCTTTAAAATTAGATTAGAGAACCAATTTCCAGAAATCCCTAAACCAATTTAGAAAATTTATTCTTAAAGCTCTAGTCATATACATATATATATATATATATATGAACAAACTCATCAGATTCCACAAATAGATATATAGTATATATCTGTATGTATGCAGTTAGCAAGCTAGAGATTCAGGGGAGCTGGTGGTGTGCTTTCAGTTTAAATGTTGGCAGGCTAGAGATCCAGGAAAAAACAATGCTTCATTTCTAGTCTGAAAGCAGGAAAAACTGATGTCTCAGCACAACCAGCAGGCACGGAGGAATTCCCTCAGGGGACAGTTGGCCTTCAATGGATTGGATGAGGCCCACCTATATTGCCGAGGGCACTGCTTTACAGAGTTGACCAGTTAAAATGTTAATCTCATGCAAAAAACACCCTCACAGACACATTTAGAATAATGTTAGACCAAGTATTTAGGCACTCATTATCCAAGTCAAGTTAACACATAAAATTCACCATCATGTAACACAACTTCAACAACTCATCCTGAGGTTTTGCTTTCTAGGACCAATCCCGATACTGGGTCCTCTAGCTTGTCTGCCCAGAAAGCACAAAAGCCTGTAAGCTACTAACATGTTGTGAGTTGAAATCATGGGAAGGTTGCAATGAGGAGAGAGGGAAACTACTGAGCTCACTGCCACTTCATATCCAAACTGATTGCTAGATCTTGTGGGACAATCTTACAAGACACCTTATAAATTTCTGCATTGCAGGATAGTCGATCTGGTGAGAAGAGGAAAGAAGTTTCATCTCCTGGCTTAGGTTCCCCTTAATCAAAGATGTACTCATATTTAAGCAATAACTCCTAAGGAAAGATATCATTAGGTTATAACTTTTTATAATGTATGTGACATAAGGTCTTCCCAGTTAATTAGTAGAATATGATAGAGCTGCTGACATGTTTTTATTACTCCAAATAAGTTAACACAATTGAAAGAAAAACCCATTGCATAAAATCAGTCAAATGCAGTCAAGACACAAAATAAATTTGCAAATGACCTGTCACACCAATATGAGTAAAAAGTAAAATAGGGGGGAAAAAACCTTACAAATTAAATGAGAGTAATGATAGATTTCCATGTGTGTACATATGAGGTATATACTTTATTCACATTATTTTGAGAGTTTCCATGACAGAATTACAAAATGTTCCTTTTCTAAATTAAAACGAATTAAAAACAAATTAAAGAACTCTATGTAAAAACAAAACTTAACATATTTAGAACTACTCAGTAGGGAGGCTCAAGCAACTGAAAAAAAGAAGTTACAAAAAACATTCTAATTACAATAACATAAATCATCGTAAAGATCATTCTAAGCTTTTTAAAAAATGTTTCAATGTTTATTTATTTTTAAGAGAGTGAGAGAAACAGAGTGCAAGCAGGGTAAGGGCAGAAAAAGGGAGACACAGAATCCAAAGCAGGCTCCAGACTTGAACCCACAGACCACAAGACCATGACCAGAGCTGAAGTTGGAGGCTTAACTGACTGAGCCACCCAGGTGCCCCACCTAAGCTTATTTTTAATAATACATTTGTTTTGGCAAAGTATTAACTTTATTAACTAGCTATGTTTGTCTCTGTATTGAGCTTCAAACTTCTTTGTAGGTGAAATACTGTTTATTAAGTAGTTCTACTTACTTATTAACAAAATAATGTTATTTACCCATGGATGAGAAAATAAAACCTTTGTAGTATTTCATCCTAGGTTTCAACATTAGGTTTCACAGTGTGATTAGTTTTGCTAATTAGGTGACTGGCCCACAATTATGCAGGATCACTCTTGACTGAGTTGATAGCAAATCCACCAAGTAAAACAAACCTAGACACCAACATTTGGTTGTGCTGAGGCTATTGAGGGACTCATTTTCTGGCTTAGGGATTGTTTGGAGCTTGAACATGAAAGACAGTGACTTCAGCCAAGAAGAACTACATGAATGGTGACAAACAGAGCTATTAACACAAATAAAAGATTCCTAAATGTGGTAAGACTGTAAAGTCTAGTCTTCTAAAGACTGAGAAAGAAGAAAGAGTTTTCCAGGAACTCAAATCTATATCCTAAAATGTTGGCCATCTTCATTTGTCCCTAGGTCCAAGGTCAGATACTCCAGCCCACCTGACCTGGATTGACACTCATTCTCTTAAATTAGAAATCTTTGTCTAGTATTCCACATCAGAACTTTCAAATACTAAGTGATTATTTTTCTAAATGCATTCTTAGAGGTTTCATCACACTAGAAAAAAAATTGCAGATTCATTTTTACCTGGAAAGTTAGAGACATGTTTTAACTAAGTCATTCTTTATGTTGGAAAGTTTTTAAAATTTGACTCAGCTATGTCTACACTGCTTCCTTCCAAATTCAATGATATTATCAGAAACTAGAAACCTCACTCTAATATCACAATATATCTATTCAAAACACCCACTTAGTACCTACTATGTGTTGAGCAGATTGCCACTTGGGAACATTTGGAGTATCTCCTTCACTCTTCATAAATATTTATGATGGGATTTGATTTCCAACTTGCATATTAGGAAACTGAAGTTGCCTGATGACAAGCATCATATTTGGTACTCTATATATTTTTGGAGCTTTCTCATAGGAGAAGCTCTGTTTTTATAAAGTGTTATAATCAATTAAATGGACAGTATTTCAACATCCCACAGAGAAAAAAATATGTATTTTTGAACAGTGTTGACTGGCTATAGGAATAATTATATTCCACCCTGATTTAGATAAGTTTCCTTAGAATATAAGCTTGAAAGGCGGGGTTCTCGTGTAATGATTTAATGAACGTTCTCACAAGGAGCATGTAAAATAAGTGAGAAAAGCAAGATAGAGCAGTGAAAGAAACTAAGCAAAAACGTGGGATTAGCTGAAGATCCTGCATGGAACCCTGGAACTGAAAAAAGTATAATAGAGTTGTCCTGCCTTGAAGCAAGGACACTGGGGCTTTAAAGTCCTGTTTGGATAATTCTTGGGTGTTTCTGGCCAAGAAAACTTTCATAATTTAAGGAAATTACCCAGAGAAGAGTGCAATTATTTGTTGTTAATCGTCCAATGCTCATGGCAGTCAGAGATAGGTACACTGACTCACGGGGTTTCTGGAAGGACATCAAGAGTCTCCACTATTCATCTGAATGACAAACTATCAGCAAGTTTCATGAAACTAAGAGGACAACTGTTGAAGACTAAGACATGAAAATTTGTCAGACAAACTGTTAGATTACAGATTAAATGGTAGGTGAATCTATCCAAACAATTCCACATTCAGAGCTCAGGAATGCCACAGTAACAAGCCGATTAGCAAGTCCCCATCATGCCCTTTTCACATGATAAAGGTCAACCACTCTGTCTCAACACACATACCATCACCCATTATTGGTGAGGATAGCACAATAGACATTGTGAAACATGTCTGCAAAAGTGTGGGCAAATCAGACAGAACAGAAGACCTAGTTGGTTTAATTCCTACTCTTGTGCTGCTTGCTATGAGTCAGAGAAGACATGACTTACTGAGAATCACTTATATGGTAGGTTCTCCCACAGCAATCCTTTGTTTAATGTAATTATCTATGCCTGCACACTTATTTCCAATACAACAGAATGGCTTATTTATGAAGAATGTCTTTCAGGGACCAGTCAAGAAAGCATGAAACTTTATAGGTTCTAGGGAGAATTTATTTTTTTTCAACGTTTTTTGTTTTTTTTTTGTTGTTGTTTTTTTTGTTTTTTTTTTTTTATTTTTGGGACAGAGAGAGACAGAGCATGAACGGGGGAGGGGCAGAGAGAGAGGGAGACACAGAACCGGAAGCAGGCTCCAGGCTCTGAGCCATCAGCCCAGAGCCCGACGCGGGGCTCGAACTCACGGACCGCGAGATCGTGACCTGGCTGAAGTCGGACGCTTAACCGACTGCGCCACCCAGGCGCCCCAAAGGAGAATTTAAATAGGAAATTGATGGGGCACCTTCATGGCTCAGTCAGGTGGGCATCTGACTCTTGATTTTGGCTCAGGTCATGATCCCAAGGTCATGGGATTTAGCCCCACGTTAAGATTCTCTCTCTCCCTCTGCCCTTCTCTCTCTCTTTCTCTTTCTCTGTCTCTGTCTCTGTCTCTCTCTCTCTCTCTCTCTCTCTCTTAAATAAATAAATAAATAAATAGGAAATTGGTGATGAGAAAGCTATGAGCCAGAAGAGAGGGTAACAAGGAATCTTAGAGATTATTAGCAGGAAGGGGCTGCCCCCTACTCTGGCTGAAGGGTCAAAGAAAGTGGTGGCTTATCAGTTCCCAGATAGCCTAGTTGTCTGAGTAAACTGATGCCACAGAAGGAGGAGCTGTCTGAGAGAAGCTCGGATTACAAGAGGATGCAGCCACTGTGGTGATACTGTCTGTATGAAAGAGGGGTAAATACCTGAGTATATCCAAAAGAAAAATATTTTAAAGCAGATCAATGTGTCAGAATGGCATCAGGTGCTTCAGAGAAACAAATGAAAGTAAGTTATATAAGAATTGTAATATGGGGGCATATGGGTGGCTCAATTGGCTAAGTCCCCAACTTTTGATTTCAGCTCAGGTCACATTCCCAGGGTTGTGGGATTGAGCTCTGTGTGGGGCTTTGTGCTGAGCATGGAGACTGCTTAATATTCTCTCTCTTCCTCTGTCCCTCTCTCCCGCTCACATTCTATCTAAAAATAAAATAAATCTTAAAAAATGAATTATAATATGAATATTATCTGTTGCAGGACAGAATTTGGAAATATTAACTAAGTCCTCTTATTTCTTTTGGTAGAGTGGTCTTCCTTCTGTCATGGATTCAATAGCTTCCTTTCCTCTGTGGGTATTCATTTGCCAGAGGGGATAATACAATAGGAACTAGGGAAAGCAATGTCATCGGTTAACTTTTAAATATAATTAAAAAAATTTTTCTAGTAGAGCCATAATATAGAAAGCTTATTATTTGAGAGAGAAGAGGGATTTTGGGCTTCATTTTTTTTTTTTTTAAATAACAAGACTCAAAGCCTAAGTATTCATGTACAATTCCTTTTAAAGACTTTAAGCTAATTACCATTACATGTCCTTAACCACATTTGCCCAAATACCTCCCCACTGCCCCATACACATAACTTACTAAAAGAAGATTAACAATTCCTAGGGGGTAGAAGGAAGATATTCTAGTAATGACACCAGACTGGGCATGTAAGACCTCCTGCAGTAATTATTAGAAAGCTTGGATGAAATATTAACAATTGACCAGAAAGGTGAAAAGTCAGATAGAATATGAAGGAGAGGTTACTTTTTAAAAATTGCACTGCAACAGACAAGAATAGTGGCTTCTGTCATCTTTACCTGAGGACATTCTACAATCCCCATGACTACGCTTGCAGAAAACCACACCATTGTCAGCTTGAGGTGGCAGAGGACAAAATAAGGGCTGGAAAAAAAAAAACAATTATAAACTTTATGGAAATTCCCAGAAACAATGTAACTGAAGAAGTAGTGAGACCCTTGGGGTGCCTGGGTGGCTCAGCCTGGGTGGTTAAGCGTCTGACTTTGCCTCAGGTCAGATCTCATGGTTTGTGAGTTCGAACCCCATATCAGGCTCTGTGCTGACACCTCAAAGCCTGGAGCCTGCTTTGGATTCTCTCTCTCTCTCTCTCTCACTGCCTCTACCCTGCTCATTCTCTGTCTCTGTCTGTCAAAAGTAAATAAACATTAAAAATATTTTTAAATAAATAAGAAGTGGTGAGATCCATAATGTGAGTAGAAACTTTACCCAAACCCCCTATCTAACTGCTAAAATACACATGCATAGGAAGACCCCAGGGGATTCCGTGAAAAAGTACATAGAGACCATAGAGACGTATGGAGATTTGTGATTTTTCTGTTTTATTCATTGAGTTCACAAATCCACGCACAACATAAATATAAAGAGGACCAGACTTAAAAGAGGCAGAAGCTAGAAACTGTAAACTTAGTATACTGACTGTGTATTGCAGGGGGCAGAGCTTGACATTTAAGTCCAGGCAAATTAATTGGTTACTTAAACAATGCAACAATCCTCAGAATAAAAAAAAAAGAATTCAGAGTCCCATTTTCAACCAAATGACATACTATACATGTATGTATAGTAGACATGTATACTAGACATGTATACAAACAGGCAAATACAACCTATGCTCAGGAACAAATAACAGTCAATAAAACTGTGCCTGAGTAAGGGCAAATGTAGAGAAATTTATCAGCCAAAGTTTTCAAAGCACTGATTTCAAATAATCAAAATAAAAATGGTTTCAATAAGTAAACATCTAGGAAATCTCAACAGAAAAAAAAATGGAAATGGATTAAATAAAAATTCTAAATGTGAAAATTATAATAACCACATAAAATTAACTTACAATGCTCAATAACAGATTGAACATGGCAGAAGAAACAATTGGGAAACTTGAAAGAAAAGAAATAAACAGAAATAACCCAATCCAAAGGCCAGAGAGAAAAGATTGGAGAAAAAAGTGAAAACTTGTAAGATAGTATCAAGAAGTCTAACACAAGTGTAACTGGAGACCCAAAAGAAGGTGGTAGAGCAAGAGAAAGGCCAGAAATAAAATCTGAAGACTTGGTGGCCAGAAATCCACCAAATTTGTTTAAAAATTACTTATAAATTTAAGAACTTAACAAACCCCAAGTAGGATAGAGTAACCCACTCCTAGGCCATCACAGTTCAAGTGCCAAAAGTGAAAAATAAAGAGATAATTCTAAAAGCACTGATGAAAAATTATATATTACAATGTGATAACAATTATATAATTAGTGACTGAATTCTCATCAGAGAAATATTGGGTCCAAGAGGCATGCAAATGACACATTTGAGGTGCTAGAAAAAAATTTAAAATTTAACCCTGTAGTGTTATAACCAAAAATTCTGTGTCTTTATCCAATAAATTATCCTTAAAAATAAGTACAAAAGAGATATATTTTCATATAAAAAAAACTAAGGAAGTTCATTGTCAGCAGATCTGGGTTATGAATCACGATACAGGAAGATATTTCAGGCCAAAGGCCAGATAATAATTGAATCTACATAAATAAAAAGAAGACAAATTACTCTACAAAAATAGACAAAACTTTAACAAACATTTGACAACAGCTATATGGGTACCCAAAAACCACATGAAAAGATGTTCAATGTAGTTTAGTCATAAAGAAAATGCCATTTAAAACCACAATGAGATACCACTGCACCCTCTGTGTAGTGATTACAATCGGAAGCCTGATAATAGTCTAGGATGTCAAGCAATTGGAACTCTCATGCCTTGCTGATGAGAATGCAAAAGGGTATTATCTCTTTAGAAACAGTTTGGTAGTATATTTATTTCTTATTCCTGATGTAACAAATTATCACATACTTAGTGGCTTAAACACACACACACACACACACACACACACACACACACAAATTTACTATCTCCCGGTTCAGGAGATCCTAAGTCTGTAGGTCTCACTGGGCTAAAATCAAGATGTCAGTGCTGAATCCCTTTGGAGGCACTAGCAGAGGACATTTCCCTGTCTTTCCAGCTTCTGGAGGTTGCCTACACAACCGGGTTCCTGGTCCTGCATCACTTTGACCTCTGCTTCTGTCATCACATCTCTTTATTTGACTCTAACCTTCTGCCTGCCTCTTACAAAGGACCCTTGTGATCATATTGGGCTTATAACCCAGAATAATCTCCCCACCTCGAAATCACTCATTTAATCACATCTGTAATATATCTTTGCCATCCGAAGTCATGTATTCACAGGTTCTGGGGATTAGGACATGAACATCTTTGGGAGTGCATTATGTACCTGTTAAATGCCAAGGACTGGAAGATAGATGTAAGCATGTTCTTGGAAAAGCAAAAGGTGAAAGAGTAAGCAGAAGAAAGAGAATCAGGAGAGTAGGAGTTCATCCAAAACTAGAGAATTAATAAGAGAATCATGTTTCCTGAAATACAGGGTGCTTTTTACCTGCTAGGCAAGGATAACATTCCTGACTCCTTCCTAATCCATTCTTCCTCTTTGCTGTTTTCAGTGGTTTTAAAGGCTAATTCTTATCTGGGCTACAGTCACTTCAAAACAATACTTTCAGACAAATTCTCACTCAGGTTGTGCTTTTATGTAGCCATTAATTATCACACGGTGTGCTGATTTAGAAACAGGCTGCATAAAGATGGAAGAGAAAAAATCAGCTCAGTTAAATGAAGACTTATAAGGAAACCTAAGAGCTATGAAATTCTGAAATACTTTCCTGGGGAAGAGTTGCCTATTTAGGAAAAGGAAAGCAAGATTTTTGCTGTGTCCTTTAGCCATTTTCTTGAAATATTCTGACCTAAGTACAATAAGCTCCAAACTGCTTCTCAGTTCTGTGGTAAGTCAGCAGGAGAAAGAGTAAAATAAGGCACTCAATATTTGTCTGTAATTCCTGAGAATGACATTTACCTGCTTATACATAAAAGGGAGTCTTTTCATAGGATATGTTTATGCTATTTATAGTGTAGAAACACAATTAATTAATCATCAGCTTATATTCTACTACACAATGATTTACAAACCTACACTTGATCCATCTGAAATACAGAATCAGGTGGTGTGGTGTTCAGCTTCTCAGATGGTACCAATGAACCATCCTCCTGATAGGAATGCCTTTTATAATCCCCTTTTCTTTAGTACTTTGCTTTTTTCTCATACTGTTTGAGTGTTGAGGAGACATTTCTTCCATGATCAGATTACAAGAGTCTGACCTCCATCTTGCTAGCAGAGCCTCTCCCTTGTTGGTTTTGATGAAGAAAGTCACCATGTGTGGGAGGCCCAAGTAACTAGTAACCGAGGGGGGGTTTCTGACCAACATCTGGGAAGGAATTGAGATCTAGGTCGAACAGCATAAAAGCAACTGAATGTTGCCAGCAATCATTTAAGTGAGCTTGGAAATGGATCTTTGTCCAGTTGAGTTTTCATAAAAGATCTCAGCCCTGACCGTCACTTTGGTAGCAGTCTGCAGCCTCAAGCAGAGAATTGAACCTATCTACACCGCGGTTTCTGACTCACAGAAGTGGTGAGACAGTGGGAGATGTTTTGCTTCCTTTCTTTTTTTAAGTTTTTTATTTTATTAAGTAGGCTCCATGCCCAACATGGGGCTTGAACTCATGACCCTGAGATCAAGAGTCATGTGCTCTACCGAGGCAGGCAGGCCCTCTAGGGGTATGTTGTTTTTAGGCCATTAAGTTTACGGTGATATGTTACAGCAATAGATAACTAATACAAATGGAAACTATAGCAACAAAAAAAGTTATTTGCTTCTATTTATTTTTACTATAGTTTGTATTTAGAAAGTCAATATATTTATGCAAAAATACAGAGTTAAGAGCATTATCATTCCTTGGCAAATAACCCATTGTATCTAGTTACATTTACATTTCACTAATTACTTATCTTCTGGGAACTGAAGTAGATTATTTTTCAAATTAAAATTGATCAATGTGAAACAATCCAGAAAGAAAGAATAAAAGTATGAAGAAAACATTTTCAACAAAATATGATAACCAAATATGACAGACTGACAAAAAATAAGTTATAGCTAATGCAGATGTAGAAGGAACATTATAGATGATCAGATATAGACCTGATGAGAAACTGAGCCCCAGAGAAACTATTCTGTATACCCACAAGCTAAGAATGTTTTTTTTACGTCTTTAAAAGTTTGTAAACAAAGAAGAATATGTGACAGTCTGTATGTGGCCTATAATACTTAAAATATATACTTTATGGGGCTCCTGGGGGGCTCCTTTGGTTAAGCATAAGACTTCGGCTCAGGTCATGATCTCAAAGTTCATGAATATGAGCCCTGCATTGGGCTCTGTGCTGACAGCTCAGAACCTGGAGCCTGCTTTGGATTCTGTGTCTCCCTCTCTCTCTGCCCTTCCCCTGCTCTCTCTTTCTCTCTCTCTCTCAAAAATAAATAAACATGATATATATATATATATATGTGTGTGTGTGTGTGTGTGTGTATACATATACATATATATACACACACACATATATATATATATAAAGTATATATACTTTCTGGGCTTTGCAAGAAAAGGATGCCTACTCCTGATCTATCATGATATGAGTTTGAGTTAATCAGGTGTATACATTTTCAAAACTCAGAAATTGTATACCATATAGGTTGGCATTTCATTTTATGCATAGTTGACATCAAAAAAAAACTAAAAACAAATTTTAGACTGTAATCAATAATAATATGCATGTTGAAAGAAATACTTAGGAGGGAGGAGTTAACATGGCGGAGAAGTAGGGGGACCTGAAAATTCCCTTTTCCCTCAAACACAGGAGTTCTGAGGCCAGAAGCCATGTAATTCCAGGAATCTGGGCTGCAGAGTGACAGAAATGTCTCCAGAGGCTAATGGGGACAACTTGGTGGACCATACGTGGGTGATTGTGAACTGGGAGAGATAAAATGGGTGACATAGACACAGAGGGGAGGGATTCCTTTCTGTGGAGAGACAAAAGGAAGAGAAATAGAGGCTGTGGAAGTGCAGGATTGTATTTGTACAAGGGAAAAAACACAGACCACATAATGGAAAAAAAAATGGAGAAAGAACCAGTCTCTAACACGACCCAAAGATGCAACATGTTCTCTGGACTGGAGGCGATCACCCTGTTTGCGCATCTGGGGAGGAGGAGAGCCAGCCCCAGTCTCAGTCTCTGTAGCAAGCTCAGAGGTGCAATTAGAGAGAACAGTCCCCTCATAGGGTGCACAGAACAAGATCCTTTGTGACATAGACTTTTGAATCCCAGCTGAGCACTGGGAGGTGCAGGAGACTGTGGATCAGGATAAACCAGCCCACTTACACCTGCTCAGCACTGTGAGGACAGCCTGAACAGTCTGGTCTGGTACACCAGAGTAGTCTGGTCTAGGAAGGAGAGACTAGGATGCCCCATTTTTCTCCCCATCACCAACAAGGTGGGGCTTCAGGGAACGGACAAGGGGCCCACAGTGGAGGCGGAACCTGCCTACAACAAACCATGCCCTTCTGTGCCTGGAAACTGAGTATCTACTGGAGTGAGATTGACAGTGACTGAACCAGATGGCCCCTCCTCCAGACTGGTGCCACAGGTTTTAAGTAACCATTAGATACAAGTCCAGTGGTTTTGTATTTTTCTGATTTGATTCTTGGTCAATTCTTATTATGTATGTGTGTATATATATATATTTCTTTATTTTATTCCTCTTATGTTTTCCCTTCTCTATTCTGATTGTTGGTTTGTTTAAGTAGATATTTTTAATCTACTCTTTTTACACCTCTTCTGTACTCCCTTCTCTTTTTTTTTCCCTCCCTCTATCTGGATTAAGCCATATAATTTCTCTGATTCTCTGCCTGGTCAATTTTTGTTCTTCTTTTCTTTTTCCCTGCCCCTGTCATTTCTTTCTTTGTATGGGATAAAGCATCTTCCACCACCACCACCCTTTTTAAATTTTTTCCAGGGTTACTTCAATGAATAATTTCAAAGCACACCTGGTGAAAGATCCAAACCACCACTATGAGTAAGGAGATAAAGCAACCAGAGTCACAACAGAGAGCATGCAACACACTCTAAAAATACTTCCTGAAGGGCCAGGCCCTGGACAGTGTATGACCTCTCTGTAATATACTAGTGCTCACAGGTGCATAACACATAACAAGCTATTAAAACACATAAAGGACAGAAAACTAGCCAAAATGACAAAACAGAAGAATTCTCCTCAAAAGAAGTTCCAGAAAGAAATAACAGCTATAGAATTGCCCAAAATGGATATAAACAATATATCTGATCAAGAATTTAGAAAAATAATTATAAGATTAAGAGCTGGCATTGAAAAAAAGCATTTAATACAGCAGAGACTCTATTGCTGCAGACATCCAGGAACTAAAAAATAGTCATGAGGATTTAAGAAATGTGGTAAATGAGTTGCAAAAATGAGTTGAAAAATAAACTAGATGTGGTGACAGTGAGTATGGAAGAGACAGAGGGAAGATTAACTGAAATACAAAATAAAATTATGGAAAATGATGAAACTGAGAAAAAGAGAGATAAGCAAGTAGTAGACCGCAAGTGGAGAATTAGAGAACTAAGTGATTCAATGAAACGTATTAATATCTGTATCATAGGATTTCCAGAAGAAGACAGAGAAAGAGGCAGAAGGTTTACTGAACAAAATACAGCTGAGAATGTCCCCAATCTGGGAAGTTAAGCCGATATGCAAATCCAGGAGGCACAGAGAACTCTCTTCAGACATAACAGGAATAGGTCTTCTCCATGACATATTATAGTGAAACTGGAAAAATACAAAGATAAAGAGAGAATTCTGAAAGCACCTAGGGACAAATGGGACTTAACCTACAAAGGTAGACACATAATGGTAGTGGTGGACTGGTTCACTGAAACTTGGCAGGCCAGAAGGGAGTGGCAGGAAATATTTAATGTGATGAATGGGAAAAAATATGAAGCCAAGAATCCTTTATCCAGCAAGTCTGTCATTCAGAATAGAAGGAGAGATAAAAGCTTTCCCAGACAAGCAGTTCATGACCACTAAACCAGCCCTGCAAGAAATCCTAAGGGAGACTCTGTGAGTGGAATTCTGCAAAGGCTGCAAAGTACCAGAGACATCACTGCAAGCATGAAACCGACAGGTAATACAATGACTCTAAACCCATGTCTTTCAATAATAACACTGAATATAAATTGACTAAATGCTCCAATCAAAAGATATAGGGTATTAGAATGGATAAAAGAACAAGACCTATCTATTTACTGTCTACAAGAGACCCATCTTAGACCTGAGGACACCTTCAGATTAAAAGTGAACTGATGGAGAACCATCTATCATGCTACTGGAAGTCAAAAGAAAGCTCGAGTAGCCAAACTTATATCAGACAAACTAGATTTTAAACTAAAGGCTGTAACATGAGATGAAATTGCACCAGCATTCTTCTCAGAGCTAGAACAAACAATACTAAAGTTTTTATGGAATCACAAAAGACCCCGAATAGTCAAAGTAATACTGAAGAAGAAGACAAAAGCGGGAGACATCATAATCCCAGATTTTAGCCTCTATTACAAAGCTGTAATCATCAAGAGAGTATGGTATTGACACAAAAACAGACACACAGACCAATGGCATAGAATAGAATAGAGAAAACCCAGAATTGGACCTACAAATGTATGGCCAATTAATTCTTTGACAAAGCAGGAAAAAGTATCCAATGGAAAAAAGACAGTCTCTTTAGCAGTTGGTGCTAGGAAAACGTAACAGCAACATGCAGAAGAATGAAACTTGACTACTTTCTTACACCATACACAAAAATAAACTCAAAATGGATGAAATACCTAAATGTAAGACAGGAAGCCATCAAAACCCAAGAGGAGAAAGCAGGCAACAACCTGTTTGACCTCAGCCAATAGCCAAATTATTTAAAGAGCCCAAATGTCCATCAACTGATGGATAAAGAAGAAGATTGTATGTATGTATATGTATATGTATATATATATATATATATATATATATATATATATATATAATAGAACACTACTTGGCAATGAGACAGAATGAAATCTTGCCATTTGCAACAACATGGATGGAACCGAAGGGTATTATGCTAAGTGAGATAAGTTAGTTAGTGAAAGACAGATATTATATGTTTTCACTCATATGTGGATCTTGAGAAACATAACAGAAGACCATGGGGGAAGGGTAGGGGGAAAAATAGGTTCAAACTGGGAGGGTGGCAAACCATAATTGTAATGACTTTCTTCTTATGACTGCCTTTGCTGCTGCTGGTTTGGACTGTGGTATTTTTATTTTCTTTTGTTTCCATATTTTTTAAAATGTCTTCTTTAATTGCCTGGCTGACCCCTTTGTTCTTTTGTAGGATGTACTTTAACCTCCATGCAATTGGAGGTTTTCCAAATTTTTTCCTGTGGTTGATTTCAAGTTTCATAGCATTGTGATCTGAAAATGGTATGATTTATTTTATATTTATTGAGGGCTGTTTAGTTACCCAGTATGTGATCTATCTTGAAGAATGTTCCATGTGCACTTGAGAAGAATGTGTATTCTCCTGCTTTAGGGTGTAAAGTTCTGAATATATCTGTCAAGTCCATCTGGTCCAGTGTATCATTCAAGGCCATTGTTGGTTTTTTTAATTGATTTTCTGTCTAGATGATCTGTCCATTGTTATAAGTGGAGTATTAAAGTCCCCTGCAATTACCACATTCTTACCAATTATATTGCTTATGTTTGTGATTAATCGTTTTATGTATTTGGGTGCATCCAAATTTGGTGCATAGACATGTATAATTGTTAGCTCTACTTGATGAATAGACCCCATATTATGATATAACATCCTTCTTCATCTCTTGTTACAGTCTTTAGTTTAAAATCTAGTTTGTCTGATACAAGTTTGGCTACTCGAGCTTTCTTTTGACTTCCAGTAGCATGATAGATGGTTCTCCATCAGTTCACTTTTAATCTGAAGGTGTCCTCAGGTCTAAAATGGGTCTCTAGACAGCAAATAGATGGGTCTTATTTTTTTATCCATTCTGATACGCTATGATACCCAATATCTTTTGATTGGAGCATTTAGTCAATTTATATTCAGTGTTATTATTGAAAGATATGGGTTTAGAGTCATTGTGTTATGTGTAGGTTTCATGCTTATAGTGATGTCTCTGGTACTTTCTGGTCCTTGCAACATTCCACTCACGGAGTTCCCCTTAGGATTTCTTATAGGGCTGGTTTGGCGGTGATGAGCTCTTTCAGTTTTTGTCTGGGAAAATCTTTATCTCTCCTTCTATTCTGAATGAAAGGGTTGCTGGTTATAGGATTCTTGGCTGCATACTTTTCCTGTTCATCACGTTGAAAATATTCTGTCACTCCTTTCTCATCTGCCAAATTTCAGTACATAGGTCTGCTACTGCTCTTACGTGTCTACCTTTGTACGTTGAGCCCTATTTATCCCTAGTTGCTTTCAGAATTCTCTATCTTTGTATTTTGCCTGTTTCACTGTGATATGTCATGCAGAAGATCAATTCAAGTTATGTCTGAAGGGAATTCTCTGTGCTTCCTGGATTTCAATGTCTATTTCCTTCCCCAGACTGGAGAAGTTCTCAGCTATGATTTTCTAAGTACACCTTTAGCTCCTTTCTCTCACTTCTTCTGGAACTCCTATGATATGGATATTGTTCTTTTTCATTGAATCCTTTGTTCTCTAATTCTCCCCTTGTGATCCAGAATTTTTTTATATCTTTTTTTCTTAGCTTCATCTTTTTCCATAATTTCCATAATTTTATCTTCTATTTCACCTATTCTCCCCTCTGCCTCTTCACTCTCCTCACTGTCACCACCTCTAGTTTATTTTTCACCTCATTTACACCATTTCTTAAATCATCATGACTATTTTTGGTCCTTGATCTCTGTACCAATAGATTCTCTGCTGTCTTCTATGCTTTTTTCAAGCATAGGAAAAGAAACAGACAAACAAAAAAAACAATAAAACAAAACCACATAAGCACACAAACTAAAACAAAAACAAAAACAGAAACACTAGCTACAAGTAAACAACAGGGTGGAGGCAGTACTGATGGAAGAGGCCTTATCACATAGAAAGAGGGAAATGACAGGGGGTGGGGGGAAATAAAAAAATAAAAATTGACCAGGCCGAGAAATTATATGGGTTAATCCAGAGAGAAAGAAAGGAAAATAAAGAAGAATGCAGAGAAAAAGAAAAGAAGATAAAGTTGTCGGACAGAGAAACTATATGGCTTATTCCAGAGAGAGAGAATGGAAAATAAAGAAGGAGGTGGGGAAAAAGAAAAGAAGATAAAATTGACCAAACAAAGAAACTATATGGTTTAATCCAGAATGAGAGTAAGGAAAATAAAGAAGGAGACAGGGAAAAATAAGAGAAAATAAAATTGACCAGACAGAGAAATGGTATGGCTTAATCCAGAGAGAGAGAAAGGAAAATAAAAAAGGAGTTATAGAACATATATCAAGGGAATGGATTAAATATGTCTGCTTAAACAAACCAACAACCAGAGTAACCTGACTAGAGGAGAGAAGAGATAAGAAGGAGAAAAGGAAGGAAGAATATATCTACACAAAAAGAATTGTCTGATAATTAAATCAGGCAATACAACAACGTTGGTCTGGAGGAGAGGCTGTCTGGTTCCTCAGGGTCAATCCTGCTCCAGTAGATACCCAGTTACTAGGTGCGGAGGGGTGTGGTTTGGTGTAGGCAGGTCCGGCCTCTGTGGGCCTGCTGTCTGTTCCCTGAAGCCCCACTTTGTTGGTGATGGGGAGAAAAGTGGTGACACCCCAGTCTCTCCTCCATGGACCAAGTGTCCCAAACCACTCTGTTCAAACTGTCCTCACTGTGTCAAGGGCGCAAACAAGGTGGTTTGTCTCACTCTGCTGACTCCCATGCCCTGGCATTTGGCTGGGATTCAAACTCCCTCTTCATGTGCCCCAGTACTGGGGGAGTACCTCTTCACACAGCCGATATATGGTCCCCAGCTGGCAGACCCCGGCAGTTTTGTCTTCTGAGTGGACACAAACCCTGTTCTCACGGCACCCCAGGGAGGATATTGCTTTCTCCTACTGTAGACTGCACCCCTGACCTAACCATCGAGCCCAGGGCTAGCTCCCCTCCTCCCCCGGTGCATGATCAGGGCAACCACCCACCATCCAGAGAAAGCCCCTCAGTTAGATATTGGATCTTTCTCTGTCTTGGTCCCTGGTTTTTGTCTTGTCCAGATACCATCCTATGCTTCCCCAGCCTCTCTTTCTCTTCCCTTTGTCTCTCTGTAGAAGGGGATTCCTTCCCCTCCATTTGTTTTTTACCTCCCAGTTCACAATCATGAACCTATGGTCCATCAGGTGGGTCCCTGGAAGTGACTTAGTCTCTTTTCCTCCCAGACTCTTGGGGTTCAAAGTCCTTTTGCTTCAACACTGCTTTGTTTAAGAGATGAGGGATCTTTGGATCCCCCTACTTCTCTGCCATGTTGGCCACCCAAAACAAAACCTTTTTCTTAAACCTGACAACATGATCAGGTATTATTTCTTCATTATCAAAGAAGAAGGAGGAAGAAGGAAAGGAAGAGAAGGTGGAGAAAAGCTGGAAAGAAGAGGAAGGAGAAGAAGGGGTGAGGAGGAGGGAGGAAGAGAGGGAGGAGAAAGGGGGGGAGAAGGAAGCAGAAAAGGAGGGGGAGAAAGGGGGGAAGAGAGGGGAGTGGGAGGAGAAGGAGGAGTAAGGGAGTGAGGAGTGGGGAGGGGAGGATATGGAGGAAACAAGATTGATCCTATCTGGACTGTTCAACACCAACCAAAGCTCCTGGATTCATACCTGTCCTGTCCTCCAACCCTTATGCTCATGTCTAGGACTTCCCTTGTAATCTGGTTCACTGCCATATCCAGAGACCCCATTATATTTACTCTCCATCACTTCTTTTTGGTATTTATCCTGCTTGGTGTTATCTATGATTCTTGGACCTCTGTTTTGGAGTCTGTTATGGATTTTGTGAAATTCTTGGCCATTATTACTTCAAATATTTCTTCTCTTTTATACTTGCTTTCATCTCCTTCTGATATTACAATCATGTATTTGGTTTTTTTTCTACCTTTTGAAAGATATAACATTCTTTTTTCTCTTTCTTCTCATTTCAGGGTATTTCTATTGACCTATCTTCAAGACTTTCTTCATTAATTTCTATCATTTTCATTTGATACCTTCTTAGGATTTCTATCTCTGTGCCTATGTTACCTGTCTGTTCTTACATGCTGTCTAATTTTTCCATTAGAGTCCTTAATATATTAATCATACTTAGTTTAAATTCCCTGAATGATCATTTCAAAATTTGTTTCATATCTAAGTCTGGTTCAGATGCTTGTTTTGTCTTTCTAGGTGGCTTTTTCTTGCCTCTTTAGCATGCCTTCTAACTTTTTATTAAAAAGTCAGATAATAGAAATTGAGATAAAAAGCCCTTTATTATGAGGTTTTATGTTAATATGGCTAGGATTGGGCTGTATTTCATGTTTCTTGTAGTTGCAAATGCCAGAGTGTCCAAATTACTTTTTTTTCATCTTTTTTAAAAAATCTCCTGTGTTGCTTTTGGCTTCCCTAGAAACTCCTCCTTAGCTAGAGTCTGCATCTTACAGCTTTCAGCTATAATCCATTCTTTTTATTTTATTTTTTATATTAAATATAATTTATTATCAAATTGGTTTCCATACAACACCCAGTGCTCATCCCAATAGGTTCCCTCCTCAATGCCAATCACCCACTTTCCCCTCTTCCCCACCCCCCTTTAACCCTCAGTTTGTTCTGAGTATTTAACTGTCTCTTATTGTTTGCCTTTCTTCCTCTCTATAACTTTTTCCCCCTGTCCCCTCACCCATGGTTCTCTATTAAGTTTCTCAGGATCCACATATGAGTGAAAACATAATGTATTTGTCTTTCTCTGACTGACTTATTTCACTTAGCATAATACCCCCCAGTTCCATCCATGTTGCTACAAATGGCCAGATTTCGTTCTTTCTCATTGCCAAGTAGTATCCCATTGTTTATATAAACAGAGACCCTGTTCCAACACCAGAGAGTGTGGTTGTTCTCTGGGGTCTGCAGGCACCTTTGCCTGTAGGGGTGCTGCACAGCCTCTACCAAATATCCTCCCACCAGGAGAACTGCCTCATCCTTGTGACCCCAGGACCCCTGGACTTCACTCTGCTCCTGGGGATTCACCCTTCCCACCAGAGCACCACCTGGAATCAAGCTGCAGAGTTTCAAACTCTGAGCTCCCCTGTTTATAGAGTCTCAGTGGAATTAAACACTCTCCCTTCTCCTTTCTCCCTTTTTAGTTCAGTCCCTGTGACTATTTCCACTTTTCCACTTTCTCTCCAGCTGCTTTTTTTTGGGGGGGGGTGCTTTTCCCATAGCCTCCCCCTATCTCTGTCCTCTCTTCACAAGAAAAACAGCTCCTTGCCTCCGTGGCTTCTCGCTCCTCCAGCTCACCTGTCTATGCCATGAACCTGCCGAGTTCTGTGGTTCAGGTTGTGCAGATTGTTGTGTTAATCCTCAAATCAGTTTTCCAGGTGTGCAGGATGGTTTAGTGCTGATCTGGCTGTATTTCATGGATGCAAGATGCAAAAAAACTTCCATGGTGTTCTGCAATCTT
The DNA here is from genome assembly GCF_016509475.1 of Prionailurus bengalensis. Classification (NCBI taxonomy): domain Eukaryota; kingdom Metazoa; phylum Chordata; class Mammalia; order Carnivora; family Felidae; genus Prionailurus; species Prionailurus bengalensis. Next base: position 53,081,642 of record NC_057354.1, on the reverse strand, counting down.
CTGCATCTCATTTTTAAAAGGAATTTCTATTTTGGCCAAATATTTTAATATCTCAAATTGTCTGGGTTTTATCACAGGCTCTTCTTATTCTGCACTCTCTCCTACACAATTCCATCCATTCTTTTTGCTACAGCTGCCATCTATATGCCACTTGGTCCTGAATTTTTATGTCTATTCCAAAATGTTCTTTTAAGTTTCAATTCCACTTCTCCTTGTCTATCTACCTGGATGTCCAATAAACATTATAAAGTCATTATGCCCAATGAAGCGCCATGTTTTGTTACTTCCTATTTCAGTTAATGACACTACCATGTACTCTCTTGCCTATAGATAAATGATAGATAGATAGATAGATAGAAGATAGACAGATGTAGATAGATAGATATAGGTATAAGTATACGTATAGGTATAGATATAGATGTAGACATAGATAGAAATGACAAATTCTAGGATATGAGACACCCATGGTGTGCTTTACTAGCAGTACAACTGGCCCTGGAACTATACCTGGATTTGGGTATAATCTTGGTGGCAGTAGTAGCCAAAGCAGTTTCATGATCCTCAGATCCCTGCTTGTGGTGGAGATAGAGGCTCATGTGGCAAGACAGTTTTGGGATGTTCTTCTAGTAGTAAATTTTGGATACTAATTCTGGAACCCTATGCTTTCACCATTTCAACTATTTTTCAAGTATCTAACTTATGTATTAAATCTCTTTATGCCTTCATAGCTATTTTATCCATCCCAGAGGTCTTCAAACATCCTCATCCTGTTCCTCTCATAATAGGCCTTCTCATTAAATATTTGGTGACTGATAGGTAGTTTTATATATATATATATATATATATAGAGAGAGAGAGAGAGAGAGAGAGAAAGACAGAGAGAGACAGAAAGAACAGAGAGACAGAGAGAGATATTACCCTTCTCTGAATTATTTAAGATATATTCTCAGCAACTAAATCAAGTAACAAAAATATTAGAATAAATGTGATAATCATACCTAATGATAGAATAATTACTCTCATTACCTAAATGAAAATCATGACAGAAAAAGAAGACTAGTCTTATTCTATAGGAGACTATGTATTCATGAAGTCAGTGCACACATTCGTTATTTTGGAAACACATCTTAATAGTTCTGCATGAACTCATTTCTATCAAAAGTTAAAGCGCCACATTTTCTACTGTGTACAAACTGCAACATTTCAAATACTTGAATAAAAATATTATTTACTTAATTAGATTTTTTTTAAATCAAAAAGCTATGTATACAACTTTTACTTGTTATTCTAAGTATGCCTATGAGAGATGGCAAATAACCCCCCTGAGGACAAGCATTAAATTCTCCTAGAGCAGGGCAAAGGAAAGAACATAAGAAAATCTCAGACAACATGCCTATGAAAGCAAAATGTTTACAGAAACCACATAAACAGGTGGTCTTTTATCTAAGTTCCACTCCAATCCAATCTTGTATTAGTTTCTCAAGCTAGGAACCAGGTGCTCAATCACATGGCTGTGTGACCACAGGCATTGGCCTTTAATCTTAGGTTAACTGTATTTCAGTAACAAGAAAAGAATTTTTGAGCAATAAACTACCCACCAGAGACTCTGAGATAACATTAATTAGAAGTATTGAAAGAAGGCCAGTGCTCTTTGATGGGAAGTTTGGGCAGAGGAAGAGAAGGTAAGCTCCTGTGTGGAAGAGATAATTGAAGAAGACTAAGCCAATGTTTGGGAACAATTACATCTCAGAACACCATCCGTTGCAGTGGACTGGTTAATAACTGTTGTTTATTTTAAAGTCTAAACACAAACTTTTACGGATAGGAACTTTTTCAATTGTGACAGGGCCAGAAGTCCTGGAAAATATACATTTAATATCTGTTCTCAATTCAACAGACACAAAATGTCACTCTTCCCCCACTGACACACTCTCATCCTCCCTGGATGAGAGTGGAATCTGAACCTCTCCATGCCACTTATATTAATATTAACAATACAGTTCTGATAAATAGACCAAAAATGCAAATGGCTCAAATTCAATAGAATTGTATGTCTCATGTATCATACACTGACAGGGTGGTGACTGGTTGGCAGTGGGTTCTCCTCCAGGCATTCAGGTTATGCCCAGATAATGGTTGTACTTCTGGTCCTCTGCATTCAGCTAGAAAAAAGAACATGGAGGAGGAGGGTCTCCTGCCTCCTCCTAAGTCCCACCCACAGTGAATGTTCTTTGATATCCTAGACAAAACCAGTTGTCTCAGTTCAGGTTCTCCAGAGAATATTTTTATAAGATCCCTTTTTAGGTGAAAATGATATCACTCTTTAACATTTTCAATAATTTAAAATTTTCACAGAAACCCAGTCTAGTTTTCTTAGTAAGCAAAGATTTGCAGGTTATGTGATGTTTTCACAATCATTCAAACTAGAGCAAGCCTACTGTAGCATTTCATTTATTTACAAAATAAAAAAATATTTTCAATTATACTCATGTGCCTGCATACAATTTTTCTATTTTAATATTTTTCCTCTGGTGGGGCACTTTATTACAATTTACAGATAAGTATTGATAAATTATTAACTGAAGTCCTTAATATACATTGGAGTTTGCTCTTTGTGATGTTATATTCTGTGGGTTTTGACAAACACATAATAATCATAAATCTGTCATTCCAACATCATACAGAATAATTTAGCTGTCCTAAAATTACCCTGCACTATATTTATATATCTCTCCTGCCCTCCTTTCCCAAACTCTGACAACCACCAAACTTTGTATTTTTTCCATAGTTTTATCTTTTCCAGATGTCATATAGTCGGTATGTAGTATAAAATCTTCCAGTTTGGGGCAATTATGAATAAAGCTGCAATAAACATTCAAGTTCAGGATGGATGTGTGTGGACAGAAGTTTTTGACTCATTTGACTAATTACTAAGAAGTACCACTGCAGGGTTTTATGGTAAGAAGAGTATGTTTATTTTTGTAAGAAATCACCAATATTTTCCAAAGTCACTGTACCATTTTACATTCCCTGCAAAAGTTAATGAGAGTTCCTGTAGTACCACAACCTTGTAAGCATTTTATATTGTCGTTTTTTTTTTCACTTCAAATTATGTTACAAAGTTATCATAATCAAAACAGTATTGTACTGGCAGAAAACAGACACACATATCAGTGGAACACAATGGAAAGCTCAGAAATAACCGCATATATACATGGTCAATTAACTTACAACAAAGGATACAAGAATATATAATGAAGAAGGGACAGACTCTTTAATAAATGATGTTTGAAAATTAGACACTCACACACACACACAAAATAAAACTAGACTACTATCTTATACCATGTGCAAAAATTAACTCAAAATGGATTAACTCAAAGACTTGAAGGTAAAACCTGAAACCATTAGACTTCCAGAAGAAAACATAGGCAGTAAGCTCCTTGAGATTAGCCTTGGCAATAATTTTTTGGATCTGACACCAAAAGCAAAGGCAACAAAAGCACAAATAAACAAATAGAACTATATGAAACTGAAAATCTCCTGCATAGCAAAGGAAACCATCAACAAAATGAGAAGGCAATTTAGTGAGTGGGATAAAATATTTGCAAATCATAGATATGATAAGGTGTTAATATCCAAAATACATAAAGAATTCATACAGCTCAATAGCAGAAAAGAAAAGAATAATATGAAAAAAAAATGAGCAGAGGATCTGAACAGACATTTTTCAGAAGAAGACATCCAGATGGCCAACAGACAGATGAAAAGATGCTCAACATCACTAGTCATCAGGGAAATGCAAATCAAAACCATGATGAAATATCACTTCATACCTCTCAGAATGGCTATTATATAAAAGACAAGAAATAAAGGTTGGCAAGCATGTGGAGAAAAAAGAACCCTTGTGCACCATTGGGAAGAATATAAATAGGTGCAGCCACTGTGGAAAACAGTATGGAAGTTTTTCACAAAAAGTTAAAAACAGAATTATATGATCCAGTAATTACACTTCTGAATATTCATTAAAAGAATATGACAACACTAATTCAAAAAGATATATACATCCTTAGGTTCATTGCAGCATTATGTACAATAGCTTAGACATGGAAATAAATATCCATCAATGAATTAATGAAATATATATATATACAATGGAATATTACTCAACCATAAAAAAGAATGAAATCATGCCATTTGGGACAACAAGGATGGACCTAGGTTATGTTGTGTGAAGTGATATAAGTCAGAAAAATATCATATGATCTCACTTATATGTGGAATCCAAAAAACAAAACACATGAACAAACAAAACAAAACTCATAATACAAATAACAAAATCATTGCCAAGGGGAAGGGTGTTTGGGGATTGTGCAAAATGGATGAGGGGGGTCAAGAGGTACAGACTTCCACTTATAAAATAAGTAAGTAAGGAGGATGTAATATATAGCATGGTTACTATAGTTAATAATATTGTAGTTCATATTTAAAAGTTGCTAAGAGAGTTGATCTAAAAAATTCTCATCACAAGAAAAAATAATTTTTGTAAGTATGTATAGTGATGGATTGTAACTAGATTTACTGTAGTAATCATTTTATGATGTATCCAAATATCAAATCATTACTTTTATGCTTAAAAGTACATAATATGTCAATTATACTTCAATTAAAAAATATCCTGTATGTAAAGAGCTTGGAAGAGGTTAACTTTGCCCATAAAATAAGAAAAATTCTGAACAAAATGAAAATCAACAACTTTTCTTGGACCCATCAGGGAATTGAGCTTAAAGGGCACACCACTACCCCCAAATCTGCAAAGACTGAAAAATGCAGAGTTACCGCTGAGATCTACTTTCTCTGAACAGAAGCAGCAGAAGTTACAAGTTTCTAGGAAGTCAAACATGGTAATTTTGTTGTACTACAGGAGGTTGAATGTGGACAAATAAGAAAGTGTTGGGGCCACCACCTTAGGGAGGCTTTCCATACTTTTTGGGTTTTACTCCCAGCAAGCCCAAGTTCTCACAATGAATACTTAAGAAAAATCCCTTCTTATCTCTCCCCAAATAGAGGAAGAACAACACTGCAAAATAAAATTAGAAAATTCTCAATAAAAAAAATTACTCTGTAGGAGAAAAGAACTTACCATTTTCTCATTAAACCTGGAAAAGGGACTTTCCCTGATCCCAGCCCCTTTTAGACTTCCAGTCTCATCTAGGGATAAAAAGCCTAAGAAACACTTGCAAAAGTCACAGAACCACTAAAACTGAGATTTAGCCACGATGCTATATAAATGTTTCTCATTTCCCACATATTGTCTCCATGCAAGAAGACTCCAGTATACTAAAGGCAGATGGCAACCAAAAGAACTGCAAGATCCAAGCCTTAACTAAGAATGATTTCCTAGAAAAGACCTAGGATAATACAGAGACACAAACAAGGTCACTGGAAGAATCTGAAACCTCTGGCACCTACAGCTACTACAACTCTTAGCCAGATTTACATCAAACCTCATAACAGAGACCTATTTACCAAAGAAGCTATTACCTGGTATATTGTGCCCAGCTTTCAAGAACAACAAAAAATTACAAGTCATGCTAAAAGTCAGGGGAAAGCACAGTCTGAAGAGACAACAAGCTTTAGAACCAGACTCAGATATGAAAAAAACCTGTGAGGATATTATAGATATATAGATATATAATATATAGATATATAGATATATAATAGAAAATGTCGACTGATGGGGGATGTAAGCAGAGAGGAGGAAACCCCCCAAAAAAGAATCAAAAGGAAATGCTAGAATAAAAGGTGTTGCAGCAGAAATTATACTGTCTTTTGTCGTTAGACTGAACAGAGCTGATGAAATCAGCAGTGAACTTGAATATGGGATGACAAAAACATACCAAACTGAGAGGCCGAGGGGAAAAAAATGATTAAAAACAGAACAAAGCATCCAAGAACTGTGGGTGTATAACATACACATAATTGGAATGCCAGAGGAGAAGAGAGAATGGAAAACAAGAAATGTCAAAAGTAATAATGGATAAGAATTATCCTAGACTTAAAATTGAAACTAATGTAACATTGTATGTCAATTCTACTTCACTTAAAAAATTTTTTTTTCCTAACTTAGTGTCAGACTCTAAACCACAGATCCAGAAAGCTCTAAAAAGCAGCAGGATAAGTAACAAAAAGTCTATACCTAAGCATATCCTATTCAACCTGTAGAAAACCAAAGACAGAAAATCTTGAAGAGGTAGGAGAAAATATCTTACAGTGGACAAGGATCAGACCTCCGATCAGAAACCATGCAAGCAAGATGAACATGCAGTAAAACATTCAACTTAAATATTTTAATGTTAAAAATCTCTCTGACCTAGATTTCTATGAAAATACAATTATTCTTCAAAATTGAAGGAGAATTAAAGACTTTTTTGGACAAGCAAAATCCAAGGAAACTTATCAATAGCAGGGCAAGAAATGTTAAAAGAAGTTTTTCAGATGAAGGAAAATAATGCAGGTCAGTTAACTGATTTTAAAGATAATTTTTAAAAGTAAGAATAGTAACAATGTGTTTGATAATTAGAGAATATGAATAAGTGAAATAGATGACAACAACCTCATATTACATGGGAGGGAAAATTGGAAATACTCATATAAGATAACAGTATTAAAAGTAAAATGGTATAGTGTTATTTGAAGGTGGACATAGGTTACTTTAAAATGTATATTTGAAGCTCAGACAACAATTGATTGAAGAAGTATTCTTAAAGAACTATAACAGGTATGTTGAAAGAGGACATAAAATGAAGTAAGATTAATGTTTCATCAAAATCAGAAAAAACAAAGAATGGAGGGGATAAAGGAAAACAAAGAAAAATGCACCAAATAGAAAGCTTTTAAATATGGTAGATTCTAATTCAACTTCATCAATAATCACTTTAAACATCAGTGGTCTAAATGTACCAGTCAAAAGACAGAAATTGTCAGAATGGATGAAAATGATATCTAACTATATGTGTCCCCCCAAAAACTCACTTTAAATATAAAGGCAGGTTAAAGTAAAGAAATGGAGAAAGATCTACCATGCTAGCACTAATGAAAAGAACAGTGAAATGTTATTTCAGCATAAATTTCAGTATTCACTTTAAGGTGAATTCAGAAAAAAGATTATCAGGGCTAAAAAGGAACATCACATAATAAAGTTCACCAATAAAACATAACAATTCTTTTTTTTAAATTTTTAAAATGTTTATATTTGAGAGAGAGAGGGCATGAGCTAGGAAGGGGCAGAGAGAGAGGGGGATCAGAAGATTTGAAGCAGGCTTTCTGCTGACAGTAGAGAGCCCGATGCAGGGCTCAAACTCACAAACTGAGATAATGATCTGAGCTGAAGTCAGAAACTTAACCGACTAAGCCACCCAGGTGCCCCCAAACATAACAATTCTTAAAATGTATAAGTCAACAACAAAGTATCACTTTTTAAAAATTTTTATCTAGGGGCGCCTGGGTGGCTTAGTCGGTTGGGCAGCCGACTTCGGCTCAGGTCATGACCTCGCGGTCCGTGAGTTCCAGCCCCGTGTCGGGCTCTCTGCTGACAGCTCAGATCCTGGAGTCTGTTTCGGATTCTGTGTCTCCCTGTCTCTGACCCTCCCCCGTTCATGCTCTGTCTCTCTCTGTCTCAAAAATAAATAAACGTTAAAAAAAATTAAAAAAATTTTATCTAAATCCAACTTAGTTAACATATAGTGTAATAATGATTTTAGGAGTAGAATTTAGTGATCCATCACTTACATACAACATCTAGTGCTCTTCCCAACAAGTGCCCTCCTTTAATGCCCATCACCCATTTAGCCCATCCCCCCACCCAATATCCCTCCAGCAACCTTCAGTTTGTTTTCTGTATTTAAGAGTCTCTTATGGTTTGTCTCCCTCTGTTTTTATCTTATGTTTGATTCTCCTCCCCTACGTTCATCTGTTTTGTTTCTTAAATTCCACATATGAGTGAAATCGTATGATATTTGTCTTTCTCTGACTGACTTATTTCGCTTAGAATAATACACTCTAGTTCCATCCACATTGTTACAAATGATAAGATTTCATTCTTTTGGTTAGTGAGTAATATTCCATTGTGTGTGTGTGTGTGTGTGTGTGTGTGTGCGTGTGTACCACATCTGCTTTTTCCATTCATTAGTCAATAGACATTTGGGCTCTTTCCATACTTTGGCTATTGTCAATAGTGTTGCTATAAACATTGGGATGCATGTGCCCCTTTGAATCAGCATTTTGGTATTCTTTGGATAAATATGTAGTAGTACAAGTGCTGGGTCATAGGATAGTTCTATTTTTAATTTCTTGAGGAGCCTCCATACTGTTTTCCAGAGTGGTTGCACCAGTTTGCATTCACACTAGAAGTGCAAAAAAGGTTCCCCTTTCTCTGCATCTTCACCAAAACTTCTTGTTGCCTGAGTTGTCAATTTTAGCCATTCTGACAGGTGTGAAGTGCCTTCTCATTGTGGTTTTGATTTGATTTGATGATGAGTAATGTTGAGCATCTTTTCATGTGTCAGTTGGCCATCTGGATGTCTTCTTTGGAAAAATGTCCGTTCATGACTTCTGTCCATTTCTTCACTGGATCATTTGTTTTTTGGGTGTTGGGTTTGATAAGGTTTTTTATAGATTTTGGATACTAATCCTTTTATCTGATATGGCATTTGCAAATATCTTCTCCCATTCTGTTGGTTGCCTTTTAGTTTTGCTGGTTGTTTCTTTTGTCATGCAGAAGCTTTTTATCTTGATGAGGTCTCAATAGTTTATTTTTGCTTTTGTTTCCCTTGCTTCTGGATATATGTCAAGTAAGAAATCCTGTGGCCAAGGTCAAAGAGGCTGTTTCTTGTTTTTTACTCTAGGTTTTAGATGGTTTCCTGTCTTACATTTAGGTCTTTCATCCATTTTGAGTTTAATTTTGTGTATAGTGTGAGATAGTGGTCCAGGTTCATTCTTCTGCATTTCGCTGTCCAGCGTTCCCAACACCAGACTTGTCTTTTTTCCATTGGATATTCTTTCCTGCTTTGTCACAAATTAGTTGGTCATACATCTGTGGGTCTATTTCTGGGTTCTCTATTTTTTGGTACTGCTTTTTCTGCCAGTACCATACCATCTTGATGATTACAAATTTGTAATACAGCTTGAAGTCTGGAATTGTAATGCCTCCAGCTTTATTTGTCTTTTTCAACATTACTTTGTCTATTCAGGATCTTTTCTGGTTCCATACAAATTTTAGAATTGTTTGTTGTATCTCTGTGAAGAATGCTGGTGTTATTTTGATAAAGATTGCATTGAATATGTAGATTGCTTTGCGTAGTATCAACATTTTAACAATATTTGTTCTTCCAATCCATGAGCATGGTATAGTTTCCCATTTTTTGTGTGTTTTCAATTCCTTTATAAAAGCTTTCTATAGTTTTCAGTATATAGATCTTTTACCTCTCTGGTTGGGTTTATTCCAAAGTATCATTTTTGTTTATTTCATTCTACTCTCTTGTTGAAAAGAAGTCCAATGTAATCTTTATTCTTGCTTCTCTGTAGGTAAGGCATTCCCTGATCACCCCTGGCTTCTTTCAAGATTTTCTCATTGTCTATATTCTACAGTTTGAACATGATATGCCCTGGTTAGTTTTTTTATATTTATTTAATTTTCTCTGAGCTTCTTGGATCTGTGGGGTTTGTATCTGTCATTAATTTTGAACAAGTCTGTCATTAGTACCTCTAAAATATCTTCAGTTCTTTTCTCTTTCTTTTCCTCTTGGTATTTACATTATGAAAATCTTATACCTTTTGTAATTGCCCAGCCATTTTCTTGGATACTCTGTTTGTTTCCTTGTTCATTCTTTTTTTCTTGTTGCATTCATTTTGGGAAGTTTTATTTACCTATCTTCAAGCTCACTGATTCTTTCCTTGGCTGAGTCCAGTCTATTTATCAGCCCATCAAAAGCATTCTGCTTTTATGTTATTCTTTTAAATGTTATTTATTTATTTACTATTTATTATTATTTATACCATTTCCTTTGTTTCTTTCTTAGAATTTTCATCTCTCCATTCACATTAATGATGTTTTTGCATGTTATCTACTTTTGTTGTTGGAACACTTAGCATATTAATTATAGTTATTTTAAATTCTTGGTCTGATAATTTCAGTATCTCTGTTGTATTTGAGTCTAGTTCTGATGTTTTCTCTATCTTCAGACTGTGTAAAGCACACTGTGCCTTTTATAAGTGTCTCAGTCTATCAGGATGCTATAACAAAATATCACATACTGATATCTTATTAACAATAAACTCTTATTTCTCATAGATCTGGAGACTGGAAGCCTAAGATTAGGGTGTTAGCATGGTTGCATACTGATAAACACCTTCTTCTGGATATCAGACTCTCAATTTCTCACTGTATCATCACAAGGTAGAAAAGGCAGGGGAGCTGTGTGGGTTTCTTTTATAAGGGCAATAATCCCATTCATGAGGACTCTATCCCTCAGGACCACATCACTTCCCAAAGGCCACACCTAATTCCATCACATTGAGTATTCAGAATTCAACATATGAATTTGAGAAGAACACAGGCATTCAGATCATAAGATCATGACTTTTAATTTTTTCTTTAAAGCCAGACATATTATACTGGGTAAAATAAACTGAGCTACATAGGCATTTAGAATGAGACTTTATGTTTATCTGGCCAGAGTTAATCTGTACTTATAATATGTTGTAACTGTAGGTGTCAGAGGCTAAAATTTCTTCTTGTGTCCTTGTTTTTTCTGTTATCTTTGATTTTCCTTAGAGACATCATCTTAGGTAAAGCTGAGCCATGCTAGTTTTTGGACTGCAATATGCTGCTGCTACACAAGGGCCCTGTTGAGGTGATGGTAAGTTTGTGGAGGGAAGCTAAGCATTCTATAGATACGTGATTTTGTCTGAGTCTTCTAGTGAGCTGGTTCTCCTGGGCTGTGACCCTCACAGGTGTTCCTCAGTACCACCGTCCCCACCTTAGGTGAGACAAAAAAGACTGATCTTGGTCATTTCCCTTTTCAATTAGGCTCTGGTAAAGCCCAAGGTTGTTAGGCTCTGGAAAAATAGTTTCCCTTGAAGGCAGACTTTTTTTCTTTTTAATGGAGAACAGAATATGTGGAGTTTTTTATTTTGGGGGAATATTTTTATTCCCAATATTTTAATTAATTAATTAATTAATTTGAATTTTTAATGTTATTTTTGAGACAGAGAGAGAAAGAGAGAGACAGCATGAGCAGGGGAAGGGCAGAGAGAGAGGGAGACACAGAATATGAAGCAGGCTCCAGGCTCTGACCTGTCAGCATGGAGCCCAATGTGGGGCTCAAGAACAAGGAGATCATGACCTGAGCCAAAATCAGATGGATGCTCAACGGACTGAGCCACCACCCAGGTGCCCTCATTAATATCTATTTTAAAAGCAAGCTGTGTAGAGGTAAATAGCATTTTTCGAATGACAGTCATGTGAATACACAATTCTTGCCATCTTCCATATTAAAAATATGCACATATCTAAAAAAGAAATTCAGCATTTTGCTAACATACCTATTAAGGCAATTTCTTTTTTTTTTCTTTTTTAAATATTTTTTTTAATGTTTACTTCTTTTTTTCATGTTAATAGAATGTTATTTTATTTTATTTATTTTTTAATATGAAATTTATTGTCAAATTGGTTTCCATACAACACCCAGTGCTCATCCCAACAGGTGCCCTCCTCAATGCCCATCACCCACTTTCCCCTCCCTCCCACCCCGCATCAACCCTCAATTTATTCTCAGTTTTTATTTTTATTTTTTAACGTTTATTCATTTTTGAGACAGAGAGAGACAGAGCATGAATGGGGGAAGGTCAGAGAGAGAGGGAGACACAGAATCTGAAACAGGCTCCAGGCTCTGAGCTGTCAGCACAGAGCCCGACTGGGGGCTCGAACTCATGGACCGTGAGGTCATGACCTGAGCCGAAGTTGGACGCCCAACCCACTGAGCCACCCAGGGGCCCCTATTCTTAGTTTTTAAGAGTCTCTTATGGTTTGGCTCCCTCCTTCTCTCACTTTTTTTTTTTTTTTTGTCGCTCCTTGGTGGTCTAGTGGTTAGGATTCAGCACTCTCACCACTGGGGTCCTAGGATTCAGTGCTATCACCGTCTGGCCTGGGTTCCATTTCTGGTCAAGGAAGCCTTTTTTCTTCCTCTGGGCCTCCGGGGCCTTCCCTGCCTCCCTCTCTCCATCCTAACCCATTGTCTCCAGTGCACCTGCACCCCATTTAAAAGTTAGGGAGAAAAAAGTTAGAGAGAAAAAATTGGGGTTTGTTTTTAAATGGTTATTTTCTACACCTCCCCCTCACCTTTACTCTCATGCCTCCCACATTGTAAAAAGAATAAGGGGATTTTTCTCTGGTTCTCACCCTGAGTATCTGGTATTTCTCATCCTTATGTCAAAGGCCTAGAGGGGACTGGAGTTGGATATTTCTTTTTCCCCGGTTTGGTTAGGCTCTGTAGAACCCCACTCAGTGAGGCTTTGCTGAAATAGTTTCTTTCAATGTCAGGCCTTGCTGAGAAGAACAGAATGCTCTTAGGATATTTCAAAATGGCCACCCTTCCTTGACTGGAAGAATAAGGGAATTTTTCTCCAATCCTCACTGAAAGAGATAAATCTCATGAAAGTATGAGGGTTCCCATAAGACTGCCCCCCCCCTGGAGTTTTAAGTCTCAGGTTTGTTCACATTGAGCCCCCAGCTACTCAAAAATTATAGGGGCACCTGGGTGGCTCAGTCGGTTGAGCGTCCGACTACAGCTTAGGTCATGATCCCACAGTTTGTGGGTTCGAGCCCCACATCAGGCTCTGTGCTGACCGATTGCTCAGAGCCTGGAGCCTGCTTCAGATTCTGTGTCTCCCTCTCTCTCTGCCCCTCCCCCATTCATGCTTTGTCTCACTCTGTTTCTCAAAAATAAATAAATGTAAAAAAAATTTAAAAACTATACTTGAAGTTTTCATTCCTAGTACTGGTTCCAGCAGTGGGCTTCTGGTCCAATAGGCCATGATTCTTCTTAATCATCTGTTTCTCCCATTTGTGGGAGTAGTCTACTTTGTGTCCTCAGTTTTATGATGGATTAAAAAGAGTTGATTATCAGTTTCTCTCTTTTCTTGCTGTGAAGATCGGCACAATGGGTTCCAAGCTTATGTCATATCCAAAATAAATAATCTATTTCTCACTTTCTTTTTTTCCTGCATGTTTATTCAACACCAAAAAAATAAATAAATATTATAAAAGAGTAGGGGCTCCTGGGTGTCTCAGTCAGTTGAGTGTGTGACTCTTGGTTTCAGCTAAGGTCATGATTTCACAGTTCCTGAAATAGAGCCACATGTCAGGCTCTGCTGAAAGCCCAGACCTGCTTGGGAGTCTCTCTCCTTCTCTCTGCCCCTCCCCCACTTGCTCTCTCTGACTCTCTCTCAAAATAAACTTTTAAAAGATAAAAAATATTATAAGAGTAGTTAGAAATGTATCATTGCTTAGTCAGATTACTAAACCCCAATGTTAAGAAAGCCTGAAGGCTTATGTCAAATAAAAAATATATATAATTAATTCTTTATGGTTAAAATTCTCCATTGACCTTTATATAGATTTCTCTGCCATTAAATACTAAAAATAATTACATATGCCTTGGGTATTTAACTAGCCAATGCAATTTTTTTAATTTGTATTCATGTTTCATATCATGTTATAGATCCCTGTATTTCTAGTGTTCTCCAATGCATTTTTTTACCATGGTCTTACCAATCCTTTGTGGTAAGATGATATTACCTCACTGATTTGTAAAACAAAGGGCATGTGAAAACTGAAATTACATTAGTTTTTTATTGCCCTAAAAATTATAAACCTACTTTACAATTTATATTATGCTGTCACTCAGGGTTTTCTATTTTGTAAGCAACATAACTGCTTCTCAAGATTCTCTCTTCTAGTGAGTATCTCTAATGGGTACTTTGATTAAGGTATTCTAAGATACATTTTTCTAGGTTAACTGGAAACCGGAAATATAAAATCTCATCAAACTCCACTTTGGCAATGAGGTCTCAAAGAAGGGGAGTGCTTCCCAGGTGTGGTATTATCTAAAAATTAATTATTAAAGCTTTTAATCCTCTCACCAAATGGTTATAGGATAGAGCTAAAGCCACCTTGCTGTACCACAACCATGGATTTAGATCACTCAAACATATAAAATGCATTTTTGTTATTACTAAAACTACAGATTACTGGTAAGAAGGCAATCTTTTTTTTATATCATCGGTAGTAATTAAGCATCCGGAAAGTCTTTCCCAATTCAGCATCTCTCAATTTTCCACACCAACTATAGCTAATATGTCATGGATCACAGCTGAGAATAAGACAGCTATGAGACACTAACCACAACAGCCTAAATGATACAGCCTCTGTTGGAGAAACATTTTTTCCAGAGCCTGTGCCAAAGGACTACTCCTCTTGGTGCTACCATCTGTGGTTTTTCAACAGAGAATACAGGTCTTTATATTGGGGAAAAGGGCACATTGAAACAGCTTTCTGGTTCATTAATTTATGCATTTAATCACTCCTTCACTATACTGAGTACATGCTATGGCTCAGGCTGTTTTATATGCTTGTAATGCAGTGATGGATAGCAATCACTGTGGTTTGCTGAGGAGCCGCTTAGAGACTATGGAGGATACACACAAGGCAATGTGGATGCTTAGAAAAATTATACGTGCCGTCATGGAGGTAATAGCAAAGGATTATGATAGACTGCAAAGGAAGAATATGTCTTTGACTATAACAAGGGGGGAAAATAGTCTTCATGTAGGAGATAGTATCTCAAAGTTGCATCTTAAAGATAAATGTAATAACATCCAGATGAGGAGGAACATTGCGTTTCCAAAATGGGAGAAGCATGAGCAAAAACTCAAAGATTCAAAATAATTTGGGAATGCTTGAATATGATCAGGGGAATATGGGGAATTCTGTGTTTAAAATGAAAGATATTTATGATATACTTCCCTCTTATAACTGCCTTTGCTGCATCCAAGAGGTTTGGACTCTTGTGTTTTCATTTTCATTAGATTCCATGCACTTTTTAATTTTCTCTTTAATTTCTTGGTTAACCCGTTCATTGCTTAGTAGGATGTTCTTTCATTTCCAAATATTCATGGTCTTTCTACATTTTTTTTGTGGTTGACTTCAAGTTTCATAGAATTGTGGTTTAAAAATATTCATGGTATGATATCAATATATTTAAGGGCTGATTTGTGACCCCAGTATGTGACCTATTCTGGAGAATATTCTATGTGTGCTTGAGAAGAATGAGTATTCTGCTGCTTTAGGATGAAATGTTATATCTGTTAAGTCCATCCAGTCCAGTGTGCCATTCAAAGCCATTGTTTTCTTGTTGATTTTTGGCTTACTTGATCTGTCCATTGTTGTAAGTGTGTGTTAAAATTTCCTACTATTATGGTATTATTGTCAATGGGTTTGTTTATATTCATGATTAATTGATTTATATATTTAGGTGCTTTCAAGTTGGAGGCATAAATATTTATAATATTCCTGGTGGATAGACCCCTTAAGTATGATATAATGCCCTTCATTATCTCTTGTTACATTTTTTGTTTTAAAATTAGTTTGTCTGATATAGGTAACACTACTCCAGCTTTCTTTTGACATCCATTAGCATTATAGATAGTTCTCCATCCCCTTACTTTCAATCTGCAAGTGTCTTTAGGTCTAAAATGAGTCTCTTGTAGGCAGCATATAGATAGGTCTTGTTTTTTAATCCATTCTGTTACACTGTGTCTTTTGATTAGAACATTTAGTCCACCTACATTTAAAATAATTTTGAAAGATATGAATTTAGTGCCATGAGTTGCCTGTAGAGTTAGTGTTTCTGGTGATGTTCTCCAGTCCTTTCTAGTCTTTGTTGCTTTTGGTATTTTTTTTTTTCTCCACTCAGAGTCCCCCTTAAATTTCTTACAGGGCTGGTTTAGTGGTCATGAACTCTTTTAGTTTTTGTTTTTCTGGGAAAGTCTCGACTTTCTGGATAAAAAACTCTTTATTGAATTTGAACATACTTATATATGTATGTGGTAAGTAGCCAAGGACAAGGGTCAGTAAATAGGAAAGAATTCAATAGAATAGATGGAGGGTCTTAGCAAATTAGAAGCATGTATATTGAACATAGGCTTAAAGTTGAAAGTGACCATATGTACAATGATTTTGTTAGCTTTTACTATGAAAGATTTTGCTGGGTTTTCAATGAGTAATAAAAAACAGTGATCTTCAGTAAAATAAGTTTAGTAGAAAAGTCAAAATTTGTCATGCTTAACATTAAATATCCACAATATAATGCAACATGCAATGCATTTGTGGCAAACCTAATGGATAGTCTAATGCTTTTGACTATCAGTGCTTTGACTTCTAGCATCAAAGAAAGCAGTGGGTATTACACATGAGGCAAACTTAATGGATAGTCTAATGCTTTTCACCATCAGTGCCTTGATTTCTAGCATCAAAGAAAGCAGACAGTGGATATTAAACAGGATTGATGACCAGCAGGGAATAAACAGTAGGAAGTTGTGGAGAAGCAGTGAGAGAATTAACAGAGTTACAGAAAGTAGAGGTCTGTACATTGTCAATGAGTACAGGGCTCACTGCAATCCAGAGGAGGAAGAGAAGCAAATGAAATTTGAATAGGGGCTATTGGGCTGGCACACTAGGATGGAATTGAGAAGGGTAAGATGAAGGCAGATCTACAAAATAAGAAAATGAAAGACGAAGCCAGAGAAGAATATTGTGGAAATTCACTTATTTGCATATTTAAATAATTCAATGGCTTGAATAAGTAGTTTTAAAAGATTCAAAAGGTGATGAAATTTAAGGTTTCTCAAAGGAGTTTCCCCCAAATTACTGAGAATGATGACTCAATGTCAGAGAAAATTCAATGTTTTTAAGATACTAAATATAAAAACAGAGTAAAAAAGCCTCTACACTTTGTTCTTGAAAGTCAGATTTCTGCTCCTCCAGTTAAAATAGCTCTTTATATGATCTTCCATGTCTTTCACAAATACTGACTGCTGAATCAAAACAATAAAACAATTAAAACAATAAAACAAATAAAAACAAAACAAAACAAATGCAATACTAGTGTATGCATGCCTGTTTCATCTTATTTCAATGCTATGTTCCTACTCTGCCTCCTAGTACTCAGGCCCTAACCTGTATGCAACACCAAGTGTAGACATTATCTCCACCTAAATATCTTTCCTAAATTCATGCTTCCATCCCAGCTAAATTATTCTCCTCTTCTCTTTTCTGCTAAAGCACCCTATGCATACATCTAGCAACCCATGTACCATATAATACTAAATTATGACCATCCTTCTATGAAAGGTTCTCTTACATGGATTGCAATTATCTTGAGAAAGCAATATCTTATTTACCTTATATCCTTAGTACATCGATGTTACTTGGTAAATATTTGTTGAACTGAAATATATGATATATTCCAATGTTTATATCTGTTTATGTTTGTGGGTTTCCATCTTTTTTCCTAAAAAAAATTAGTAATACTAGCTAATGTGTATTAATCATTTACATGCCAGACACTCTATATTCAGTGTATCATTTAACATGATAATCCTATGTTACACATTATTATTTCTATTTTACTAATGAAGAAAAAACTGTTTTTATATAATATTTATAGTACTAATTTTTTTGTAAGTGATTACAGTGATTATCACTCTGGAGTTACTTGTGTTTATCAGTTGCTCATGGATACATCATCTGAAGGGTACTATTCACCACCAATAAGCATGGTTCACAAAAAGACAGTGATTATTTCCTGGAGTAGGAAAAGTGAGATGTACCCTCAAGGAAATATATAAACATTTCAGTAAAAGGGATGTGTAGTTTAGTAGATGCCATTCAGGTGATTTTGAAACCTCTTGAATGTAGGAGTGAAGAATTGCTCACTTCCTATTGTGAATCACTATCTATGCTTAAACTCATATCACCAATGTTCTAAAATGAAGGGCAGAAAAAAAACCTCACTCATTATGTAAATTTCAAAAGAGTAACTTTGCTGATTGATGCTGGTAGAACAGAAGCCTTAGCTATTTAACTGGAAAATGTGTCAACCTCTCTTCCTATTTCCTGAGTTGGGAAAATTTTTAAAATGCCCCTGATAAGCAAATTTTTGGTATATTTATCTCCTGAAGAAGGAGGTAGGTGGACTTAGGTAAGGGGCTGGGCCCATTGATTTAAAGGTAGACATATGTATTGCACATAGAACTCGTAACTGACCACCCTTTGTCTTTAAGGTGAGATTGAGCAAGTACCTAGATTCTCAACCTTAACAATCAACTTGACCACCTCCCACAACAGAGAAAATCAGAAAGTATTCCTGGTATAAAGTTCCTCCTTTTTCTGTGAAGACTTTATAATGTAGTTCTAAAATTGCACAGACAGTAAAAATAAGATTTATTGAAGAAAAGAGATATTCTATTTGAAAAAATAACTTCAGATTTCTAAGTCAGGTAGAGTCAAGATGCCATAATGAACACCTCCCCATGCCCCCGATAAAACACACTAATAAATTATGCTGAAGGAGAAACACACAGACACATAACAAAGGATGAAGGTTACCAGGAGACAAAATATGTAAAACAAACAAAAAACAACAATAAAACCTCTAGAAAACAGAAAACTGATAGAGAAGCAATACAGAAGCTGGAGGAGTTCACAGCCTGTGTAAGCATTATCAGGAAAACTGCAAAAGTGTGACTTGATCTTCCCCACGAAAGCTTAGGGGGAGCCTGGGTGGCTCAGTCGGTTGAGAGTCCGACCCCTGCTCAGGTCATGATGTCGCACTCTATGAATTTGAGCCCCGCGTGGGACTCTGTGCTGACAGCTTAGAGCCTGGAGCCTGCTTTGGATTCTGTGTGTGTCTCTCTCTCTGACCCTCCTCCGTTCATGCTCTGTCTCTCTCTGTCTCAAAAATATATAAACATTAAAAAAAATTTTTTAATAAATAAACATTAAATAAAAGAAGCTCAGAGATGCTCTGAACTTCAAAATGCCAAAGATAACTGTGAAAATTTGGTATGAAATAGGAATGATATTTGAAAATCTATATAAATAAAATCTACCCTTCCACCATTTCCCCTTACCCTCACTCAAGAAAGTGGATACCTGCCTGCAAACAAAAAGTGAAAGAGGTATTTTCAAAGGTTTTAAAGAGTCTTTCAAAAAAGACTTCACTGCTCACTATCCTGAAGTAAAGACCCCCCCCACCACATGCTATGTTCATGGATACATATTTTCAATACTGCTTTGTATTGCCCCTAAAAACCCAGTTTTTATTTTACAATATGTTTTACTTTAGGAAAAAAGTAGCATATTCTAGGTAAATCCCTTATATTTCACACTCAGTTTTCCCTGTCATTAATATCTTACATTAGTTGGTGCATGTGTTAAAACTAATGAACTAACATCTACACATCTATTATATATTCTTAGTGAACTAAAGTCCATCCTTTATTCACATACCTTAGTTTTACCAAATGTCCTCTTTTTGTTTCAGAATACTATCCGACTACCACCTTACATTTTGTTGTCATGTCTTCCTAGGTTCCTCTGGCTGGAATAGTTTCTCAGACTTTTCCTTGTTTTTGACGACTTTGTACTGGTTGTTTTGTCAGGTTATTTTTGTACAATGCCCCTCAGTGGGAATTTTCAGATGTTGTTCTTATGATTAGATTGAAGTTATGGTGTTTTTTAAAGAAAAAACACAGAAACCAAGTGTCATTCTTACCACCGTGTATCAAGAGTACACACTGGGGTGCCTGGGTGGCTCATTCGGTTAAGCGTCCAACTTCGGCTCAGGTCATGATCTCACAGCTCGTGGGTTTGAGCCCTATGTCAGGCTCTACACTGACAGCTCAGAGCCTGGAGTCTCTTTCAGATTCTGTGTCTTCCTCTCTCTCTCTGCCCTTCACCTGCTCACACTCTGTCAATCTCTCTCTTGAAAAATAAATAAACATTAAAAAAAATTTAAAAAAAAGAGTACGCACTATTGATATGACTTACTAGTGTTGATGTTAACGTTGATCATCTGGCCCAGGTCTTTCTCAGATCTCACCAGTCGAAACTTATTCTTTTTTCCTTCTTCCTGTCTGTTTGGAAGAAGTTCCTGTATGCAACCCACACTTAAATGTGGGGAGTTGAGCTCCTATTCCTTGTGAGCAGAGGAGGTATGTGAATTATTTTGAATTCTTATACATGAGAGATTAGTCTATTGATCTTTCCATTCAATCATTGATTTTATATCAGTATAGACTTATGGTAATTTATTTTGTACTTTGGGTTATAATCCACTACTGAGTTGTTTTGTTGCTCAAAATGTTCCAACCTCAGCCACTGAGAATTCTTTCAGTTGGCTTCTATGTCCCTTTGGCATACACACATTGTTGTGATTATTCTTTGAGCATCTCCTCACTTTCTGCACTAGAAGAGGCTTACATTGTATATTCTCTGAACCAGCATGGATAGGGTATGTCTCCAAGAAGTCCTGGTACTTTTTATTGGAGAATGGTATTAGAAACCAAGATCTTGGCATTGAGGTGTTATTACCTCATTTAATATATGAATGGAAATCACAGCTCATGAGACAGTTAAGTAAATCTTGAAGTACAAAAATATATACATATACCCAGAATCATTGTGCATCATTGTGATATTTCAGAACACCAAGGACAAATAGAATATATTAAAATCTTCCAGAGAGGGAAATAACTGGGTTCTTAACAATGGAAAATAGCATTAGATTGGTATTAGATGTCTCAATGTCAACACCAGATTCTTAGGAAAATAGCAAAACCTTAGAACAAAGCATTTTAAGAAATATGGTAATGTGGAAAATGCATATTACATTTGCCTTTATTAGGAAGTTACTGGATGTTTTTGTTCCAACAGAATGAAAGAACACACTGTAAAAAAGGACCATATATTCTGATCAGGGGCAGGAAGGTGGCGGACCAGAGGGAAGGAATTTCTAGGCTGACACTGTGCTTCTCTGGCAAATGGCAAAATGGCAGCTCTGCAGTACCATACACCTAATAGAACAATTGGTCCAGGACGATTCAGAAGAAGAGGCTCCAGGACGATGCCGGAGGAGAAGCGGCTCTAACAGAGTCCCATACAGGAAAAATGTGACTTAAGAACTTTTGTACTGGGGTGCCTGGGTGGCTCAAGCTCCCGACCCTTGAATTTGGGGAAGGTCATAATCTCACACTTTTGTATGTTTGAGTCTTGCATCGGGCTCTGTGCTGACAGCATGGAGCTTCCTTGGGATTCTCTCTCTCTCCCTATCTCTGCCTCTTCCCACTTGCACTGTCTCTGTCAGTCTCAAATAAACTTTAAAAAGAAAAAAAAAATTTGTACTATTCTTGAGAATCTGAACAACTCAAACAGGCTCCAAGATCAGGAAATGGAAGGCAATTAACCAGGTGAGTTGATAGATGTGTTAATTAACCTTATTGTGGTTATATATAACCACATATAGATGCAATATATAAGTATACCAAATCATGACATTGTACACCTTAAACTTACATGATGCTATATGTCAATATCTCTCAACAAATATATCTCAATAAATCTGGGAAAAAAGAAAGGTAGTTAGAAATCCAAGAAAATAACCTAACTGCTGTGAAAGCAAACAAAAAAATTGTGAGGAATGTTGTCAGAAAGCACTACTTTATGTATCCATAAACAATATCTATACAGTCAAAATGATGTAAATGTTGATAATTTAATTAATGATAATTACAAAACTCTGATAAAAGGCAGGATGAGAAGAAACGGTGTGATTTATCCAGCTAAATCTTCATTCATCAGGGCAAGGAAATCAATATATAATGACAAAAACTGATGAATTGAGGAACGGCATTAATGGCAGGCTCTGGAAGAGGTAGAAAGAGATAGCTGTTCTTTTATTATAAACTCCATTTGTTTCTATTCCAATGATATATGTGTTATTTGGATACAAAATGAAAATGCATTACACTTCAATATATAGATACAACCTTAGGCAACTAGTTAAATGTTCTATGGTAGAAGAAACCAGTTTGTCAGTTCTTTATTTTTCCATGGAGACAGAGAGAGAGAGAGAGAGAGAGAGAGAGCAGTCTTGATTTGAGAATCATTAGCATATAGATAGAATTGAAGCCATGAAGTTTTCAAGCTTGTCCAAAAAGAGTCTGGGAAGACAAGGAAGGAAAACCCGAGATGGAATCCAGATATATCTGAGAAAGGTGTCATTAAGGTTAAGGGAGGAAAATTTGAAGGTTGATCAGCAATGATAAAGTAGCCAACATTTTTGAGTTCTTGGTATGTTTCAAGGAATGTTCTTTTGTACATGTATTAACTCTTCTTTCCCCCTTTGAAACTGACATGATTATGCATAACTTCAAAATGGAGAAAATAGGGATTTTTTATAAATTATGTAAATGACCCAAGGTCACATAGTTTATAAGTGCAGGACCTGGGATTTAAGTCTATAGTCTCTCTTCAGAGCTCATGCTCTTAGCAACTGGGTTATCATATCATGACATACACTGCTGAGAAATCCAGCAAGCTGGGGATAAAGCTATGGTGTCTACTGCAGTCACTGCCTTGCCTTGAGGAAATAGAGCTCCCCTTGAGCACAGCTTGGGCAGGGACTTATTATACAAACAATACTCAAGCATCTAATATGCTCACATCTCTGTCCTGGGAAATGTCCTGTGAATACAGACATGTAAAATATAGGGCTTCTACATTCAAGGAGCTAATACATGGTTGAACTCTCCATTAATGACAGCCAAGGTCTGGAGAAACTCTTCAGTTAA
Source organism: Prionailurus bengalensis (assembly GCF_016509475.1). Lineage (NCBI taxonomy): Eukaryota > Metazoa > Chordata > Mammalia > Carnivora > Felidae > Prionailurus > Prionailurus bengalensis. The sequence continues at coordinate 53,058,671 of NC_057354.1, read as the reverse complement.
CATTACCTTCCTCCTGTCCCACAAATCCTGTTACAGGCAAAGAATGTTTATTTTTTGCCCTCACAACATCTTCTCCGATTAAGAAATAGGTCCTGTTTGTGTTCTCTTTTTTTTTTAGGCTGTATGTGCATAAGGAGAGCTTGATTATGCTAATCAACATTACTCAGTTTCTAGATTAAGCAAGTGTTCTCATTTAAAACCTAGGAATGCTACACTCCATGAAATCGGGTAATTTGGAATGCTTTTGCTGTGTGTGTGTGTGTGTGTGTGTGTGTGTGCATGTTGCACAGGTTTGTGTGCAGGCACACAATAAGAAATAGGGGCTCTCTAGTTAGGATAGTGCCCAAAGAAAAAAACACATCTGGTACTTTGAAATAACTCTCCCCATCTTGATAAAAGAGTCCTTTTGTTCCCTGCTGTTCTTGCTATCATTTCCCAAGATTGTTTCATTTTTCTTGTTCCTTTGTTTTTATTACTCTCACATCCTTTCTTCTCTGACTCTATCAGGGAGCCCCAAAGTTCACAAAAGGCTTAACTTACCACAGCATAAAAATGTCAGGAGTTTACTTGCTGCTAAACAAATTAAAGGCTGATGCAAAAGGAAACACCTTCACAGAGCATTTCTATTCTGTTATAGATTTTGGGCAAATTCATCTTGCTTGTTCTTTTTGTTTCATGCGTATTGATTCTAGGACTCTTCTGTATAGATGTCCAGTGCATCTCCTCACAGGAAAGAGTGAGGGCATATACATGTGCAATTACACTAGTTGAATAACACAGCATGATATATTCAGTGAACAAAACATACTCCTCATTGGAGGCTTGGGCTTTCACCAGACTGCCCTAATTTGCCCTAATGCTCTGTGTTCTGAGCTTCAGTGATTAACTGGGGAAGGTAGGGGCAAGGCAGGGGGCCTCCAGCTGAGCTGAATGGAAGCAGAGCCAGTTTAAAGCACTTTAGCTTTAAAGCAAACCCCTCATTAAGAAACATGAAAAGCAATATTGACTATGGTAAAGATGGAGGCAATGAAAAGTGAATACAGCCTTGGTAAAAATAGCACACATTTACTCTCCACACCGGTATTTAATCCATTATGGAGTCATTTCTTTCCCTTTTTCTGCTACAAGGTTCCCTTCAAAAGCCTCCTCCCATGCTGGTCAGTAAAAGCATCTGTGATTATTTAAGTAGCAGGATGCAGATCCTAAGATGGAAGGCAAGAGGTTCTTCTGGTGGCAGCCCTGGGAGAGCTTGAGGACACATCTATTAGTGTCACAAGGGGACACTCAGAGGCCTCTTGAGCCCCAGTTCTTCCTAGTATCATATTTTATCTTTATGTGAAGTGTTGATTCTCATTGAAATAAACTATAAAATGAGAGGCATCGATAAAGATGGCACCTGTGTCAAGTGGAACTTGAGTGTATAAATTTCTCTAACTATTCCTTATTTAATTAAATAGCTTGGAGCCACCCAGTGGTAACAAAGCCCTCAAGGTTAATGAACTGTCACAATGACAACTGTTTATATGGTCTTAATTTTACCCTCTTGAAACATTCTCAGTGAGGAATTAGTCTAAGTATATAAATAGATATTTTCTCAATCTCAAACATTAGCCCTAAATTTAAGGTTAGATAGGCTTTTCCTAGATAGGATAGAATTGACAAGTTTTGGTGACTTCTATTTGGCAGTTTCCAAAGCGGGTGTCCTACTTATTATAAAATAAAACTGAGCATCTCAGTTTGTCTTTGTTTTTAAATAGTGACTGTTTGGGTTTTTCAAGTGTTATTAAGTCATAATACTTAAATTCAGGGCCTCAAATTGTTGATACTTTGCTTCGAGAGCAATAATGCCTCTTGTGACTACTTATGCAGAGGCCAGAGGGTAGGAAACAGAGAAGCTGTCCAGATGCTATTGGTGTGCCGCCATAAAGGGCCCTTAACTCTGCACCTCTTCTTCTCTACTGGCTGGCTCTGGCTTTATTGTAACCATTTTGACCTTGGTCTTGTATTGTCTTATATTCTTGTCTCTTCCATCAAATTGCTCTTTTCCTGGGAATTTTCCTGCCTTATTTAACTCTAAAGCCCAGAAGACAGACAGTACTTGTCACACAATAGGCACCTAATTATTGCTTATTATATGAATGCTTAATAAATATCAAGGCTAAATTTACAGAACCACTAAGCCAGCTGTGAAAAATCTTAATCCAGTCTGCACTGACTAATGAGGAATGCAGTCACTTGCCTAATAAATACACTACTTGAGTAGCAAACTCAGGACCTGAGCTTTGATCTCTGTAATCCTGACTTCTTCCCCATGCTGTCCCTCTCATTCCCCCAAGGATGCCTCTCATACTTGACTTCACATTTCCTTTAGAGTCAGCTCATGCCTGAGCTGGGCTGTGACATGAAGTGTTTCAAATATTTGTGTGCTGATTCAGAAAGATGGGTTGGTAGTGATCGCCTGAACTCTGACGCATTCTAGAACTGTGCCAGGGTTCAGAAAGGAAGCCTAGTGTTGGGGGGTGATGAGTACCATGTGAAGGTATGAGTGTGTTGGTGGTCGTGTTGAAGGGAGTTGAGGTTCAAGTGCCACACATGAAATTTAAATAAGTACCTGCTTGCCAAGCACCTGTTTTGTGGTCGGGTAAGGGTGACATTTAAAAATTAATAAGGAGGTTATCTGGGATCAAATATTAACTAAGCAGGAAAGCTGTTGTGACTTCATAAAAAGGCCACGGGCTCTGAAAAGAGATATAGCATCCAAACACCTGGGTTTGAGTTAAGAAACAGCCATTTGGCAGCTGGGCAACACTGGGCATGTCACTTAACCTTTCTGAGTCTCAGTATTTTTATCTGCAAAAGGTATGAGGGAGAATGCCTTCCACAGTCAATAATAACCAGAGTCTCATTTAACCAGAAGTGAGGAGGTAGGTCATTCCAGAGTTGAACTCAGTAGCTTGTTGATGATGTGAGAAAACATGGCCCTCTCACCTTGCAGCTCTGCCATTCTCAGGGTGTCAGAAAAGGGTCTCCATAGTACTCACAAGATGGCCTCACCAGCTCCAAAAAACTAAACCTCACATGACAATGTCCCGCAAAACAAAACAAAACAAAATAAAACAAAACAAAACAAAAAAAAGCTGGGGAGAAGATGGTCATCATTTACTTCTTTGTTTGAATTGGCTGGAACTAGGTCCCCACACCTGATACCCCTAGGTCTACCCATAATAAAAGGGAGGGAGTCCAGAATGCCTGATTCTGATGAGCAGAATTCATTCCCTGGGGCTAAGGCCACACTGCCACATACCTGAATGAAATCCGGGCTCTGACAGTAAGGAGGAAGGAAGGAATTAGTGCTTGTCAGGAAACCAAGTGCCTGCTACGGAAACCTAACCCGCAAATCTTTTGTGAGGCTTGAGGTAATGGGAATGAAAGTGCACTTTGTAAACTATAAATCACCGTACAGCTTAAAGTTATTATTTCTGTCAAAATTATATTTGCTAACAGCCAGTGTTCTCACCTGGGGCATTTTGCCTCATTTCTTCACTGTGAGGAACTTGATAATGAAGGGTTATCCAGGAAAGGGAAAAATATCAACTTGTCTCCAATTCCTGAACTTAGGTAAATATAGCTGGCAGTTACTAAAATTAAAATATCTATGCACTTTCTCCAAGAGAATGAATGTTTCATGTTACTTACAATTTGAGAGGGTAATTGAGATTAGGCAGAGGGTTTGTAGTGGAAAGATGCCTTCTGGGGTAGCTGCCTCACTCCCTCCCAAATTTCTCTTCACTGAAAGCATCCCCAGATACACACCTCCACCCTATGTGGTCCTACCCAACTGGTCCGAATGGATTGGTCCAGAGGAGGACGCTGGACTGAAGCTGGCTCAGTCTGTTCTTTGTGTTTGAAATTTGGAGTGGAGAGGCACAAATCTGGGAGCTGCCAGGCCTAATATCTAAAAGGCAGGGTTCTGATGGGAAGGACCCATTCCTCCAACTCCTGAAGCCCTTAGCACTGCCATTGGCCACTAGATCCCACCCCAGATCTTAGTACCTTACCTAGGAGAATAGCAGTTTTGAAGTAAACAAGATGTTTTCCCTTCCTTCTTGATGCTTCCCTTTGATTTTGTCCCATCACTGACCATTGGCCCACTGTTACTCACAGTCAGCTGTTCTCTTCCTACCGTCAGAGTTTTAAAATTGTAGGTCCTCAGGAGGGAAGAGAAATTGTTCTTCTTCTAATGAATCATTCCTGTTATTATATAAATAGGATCTTATGCATGCCAACTTAAAATAATACCCCATCCTTTACCTGTAGAAGACAAGAGGTGGGAGAACCAGGCAACAGCATACGGCACTTGAAAGATAATCTCTACTGGGTTCCAGCCATTCGTAACATTCTCCTCTGACCTCACTGACCCATTCTTTTCTGTTTCCTTTCCTGTTCCTGCTCTCTTTTCTTACCTCCTGTTTTGAAATGGCTCATGCCTCAGTCCTTGGACCTCTTCTCTTCTCCCCCCATGCCTTCTATCCAGATGGGCTCATCCAACCATGTCTCAGCCTTTGGACCTCTTCTCTTCTGTATCCACACCCACTCCTCAGGTAACCTCTATACTGATACCTCCCAAATGTTCATGTATGCAGCTGTCAATCCACATCTCCAGGTAAATGTCTAATTGGCATCTCAGATCTAGCATGTTCTCTGAAAAACTCTTGATAACTATTCCACACAATTCCTCCTCTTACAGTCTTTCCTGTCTCCATAAATGTCAGGTTGACTCTGCCAGTTGTTCAGATCAAAATCCTTGATACATCTCTGTCATATCTATATCCAGTCCATCTAAAACCAAATTATGTTGGCTTTACTTTCACAAATGCCCAGAATCTTACAATTTCTCATCATCTTTACTACTAACACCTGACTCAAGCCATTACCATTTTTTACATGAATTAGTGCAATAGATTCTTCACTGGTCTTTTTTTCTACCTTAAAGCTCTTACAATCAACCATAAGCCTCAAAGCATTCTTTAAATTTTGTCAAATTATGTTAGTCTTTGCCTAAAACACCCAAATTTCTTTCCAGCTCACTCAGAGTAAAAGACAAAATTCTTATGTAACATTCAAGGCACTACCTGATCTGGCTCCCTCTTCTACTTCTCTGTCTTCATCTACCACCATATCCCTACTGAGTAGTAGGTCAATTCATTCTGCTCAGCTATGCTGATTTATTTGCTTTTACTCAAATATGCAAAGAATTCTTCAGTCCCAGGGCCTTGGCACTGTTTTTCTTCTTCTACCTAGAACATTCTGCTTCAGTTATTGGAATAATCTATCCCATCACTTCCTCTGATTTCATTCAAATACCTATTAGCATATAGACCTTCATTTTCAACCTTTGAAAATCTCATATACCACTAAGTGTTAGTATTTGGATATTAAAAGGCTTTCCTTAAAGTGTGTGGGGCCCTGGGCAACTGTATTTGTTAGGCTCCCTCCCTGTCCACATAAAAAATTTGACTCACTCAAAATTGGCAGGTCAGTTATTTTTTAAAAATATTGTTTATTTATTTATTTTTGAGAGAGAAAGAGAGCATGAGTGGGTCAGGGGCAGAGAGAGAGACAGAGAATCCCAAATAGACTCCATGCTATCAACACAGAGACCAATGTGGGGCTCAAACCTATAAACTTTGAGATCATGACCTGAGACAAAATCAAGAGTCAGACACTCAACAAACAGAGCCACCCAGGTGCTCTGGCAGTTAAGCCATTTTAACAGCCCAATCCCATGCAATCTCATGAAAGATACACTGCTGTGACCAGTGGCAATTATGTGTTTACCAGGCTACCCTCCTAGAATCAGAATCTGGCCCAATAAGGTCCTAAGGTGTCCTTAAAAATATAAGTCCTGGACTTCTCAGGGCATTTGGCCCATCCTATGCAAGAGATAGATACTCAGAGAGTACCTCAGATGGGTCAGATGGAGTCAAAATCTCTTTTCAAATTCGAAACATCCTTACTAGATGGCACCGCCAGCCCCAGCTTGTCCCAGACACCACAGGAGACTTACAGAACTTTAAGAAAGGCACTCAAAATGCCCAAGATGCCCAGTCCAAGTCAGGAACTCCACTTGCCCAGTTCTCAAGGCAGTTCTCTCACTCTCTTTCTGTCTCTTTCTTGTACACTCTCTTTCACACACACACACACACACACACACACACACACACACCACATATACTCAATATCCCCCCAAATTTACTATCAACTCCTGAAATAGTATACATTTATTAACTTAATTATTTATTTTGTATCCAACCATATCATAGTAATTTTGGGCAAGAGTTTCACCTGTTTTTCTCTCTGATGTAATCCTAATGCATAATAGTGCCTGATTTATAGTAAATGTTCAATAAAAATTTATTGAATGTGAAAATTAATGATTGAATGCTATCTTTAAAATATGCCTTTTTAAACATATATGTTTCCAATATGGAAAAGTGTTTTACTGTATTTGTCTTGCTTTTATTGTTTACAAACACATCTCGGATCACTTAGAAATGATCCCTTTTCAGTTCGAATTTTACTGTTGACATTAGAGTTGTATACTTTTAGATGTGGGAGAAATGGCTTTGGGTTCAGAAGCGGACTTTTTTGTTGTGATTGGGAAATATCCTTACAGGTTCAGAAGGAGGTAGGGAATCATGCAGTAAAATGGGAACACATTTCAGAATGAGTTATGCATTTGATTTGGAGATTTTGACTAAGGGACCTTCAGTAGCAGCTCTGGTCACTGAATGGAACAAGGTTTGTAAGATATGATTAGCATGCTGAATTCAGTTTTCAAAGCTAGTAATAAAAAGGCAATATTTTCTTGTGTAGATTGTTTTTATTGATCTCCTGGGTTCTGATATCACATTGACATTTCTATTTGAGGAGCAGGTTACTGCACAATGAGGACTTTCTGCTTCCCATTGTGCTTACTCTCCTTTCCCAAAATGTGCTGACTCTCCCAGAAGCAGATGAAACAACAGGACAACAAGTGGTCTCCCCCCACCCCTATCACACACATAGATGGGCAAGATCCACCCCACCTTCTCCTGCTATTTTCTCCCTTCAGTCCTGCATTCTCTGCCCCATGTGGCATGGCACAGTGGGAACCTCCCTGCAGCCAACCTGCTTTTTCTCTCCCTTTAGAAGGTCACTGTCTCCCCAAGGAGCATTTTCACACTGTTTTGGTACTTACCATGTTGCAGCTAATTATGGCTGAAACTTTGGATAGCACTTTTCACATTTCCTTACTTTCTATCATTATTCATATAACTTAAAACAAAAAAAAAGTAGAAAAATAAAAAAAAGGAAATGTGTAAATACATGAACATCAAAATTGGTACTCTTTTTATACTCTTTTTCTCACAATTCAAGGAAATATCATAAAATGTTGAGGTTTTGATATATACCAGCCATTTAACAAAACAGTATTTTAAGGGTATTCCATGACAAAATAACTCTTCAGAATATTAATAGGTATTAAATAAAGAAGAAATACTACCACAAACAGGAGTTATATGAAGAGTGGGTCAGAGGAGTGAAAAACACTGGCATGAAGCAGATTTCTTTCACATAGGGCCTTATACAACCTCACATGTTCTCAAGGGTAGGTAGTGTGTTTCCAAAAGATGGCTCTCCCTGCAAACGTTTCCCAAGCCAATTTGACCACTGAAAGTGACTGACTCCTAAGGGCAGTTTGCAGTTTCTGTAACATTCTTTGGTGAGTGCTGTTGTAGACAATGATTGCTTGCATAAATTTTACATTAGCATAGCATCTAATTTAATAGCATCCTAGAACTGTATATATCCTTCCTTTGTCTCAATTAGTTTAAAAGCATATGCTTAAACATATAAATAAACAAAGACAAGGACCAAAAATGTTTTGAAAAGTGATTTAAAATTGTTCTTTTTTAGAAGAGTGATGTCCCTTTACAAGTTTCAGAACCTCAAGGGGAAAAGGTCAGTTGATGTTGCAGTTCCATTTCCTGATTTTTTTTTCTTTGCTGGAGATACCAGCAAACAGTAACTCAGCATCATAGGCACTGAACTGCTTAAAAAAAAAAAAGAGGCAAAATCAGAATGGCAAAGACAAGACAGTGTCAGAGAAGTGATCTGGAAAGAACTTTGACATTCTCCACCCAAGATATGACCGGGGTAGCCTATTGCTCATAATAACCTGTATTTGCTTTAATAAGACGTAATGAATCTAATGGAGAATCCTGCTATGAGCAGCAGTTGAAATTTAAAGAAGAAAAAAAGAAACCACTCGGGTTGAATGGACTGATACAAGGATAACATTTGTCTGTACTCTGCTCAAAATAGGTGGATAGACATATATGAAGAAATCAAACCAATAGATCTATCTAAATCATGAAATACTTCATTTATTTTTTATCGCTTTTGAGATAAAAGGCATGCTTGTTAAATAGCCTCTAGGCCCATGTTAATATATAGATTGAAAACATGTTACTTTAATAAAATTACCCAAGTGAGATAGGTGACAGGTCTGAAAATAAACATGATAATCCACAACACAACTAACACTAAAATATTTAAAATATCTTAACAATTCTTGAACTTGAATGAATGAAATCATTAACTTGTTTGCAATAAATTTCTTCACCTAAGAATATTTTGCCTTATTTTTTAGGTTGTGGACCCACTGGAATAGGCAAAAGAATAAAAAGGAATATGAATTTCTCCTGTTTTGTTAGATTAGTTAATTATAACTGAGATCTAGTTAGCTTTAAGAAAAGAGTCTCCACCAAAAAACTGTTAGAACTAATAAATGAATTAATAAAGTTTCAAGATACAAAATCAATATACAAAAATCAGTTGCATTCCTGTATACTAACAATAAACTATTAGAAACTGAAATTAAGAAAACAATCCCAGTATGGAACCACAAAAGACCCTGAATAGTTAACACAATCTTGAGAGAGAAGAACAAAACTGGAAGTATCACAATTCCAGATTTCAAGATATACTACAAAGCTGTAGTAATCAAATTTGTATGGTACTGGCATCAAGATAGACACACAGATTGCTAGAACAAAATAGAGAGTCCAGAAATAAACCCACACCTACATGGTCAATTAATCTATTACAAAGAAGCAAAGAATATGCAATGAGGAAAAGACAGTCTCTTCAATAAATGGTGTTGGGAAAACTGGACAGCCACATGCAAAAGAATTAAACTGGACTTTCTTGCACCATACACAAAAATTAAGTAGATTAAAGACCTAAATATGATATCTGAAACCATAAAACTTCCAGAAGAAAACATACAGTAACTTCTTTGACATTGGCCATGGCAATTTTTTCTAGATTCCTTAGGCAAGGGAAACAAAAGCAAAGATAAACTGTTGGTACTACACCAAAAAAAAGTACATTTGTACAGCGAAGGAAAACATCAACAAAAAGAAAAGGCAACCTACTGATTGGGAGAAGATATTTGCAGGTGATACATACAAAATATATAAAGAACTTATATAACCCAACTCAAAAAATATCTGATAAAAAGTGGGCAGAAGACCTGAATAGACATTTTTCCAAAAAAAAAGCATACGGATGACTAACAAACACATGAAAAGATGCTCAACATCGTTTAATCCTGAGGGAAATGCAAATAAAAACCACAACAAGATATTACCTTACACCTGTCAGAATGGCTAGATTCAAAAAGGAAAGAAATAACATGTGTTTATAAGGATGTGAAGAAAAAGAAACCCTGGTGCACTGTTGGTGGGAATGCAAACTGATATAGCCAGTGTGGAAAACAGTACGGAGGTTCCTTAAAAATTAAAAATAGAAATCCATATTATCCAATAATTCAATGACTGGTTATTTACCCAAAGAAAACAAAAACACTAATTTGAAAAGATCTATGCACCCTATGTTTACTGAAGCATTATTTACAATAGCCTAGATATGGAAGCAACCCAAGTGCTTGTCAGTAGATGAATGGAAAAAGAAGACGTGAGAAATATTATATATATATTTTTGTTTATATGTATATATTTATATATTATATATAGCATAATATATACATATATAATATATAACATATATTATATAATATTTATATATTATATATTAATATAATATAATATAATTAATATATTATAATGTAAAATAATATATATTATATTATTTATATATTACATATAGTATTATATATATGCATGTATATATATACATACATATACATATACATACATATACATACATATACATATATATATACAATTAATCAGGAAGTGAAAGATGTGTATGCTGAAAAGTACAAAATACTGATGAAAGAAACTAATAAATGGAAAGATATTCTGTGCTCATGGATTGGAAGAATTAATATTGTAGAAATGTCCATACTTCCCAAAGCAATCTGCAGATTCAGTGCAATCCCTATCAAAATCCCAATGACATTTTCACAGGAAAGTGAAAATAGTCCTAAAATTCGTATGGAAACACAAAAGACCCTGAAGAACCAAAGCAAACTTGAGAAAGAAGAACAAAGCTGGAGGCATCACACTCCCTGAATCAAACTATATTACAAAACTGTAGTAATCAAAACAGTATAGTATTGGCATAAATAGAGACACATAGATCAACAGAACAGAATAAAGAGCCCAGAAAGAAACTTAAGCTTAAATGGTCAATTAATTTATGATAAAAAAGACAATAATATACAATGGGGAAACAACAGTGTCTTCAACAAATGGTTTCAGGAAAACCGGACAGCAACATGCAAAAGAATGAAACCAGACCACTCTCTGATACCACATGCAATGTATTAAAGATTTGAATGTAAGACCTGAAACCATTAAACTTTTAAAGAAAATATAAGTGGGAAGCTCTTTGAGATTAGTCTTATGATGATATTTTTAGATTTGACACCAAAAGCAAAGTCAGTAAAATAAAAAATAAAAAAGTGGAACTACAGCAAAATTAAAAGCTTCTGCACAGCAAAGGAAACCATCAACAAAATGAAAAAGCAACCTATAAAATGGTAGAAATTTTTGCAAATCATACATCATACATCCAAAATACATAAAGAACACATACAACTCAGTGGCAAAATAATAAATAACTCAATTAAAAAATGGGCAAAGGATCTGATTAGACATTTTTCCCAAGAAGACATACAAATGGCCAAGAGGAACATGAAAAGATGCTCAACATCACTCATCATTAGGGAAATGCAAAACAAAACCACAATGAGATATCACCTCACACCTGTCAGAATGGCTAAAAACGAAAAGACAAGAAGTAATGAGATAGTGAGGATATGGAGAAAAGGGATTCTTTATGCATTGCTGATGGGAATGCAAACTGGTCCAGCCACTATGGAAAACAATGCGAAGGTTACTCAGAAAAATTAAAAATAGAACTACATATGAAATGGTACCAATTGCATTTGGGTATATATCCAAAGGAAATGAAAACAGGATATGAAAGAAATATCTATACCCTGTGTTTATTGCAGCATTATTCACAATAGCCAAGATATGAAAAAAAACAACCCAAGTCTCCATCAATGGATGCATGGATGAAGAAGATGTGGTGTGTATATATACAATGGAACATTATTTAGCCATTAGAAAGAAGGAAATCCTGCCTTTGGGGCAAAATGGCTCAACTTCAAGGGCGTGACACTAAGTGAAAAAGCCAGACAGAAAGACAAACACTGTGTGGTATCACTTACATGTGAAATTAAAAAAAAAAAAAAAGTTAAATTTATACAAACAAAAAGTAGAGAAGTGGTTACCAGGGTCTGGGATGGGTGGGGGATAGGAACAGTTTGATTAAAAGGGGTACAAATTTCCAAGTTATACAATAAATAACTTCTGAGAATCTAATGCAAAGCATAGTGATGATAGTTGGTAACACTGCATTATAAAATTTAAATCTGTTAAACCAACAAAGAAAAAAAATAAAAAGATAAATAAAAAGAGGTGGGGCAGTGTCCTTATGTGGGTAACAGCTCTTCAAGTCCTGTATTATTCTTGATACCTCAGTTAATAGTTGTTTATTTCTGGAAGTTGACAGATTTCATGGCAATAGTGCTTTAGCATGTTTTAATAAGGTATGTCTAATTCACTTTTCTACCTGAGGAGGCTGTAAACATTATTTGTGTAATGAATAGACTTTTCCTAATGCCTCACACAATATTACAGATGTTTACCTCAGAATCGTAGAGCCAAATGTTAGAACATTAGAACATGAGGATTTTTAGAGGTAATCATATTCCCATATTTTACCATTGAGGAAAATGAGATGTAGTTATCTCCAGACTATCAGAACTTCATTTGGCTGTGCTTCCAAATGTTAGTCTATCACCTCTTCTCCTCTTCTGTTTTACAGGGATGCTGCCGCAGCTGGATTCACTCTCCTTGCAGGACTAACCCATTCCAATCTGCACACCCACCTGGGCTCCAGAAAAGATGAGCTTCAATAAGTTCATGTCTCTTATTAGATAAAGTTTGAATCAAACCATTCTTCTTGGGTTACCTATTGAACTGCTGGGTAAAGTTCTTGATGGGTTTTCTTTTGCTGATCCTACTTAGAATGTACTAACCACTGGAATTCTTTATTTCTAGAGGCCCAGAGTTCAGTTCTGCAGTACCATGTTATAATAACTGCAGTGATAAGACACTTAGATACACACACCAGTCACACACATATGCATGTCACACACAACATACTACACACACACTCATGCACACCACCCACCTACATACAAATGCATACCATACCCACATCATACACTACATACACACACCACCACCACCCCACACACATATGCACAACACACATATGACTGCCTCACTGACACACTCATATCACATCCTTCACATACATATATGCACACCACCCCCGTATATACACATGCATACCACACACACTGTGTATCTCACACACACATATGCACACACACTGCATGCTCCTTCATCTACACTCATAGGCTCTAAATACAGACTTTTGTTATATTTATATTATATTTATTCTGACATCTTATCCTTCAGTTCTGCTCATTTGTCAGGATACTCCAATAGCTGACTTTGGAGAATCCTGGGCCTGAGCCATAACTGAGTTCCCATAAGCCAGAACCCAGGCTTTGCTGTCCACTGAGCCTGTGTAATTAGCCAGGCCTAGGTCTCTGCACGTGTCCCCTTAGGAGAACTTGGCCCTTCCTTGGGCCTCAATCCATCCCAGGCTCATTTTCCTTAGTCAGCCAAGCTTTGGATACTCAACCTTGACCCAATAAAAAATTATGAAATATTTAATGCTAATCTCTTGCTTGAAGTAACTTCTTTCTCCTTCTCTCTCCCTAATTTTGTTAATTTTAATGACCTACAAAGATACACCTAAATTAACAAATATCTCTGCCTTTCAAAGGTGCTCTAAAAGAAATGATTGTTTAGACAAAGATATTTTTGCTATGTACACAGAATTGAAATAACTAAGGTTTTGCATGTCATGTTTTCTTTGAGATGTTATTGCAATTAAAGACATTTCTGAGATAGAAGGCATATGCCAAATGGTGAAATGTCAGAATTAAGACTGATCAGCATAGAAATCAATGCACAAAAGTATACCTAAGATTCATATGTATTGATGTCTTCAACCATTGTAAAGGAGCATTTTTCATAGGGAAAAATAATTCAAGAAAGAACAGGATATATGGAACTATTATCCTGTGACAGAATAGTATACAGGCAAACAGGTGGTGCTTGGTGGCCATGACAAGGCCATGTGATGGTATTGTAAATTTTTGAGTATTTTTTTTACAAGCCAGAAATTTATCTTGAAGGGGAGGGATGAGGATAGGATATGTCTCAAAATCAGAGGGAAAATAAACATGAAGGCAATATCAGTAGTTTCATATGTAGTGAGTAAGGAGACTGGACAAGCTTAATGTAATATTCACTAGAAAGTTATGGAATCACAGAGTGAATAGATACACATATATATATATACATATATATACATATATATATATATATATATATATATATATATATATTCATAGTACAAGATACTCAGCTTCTTCAATGAAAGCAGATCGAAGATCTTTAGGTTGCATTAAAAACCCATGGTGCCAAAATACAAATCAAGGGAAGACTCTAAAGGAAACCACTTCAGGAATACTTTAGCTTTAATAGTATAATTTAAGCCAACATTTGTATATCACAGTGTGGAAAAGCTCAACATTAAATGGTAACTCAGCAGTCACGCTTCAAGGCACATGAACTGGATCAAAAGGGGACATAGGGAAAGTGCATGCATCAATGTCCACACACACCCAGAATCTGATATCAGCCTACACTGTGCATACACAACAGAGGGGATCTCATTTAAGCTGCTTGCGACAGGAAGGCAGGAAGGTGCAGTAGGAAGAGCATGATCTAAATACAAAAGACGTCTGTCCTGGGGCAAGTTATTTAAACTCTTTAATCTTCGACTTTCTCACTTGTAAATGTGGAAAATAAGATGTACTGTACTTTGTAAACTAAGACTGACTTTGGAGGCTTTAGTGCACTTAGAAACACAGTGATTGGCAACTGGGCACTCAAAAAATGTGTGTTGTTTCTCTGTCTTCTTGTACAATGAAACACTGTGACAATGTCATTGAAAATTTCAAACTAGGACTGATGTCTTTTTGTTAGCTTCTCTATTGGCTAGTGTTTGTTGAGGAGGAAAAACTTTTCCTCTGCCTTGGTGGATTTTTGCCTGAGGGTATGCAAGTCAAATGAGCAAAAGAAATTAACAGATGAAGAGGCCTACCATTATTACTAATATTTATGTGCATGAGAGTTCGATGAAAAGGAGTAAAACTCATAGAAATGGTTAGAACCTTGAATTACACACTATTCTAATAAAGGAAAGAAAGGGTCAATAAATCATGGAGAAGTGATGAGGAAATACATGAGGAACCTTGTGGGAGATCAGGGTTATTTTACAAAATCTGTGTATGAAAACTCAGTGTAGACTCTCCCTCTCTAGTGATAAGAGTCACTCTTCTTTTCCTGCTCATGTGTGGGCAGCACCTTGAAAAAGGGAAATTTGTGCCCTACTTTAGGCAGCTAAGAAGGGGGGGTGGGTTGAGGGGAGAAGGAACACTCCTTGCGTCTGTTGATTCTCAACTGCTTTGAGGTCAAAATAATCCCTATGCCTGTGGCTCAGTCTGCTTAGTCTCTGACCTTTTATTTCGGCTCAGGTCATGATTTGAAGGTTGGTGGAATCAAGTCCTGCGTCTGGCTCTGCTCTGACAGCACAGAGCCTGTTTGGTATTCTCTCTCTCTCTCTCTCTCTCTCTCTCTCTCTCACCCTCCCTCTGCACCTGCTCCATTCATCCTCTAAAAATAAATAAAATGAAAACATTAAAAAAATAATAATCATCATGCCTAAGTGGCATACTTTTGGGGTGGCATATACTGAACTCTTCATGTTTGACAGGACATACACATGACTTACACAGAATGATGGAGAACTATCTGGGAAGAACTTTTTGTTGAATATGTATCTATCCTAAGACATTTTGGAGTTTCTGATTCCTGGGAAGAATATCTCAATTGTGTTCAAACACAATTCAAGAGAAGCTCTTAGAAGATCTGATGTTCAGGGCGCCTGAGTTGCTCAATCAGCCAAGTGCCCAACGCTTGGTGTCAGGTCAGGTTCTGATCTCATAGTTCTTGAGATCAAGCTCCACATAGGGCTCTGGCTGACAGTGTGGAGCCTGCTTAGGATTCTCTGTCCCTCTCACTGCCCCTCCCATGCTCTTGTGCATGTGCACATGCTCTGTTTCTCTCTCTCAAAATAAATAAACATAAAAAAATAGTTAAAAAAAGATCAGCTGCTCAGAATTTCTGCCCAACCTAATAGAAGTTAAATGAATTTCCAGATCAGCTTTTCTTAAAACAAAATTCATATGTACTTCTCTGGGTCCTTGCCATGTATTTCTCATGGGTCCTTCATTGTATTCACCATTAAGATATTCTGGTGTGGTCCTAGACCAGACAAGACCTCCTAAGAGTAATAAATGTTAATGTTATTGTGATAAGGAATACAATATTGTACATAAATATGAGGGAAAAAATTCTTGCTATTTTAGAATTTAAAGCTTTTAGAACAAATAGGCTCCAGTTATTTCACTGAGAGGTAATTTGCTATAAAAGATTTTAGTGTCTACAAAACTGTAAAAAATAAGCAATTGTAACAGAAATTCTAGGATTCTGTGTTCATCTGGGTCATAGAAATGATCTAAACCAGTACATAGCACTAAAAAGAGTAAGACTTTTAGAAAATTGAGTTCTTCCTCAACATTCCCATTCCAGAACCATCTAGTAATCATGCAATCAATTGATGCTGACTATATTCCTTCCTACTGTCAGATGGCTCTGTATCTTCTGCTACTTCCAGGTCATAAAGACAAGGTACCTAGCTTTTCTAAACTATGATACAATGAGAATATGTGGTTCAAATGGATTTGACATAAAGAACCTTCAAGGATTTGCCTCTATGATTGTGATTCCTTCTCCCTTTAAAGTGCCACTCTTTCTTATACCATTTCCATTTCAGGATGCTTAAGAAAGAGAATCCAAAGCAGGCTTCATGCCATCAGTACAGAGCCAGACATGGGGCTTGATCCCACAAACCACGGACTCATGACCTGAGCCGAAATCAAGGGTCAGATGCTTAACCAACTAAGCCACCCAAGTGTGACGACCTTCCATTTTTTTTGAGTGGACTCCAACTCAACATTATATATACTAAAAATGTTGCTATATCCCATAACTCTTGCTATTCCTGTTCCTGTCCTTTCCCAACTGAAGACCACCCACTGCAATGAATTATGCTGAACTGCAGGACGGTTTTGTGATGATCACAAATGAGGACCAGAATGAGACCAAAGACTATATATCCACAGGAGGGTTGAGGTTATATTTCAGGACTTGTTTTTTTGCAACACGCATGTCTGGTTGGATTCTGCAGTCTCCAGATACATTGGACAGATTTGACTGCATTGGACAGATATTGGTTAGCTTGAGTGCTCACAGCAGCTCAGCTTTTGCAATCCTTCAGCATGTGCTGGTTTTCATCATTTCCCCAGAGCATTTCAAAATGATAATTGCATTCATTATTGTGGATAGCACAGGTGGATTTCAAAAAGTGCTTATACCTTAGTTGACTTTTTTAATGAACAAAACCACTGGCATCAGGCTTAAGACAAACCATCTGAATCAGTATTTAAACCTTTATTTCATATCCTTATCCACTATGAAATTGTTTTGCTATTTTTTGTATTTTTTGAAAAAGCAACAAATAAGAGAAACTTGCCTCTGTCCAGAACTCTTTTGATGTGCAAACATAGTTATGGATTATAATCTGTGAAAGACAATTCACTGTCCCCAATCCAAACAAACTCAGAACAAGATCTCATCCCTTGTCAGGATCTAAAGTACAGTGTTAGGGTACTTGCAGGTCATTCCTTGTCTTTTTGGAAATTTGTTTTCTTTGACTTAGTGCTGAGCAATGAATGATTTTGATTTCTGATGGAAAACAAAATACAGCAGGTATTACTCATATGATTGAATATTTCTGATTGTATACTGTAAATGCAATGTCTCCTATAACAGAGAAGAGATTGCAAATCAGAGAGAAAGTTTCAGGTAGCAAAGCCTCAGATATCTGATAACAATTTTGTAATGTTTTCACATCCTCTTCAAATTTAGACCAAAATACTTTCAAAATTAATTTAGATTATATATAGTCAGTTATAGACTGAACTGTGTCTTCCCAAGTTTATATACTGAAAGCCTAGCCTTTGGAGATCAGGCTTATAAAATGGTAGTTCAGGTTAAATGAGATCATAATGGTGGGGCCCTAATTCCATACAACTGTTATCCTCATAAAGAGAGGACACAGAAAAAGGCTAAGTGAGGACAGAGCAAAAAGGTGGCCATCTGCAAGCTGAGGAGGGAAGCTCAGGAGAAACTATCCCTGCTGACACCTGGATTCTGGACTTCAGACTCCAGGACTGTGAGTAAATGAATTTGCATTGTTTGAGCCACCCAATCGATGGATTTTATTATGGAAGCCCTAGCCATCTCATACATAATCCATATGGTGATTTGATTCATTTTAATTTCCAGGTTTGATTTTTTAAAAACCTAACTTATAAAGAAATGAAGAATAATAAAACCTTTAACCTGTGAATAATACTTTCTATTCTTAATGATTAATAATAATACTAGATTAGTAATAATACCATGATGAAAAAATCTATTTTAATGTTCCTTTATTACATTGTTCTTAATACTAACAGGCTTAAAATATAAAATTCACACTCTACTTTCATTTGTCTGCTAATGGAAGATGCCAGAGGTAACCATATACAAGGGGGTGCATTATCTCTCATAATATTGTTCTGCTCCTGCTGTCATCTCTGCATAGTTTTTCATGAAGCTGACACTGCTCACTAGAGCTTTGACATTAAGCTATCTGAGTTATCCAATAAACAGAAAAAAACACATTAATAATAGTCATGCTTTGATAGCAATACCTGGTAAATATGAAAAGCAATACATCCTGTCAAGGAGATAGGCAGGGGCACCTGAGTAGCTCAGTTGGTTAAGTGTCTGGCTCTTGATTTTAGCTAAGGTCATGATCTCACAGTTCACGGGATCAAGCCCTGTGTTGGATTCTGCCCTGACATCACAGAGCTTGCTTGAAATTCTCTCTCTTCCCCTCTGTCTATGCTCCCCCACTCATGCTCTCATAAATAAATAAATAAATAAATAAATAAACTTTTTTTTGTTTTCTTTTTTTTGTTTTTTTTAAATACAGAGATAACCAGGTGGTCACAGAAGACCCACGCCAAAAACCAGTACATATATAATCAGGAGAGAATTAGACTCGCAGTGTCATTTCACTAAAATGTACATATTATATTGGATAGCCTTTAGTTTACTTCCTTCCCCAATGTTTGGAACAGAGAAGTAATATCTCTAGTGGTCTGGTGGCTAGTTTCTAAGGAGAAGGGCTGAGGACAAAGCTAGGGTTATCACAAGGAATTTTAACTCCTTGTATTAGACTCCAACTTACCGCTGATACTCTCAAAAGGCAATTTGTTTTGTAGGTAAACTGAGAAAAAATATCCTACTCCCAAAACAAGATTATAAGAAGTTCCTTCGTGATCTTTACTCTGGATAGAGGAGAGAAAAAGAGAAAGAAAAATGTCTTCTCTGACAATTTCTGACAACAAGTTCGGCCTCATATGAATATAAGGACAGGATAAATACCACCTATTGGCTCTAAATAGTACTAGCCAAAAATTTAAGTTAATTAAATTTTAGGTTTGCTCTCAAAAGCTTGTAGAAGTGAACCATTTCTAACAGTGTCCAAATAATTTAAACTGGCTCCAAAATCATTTACACTATCATAACATAAGAAAACTTACTTATGGGAAAATTACAAAACACTTGAGGAAGGAAGACATAATAAGCAAATGTTGAGAAAACAACTCACTGCAGAATTAGAATAAAAATTTTGCAGATATTAGAATTAACAAACAAAGAATATAAATATTTAATGTGTCTAATCATATTTAACAAAAGTATAACAGGACATGGTCAGGAAGACTTGAAGAGGAATTAACCAGAGCTTCTAGAAATAAGCATTCTAGTAAGTAAAATTTAAAGCACAATGTAAAAAATTCCAACAGTCCGCAAATGGCAGAAAAGAACATGAAATGAGCTGTAAGGTAATCCAAAGGAATATTGCAGAGCACAGTGCAGAAAGACTAATGAAATATGGAAATAGTGAAAAACAGGTATAGGGGTTGAGTAGAGGGATCTAACATACATCTAACAGGACTCCATAAAGTGAGGATGGAGAGAACAGGGAAAAATAAATAAAGGTAGAGAGGAAGAATCTTGCACAACTGATCAGAGACTCCAATTCATAGTTGTAGAAAGTCATCCATACAAACAAACAAAACCCCATTCCTAAATACAGCATATAACAAGAGGAACAATGAATATGGCAAGCGACTTCTCAATGCAGCGGATGTCAGCAGTCAAGGAAATAATATATCTGAAGTGATGAGAAAAATTACCTGTCAGGCATAAGTCATATATACAGAAAAGCTCTTGTTCTTGAATTCATGTGAATCAAAACATACAAATTAACAACAACAACAAAAAAAACCCTTTAATTATAAAAGATGCTTATTAAAGAAACTTCTAAAAGATATGCCTCAGGAAGATTGAAAATTATGCTAGATAGAAGGTCTGGGATGCAGAAAGGAATAAGAGCAAAGAAATGTTAACTATTAAGCATATGGGTAAATCTGACATGTATCAACTATAAAACAATAACTGTTTTCAAAGAATAAAGTTAAAAACAAAGCTTAAATAGAATACCAGATAATGATAGCATCTAGTTTGGGCAGAAAGCAGTAGTTAATGATCCTGAGGTCCTGAGATATTTTTCAGCAAGGCAAAAGCACTGCTAAAATTATTAAAATTTATAAAGTAACTCCCCAAAGAACAGAAACAGAGAATACAGCTTCCAAAGTAACAAAGGAAAAAGATATGTGAATGAAGAGAAGCAATCTTAAAAGATGAGAACTCATGAAAATCATATAAGAAGAGGGGGAAAAAACGTGAACTATAGAAATACAATTTATGTATTTTAGAAATCACATTAAATATTCTTTGACAAAATGCTTCCATTATAATATAAAGATGGTTGGACACGAATTTTTAAATTCCAGCATAATAAACAGATAAAAATACCCAAATCATATAAAAATTAATCAAATGAAAGTGGTTGTGTCTATATTAATATCAGATAAAATAGACTATAAGAATATATATGCTGATAAAATTTTCAAATGGCTAGGATGAAATAATGATATATACATAAGTGTGGACAGAGCTACAAGATAACCACCATTTGAATAGAAGATGTTTATGCATTAGTATAAGTACCTGAAGGTTTTATTAGACAAAAATTTAGTGTGGAAAAGGAGATTTGGACTACACCATTAGCAACCTTGTCTTAGCATCTGAAAGAAATACATAAAGTTCTACATTGAATAATGGGAAAATTAATATCCATTCAGATTTAAAAATGGAATATTTATGAATATTGATTATACTATACCATGAAGCAAGTCTAAATGCATTTTAGTTTTCATCATTGTGCAGTAACTGACCTCTAACTAAAATGAAAATACATTAAGAAATCCTTACAAAAATAATTAAAACTGTACTGTGATAGATAAGAAGATGTAATAAGATATAATAAGATTCATAAACATAGATAAGAAGATGCCATAATAGAAAATATTAAGTACTCAGAAATATATATCAAGATTACAATACCCAGGCATAAACAGAATACATCAAAAAAATAAAAGAAAAATTTAAAACTCTCCTAAATGGCAGAATGTAACAAATTAGATTTGAACACAGGGAAAGAACTCCCAGTTTCCCATTTAGAGAGAACATGTTGGATAATGGAATTGACATATTAGTATAGCCTCTGAACATACCCTTAGTACCATTATTACCAAAAAGGATGTGAAATAAGTAATCCAATGGCTTCCTTTGGAAAGTAAGTTTCATAGAGGTATTTTTAAAGTGATATATATATATATGTATGTATATATATATATATATACATACATATATATATAATATTTTATATGGAGTACATGTTTGCAACTCATCTTTAAAATATTGTCTTGTGATAGATGTTTTTTTCCAAGTAATGTAATTATAGCATAGAATTTAGACATCCAGTTGGAAAATATTTTCATTGCATTTCTGAGGTCCAGTAAAATTACATGCCTTTTCTTGGGCCAGAAGCTGTGTGTGTGTGTGTGTGTGTGTGTGTGTGTGTGTAAAGGTGCATGCACACGTGAGTGCTTGTGCATGTACGTGTGTATATGAAGGTTTATGTGCGTGGTTGTGGTGTATGAAGGTGCACACACATGTGCATGTGTGCATGATACTGTGTTATTCACTTCAGAGTAAACTCAAGAGTTAGCTTATGATGGACATCATTCTTCCTTCAATCACAGTAAAAGACTAAAGGGAAATTTTTAGGAGCTTATTTCTGTTGGTCTTTACCCTCCTTTGATGTCTAGTATCTTAGTTCTGGCCAGTTGTTGACCTTAATGTGAATAGGTCAGGAACAGCCAGAAACCTCATTACTTTGCTTCAGGGGAGGGTAGTCTTCCTGTAGAACTGACTGAGCAGGCCCTTTCCTCCCTACTAAATAATGAGGCTTCCTGACTATAATAACATAATAACTC
Source organism: Prionailurus bengalensis (assembly GCF_016509475.1). Classification (NCBI taxonomy): domain Eukaryota; kingdom Metazoa; phylum Chordata; class Mammalia; order Carnivora; family Felidae; genus Prionailurus; species Prionailurus bengalensis. The sequence continues at coordinate 53,036,299 of NC_057354.1, read as the reverse complement.
CATGCAAAGAATCACTAACAGAGATAGTAGTTTAATGGCAAATGATGCAGCTACCAACAGTACGCAATTCTGACATTAGTTGCACTAGCACAAAGGTCGGGCTTTCTCCCAGGGTAAAAAGAGGAATATGAAAAGCCCAATTTTTTTAATTCAAAAAAAGATAACAATAGGAAATAGAAGAAAATGTCAAATGAAAGAAAAATTAAAAATCTTCAAATAAGGAAATATAAGTATTTTTAAACTGAGTGATAAAAGCCTAGCAATGGGCATTGAATAAAGTGACAGTGGGATACCATAACATTTTGTAGCATACGTAGAGGAGAGGAGGGGCATACCGAAACACTGAGGCAACAGGGCCCGGCTGACATACCCTGCCAGGGTCATAGTCAATCACAAAACAATAATACCTTCAATTTATATGCTTTTCTTCTTATGTTTATATAAACACACAAAGGCAAAATGCCTAACAATTTGTTTATTTTCACAAGAGGATATTTTCACAAAAGATGCCTGCTTTCAAAACAAAGTGAGGTGACCCTATTAGCAATGCCCCTCAAGTGGCAAATTTAAAGGTACTCTGAAAACCACACAATTAATTCAAATTTTTATAATTTATAGATTTCTCTGTAAATATACTTATATTAAAGAAACATCTGATATGAGTTTGGTTAATTTTGACAAAGTCATCTTTATAATTGATTATAAGGAATGAACTTAAAAATGTATTTCTAGTCCCGGCAAGATGGCGGCTTAGGAGGACGCTGGGCTCACCGCACGTCCTGCTGATCACTTAGATTCCATCTACACCTGCCTAAATAACCCAGAAAACTGCCAGAGGATTAGCAGAACGGAGTCGCCGGAGCCAAACGCAGATGAGAGGCCCATGGAAGAGGGTAGGAAGGGCGGCGAGGCGGTGCACGCTCCACGGACTGGCGGGAGGGAGCCGGGGTGGAGGGGCGGCTCGCCGGCCAAGCAGAGCCCCCGAGTCTGGCTGGCAAAAGCGGAGGGGCCTGACGGACTGTGTTCCCACAACAAGAGCGACTTAGCGTCTGGGAGGTCATAAGTTAACAGCTCTGCTCGGAAAGCGGGAAGGCTGGAGGACAAAGGGAGGGAGAGCTGCTGAGCCCCCGGACAACAGAGCTCAGTTTGGTGGGGAACAAAGGCGCTCACCAGCGCCATCTCCCCCGCCCATCCCCCAGCCAAAATCCCAAAGAGAACCGGTTCCTGACAGAGAACTTGCTCGCTCGGCGCAAACACCCAACTCTGCGCTTCTGCGGAGCCAAACCTCCGGCAGCGGATCTGACTCCCTCCCGCTGCCACAGGGCCCCTCCTGAAGTGGATCACCTAAGGAGAAGCGATCTAAGCCTGCCCCTCCTGCCCCCGTGCACCTTGCCTACCCACCCCAGCTAATACGCCAGATCCCCAACATCACAAGCCTGGCAGGGTACAAGTAGCCCAGATGAGCCACACCACCCCACAGTGAATCCCGCCCCTAGGAGAGGGGAAGAGAAGGCACACACCAGTCTGACTGTGGCCCCAGCGGTGGGCTGGGGGCAGACATCAGGTCGGACTGCGGCCCCGCCCACCAACTCCAGTTATACACCACAGCACAGGGGAAGTGCCCTGCAGGTCCTCACCATGCCAGGGACTATCCAAAATGACCAAGCGGAAGAATTCCCCTCAGAAGAATCTCCAGGAAATAACAACAGCTAATGAGCTGATCAAAAAGGACTTAAATAACATAACAGAAAGTGAATTTAGAATAATAGTCATAAAATTAATCGCTGGGCTTGAAAACAGTATACAGGACAGCAGAGAATCTCTTGCTACAGAGATCAAGGGACTAAGGAACAGTCACGAGGAGCTGAAAAACGCTTTAAACGAAATGCATAACAAAATGGAAACCACCACAGCTCGGCTTGAAGAGGCAGAGGAGAGAATAGGTGAACTAGAAGATAAAGTTATGGAAAAAGAGGAAGCTGAGAAAAAGAGAGATAAAAAAATCCAGGAGTATGAGGGGAAAATTAGAGAACTAAGTGATACACTAAAAAGAAATAATATACGCATAATTGGTATCCCAGAGGAGGAAGAGAGAGGGAAAGGTGATGAAGGGGTACTGGAAGAAATAATAGCTGAGAACTTCCCTGAACTGGGGAAGGAAAAAGGCATTGAAATCCAAGAGGCACAGAGAACTCCCTTCAGACGTAACTTGAATCGATCTTCTGCACGACATATCATAGTGAAACTGGCAAAATACAAGGATCAAGAGAAAATTCTGAAAGCAGCAAGGGGTAAACGTGCCCTCACATATAAAGGGAGACCTATAAGACTCGTGACTGATGTCTCTTTTGAAACTTGGCAGGCCAGAAAGAATTGGCACGAGATTTTCAGGGTGCTAGACAGAAAAAATATGCAGCCAAGAATCATTTATCCAGCAAGTCTGTCATTTAGAATAGAAGGAGAGATAAAGGTCTTCCCAAACAAACAAAAACTGAAGGAATTTGTCACCACTAAACCAGCCCTACAAGAGATCCTAAGGGGGACCCTCTGAGACAAAGTCCCAGAGACATAACTACAAGCATAAAACATACAGACATCACAATGACTCTAAACCCGTATCTTTCTATAATAACACTGAATGTAAATGGATTAAATGCGCCAACCAAAAGACATAGGGTATCAGAATGGATAAAAAACAAGACCCATCTATTTGCTGTCTACAAGAGACTCATTTTAGACCTGAGGACACCTATAGATTGAGAGTGAGGGGATGGAGAACTATTTATCATGCGACTGGAAGCCAAAGAAAGCTGGAGTAGCCATACTTATATCAGACAAACTAGACTTTAAACTAAAGGCTGTCACAAGAGATGAAGAAGGACATTATATAATAGTTACAGGGTCTATCCATCAGGAAGAGCTAACAATTATAAATGTCTATGCACCGAATAATGGAGCCCCCAAATATATAAAACAATTACTCATAAACATAAGTAACCTTATTGAGAAGAGTGTGGTAATTGCAGGGGACTTTAACACCCCACTTACAGAAATGGATAGATCATCTAGACACACGGTCAATAAAGAAACAAGGGCCCTGAATGAGACATTGGATCAGATGGACTTGACAGATATATTTAGAACTCTGCATCCCAAAGCAACAGAATATACTTTCTTCTCGAGTGCACATGGAACATTCTCCAAGATAGATCATATACTGGGTCACAAAACAGCCCTTCATAAGTTTACAAGAATTGAAATTATACCATGCTTACTTTCAGACCACAATGCTATGAAGCTTGAAATCAACCACAGAAAAAAGTCTGGAAAACCTCCAAAAGCATGGAGGTTAAAGAACACCCTACTAACGAATGAGTGGGTCAACCAGGCAATTAGAGAAGAAATTAAAAAATATATGGAAACAAACGCAAATGAAAATACAACAATCCAAACGCTTTGGGACGCAGCAAAGGCAGTCCTGAGAGGAAAATACATTGCAATCCAGGCCTATCTCAAGAAACAAGAAAAATCCCAAATACAAAATCTAACAGCACACCTAAAGGAACTAGAAGCAGACCAGCAAAGGCAGCCTAAACCCAGCAGAAGAAGAGAAATAATAAAGATCGAGCAGAAATAAACAATATAGAATCTAAAAAAACGGTAGAGCAGATCAACAAAACCAAGAGTTGGTTTTTTGAAAAAATAAACAGAATTGACAAACCTCTAGCCAGGCTTCTCAAAAAGAAAAGGGAGATGACCCAAATAGATAAAATCATGAATGAAAATGGAATGATTACAACCAATCCCTCAGAGATACAAGCAATTATCAGGGAATACTATGAAAAATTATATGCCAACAAATTGGACAACCTGGAAGAAATGGACAAATTCCTGAACACCCACACTCTTCCAAAACTCAATCAGGAGGAAATAGAAAGCTTGAACAGACCCACAACCAGCGAAGAAATTGAATCGGTTATCAAAAATCTCCCAACAAATAAGAGTCCAGGACCAGATGGCTTCCCAGGGGAGTTCTACCAGACGTTTAAAGCAGAGATAATGCCTATCCTTCTCAAGCTATTCCAAGAAATAGAAAGGGAAGGAAAACTTCCAGACTCATTCTATGAAGCCAGTATTACTTTGATTCCTAAACCAGACAGAGACCCAGTAAAAAAAGAGAACTACAGGCCAATATCCCTGATGAATATGGATGCAAAAATTCTCAATAAGATACTAGCAAATCAAATTCAACAGCATATAAAAGAATTATTCACCATGATCAAGTGGGATTCATTCCTGGGATGCAGGGCTGGTTCAACATTCGCAAATCAATCAACGTGATACATCACATTAACAAAAAAAGAGAGAAGAACCATATGATCCTGTCAATCGATGCAGAAAAGGCCTTCGACAAAATCCAGCACCCTTTCTTAATAAAAACCCTTGAGAAAGTCGGGATAGAAGGAACATACTTAAAGATCATAAAAGCCATTTATGAAAAGCCCACAGCTAACATCATCCTCAACGGGGAAAAACTGAGAGCTTTTTCCTGAGATCAGGAACACGACAAGGATGCCCACTCTCACCACTGCTGTTTAACATAGTGCTGAAAGTTCTAGCATCAGCAATCAGACAACAAAAGGAAATCAAAGGCATCAAAATTGGCAAAGATGAAGTCAAGCTTTCGCTTTTTGCAGATGACATGATATTATACATGGAAAATCCGATAGACTCCACCAAAAGTCTGCTAGAACTGATACAGGAATTCAGCAAAGTTGCAGGATACAAAATCAATGTACAGAAATCAGTTGCATTCTTATACAGTAACAATGAAGCAACAGAAAGACAAATACAGAAACTGATCCCATTCACAATTGCACCAAGAAGCATAAAATACCTAGGAATAAATCTAACCAAAGATGTAAAGGATCTGTATGCTGAAAACTACAGAAAGCTTCTGAAGGAAATTGAAGAAGATTTAAAGAAATGGAAAGACATTCCCTGCTCATGGATTGGAAAAATAAATATTGTCAAAATGTCAATACTACCCAAAGCTATCTACACATTCAATGCAATCCCAATCAAAATTGCACCAGCATTCTTCTCGAAACTAGAACAAGCAATCCTAAAATTCATATGGAACCACAAAAGGCCCCGAATAGCCAAAGGAATTTTGAAGAAGAAGACCAAAGCAGGAGGCATCACAATCCCAGACTTTAGCCTCTACTACAAAGCTGTCATCATCAAGACAGCATGGTAATGGCACAAAAACAGACACACAGACCAATGGAATAGAATAGAAACCCCAGAACTAGACCCACAAACGTATGGCCAACTCATCTTTGACAAAGCAGGAAAGAACATCCAATGCAAAAAAGACAGTCTCTTTAACAAATGGTGCTGGGAGGACTGGACAGCAACATGCAGAAGGTTGAAACTAGACCACTTTCTCACACCATTCACAAAAATAAACTCAAAATGGATAAAGGACCTGAATGTGAGACAGGAAACCATCAAAACCTTAGAGGAGAAAGCAGGAAAAGACCTCTCCGACCTCAGCCGTAGCAATCTCTTACTCCACACGTCCCCAAAGGCAAGGGAATTAAAAGCAAAAGTGAATTACTGGGATCTTATGAAGATAAAAAGCTTCTGCACAGCAAAGGAAACAACCAGCAAAACTAAAAGGCAACCAACGGAATGGGAAAAGATATTCGCAAATGACATATCGGACAAAGGGCTAGTATCCAAAATCTATAAAGAGCTCACCAAACTCCACACCCCAAAAACAAATAACCCAGTGAAGAAATGGGCAGAAAACATGAATAGACACTTCTCTAAAGAAGACATCCGGATGGCCAACAGGCACATGAAAAGATGTTCAGCGTCGCTCCTTATCAGGGAAATACAAATCAAAACCACACTCAGGTATCACCTCACGCCAGTCAGAGTGGCCAAAATGAACAAATCAGGAGACTATAGATGCTGGAGAGGATGTGGAGAAACGGGAACCCTCTTGCACTGTTGGTGGGAATGCAAATTGGTGCAGCCGCTCTGGAAAGCAGTGTGGAGGTTCCTCAGAAAATTAAAAATAAACCTACCCTATGACCCAGCAATAGCACTGCTAGGAATTTATCCAAGGGATACAGGAGTACTGATGCATAGGGCCACTTGTACCCCAATGTTCATAGCAGCACTCTCAACAATAGCCAAATTATGGAAAGAGCCTAAATGTCCATCAACTGATGAATGGATAAAGAATTTGTGGTTTATATACACAATGGAATATTACGTGGCAATGGTAAAAAATGAAATATGGCCTTTTGTAGCAACGTGGATGGAACTGGAGAGTGTGATGCTAAGTGAAATAAGCCATACAGAGAAAGACAGATACCATATGGTCTCACTCTTATGTGGATCCTGAGAAACTTAACAGGAACCCATGGGGGAGGGGAAGGAAAAAAAAAAAAAGAGGTTAGAATGGGAGAGAGCCCAAGCATAAGAGACTGTTAAAAACTGAGAACAAACTGAGGGTTGATGGGGGGGTGGGAGGGAGGAGAGGGTGGGTGATGGGTATTGAGGAGGGCACCTTTTGGGATGAGCACTGGGTGTTGTATGGAAACCAATTTGTCAATAAATTTCATAAATTTAAAAAAAATAAAATAAAATAAATTTAAATTAAATTAAAACCAAAAAAAAAAAGTATTTCTAAGTAACTAAAAAGTATTTTGCATTTAAATTCCCTGGTCCCATTACATATTGGAAATTTACTCACATTGTAAGTATTCCAAACTCTGAAAAAGTATTCATTTTCTCCTTTCCAGTTTTCCTAGCTAGAATATTTGATTTGTCTCAATATTTACTCTGCCCTAATACCTTCATTATTATAAGAAAAGGGACAATTATCTCTGGTAATTATTTTTTTAAAAAGAAATTCATCAAGATGGGAATTAATTAAGCAAATATCTTAGTGTTTTTAAATATTAGAAAAATTATGCCAAAGATCCCTTTAAAGGCATAGGCTACAAAAAAAATTGGCCAGCTTATTACTTTTCTAGAATAAGCATTATAGTATACATGTTCACAATTTAAAAGAACCATTACTCTCAACTATAACTCAGATGTCTCCGGAAAGTTAATATTCTGGAGCTAACTAAAAAGGTGTGGTGTATTATGGGATGCCCATTAACAGATTTGACTTAATGTGCAGGTGAGAACCACAGTTATCTATTTTCTGTCCCTGCCTTTTATAACTCACCCTTAAACAATACAGACACACTTAGGGTTTTAACTTCATCAAGGCCTTGATGAATAAAACCAGACATTGGTGTTTGGAACTCCCTCCATCCCTGGAAGAGTGGAGAGGGGTCAAAGAAAGCCCAGGATACTGGAGGTGCATGGAGCTACAGTGTACCTTGCTGGCCAGAGAGTCCCAAAGCTCTCCTCAAAGGTCTGGGTTCCTGGTCCCTGGCCTTTGTCCCAGGGCCTGACTTGGGGCTGTAATTCTGCTTGAAACAGACGTCTAGCCAACTGAACCCCAGAATTCCTTGCTTGGTCTCTGCCAGCATCTTCATCCTGAAGGTTGGTCCTTGCTTCTGGAATTCCTGAATCTCATAATCCTACAATGCATCTGATTTCTCCTCACTGCCTGTTCCCACATAAAACATGACTGCCTGGAAACTTGAACCACCAAGCTCTTCCCCCACTCTGTTAGACACTGATATCCACCCAATCCAGAAAAGTCTCCTGTTAGCTCTAGTCTCTGAATAGGGTCTGTGCTGTATTGCATTGACTTCTTCATACCTCCCATAAGGAACCACTCAATCTGTTGCACACCTGGGTTCATGTAAGTTATCATACTGAAATGACACAATATATGGGATTTTTTGAAGAAAATTCTTTTTAAATATTGACCCCACTCTCCCCATTTCTTGTCAGACTACTGAGTTTGTCTCAAATTTTTGGTCATCAGGGCTGTTCCTTGGATTAATGCAATATTCTCGGATATATTCTAAAAGATATAACAAAGAAATAAAATATGTATCAGCATCTGCTATTATACTCAGCAGAGCCCCAAAGAAATAAGGCACAGGTAGGTACAATTTTTATTCAGTCCAAAAATATATTTTGAATATTTACCATATGCAAGTCTCTAGGCCAAACGTGTAAAGATGAGATTCATTAGTGGTGAGCACAGAATGGGTTTAAGCCTGATATAACATTTATTTGGAAAACATGTACTAATATTAAGAATACAGCAAGATGAAGGGCATCTGGGTGGCTCAGTTAGTTAATTGTCCTACTCTTGATTTCAGCTCAGGTCATGATCTCATCATTTGTGAGATCAAGCCCCATGTTAGGCTCTGCACTGATAGCATGGAGCCTGCTTGAGATTCTCTCTCTCCCTCTCTCCACTCTACCCCCACCCATGCATGTGTGCACTCTCTCCCCCTCAAATAAATAAACATTAAAAAAAGATATGAAATGGTGAATTTTTACATGTTTATTCCTGTGTAATTATCACTGAAATCAACATATAGAACACTTTCAGCACTCTAGAAAGCATCCTCATGACCCTTCCCAGTCAGCATCCATATCCTCCCCCAGGTGAACCTTTACTTTTATTTCTATCACCATAAATATATTTTGCTTGTTCTTGAGCTTCTTATACATGGAATTATCCATACTCTTTTGTGGCTGGCTTCTTCTACTTGACATTGTATAATCTATGAAATGTATTTATGCTGTGATGCTTAATAGTGGTTTTTTTTCTTTTCTATTCCAGTGTAGTTTTCTATTACATGAGTATACCACAATGTATCTATGTTACTGCTGATGGACATTTGGATTGTTTTCAGTTTGGGGCTACTATGAATAGAACCACTCTGTATATTATAAATGTCATTCATGGACAAACTTCTCTTTCACTTTCTCAAGGGTTACAAGATTACATAGGTCTGCTTTTAAAATACCTATTCACTGATTCTACCATTTTGGGGGATAAACTTCAATTATTGTAAGACAGTATGTTACAAATTTAGATTAAAATTAATTTTTGATCTCAGTAATCTCAAAGAGCTCAACCTTCCTGCTTCCATTCTTCCTTCCCTCCCTCCCTCCCACCTGTCTTCCCTTCCTTCTTTCTGTCTCCTTAGTCATTTAAGAGTGACCTTCAGAGAACCTGATCCTTCGCTCCCCAAACCTTAGCTTGCATCTCCCAAAGCAAGAATGTTTTCTTCTATAATCACATTGAAGTTATAAATTTCAGAAAATTTAAGTTTGTCTGATTTTGTCTTCAAGATTTGATTAAAGTTATGGATTTGGGGCAGAAATACTTCAAAAGTAATGTAGTATTTTTCTCAATGTAACACAACAAAGGCATCTGATATCAGTTTTTACTATTGCTTGCAGTGTTAATTTGATCACTTGGTTAAGGGGATGTCTGGTAGATAACAATACATATATTGTTATAAATATATTATTATAAGATGAAATAATATAATGTCTAAATATTGAATGGAATAAAAATTATGTACTGGAAAACTCCTTCATCTACAGATACAATCTTTATTATAAAACTTGAAAATGAGGATAAATAAATTAAAAATAATTATCCTTTGTTATGCTTCTCTAAATACACAGCTATTGTTAATATTTTGATATGCAGGTCTATCTTCCAGGATTTCTTTTCCTTACAGTAATACAGATATATGTGTAGATTTTGAATCTTTACAAAAATAAGATCACATTTTATGAAATTTGTTTTCTTAATCTCTATGGTGAATATTTGTCCGAGGTAATAATTAAGCTTCCCTGATACACCCTGATACTTTGTGATATTTCATGTGTTCTACTTTTATCTTCAAAAGATAGGATAAAACACATAAAAAGAAGGAAATCATATACATAATTTATGAGGCACACAGACACAAATTTATATTCTTCTTTGTTATTGTTTGTTTGGAATTACTTGTCCTCACACCTTTTTGGTCTTTCATTTGGGGTCTAATTGGATCTGCACCAAATATTTTTCTCTTCTTTGAAATGCCAGTTAGTCAGTCAAAAGAATGAGAAAGATGATAATGAAAGAAGAGAGGAAACATAGCATAAAACACATGTTAACAGAAAAGAAAATATTTGTCTTTTTAATAACAAATGTCTTGGTCATGCTTGATGTTGTCAGGAGGACCTGGTGGGTGGGAGGAAATAATGAGTGTCTTTTCTTACAGTGTGATGATATCTAGAGAATACTAGGAGCTTAGTGTCCAGCTTGTAACTTATTCAAAAAGCTAAAGAAAAGTATTAGTTTCAGAAAGATTTCACTATCAATAGAGTGCATAATTTGTAGAAAAATAACAAATCTTAACAGCTGCCGGAATGCCTTAGTAAGCTACTCAGTAATTTGACACCTGAGAGTATGGTTAACAGGAAACAAGGATAAAAATAGAGTAAAACTACTCCAAATCAGAAAATAACTAGACTTTCAGGGAGGGTATAATCACAAAAGAGGGAAGGAGAGAATGCCAGCATGTTAGGAATATCGGTCCAGAAACACAGCATTTTTAAAGGGAAATTGACTCAGAAGAAAAACATCATAGTATTCAGGAAATCCATAAACTGTATCACTCACCCTAAAATCTTTAGAATGACTGAAGCTTCCTGTTACACGTAGTATGGGAGTTGAGCCAATTTCACTGAATCTAAAAGCATGGAGGGCATCTGCGTAACTGGGTAGCATTCTTGATTTCAGCTCAGGCCATGATCTTGTGGTTGGTGAGATCAAGTCCAGCATCCAACTCTGTGCTAGTAGCTCTGAGCCTGCTGGGAATTCTCTCTGCTCCTCTCCTTCTTGCATGCACGTGTGCTCACTCTCTCTCCCAAAATATAAATAAACTTAAAAAAAATAAGAGCATGGAGTACCTTCCTTGATGCTTAGTTATGCCTTAGGTATATGGGGGAAGCGGTGTTTGAATACAAGTCTGAGTAAACAGAAATGGGCTATTATTCCTGCCAATTCTGTCACCAATTAGCTAGATGCTCACGGGAGAAAATCATGCCTTTATCCTTTGAGTTTCTCACTACAAAATAGACATAATGCCACCTGATTCATCTAACCTACGGAATCAAAAATCAAATGAGTACACTTAGAGGATCTAAGACCTCTTTAGAATGAAAAGCGTGTAGAGTTGACAGCCTCAGTTAGGAATCCATGGGTAGGTGTCAATGCCTCTGACCCTGGATTGTAATTATAGCCAACTGTATTTTGTTTTTATTCACACAATAGATGTCAAAACCTGCAAGCACAGAAAGAATTCATCTTGCTACTTCTCAGTCCTCATCTAACTGTTTGACACAGAAATCTGGGAAATCACCCAGATCTGCTTCCTTCCCCTCACATGTAGTCAATCACCACATATTACTTATTGCATCTGCCCAGTCATGCACTTCCCTCCATTTCCTTTGCCACACACTTTACCAAATGTTGTGACACCTTCACCTTGAAGAGTGCTACCGATCATGATGATGGTGTAGATATTAAGCAAAATGTCCACAACACACGTGCCAAGGAACATCCCACATGATTTCCACCTACCAATTCATTCTATCTTGACAATGACTCTGCTAGATAAATGTGAAGTTTTCTCCATTTTCCAGATGAGGAAACTGAAGCACAGAGGAGTTAAATAATTTTTCATAATTAGTGAAGCCAGGACTTAAGTCCAGCCAACATGGCATCAGACTCCATCTTCTTAAATACCTTTCTTTGCCCTTGTTATATTTTTTTTCACACTAAGGCTAGACTATTATAATCATTTTCTCTTGCTATCAGGGTAAAATTCCAAATTCCTTAGTATGACACAAAAGTTATGATTCTAGCTCAGGCTTCTAACCTATTCCCTTGACTACCTACAGCATATTTTACTTGTATTAGACGTCTTTATTTCTCTGAACACCTCTCTGTGTTATCTTGCCTCAAATAGTCCACTGCACTTTTTTTTCCATCTACTGAGAGCACATTTTACTTGTATTAGATGGCTTTATTTCCCTGAACACTGTTCTGTGTTATCTTGCCTCAAATAGTCCACTGTACTTTTTTTTCCATCTAGTGAGAACACATTCTTCACCAGTTTTTCTTGGCTAATTTCTTCTCATTCTTTAAGTACCTGTTGTGAGGTATTCTTCCTTTGAGACGTCTATCTCAACCCCATCTCAAGAAAATTCCAAGTATCCTGGTGAATTCCTATTGCCAGGAGACAATATTTTATTGTCTCCCAATTCCTTCTGTGTTATAATTGTCTGTTTACGGTCTCTTCCAGTTGACTATAAGCTCCTTGAAGGCTAAAACCATTTGCTATGTAATTTTGTATCCTCATCGATTCTAGCATGTATAATGCACTAAGGTGAGAACATCTCATGACAATGTGAGGTCTTTATATGAACTTCAGGAGTTCAAATAATTTCCATGAAATTTTATGCTAAGTATTGTGAGCATATGGATGGGTGAGGGATCTGGAAAATAACTGCATTCTATGAATTACTAATGCACTAAAGTGTCTGTAGGTGAAATAAATCAGATGTCTTCCAGGAGTAGCTCTACAGCACCTGTCTCTTAGAAGAATCCCACAACTTCCCAATATTTTCCAGAGTCTCCTGTCCCCAAACACTGACAGGGTGGCACCTCTCTACCTCTTACATGACAAGCTGGACACACTTCTGGTTTCATGGTTCTATTTAGATTAAGTAATTGAGGGTTCTAATGAGGACACCCAAATCATAATACTCCTATATAAAATAATGGAATTATTTTAATCGATCAACTATTCTAATTAATGGAGAGCAATAATAGGTGAGACGTGACCATACAGTGATGAAATGGGTTTATATGCATGGTTGGTAGAATTTGCCTTTTTTCTTTATACTTGCAACTATACATGGATTTTTAGATTTCAAAAGAGAACTGGTTAAAAGACATGCTTTTCAGTGGAATTTAATCTTTTATGATTCAGCAAGACCTCAGAACTTTCAGGCCAGTGCTAGAAGCATTCATCATCATTGCCATAGCTGTGCAATTAATAGAGATTTCCAGTTGAAGGGTCAGTTTTTACTCCTCTCACTTAGGCCTCAGATATGGTTGTCAAGAAGAGAAGAGAAAGGCGTTAAAAAAATGTAGTGGATGACTTCAAGGAGAATAAAGGAAATTTGTATTCATTGGCTGTGGTGGCTGAATTGTTTTTTGTTCTCTAACATGTATTAACCTTCCACCCTCCTTCAGTGGCCTCATAATGGATTCATTATTACTTTTTTAATGATAAAAGTGTTTGGACCAAGTGTTTCATTAAAAGGACAAGCCTGAGCGCATCGTGAGCACAAAGCTCAGCTCTATGAAGTAGAAAGTTAATGTTCACAGGGATTCTCATGTCCTTTGTATCCAACAGAAGGACAATAACACATTAGTCATTTTTCATCCTAATTGGGGTTGGGGGTGTGCAGAAAATAGAGGGAAAGTAAGAGAAGTGAGGACTGCCCTTTCAAGGCAATCTGTGGGGATCTTGAAGCAAGCATTATGTTCAGTCTAGCATTAATCAGTCTTCTCAAACACCTTGTGATTAATTCTGCATAATAAGAGAAGTGTCAAAAAATTCAAAACTGAAAGCATTTGAATCAGAAACCTGGAGTTCACAAAGAACTCAAGCTGTCTTTAATAACTTAAGACCTTCCTTCCTAACTGCCTGATGGTCATCTCCAAAAGGCTATTAAATAGATCATGACAACAAAGGAAATTTATTGTTTTCTTCCTACATGTGATCCTCCTCTTTTCTACTTCATTTCACTCTAAGAGAAAGAATTAATCAACCCATCCTCTGAACTACTTCTGCACCTTGTTTATTGCACTGATGCCTTAATTACTACCTTTTACATGTAAACAATACACAGTACGGATTACATATTAGCCTCTCCCAAAAAGGTGAGCTGACTGAACCCTCGGAGAGCAGGGACTCTCATTCATTTTTGTAGCTACAGTATTTTGCATAGTACTGAGCCTTAGATAATAGTTAAAATAAGAATAGCTAAGATATGCTAAAAATTTTGTGCCAGACACCATTCTAAACAAGTTACATGTACTGATTTACCTATTCTGTATAATAGCCCCATGAAACAGGCAGAATTATTGTCTCAATTTTACAAGTGAAGAAACTGAAACACAGAAGGTTTAAGTAGCTTTCCTGGGACCATATAAATAGTAATGGAAAGAGCCATGATTCAAATCTGGGCAGTTAGCCCTCAGTCTCTATCTATCTGTCTATCTATCTAATCTCTATATCTCTATCCTTCACATGGGGGAACAAATGGCTAGGGAAATTACCACAGATTGGGTTACCAGTAATTGGTCCACTAGCTAAAAGTCTCAGTAGCCCATCAATAGGGTGAGGTTTGTTGAAATTCTGATAAATGATCCTAACAATACCTATTTCACTTCCAGTACTGGAGCATTTCCCTGCATCTTACCTCACTATAGACACTGTAACATGGTCTTATATACCACAGTTGTTGAATAAACATATATCATAGTAAATTTCACTTCTGGCAATATGGAAAATGTGATATCTCGAAAAATTATGTTTACAGAACCCATGGAAGTGCTGAAAAATGTAAAAGCAAATACAAAGCAAACATTTAAACCCTGAGCTGAAACAAGGATTTAAGATAAATCTCCAGGAGTCTAAAACAAAGAAAAGGTAGGCAATCAGAATTTGTTTAAGAGTGCACTAAAGCTACAAGTGCTCCCAAAGCTATTTGTCAATTTTAGTAAATTTAAGTATTGGATTTTTACCAATTGCAAGAAGGATAAGAGACAGGGGCTTGGGCCCAAGAGAATGGAAGATTGAGGACTGAAATACCTACATGTAATTGGGACCCTTGAAGAGCTAAAGCCTACATGAGATTTTGTTTATAAAACAAAAATTCAACTAACTGTATGAAAAAGATCCTTGTCTATCTCTGGATCCAAGACCACAGCCCTGCACTGGTGAACTTGATGTTTGAATTTATACTTTCTATTCAGTCTGGGAAACACAAAGTTGCAAAATTACAGTAAGTGGCCAGCAGATATACCAAGATACCCTGATCAGCAAACGAAAACACAAATTATGGAGTTTAGACAAGTATAAGCTCCAGATCTGAAATTATGAAACAAGAACAATAAATGACCAAAGGAATAAGGAGCAAAGATAGCCCCCTGGAGACATGATATATTAGGATTCTTGCATACAAATTAAAAATAAACGCGAATAAGCTTCTTAAAGGAATAAACCAGAGAATTGATAATATGACCCAAAAGTAAGATGTTATCCACGAAGGACAGGCAGGTTTGAAGACTATCTATACATAAACTCTAGAGATGAAAAACATCTAATAAATAAAATTAAAAACTCTGTGGATAGGTTAAAGGACTAGGTGCTGCTGAAAGTAGAAGCAGTGGGTGTCTTTAAAGATACAAAGAATGTATCAGAGAGAGAAGTGAAAAATAGGACAGAGAGGTGGAGAGACAGGTTGGATAGACAGAGAAGACTGAATGTAAGTTTCAGAATAAGGAGAAGAAATCGAATGCAGAAGATAAAATATCTAAGGATGTACTGGCGAGACATTTCCACATTTGAAGCAAGTCAAGCAATCTTAGATTTAATAAGAATTACAGTCTTAGGAGAACAAGTAAAAGGAAAATATTACATATAGGAGAACAAAACTGCACAACAACAAAGTATAAGAGAGGAGCTCAAGTTGCCCATGACTTAAGACTTATTAACTGTTAAAGATAAATAGTGGGAACACCTGGCTGCCTCAGTTGGAAGAGCATGCGAATCTTGATCTTGGGGTCATGAGTTTGAGCCCATGTTGAGTATAGAGATTATTTTTAAAAATAAAATAAAAAAGATATTTTTTAAAATCTTTTTTATCTGGATTGAGACTGACTTCTTAATAGATCAAAGGAAGTCAGCAGATGGTGGAATACAACATTCACTATGTGAAAAGAAAATAATTATCAGCCCAAAGTACATAAACAGTAAGGCAGTTATTAAAAAATGACAGTTAATTCTATTTTCAAACAAAAATCTGAAGTTTACTAACAACTGTCCCTTATTAAACAAAGTAAAAAAGATAGCAGAAGGAAGAAATAAATCCAGAAAAAAAAGTAGCTGAAATGCACAAAGGAACAGTGAGCAAGAAATTTTTAGCATGTGGGTAGATCTTTATAAATACTATCTCATACAAAATAGTATTGCCAAATTGGCAAAATACTCAAAATACTGATTAACAATAGCATGCAAGTCAGAAAGACACTGACTAGTTGAAGGTATTTGCATGATTCATGATGATGGGAAAGCTTTTAGTCAACTGCATACTCCACTGGTTCTACAACTTAAAACTAAAAGATTGATGATTGAAATAACAGAAATAGCTTGTATACATTCCCAACCAGGAGTGGAAAATACAGCACAACAATGAAACCTCAATGAAGTACCACCCCCACCAAAAAGGAGAAAATTTAATTAAGAGCAAAATAATCAAATGAAAAGAAAAAAAAATTAAAATCATTTCAAATATATGAGTAATTACAATAAATGTAAATGAATAAACTCTCATTAAAAACTCAATCTTATTAGGGCATCTCTGTGGCTCAGTCAGTTGAACAACCAACTTGATTGTAGCTCAGGTCATGATTTCGTGGTTTGTGGGTTCGGGCCCTGCATTGTGCTCCATGCTAATGATATGGAGCCTGCTTGGGGTTCCCTGTCTCTCTCTCCCTGTGTCTCTCAAAATAAACTTAAAAGAAGGTCAATTTTATTTTTAAAATTTTTAGCTATGTACTATATTATTATAGTATACTACCACCAAGACATAAATACCACAGGGACCTTCAGATGAAGCATGTATTTTAGAAAGGAAAAAATTATTAGGAAGAAAGAAAGAGGATCATTACGGATAAGAGGTTGCCATGGACTGAACTGTGTCTTCCCCAAATCATATGTTGGAACCCTAGTCTCTAAGGTGATAGTGTTAAGAGTTAGGAGTTAGGGCCTTTGGGAAATGATGAGGTTCAGGTGATGTCATGAGGGTGGGGCCCTCATAACAGAGTTAGTGCCTTTGTAAAAAGAGACCCCAGAATGCTTGCTCACTCTGCCATGTGAGGACATGGAAAGAGTGGCCATCCACAAGGCAGAAAGAGGGTCTTCATCAGAACCCAACCATGTTGTCCTCTAGAACTGTGAAAAATGAATTTCTGCTATTTAATCCACCAGTCTATGGTGTTTTGTCCTGGCAGCCCCTGTTGACTATACAGAGGTATAAGATCTCAAGAAGATGAATAGATTCCTTGTAGCATAGTTTCTATATAAACAAAATAAAATGTGTACAATACAAAATTACAGAAATTTAGAGGAAACTGATAAATTCACTACCTAATGGAATGTATCTTTCAAGCAAAATAAAAAAAAAGTTTGTGAGGATACAGAAATTCTGAAAAGAGCAATTAGTACTGGCAGTCTAATAAAGACACACAAGTAATGAGTGAGAACCCACTTTAATCAAGCACATAGGAGGAACAGTATACAAGATGGCTATGCACTCACCATAATGCAAGTCCCACACTTATCAAAAAATCACAGATCATCTTACCCAAATTCATTGCTCTATATGTCATAACCATCAAAGAAAGTTTTTTTTTTTAATAGGAAACAAAATCCTAAATGTATAAGGATTGGAAGAAAAAGAAAAGACTGCCATTATTCAAACATTCTGTTTTCTCAGAAAATAGCTAAGATAATTAACAAGGAAAACATAGAAATAATTAGGGGATTCAGCAAATTTGCTAGATATGATGTATATGTTAAAAATCAATGGCATTTCTATACCCCATCAACAAAAAGAAATGTAATTTTAGAAGATACCATTTAAAATAACTATATATATCATATATGTAAGATATGTTTTATACATAATAAAGAATGAATTATCAAAAGAAGCATATAAACTTGATGGATAAAATGTCAGGGTTTTACTGAAATAAATTAAAGTAGGCCTAAATAAATAGAACAAAATGCCATGTCTAGAGATGGAAAGATGTCCTAAAGTTGTCAACTTTCCTCAAATTAATGTAAAAAATTCAGTGTAAACCCAATTAAAATTCCAACACTATTTTTCTCAAACTTTCTGAAATCAACATATGAATTCTAAAATTTATGTAGAAGGGAAGATAATAAAAATAGTAAGCAAGACAGAAAAGGACTGCAGCCAAATGGACAGACAGAACACAAGGGCTGACTGACTAGAAACACACAAGACTTTTATAACCCTTGTCATGTGGCAGAGCTGGCTACCTACCATGGAGAGATGGAAGATTCAATACAAGGAGATGGGGAGACTGTTTATAAATACAGCCAAACAAGAAACGGGATCCTTCATTTGCAAAATAAACTAACATGAATTTCATGTGAAGAATCAAACCTGACAAATTTAAAAACAAAATAAAGGAACATCATTGTAATCTCAAGAGTGGATTTTTTAAAACAAATACAAATCCATGAAAGAAGATTGACAAATTTGGTCGTTTAAGAATAAAACCTTCTGTTTATCAAAATGCAGCATGAAATTGTGTGTGTGTGTGTGTGTGTGTGTGTGTAAAAGAGAGAGACAGAGAAGGGACTCAGAGAAAATATAGATTGCAATAATTGGGGTATCACACATAGTTGGCAAAGAATCTATATCTTGTGTATATTTTTAAAATCTATGAACATTAAGAGAAATACAAATAACCCTGTGGGCAACTGGCCAGAATTAACAGAAAATCAATTAAAATTTAAATCATTTTAAAACTTAAAAAATTTTTTTGATCCCTAAAGTAACCAGGGATGTGAATCTAAAGTCCAAAGAGATACAATGTCATACTCATCAGATGGGTAAAAATTAACTTAAATTGTCTGAGAATACCAAGGTTTGGTAAGGCTATGAAGCAATGGAACTCTTACAGTTTGTGTAGTATACACTGGACAATCATTTTGCAGAAGAATTTTGTCTAAAAATATTAAAGTCAACAGTGAACACACCTTTTACTTAGCAATTCCAACTCTTGGACTATGCCAAAAATAAGTGTACAGAGGATTCAGAGGAATTATAAAAGGATCATTGCATGTATTTTTAAAACAGTAGATATCTCATAAATATCAATTAAGAGGGGAATAAATAATTTGTGACAATTTTGTAGAGTGACCTATATAGCAGTGAGAAAAAAGGCACAGATTTATACCTACCTACCTACCGTGAATGAACCTCACAAATAAAATATCAAGAGAATAAAGCAAGTTTAAGGATATAGTTTGAAAACATACAAAGGTAAAAGGTGTCTTTGAAAACCTGCAGTTAACATGATTATTCTCATTATTCTTCATATTTTTAACAATATTCTTAAAGGTTAAATATTGAACCTCATCCTTTAAAGTTAGGGATAGCACAAGAATGTCTACTCATAGCACTTCTATTCAAAATGCATTCATAGGCCCTACAAAGCAATAAGGTGGGGGGAGGGAGAAAGGAAGAGAAAAAGAGATAAGGAGGGAGACAATAAATAAGGAGGAAAGAGAAAAAGACTTAAGTAGGTATAAAAATTGGGAATTAAAAAGTAAAGCTTTCTTCATGATTTTATAGGTTACAAACACACGAACCAATAGATTAATTTAGCAAGATCACAGGTTAAAAGATTAAAGTACAAAATACTGATTCTGTTTCCACTACAAATAAACAACTAAAAAATGATGTTTAAAACATCTTACTTATTAGTAACGTTAGAAAAAACCCCTAGGATACATTTAACAAAAGATATGTAAGACATCTAGAACACATTAGAGATTTGAACCATGTTTGTGATTGAAAAACTCTATATTTAGTTAAAATGTCAATTATCTTCCAAATTGATATATAAATTCAATTCAAAATTCAATTTTAACAATAGAAATTGGAAAGCCATTTTTCAAAAATTATATGAAAATGGAAATGACCTCAAATAGCAAGACAATAATGAAGAAGATAAATAATATTAGAGGACTTACACTCTGTGATTTCAAGCTTATTCTAAAGCAAGAATAATAAAGATCATGTGCTATTTGCAAAAGTATATACAAATAGATCAGCAGAAGTGAGAAGAGTCTAGAAATAAACCCACACATATGTCACAGGTTATTCTACGAAAAAAAAAAAAAAGGTGCCAAAGCAATTCAAGGAGAAAAAATAAATCATTTTCAATTAATGATGTTGGAAAAGCAAGATGCTCATTAGCACCTTTTAAAACACTTCATATTTATGAACTCATTTGAATTCTCACACAATCACATGAAGAAAATACTACTACTATTTCCATTTTTAGAGAGAAGAAACTGAGGCACAGAGGGGTTAAATAACTGCCAAAAGTCCCACCACTCACAACTAGCAGAGCCGGAATTAGAACAGAAGCAATATGGAGAGTTCAAAGCAAGTAATATGTTAGGGGAGGTATTACTACAGAAAGTTGTGTTCATTCTGAAAAGATAAAAAGTGTTCACTTGGGAGACTATTTTCTTCCATGATTTTCTCTGGTTTCCTTTCCTCCTTTAGATGTTCCTGGCTCAAGGTGGTCCTCACTCCAATTACCTCCCCTTCAAGAAGTCATGCTCTAGCAATCCTTTACTGCCTCTTGAAGGAAAGGTTACTGGGCCCCTTTAAGCCAGGAAACTAAAAACCACAATTCATTCAATATAAAATACATAATTTGAATAGCCCTATAAATATTAAGAAAATTGAATTTATAATTTAAATATTCCGCCTTCCAAAAAACTTTCAAGCCTAGATGGTTTCACTACAGAAGTCTACATAAGGTATAAAAAATTAACAGGAAATCTATATAATGCCTTCCAGAAAATAGAAGACCACTTTGATTGATCATTGTGCTGGAGGTTGTAGCCAGTGCAATAAGATAAGATGAGGAAATAAAAGGCATACAGATCAGAAAAGTAAAAATAAAACTGTCTATTTGGTGATGACATGACTGTCTACATAGTAAATTCCAAAGAATTTTCCAAACTTCCAAAAACAAAAACCCTTTCATAACCAATATAAGTGAGTTTAGCATGTCCACAGGGCACAAGATAAACATTTAAAAAATCAATTTTGTGTGTATATAAATTTAAATACACACATATATATGCAATAAGCATGTGGGCACTGAAGTTTTAAAAATGCTATTTATAACCACTCAAAATAAATGAAATATTTACAACCTATAAATATAACCTAATCAATTATATATATATATATAACCTAACCAATTATAATCTAACAAACATACACAGAACTTATATGCTGAAAACTATAAACATTGATCAAAGAAATCAAAGAAGAAGTAAATAAATTGAAGGACCGTGAGATCATGACCTGAGCCAAAGTCAGATGCTTAACCAACTGAGCCACCCAGACACCACCTACATGGCAATGAGAAATAATGAAATATGGCCTTTTGTAGCAACATGGATGGAACTGGAGAGTGTTATGCTAAGTGAAATAAGTTATACAGAGAAAGACAGATACCATATGTTTTCACTCTTACATGGATCCTGAGAAACTTAACAGAAGACCATGGCGGGGGGGAAGGAAAAAAAAAAGGTTAGAGAGGGAGGGAGCATAAGAGACTCTTAAACATAAGAGACTCTTAAAAACTGAGAACAAACTGAAGGTTGATGGGGGGTGGGGGGAGAGGGTGGGTGATGGGTATTGAGGAAGACACCTGTTGGGATGAGCACTGGGTGTTGTATAGAAACCGATTTGACAATAAATTTCATGTTTAAAAAATAATAAATAAATAAATAAATTAATTAATTAATTAAAGGACATGTCAAGTTCAAAAGTTGGAAAATTCAGTATGGTAAAGAAGTCAATTCTCCCCAAATTGATACACAAGTTTAACACAATTTCTATCAAAATCCTGGAAAGATATTTTTCTAGGTATAGACAAGAATATTCTAAAATTTATGTGGAAAGGCAAAGTAACTATAGCAACAAATTTTTAAAAAATAACAAAATGAAAGTAATTAGTCTAATTGGTTTTAAGACTTATTACATGGCTATAGTAATCACTGTGGAATTGGCAGAGGTAAGGACACAGAGATCAATGAAATAGAACAGAGAATCCTGAAATAAGTCCACATAAACAGTTGAAATGATTTTCAACGAGGTGCAAAAGCCATTCAGTGGAAAAATATACTATTAAACAAATGCTGGAGCAACTGGAAATCCATGGACAAAACAAAACACAACAAAAACAAACCCAAGAAGAACCTGGACCTATGATTCACACTTTATAAAATAACTAACCCCAAACGGATAAATGAATCATGGAGTTACATGTGAAACATAAACTATAAAACCTTTGGAGAACAACATAGAAGAAACTCTTTAGAATCTAAGAGCAGATGAATTCTTAGATTTGACACCAAAAGCATCATCAATCAAAAGACAAAGTGATAAAATGGGCCTTATCAAAATGCAAAATTTTGCTCTGTGAAAGATACCATTAAGAGAATGAAGAAACAAAATACAGAGTAGGAGAAAATTTTGCAAGCTACATATCAAAGGACTAATATCTATAATATTTCTTTTTTAAATGTTTATTTATTTATTTTGAGAGAGAGAGAGAGACAGAGAGATCACTCAAGTGGGGGAGGGGCAGAGAGAGAGGGAAAGAAAAAATCCCAGGCAGGCTCCTTGTTGTCAGTGGCTAGATCCCACAAACCATGATATCATGACCTCAGCAAAAGTCAAGATTTCGATGCTTACCTAAGTTACCCTGGCTCCCCTATAATATTTCTATCTATAGCTATAGACCGATGATATAGATTAGACATAGACATGTAGAGATATGGATATCTCAAAACTGAACACTTAGTAAACAAACAATTCCCTTAGAACAGGGACACTAGCCATAAAGTGACATTCCACTGAAAAGAATCTACAAATGGCAAATAAGTACATAAGATGTTTAACATCACTAGCCATTAGATAAATACAATGAGATGTTCTATTACAGAATGGTGAAAATAAGCAATAGGACACCAAATGCTGGCAAAAATATGGAGAAACTGTCACTCGTATACTGCTGGTGGGAGTATAAAATGGAAGAATCACCTTGGAAGGCAGCTTGGGAATGTCTTCAAAAAATAATTATGCAACTACCATATGACTCAGAATTTCATTCCTGGGCATTTACCTCAGAGAAATGAAGACAAGTTCACACAAAAACTGGACCGTGACTATTCATAGCAGCTTTATTCATAGTAGCCCAAAACTAGGAACAATTCTGTTGTCTTTCACTGGATGAATGGCTAGATAAAGTGTTAATGGCTAAATGTACTTATCATACAATCCTACTCAGCAATCAAAAGAAGTGAAGTATTAGAGCAAAGGATATGGTCAGTTGTAGAGCATTTAACTGTAGATCAAAAGATATAAAGTATTGATACATGCAAGTACCTGAATTAGCTTCTGGAGCATTATTCTAAATGGAAAATCCAACCCCAAAATGGTGCTGACTACATAATCCCATTTGTATAATGTTATTGAAATGTCAACATGATAAAATGGAGAATAGAGTCATGCTTAACTTAGGGATGAAGACAGAAGTGAAGACGGGGTGCCTGAGTGGCTCAACTGGCTAAGTGTCAGACTCTTGATTTCAGCTCAGATCATGACCCCACAGTTGGTGAGATCTAGCTCCATGTTGCATGCTGTGCTAACAGCCTGCTTGGGACTCTCTCCCTCTGCCCCTCCCCCTTCAACAGTAAATAAATTAACTTAAAAAAATGAAGACAAAATGAAAATGGATGTGGCTATAAAAGCACAAGATAAAATCTGGCAGTGATGTTCTGTGTCTTGACTCTTAATGTCAATACTCTGGTATTTTACTACAGTTTTGAAGGACATGCCATCGTGGAAAACTGGGTAAAGGTTACCCAGGATCTCTCTATATCTTATTACTGCATGTGAATCTACAGTTATCTCAAAATACAAATTTAGTTAAAAAAATAAAGTGCTCAACCTTTGTCTCTTCCACCAAACCAATGTTCTATGAAGGACTTGAAAGGGCGGGCCTACGCCGGCCAACTCCATCTTGTTCTGTGTCCTTCTCCTTGACCACGCCTCCTTCCCTTGAGTAACCACCCCCCTCACCTGCCTAACAGGACTCGGACCCTTCCCCAGCCAATCGGCTAAGGCCACAGCCATTATCTCACCAACTGCCCCTAGGCCCCAATAAAACATTTGTCCTTTTGAAACTTGCTCTCTTTCCCCTGTATGTCACCGCTGCGTCGGTGCAGGTAGGGGATTGAGCTCGAGCTAGCTCGAATAAAGGCTCTTTTGCTTTTACATCGGACTCGACTCCCTGGCGGTATTTGGGGATCACGAATTCTGGGCATAACAGACTCTGTCTTCCTTTATGCTATAATACCAGTACACTGCTGGGAATGTAGCTGCTAGAAAGAATTTGTCAAATGAACCTCTACATTATACCATCATTTTTGTTTGCGTAAAAAATTTGAGGAAAAAAAAATTGAGGGATAAATTATCAAAGTCTTGACAGAAAAACAAGTGAGAAAACACGTGAACAGATAATTCACACACATGCATGTATACAGAGATATAAAAATGGCTCTTAGCATTCCAAAAATATTCAAAGTTACAGATAGATAAATGCAAAATAAAACAACACTGACACCTTGAAATGATGATTGGGGGAAATGAAAAAGGATGACAATATAGCCTATTTATGTGGCTGTTAAGAATTAGGACCTTCTTAATAAAAAAAAACGTTGAAAAAAAAAATTTTTAGGGGCGCCTGGGTGGCGCAGTCAGTTAAGCGTCCGACTTCAGCCAGGTCACGATCTCGCGGTCCGTGAGTTCGAGCCCCACGTCGGGCTCTGGGCTGATGGCTCAGAGCCTGGAGCCTGTTTCCGATTCTGTGTCTCCCTCTCTCTCTGCCCCTCCCCCGTTCATGCTCTGTCTCTCTCTGTCCCAAAAATAAAATAAAAAAAAAAAACGTTGAAAAGAAGAATTAGGACCTTCTGTATATTGCTGATAGAAATGTAAGCAAGA
Organism: Prionailurus bengalensis; assembly: GCF_016509475.1. Taxonomy (NCBI): domain Eukaryota; kingdom Metazoa; phylum Chordata; class Mammalia; order Carnivora; family Felidae; genus Prionailurus; species Prionailurus bengalensis. The sequence goes on along the minus strand of NC_057354.1, from coordinate 53,011,135 downwards.
AGAACCATTGTGGAGAAGAATTTGCCAATACGTAACAAAACTATAAGTGCATTTATGTTTTGATCCATTACATTTAAGTTTTGATATGACTTCAGGCAATTTACACTAAAGATACACCTTCAACAGTGTGAAAATATACATTTACAAAGCTATTCATTGTGGCAGTGATTTTACCCGCAAATGTATGAATATTGTATGAATGTATGAATGTATTGAATACTCAATTAATATTCATACATTGAAGAACAGTTCAATCGATAATGATGCAGCTACAAAATGGAGTACTCTGCAACTGTAAAAAACAAAAACAAAAACAAAAACAAAAAGATGTGGAAGACCTCTATGATTTCTTTGATGTACTAGTAAATGAAAACAGAGAACTCTGAAAGAGTACCGGTATTGTAGTTCCTTTTCATGTAAGAAAGGAGGGGATATATGAAAACTTACATATGTCTCTTCATTTTGTGTAAAAGAACTGCAGGAAGTATGGATCAGAAATTAATGAGATTGGTTACCTGCAGAGAGGGAACAGAATAGGGGGTTAGTGACATTTCTCTCCGTACATCTTTTTCTAATAGCTTTGGCTTTTAGAATGATGGTAATGTTTTACATACAATCAAAATGATAAGGTGAATTTAACCAGGATGTGGATGGAACCCAAATTGAATACCAGATGTAACAAATGAATCTGTTTTACAAATAAATTACATAATTACATAATCACAATGAAAGGGGGTGGGAAGGAAAAGAACTTACCTTAAATAACTATGAAAAAAAAAGTAGTTCAATAGTGTACTCTAAAGCTTATGACAAAAAGAACTGTACACAAATATTTTAATCTAGTTAATCTTTCTCAAAGCGTTAGTTTTACATTTATTCTAAGTATTGAAAAAAATGTGCAAATACATTATGGGTAATAAAAAACAGGTATCTCACTGTTGCAGAAAGACGTCACAATACTGAAATACTGAATTGTAAAAAAGTTTCAAATACTGAAAGGAGGAAAGCTGTAATGAAACTGTGGTGTTGGAATAGAATCAGAGTTAGCAATATGAATTTATGGTTTTAATATATATGCATATATATCCAAACAGAAATAGAGATGTATGTATATGTGTTTGTGTTAGAAAAACTACATACATTTCCTAGTTATTTCTACTGGGAAGGCCTAGATGCAATGATATTCTAATACAGCAAAAAAATATATCTATCACTCAAGTCTTAGTTTCTAACTATGATTCTCTGATCAAAGAAACCAGAGCTCCTTGTAGAAATGACTGGGTCTGGAACTGGGAAAAGTAAAATACAAAATGAGCCCAAACATTATGTGTACTTTAAAGTAAGGAAATGCTCAACAAAGATCAGAGCATATTGAAAGGATACAGAAACAACTTGAAGAAATTCTCATCGGCAAAATCTGGAATAATCTGAGCCACAAAATAAATAGTGATTGTATTGTGTTATATCTATAGATAGAATAAATATCCTTGACTGTATTACTGATATAAGTCAACATTCAAATACATACTTAAGGAAGAAGGAGAGCTCTGCCTAACAGTAGAATGATAATACATAAATGTAAAAGGATTAAAAAAAAACAGGAAAACTACCATTACACCAGTACACAGTAATAACTACTGTAGGCAAAAGTCATCAATGAATACTAACATAAGTAGGTAAATATATGATGAGAAAAAGAGTATTTGACTAGCCTCAGAGTGTTACCTCCAGAGTATTGATTCATTGAAAAGGGAAAGATGGTAACTTTATAGTGGAGAAACCCTGAAAATATTACCTTAACCAAGTGATGAAAATTAATATCATCAGTAAAGGCACATATCTACATCCTGCCCCCTTGATGATGCGCTGAGAAGAGAACATCTTTTCTGATATATTCTTGCTAAAAATGTATAACTTGAACCTAATCATGAGAAAACATCAGACATAGTCAAATTGAGTGACATTCTACAAAATAGCTTATCAGTACACTACAAAAGTAGATTATCATAAAAGAAAAACATGAAAACAAACACAGATTTTTGGAGATCAAGGAATTGTGGCAATTATATACAATGTGAAATCATCCTCAATTGGGTCCTAGCCCAGAAAAAAGGACACTACTGGAACAACTAGTAACTTATGAGGTTCTGTAGATTACTTAGTAGTATCAGTGTTAATTCCTTCCTAGTTTCCATATTTGTGCTATGGTTATCCAAGATGTTAACATTAGGGGAAGCTGGAGGAAAGTTATATGGAAATTCTCCACTATTTCTGCAAGTCTAAAATTATTATTTTAAAGGAGTACATTAAAAACAAATAATTTGAGGGGCAGCTGAGTGGCTCAGCCAGTTAAGCATCCAACTTTGGCTTAGGTCATGATCTCGCTTGTGAGAGCATGTTTGTGACCCCGAGTCCCACGATAGGCTCTGTGCTGACAGCTCAGAGCCTGGAGCTTGCTTTGAATTCTGCGTCTCCCTCTTTCTCTGTCCCTCCACTCCTCATTCTCTGTCTCTGTCTCTCAAACTAAATAAACATTAAAATAAATTTAAAAAATAAAAATAAAAACAAATAATTTAAATGAAAATGGCACATTAAACAATCCCAGCTAGATAAAATAACCCAGGGCAAGTATTAGATTAAGTTTGTGGCCTTCCCATTCAAGCCCTATTCTTAAAGGATTTAATAAATAATTTAAATAATTTAATTTATAATTTAAAGTAAGGTAGGGGGAAACACACAAGTAATTATATTTTTAAATATATATATGTTTATAAAATGAATAGAAATTATATTATAAATATAAATATAAAGATGTGATTGTTGACATATAGAACTGACAGGATGTAGGGGCTCCTGGGTGGCTCAGTCGGTTAAGCGTCTGACTTTGGCTCAGGTCATGATCTCATGGTTCATGGGTTTCAGCCCCATTTCGGATTCTGTGCTGACAGCTTGCTTAGAGCCTGGAGCTTGCTTTGCATTCTGTGTCTCCTTCTCTCTCTCTCTTCTGCCCCTCCCCCACTCACGCTGTGTTTCTCTCTGCTTCTCAAAAATAAATAAATGTAGAGTTTTGAGGCGGCAAGATGGCGGCTTAGGAGGACGCTGGGCTCACCGCACGTCCTGCTGATCACTTAGATTCCATCTACACCTGCCTAAATAACCCAGAAAACCGCCAGAGGATTAGCAGAACAGAGTCGCCGGAGCCAAACGCAGACGAGAGGCCCACGGAAGAGGGTAGGAAGGGCGGCGAGGCGGTGCGCGCTCCACGGACTGGCGGGAGGGAGCCGGGGTGGAGGGGCGGCTCGCCGGCCAAGCAGAGCCCCCGAGTCGGGCTTGCAAAAGCGGAGGGGCCGGGCGGACTGTGTTCCGACAGCAAGCGCGACTTAGCGTCTGGGAGGTCATAAATTAACAGCTCTGCTCGGAAAGCGGGAAGGCTGGAGGACAAAGGGAGGGAGAGCTGCTGAGCCCCCTGACAACAGAGCTCAGTTTGGTGGGGAACAAAGGCGCTCACCAGCGCCATTTCCCCCGCCCATCCCCCAGCCGAAATCCCAAAGGGAACCGGTTCCTGCCAGGGAACTTGCTCGCTCCGCGCAAACACCCAACTCTGCGCTTCTGCGGAGCCAAACCTCCGGCAGCGGATCTGACTCCCTCCCGCTGCCACAGGGCCCCTCCTGAAATGGATCACCTAAGGAGAAGCAATCTAAGCCTGCCCCTCCTGCCCCCGAGCACCTTGCCTACCCACCCCAGCTAATACGCCAGATCCCCAGCATCACAAGCCTGGCAGGGTGCAAGTAGCCCAGACGAGCCACACCACCCCACAGTGAATCCCGCCCCTAGGAGAGGGGAAGAGAAGGCACACACCAGTCTGACTGTGGCCCCAGCGGTGGGCTGGGGGCAGACATCAGGTCTGACTGCGGCCCCGCCCACCAACTCCAGGTATACACCACAGCACAGGGGAAGTGCCCTGCAGGTCCTCACCACGCCAGGGACTATCCAAAATGACCAAGCGGAAGAACTCCCCTCAGAAGAATCTCCAGGAAATAACAACAGCTAATGAGCTGATCAAAAAGGATTTAAATAATATAACAGAAAGTGAATTTAGAATAATAGTCATAAAATTAATCGCTGGGCTTGAAAACAGTATACAGGACAGCAGAGAATCTCTTGCTACAGAGATCAAGGGACTAAGGAACAGTCACGAGGAGCTGAAAAACGCTTTAAACGAAATGCATAACAAAATGGAAACCACCACAGCTCGGCTTGAAGAGGCAGAGGAGAGAATAGGTGAACTAGAAGATAAAGTTATGGAAAAAGAGGAAGCTGAGAAAAAGAGAGATAAAAAAATCCAGGAGTATGAGGGGAAAATTAGAGAATTAAGTGATACACTAAAAAGAAATAATATACGCATAATTGGTATCCCAGAGGAGGAAGAGAGAGGGAAAGGTGCTGAAGGGGTACTTGAAGAAATCATAGCTGAGAACTTCCCTGAACTGGGGAAGGAAAAAGGCATTGAAATCCAAGAGGCACAGAGAACTCCCTTCAGACGTAACTTGAATCGATCTTCTGCACGACATATCATAGTGAAACTGGCAAAATACAAGGATCAAGAGAAAATTCTGAAAGCAGCAAGGGGTAAACGTGCCCTCACAAATAAAGGGAGACCTATAAGACTCGTGACTGATCTCTCTTTTGAAACTTGGCAGGCCAGAAAGAATTGGCAAGAGATTTTCAGGGTGCTAGACAGAAAAAATATGCAGCCAAGAATCCTTTATCCAGCAAGTCTGTCATTTAGAATAGAAGGAGAGATAAAGGTCTTCCCAAACAAACAAAAACTGAAGGAATTTGTCACCACTAAACCAGCCCTACAAGAGATCCTAAGGGGGACCCTGTGAGACAAAGTCCCAGAGACATCACTATAAGCATAAAACATACAGACATCACAATGACTCTAAACCCGTATCTTTCTATAATAACACTGAATGTAAATGGATTAAATGCGCCAACCAAAAGACATAGGGTATCAGAATGGATAAAAAAACAAGACCCATCTATTTGCTGTCTACAAGAGACTCATTTTAGACCTGAGGACACCTTTAGATTGAGAGTGAGGGGATGGAGAACTATTTATCATGCGACTGGAAGCCAAAAGAAAGCTGGAGTAGCCATACTTATATCAGACAAACTAGACTTTAAATTAAAGGCTGTAACAAGAGATGAAGAAGGACATTATATAATAGTTACAGGGTCTATCCATCAGGAAGAGCTAACAATTATCAATGTCTATGCACCGAATACCGGAGCCCCCAAATATATAAAACAATTACTCATAAACATAAGCAACCTTATTGATAAGAATGTGGTCATTGCAGGGGACTTTAATACACCACTTACAGAAATGGATAGATCATCTAGACACACGGTCAATAAAGAAACAAGGGCCCTGAATGAGACATTGGATGAGATGGACTTGACAGATATATTTAGAACTCTGCATCCCAAAGCAACAGAATATACTTTCTTCTCGAGTGCACATGGAACATTCTCCAAGATAGATCATATACTGGGTCACAAAACAGCCCTTCATAAGTTTACAAGAATTGAAATTATACCATGCTTACTTTCAGACCACAATGCCATGAAGCTTGAAATCAACCACAGGAAAAAGTCTGGAAAACCTCCAAAAGCATGGAGGTTAAAGAACACCCTACTAACGAATGAGTGGGTCAACCAGGCAATTAGAGAAGAAATTAAAAAATATATGGAAACAAACGAAAATGAAAATACAACAATCCAAACGCTTTGGGACGCAGCAAAGGCAGTCCTGAGAGGAAAATACATTGCAATCCAGGCCTATCTCAAGAAACAAGAAAAATCCCAAATACAAAATCTAACAGCACACCTAAAGGAACTAGAAGCAGAACAGCAAAGGCAGCCTAAGCCCAGCAGAAGAAGAGAAATAATAAAGATCAGAGCAGAAATAAACAATATAGAAACTAAAAAAACTGTAGAGCAGATCAACGAAACCAAGAGTTGGTTTTTTGAAAAAATAAACAAAATTGACAAACCTCTAGCCAGGCTTCTCAAAAAGAAAAGGGAGATGACCCAAATAGATAAAATCATGAATGAAAATGGAATGATTACAACCAATCCCTCAGAGATACAAACAATTATCAGGGAATACTATGAAAACTTATATGCCAACAAATTGGACAACCTGGAAGAAATGGATGAATTCCTGAACACCCACACGCTTCCAAAACTCAATCAGGAGGAAATAGAAAGCTTGAACAGACCCATAACCAGCGAAGAAATTGAATCGGTTATCAAAAATCTCCCAACAAATAAGAGTCCAGGACCAGATGGCTTCCCAGGGGAGTTCTACCAGACGTTTAAAGCAGAGATAATACCTATCCTTCTCAAGCTATTCCAAGAAATAGAAAGGGAAGGAAAACTTCCAGACTCATTCTATGAAGCCAGTATTACTTTGATTCCTAAACCAGACAGAGACCCAGTAAAAAAAGAGAACTACAGGCCAATATCCCTGATGAATATGGATGCAAAAATTCTCAATAAGATACTAGCAAATCGAATTCAACGGCATATAAAAAGAATTATTCACCATGATCAAGTGGGATTCATTCCTGGGATGCAGGGCTGGTTCAACATTCGCAAATCAATCAACGTGATACATCACATTAACAAAAAAAGAGAGAAGAACCATATGATCCTGTCAATCGATGCAGAAAAGGCCTTTGACGAAATCCAGCACCCTTTCTTAATAAAAACCCTTGAGAAAGTCGGGATAGAAGGAACATACTTAAAGATCATAAAAGCCATTTATGAAAAGCCCACAGCTAACATCATCCTCAACGGGGAAAAACTGAAAGCTTTTTCCCTGAGATCAGGAACACGACAAGGATGCCCACTCTCACCGCTGCTGTTTAACATAGTGCTGGAAGTTCTAGCATCAGCAATCAGACAACAAAAGGAAATCAAAGGCATCAAAATTGGCAAAGATGAAGTCAAGCTTTCGCTTTTTGCAGATGACATGATATTATACATGGAAAATCCGATAGACTCCACCAAAAGTCTGCTAGAACTGATACAGGAATTCAGCAAAGTTGCAGGATACAAAATCAATGTACAGAAATCAGTTGCATTCTTATACACTAACAATGAAGCAACAGAAAGACAAATAAAGAAACTGATCCCATTCACAATTGCACCAAGAAGCATAAAATACCTAGGAATAAATCTAACCAAAGATGTAAAGGATCTGTATGCTGAAAACTATAGAAAGCTTCTGAAGGAAATTGAAGAAGATTTAAAGAAATGGAAAGACATTCCCTGCTCATGGATTGGAAAAATAAATATAGTCAAAATGTCAATACTACCCAAAGCTATCTACACATTCAATGCAATCCCAATCAAAATTGCACCAGCATTCTTCTCGAAACTAGAACAAGCAATCCTAAAATTCATATGGAACCACAAAAGGCCCTGAATAGCCAAAGGAATTTTGAAGAAGAAGACCAAAGCAGGAGGCATCACAATCCCAGACTTTAGCCTCTACTACAAAGCTGTCATCATCAAGACAGCATGGTAATGGCACCAAAACAGACACATAGACCAATGGAATAGAATAGAAACCCCAGAACTAGACCCACAAACGTATGGCCAACTCATCTTTGACAAAGCAGGAAAGAACATCCAATGCAAAAAAGACAGTCTCTTTAACAAATGGTGCTGGGAGAACTGGACAGCAACATGCAGAAGGTTGAAACTAGACCACTTTCTCACACCATTCACAAAAATAAACTCAAAATGGATAAAGGACCTAAATGTGAGACAGGAAACCATCAAAACCTTAGAGGAGAAAGCAGGAAAAGACCTCTCTGACATCAGCCGTAGCAATCTCTTACTCGACACATCCCCAAAGGCAAGGGAATTAAAAGCAAAAGTGAATTACTGGGACCTTATGAGGATAAAAAGCTTCTGCACAGCAAAGGAAACAACCAACAAAACTAAAAGGCAACCAACGGAATGGGAAAAGATATTCGCAAATGACATATCGGACAAAGGGCTAGTATCCAAAATCTATAAAGAGCTCACCAAACTCCACACCCCAAAAACAAATAACCCAGTGAAGAAATGGGCAGAAAACATGAATAGACACTTCTCTAAAGAAGACATCCGGATGGCCAACAGGCACATGAAAAGATGTTCAGCGTCGCTCCTTATCAGGGAAATACAAATCAAAACCACACTCAGGTATCACCTCACGCCAGTCAGAGTGGCCAAAATGAACAAATCAGGAGACTATAGATGCTGGAGAGGATGTGGAGAAACGGGAACCCTCTTGCACTGTTGGTGGGAATGCAAATTGGTGCAGCCGCTCTGGAAAGCAGTGTGGAGGTTCCTCAGAAAATTAAAAATAGACCTACCCTATGACCCAGCAATAGCACTGCTAGGAATTTATCCAAGGGATACAGGAGCACTGATGCATAGGGCCACTTGTACCCCAATGTTCATAGCAGCACTGTCAACAATAGCCAAATTATGGAAAGAGCCTAAATGTCCATCAACTGATGAATGGATAAAGAAATTGTGGTTTATATACACAATGGAATATTACATGGCAATGAGAAAAAATGAAATATGGCCTTTTGTAGCAACGTGGATGGAACTCGAGAGTGTGATGCTAAGTGAAATAAGCCATACAGAGAAAGACAGATACCATATGGTCTCACTCTTATGTGGATCCTGAGAAACTTACCAGGAACCCATGGGGGAGGGGAAGGAAAAAAAAAAAAAAGAGGTTAGAATGGGAGAGAGCCAAAGCATAAGAGACTGTTAAAAACTGAGAACAAACTGAGGGTTGATGGGGGGTGGGAGGGAGGAGAGGGTGGGTGATGGGTATTGAGGAGGGCACCTTTTGGGATGAGCACTGGGTGTTGTATGGAAACCAATTTGTCAATAAATTTCAGAAAAAAAAAAACAAAAACAAACAAAAACAAAAAAATAAATAAAATAAATAAATAAATGTAAAAAAAAATTTTAAAAAGAACTGACAGGATGCAATTACACTGTACACCTTCTACATTTTTTAGGGAAATGTGTTGCCAGAGAAAGCATAAGTCTGAACTAAAAAAAGCCTATTATTACAGGTTACAGAAATCTATGTGAACTAACAGAGGGGCCGCTAATGCTATGCAAGACCCAAGTAAACCATAGACCCACTTCAGATGTAGCCAAAGAAGGTGATAGAAAACAAAATCAAAGGCAGAGCCAAAAACTATGTGGAACATTCTTCCCAGAGAGAAGAATCAGGGCTTATCTGTCCTCCTTTGTGCCCACCCTTTCTCCAAATTGTTCATCAATGCCCTGAACATTCATGGTGGCTCCTTGAGAAGTGACTTAGAAACTGTTTTATAATAAACACACCGAACATGCCAGAAGAATCAATAATCATAAAATATCAGTGGCTTCACACAATAAAGGTTTGCTTCTTGCCCATCTCACACAACAGTGTGCATGTTACAGGTGCATGTTACAGGTGGGCTCCCCTCCACCACATATCCTAGGGCTGCAGAATCTTCTACTGGATCCTCTGCATCTGTCTAGGAGTGGAAGAGAATGTGTGGAGGGTCCCAAAAGAGGTTTGAATGAATCAAGTTAGAAAATGGTAAAGGAGACCTCTCCAGTATAACACTGAGCAGAACTCATGGATATACCTACCTGTAAGAAAAACTGAAAGGGCCATCTAAATGCCCTGGTTGGTGAGCTTCTACCTGTCTCTCTCTCACACACAGATGCAAGGGGTTTCCCATCCAGTCTTCCTTTCCTGATGTTATTTACTTAAAAACTAAAATGCAACTTTTTTCACTCAAAATTATATTTTTGAAATATATTTCTATTAGTACACACATCTGGTTCATTCATGTAAACTATTAGAAAACATTTCATGGTATGAATACACTACAGTTTAAGTTACCAATGCTTTATAGGTGAGTATACTGGTTATTTTCAATTTGTAGCTATTACAGCAAGGCTGTGATGAACATCTTCTCTATGTCTCTGTGCACCCACATAGGAGCATTTCATTTATATAAGTGAATGTACACACAAGAACTACATATGTACACTACATAATGTGTATGATTGCATACATATATATTTCAAACATGCATGCTAATCTCATATATTTATTTCTTAATAGCACTTTGAGTAGAAAGAAAGTGATAAAGGACAGATATAAGGTGGAAGCTTAAGCTAGAATTTTTTAATTGCATTTCTTTAAAAATACTAAACAAAAAATGCCATAATGTTAGCATACGTTCAATGAGTGGTGGGTAACTGAGTATCTATTATTGCCATCATGTTTAAAACATTTGCTCATTAGAAACCAATGCTGCTATCTGAATTTTAATCATTGCTAACCCTTTGCAATCTCATGATTTCCTCTCAGCCCCAGCCACCATCCCTGTCTTCACCAAACTTCAAGGTGCATATTTCATATTTCATTTGCAAATTCACATTGCAGCCTCTTGCTTGACCTTCAAAGCCAGCAAGACAGGCCAGAAGGAGTTCAGAGAGCTATTAACCAGCCAGGTCTTTAAATCTTGTGCCAGAAAACAAGCTTATAGGAGACATTTCCTAGCTCCTTTTTGATGCACACAGCTGGAACACACAAATTGAAATGTGCCAGGATTTGGTTAATTGGGGGCACAACAGGTATAATTTAATTGTGTACTCAATTTTACAGCTTCTATTTTTAGAAGGCAAAAAAATAAATAAATATGAGCAAAGATGCAGAGTAAACATCCTGTGATAATTTTATACTATCATTTAATTATGAGCCTTTCAGTACAGCTTTCTCTTTGTCAGCCTTGAAACCCTGAATTTCATTATGGCAGCAACAAGAGTTTTCTTTTCTTTTTAATTAAGTTTACTTTTCGATTTGGAGCTGATCACACTGACAGATGCTTTAATTCACTTGGAGGTCCACATTTCACTTTGCATTTATCTTCTTGCTTCTGAGAACTCGTACATAAGAAAATTGTCAAGGGATAGATGGGCCCTACAAAAATGCTTAGGAGAATACCAATGAATTAGATTTGATTGGAAAATATTTGCCTTCAGGCCCCAGCCTCTCTTCCCCCATAGACCAACAGTAGATTATCCTTAACAGGCTAACCCATCACTGTCACTGATTTTTTTCTAGTGCCATATATTATATTAGAATACCTATATACATTTCCAGAAATCCTTATAACAACCCTGCCTAGTGGATATTAATGTTTCCATTTTACAGATGAGGACATGGAGGCTAATGAATACATAAGCTGCCCACCTAGTATGCAGCAGAAACAGTATGGAAACACAGGTCTGTCTGACTCTAAACCTGTCATGCCCACTCCACACATAATATAGACTGTTTTAGAGGAAGTAGAAATAAACTTATTGTACAACTAAGACAAGATAACTAATGAATACAGCAAATACAGGATTAAATCTGTTCCAACCTATGTTGAGCTTCCCAAAATTAATATGTAATCACCTTCACGTTAGGTAATTTCAGCATACCAAGTTAACAAGCGATTTTTAAATATGTCCTGTGGCATATCAAAATTGGTTATTTCCTACAAAGTAGAATTTCAGGGGTACAAACCTTATCCCTCCTTATCTTTGCAGAACTGATTCATTATAACAAGGAAGAAAGCCCTTCTTTCTACAATGACAGACATGTGCAAACAATTTGGGGAGAAGTAATGCAAATCATCTAACAACTGATCTCATAACCAGGTTTTAGCACAGGTGGTTGCGAGAGCAAAATAGTGCCCTCTCTTTTTGGAAGGAAGAAAACAAAATGTAGCATCCTGACACTTCATCCTCCACCTAAGAAGACTTTCAGATTTTTCTTTTACATTAAGGTAAACATCTCAAAGATAAGCACAGATTTATCATTTAGTGTCTCCAAATTCCACCATAAAAGTCCGTACAAAGAGTTAAAAGAACTTTGATATCTGATGGAAGGACACAGAGAGAATGTGCATATGTGTGCATGTGTGTGCATCTGTATATATGTACAGTCTTTTTTTAATATTTATTTATTTTGAGACAGAGAGAGAGAGAGCATGAGCAGAGGAGGGGCAGAGAGAGATGGAGAGAGAGAATCCTAAGAAGGTTCGCTGCTGTCAGCACAGTACCTGATGCAGGGTTCAATCTCACGAATGGGGAGATCATGACCTGAGCCAAAATCAAGAGTCAGACTCTTAACAATCTGAGCCACCCAAATTCTCCAAGTCTTTATTGAACCTTTGAAGTCAGTAAATGTCAACAATCTTACCTCTGTGGAGAGAAGTCTGCAGACTCCAGGTGTCTTTTCACTAGAATATGGCATCAACCCATCTGGTTCAATATCCATCTCCATTCTCCTTCTGTCTTTATCCACGTACATAGAGGCAAGATAACACCAATCACTGAGATGCTCCACAGGTCACCAAATGAGGAAAAACTAGATCCCTCACACCTTCTTTGCTGAAAGAATATACAAATATACAGGGTGAGCCTCTATCTTACAGAGAAAACATGAAAAAAAAACATGATGAAATGCTTCTATCTGGTCCAGTCCATGATAGGTAGTGTGAGAAATCTCTCCTTTCTATCCTACTACTAAGACATGTTTTTAAAATAACAAAATGTATAAAATAACATGTCCTGAGGATCCTCCCACAGTGTATCTCAGATTCCTTTCTTGCCCCACGAACAACATCTCTGTCTGTCTGTCTATCTTCTTGTCATTGAACCACACAGGTGTAACCCTACAGCATCTCCCCTTGGGGTACTGTGCCTCTCCTGCTTTTTGCCCACAGACTTTTCTGCCTTTATGTGCATTTCCTCCAAGAACCCCCTCGGTTGTAATGACAAAGTTCAAACTGGAAGGCCCAGGGTGCTAACAACCCATGCACTTACCCTTCACCGAAGGAAGATGGAAGCTAGTACATGAGTGCTCCCCTCTTCTATCCCTGTTGTTTTCTGACAGATGCAGTATTCATAGCTCTCCAGAAAGACCCCAGAGAAATAAAACCCCCACTGCTGACAGACCACAGTGATCAGTTCCACAATGTGTACTTGCAGCAACTTTCTCTCTTCTCCTGTTTCACATCCCAGTACCCCATTCTTGTGCTTTCTGGATCAAGTTCAAGCATGGAAACAAAGCACCAGCATGGAAATTGTCATGTTGGGCTCAGCTTTTTCTGGAAAACTAATCAAGGACACCTCTGATATTGGACATTTCATGAGTTCTCATTGCTCATGTTTTTCAATTTTGTTTTGTTTTGTTTTGTTTTGAAAGTTGAAGTGTCTTTTACAATAAGATCCAGTGGTCATAACTGGCCAATTCTACTCTACTGAAAAGTTGGTGATTGCAACGACTTGAAGCTTCTTGCCTCCTAACCTGAAGGTAATTGTAAACATTTAACAATTCCCAGTTGAACTTTGCCATATGTTTAATGCCTTTGAACTGATGCCAGAAGAAAGCTTTTCAAGGTGAATTTTCTCCTCTATGTGCACCTACATTTGCAACTCTAATATTGTGTTGCTGGGATTTTCTCTCCACTATACATTTAAAAATGACGTAACCATATGCCCACCCAGGCTCCAAATGCACAACTTCACATTAGAAACTCAGATGTTTGGGTTGCATGTGTACACATTTTTCCTTGTGCCAGGCCATAGAATGCCCACTGGCAAACCCATCCCCTGATGGCACCAGAGAAGTGATTAATATGTGTTATTTCTACAATTAGGATTTAATGTTCCCTTAAGTGATTTACTGTTAGTTCTGGATGAGTTACTTTTGTTTTTATACTTTCTCATTACTGATTTGTATTTTTGCCAGCCTCCTTTAAAGGAATGTGAAACAGAGCTGCCATACAGCAAATTATTGGTAGACATTATTCAAATAATATCGTGGTGTGTATATGTTAATTTACAGATGGGAGGACAAAGATTCATGAGGTAATTTTCATTGCATCACCAAAATATCCTTGAATATTTGCAAAGCCAAATTCCTTTACTTAGCTAGAGAGCCCTCCTAAAGAATAGGCTCCAACACTTGTGTGTATTCCCTTTGAGTTTTGTTGGGTACTTCTTGACTTTTTAAATGGTCCATTATGGCGTATGCATAGGATACATTATTCCTAAAAGTAAAATGGGTACATTGTCACCTATTTCTTTAATGCTTCACCATGGAGATGTAAAGTTTGCCTAACTGAGAAGTTCAACATGTTGCCTCTGTCCTTGGAATCATCATTTCTAACGTAAAACTTTGCACTTGCATCATTATACTTTATAAAAATGAAAGAAATGGATTTTAATACAACTACCTTCTATAATAGATAGATAAAGAGTTTTTGCCAGCCTAGAAATGTGTGCCTTATCTATATTTACAGATTAATTTAAGCAAGTCAATCCTTACTCTGCTTTGGAGGGTCACCAATTCTCTGCTCTTCAAAGTCTATAAAATAAAGGATAACTTGAGAAAAATATGCCAATCTGAAATTCAACACAAAATGATTCATAAATGTCATGGCTTTTCTTATCATCTGGCATTAGGTATTCTTGACTATACATGGCAGGGAATCCCAGGACTTGTTATCATATTCAAAAGTCCCAGGATAAGGTATGCCAAAATATTATTTATATAGAAATTCACTAATGGCTGTGATGTGAAGATGGATCTTCTAGTTATTGATCTATGTGCTTTATCTCAAGGCAATTGCCACCATATTGGACTAGTAGACAAGAATAAACAGTATGGATAAGATAGACTGTTACCTAGAAATACAATTTTAACAATAGGACTTGCTTCAAGCCAGAAGTTCCTATGACACTGTACAAAGAAGGCAAAGAGAACCTAAACTCTTAAACAGAACCAGCACCCATACCCAGAGGATTAAGATCTGGTATACAACAGCAGGAGACTTTAGGAAGAGCTTCTATAAAGTGGTCATGTTCAATGTCAGTGTCATGTCAGGCTAGTGTCTCCCATATAAAATGACAGGAAAAAGAATCCAGTTTATACAAGAACTGTAGAGGCAAAAGCCAAGTACAATGTCTAGATCTTAGCCAATTGAGTCAAAAAAGTTTCCAAATCTAGAGATAGATAAGAGTTTAATCAGAAAACCAGAAGAGAAGTCAAGTAACAGCAAAAGAGTAGGGCCATCAGAAGACTGAAGCTTGCTACATAGACACATCAGAATGCAACAAGAAGGTAAAACAATCAGGTTCAGAGCCCACATACACATTGGTCCAACTTTTCTCAAACACTGTCACCCTTTGCAAGTAATATCAGGAAATCAACTTGGGACTGAGTTTGCTTGGGAGAATCTTTCCATGAGCTCTAGAGGTGAGTTTATAAAGAAGTCAATAAAATTTAAGCTTCAATTGCATGAGCTACTTCCAAGGCCCTATACATATTGTTTAATGTATAATTTTTTTCATAAAAAGTCCCTAAATAAGGGACTTATTCAGGCCTTGCAAAACCTTGATCCACCTCTGCTGAGACCTTATGTAAAGCTTGAGTCTGCAGTTTTCAGGATTATCAGACCATTCACGACCCTCCATGAGATCGATTTTGCACATAAGACTTTCATATGGAAGCCTTAACTTTTACAGCATACAGGGACTCTAAAGCCTGACAGGAGAAGAGATGGTTTATAGTACTCATAATCATAGCCCTAAATATTTATCTCAGTTTGTCAATCCAACATAAAGAAGTTATGAAGACATTTGCAAGGTATTTTCCAAATGAGAGACACTTTTTAAAAGGAAGACAGTGCAATGTTATATGTAAATCGGTGTTGAAATGTGTCACTCAAAGCCTAAAAAGTAACCAACTGCTATAACTTAAAACAAGGTAAATATTCCTCAACATCCCATCAAGTACACTGCCCTAGAACTGTTGCATATGCCTTAAAGATTTAGTTAAGTGTGTCAATCCTACTAAAGACTAATAGGCACATAATATGATGGAGTAAACATAGATTGACAAATTATCTGTCCTTAATATCCAATGGGGTGATCAGTAAAAAACAAGAAGAAAGCAAAACAGTAAAAGTATTAACAAAAACAAAAAACTCATTAGCAGCAACAAGAAAGGAAGTTAGATATAACCCCATACTATCATTTTTAAAAGTTGTAACCAAAGGGGGTGCCTGGGTGGCTCAGTTGGTTGAGTGTCCGACTTCAGCTCAGGTCATGATCTCACAGTTCCTGGGTTCAAGCCCTGTGTCAGGCTCTGGGCTGACAGCTCAGAGCCTGGAGCCTGCTTCAGATTCTGTGTCTCCCTCTCTCTCTGCCCCTCCCCCACTCATTCTCTCTCTCTCTCTCTCTCTCTCTCTCTGCCACTCAAAAATAAAGAAACATGATTAAAAAAGAATTAAATAAAAAGTTGTAATCAAAGAAAGAAGATTCCAGAATGACTCTGGGAAGACTGGAGATTCTCCCCTTCCCTCCCAAAACCTCCCAGAAGCAGAATAAGGAAAGAAACTGATATGACAAAAACACACTGGGAAACTGCATTAATATCCCTCAATCCACGAAAAAAAATGGACTGAACTGGTAAGTAGAATTACAGGTAAATTATCAGTGAAACCCTTAAAAATAGACATCTCTGTAATCTCAATCCTGTCAGAAAAACATTATCCCGTCTCAGGGAAAGAAGAGCAAGAACATCCAAGAAGAAAGGTGCATACAGCCCAGTTGAGCTCTCCTGGGCTCCTACCCTATCACGTTATAGAGGAGCAAATAGAGCCCAAGGAAACAATCTCCAAGTTACAATGTGGAGTGGAAGGAAAACAAGCTTGGACAGAGTGTGAAGAGAAGTCGCCAATCCTGTATGTATCAAAGTAAATATTGTCTGAAAGAACATTATTGTCTAAAAGTATGAGCTAAAGAACCAAAGGAAACACATACCAACTATGCAAAAGCACTATAGAGGAAGGAAGGAAGGGAGAGAGGAAGGAAGGAAGGAGAGAGGGTGGGAACAGAGGGAGGGAGGAAGGAAGGGAGGGGAGAAGAAAGGAAAAAAGAAGAAAGAACAGAACAGAAGACACAAAAGACACAGGTAAAGAACCTCTGGAAGAGAAAATGTGATGAAGAATACACATAAAATTTACCATGAGTAAGTTACCACAGAAAATAACTTAGAATATAATTCAGTAAAATGTGATCTCAAAGACAAAAATGATAAAACCATCCCCCCAAAAAGAAAGATTTCAGAGATAAGGGTTCAAACTGAGGATGCAAGTGACATAAATATTGAGCTAACA
This sequence comes from Prionailurus bengalensis, assembly GCF_016509475.1. NCBI lineage: Eukaryota > Metazoa > Chordata > Mammalia > Carnivora > Felidae > Prionailurus > Prionailurus bengalensis. The sequence goes on along the minus strand of NC_057354.1, from coordinate 52,993,802 downwards.
CATACATGAGAAATAACAAGAAACAGAAAAGACATCTGAAAAATTGAATTTCTGATATAGGTGAAAGTCTTGAGATAATCATGGTAGATGCAGTGGGAAAAAGACAGCAATTACTGCAATTAGAGAGAAGATAATACAAACAGACAGTAAAGATGACCCAACTTGTATGTGGTAATTTTCCTGAAGGGAAGCCAACACATAAAACAAAAAAATTATTTAAATATGTAATAGCAGAAAATGTCCAGTCACTTAAATATCCGGTTGAAGTGATTTAATGTCAAGAACAATGAAAGAAGTTTTATGTATATTAATGCAAAATAAGGAGATGACAGTAATTTTGAGTAAGTATAAGGAAAGTGAATGCAAGAGGTGTAGAAAAAAATGAATACAGGCAAAATTTGTTTTGAAAGTAATGGTTTCATAAAATGTTGGAGAAATGCCAATACAGTTCCAAAGAAAAGGAACTTTACTAAGGAGATAGGAGTAATGGTCTTAGGCCAGTAGTTCTCAAAGAGTGGTCCATGGTCTTCTTGAAGGATCCCCAAAACTATTTCGGGGTGTCCTCAAGGTCCAAATCCTTTGTGTAATAGTACTGAGACAGGATTTTTCTCCCTTTCTCTGATGGTGCAAATTATGACATTTGTTTCCAGATAGAAAATAATGAGGGGGGGGGTCTACTTTAAAAAAGAAGAAAGAGGAGGCAGAAGAGGAGAAGAAGAAGAAGGATAGGAAGAGGAAAAAGAGGAGGATGAAGTAGAAGGGAGGAGAAGGAGAATGATCTAGATAGAGTTTCTGGAGACAATTGCAACATTAAAGAAAATAAATAAAACAGAGATATGGGGGGAAGGGAGGGGTTGGTATGACTTCCATAAAGGGGATGAAATTCTCCTATCCTCCAATGGATATTCTGAATACTGGATGAGGAGAGGATAAAAAAGAAGGAAAGAAGCAGAGACAGGAAGAGATGAAGGGAGCGGACTATAAGGTAACCTGCCCTCCATCTTATAGTTACTTGAATCCAGATCCCACTGTCCTCAGAGACCTCTTTTGATCACATTTGCACCAGTTTATAGCATATTACATTTTCTACCCATCAGCACTAAAGTTTCTAAATTTCACTTTTGGATCCAATACTTACGTGGTAAATTCATGGTATTTCTTTTATTCTGACAAGTCCACTGATGTTATTCTACCTAACACTGAAACTCTAATTATCTTTATGTATAGTTGGGATGTCAGAAAATCAGGAATGCAAAGCAAATTTTTCAAGTCACACAGCTAGTATGTAAGGAAAACCTTTCGAACACAGATATGTATGGCTCCAAAAACTCGCACCCTACAAATTATCTTCTTTTAATAAAAGAGCTGAATGTTTTCACAATCACATCTATTTTCTTGATGTAATCATCCTTGGTCCTCACATGATTTGAAGATTTCCTTTATTTGAATAAGTCTATAACTTTAATTCTATTGACCTATGGATACAGCTGGACTCTTGTGTTCAGTGGCAAAATCAAAACCTCCCTGTGAATCTAGAGAAGAAATACAAAATGCTTATTCATGGTGCTATTTGCCTCTGCTAATTCTACACTGGACATTTTAATTTAGAACAACCTCTTGATTCGCTTCTTCAGATAATCAAATTAAGTTGTGTGAATTTTCATATATATATTTTCACACTTGCATATTTTGCATTGTTTGTGGAAGAGGTGCCTGACATTCAAACCATTCAGAAGTCAACAGTATCCATCCACAGACAATGTCTTATTTCATTTTCAAAATATTGTTATTTCAGAAAGTGTTTATCATGCAAATTTTGTATTTTGTATATTGGTCCATCCTAGAATTATTTCCATGAATTCTCTAAATAATAAAAACTAATTTTTTCAATTGAAAATTAATTCTAGAATTGAAAATCATATCCAAAATTGTACTATATACCCAGTTAACTGGTATAATCTGTTGTCATTTCTTTCATGATAAATAATTAAGAAAACTTAACTAAGATTCCATATTGATTTTTTCAGCATTCTTTAAGGGGAATTTTTTTTCTTTTTCCTTTTTGATAAACACAAACATGTTTATTAAATGAGATGCATCTTTTAAAAATACAAAAGTGAAGCCTATATGAAGTTGTACATATAATTAGTCAGAATTTATTCTGATTTCTACCAAACCACACAAAATCTATTGAAGTTAATTAGGGTAGTCTAAATGGACATTCCAGAATATTTATGATTCCATTGCAAGATCTCTACTTTCTACTTTCAGAAGGAAGTGGGGAGGGATCAGGATGAGGGTGTCACACAAGCTAATTTTCAATATGTCTCAAGTCTTGTTCAGTCTAGGAAAAACACTGCCAAGGGTTACTGTTTAAGTACCATTTAAGTACTGTTTAAGTGTATTTTTCCTCTATCTCTCATGTCACCTTGCCTAGGCACTCAGGTGGGGTAGGCTATTCATCCCTCAATTGATGATGCCTGGCTCCTCACCTCCCACTTGAATAGACATCTCCTCAAAGAGTTACCAAGTCCATCTTGAAGTTCTGTGGCAAAGTCATAGTTTTGTAGGAGTTAATTAAAATAAAAGACTCACTAGGCTTCATTATTCCGAACAGTGGACCTTTATCTACTGTAGCTCATTCTAAGGAACCTGTGACTAAGTCTCATCACCATTCTGCCCCAATGTTTTCAAGAAAACAACCAAAATGAAAAGATCATGCAGACCTCTCAGAACTCCCTTCATCACATTGACAGAAGTGATGGGCCAGTTGGCTTTTATAGGTTTCTAATTATTCAAGATGTCACTCCATATTTGCCAACCAGATACTCCTATTGGCTATTAATGGAGTAATTTCTAAAAACTTGTCTTTAGATTTATGAAGTAGCCAAAGACTTGAGGAAAATTGAATCATATTCTTAATGTTCATTTACCTGTATCTACTCACCTCACCTTTTCCAGCACACGATTTAGTAGTTTCTAAATATTGAATCACCACTGTCTTACCCTCAAATGTCTAGAGTATCAGTGGGCTATAGTGGTGTCTCCATAGTGGAGTTATTTCTATGGAGTTATTTCTCCACCAAGAGAACTAGAGAACAGAAAAAAAAAAATCACAAGTTCTTACCTAAAGCCATCCAGCATAAAGATTTTCTCAAAACGTTCCGGGAATTCATGAAAACTGAAAGATAAGAGAAACAATGACTTTTTGGGTGTGGGCTACAATAGTTTAAGAGAGGTGTGTTAGCCGTGTCCATAGTGAGAAACATGATGTACTCAGATTAGGATAATTCGAGGCACTATTTACAATAGTGGGAGCAGAATTGGGCAGTGATGTTCACCAAAGGATTCAACAACCCAAAGCAACCCTACAGGAATGAGCCTAGGGGAATATGTATCCTAGCCTCACTCTCTTTTTTTCTCTGATCGGCTGACTGTCCATTGTTTGAGTAGACCAGAAACTGGAAGACAAGGGATCCCAGTGATGTATCCATCCAGTGAGGCTTCCAGAGAAAAATGGAGGGCTAGAAGTCTGGAGGGTGGATATGGAGAGGCTAAAAAATGTGATTTCACTAGTAGAACCTACAGGCAACCTTACAAATGGACAGTTTTTGATTGAGCAAGAAGTGAAAAAGATGTGTGAGATTAATATCTGGTCTCAGTCCTTTGGAGTTCCTGCCATTACCTGTGTTTGGGGTAGAGTTATTCTCAGATAATAGTGTAATAATAAATCTCTGTATCGACAAACACTTGTTCAATTGCTCTATTATTTAGTAAGACCCTATCGAAAAAATCCAGATAGGCATTTGGAAGTTAGCTTGGTGCTGTCTCCAGCCAAGAACAAAACGCAGGGGTCAGAACATGACTGATTATGTTCTTTTATTTTTTAAAAAATTTTTAACGTTTATTTATTTTTTAGAGAGAGACAGACAGACAGACACAATGTGAGCGGGGGAGTGGCAAAAAGAGAGGGAGACACAGAATCCGAAGCAGGCTCCAGGCTCTGAGCTCCAAGCTTCCAGCACAGAGCCCAATGCAGGGCTTGAACTCACAAACTGCAAGATCATGACCTGAGCCGAAGTCAGACGCTTAACCGACTGAGCCACCCAGGTGCCCCCTGACAAGACAGGGTGAAATGCAGAGTGATTAGGGCCCAGGTCTAGGTCAAAACAGGGTCAAAAGGATGTCAGTGATGACAGGTCTATATGTAAATGTTTACTTACACATCTATAATATGTATACCTTAGATATATTAAATATTTTGTCATTGTGTTTCTTTAATATTTCCTTATGTAATTTAAATGGAAGAGCTTGGTTTCGTTAAGAAATAAGTTATCACACCTCACACATATTTAGTCACATCCATTACATTTTTAAGCCTGTATATGCATGTGCTTTTTTGTCCTTTTGGATATCAAATTGATGTAATTAACACTTGGGCTATTTTTGGACTTTAAGCTCATGGAAGACAAAACCATAGAAAATGCATCATATCTAGCAGTTCTGTACTTTCTGCACTGAGCTACTGTCTCATAGCCGCACAATAAATTTCTACAGATTGACTCGTTTACTGAAACTCTCAGTACACATTTAACGTATCCTGCCTATTCTGGTTCCCAAATCCATCACTTACTTGATCTCTGACTTCTATTTGAGATGGGTGAGACAAAGTGTAGAAACCTTTTTATTTTTACTCTAAATACAGTTCATAGGAAATGAAAAGATCAGAGTAAATGTTCTGAATACAAAACAAATTCCCAGAGATTTAATAACCAGATTTTGTGTTGTTGTTGTTTGTATTGTTAAAGGAATATATGCAGGTACAATAAATCAAACTCTGAAAGAAATGAAAAAATCCTACATTCGAAAGGTGTTTTTCTCTTGGAGAAAACCTTCTCTAGAGTAGGTTCCAGTTTTGTATTTTTCAATGATTAACTGTCTTACATTGGGAAAATCATTCAACTAATGTGAGACTCAGTTTTTCTGATATTAATTCAGGGGAGTAAATGGATGGGTCAGTTGATGAGCTTTAATGATGTTTTCAACTCTACAGTTGTACTTGTAACATAAAAAGAAAAACAAATTGAATGACAATAAGAGAAATGCATGCCTGCAAAAATAAAAGGGCGCCAAAAAGGCATTAAAGGATAGCAAAAATTACTTTGTCACCAAATGTTGATAATGATAGGTGCCATCTGGAGTCCTAGAATAAGAAGGCAGTAATGGTGAGAGCTTAGGAAATAACTGCCTGAGGGAGTGAATGAATAAGATCCTTCCTGATGGACGTCAAAAATCAAGCAATGAAAAAAAGCACTGAGTGACGGACGAGCGTGAAATTAAACCAAAGGTGATGCTGGAGGAGATGAATAATGATGTGAATTTCTTCAGTTTGTGTCAGCTAAATGTCAGGGCATCATTGCTAAATAGGTAGTGCAAGCATGGCATTTGGAGCCCATGGACTGCTCTGGAAAACAGGCCTGCTGTGGCACCACCCCATTAATTCAGAAAGGGTTACTATGAGGAAGCGTAAGTTTCTGTAATAGCAATCAAAGTATGCTCTTTTCTTGGGATCAGGGAGATAAAGAATGGAATGGGGGGAGGAATTTAAGAAACCTAACTTTGTTGAGGAAAAAGCTTCACTTTTGAGAGAGAGAGAAAGATGCAATTCCATAAACACCTCCAAATCTGTTTGATTTACTCAGGGATCAGAGTTTTAGACAAAGAAACAGATCAACAACCAAGATACGTAGAGATTTAGTATGGTATTCTAAGAATCTGTGGAGGGTATCTACCTTCAGAGTCTATAACAAGTCCTCCAAAATGTCCTTTCCTTTCCCACCCCCTCCTACCACATTACTATTTTGTCCTACAAATTAAAATCCAGGAAAACATTTCTCCTCTCTCCCTCTCTTTTCTTTAGCTACCTGGCTCAGAGTAACCTTTCTTAGTCATGAAAGGATATCTTCAATTTAGGAGGTGGGGAAGAAGGAACATTTCAGGGTTCTCTTTGATGGGTTGGTAGAGGATGGAGGATGAAGTCTGTGAACACTGGCCCTTTAACCATTAGATTATGAGTGGCCCCAGCAGGAAACATATGTTAACCTAAATGGTTCAAATGAAGAGATGCTAATGAAATGACTAGACACTAGATACGGAATTGTGAGTAGGTTCAAGGAAAAAATAATGGATGAGACATCCAGTGACCAGCAGTTACCATTCCTTATGCAGTAGCACAATGGGAGGAAATAGTTTGACTGGAGAGCAGGGGTGGTTGGAGTGGGGACTGCCCAGCAGGAGCTATAATCAAGAAAAGACCTAGCCACTGGTAGGCACCCAGAATCCATACACACAACAGTGTGGAGGAAAGAGCCTCAACTTCTTCCACTGCTCACTGCTCTGCCCATGCTTCTCAGTAGCCAACTGGCAAGACAGCCTGGGTAACACAGCGGGCAGAGGTCAGCCTCCCAGGGCACAGAGCAGGGACAGTGGAGTAAGGAATGAGTGGAGGTGCAAACAAACAGAATTTTTCACACAAACGTTTCCCTTCTCACAGTAATATTTCTACTTGGCCAGAAATGGTTTCTTCAGTAATGACCAATGTTATTCTGTGTAGTAGAATCCCTTGTTGTTACTGTTTTCTCTTTTATTGCTCTTCCTAGACTATACCTGGGCCCAGAGCTCCAACTGATCTTGAAAATGAACAGCACAGGAATTCTTCTGAAGGAAAATACAGAGGGCACTGGATATGCACTCTGGACTATGAACAACATCTCTGATGGTGACCACCCCCTTGCTCCCAGCAGCTGCTGGCTCCTGGTTAAGTGATAGAATTACTGCAGCCAGAGTCCTGATAAGCCCCCCTGGTATAGGATATATCTGCTTTTTTATAAGATTTCATCTTAGAACTCTACTTTGTTGCAGTGGGAGTTCTGTATGGCCCTGAATCAACTCCTTTGTCTTCTAGTATTTAGGTGGACAGAGCTTCGTGCTCAGACTGTGGAATTTCCATCAAGGATCAAGAGGAGCTCAAGGGTGTTCAGAGCTCCCAGGGACCCCCAGCTCTGGGCTATACTACATATTCTCACTTTCATCTTACCATATGTGTGCTAGGATTTGAGGGTGCTGGCCTGGGTACCCCATCAATTATTCATAGTAAGATTTCTGTAGAAAAAGATGAATTCTTAGCTCAAGCCAAATGGCATATAAATGATGTTTTTGTTTTGGTATCACCTCCAGCTGGATGTAATGTTGGCTATCACACGTTCTAAAATAAATAGGGTGAAATAGAAATAATCTGAAATAGAAAAGAAATGAGGGAAAACGTTTAGCCTTCTTTAACCTGTTTTACTTGCCAAACCTGATTTTCAAAACCTCAAAGTGGGCTCAAATCCACTAAAATCTTATTCCTGAAAAGCATGGATTTTACTTAAAGATTCCATTTGAATTTTAAAAATGCCTCTTGTTTTGCTGTATCAAATATCCTGCTTTTTTTACGGATAAAAAGAACCAACTATGTGCTATCACTTGGAAGATCCCTCTGAAATACCAGAGCCCGCAGCAATTCTGTCCTAGTTCTTATGTTCCAACAGCAGATGTTCTCCTTAGCTTCAGCTACTTTGAATGGATATTGTGTGAATTCTCTCTAGGAATGCCCATCAGCTTTCCACGCAGCTACATCTTCCAAAAATTTTTAAAGATCTTTCCTCTTTGTTTTGGTTTTTCTTGTTTTTAAACCTTGGTAATCTGATCCTTCATGAAACTCTCACCCACATTGGCTTTCTTCATCAGTCTTCAACATCTACTTCTAGTGTCCCTTGCTAGCCCCCTTCTCCTCCCACTGAGCCCTCATGTGGACACCTCCTAAAGCTTGCTTCTTTCCCCTTCTCCTCTCTTTCATTCCTGCACACATACCATTAACTCCCCAGACCTTTGCTTGTTTCCTAGACCCTAGTCTTTCCTCTGTGATCCAGGACTGCCTTTCCAACATTCTGAGAGTGTCTTCTAAGGCACCATAAACTAAGTGGCTTAAAAATGCAAATTTATTTTGTTACAGTTTTGGAGGCCAGAAGTCTGGTATGGAAAAATCCACCATCTTGTCTTTCCCAGCATCTAGAGCTGCATGTCTTGTATCTAGGGACCCAGATTTGAGCTCATGGCCCCTTCTTCCATCTTCATGGTCCACAGAGACCATGTTTAAATCTCTCTGTTAAGCTGGTCTCACTACCTTCTTTCCTGTGTGTGCTCCTTCTCCTGCCTCTGTCTTATAAGGACACATAAAAGCCCATCTCGATCATCCTCCCCATCTCAGTATTTTTAACTTAACAAACATCCATAAATAACTTTTTTTTTACTTTTTACCATACCAGGTAATATTTATAGGTTCTAGGAATTAGTATGTGGATGTCTTTTCTTTTTTTAAAAATGAAATATAGTTGATGTATAATATTATATCAGTTTCAGATGTACTATTCTGTTCATCATCATAAGTTTAGTTACCATCTGCCACCATGCAATATTATTTCAATAATATTGACTATATTCTGTAAGCAGTATTTTACTTTCTTATAACATATTTGTTTTTATAAATTGAAGTCTGTGTGTCTTAATCCCCCACATTTATTTCACCCATCCCTTTTCCATCCTTCCTTCAGACAACCATCAGTTTGTCCTCTGTATTTATTCCTATTTTGCTTTGTTTTTTTATTTTTCTAGATTCCACATATAAGTAAATCATACAGTATTTGTCTTTCTAGACCTGACTCATTTTACTTAGCTTAATATCTTCTAGATCCATCCATGTTACATATGACAAAAAATTTCATTCTTTTTCATGGCTCTGTAATATTCCACTATTCCAATATTCTGTAATATTACAATATTACAATATTACAGAGCCATGAAAAAAGAATGAAATATATATATGCCACATCTTTTTTTTTAATTTTTTTAACATTTATTTATTTTTGAGACAGAGAGAGACAGAGCATGAATGGGGGAGGGACAGAGAGAGAGGGAGACACAGAATCGGAAGCAGGCTCCAGGCTCTGAGCCATCAGCCCAGAGCCCAACGTGGGGCTCGAACTCACGGACCCGCAAGATCGTGACCTGAGCTGAAGTCGGACACCCAACCGACTGAGCCACCCAGGTGCCCCTATATGCCACATCTTTATCCATTTCTCTATCAATGGACACTTAGGTTGCTTCCAAATTGTCACTACTGTAAATAATGCTGCAGTGAACATGGGGGTGCATGTATCTTTCAAATTAGTGCTTATGTTTTCTTTGGATAAACACCCAGAAATGGAATTGTTGGATTTTATGGTAGTTTTATTCCTAATTTTTTGAGGAAACTCCATACTGTTTTCCATACTTGCTGCAACAATCTACATCCCACCAACGCTATGCATGGGTTTACTTTTCTCAATATCCTCACCAACACTTACTTTTTTTTTTCTTTTTAGTATTAGCTATTCTGACAGGTGATACCTCATTGTAGTTCTGATTTGCACTTCCTTGGTGATTGGTAATGTTGAGAAACCTTTCATTTGCCTATTGACCTTCTGTGTTCTTTAGAGAAATGCCTATTGATATGCTTTGCCCATTTTAAAATTAGGTTATTTGTTGTTGTTGTTGTTTTTTTTGTCATTGAGTTGTATGAGTTCTTTCTATATTTTGGATATTAACCCTATATCAGATATATGATTTTTTTCATTCTTTTTTTAAAGTTTATTTATTTATTTGGGGGTAGAGGAGCAGAGAGAGAGAGAGAATCCCAAGCAGGCTCTGCACTGTCAGAACAGAGCCTGATGTGGGGCTTGATTTCACAACCCATGAGAATATGACCTGAGCCAAGATCAAGAGTCAGATGCTTAACTGACCAAGCAAACCAGGTGCCCCATAAAATATATGATTTGCAAAAATTTTCTGTCATTCTGTAGATTCCCTTTTCATTTTGTTGATGTTTTCCCTTGCTGTGCAAAAGCTTTTGGTTTAATGTTGTCTCACTTATTTATTTTTGCTTTTCTTTACCTTGCCTGAGGAGACAGATCCAAAGAAAAAATATATTGCTCAGACCAATGTCAAAGAGTTTACCGCCTTCTTCATTGTGGATGCCACTACTAGAAAAAAAAATGCTCCTAAATCACCATGTCAGTCATGGCACAAAACAAACCTTCCAGAGCAACCTAACTGCTTTTAGCCTTAGTTTCCCTTAGTCTGCCAAATAAGGCTCAACTTTCCTTGTCTAGTATGCAACCATCCCATCCTGTCCTTTTAGTTTGTTATAAACCTACCTTTCTAGTTAAACCCTATAATCCAACGAAGTGAAATTATATTTTCCAATTCTCACCCATCTGAAATAACCCACTTCTCATGCTCTCTTTCTTGAAATCTCCCCTGATTAAGCAAAGAATGTGTTCTCCTCCTTCTGAACAACCTAGTTCTTATTGACACATTTCTCATACTGCTTTGCACTACAGTTATTTGTGTTGATTTCTTTTCTTCTCTTATGTGATCTCAAGTTCTGTGGAAAATTATATAATATTCTTCTAACTTCCACTGACTGTAGAATGTTGGCTTACATGTAGGAAATGTTTATTGAAACACTTATTAACTAAACCAGTGAATTAAAAAATGACTGGTTTCCCCTTTTGCCTCTTTCTAGCTAAATCTTAGGATTGTGTTTACTACTTTGGCTACCTTGGTCCCAAGTAATATCAATAAGGTTAAGTAATGCTATACTTAGAATTTCTTTGAATATGGTCTTGAGCTTTTTAAGAAAGCTCAAAAACAAGAGTGAGGACATTTAGAGCTACGTACCTTCACTTATTAAGATTTGGGGAACTTCACTTTATTGAGATTTTCTGCATTGTTTTAATATTGCATCATTACCAAGAAACAGTTCCTTGCTAAATTGGGACATGCAAAAATTGCTTTTCAATTCAATTAACTTCAGCACACCTATCAATGTTGATTATAGTCACTTATGTGTGATGACACAGATATTGCATAGCTGTTCTTTATAAATGAAAGCATATGACCAGAAAAGGGGCCATTACACAAGAATTATATTCTATGCTTCATGTTAAAACCCAAAATCAAATTAGAGTTTAATTGACTATTTTATAGTAATTACAGCATTTTTAAAAAGGAATGACATGAAAATTTAGAGAAAAAAGTGATATGGAGGATTGATAAATCCAATATGTAATGTAGGGGAAGAAAGAGAGGTAGAAAAATGTCTCTCTCTTCCCTTCGAACTCAGAAGTGACAAAAGCAACAGTACTATTTGAGTATGATTCCCCTAGTCCCCTGTTGCCTCTCATGGTAAGACAACTAGTGATTTTACATGGAATTTGGAACAAGTTATGTCTGTTATGCATAAATTTAGATGGGTATAGTGCTTTGTGCAGAGTAAAGAACAATGAGATTTGCTTTATGGAATAGCCTAGACTTGTGCTAATGCAATAGCTATTAGCTACATGTGACTGTGGGACACCTGAAATGTGACCAGTCCAAGTTGGGATCTGCTGTAAATATAAAATTCACACTGGATTTTGCAGATATTGTATGGAAAACAAAATAAAAAATATCTCATTAATTTGTTTTTATTATTACTTTTGAAATTATATTTTAGATATATTGGGTCAAATAAAATATATTATTAAATTAATTTTACCTGCTTTGCTTCTAATATGGGTCACATTATATTTCTGTTGGACACTTGGCATGGACCATGCTCTCTTCATTTAAATAATTCACAACTTACAATTCTTGGTCTTGTTAAATTATGAATTCATGAAGTGCCTCAAAAACTTATTGGAATGGCCCCAAATCAACATCACAATATGAGAATTAGATATCAGTACTCGAGTAAAGTAAAACAGATAATTTTTTGCATATAACTGCACTCATTAAGAGCATTTCTCAGGTTACATAACTTAACCTTAACATCATATCCACACAATGTCACTAGTCAGGTATTTTCATCCCCAATAAGCAGATGAGAACACTGAGGCTTAGTGAGGAATACTGACAGAGGGTCACGCAATAAATGGCAAAGCTGGGATCCAAATCCAATCTTTGTCTTCTAATTTTCTGTTTCTGATTTCTTGCAACTAAACCAAATTTAATCACATGTTGTATTAGTCAAGAATCTCCAGAAAAACAGAACCAGTGGAATCAGAGAAGAGTCACAGAGCTCTGTAAGGATGCAGAGTCCACTTCACAATGTATTTTTCATGGTTTTAGTGAAAGGTGTGTCTTCTGGATTCTCTCAGGGCAAGTGAATGATTTTCACAGGCAAATTCTCTTTAAAAATTCAGCCTCCCTAAGACTTTGGCTATATTCTGCTATAACATATTAAGGCAGGTTTTTTATTTCAACTTAATTTAGTATAGAATACCTTTTGGTCCATATTTTGGCCAACTAAACAAACGAACCTTAGAGCCCTTTCTAGCCCTCTAAGCTGCAATATTAAATCTAGAATCTTTGCTTAGTAGTCCTTATCTAACTTTGTGTTTCTTCCACCATTAGACCACAATCTTACTATCCATTCTCACTCCTGTTCTTTGGCTATCTGTCTATATAAATGGGAAAAATAAGATAGTTCTTTAGGGAGTGTGGTGCATCTCTTCATGGGTCACACTTTATACCTCACCTTTCAGAGCCTTTTGGGACTTCAGCCCAGTTATAGGTCTAGAAGCAAAGAAGGATGGTAGAGGTGGGTCCTGAGGAGAATCAGCAGTGTCTTACAAGGAAACTACCTCAAGCGAGACCATTGCATATTCCTCATGCAAAGCAGCCTTAACCTACTCAAACAGGAATGGAGGACTATTTCTACTGGCAAAAATGATTCAGCAGAATTTAACAGATTCCTCAGTGTCATCAGGATCTTCCCATGTATCCTCATTCCCATTATCATGATTCTATTTCATCCCAAACAATGCTCTCACTTTAGTAGTAGATACCCTGACAAGTTGTGGAATTCATTTTGTTGCAAGTCAGTCACTTGTAGGATAAAATTCTATGTCTGATTTCAGCTCTGTGGTGACAGGATATAGAGATTCCTTTCCAGGAGACATAGAAACTTTCAAATCATTTATACTTTGGGGCTGGGTATTTAAATCCCTGAGCTCATCCCTTTAGTTTCCCATTTTCTTCAGTTAAATCAGGAGTAACTAGTCAATCTCATTATGCTTGTTAGCTTGATAAAAATCATCTAGGGTATCAAATTCTTGGTCACTCAGAACCTTGTTTCTTGTAAATATCTGATTAAGAGTACCCCATGGTGATAGCTTGTATATCTCTACTGCCACATCATTCCATGGACTATCAGTATTCTCTTTACTACTGAAAATAAAATCATTAATATCAGCGAATGTAATCAGATTAAGGAACCAGTTCCAGAAACACTGGAACCAATTCAGAGAACTCATCTTTAAGATTCTTTACTTTTAGAATAATTATTAGCAAAATCTATATTAGTCACGGTTCTTTAGAAAAAAAAAACAACAACATGAATCTCCATATAGAGAGACCTGGCAAATGAGATAGAATTTTGGTCTCTTTCATGAATTACAAATACTTTCTTTAATTAAACCAGAAAACTTGGGGGGCTTTTGCCCCAAAGTTTGTCACAACACTTTTGCCCACCTTAACAATCAAATCAACATAATATAATTTTCTAGGGATGGTGTCTGTATTTTAGTATTGTTTAAAAATACAAGCCCAATTAATCTAATGTATAATGAATATTGGGAACTCCTGAAATAGTGTTTTCCAACATACACTGAAGTGACTCAAGAGTAAGAATTTGTCTTCTTCAGCTCTGTATTTACCAGTGCCTAACACAGGGCTCTACAGGAGAGGTGATGGCACATTTTAAGAATATGATGATGGTGGCTATAATGAGTGATACAGGATTTTTTTTGTGTTTGCCATATAGTTACCTGCATTCCTTCATGAGACATTGCAGTTCTAGGAGGTATTCCAGTTTTTTCTGCTGCTTTCTCTACTACATAACCAGGATAAACAGAATAACACAGGGCTGCTCTCTTGGGTTTCATCCCATTACAGTTTATTTTTATTTACTTGACATCTCACATATAAAAATTCCTCTGAAGATTTTATAATCAAAAATACATTCTTTTTATAATCATAAAACATATTCTTAATAAACCATCTTTCCATGGCAAACTTATCCTGCAAACATCAATGGATTCCATTAATATGGAGACTGCATGTAATCCAAAATATGGAGAGGTGATGTCAGCAAATTGACCAAGTAGGTAGCTCCAAGCTCCTGCCTCCACAAAACATGAGAGAAAGAAAGAAAAAAGAAAAGAAAAGAAAAGAAAAGAAAGAGAAAGAGAAAGAAATAAAGAAAGAAAAAGGAGGGGCCAAGATGGAGAAACAACATGAAAGGTGTTTTTGCATCTCTCATCCCTGGAATGCATCCAGATCAACACTAAACATCTTGCACACCTAGAAAACTAATTTGAGGATTGACACAACACTCTGCACAACCTGAACCACAGTACTAAGCAGGTACATGGCATGGAGAGTGAACGGGGGAAGAGAGAAGCCACAGAGGGCAAGAAGCTGTTTTTGCTCCTGGAGAGAGAACAGAGATGGGAGGAGAGTATGGGAAAACATACCCCCAACCCAAAACAGCTGGAGAGGAAGGAAAGAGTATGCAAGGAAATGAATAAAAAAGGGAGAAAGAAGAAAGGAGAGAGTATAAATTCCATTAAGAGTCTATAAACAGGGGGAGTGCAGAGTCTGAACTTCCACAGCTCGATATCTGGTGGACCTCTGGTGGGAAGGGTGAATCCCCAGGAGCAGAGAGCAAGGTCCAAGTGGTTTGACGGCTACAAAGGGAGAGGCAGTTCCCCTGCTGGGATGACATTTGTAGACTGTGCAACCAGCCCACAGGCAAAGATCCCAGTGGACACTGGAGAACAACCACACTTGCTGGTGCTGGAACAAGGATGTTAAGAGAGAAGCCTGATGCCAGATGTGTGTTGTGATTTACCATAATCCCTGAAATACTGCTGCTACACAATTGCATGAACTTTCTCTGGGGTGGGCTGGCACCCACCTGAAGCTTCTGGGCATCGATTGGCAGCAGCATGGTCTTGCAAACATTCCTGGGGTCAGGCCAGCCACTGGACATTGTTCAATGAGACTCTCCCCAAGAGAGTCAGGACAGGTCAAAACCACAGTTCCTCACAAGTGAGGGGTTGGGAAACACAGCCAAACCAAGATAAAACTCAGGAGGGAGGTGCCACCTGGAAGCCTGATGGCTTGGTCACAGTGTAAAAGTGGGGAGTGGAGAGAAGCCAGAGACAAGGGAGGAGTGCTCGACTGCCTGTCCAGGAGAGCAGAGTTCTAAAACTAGAGACTGGGTAGCTGGGTGATGCCATTTTCATCCCTCCCATGCCTGGGCATACATGCCTAGACATGCCACAGCAATCCACCAAAGTAAACTAAGCAGTGCCATCTAGTGGAGAATAGAGTCGTTACACTAAGCCCTGCCCAACTGGGCCAACCTTGCTTTTCAGGAATACAAGTCTGTCCACCTGCTTAGACTATGGACTATAAAGTGCTTCATAGTTTGATTTCTAGGAGAAACTGATGTAATTTCAATCATATTTCAGTCTGATCACTGCTCCATCTTTTTTTTTTCCTTTTCTTATTCTTGAATTCTTATTCTTGAATACAGGAAGAGAAACATTTTTTTTTTATTTTCCATTTTTACTAAAAATATTTTTCTTTATTTATTTTCTGCTATATTTTTTGGTAAAGTCTTTAAATTCTTTTTACTTCAATAATTTAATTTTATTCTATTTTATTGTGTTCATTTTTTCAAATTCTCAAACATGTTCCCTTTTTTTCTTTTATCTTTTTTTTTCTTTTATTACCTTTCCCTTTATTCTCTAATCTATCAAGCTTTTTTCAACAAACCTAAACACACCTAAAGACCAAAACACACCTAATATCCAGCATCCTTTATTTGATTTTTTATGTCTTGTCTTTAATTTTTAAATTTTATTTTTTTACCTTATTAATCCCTTTTCTTCCTTCAAAATAACAAAACGAATTCACCCCAAAAGAGAGAACAGAAAGAAGTAACAGCCAGGAACTTAATCAACACGGATATGATTAAGATGTCTGAACCAGAATTTAGAATCACGATAATAAGAATACTAGCTGGAGTTGAAAATAGATTAGACTCCCTTTCTACAGAGATCAAAGAAGTACAAGCTAGTGAGGATGAAATAAAAAATGCTATAACTGAGCTGCAATCTCGAATGGATGCCACAGTGGCAAGAATGGATGAAATAGAACAGCGTATCAGCAATAAAGAGGACAAATTTATGAAGAACAATGAAGCAGAAAAAAAAAGAGGAAAACTAAGGCAAAAGACCACGATTTAAGACTTAGAGAACTCGGTAACTCATAAAAAAGGAACAACATCAGAATCATAAGGGTCCTAGAGATGAAGAGAGAGAAAAAGGGGTAGAAGGTCTATGTGAGCAAATCATAGTGGAAAACTTTCCTTACCTGGAGTAAGACACAGACATAAAAATCTAGGAAGCACAGAGGAGAAATCCCATAAGATTCAACAAAAACCAACCATCAACAAGGCATATCATGGTCAAATTCACAAAATATTCAGGCAAGGAAAGAATCATGAAAGCAACAAGAGAAAAACAGTGCTTAACCTACAAGGGAAGACAAATCAGGTTCACAGCAGACCTATCCATAGAAACTTGGCAAACCAGAAAGGAGTGGCAAGATATGATTCAATATTCTATATCCAGCAAGGTTATTCAAAATAAAGGGAGAGATAAAAAGTTTCCCAAACAAAAATTAAAGGAGTTCATGACCACGAAACCAGCCCTGCAAGAAATTTTAAGGGGGACTCTAAGGGGAGTAAAGACAAGGGGGAAAAAAGCAACAAATCTACTAAATAGGACCAGAGAATTCCACCAGAAACTCCAACTCTGCAGGCAACATAATGGCAATAAATTCATATCTTTTAGTACTCATGCTAAACATCACTAGACTAAAAGCTCCAGTCAAAAGACATAGGGTAACAGAATTGATAAGAAAACAAGGTTCATCTGTAAGCTATTTATGAGACCCACCTTAGACCTAAAGACACCTTCAGATTAAAAGGGGATGGAGAACCATCTATCATGCTAATGGTTGCCAAAAGAAAGCTGGAGAAACCATACTTATATCAGACAATCTACACTTTAAAATAAAGACTGCAACAAGAGATGAAGAATGGCATTATATCATAATTAAGGAGTCTGTCCACCAAGAAGACCTAACAAATGTAAACATTTATGCTCCAAATGTGAGAGCACCCAAATATACAAGTCAATTAACCACAAACATAAAGAAACTCATTGATAATAACACCATAATAGTAGGGGGTTTCAACACCCCACTTATAATAATGGACAGATCATCTAAACAGAAAATCAACAGGGAAACAATGACTTTGAATGACACACTGGACCAGATGGACTTAACAGATATATTCAGGACATTTCACCTTAAAACAGCAGAATAGACATTCTTCTCCAATGCACATGGCACGTTCTCCAGAATAGATTACACAGTGGGACACAAATCAGCCCTCAACAAGTACAAAAAATATCGAGAACACAATGTGTATATTTTCAGACCACAATGCTATGAAACTCAAAATTAACCACAAGAAAAAATGTGGAAAGATAACAAGTACTAGGACACTAAAGACCATCCTACTAAAGAATGAATGGTCTAACCATGAAGTTAAAGAGGAAATTAAAAAGCACATGGACACCAATGAAAATTATAACACCACAGCCCAAAACCTCTGACAGACAGCAAAGGCAGTCATGGGAGGGAAGTATATAGCAATCCATGCCTTCCTAAAGAAGGAAGACAGATATCAGATATACAACATAACCTTACACCTTAAAGAGCTGGAAAAAGAACAGCAAATAAGACCCAAAACCAGCAGAAGACAGGAAATAATAAAAATTAGAGAAGAAGTCAATGTTATCGAAACCAAACCCCCCCCCCCCCCAAAAAAAAAACCAGTAGAACAGATCAATGAAACCAGAAGCTGGTTCTTTGAAAGAACTAAAAAAAAAAAAAAATTGATAAAACCCCTAGGCAGTTTGATCAAAAAGAAAAAAAGGAAATGATGCAAATAAATAAAATCAAGATGAAAGAGGATAGATCACAACCAGCAAAACAGAAATGCAAATAATAATAAGAGAATATTACAAGCAATTATACACCCATAAAATGGGCAATTGGGAAGAGATGAACAAATTACTAGAAACATATACACTACCAAAATTGAAACAGGAAGAAATAGAAAATTTGAACACACCCATAACCAGTAAAGAAATTTAATTAGTAATAAAAAATTTTCCAAAAAACAAGAGTCCAGGGCCGAATGGCTTTTCAGGGTAATTCTACCAAACATTTAAAAAAGAGTTAACCCTTATTCTCTTGAAACTGTTCCAAAAAATAGAAATGGAAGGCAAACTTCCAAACTCTTTCTATGAAGCCAGCATTACCTTGATTCCAAAACCCGACAGAGACACCTATAAAAAGGAGAACTATAGACCAATATCCCTGATGAACATTGGTGGCAAAATCCTCAACAAGACACTAGCCAACTGGATCCAACAGTACATAAAAAAATTATTCACCACAACCAAGTGGGAGTTATACCTGGGATGCAGGACTGGTTCAAAATCCACAAAATAATCGATGTGGTACATCACATCAATAACAGAAAGGACAAG
Organism: Prionailurus bengalensis; assembly: GCF_016509475.1. Lineage (NCBI taxonomy): Eukaryota > Metazoa > Chordata > Mammalia > Carnivora > Felidae > Prionailurus > Prionailurus bengalensis. The sequence continues at coordinate 52,974,981 of NC_057354.1, read as the reverse complement.
AACCACATGATCCTCTCAAAAGATGCAGAAAAAGCATTTGACAAAATACAGCATCCTTTCTGGATAAAAACCCTCAAGAAAGTAAGGATAGAAGGATCATACCTCAAGATCATAAAAGCCATATATTAAAGACCCACAGCTAATATCATCCCCAATGGGGAAAAACTGAGACCTTTCCCCCTAAGGTCAGGAACAACACAGGGCTGTCTAGTCTCGCCACTGTTATTCAACATAACATTGGAAGTTTTGGCCTCAGCAATCAGACAACATAAAGAAATAAAAGGTATCCAAGTCGGCCAGGAGGAGGTCAAACTTTAACCCTTCATAGATGACATGATACTCTATATGGAAAACCCAAAAGATTCCACCAAAAACTGCTAGAACTGATCCATTAATTCAGCAAAATGGCAGGATATAAATCAATGCACAGAAATCTGTTGAAATCCTATACACAAAAATGAAGCAACAGAAAGAGAAATCAAGGAATCAATCCCAATTACAATTGCACCAAAAACCATAAAATACTTAACAGTAAATCTAACCAAAGAGGTGAAAAATGTATACACTGAAAATTATAGAAAGCTTATGAAAGAAATTGAAGAAGACACAAAAATGGAAAAGTATTCCATGCTCCTGGATAGGAAGAACAAATATTGTTAAAATGTAGATACCACTCAAAGCAATCTACATATTCAATGCAATCCCTATTAAAATAACAGCAGCATTGTTCACAGAGCTACAACAAACCTAAAATTTTTGTGGAACCAGAAAAGATCCTGAATAGCCAAAGCAATGTTGAAAAAGAAAACCAAAGCTGGAGGCATCACAGTCCTGGACTTCAAGCTGTATTACAAAGCTGCAATCATTAAGACCGTATGGTACTGGCACAAAAACAGACAATCAGATCAATGTAACAGAGTAGAGTACCCAGAAATGGACCCACAAATGTATGGCCAACTAATCTTTGACAAAGCAGGAAAGAATATCCAATGGAATAAAGACAGTCTCTTCAGCAAGTGGTACTGGGAAAACTGGACAGCAACATGCAGAAAAATGGAACACTTTCTTAACACCATACATAACTTTCTTAACACCATACACAAAAATAAACTCAAAGTAGGTGAAAGACCTAAACGTAAGACAGGAAGCCATCAAAATCCTTGAGGAGAAAGCAGGCAAAAACTTCTTTGATGTTGGCCACAGCAACATCTTACTCAACAAGTCTCTGGAGGCAAGGGAAACAAAGCCAAAATGAACTATTGGGACCTCATCAAAATAAAAACCTTCTGCACAGCGAAGGAAACAATCAGCAAAACTGAAAGGTAACCAAGAAAATGGGAAAAGATATCTGCAAACGACATATCAGATAAAGGGTTAGTATCCAAAATCTATAAAGAACTTATCAAACTCAATGCCCAAAAAGCAAACAATCCAGTGAAGAAATGGGCAAAAGACATGAATAAACACTTCTCCAAAGAAGACATCCAGATGCCCAAGTGACACATGAAAAAATGATCAACATCACTCATCATCAGGGAAATACAAATCAAAACCACAATGAGATACCATATCTCACACCTGTCAGCATAGCTAACATTAACAACTCAGACAACATTAGATGTTGGTGAGGATGCACAGAAAGAAGATCTCTTTTGCACTGCTGGTGGGAATGCAAACTGGTTCAGCCACTCTGGAAAACAGTAGGAAGTTTCCTCAAAAAATTCAAAATAGAACTACCCTATGACCCAGCAATTGCACTACTAGGTATTTATCCAAGGGATATAGGTGTGCTGTTTCGAAGGGGCACATGCATCCCAATATTTATAGAAGTGTTATTGACAATAGGCAAAGTATGTAAAGAACCCAAATGTTGATGAACAGATATATATGTATATATATATATATATATATATATATATACACACACACACACACACACACACACACACACACAAAATGGAGTATCAGTCAGCAATCCAAAAGAATGAAATCTTGCAATTTGCAATTGTGTGGATGGAACTAGATGGTATTGTGCTAAGCGAAATTAGTCGGTCAGAGAAAGACAAATACCATATGACTTCACTCATATGAGAAATTTAAGATAATTTACATATGAACATAAGGGAAGGGAAGCAAAAATGATATAAAAACAAGGAGAGGGACAAAATGTAAGAGACTGTTAAATATAGAGAGCAAACAGAGGGTTGCTGGAGGGGTTGTGGGAGGGCAGATGGGCTAAATGTGTAATGGGCATTAAGGAATCTATTTCTGAAATCATTGTTGCACTATATGCTAACTAACTTGGATGTAAATTTAAAAAATAAATTATTATATAAAGCACTTTCATTAAATATATTGTCAATTTTTTGCAAGTATTTTTGTTTCTTCATTTGCGCCATGTAAGCAATAATACTTATCTCTTAAAATGTCATAACAGTTAAATAAAATATTATGGAGTGTGTTACCAATGTGTCTAACTAAATTGTATATTCAGAAGAAAGAAAGAAAGAAAGAAAGAAAGAAAGAAAGAAAGAAAGAAAGAGAAAGAAAGAAGAAAGAAAGAAGAAAGAAAAAGAAGAAAAGAAAGAAAGAAAGAAAGAAGAAAGAAGAAAGAAGAAAGAAAAAGAAGGAAGGAAGGAAGAAATGGAAAGAAATTTTCAGAACCAACTTTTTTCAGAACTCTAGAAACTAGTCAGTGGTTTGCAACAACCATGAAAATGACAACTTAAAATGATAAGACAGTTTAGTGTAATTTTTTTCTTTTCTTTTTCTTTTTGAGAAAGAGAAGGGTAGGGAGGAGGAGCAGAGAGAAAGAGAGAGAGAGAGAGAGAGAGAAACCCAAGCAGGGTCCATATTGTCTGCACAGAGCCTGATGCAAGGCTCAGTCTCACAATTCATGAGAGCATAACCGAGCTGCAAAACTACTAAGTAATTGAAGAAACATTCCAGAACAGACTCTGAAAAGATTGGGAGATATTTGTTTTATTATTATTATTATTATTTTCTTGTGTAGGCACTTTTTTAGTAGTTTGTTCTCTCTCTCTCTCTCTCTCTCTCTCTCTCTCTCTCTATTTCTCTCCTTCACTCCCTCCCTCTGCCTCAACCTCCTGGTGTTTAAGGAAGTCTTTGTCAAATCACTAGCTGAACACAAGCTAAAAAACAGAGACTTCAGATAGCACACATGACAAGGAACACAGTCTTTGCAAAAACAGTTTGGAAAAGTCACTAAACAAAGGGGCCACTACAGTTGTCAAGAATAAAAAATACAGCAATACCAAAGGAAGGAGGAATTCTGATTTACAGAGTTAGCATGTTATAATGTTCCAAAGTCCAATTTTTAATAAAAAGATCACAAGGAAGACAAAGAAACAAGAAAGTATGAACCATTCAAAGGGACAAATCAAATTGTGCCAATGTAGTGTTTCAGTAAATTGACATAAACTGCCTCTGAGGAAGCCCAGATATCAGACTTAGAGAAGTTTTTTTAACCAGCTATACTTTTTAAATATAATTTATTGTCAAGCTAGCTAACATACAGTATATACAGTATGCTCTTGACTTCAGGGATAGATTCCTGTGATTCATCGCTTACATACAACACCCACTGCTCATCCCAACAAATGCCGTCTTCAATGCCCATCACCCATTTTCCCCTCTCCCCTACCAACCCCATCAACCTTCAGATTGTTCTCTGTATTTAAGAGTCTCTTATGGTTTGCCTCCCTCTCTATTTGAAACTATTTTTCCCCTTCCTTCTCCCTGTGGTTTTCTGTTAAATTTCTCAAGTTCCATATATGAGTGAAAACATGAAATCTGTCTTTCTCTGACTGACTTAATTCACTTAGCATAATATGCTCCAGTTCCATCCACATTGTTGCAAATGGCAGGATTTCATTCTTTCTCATTGCCAAGTAGTATTCCATTGTATATATAAATCACATCTTTTTTATCCATTCATCAGTTGGTGGACATTTGGACTCTTTCCATAATTTGACTATTGTTGAAAGTGCTGCTATAAACATTGTTGGTGAGGATGTGGAGAAACAGGAATGCTCTTGCACTGGTGGTGGGAATGTAAACTGGTGTGGCCACTCTGGAAAATAGTGTGGAGTTTCCTCAAAAACTTAAAAATAGAATTACCCTACAACCCAGCAATAGCACTACTAGGGATTTATCCAAATTGTATAGGAGTGTTGATTCATAGGGACACAAGTTAATCAGCTATCTTAAATATATTGAAAGAGCTAATGGAAAACATGGACAAAGAGTTATGGGAAGTCAGGTGAAGAAAATATATTATTATTAAAAAAAATATAAATTAGTTAATGTGGGGGTTTCTTGCTGGCTTGGTTGGTGGAGCATGTAACTCTTGAGTATTGTGGGTTCAAAGCCCACATTGGGTGTGGGGTTAACTTAAAAATAAAATCTTTAAAAAAAAGGAAAAAAAAGGAAATTGCTTAATGTATATGACACTTTTGTCTGAGGTGATGAAAAATTTGGAAATATATATTGGTGATAGATACATATATTGTGAATGTAGTTAGGGCTTTTGAATTTTACACTGAAAATGGTTAAAATGGTAAATTGTGTGATATATAAATATAAAGGTTTTAAAAAATTCCTGAAGAAATTTTTGTTATTATTATGAAGAATTTTATTTTTACAGAATTTTTAGGTTCACGGCAAAAGTAATTAAAATGTAAGAGATTCCCCGTATATCCCCTGATCCCCACATATCCATGCCCTCCCCCACTACCATCATCCTCCACCATAATGGTACCTTTGTTACACTTTATGAACCTACATACATATAGTAATTACCTAAAATCCATAGTTTACATTACTGTTCACTTTCAGTGTTGTACAATCGATGGGTTTAGACAATTGTATAATGGCATGTGTCCATCCTTATAATATCATACAAGGTAGCTTCACTGCCCTAAAGATCCTCTGTGTTCTGCCTACTCATCCCTCTCCCTCAGCTCCAGGCAACCACTGGTCTTTTCATTGTTTACACAGTTTTGACTTTATCAAAATGTCATATAGTTGGAATCATGAGGTGTTAAGACTTTTCAGATTGATGTCTTTCACTTAGTAATATGCATTTCAGTTTCTTTCATGTTTTTTCATGGCTTGATAGCTCGTCAGAAACTTCTTTTTCACATGGATGAAGTTGGTCCCTATTACTACATATGTTCATTGTAGGGGGTGCCTAATACAATTCCTAACATATAACATGCTCTTAATAAATAATTGTTGAATTACATAATGCATAAGTGCAAAAATATTGACCAAAATACAAATATGCACACCTTGAGTATAAAAGGAATAGCTAATACTGGCCAGCTCAGCTTATGCTGCCACTTAGTTTCCTTTCTCCCCAATTCTCCCTCTTTTCCCCATCTCTATTCTGTCTCTCAGACACACAAATGTGCATTTTATTTCTTGCCTAATTCTTCCAACTACATTTCAAGTATGACAGAGGTAAAATAACTGGCAAAATTAGAAGAGTGTAATTGGACATGGAATAAAATTCTAAATATTGTCAGAAGAGAGTGTTTTAGAAGTTCAAGATGGATACTGACCAATGCCCCAAGATCAAAGTTCACATTTAGGTAGTGTTAGGGTGGCTGGTGATGCAGACAGCAAAGAATTGCACCAAGAGTAGAGCAAAAAGCAAGACAGAGTTGATTCACTCTCCCAGGAAGGAGAAAGACCAGACATCACGAGAAATGTGCACCCTGAGTTTCTGTGGGGTTTTTCTGGGTTTTTTCCCTCTTAAGAGTGTGAGAAGGTCGCAGCTGTGCCCATGGTACAGGGTTGACTCTTGGCCAGGTAGAGCAGGAGGTGGCAGCTTTCTCAAGGGGCTCTGTCAAGAGCTTGTCTGGGATGTGGTTTGTAGTCTGGCTAGAGAAGAATATGTTTTGTAGTTGGGATATATTTTCTGAGAACAAGGGACAGCATGACCTAGAAAAACAAAGAGTTAAGGCCAAGTAAAGACACCTGCAGTGTTGTCTTTAGCTTGCCTGGGAGAGGGCTTTGATAGAACCCTTTCATTCCCTTGTCTCTTTATTTGAAATTATTCTTAATTGGGAAAATAGGCAAAGGTCATTTTTCTGTAACTACTTCCTGATGAGTAGGGATGTAGAGCTGCCCTATCCAGCTGCAAGAAAGATGAGAGTGGAGGGAGATGCTGGTAAGGAACTGCCCTGAAAGGAAAGGCTTGAGTTATGACCTTGCTGAGACCTTAGAGAACTACCAAGAGCTGAGATTTGGTCCTAGATGAAAGAGATTTAAATATTTTAAGATACTGGGCCCCAAAATAAGGGCTAGTCCAATAATTGTCAAAGGTTCTAGGAAAGGAGTGAGCCATGACAACCAAGACCAGATATCTAGTTTCCAGGAAAACCAATCAGCTCCCTAGTTTTTACATTGTTCCAGATTGTTTCTGTTTTGATGATTTTATCAAGCTTATGACCTGGCCAGACTCATTTACGTAGAAGCAACATTCTTCCTTTAGTAAAGCATAAGTCTTCCCCCACCCCATTAGCAGTCAACAGGTCTAAAGCCTGATGATTTTGAAGAACTACTCCCTCCAGGGAATCAATCTCTCTCTATACTGTTTGGAGTGTGGAAAGCAAGTCAACTACTTGTTGACTCAAGGAAACAGAGTTCCCATGTATGGATGGAATAAGCTGTTCTTCCTGTGCTTAACCCAATTTCTGTAAGGATGCTGAGGAAGATGAGCTCTGTGGGGGTGGGATAAAAAAAAGACTGAGTTTTCCTTGAGTGCTTGTTACAGTCTGCATTAGGGGTATGAGGACTAGTGAGTTGGGAAAGTGTAGGTCAGTAATTAGGTATATGAGGGTGCAGTATCATTTCTAGGTGGAGGATAAGCAGAGAAAGGCCAGTATTCTGCAGAGAAAATAGGTGTGACAGTTGGGTTATATGCAGGGCGATCAGTTTTTCTGAGATAAGAAAAACTCCTAGGTATGTGACAGATTGCTGATTAAGTTGGGCTTCAGAGGGGGAGAGTCTATAACCTTTGTTATTTAGGCAAGTGAGGAGAGTGATGGTATCAGAAATAGAAGTGGACAAAGAAGGGCTATGGAGGAGAAGGTCATCTACATGTTGCAGAAGGGCACTATTTGTAAAGAATAGATTAGAGAGATATGATGTCTCATCCAAAGAGGTTGGAGCTATCCCTAAAACCCTGTGGGAGAACTGTCCAAGAAAACTGTTAGGGGTGTCTGGTGTTGGGGTCAGTTCAGGTGAAGGTGAAAAGCTCTTGGGATTTGAGGAAGATGGGAAGAGTGAAAAACACATCCTTAAGATCTAAGAAAGGAAAATACATTGTGTGTGTGTGTGTGTGTGTGTGTGTGTGAGTGGGGTAGAATCGTGGAGAGAAGACATGGCACCCACATTCCCAGTGTATGTAGGACTTGGTCTCTGGTTCTGGAAAAAGTAGAGCAGATCTTATTAGCAAATTATTACATATCTGTTCTAACTTACCTACGAACTACTTGAAGGATGTACACAAGGTATTCATCTCAGTGTCACCAAACCCGGAATTCACTCAACCTGGAGAAGTTATGGGCATTGCTCAAAAATACTGAAGGCTAATAATCCACAGATGCCTGGAGCAAAAGATTATGATTAAGACATGAAATAACCACTTAAAGCCCTGAGGAAGAGCTGGGGGAAAGTTTCTTTGGTAAATTGGGGCATTGATAATTCTGAGATCTTGAACTAGTCTATAAGAACCATCTGGCTTTCTGACTAGAAAAAATTGGAGTATTGTAAGGAGAGTTAGTAGGTTTTAATATACTTGAGGAAAGGAATTTCAAAATTAAGGTTTGTAAGTCTTGCAACTCCTCAGGTTTGAGAGGATATTGGGGTTTTGAAAGGAAAAATGTAGGATCCTTGAGGCATCTGGTAATGGGGGTGAAGTGAGTAGCCTTAACTGGTTTGGAGATGTCCTATACAGATGAGGAAACCCAAGTCATTACTGGAAAGAGTGAAGTGGAAGCAGGGTATGTAGGTTAAGTAAAGATTCCCAAGAACTTGGATTAAGGGAAGTATGGGGTCCAGAGGGAGGTGAATCCCTAGTTTGGTCATAATGTCTCATCCTAGGAGAGGGACAGGACAGTGTGGCAGAACAAGAAAGGAATGGCTAAACATTTTATCTCCCAAAACACATCACAAGAGCAGGGTAGCAGAAGGGTGAGAAACAACACCATCAACCCTGAAAACAGAGATGGGGGAGGGAAAAGAGAGTCCTAAAAATTTGAGGAGAACATTGTAGGTAGCTCCTGTGTCTATAAGAAATGATATATTTTTACCTTCAATGGAGAGAGTTACCCTGGGTTCAGCCATAGAGATGACATGGACAGGAGCCTTTGCCAATCCTGGGGTGTGTCAGTCTGTGTCCTGAAGATGTCCCAAGAGATCTTCCATTGGCGATATGTCTGATACCCCCTGTTTGGGCTCCAAAGGCAGGTTTTGGGAGTTGAGGGCCCCCTCTACTTTGAGGGTGGAGCAGTCATTTTTCTAGGGGCCAGCCTCCTTACATGGGGTTTTGGGTGGCAGATTTTTATTGGGACATTGTTTAGACCATTGGTCAGGCTTACTGAAAGGGTAACAAGCTCCTGGAGGGGGTTTGTAGAATGTATGGGTCGAGCCAGCAGGGTAAGACTTCTCTAGAACAACTCCAGTAAGGGCAATAGCCAAGAGCTGATAAGCCTGAGATCATTTTTGATCTCTTAGTCTCCTTTCCTCTTTGATTTCCTCTTCTCTGTTGTTAAAGGCCTTGAAGGCCAGGTCCAATAGCTCAGACTGAGGGGTTTGAGAAACTTTATCCAGGTTTTGAACTTTCTTTCTAGTCAGGGGCTGACTAGGAGCTGAAATGCATAGCCAGGATCAATTTTGCTTCGTAAGAGTGAGGATCAAGGTTCGTGAATTTTTGAAGAGCCTCAGAGATGTGAGTGAGGAAAAGGGCAGGGTTTTAATCCGATCTCTAGGTGATTTCCTTTAACCTTTCATAACTGGCCTGTTTAGAAGCTGCGTTTTATAAGACAGGTGACCATGTGGTCATATTTGACCTTGTCTCCAGAGAAGTTTTGGTAATTCCAAGTGGGTTCAGCTAAGGAAACTGCCTCATTGCCAGGGGAATATTGTGTAGACTATTTGTAGTTCTAATCATCAGCATATTCAATAGCCTTGGACAGAATTCTGGTCTTTTCTTCTGGGGTGGTACAGGTGAAGAGAATAAGATATAGGTGTTCCATGATAAATCATAGGAAAGAGTGACATCTTCAAATTCTTTAGTGAACCTAAAGAGATCAGTTGGGAAAGAGCCAAGCTTAGATTCTATGTGAGAAAGATCTGGCATGGAGAAGGGAATGTGGACCTGAACAATGCCCTCTGCTCCAATCACCTCACAAAGAGGGAATTGGGTACAATGAGCATCTGTTGATAAGGGTGACCAGAATGAGTGTGGGTGGGAGAAGGATTGGGATGTGGAGGCAACGGCTGCAAGGGAAAGGGATGTTGAAGGCTCTTGAGGGGAAGGAGGGGGACTATGTGGAAGTGCCAAGGGAAGATCCAATGTGGGCAGGTGGAAAGTCAGAGGTTGGTCGACAGAGGGAAGTCCAAGTCAGGAGAACTGGGGAGAGAGCAGGGTCTCTTGGGGAGATGGAAGGAGAATAAGGCAAGTAACAGGAAGGTCAGAATGATAAGCAGGTTCAAAGAAAGCTTGGACGTGAGGAACCTCACACTATTTACCCAGGTGACAAAAATATAAACTCAATTGGAAAAGAGTATTGTGGTTAAGAGAGCCATTCTCTGGCCAGACCCCCTGGTCACTAATTAAAACTGGGGCTAGGCTGTATTATAATAGAAAATAAGACATTTGGGCCAAATACCTTGTTTTAATTAGTCTTTTGAGATTTTAAGGAGACATCCCAGAGGGGAGCCCTTGGGAAGGGTGGACAAGATTTTTACCACTTGGAAATCTAGGAAAATAAGAAGGGAGGTTTTGAGGACTGGAAACAAAGGGAAAAACCATGAAGAGAGACATTTTGACTCAGCATTCTAAGAAAAGATGAAACCCTGACCAATGTGGAGCCTGAGAGAAAGGGGCATAACCCAATCTCAAGGGTTCATGTGAAGGGGAAGGATCAAGGATCCCAAGAGTGCAGAAAGACCCAGAGGAGGCGCCCTTCTAGTGATCGATCAGTTGATTGTTGACCGAGCCCAGTACTAGGGCTTGAACTGTGTCATGGGGAATTGGCCAACACATGTTGATTGTTCCCAGTGCTCAAGATCTCAAAGAGCCCTCCTAAAAATGAAAATTTGACTAATCACCCAAGATTAGTCAACAAAAAAATCTAGTTGAGTTGGATTCTAGTCAGCAGGTAATGACCAGTCCCCATACATAAGGGTCACCAAAATGTTAGGGTGGTAGATGACACAAGCAACAAGTAATTGCACCAAGAATAGAGCAGCAAGCAGGACAGAGTTGATTCACTCTCCCAGGGAGGAGAGGGGCCAGACATCAGGAGAAATGTGGGCCCTGAGCTTCTGTGGGACTGGGCCTTTTAAGGGTTTGATTGTTTTATTTTTTGCTTTTTTGTTTTTTGTTTTTTTCATCTTAAGAGTGTTAGAGGGTTGCAGTTGCACCCATGGGAGTATGGGGAGGCGGTTGACTCTTGGGGAGGGGGTTGACTCTTGGCCAGGGAGAGTAGGAGGTGCAGGTTTCTCAAGGGGCTCTGTCCGGAGCTCATCTGGGATGTGGATTGTGGTCTGGCTAGAGAAGAATATGTTTTGCAGTTAGGGTCTATTTTCTGAGGATGAGGGGCACCATGACCTAGAAAAACAAAGAGTTTGGGCCACACTTGTGAGTTTTGTCTGTAACTTGGCTGGGGGGTGGGGAGGCTTTGAATAGAGCCCTTTCAGGTAGAAATAAAAAAGCATGATCCCTTGCATTTGGCCAGAAAACAAAAGAAAAAGAGGGATGGATGTTAATGTAGTGAGTGACTGCATACATAGAAAGAAAAACTAAGAAGATTTAGAAAGCGATAAAGTTTAGAGCTGAGAGTAAAGTCTATACCACTATATTTTAGTACTCAATCTATAAAATGTAGGCACTTATCATTATCATACCATACAAAAATAACAAATGGCTCCCCAAGATATAAAAGTAAATAGAAGGTATAAGATGAAATATTATTATATACTTGTAAAGTTCCAGCAAAGCGCTGAGCTCATAATAAAATTTAATAAATATTTGATGATTGATTGATGTGTTAGCTCAAGAATCCTTAAAAGTGATAAAGCCATTCATTCAGGGTTAAAGTAAAGGAAAAGAAAAACGATCATGGAGAGAGATCATGATTTACACTGTCACTGGGTTCAATAACACATGGGGCATGGAAACTGAGTGAGAAAAAATGCACAGGGGCCAAGAGAGAGGAGAAAAAAACCACCTCAGGATTCCCTAGGAGCCTGAAGAATTAAGGCGGAGACAGGAAGACAGTCCCAAAGAATGAGGATAGAACTTAATGGTAAGAAAGCAAATTGAATAAAGTTAAGGCTGGGCTGGCTAAATCGATGAAACACAAAATTATATTATATGTAATTGCCAGCAGCCTACACTTTCCTAGAAGGAAGTTTGGGAATAAGACTAATGTACACTGACAAATGATATTGTCATGACATTCATAGTATTATATTTTACCACATTTAATTCTGAAGAGCTTGAAACATAGGAATTAATATTCCAGAAAGTGAGGAATATGCAAATTTAGTGTAAAATAGGCATAAATTTTACTTGTTTTGTTAAGTAAATAATTCATAATAATATCTGTGTGCAGATTCATAAACAGCATTGAACATAGATTATAATGGAATGGCAAAAAACACAAATGTATCAGTATAACCAATAGCAGTAGTCAATAATATTGAAATAGAGTCTTTTTCAAAAAAATACAATAAACAGGTTTTTCCAATAATTCCTATGATTCCTCTTTCTCTCTTTTCTTTTGATGAGTTTTTAAAGAAATATTACAGCTTATGGGGAAAAACACATAAAATTGAAAGAAGGTTAAATCTCTGGGAATAACAATATGCTTCTGTAAAATTACACAGGGCAGAATCAGGATGTTTTGAAATTGGATCCGAAAATGATCTTTCTTGTAAAAATACATTTTATATGTCCCGATGGAAAATGCTCTAAATACAAAGTCAGTCTACAGTTATTAATGTTACCATTACTGTCGTTTTTGTTTTTCCTGCTGGTCCCTAGGAAACTGTGTTATCAAAATTAGTTAAGGAGTCAGGTATTTACATTTTATTTGGAAGAGCAAATGCAGAAAACCTGACCTAATCTGAGGTTTGGATTTAACAGTAAAATTAATTTACTTGCACATAAACTATGTAGAAGTTTTCATTATGAACTGAGTTCTGAAAGAATGTCAGTCAGCTTAAGAAACTGGACAAAAGTGTTGGGGCTTTTGAATGTATGTGACAAAATAATTTAGACAACAAATAAAAAAACACAAGCTAAGTCAAATCCAAGGAACCCAAAATCTACCTCTATGGTAGTCAGCTGGTTGTTCATTAATACTCACAACACTTTGGGAATGTTAAGTAAATAGTATTTTGTGGAAGCACGATGATTAAGTATCAATGAACTGCTTGATAGCAAAATTGAGGATGACATGGAGCCTTGTGCAGATCATTTCTAAAGCCATGATCTGCATTTACACACTCAAATCTTTTTTAAATAAAGGCATCCAAAAGACTGCAAGCCACCTTGGAAGAATGCAAACGATTTTAGTCAACCCAGACTGTTCCCTTATGAAATCCTTTGTATCTTGTTCCATATTTTCTCTCTCTTACAGGAACTAGTAAAATCCACACTCTTCTCTGAATCTCTGTGTAGCCTCTTGTCTTAAAACCACTTAAAACTACATCTCTACTTTGCCAAAAAGCAAAATCAGATATTAGTGAGGGTTTAAGACTATATTTTCTGGAGAGAGAAGACAGTATCAATTCAAGGTCAGGCCTCCAGTTCCTGCTACTCTCACCCACAGGCCTAGCAGACATCTCTCCTGAAGGTTCTTTAATGTGTCATCTAGATTCATTAAGAAAGGTTTTCCATTTTTCAACTTATGATAAAGGAGCTACAGTTGTCTCTTTGCTAATAAATCCCAAGTAATTTTTTTCATGCTATAGCTGTTGAATTCACCCACAAAACAGTAGACTATGTCCAAGAACTGACTGCATATCTTATAACATAATAAAATGAATGTAGTCATTACTATAAGCCATCTTTATGAATTCAGAATGTAGATGAAAAAACCAAAAAGTTGAAAGCCAAAGAAACCAAAAAAGGAAAGAAAATTATAGGCAGTTAATGACACAGCCTGTACATGGGAACAACCTTGCCCATCATCTTTGTAAAAAGATATGTGCTGATCACAGAGCATAGGATCATACTGGTATAAAAAGTCTACGGGATTAGCAAAGACTCATTCCAAAATAACTTGTAAAATATTTCCTTTGAAAATTCTTTTGCTATATGAGTTGAAATCCATTTTTTCATAATGGTTAGACTTTCAGGTTCTTAGACCAGCTGCAGCACCCACCATGGCCTTCTTATTTTAACTAGCCTTTGGGACTTCCAAGACTATGACTGGCCACATTTGGCCCCTGTCTGTTTTAAGAGATACAGAACAAGAACCACAGTTCACCAACAAAGGCATCTGTCTTTAGTCAGGCTCCTCAGTGGGGGCAGTCCTCACAACTGTTGACCTAACCATCTGGGATCTGCTTCATCTTGCTGTCCAGGTGATGACTTATATGCAACTCCTAGAGGAAAACATAACATATGTAGCTTCCCTTACACATTCTATGGCACATTGTATGCCACTAATCTCCAGAATATCTCACATTATTCATGTAGCAAAAACAAGCAAGAATCCACTGCCTGGTGCCATTTTACTAAAATTAGTGCATGTTACATTGCAACTGAAAATTATAGTATTATGCAGGATTTTTAAATAAAAAAGATTTCTTTGATTCTTCTATGTGAACACAGGTCATATCACTGATACTTCTTTTAGACTTTTCTTGGATTCAAGTCTCTATCTTGATTTCAATTCTGCATTAAAAAAAATGGGAATCCAAATGAGTCAATCAGGAGGGCAATAGAACTGAAATAAATCATTTTGGTTTACATTTTGGTTTTAACCACATGAGATTGCGCTTAGAGAGCGCAATTTAATACACATTAAATTAGAGTGACTGGTGGGGACCCAGGGCAATTTAAAACTCTGTAAGATAGAAAATCTAAATTAGAGGAGGTGAACAATTCTGTACATCTCAGAACACAAGATCGTGACAATAAATGCAACCCAGTTAGGACCAAGTTCCAGAAGCAATATCTTGCTGAATTCCATAAAATTGTGCTTAGTGTCTTCTCAGTAATTTTGTACATACTGTTCTTAATGCCCACTTTTAAACTTGGCTTGTTTGTTCTTTATTTTTTACTTTTTAATTTTTTTTAATGTTTATTCTTGAGAGAGAAAGAGTGAGAGACAGCACGAGCAGGAGAGGGGCAGAGAGAGAGACACACACAGAATCTGAAGCAGGCTCCAGGCTCTGAGCTGTCAGCACAGAGCCTGACACAGGGCTTGAACTCATGAACCAGGAGATCATGAGCTGAGCTGAAGTCAGAGGCTTAACTGACTGAGCCACCCATGCACCCCATTGGCTTGTTTGTTTTTTAAACCAGATAAACCCATAAGGATATATGCAAGAGGACATGAATTTGAAAAAAAATGAATCTCCATGTATAAATGATGCTATGGAATTGAAGATGTCTTCAACTCTCCACAAACACCCCCTCAATAGGAATCCAATTAACAAATACACAGAACAGAGAAGACTTCTCCCCGTAGCCTATTAAATTGAATATCTGATTCCAGGGAAGTTAGTACTGATGCTGCTCTTATACATGATCACATGAGCTCTGAAGAAGAACACCATAAAGGGCAGTGTTGGAGAAAACGACAGGTTCCCTCTCATCTGATGGGCCAATACAAAAGCAGAGTTTATGGCTACATATTTCAAACCTTGATCAGTGGGAAATCCTGAGTCTTGGCACAAATATAAACATGGGCCATAAATTAGCCATAAAAAGGGCACTGCACTGTTTAGGATTTGGGGCCCTGTCTAAATTTACAAGCTGTTTGCAGAGCCTCTGAAACTAATGGATGGATAAAATATTCCAGCCAACTAGGAAAGTAAGTATTATGCATGACTGAAAAGAGCTGTAGCTGACTGCTCTGATTAATGAAGGGTAAATTACTGTTAATGCTTGTAATAAATGCCACGGGCCGTATTTCATTGAGCAGAAGCCAGGGCACTATACGGGCTTCACTGGTTTAAGAGCTGTGGATGAAACAATGACTAATTAATCATTGGTAATTTTTTAGAGTTCTGCAACATTGTCTGGCTAAAAGCAGAACAGCCTTTTATGGGCTGCCTAGGGAGGGAGCCATTCCCCTCACCCAAGCCCCCTGGGACTCCTCCTCCTCACCATCTCCAGTCTGATTTTGTTCTGAGGTCACTTATGACCATGGTTAAGGAAACCTAAGTCTCTGAGAAAGTGATGAAACTGAGTAAAAGGTCACCCTAATTCATTACAAGTTCAGAAGTCATCCCTGACACCTGCTGCCTGCAAAGACAGAATAAATCTGCCCTGATGAAGCCTGAATCATGGACCCATATATGACTGGGGCCTCTGAACAGGGGGGCTCAGCATAAATGGAGGAGGTATAAGCAGAATGCCAAGAAATCAGGTTCCAGGATCCAGTGGTGAGAGCCTCATCTCTACTTCTTCCCTAGGAGAGCCAGGCTGGTTTATGAAAGGTCAGAGATTGGTACTGGGGAGTGTGTGTATAGGGGTGATAGTGGTCAGTGCAGACAGCTGGGTGGGTAGAGGCCTGTTCAACAAGCCAAAATCAGGGCCAGGACAGGGGGTAGGGGTGCAGGGTCAAAAACCCCATCCGATCCAGATAATGATGCATTTACTGTACAGAGTCTTACAGTATCTTACGGAGAATCTTGACAGCCCTAACCTGGGTCTGTGTGTAACCAAGCCTGTTGTCAGAGTGGGACAGAAAGTGACTGGGGCTGAATTCACTGGGTAGCCAAGGAGGGTCCCTCCGAGGAAGTTACCTTGAGCTGAGACCTGATCCATGGGAAATGGGCACAGCCAGGACAGGGGTTGGGAATGGGGGATTTCAAGTTGAAAGAAGAACAACTATATAAGAGCAAAAACACCAATAAGGCAATATGATTAATGAGTTCAAGAGAAGGTGAAGGACAAAAAGGAATTGAAAAGAAAATAGATTGAAAAGAGGGGCAGGAATGACCAGGGAGACCTACTACAGAGGAAAAGAAGGTGGGGAGGATTTATGTCTTTGCTTCTCATTGTTTCTAAGATGCGAAATAAGAGATATTACGAACAGAAGAGAGAGAAAACAGGACAAAATGGAGGGACGTTCAGCACCTTTTGTTTCCAGTCACAAATTCTGTGGCAAATTAAGAAATACCATTTTCATTTTTATATCATTTCTCCTATAAATAATGAATAGTAATTTGATATAGTTGGAGATCGTATCATGCCACTGAGATAAATACTACTACAAGAATAAGACATTGGTTTCTGGAAACTTGTTCACTTCCTCCTTCCCTTTCCCACCCCCATCTCTTTAGAAGACATGACATTAACATTTTTCAAGCCCCTGTATTGGCATTTTCTGCCAAATATTCCAACCAGTAGTTTTTCATCATCCCTAGAATATATTTTTGCCCACTGATCAATTGAATTCCATATTCCTTCAAATTTGTCCTGGGCACCTTTCAGGTTGACTCTCTGAAATTACAGAATATGCCAACGTTGAAATGGAAATGCAACTAGAGTTGCCAGAAACATTTATTCAGCCTTTCCTTTTGAGAGAGAGGCTATTCTTTTCTGTGTTTACATTGTTTGTTTCCATTCAATTTCTAAAGCCACTAAATCTCAACTCCTCCAGTTCTCTGTCTTTATACTAATGAAGCCCACCTTTTTCTTCAGCCATTCACCACAGCTCTGGCTGCCCACTCTTGTTTGTAGAAGTTTTTAAGGCTACAGTGTCAGTAACTAGAGAGGAAATCATGTAAAGTTGTGCATGAAAGCGATTTTGTATGTTAATTTCAACCCATGCACTAATTCTGCAAAAGAGACAAGAAGAGTCCCAGAAGCAATTGGTTCCCTCGATGTTTAACTGTGAGGTGGTGGCAGAACATGATCTAGACCACCACAGACCCCAAATCTAAACATTTCTCCTCTTCAGATAGGATGAATGACAGGTGGTCATCCAAGAGACAGCCTGCCAGGCTGCAGTGGAGTGGGAGACACCAGGAGCTGCTGGCAAGGTATGACACAGTGCATGCTCCAAAGACAGGGACTTCTTGATGGTCTGGTCCTGGGAGAGATCAGGAGGTAAGCTGTGTAGAAAAGAAGAATAATGTTTTGCATTCTACAAAACATGGTCTTTATACTAGTCTGCTATTCTGTCTCCTTTCTGCTGGGTATTCTGAAGTATGCTTACTTCTTGTCCTGCTCAGCTATGGGCTGGGAGCAGAGGGTGCAGAACATGAGACCACTGGAGAATCCTGAATTATTTTTAAGGTCCTAATTTTATTTGATTTAAAGCAATTTAAAACATTACTATTAAAATAAGCAGTATATTAGGGAAAATCATATATCCAACTGAATTTTTAAGACAAAAAAATGAAACTTCAGAATAATTACTGACTTGAAAAGGGTCCCTATGAACTACTTCCTTTGTACCCTAGAGTATATGAATTCATTCTTCTATTTAAGGGTTTGGAAGCAAAGGAGCAATAAAGAGAATGTTAAACAAAAAATAATGATAATAAATTTAAGAAACAAACAGCAGCTTGTATGAAATTATCTGGCTAAACAAATAATATTCTAAGTCACATTTCATAATGAACCATTTGGATCTTAAAATCATAAAATGTATAAATTCAAGGTGTTTTTAAGCCTTATAATTGAAAAATAGCTTTTTTGCATTTACTTCAAAATCTCCTCTGGAGATGTGTCAGTTCTGACATTTTATAACAGCCTGCAGGGAAACCTTCCAACCTCCAGTCTGACAGCATATCTGCCAGCCCACCAGCAGCCTTTTGACCACAAAAATGTCACACATATGACGAAGGGGGTCCTTGAGGATTCAGGGAATGAATAATAGGACACTTCTCAGTTATGATTTTATGTTTTCTATTTTTAAAGACACATTTATTCGTGCAGAGAATGAGCAGCTAAATTTTGAGAGAGCTGTTCCGATTCAAGTTAAGTGATTGTACCTTCAAACTATCCATACGATTCTAAATACCTACTATGTACCAGGCACTGTGCTGAAAGCATTATATCTGTTCCTGAGGTTTTGAAGTCTTTCAACTGCAGAGAATTTTTCTTATGAAAGGCTTTGAATCCATGTAGCAATTCAGCTTATTGGAATGTACCCTATTATAACTAACCTGCTCTGTCCTGAGAAAACTAAAATAATTTGACCATAGAACAGAAGAATGAAGAAGCACATCCTTACAAGACAATTGTCACTAAGAAAATATGACAAAAGTCTTCCATTCTGGGGTCCTCTTGGAAGAATAATACGCCGACTATGTATAGTAAAAAATGCACAAGTAAAATACCAGTGGAAGGAAAAAAAACATACAATCAAGCTTTCTCTAATAGGTCAGTATACTTATGGCTTTATTTCGGTAGATGTCTGTCAGTTTAGCTCAGCTCCTCCATGGTGTTGCTGCCTCAGCGTCAATTCTGTGTGGCTAAGTAGCTTACAGGGACCTTACACTGACACTAGGCCCTTGTGAAAGTTCATGTTCTAGACAACAGCCACAGAGTCACAAGTAAATGTGAGCTCCTGATATGATTTCCCCAACAGCCCTGGTATAAAGTCTCCCCTGCTCCCCAGAGCCTTCCTCTTCTTTGCATCCTAGATAAAACCCCCTCAGTCTTACCAAAACCCTGCTGTTTTGGTTTGTATTGACCAACCTGACTATAGCCCAGGAGCCTCAGAGCATTTAACCCACAGACCTAACAAAGGCATGCACCCCAGATCCTGCCTCTCTCTGTCTACACTCTGCCTTGACCTCCCCATGTGGCCCATAGAGGTATGTTATGCACTTTCTCCAGGACCTGTGAGTAATAAACTACTCTATTTCAATTTCTCTTGTCCTTTGTTGAACCAAGACTCACCATCTGGCACCCTGTGCTCCGCTTAACATTTATTTAACAAATAACAGCATGGATTGCAGACATTTTCCTAAAGCTATTAGAAGGAAATACAGAGAGCAGGACAGAAGCAGATATGAAATGCCTCACTCCTTTAAAGGGGTACTTTAGAGAAAGTGGATACCATGAGAGCAGAGCTATGTATATGATGAGCAAATCCAGGCAGGGCTCTAATGACTCAGGACCAGGTAACTAACTGAAAGATCTTCTACAGACCATGAAAAGTTCAAAAGCAAAATCTATATAACTTCTTTAACCTCTAACTACTAGCACTCTGAGGAAGCTAAAAAAATGTCAAATGCAACCATCCCTCCCTCCATTCCTGAATTTAGTAGGTTTCCTCATCATCATCATGAAGTATGAGAAAAATATTGTTAATTAAATAATAATAGAAAAACTATGAGGTTACTGGTTTTGATACATGGGGTAGGTCAAATGATCTCATCTTCATAAACACAACCATGTGACTTATCTGACAATGTAATGCTCCATAGCAATGCACAGTTCAGTAAATGTTATTTATGGATGACGACTAATTTTCTTAATCATAACAAACCTAACCTAACCCAGGCAAAGGATCAAATTCATTCATTACCTGAAATGTTTACAGAAAAATTTATGGCATTCTCATTTGCTCATTATTTGATAATTTTTCAGCTAATATTTATTGAGCATTCACTAGGTACCTGGACATTTGTACTAGGTGCTAGAACTACAAAAATGATCAGAGCCAGTCTCTGCCCACAAGAAACTCACAAACTTTTGTGGGAGAAAGCATATGAGAATATATCTGTAGTAATATGACACATTATGATTAATGAACAGGGAGGGCATGCAGGGTCACCCAATCCTAAATGAGGGGAGGAAATCAATGGTTAGCAAGAACCTCACTGACGGGATAATCCTAACTAGACCTGGGACTTAAAATATAACTTGTAATTCTCCAGAAAAAAAAATTTATGTTATATTTATTATATATTATATTATATTATATTATATTATATTATATTATTGATTACATTGATTACATTGATTATATTGATTATATTATATTTTACCATAGAAGAGAAGAATGACAAAGCACATCCTTACAAGAAAATTGTCTATATATATTATATAGACATAATATATATAATATACATATGTATTTTATATACATATATACATATGTATTATATATATGTGTGTGTATATATATATATGTATATATATATATATATATATATATGTATACAAATGTGGGCAAAGATATGTGAAAGTATATGTTTTGTTTCTGGGACCCAGAGAATAAGTAAGCTTAACACAACAATAGTGGTTTCATAGAGGAAAGTGCCAAATAATGACAACAATAGTGATAATAAAGTTGGATAAGCGTCCAAATCCTAGATGATGAAGTCTCTGTGTGGAACACACAAGTACTTTTGTGTGACTGGAAGGGGGCCATGATGCCTTTTAGGCAGAAGGGTCATATGATCAAATTTGCATTTTTAAAATGGTCCCCACAGCAGGTGCATGGATGATGACATGGAGAAGAGGAAACTCAAGGTCAGGGGGACATTAGGAGGGTGGTGTGGTCCTGCAGAGGAAGACGAGAAGGCAGTGGCCAGAGGGAGGCAGTGCAGAGCCAGAGGCCAGAGGGCCAAGCAGGTGGAAGCAACCAGGCCTAGTGTACAATGGACTCATACAGTGGAGAAAAGAAGATGAGAAGAAACGGTAAAGGTGCTGCAAACCTTCCAGACCCCAAAACACTAAGGTCGTCATGCACAGAGTTTCACCATATGGCAAAGTGATCCTTTGAGGAAAATACAGAGCCTTAAAGCAGGTATTAGGAAGTAAACAAGGCTGAAAGGAATTGAACAAAAGTTTAAACTTAAAAATTTGGAAGGAGAGAAAAAACCCCTCCAAATCAAGTAGAAAAAAAAAATTAAAGATGAAAACAGATGTTTAAGAAATAGAAATCTTTTAAAAAAGAGAAATAGTAGGGGAGGGAGCCTGGCTGGCTCAGTTGGTGGAGTATATGACCCTTGATCTCAGGTTGTGAGTTTGAGCCCCATGTTGGGTGTAGAGATTACTTAAAAATAAAATATAAAATATTTTTTAACTTAAAAAATTAAAAGAAAAAATCATTACTCAGCAAAGATGAGTCCTTAAATAACATTTTTTTACCATTTATATGGTGCTTACTATTTCCCAGGTACTATTCTGAGCATTATATATATTAACTGGATTAATCTTTTAACAACCCTACAAATAGATTCCATTATTATACTGTATTTTTTAAATAAGGAAACCAAGAATTTAAGTAAATTGCCCAAGATTATATAGCTAGCAGAAAGATTAATAAATTTAAAACTACTTAGCAAGTCTGATAAAGAAAATAAAAAATAAAGAAGCTATAAATAAAAAAAATCAGGGAGTGAGGCAACAGCTATGGTTATAATAGAGATTTAAGAATTAATAAGAAATCTATGTTCAATTTAATACCAATAAATTTAAAATATTAAATTGAAAAAATTTAGATAATGGGGACCTAAGTAGATCAGTAACAACAGGCAAAATTAAAATGTTAATCAGAATTTATCATTGTCATCCAAAAGGCACTGTTCTAGAGAATTCTTGGGATATTTCTTCCAAATTCTCAAGGAATTGATTGTTCCCAGTTACACAAATTGTTTCAGAAGATGACAAGGCACAAAACTTATTTTACAGGGTAGGTGTAGATAGGCACAATCTGGTGAACTAATAAAGTTGAAGGAAAAGAAGGAAAAAAACTATTGGTGAATAGAACTCATGAACATAGAAAAATAAAAGAAAAAGGAAGGAAGGAAGAAATATTATAATAGTAAAGTAAATCAATCTGTATTTTAAAATAATAATACATCACATATTATACAACCCCTAACTGTATTAAGGTGTGGTATTACAAATACCAGACTTACTTTAGTTTGTTAAGGCATTTATTATTTATTTAGAAATTTATTAAAGGATATTCTTTAATTCCCAGAATCAAGCTTTGAGTCTACACCATTAGGAACAACTCCCAAGTTATAACCCCAGACTGCTCCACTGGAAAATGTAATGCAGTCTTGGGCATGCATGCTTGGAGCTGGCACAAGCCGGGGAGTGGGCCCCCACACCCTGGGAACTCACCCACTACTTCGCCTGAAAGCCCTCTCTGACATACTCCATAGCCTCTTCTTCTCCTCTTGGTGACTGTATTCTTCCCCTGGGTTTATGATTGGCTGAGGAAGTCATGCACCTGTGTCCTAGCTGCAAGGAAGTTATAAGGGTGACTTTCTGAACTCCATCTAGAACAGGCAGGAGCCACAGGGTAAGAAATTCCCCAAACATAGAAATAGTGGTTGGAAGGTTTTGGAAAGCCAAAAAAGCCTATTTTAATTTATGAAATCTGTTAACATAATTCACTGTACTATGAGATTAAAGATAAATCATGTTTCTAAACAGATGAAAAATTAAAAGATTTACAGATTGATAGAACACATCTGTATAATATATATAACAAATGAGTAGATCCACAATTTAAACAAGTCTTAAAAATTGACAGGAAGGCAAAAATCCCACTGGAGGAGTGAACAAAACAGAAACATGCAAGTCACAAACAAGATTAGATGGCCTCTTTATAAGTATGTGAAAGAGATTAGATTAATGATCAAGAAAACCAATTTTAAAACCAATAAGATAAAAAATTTTCCCTCATTAGACTGACAAAATTCAAAACTAATAAGTAGTGGTATGTGCAAAACTAGGTTCTGTCTTCTGCTATGGGTATAAATTAGGAGCAGCAGCATGGCAATCGCACCTAAAAATCTCTTCAAGTGAACAGAGTACAATTCAGGAGTTTCTTTTCTTGGTATCTGCTCTAGAGAACCATTATCATATACGCACAATGAGGTGTATACAAGAATAATCACTACAGAACTACAGAGAAAATTAATGCCTTAACACCCAGCCCTAGGGAAACAGTTAAATAAATGGTCATTTATCTAGACTATGGAATAGGACTAAATAAGGGAGATAGATCCATATGTGCTAATTTTTTTTTAATTTTTTTTCAACGTTTATTTATTTTTGGGACAGAGAGAGACAGAGCATGAACGCGGGAGGAGCAGAGAGAGAGGGAGACACAGAATCGGAAGCAGGCTCCAGGCTCTGAGCCATCAGCCCAGAGCCTGACGCAGGGCTCGAACTCACGGACCGTGAGATCGTGACCTGGCTGAAGTCGGATGCTTAACCGACTGCGCCACCCAGGCGCCCCGATTTTTTAAGTGCAGTATGATTCAATTCATAATATGAATCATGTAAAACATAGATTCTACAGACACACACAAAACATATTTATTCCATGGGCCCCTGCATATGTTATGTGTAAATGTGAAGAAAGAGGGCAGAAACAATTCACCAGACTGATTACATTACTCACCCCTGGGGGTCCTGGAATGAGAACAAAGTTGGGAGTTGTAGTCGAAGGAAAACAATATGAAAATTAATTTTGAAATGGTGCTAGGAAGGCCATTAGGCAGGAAAAATGTAAAGGTACAAGCAAGTGGAGGGATCAGTAGCTTGAGAGGTTGTAGAAGTCAGGGATGGGTAGGGTCCAGTAGTCCACTTTTCACAGGTAAAATAATAGCTTTACTCTCATACCTGAAGGGAAAGAAGAGAAGGTGATTATTAGTTGTGGTTTGTCCATTTGTAGTTGGGTTTCCAGTCAATGCTGCCATTTTCTCTGTGATGTAAGAGTCCCTCTGAATGGGAAAGAAAGAAGGTTAAAGAAAGCTTATAAGATGTGTAAAATTAGCTGCAGAGAGTGGGAGAAGCATAAGTGTTGCTGGACAATGCTGAGGGACACCATGAATTTTATGGCTCCAATTTGAGCAGTGACTTGATGTTCTCTAGCAGCAATCAGAAATCCAGGGGTGGGCAAAGTGATCTTGAACTTATGAATTCATCCAAACTTGGGGATTCTCAAGATAAATAAGATAATACACAACCAGGCAAGGGGATTGCAACATTGACATGTCAGTGGTTGGAGTGAGGGGCCATAAAATACTGCAGAGTTAGAGCAAAAAAGCAAAAGGCAAGCTATAAACAGGAAATGATAGATATTCATGGGTTCAGAGGCATCACTGGAGCAAAATTAGCCAAAGAGCTAAAAAGCAAACACATATATAAAATAGTAGGTTGGGGTCAGGAGTTAAGACCTAACTTGAACAGAACAGCTCCAGAAGTGGGGCAGGTCCAGATGATGTTAAGGTCCAAACTATAACAGTGGGAATGGATGAATGAGGAGGGGCAAAGGTAAAGGTCACTGGGGATGGGGTGCCAAGGGAATGGAGAGTCTGGAGTCTTGGGTGGGTCATTCACATGGGACAGTGTGATACAGGTGGATGTTATCACCAAGGAGAAGTCCCTCAATGCCAGGAGACAAATACAGAAAGAGGCGGAGGTTAGGAGTACAGGCTCTGGAGTAGGCAGATGAGTGTTCAGACATCTGCTCTCACTTACCAGCCAGGTATCTCCCCAAGCTTCAATATAACCATTTGCAAAAGGAGGTAAACATCACTTCACTGACATAAAATGAAATAGTGTATATAAGGTGGCAGCTACAATGCTGGCAGATACTAAATATGCCATCACTGGAAAAGATGTTTTTCCTAAGTTAAGACCTGACAGTTATTAATTCCCTTTTCTGTGACATTCTTGCGTTCTTCAGCCTATCTTCAGTGTTTTCTCTTCTGTGTTCTGCCAGCTCCCTAACCATCAGGATTAACGATCTTTCTGGAACTTATACATTAATTTAACCTTCCAAAATTTCCCCAGTATTCACAATTATTTGTTTGTTTGAGTCTTTAGGTTAAATTGTTAATAACCCCTTTTAATTTTTTAAATGTTTTTATTTACTTTTGATAGAGAGGGAGACAGAGTGTGAGTAGGGGAGGGGCAGAGAGAGAAGGAGACAAGGAATCTGAAGCAGGCTCATGGTCTGAGCTGTCAGTACACAGCCCAACACGTGGCTCAAACTCATGAACCACGAGATCATGACCTGAGCTGACACTGGATGCTTAACTGACTGAGCCACCCAAACACCCCAATAACCTTCTGTAGAAAAAGAAGTGAACCCAATTATTCCACATGGCTATCCAGAAAGAAGTTTGGCCACTATTGATCACTGATATTAGTTACTATTATCACTAAAGTGATAATGACTATCCAGAATTCATTGGAACTGACCTTCATTGTAGGATTGTTTTAAATTCAAAATGAATTTAAAGTTTATTGTGTATTTTACATTAATCACCTACGTGTCCCTGCCTTTTTCCTCAAATTGGTCTAAATCCAGTCAGAATTGTCCTGATTAGAATCACAGTCTCTTCACTGAGGATCTAATGTACCCAGACAAGGCTCTATGCTAATACAACTTTGATTTTTTTTTTAAATAAACCCAACATGGGGCTCAAACTCATCACCTGGAGATCAAGAATCACATGCTTTACTGACTGAGCCAGCCAAGAACCTCTGCCTGCAGAGTGAATGGTACAAAAAATTATTGGGAAAATGTATTAGTGATGTTGATGAGGTATTTCCTCCATAAAAGAGTTAAGAAATTAACTGTCCCCTGAAAAAGTGAGAAAGAAGAAATAAGGGCAGAAAGAAATGTTTGTCTAGTCAATCTACCACTTCCAGATCCTTCATAAGAGT
The DNA here is from genome assembly GCF_016509475.1 of Prionailurus bengalensis. Taxonomy (NCBI): domain Eukaryota; kingdom Metazoa; phylum Chordata; class Mammalia; order Carnivora; family Felidae; genus Prionailurus; species Prionailurus bengalensis. The sequence goes on along the minus strand of NC_057354.1, from coordinate 52,948,871 downwards.
TCCATCAAACTTCCAGCACAAAGCAGAAGACAAACTGAAGGGGGATGAGCAATGGTTCTACTACTAACCAGTTGCACATCCCATCCAAGTTTTGATTCACCTCTTTAGACTAGAGTCACCTTTTTAGTCCCCTAACCACAACACAAACGTCCATCAAAGTGATTGCCTATAATATGGCTCCTCCAGCCATATGATTCTGATAACAAATTATTTCATTTCAGGTGGCATCTATTTTTTTTTTTTTTTTGGTAAAAATTGTGAAGAGCGTGTGTTATTTTGTGTGTGCATGGGGGGGTGCCTATTTCAGTGCCTTTAAGTCAACATTAATAGCTATAAAGATTAAATTTTAAGATATAATACAAAAGAAAGCATCTTCAAAATGCAAAGCTTATATAACTATCAAGGGATTTTTTTTTGCCTAAATTTAACCTGTTTCCAAATGAATCAATTTCTTAATGAACCATAAAGTAGACAAGAGTCCCAGAAGTCCACATTCTGAAAATATTTTTTCATCTAATTTATAAATATTTTATGTTTATAGATCTGACTATCAAGTGCCCTGATATCTAAAGATAGTGTTGTGAGATTTTCAATTGGAAGAATTATACATACACCTCATAATATTACAATGATGTAAATATATCAATTACTCATTAAGTTGGTATAAAGTTAACAGATTAAGTATACATTGAATCTAAAAACTACAGAATCCCACTGCTTCTCAACTTTTACTTTTTTGGGGTATTATTGCTTTACCACAAATGAAACCAAGGGAAGTTGAAAAACCAACAAGGAAAGTCACAGGATGGAATCCAGAAACATGAAGTGCTAACACCAAAATTGTTGGGACAAGAAGGACAGTGACCTCTAGTACTCAAACTTTTTGATGCTTCATTTTATAGTCTGTATGAAAGAGAATTTTTTTAATGTTTATTTGTTTTGAGAGAGAGAGAGTGTGTGAGGCAGGGAGGGGAAGGGAGAGAGGGAGACAGGATTTGAAGTGGGCTCTGCGCTGGTAACAAAGATACTGATGTGGGGCTCAAACTCATGAACCTGAGATCATGACCTGAGCTGAAGTCAGATGCTTAACCAACTGAGCCACCTATGTGCCCAAAAAAAAAAATTTTAAATTCCACCTTCATCCCCAGATTGTTCTGTTTAGTCACCTTCTTTTGACCTGTCATCGGTATGGAATAACATGGGGTCACCAATAATTGCTGTTCATGTGCTGGGATACAGGTCCTGTCATCTTACATGTATGAGATTTCCCTTGGGAACTGAGCCATCAGAAAAAGTTGGCAGTTAGATAATTTCCAGCCAAAGGCTCGGGAAATCACAGTGTTAAAGTCAGAAACAAAAGAGGCAACACTATAGCTGGCCATAAAAAAAAGTGAGTCTCATCTTTAAAGAAAATAGTTATCTCATTTTCGATTTACTTATATAATGATTAACTTATATAATGCACAACTGAAGCCCTAATCGCTACTGGAATTCCTTTTGTTTTGAGCATCTATAATTAGTACCTAAAGGCATCTCTCGGAGTACCCCAATAAAGGTCTGGAGGTTAAACACCTTGGAAGATAAGCAAAAAATTTTAAGTGTTTATGGAACAAAGTGAAAAGGAATCTTTTGGGCATCACTATATCCCAGATTTTTCGAACTATATGTGTGCTTTGCTAAACAAAATTAGAAGTATCTCTGATGCAGAGGAGTCTCTCATTTACTTACTATCCAGCCCTTTAAACTGATTTATAGTAAGAAAGTATTGAATATACAGCTTAAGCGAAGGCAGTCCTGAGAGGAAAATGCATTGCAAACCAGGCCTATCTCAAGAAACAAGAAAAATCCCAAATACAAAATCTAACAGCACACTTAAAGGAAATAGAAGCTGAACAGCAAAGACAGCCTAAACCCAGCAGAAGAAGAGAAATAATAAAGATCAGAGCAGAAATAAACAATATAGAATCTAAAAAAAAACTGTAGATAAGATCAATGAAACCAAGAGTTGGTTTTTTGATAAAATAAACAAAATTGACAAACCTCTAGCCAGCCTTCTCAAAAAGAAAAGGGAGATGACCCAAATAGATAAAATCATGAATGAAAATGGAATTATTACAACCAATCCCTCAGAGATACAAACAATTATCAGGGAATACTATGAAAAAATATATGCAAAAAATGGACAACCTGGAAGAAATGGACAAATTCCTAAACACCCACACTCTTCCAAAACTCAATCAGGAGGAAATAGAAAGCTTGAACAGACCCATAACCAGCAAAGAAATTGAATCGGTTATCAAAAATATACCAACAAATAAGAGTCCAGGACCAGATGGCTTCCCAGGGGAGTTCTACCAGACGTTTAAAGCGGAGATAACACCTATCCTTCTCGAGCTATTCCAAGAAATAGAAAGGGAAGAAAAACTTCCAGACTCGTTCTATGAAGCCAGTATTACTTTGATTCCTAAACCAGACAGAGACCCAGTGAAAAAAGAGAACTACAGGCCAATACCCCTGATGAATATGGATGCAAAAATTCTCAATAAGATACTAGCAAATCGAATTCAATGGCATATAAAAAGAATTATTCACCATGATCAAGTGGGATTCATTCCTGGGATGCAGGGCTGGTTCAACATTCGCAAAACAATCAACGGGATACATCACATTAACAAAAAAAAAAAAAAAAAAAGAGAAGAACCATATGATCCTGTCAATCGATGCAGAAAAGGCCTTTGACAAAATCCAGCAAGCTTTCTTAATAAAAACCCTTGAGAAAGTCGGGATAGAAGGAACATACACATCATAAAAGCCATTTATGAAAAGCCCACAGCTAACATCATCCTCAACGGGGAAAAAATGAGAGCTTTTTCCCTGAGATCAGGAACACGACAAGGATGCCCACTCTCACTGCTGTTGTTTAACATAGTGCTGGAAGTTCTAGCATCAGCAATCAGACAACAAAAGGAAATCAAAGGCATCAAAATTGGCAAAGATGAAGTCAAGCTTTCGCTTTTTGCAGATGACATGATATTATACATGGAAAATCCGATAGACTCCACCAAAAGTCTGGTAGAACTGATACAGGAATTCAGCAAAGTTGCAGGATACAAAATCAATGTACAGAAATCAGTTGCATTCTTATACACTAACCATGAAGCAACAGAAAGACAAATAAAGAAACTGATCCCATTCACAATTGCACCAAGAAGCATAAAATACCTAGGAATAAATCTAACCAAAGATGTTAAAGATCGGTATGCTGAAAACTATTGAAAGCTTATGAAGGTAATTGAAGAAGATATAAAGAAATGGAAAGACATTCCCTGCTCATGGATTGGAAGAATAAATATTGTCAAAATGTCAATACTACCCAAAGCTATCTACACATTCAATGCAATCCCAATCAAAATTGCACCAGCATTCTTCTCAAAACTAGAACAAGCAATCCTAAAATTCATATGGAACCAAAAAAGGCCCCGAATAGCCAAAGGAATTTTGAAGAAGAAGACCAAAGCAGGAGGCATCACAATCCCAGACTTTAGCCTCTACTACAAAGCTGTCATCATCAAGACAGCATGGTATTGGCACCAAAACAGACACATAGACCAATGGAATAGAATAGAAACCCCAGAACTAGACCCACAAACGTATGGCCAACTCATCTTTGACAAAGCAGGAAAGAACATCCAATGGAAAAGAGACAGTCTCTTTAACAAATGGTGCTGGGAGAACCGGACAGCAACATGCAGAAGGTTGAAACTAGACCACTTTCTCGCACCATTCACAAAAATAAACTCAAAATGGATCAAGGACCTGAATGTGAGACGGGAAACCATTAAAACCCTAGAGGAGAAAGCAGGAAAAAACCTCTCTGACCTCAGCCGTAGCAATTTCTTACTTGACATATCCCCAAAGACAAGGGAATTAAAAGCAAAAATGAACTATTGGGACCTCATGAAGATAAAAAGCTTCTGCACAGCAAAGGAAACAACGAACAAAACTAAAAGCAACCAACGGAATGGGAAAAGATATTTGCAAATGACATATCAGACAAAGGGCTAGTATCCAAAATCTATAAAGAGCTCACCAAACTCCACACCCGAAAAACAAATAACCCAGTGAAGAAATGGGCAGAAAACATGAATAGACACTTCTCTAAAGAAGACGTCCAGATGGCCAACAGGCACATGAAAAGATGCTCAACGTCGCTCCTCATCAGGGAAATACAAATCAAAACCACACTCAGATATCACCTCACGCCAGTCAGAGTGGCCTAAATGAACAAATCAGGAGACTATAGATGCTGGAGAGGATGTGGAGAAACGGGAACCCTCTTGCACTGTTGGTGGGAATGCAAACTGGTGCAGCCACTCTGGAAAACAGTGTGGAGGTTCCTCAAAAAATTAAAAATAGACCTATCCTTTGACCCAGCAATAGCACTGCTAGGAATTTACCCAAGGGATACAGGAGTACTGATGCATAGGGGCACTTGTACCCCAATGTTTATAGCAACAATAGCCAAATTATGGAAAGAGCCTAAATGTCCATCAACTGATGAATGGATAAAGCAATTGTGGTTTATATACACAATGGAGTACTACGTGGCAATGAGAAAGAACGAAATATGGCCCTTTGTAGCAACGTGGATGGAACTGGAGAGTGTTATGCTAAGTGAAATAAGCCATACAGAGAAAGACAGTTACCATATGTTTTCACTCTTATGTGGATCCTGAGAAACTTAACAGAAACCCATGGGGGAGGGGAAGGGGAAAAAAAAGTGGTTAGAGTGGGAGAGAGCCAAAGCATAAGAGACTCTTAAAAACAGAACAAACTGAGGGTTGATGGGAGGTGGGAGGAAGGGGAGGGTGGGTGATGGGTATTGAGGAGCGCACCTTTTGGGATGAGCACTGGGTGTTGTATGGAAACCAATTTGACAATAAACTTCATATATTGGAAAAAAAAAGAAAAAGAAAAAAATTCCATTTTATTTACAGGTATAATGATTTACAAATTGGTCATGAAGAAGCAGCAATAAAGTGCTTTATGGTCACCTAATGTAGTTCATACAATTGCTTCATGGTTCCCTAGCCTATACACTAATAAATGAATGATTACAAGATTTTTGTCGCATACAGTATTACAGTAATATTCATAATACAGCATTGCAAACACTGTTACATTAAAAAAAAACCTAACCTGTGGGTATAATAGGCTGATCCACGGCTTCTTTAATTATGAAAGAGTAAGGCATATGGTAAAGTAATTCTTTGAAAGCAAAGTTATAAAACTAATAAAAAAACTAACACATTATTAATTTTGTATTAGGCATCATTCGCCTTCATCCCTATGTAAGGATAGTCTATTCTCTTCCACAAGACTCTTGCATACGATGTTCTGCATGATGAATATTTAGGCAATGATAATGATGTATGACACAAAGTGTCCTGTACAGTTATTCCCACAGAGTCTTACTAGATTTCCACACAGACACTCACATACACACCAGATAAGTTTATTAACTACAAAGAATGTTGATTATTTGCTATTCATTAAATGGAATTGGATCATCATAGAGGTCTTCCTTGTTTTTTTCACGTTGAGTAAGAAGAGGAGGGGTGGGTCTTGCTGTCTCAGGGGGTGGCAGAGGTGGAGGAGGTAGAGAGGGGCAGAAGATGCATGCACACCTGATGTAACTTTATAGAAATATGCTGTAATTTGTCTGACGTTTTTGCTTTTTCATTTCTCCAAAAGTGGTTCTATATGGTACCAACTCTTCTTCCACAATTTGCTTTGGTTCCAGTACCCATATCATAAAAATCGAGGTCACAAACATGGTTAAAAGCAGTCTGGAATAATTGAAAGATTTCTGCCAGATTGTTTAATGTCAATTTGATTTCTGGGATTGCTTCTTGTACATCTTATTCCTCATCATCAGGCACCGGTTTGGATGCACTCATCACCATCAAGTTTGTTAATTCTTCTGGTGTTGTGTCTATTAGCTCTTGAATTTATCTGAGATCCATACTTTGAGAGCTTTCTCCCTGCCACCTTTTTGGCCATATCTACAATCTTTTTTTCATTATTTCTTTGATCGTCTCTGTCATAAATCCTGTGAAGTTATTTGCAACATCTGGACACAGTTTTCTCCAGCAGGAATTTATTGTTTGAGGTTTGATGGCTTTCATGGCTTTTTCTATAATTACAGCTTCTTTAATGGTGTAATCCTTCCAGACTTTGATGATGTTCTCTCTGTTTGGATTTTCTTCCATATCATTGACAATCCTTTCCACAGAGTACCATGTATAATGAGCCTTTACCCCCAGATCTGGAGGCTGAGATAGAAATATTGCATTTGGGGGCACATAGACCACTTTGACACCTTCAGTGTTGAGTTCATGGGGTTCTGGGTGGCAAGGAACATTGTCTAATATCAAAAGAACTTAAAAAGGAAGTTCTTACTGTCAAGACACTTCCTGACTTCAGAGACAAAGCATTAATGAAACCAACCTGGAAAAAGTGTTCTCATTGTCCAAACTTTCTCTTTGTGCAGTCAAAAGATGAGCAACTGGTATTTATCTGTTCCCTTCAAGGCTCAAGTGTTAACAACTCTATAGTAAGGGCAGTCCTGATCATAAACCTGACTACATTTGCACAAAACAGTAGAGTTAGCCTATCCCTTCCCGCCTTAAATTCTGGTACTTGCTTCCTTCCTACTAATAAATGTCTTTTGTGATGTTTTTCCCCCAGAATAGGGCACTTTTCATCTGCACTAAAAACCTGTTCAGGCAGACATTCTTTCTCCTCAGTGATTTTCTTAATGGTGTCTGGGAACTCATCTGCTGCCTCTTGGCTGGCAGAGATGCTTCTCCTGTTATCTTGACATTTTTTAAGCTCAACCTCTTTCTAAAATTATCAAAGCATCCTTTACTGGTATTAAATTCCCCAGATTTAGATTATTCACCTGCCTTTTGCTTTAAGTTCTCATTTGACTTTTCTTTCTCTCAAATTATATTTGAGTCGACAGGTATGCCTTTTCTGTAACAATTCTGCACCCATGTGAAAGCTGAATTTTGTATTTGAGATATAAAGTTATGTTGCAAAAAGTGCAAGGTTTTACACCTGCTGGTATAGCTGCAGCAACAGCTTGACAAATTTCCTTTTCCTTTTTTTACAGTGGTCCTTACTTTGGACTCATGTAGTTTGAAATGGTGGGCAACCTCAGCCACAGACCTCAATCTATGATACATATCAAGCAATTCAACTTTTTTTTGTAATGTCATGACTTTTCTATGCTTCTTGGGACTACTTACAGCATCACTAATGGCACTTCATATGGGTCCCATAATGTTATTCAAAGCTTACAATATTGCACTAAACACTCTAAAAAAATACAGGAGAATCACAGGAGATCACTTTTTACTGTGCTATGCAATTTACTGGAAAGATGAACGGCTCACATGGAGATGATGAATGTCACAGGGCATTTTAAGCATTTACTCACAATACTTGAGCTCACCACAATAATGACAGGAGGTGGCTGCAAAATTATCACAGTAGGATACTATGAACTACAGTTAATTTTATGTAGTTATGATTTAATATGGCACCTTTGTGTTTGTTTACATTTTTCTCAACTGAAAATGATGCCATATATAAGATCTGTAAGTGTTTGTGTGCATAAGTTTAGATAAACTAATTTTTGAAATAGACTTGTGTATATTTTATGGCAATAAATTATTAGTCTAGAATACACACATATTTTGTGCATTCATGACATACCTAACTTTTCTTAAGTTTTTTTGATATCCTAAGCTATGCAATTTGTGTATTTTTTTTAACTTGTTTCAAATGTCAAAAAATTTTTTCCGGTTTGTTTACTGAAATAATTTGCATATAAATGGAACCAAATAGTTCAAACTCATGTTGCTGAAGGGCTAACTGTATATTCTTTTTTACAAATTAAAAATATATATAATGTTTATTTATTTTTGAGAGAGAGACAAAGAGACAGAGAATGCGTGGGGGAGGGGTGGAGGAAGAGGGAGACACAGAATCCGAAGGCGGCTCCAGGCACTGAGCGGTCAGCACAAAGCCTGACCTGGGTCTTGAACTCGTGAGCTGTGAGATCATGACCTCAGACAAAGTTGGACACTTAACCGACTGAGTGAGCCACCCAGGCACCACTAAATTTTTTTAATGTTTATTTATTTTGAAAGAGAGAGAGAGAGACTAAGCTTGGGAGGGACAGAGAGAGAGGGAGACACAGAATCGAAGCAAGCTCCAGGTTCTGAGCTATCAACACAGAGCCCATTGGGAGGCTCGAACTCACTGTGAGATCATGACCTGAGCTGAAGGTGGACTTTCAACCAACTGAGCCACACAGGCGCCCCAAGGGCTAACTGTATATTCTTAAATATGGTATGCTGAGAGACACTGAAGAATTACTGTCACATATCAGTTGGATATCTATTGTACAGTGTGTAAGCTCCATTCAAACACTAACACACTAGATTCTCCTCAATAGAAAGGCACAGTTAATGTGCAAGGAATTATAGGTTATTTGAGCCCTCAAAGAATTTGTAATCTAGGACATTGAAAAAATAAGATATTTTCCCTTGTCATGGAAGCAAGTGTTTCCTTGTCTTTTATGAAAAGATAATTAGAAAGAGGATATTAAGAGTATAAATATAATAAGCTCAAATATGTTCAAAGACATATCCCCTACATATTGAATCTTCTATACAATATGGAACATGTGGACATGACCATCATACAAATTTCTTGGTGAAACTGGGGGTGGAAACCACATGGTTAGATTTATGTATGGGGAAATTATTTCTAGCTGCTTTATGGAGAATTGATTGGGAGTTGGGCATGGTTTGCAGGTAAACAACAATGACAACAAAAAAGCCACCACCACCACCAACAACAACAAAACACCTACTAGAACACAGTCATACCTGACTGGTAAATGTAGTCGATGGCTTGGATAAAGGGAGTGGCCATGGAGATGAAGAAGATTGATAGAATTAAGAAACATTTTGGAAGTAGAATTGCTATAACTTGTGTATGTAATAGACGTGCGAAATGAGAGAAAGAAGGGGATTCCTATGTTTGGGTTTGAAACACTAGGAAGATGGTGATACATTTTATTGTCAGTGAGACAACTGGAAGGTGAGCAGGTTTGTGGAAAGAAGCCATGAACCTGAAAACCTTACATGAAGCCCACAAATAATGATCTCAAGTAAAAGGTTTGTTACCCCATTTAGTTCTAAGACGAGAGGTCTGGATGAAGACATATACCAGGGAATTTCCAGCATATATGAATGGACTTTTGAGTCTAGGAATAAGTGAGTCTAAAGAAAGAGTACATATAGAAATAAGAAAGAGTCCGGAAATGAGCCATGAGGACTCCAGGATGTAAATGCTATGTAGAGGAAGAGAAACCAGTTAAAGGCGTGGTCTGTACGCTAAAAGGAAACCAGAAATATACTGAAAAGAAGTGGCCAACCATATTGAAGGGATTATTCAATGGAGAAATTGGGGGTGGCAAATTATCTATAACTAATTCACTTTGCTGGGACAGTTTGCATCACATACTTCAATGGACAAGAAAGAATAAATAGAAGCAAAATTGCAGCACTCCTGACCCCGAGCAACACATTCCATTAGGGTTCATTGCTGTAAGGCCACTTTGGCCATGGGGACAAATAAAAGGAACTTATTAACATTTTGTATGAACACAACTTGTTTTTTAATGTGTTAGTACTTTTAAAAGTTAGTAGTACTTTTATATTAAAAATTATTTTATCAGTATTTTTGTTTTTTTAACTGAAGCATAATTGAAAAACAACATCATTTTAGTTTTGGATGTACAACATAATGATTTAATATTTGTATATACTGCAAAATAATCACCCTTAAATCTAGTTAACATCCATCACCATATATAATTATGGAACTGCTTTATCTTATGATGAGAAATTTTAAGGTATGTTCTCTTAACAACTCTTAAATATGCAGTACAGTATTACTAACTATAGTCACCATGCTGTACATGACATCCCCAGGACTTATTTCTTTTATTACTGGAAGTTTATACCTTTTGACCCCTTTATCCATTTCATTCAACCCCCATTTCCCATCTCTGGCAACCATCAATCTGTTCTCTGTATCTATGAGCATGTTTTTGGTTTGTTGTTTTTTTTTTTATATTCTACATATAAGTGAGATCATATGGTATTTGTCTTTCTCTGTCTGACTTATTTCACTTAGTTTTATGTCCTCAAGGTCCATCCATGTTTTTAAAAGTGGCAAGATTACATTCTTTTTTATGTCTGAATAGTATACCACTGTGTGTGTGTGTGTGTGTGTGTGTGTGTGTAAGTAATTTCTTTATACATTCATCCACTGATGAACACTTATGTCCATATTTTGGCTATTGTAAACAATACTGCAATGAATAAAAGATGTTTATATGGTTATGAATTTAGTGTTTTCATTTCCTTCAGATAAATAACCAGAAGTACAATTGCTGGATCATATGGCAATTCTACTTTTAATTTTTTGAGAAACTTCCATACTGTTTTCCAAAATGGCTGCACCAATTTAAATTCCCATCAGCAGTGCACAAATGTTCCCTTTTCTCCACATCTTCACCAGCATTTGTTATCTGGTGTCTTTTTGATGATGCCCATTCTGATAGATGTGAGGTGATCTCTCATTGTGGTTGATTTGTATTTCCCTGATGGTTAGTGAAGTTGAGCATCTTTTCATATACGTGTTGGCCATCTGTATGTCTGCTTTCAAAAATGTCTATTCGGATCCTCTGCCCGTTTTTAAGTTGGATTTTATGGATTTTCTGGTATTGAGTTATAGGAGTTCTTAATATATTTTGGATATTAACTCTGTACCAAATATATTATTTGCAAATTTTTTTCTCTCATTCATTATGCTGCCTTTTCATTTTGTCAATGGTTTCCTTTACCATGCAGAAGCTTTTCAGTTTGATGTAATCTCACGTGTTTGTTGTTGTTTTTGTTGCCTTTGTTTCTAGTGTCACATCCAAAATTCATCACCAAGAGCTTACTCACCTACATTTTTTTCAAATATTCAAGTCATTTTGAGTTGATAACGTCTATGGTGTAAGACAGTGGTCCAGTTTCATTCTGTTGCATGTGGCCGTCCAGGTTTCCCAACATCATGTCCTTTCCCCATTATATATTCCTTCAACTTTGCCATAAATTAATTGACTATATATGCAAAGGTTTATTTCTGGGCTCTCTATTCTGATTCATTGATCTGTGTGTCTGTTTTTGCCAATACCATACTATTCTGAATATAGTTTTGTAATATAGAATAAAACCAGGGAGTGTGATGCCTCTAGTTTTGTTGTTCTTTCTCAAAATTGCTTTGGTTATTCAGGGTCTTCTGTGGTTCCATACAAATTTTAGGATTGTTTATTCTACTTCTGTGTAAAATACCGTTGGAATTTTGATAGGGATTGCATAGTATCTTTAGACTGCTTTGAATCGTATGGAAATTTTAACAATATTCATTCTTCAAATCCATAAGCATGGAACATCTTTCCATTATTTGTGTCTTCTTCAGTTTTTTTTTTCATTGAGGTCTTATAGTTTTCAGTGTATAGATCTTTCACATCCTTGGTTAAATTTATTCCTAGATATTTCATTTTGTTGATGCAACTGAAAATGGAATTGTTTTCTTTATTCTCTTTCTGATAGTTTGCAATTAGTATGAAGAAACACAACAGGTTTTTGAATGCTGATTTTGTATTTTGAAACTCTACTGGATTCATTTATTAGTTCTACAAGTTTTGGGGTAAGGTCTTTAGGATTTTTATATAGAATATCATGTCACCTGCAAATGACGATTTTACTTCTTCCTTTCTAATTTGGATGCCATTTATTTATTTATTTATTTATTTATTGCCTAGTCCCTCTGATTAGGAGTTGAATGTATGTTCCAATACTATGTTGAATGTATGTGGCAAGAGTGGGCATCCTTGTCTTGTTCCTTATCCTAGAGGAAGAGCTGCCAGCTTCTCTTCAGAAAGTGTGATGTTAGTTGTAAGCTTCCCATATATGGCCTTTATTAAAGTGAGGTACATTACCTTTGTATCTAGTTTAAGATTTTTTATATTAAATAAATGTTGAATTTTGTCATATACTTTATCTGCATCTATTAAGATAGTCATATGATTTTTATTCTTCATATTTGTTAATTTGCTTTATCATATTGATTGATTTGCAGGTGTTTAATCATACTTTCATCCCTCAGTTGGAGTTGGAGGGCAAGAAAAGACCAATGTCTTTCATGCAAGGATTACTTTGTGAAATTTACTATCTTGTCTGAGTAATTTGTGGACATGCTGAAGGCTACATAAAATTCAACGTTGAGAAATATGTAACCAGATTTTTCTTACAAAGTCATGCAGCATCTTAAAAAAAATAGCAACACTTCCTCAAACAGCTTCCAGTGACATCCATACAAAGGAAGAATATGAAAATTATTTTTCCCACGTTATCATCTAGGTTTTCTCATAATGCACTTTTATTTTAAGCTGAGCTAATGTAAATCAGCAATTCACTGCTGAAAGGCTCACAAATATCCTTCATAAAATACTGCGTTGATTTAGTATGAATCCTCTCGGCAACATCTTCTCCCACCATGACTGAGTCTATTAAAAGTTGTTCAGCCTGACCTCTTACAAAGACAATTACTAGGGAAGTAACTCCCCGTGACAATTCATGTCTTTACACATTTCTGCGAAGTGTCATTTTCTCAGGCAAGAAAAAGGTCCCCTGTCATCCAACATGAACTTCCTATTGGAGAAGTGATTTCACAGCCTTTCTTTTCAAATGTGCTAATAGTGGCTGGTCCCCATGCACAATACTAAATGCTTTAATTGCAGACAAATGGGGAAAGGAAATTATATCCTTTTTTCCTTCTTCCAAAATGATTGGTACTGGTAAATCATCCTGAAATAAATATGTCTACAGGATTACTGGAGGTTCATTTGTACGTACATGAATGTTGCTTGGATTTGCTTTGATTTCCAGTAATTTCCTTTAGGTAAATGCCTGGAGATAAATACATACAGACCCAGACATGGTGTACACCACAGTAGGTATGGTCAGTAACCTTGTCTGCCAGTGAACTCCACCAGCCACCATTCCTTGCCCCCACTCTGACTCTAATTTACACTGAAATAAAGATTTATGGTAAAAAGAATTCAATTTCATAATTGTGCTAATATTTAATCCTGTATTGAACAAAGAACTCTAATCTGTACAAATGAAATCCACATTCTGAAAGTGGAAATATCTGGATCAAAAAAGATAATAACACTAGCAAACAAAATGTGAGATTTGCTGACCTGGGTACTTTTGTTGTTAGTGATGCCAGCTAGAATGCCCACTGGGCCCTCCACCTGCAAGCTGGTGTTGACCAAAAGGGTGAATACAGCCTTTTGCCTCCATACCACCTAGCTGTCACCAGCCCTCTGGGCTGTCTCAGTTCCCTCCATGGGCGCCACATGTGTGAGCATTATTGTCCTCTCAAGCCAATTAGAAAATGATTTAATAACCTCTGTCTTGAGACAGAAAAATCAAGAGTATATCTTCAAGATGAATCAGTTTAGACAGATTAAATAAGTTAATCAAAGACATAAAGCTCATAGTAAGTGGTGGAGAAATTCCAGAAACCAATTTGCCTGCCTCTTCACCTTCTGTTCTTCTCAATTATGCCTGGTCTTGGCTGATAGCATCTTATTTATTTCTCATGTTGTTATTTACTTTTAACTTTTGTTATTTCTAAACACGCTTGTTTTATAGTTTCTGTCTACATTATTTTCATTATCTGAAATTCTTGGAACGTTACCTCCTGTTATTTGTCTTTTGTGATGATTCTTGCTTATTGTGCTATGTGTCCCCACGTTTTATAATTTTGGATTGTGAATACATTTTCAGTAAAATCGTATTTGTGGAATCATATGCCCCCTGGATTCAAAAGGTACAGCTCCAAATAAATTGTGTATTTGTCTTTGTAGGCACCTCAGTGGTGTTTCTAGCTTTTTATATTACCTTTTCATTTGAGAGATTTGAGATTATAAGATAATATAAATTCAAACTTTAAACCTATCTTTATGGAAAAGTTTTGATTACAGATTTTAGGTAGAATATGAATATTTTTTTGCATCAAACTCATATTATGAAAAATAAATAAGCTTCTGCATTTTCTCCTTTCTTTCTTTTTGTTTTAAATCATGAGGCTTTTTTAAATCTTTATTTTATTTCTTTTTAAGTAGTCTTTGATAAGGGAACATAAAGCAAGCTGAGGGCAAAATACGAGTTAGCACACCATCCCCCCCCTCCCAAGTGGGATATGTGTGATATTCCCCAGGCACTCCTGGCTGCCAATGACAAAGGAAAGGAAAGAAAACAAATGACTGATAGAGATCACAGTCATACATACAGGGCATGAGTCGCCATCAGTTTACAAATGTCTTAGTAAATTATAAGAAAAAGGCAATCTTACCAATAGCCTAATCTCCAGAAACCTGTAGACTCAATTTCCTGGAGCCCCAACATCACCCTTCCATAGTGATGTGGGGAACAAAGGCAAGAAGAAAGTGGCAGGTAAAATTAAATTTCCTTATAACCTGCAGCCCATTGACAGATACTTGAGGCAGGCAAAGTAAAACATTTCTCCAGGAACTCCCTACTGTCTTACTTTTAATGCGTTACTAGAGGGAAAACCAACCTTAGCTTGACAAGAGCAAGGCCTCAGGTATCTTAGGAGCCTCTTTAGCATATCATAGTCCCTCTGGAGGCCTCCCTTTGACTTTACCTCCCCAACTTCATAGTATATTAGGAGCCATTCTTCATAACCCCAGTGCAGCTCTTTGTGACCATGGGTCCTGTCCCCATGCTTTAATAAGATGATTTACCTTTTTGCACCAAAGACCTCTACAAGAATTTTTTCTTGGTTGTCAGCTCCAGACTACCCATCACCCCAAAACATCATCAGTCTCCATGTCCAGCATGGAACCCAATGTCAGGCTCGAACTCACAACCGTTAGATCAAGACCTGAGTTGAAATCAAGAGTTGAACACTTAACCAACTGAGACACCCAGGCACCCCAATAACCTACATTTTCTCCTTTCATCAATGAGCAATTTCTTTTTATTTAAGATTTCCATTCTAAGGCCTGGGCTAATGCAAATTTCACAGTTACAGTCCTCCATTTTGATTGTGCACATTTTTTTAATGGCCATTAAGTATATGCTTCCTGATTATTGAAATGACAAAATTCCCAGGGCAGCTGTGGCTTGGTACCCACTGACCATTGTTTGTAGTTTTCTCCTTGCTTTGGGCCCTTGGGAATTCCTCTTTACTTTCCTACAAGTTCACCTCTGCCTTTAAAATTATATTTGCTGTATTGTAGGGGTACCTGAGTGGCTCAGTTGGTTAAGCGTCTGATTTCGGCTCATGTCATGATCTCACAGTCTGTGAGTTTGAGCCCCATGCCGGGTTCTGTGCTGACAGCTCAGAGCCTGGAGCTTGCTTCAGAGTCTGTGTCTCTGTTTCTCTCCCCCTCCCCTGCTTGCTCTCTCTCTTTCTCTCAAAAATAAATAAATGTTAATTTAAAAAACAAAAGTATATTTGCTGCATTCCATCCAGCACTTCTAGGTGTCTTGGTAGCAGGAATGTTTCAGATTACCTAACTGGCCAACTTGCTTATGTTGTTGCCCTACCATTCTTCCCACCCCCCCACCCCCCCCCGCCCCCACACACACACCTTTGACCCACGCTGTTGCATCTTTACTCTGTGTTTTCTGATGGTAAGACATCCCAGAAATAATTTCTATTTATTCAATGAGCAATCATCCATCTTAGGCATTGTTTAGACAGTTTCCTCTTCTGTATATACTTCCATTTTATAGTTCACTGACACCTCCTCTAGAAGACTAATTAGAAAGGAAGATATAATCCTTGACAAGTCTCATTTTAGCAGAACAAGTAAAAAAAAAAATGGTACCAGAACTTGAACAAGAGTTTGGCAAATTATCTAGAGGTAAAGTCATCTAGTTTCTCTATTTTTAGCTCTAAGTTATTTAGACATCACTAAATCTCTTTAGCATAGGTAAATCTTTCATTATGCTTGTGTGTCTCTCTATTCTATTCATTGCACCTGTACAAGAAAAAAAAATGTCTCATTAATGGACCCATGAGAACAGCAAACAGATTATCTTTGCTTTCCATGCATTGAGATGAGAAGAGTCACTGTCACCCTGGATTGCAAACATATGCCTTGCCTTGAGGAGACCTGTAGAAACAATGAAATCCCTTTGTACTCTATTTATATAAAGTGACTGAAAGTGTGAAATGACAGTTGGGGCACATGATATGTGGTTGCACTTATACCATGTCATTAAAAAATTAATTCCGCCCCCCCCCCCCCAGGAATGGTGAGCCCTGACCCTGATGGACCTTGCTCAGCACAGAAATAATCAGAGAGTTATGGAGGTCCATGCTGCAGAAAGACAGAAAAACTCATCATGTCTCAGTCATAAAGAGCTTGTGGTTCTGTTTTCAGTTTAAAAAGGCTGCCTGTGTCATCTCCATAATAACTGGTCCTGGCTCCTGAGACTCTTTGTTGTATTTTCTTCTCACCCCTCCCTTGTCCTCAGATACCATCAAGTCCCTCTTCTGAACCTACATCTTCAACTACCCCTTCTGGGTTTATAATACTTCTTGGAATTTTAGGGATTTTTAATTTTGTTTTGTTTTCTGATGTTCTTTTATTTCTGAGAACAGTACCTCTCAAAGCTCAATATCCATGCTTGAGGTTTTCATTCAGATTTCTTTTGTTTTATTTTTAGCCATAAACACCCCAGACAATTCTGATGCAGATGTATTTCTGAAAGTCTTTGAGAAACACTGCATTTCTGCAGGTCTACAATGAAATTAAAATATCATTTTAATTAAAAATCAATAAATTAACCAGAATAGTTCTGATTTTAAAATCATCACAAAATGTCACAAAGTATCGTAAGTGATGATTGAAGTAGAAAATACTGAAATCTCTCCATCTTGAGCAACCAGTTGAGTCTGATGAGAAACAAATTGTAGTTTTCTTCTCAGTATTAGTTTGAAGTCAGTGCCCAGAAAGGCATTTCCAATAAAATCACTGATATTTGGCTCAGCAAGGAGTCAGAGATAGGACACCTCGACCTTGTGAAGGAAATTCCAAGCAGCTTGATTATAACTTCCACTTGCTCCTCAGCAAAATAATTGTGATATTTACTCCATGCCTAGAATGAGTTGAAGTTGAACATAATAAAATAATGATTATTCACTGATTGTGGGATATGTACCACAGAATATATTATATTTAATATAATTTGATGTTCACCACAGAACAAATAGCAATACCTTTGTTTTATAGATAATGGCCATCAACAGTTATAAAGCAATGTTCCATGTCCTATTCTAAGTACTTTATATATATTAACCCACTTATCCTTCAAGAAAACTGCATGGGGTATTCTATTACTATTTTCATATTTCCAGGTGGGAAAGCAAGGCTCAGAGAGGTTCAACAACTTGCCAAAGGTAACACAGCTAATAAATTGTGTGGTTGGGGGGGGGGGTGCAGGGAGGGATTCAAGTCCAAGCTATATCCAGCTCTAGATTCTGTGTCTAGTTGTTGGAATGTTTGTTCTCAAACCAAAGACTGCATCCTATATCAGAACCAAAGGATCTGTGAGAGCACACAGTGTTAGGCCTCATGCCAGGGCTTCTCATGCAGGAGGCCTGGGTGGTACCTGGGAATTTGCATCCCTAACGAGCTCTCAGATGATTCTCACTCCTCCAGGACTCACACTTTGAGAACCTCTCTACTAGATTATATTGTTTACCATATTTTTTTAAATGTGCTTTCTGAATTGTGTAGTGAAGCTGTAACTAGATAAAGTGGCTTCTGAGAATAAACCCATCACAGGTTAGGGTCACAGTCTTCCACAAGCCTACCCTCACTTCAGACACCAGCCACCAGCTTGAGAGTCTCAGGGACAACCTCACTTCTGACCAACAGGATAGAAAATGGAGGCTTTCCCACTCACTGATGTCAGTGAATCACTAGAATGACCCATAGAACTCAGAAAGTGCTATATTTGTGATTACAGCTTTATTATATGGAAAAGAATTCAATTCGGGACCATTGAAGAGAAGAGATGCTTGCAGTGAGGTCTAGGAATTCCTAAACACAAAGCTTCTAGTGTTTTCTTCCTGAGGAATCAGTACACATCACCTTCCTATCACATCAATGTGAACAGTGCCACAGAGTCTCATCAACCAGGGAAGCACACTTGAGCTTTGGTGTCCAGATTTGGGGGTTTCATTATGTAACTATGATTGATTGAACCATTGAATGTGACTGAACTCAATCTCTTCAGCCCCTGCCCATCCCCCAGGTTTGGACTGCTATCATGCGGCTCAAAACCCCTACCCTCAAATCACATAGCCCAACTTTCCAGCCCACCCAGCCCCATCCTGAGTCACCTCCTGCAAATAATCTGTTAAGGTCCAAGATGAATTACACACATATCTGTCACTTGGGAAGCTCCAAGGATTTAGAGGCTACCTCCCTCCCAGGAACTGAGGACTTAGGCCAGCCAGTCTTTATTTCATAGGACTAGCTAAAGTCAGACCTTTGGCCACAAGCTAGCAAGTGTCAGATTAAATTTCCCAAAGTTAAAACATGTCAAGTGCCACGGTCATGATTTGAACCTATGTTTTTCAGACATAAAGGTTGGGCTGATATTTGTTATATTTCTAATTCCTATTATCTTTTTATTGTAGTGAAAATGCAATTATTAGCAAAATAGGTGAAAATAGAGAGTTTGAGTGGGGAGGGGAAAGTGCAAATTTGGAGAATTATAAGTTGCCCCTGCCAAGACTTACACTGAATTTTTTTTAAGTATTTCTCCTGGGTGGCTCAGTCTGTTAAGTGCTCAACTCCAGCTCAGGTCATGATCTCACAGTTTGTGAGTTTGAGCCTTGCATCAGACTCTGCTGACAGTTCAGAGCCTGGAGCCTGCTTCAGATTTTGTGTCTGCCTCTCTCTCTCTCTGCCCCTCCCCTGCTCGCTCTCTGTCGCTGTCTCTCAAAAATAAATAAACATTAAAAAAATGAAAGTATTTATTTCCTGTCTACCTCAGAGGATAAACCTTCTCACTGCTTTTTTTTTTTCTTTTTCCCTATCTGGGCAGCTCTAACAACACTGCAACTGGTTAACACATTACGTGCAATTTCAATTAGCATCATTATCACCAGCAAATATCCTTCTTGCCCTATTTCACAGCACTGCTATATATAAGTCAAGTGAAGCCCATCTGTGATCTGTGCTGAGTGGGGCTTCCAAATGTTGGTACAATAGATTCAAGAGCTAATTATGAGTGACCTATATCTCAGAATGACAGCCTGCTTCTCTAGTGCAATTATTTTCCCTTTCAGTGCCATGATAAAATACAGATAAAATATAAGTAAGTAATAAAGGCTAACATTTATTGTGTACTTACTATGTTCCAGGACATGTATTTCATATATCTTATCTCATCCAAAGATCACAACCACAACAGGAGGGAAATACCATTATTGTCTTCATTTTCATAACAAGGGAGCAAAAGCACAGAGAGGTTAAGAAAAAGGTCAAAGTTGCACATCTTGTAAATAGCAGAACCAGGATGTAAACCCATGTGGCATGGCTCTGGAACCCACATTCTTAACCACAGTATCTACTGTCTCCACTAATATTAAGACCCCCATGTTTCTATTAGTGCCACAAAGTAATTCTCTTCATATTTGTGTTGCGTTGTTTTACTTATTATGTTGTCTGTGGCAAGGAATCCACATGGAAAAAAACAGTGGAATGTGAAGAATGCAAAAAGAGAATCTGTCCACTGAAGTTTCTAAGAGCTAATATGGGTACAGTGTGTCTGTTGTCACACAGGTGGGGAAGCAAGGTCAGATCCCTGTAGTAAGTCCTAGATAATAAGGGCCATGAGGACAGCTGCCAAACTATGTGCATCTTATCTGCTCCTTTTTCTAAAGGGCCATACACAGTGCCTGTGAAAACAGACTTTGTTTTAATTACAAACGATATCAAAAGCTCTGATATTCTGCATGAAACATGGCTGTCTGAGTCTGCTCAGGCTGCCATGAGAAAATGCCATACTTGGGCATTGAACAACAGAAACTTAAGTTCTCACAGTGCTGGAGGCCAGAAGTCCAAGATCAACGTGCCACCTGACTGGTTCCTGGAATGTTTCTCTTCCTGACCTCTTCCTTCTTATTGGTAGGAAGAAAGAGAAAGAGAGGGAGCAAGCCTTCTGATCTCTCTTCTTCTAAGGGCACTGATCCCATGAGGGCCTCACCCTCATGACCCCAGCTAACCCAAATACCTCCCAAAAGTCCCATTTCCAAATACCATCACATTAGGGTTAAGGTACCAACTTATGAATTTGAAGTGGGGTCAGATTCAGCCCATAATGATACTTTTATGCAATCTTTGCCCAGTAATGTCATATTCCTCATAAGATGTGTATGCTAAGGCTACAGTGTGGCTGTCACTGAAGATATTAAATCAGGGGCATCCACACCAGTTGCAGTGACAGACTGTGCATCAGAAAGCTGCAGGCAGCCTCCTTGTCAGCAGCCAGCTGTCTGCATCTTCCCTCTGTGGCCTACGGATGGTCAGATGGTCATTTAAGTGCTTAGTGCCTCTTAACCCTTGGAAGCTTTGATTTGGAGTTTGCTCTGGGAATTTACTGGAATATATTAGTGTGTTGATAGTGTATATGTTAAAACCTGTCGAGAAACTCCATACTGTGAAGTTTATAAGGAGGCTGAATATAAAATATAGCTGCCTGGAACTCTTGGGGGGAAACATTAATGTATTCATGGCTTATAAAGAAATTGTGCACAGCCACAGAGGGGTGTTATAAGTGGCCGTGCCTACCAGGTAATTTTTTAAAAAACAATCTTGGATCCTGCTTATATTATCAAGTCATGGTTCTTCTTCTAACAGTGGCACTTTAACTGTTTAGTCTTCTTCATAGAGAATTCACTTCTGTCCTGTCAGCCCACGCCAATCCAGAGTTTGCCTTATCAAAATGCCAGATGTCAGAAAAATGAAATACTGGCACTCTGATAATTAAGATAAAACTCTTGAAAAGCATTCACTAATGTAGAAGTTCAGTGAATATAGCGTGTGTTTTCTTTAATTATAGCAATCTGACAGTTATGTGCTCTATTAACTTGGTATTAACATACTCCAAGTGTTTGATATAACTAACCCAAAGGATTCCATTACACAGTGCCATGGAATACAGTCCATTGGCACCTTCTGCCTCTTGGCAGGAAATCTGCAGATGCTTCCCAATTGGGCCATGTCTTGGTGGTGTGGTCTACATACCTGGCTGCTGAGTCATGCCCTCACATGGCCCTTGGCACTGCTGAATGTAGTCATACCTCATTGGATTCGCGACTGGCTAAGTAACCAACCAGCACTTGCAACTCAAGTCAGATGTGCTGTTCCAACATAGCTGTGTGCTGCCTGGTGGATACTCACTCCTAGTTTGTTAATTATAGGTCACTTGCTTTAGCCAGTGTCATGTACAATTGTATCATTCATCTCAGTCAAAATGATGGGCTGTTACATTCTGATGCACAGCCCCAAGCTTAATACTTAGAGAAGTCCCTGTGATGAAAGCAGGTCATCAGTTGGCTGTGTTAGCCATTAGGAGGAAGGTCCCCTTCTAATGTTAAGTAAATTGTATCAGTGTCCAGATACAGATGACCAAATGCCCTCACCGATGTGCTTGATAAAAGTCAGGCCAGCTCTGGGATGGGTATAATTCATCCTGACAGCTCTTAACCTTCTCAAAAAGGCACATATGAAGACATGGCTTGTTAGTAAGTGTTACTTAAAATACATTTTCAGGCTCGCAGCTTCCTGAAATAATGGGCTTTGGTTTACACATAATACATATATAATTATATGTTCACAAGAGTTCCTGGCATCTAGACTCCAACCTGAAATGTCAATACTTGACATGGAGATGTCCAGAGTGAAAGAGGTGTTTTGCTATCTCCCAAAAGGACACACTGAAGCTTTAGAGTCGCATACTCTACCAACTGGGCCTGCCAGGTGCCCCCACACCTAGAGCCTTTTTATCTATCCAAGACTTAATCTCATCCAGTTCTTTTTTTAAAAATTTTTAACATTTATTTATTATTGACAGAGAGAGACAGACCGTGAGCAGGGGAGGGGCAGAGGGAAACAGAGACACAGAATCTGAAACAGGTTCCAGACTTTGAGCTGTCAGCACAGAGCCCGATGCAGAGCTTGAACTCACAAACCGCCAGATCATGACCTGAGCTGAAGTCAGATGCTTAACCGACTGAGCCACCCAGGTGCCCCAGTCTCATCCAGTTCTTAATAAGAATTTCTATTTGCTTTTACATTTTATGTATGTGTAGTTATCTATAGTCACATTTATTTAATAATACTTGCATAGTACTTCTTATATGTCAGGCACTAAGTACTTAATACTATTGTGTACAGTCTTTATTATAACCCTATCAACTAATTCCTGTCATCATCTCTGCCTTATAGATGACAGAAAAGATATAAATAATATCTTGGCCAAGAGCACAAAGGTAGGAAGTGGCAGGATGGGATCCACACCAAGAAGTGTGGCTCCAGAGTAAATGCTCTTAAGCATTAGGACATCTCTCCCATTGAATCATCCAAATGACATCCAATCTCAAAGTACACGATGGCATTAAAATACATTCTGCCTTCCAATACATCCTCAGAAGACACCCGTCACAGCAAAATGGTGCATATGAACAAGACCCATGCTCTTGAATGTTCCATGTTGTAAGGGCTTCAGGATTCCAGGCAAGCCAATGATCCTAATAACAAATGATGAGTTGAGTGTGGTGTGTGGTTTTAGGTTTATGTTTGTCAGACAGGAGCTACAAATTGCTTCTGTTTTAATATGTGATGGAAATTGCTGAATAAAGGGGACCCACGGGACTCTGACCAACATGATGCCTGCAAAGACTAATACCAAGGAAACCCCAAAGATGCCCTTAAACGTAACATCTTTAAAGTCAAAAAGGGAAAACATTTATTAAGTTGATGGCAGTCTTTGACAAGACTATCAAGTCTCTTAACAGTGTTTCATCCTGCCATTAAATTGTTATAATTACTTAGTATTTGACCAGATGGCAAATAATTTCTAAAGTCAGACCAGGTGTTCAAGAAGCAGAGCTAATCACAAAGCTGATGACCATAGTGAAACTAATTTAAAATGCTGTCACAGTGGCACAGTGGTGCTTCCGTGAAGACTGACCAGAAAAATAAAGAAAAATTTGATATTTCATGAATATGAAGCTAAATAAAGGCAGGTGTGAGAAAGGAATATTTAATTTGCTGGTCCTAATGCTGAGTTTTCTGTCAGTCAACAAATGCTTTCACAGCTGTAATGTCTATGTGAGCCTCAAAAGAAGGGCTGGCAATAAACACCCAAAAGAGCTTAAAATTAGCACTGCTGGCAGATAGTGTCACCCCAAATAAATATCAAGCTTAGATGTCACCTTTTCTCCCATCCATGTTTCAGGCATAGAAGCATAGATTGCATGGTCACAGCTGGAAGTTAGAGTTCTTAATTCATTTTCAAAGGAATAGTTCCAACTAGGCACCCTTCCTAGCTTCCTATCCCCAGGGATGACCTCAGAAATACTTGGATTGAACCAGAAGAGGGCTTCATGTTTGTTTGTTTGTTTGTTTTGTTTTGTTTTGTTTTTTAATATTGCCCAGAGCAACAGAAAGTCCTCAGAAATGTCTTTTAATGCTGTTAGATTAAACTATTGGCAAACTATAGGGCACTTCACATTTTTGGTAAAGGATCATTTTAACAAGGCCAGGCTGGGTCTAACACTGACTGGCGGCTGGTCCGACTTTGTAGATGTGGGTCCCCTACCCAGGGACCATGCTCCAAAGGGTCCCATTCTAGATCCAGTTTTCTCCTGTCACCATGTTGAAATTCTTAATAATTTTTTTAACAAAGGACCCACCTTTTAATTTTGCACTGAGCCCTACAATTATGTAGCTGGTCCTGACTGGGTGAGTTATTTAATCTCTCTGAATTACAGTTTCATTATCTGTAAATTGCAGAATAATTACAGTACTCATCTCACAGAGATGATTTGAAGGAAAAATGAGGTAGTCAAACTCCCAGCACATAGTAAGGGTTCAATAGAAACTACTGTTATTGGAGGCGCCTGGGTGGCGCAGTCGGTTAAGCGTCTGACTTCAGCCAGGTCACGATCTCGCGGTCCGGGAGTTCGAGCCCCGCGTCGGGCTCTGGGCTGATGGCTCAGAGCCTGGAGCCTGTTTCCGATTCTGTGTCTCCCTCTCTCTCTGCCCCTCCCCCGTTCATGCTCTGTCTCTCTCTGTCCCAAAAATAAATAAACGTTGAAACTACTGTTATTGAATTTTCTTTTTATTAGTAGTAGTAGTATGAAGTTTTTTATTTTTTCAAATTTTTAAAATTAATTAATTCTATTTTTAATTTATATCCAAGTCAGCATATAGTGCAATAATGATTTCAGGAGTAGAATCCAATGATTCATGCCCTACACATAACACCCAGTGCTCATCCCAACAAGTGTCTTCCTTAATATTCCTTTAGCCCATCCTTCCACCCACAACCCCACCAGCAACCCTCTGTTTGTTCTCCATATTTAAGAGTCTCTTATGTTTTTTCCCCCTCCCTGTTTTTATATTATTTTTATTCTTTTCCATTATGTTCATCTGTTTTGTATCCTAAATTCCACATATGAGTGAAGTCATATGATATTTGTCTTTCTCAGACTAATTTCACTACCATAATACACCCTAGTTCTATCCATGCAGTTGCAGATGGCAAGATTTCATTCCTTTTGATTGTTGAGTAACACTACATCATGTGTGTGTATATATACATTTTTTTTAATTTTTAATTTTTAATTATTTTTAATTTTTTAAGGAACCTCTATACTGTTTTCCAGAGTGGTTGCACCAGTTTGCATTCCCACCAGCAGTGCAAGAGGGTTCCTCTTTCTCTACATTTTCACCAACATCTGTTGTTGCCTGAGTTGTTAATTTTAGCCATTCTGACTGGTGTGAGGTGGTATCCCATTGTGGTTTTGATTTGTATTTCCTTGATGATGAATGATGTTGAACATGTTTTCATGTGTCTGTTAGCCATCTGGATGTCTTCTTTGGAAAGTGTCTATTCATGTCTTTTGACCATTTTTTCACTAGATTATTTGTTTTTGTTTTGTTTCTAGATTATTTATTTTTTGAGTGTTGAATTTGATAGATTTTGGATATAAACCCTTTGTCAGATATGTCATTTGCAAATATCTTCTCCCATTCTGTCAGTTGCCTTTTAGTTTTGCTGATTGTTTCCTTCGCTGTGCAGAAACTTTGTATCTCAATGAGGCCCCAATAGTTCATTTTTGCTTTTGTTTCCCTTGCCTTCAGAGACATGTTGAGTAAGAAGTGGCTGTGGCCAAGGTCAAAGAGGTCTTACCTGCTTCCTCCTCTAGGATTTTGATGGCTTCCTGTCTTAGGTTTAGGTCTTTCATCCATTTTGAGTTTATTTTTGTGTATGGTGTAAGAAAGCGGTCTAGGTTCATTCTTTTGCATGTTGCTGTCGTTTTCCCAGCACCATTTGCTGAAGAGACTGTCTTTATTCCACTGGATATTCTTTCTTGCTTTGTCAAAGATTAGTTGTCCATACGTTTGTGGGTCCATTTCTGGGTCTCTATTCTGTTCTACTGATCTGTGTCTGTTTTTGTTCCAGTACCATACTGTCTTGATGATTACAGCTTTGTAATGCCTCTTAAAGTGGGGGGTTGTGATGCCTCTAGCTTTGGTTTTCTTTTTCAGGATTGCTTTGGCTATTCATGTTCTTTGTTGGTTCCATATAAATTTTAGGATTGTTTGTTCTAGCTCTGTGAAGAAATCTGGTGTTGTTTTGATAGGGATTACATTGAATATGTAGATTGTTTTGGGTAGTATTGACATTTTAACAATATTTGTTCCTCCAATGCATGAACATGGAATATTTTTCAATTTTTTTCTTCTTCAATTTCTTTCATAAAACTTCTATGGTTTTCAGTGTATAGATTTTTTTCCTCTTTGGTTAGATTTATTCCAAGGTATTTTATGGTTTTTGGTGCATTTGTAAATGGGATCAATTCTTTGATTTCTCTTTCTACTGATTTATTATTGGCGTATAGAAATGTAACCAATTCTGTGCATTGATTTTGTACCCTGCCACTTTGCTGAATTCATGGATCAGTTCTAGCAGTTTTTTGGTGGAATCTTTTGGGTTTTTTATATAGAGTATCACGTCATCTGCAAAGAGTGAATATTTCAATTCCTCCTTGCTGATTTGGATGCTTTTTATTTCTTTGTGTTGTCTGATTGCTGAGGATAGGACTTCCAATACTATGCTGAATAACAGTAGTGAGAGTGGACATCCTGCTGTGTACTTGACCTTAAGGAGAAAGCTCTCAGGTTTTTCCCATTGAGAATGAAATTAGCTGTGGGTCTTTTGTATATGGCTTTTATGATCTTGAGGTGTGATCCTTCTATCCCTACTTTCTTGAGGGTTTTTATCAAGAAAGGATGCTGTAGTTTGTCAAATGCTTTCTCTGCATCTATTGACAGGATCATGTGGTTCTTGTCCTTTCTTTTATTAACGTGATGTATCACACTGATGGATTTGTGAATAGTGAACCGCCCCTGCATCTCAGATATAAATCCCACTTGGTCCTGGTGAATAATTCTTGGCTAGAATCTTGTTGAGAAGTTTTGTATCCATGTATATCATGGAAATTTGCGTATAGTTCTCCTTTTTAGTGGGGTCTTTGTCCAGTTTTAGAATCAAGATAATGCTGACCTTGTAGAATGAGTTTGGAAGTTTTCCTTCCATTTCTATTTTTTGTAACAGCTTCAAAAGAATAGGTTAAGTCTTCTTTAAACGTTTGTTATAATTCCCCTGAAAAACCATCCGGTCCTGGTCTATTGTTTTTTTGGGAGATTTTTTAAATTACTAATTCAACTTATTTACTGGTTATGGGTCGGTTCAAATTTTCTACTTCTTCCTGTTTCAGTTTTGGTAGTTTATATGTTTCTAAGAATGTGTTTCTTCCAGATTGCCCAATTTATTGGCATATTATTCCTAATATTCTTTTATTATTATTTGTATTTCTGCAGCACTGGTTGTGATCTCTGCTCATTCATTCTTCATTTTAATTGTATGGGTCCTTTCTTTTTTCTTTTTGATCAAACTGGCTAGGCATTTATCAATTTTGTTAATTCTTTCAAAGAACTGGCTCCTGGTTTCTTTGATCTGTTCTACTAATTTTTTTAAAAATTTTGATAGCATTGATTTTTGCTCTCAATTTTTATTATTTCCTGTATTCTGCTGGTTTGGGGTTTTATTTGTTGTTCTTTTTCCAGCTCTTTAAGGTGTAAGGTTAGGTTGTGTATCTGAGACCTTTCTTCCTTCTTTAGGAAAGCATGGATTGCTATATACTTCCCTCTTATCATTTTCATTGGCTTCCAAGAAATTTTAATTTCCTCTTTAATTTCTTGCTTAACCCATTCATTATTTAGTAGGATGTTCTTAAATCTCCAAGTATTTGTTATTTTCCCAAATTTTTACTTGTGGTTGATTTTGAGTTTCATAGCATTGTGGTCTGTAAATATGCACAATATGATTTGATATTTTTATAATTACTTAGGGCTGATTTGTGTCCCAGTATATGGTCTATTCTGGAGAACATTCCATGTGCACTGGAGAAGAATGTATATTCTGCTGCTTTAGGATGAAATGTTCTGAATATATCTATCAAGTCCATCTGGTCCAGTGTGTCATTCAAAGCCATTGTTTCCTTGTTGATTTTCTGTTTAGATATAATCTGCCCATCGATGTAAGTGGGGTGTTGAAGCCCCCTACTATTATATTATTATCGATGAGTTTCTTTATATTTGTGATCAATTCATTTATACATTTGGGTACTTCATGTTGAAGACATAAAAGCTTACAATTGTTAGATCTTGGTGGAAAGACCCCTTAATTATGATATAATACCTTCTTCATTTCTGGTTAGTCTTTATTTTGAAGTCTAGATTGTCTGATGTAAGTATGGCCACCCAAGTTTTCTTTTGGTGACCTTTAGCATGATAAATGGTTCTCCATCCACTTACTTTTAATATGAAGGTATCCTTAGGTCTAAAATGTGTCTCTTGTAAACAGCATATAGATGAATTCTGTTTTCTTATCCATTGTGTTAAACTATGTCTTTTGATTGGAGCATTTAGTCCATTGACATTTAGAGTACTGAAAGATATGAACTTATTGCCCTTGTGTTGCCTATAGAATTGGAGCTTCTGGTGGTGTTCTCTGATCCATACCAGTCTTTGTTGCTTTTGGTCTTTTTTGCTTTGTTTTGTCTTTACTCCCCTCAGAGAGTCCCCCTTAAAATTTCTTGCAAGGCTCATTTACTGGTCACAAACTCCTTTAATTTTTGTTTTTCTGGGAAACTCTTTATCTCTCCTTCTATTTTGAATGACCGCCATGTTGGATAAAGAATTCTTGTCTGCATATTTTTCTTATTCAGCACATTGAACATATTCTCCATTCCTTTCTGGCCTGCCATGTTTCTGTGGATAGGTCTGCTGTGAACCTGATCTGTCTTCCCTTATAGGTTAAGGACTTCTTTTCGCTTGATGCTTTCATAATTCTTTCTTTGTGTCTGTAGTTTTTGAATTTGACTATTATATGCCTTGTTGATGGTCTATTTTTGTGTAATTTAATGGGAGTTACCTGTGCTTTTTGGATTTTGATGTCTGTCTTTCCTTAGGCTAGGAAAGCTTTCCACTATGATTTCCTCACATAAACATTCTACCCCTTTTTCTCTCTCTTCATCTTCTGGGACTCCTATGATTCAGATGTTATTCCTTTTTAGTGAGTCACTGAGTTATATAATTCCTATATTGTGCTCTTTAGCCTTAGTTTTCCCTCTGTTTTTTTTTCTTCTTCATTATTCTCCATAATTATGTCTTCTATATTGCTGATTCGCTGTTCTGCTTTATCCATCCTTGCCACCATGTCATCCATTCAAGATTGCATCTCAGATATGGCATTTTTAATTTGTCCTGACTAGACTTTACTTCTTTTATATCCACAGAAAGAGATTCTATGTTTTTTTCCAGCCCAGCTTGTATTCTTATTATCGTGATTCTAAATTCTAATTCAGACATCTTGCTTATACCAGTGAGGTTTAAGTCCTTGGCTGTCATTTCCTCCTGTTCTTTCTTTTAGGGTGAATTCCTTCTTTTTGTTATTTTGGAGGAATAAAAATAATTAATAAAATAAAAATTAAAAAGATTAAAAACAACACACAAAAAAAATCAAACAAAGGAAGCTAGATCCTAGGTATATTTTGGTCTGCTTGTTGAAAGAAGTTGGATTGAGTAGAAAAAAAAGGGAAAGAAAAGAAAAGAGAAAAAAAGTAAGAAAGCATTTAAAACCTTTAAAATGTATACTATAAAATAAAATTAAATGGATTGAAGAAGGTAAAATGGAATAAAAATAAATTTACAAAAAATAAAAAATATAGTAATTTTTAAAAATTTTATATAAAAACAGAAAATAAAAATATATTTTATATCTTTCTATATCCAAGAATAGGAAAAGAAAATAAAAAAGCCAAACAGATGGGTCACTGAACAGCATGAAATCAGAATGAAATTTCATCCATTTTTTCTTAAAAGTAAAACTATGAAGCACTTTATAGTCCATACACTAAACAGGTGGGGAGACTTGTGGTGGTCCTCTAGGGCAGTTGAAAGGGGCTTGGTGTATTGGCTCCAATTGTCCACTAGGTGGTGATGCTTAGCTAACTGGTGTTGATCAGCATGTATGCACATGCTCAGGAGAGGTGTAAATGGTGTCACCCAACTTCTCAGTCTCTGGCTCCAGAACTCTGCACTCTCACCGATTGACAATCAAACACACCTCCTTTGTATGAGGCTTCTGTCCACTCCCCAC
Organism: Prionailurus bengalensis; assembly: GCF_016509475.1. Lineage (NCBI taxonomy): Eukaryota > Metazoa > Chordata > Mammalia > Carnivora > Felidae > Prionailurus > Prionailurus bengalensis. The sequence goes on along the minus strand of NC_057354.1, from coordinate 52,918,656 downwards.
TACTAAACGGTCCATGTCCAAGCCTGCCAGGTGGCACCTCCCTCCCAAATTTTATCTCAGATGGGCTGTGTTTCCAAACCCCTTACTTCTGAGGTCCCTGTGGCTTGGACCCACTCCTCCCTTCTGGGGGAGGGTTTCACCCAGCAATGGCTGGGTGCTGGATTGCCCTTGGGTTTGTTCCTGTGATCATGCTGCTGTAGAGGCTCAGAAGTTGTAGCCAGGTCCTGGCTTGCCCCAGAATCCCAGAATAAGTTTTTGCAATCACGTAGTGGCAGTGGTTCAGGGATTATGATAAATCACAACACACAACCAGTACCAGGTTTCATTGCATCCTGGCATCTTTGTTCCAATATCAGCAATCATTCTCTGCAGGTGTCGCTGGGACCTTTGCCTGGGGGCAGGGGGAGGGGAGGGGACGTAGAGCCTGTACAAAATGCCCTCCTAGCAGGGAAGCTGTGTCTCCCTTTGTGGTCCACAGACCCTCAGACCTTGCTGCTTGCTCCTGTGAATTTGCCCTTCCCACCAGAGCACTGCCAGGTAATGGGCTGAGAAATTTCCAACTCTGTTCTCCTTTGTTTATAGAACCCTAGTGGAATTGAAACCCTCTCCTTTCTCCTTCCTCCTTTCTTGTTCAGTCACTTGTGGGTGTTTCCACTCTTTCTCTTTCTCTCCAGCTACTTTCAGGGTGAGTGCTTTTCCTGTACTCTCTCCCTTTCTCTGTCCTCTCTCCACAAATACAGCTTCCTACCCTCTGCAGCTTCCCTCTCCCCCAGTTCACTTCTCCATGCCACATACCTGTCAAGTTCTATGGCTCAAGTTATGCCGATTGTTTTATTAGTCCTCAGATCAATTTTCTAGGTGTGAAAAATGGTGTGATGCTGATCTAGCTGTATTTCAGGGATAAAAAGAAGAAAACTTCCATTCTGCTCTGCCATCTTGGCCCCTCCAAATTTTTAAGGTGGCTTACTTGTTTCTCAATAGCAATTGGCAGAGTTGATACTCTCTCCTCCTTGAACCTTTGTCCACTTGCCTTTCAGGAGACCCCACCCCCCTGACTTTCTTCCTATATTTCTGGTCTTTCATTTTCAATCTTCTTTACTGGTTTCCTCTCATTTCTTCAGCCTTTAAATATTGTAGGGCTTCAAGGCTTGTCTTTGTATCTTTGCTATTTTCTATCTAAACCCATCCTAGATGGTCTTAGTCAGTCTCATATTTTAAATACCACAAACGCTAATATCATGGGCTGAACTGTGTCCTTCATTCATATGTTGAAGTCCTAACCTCTGGTACCTAGAATGTGAAATTAGTTGGAGATAGGGTCTTTAAAGAAGTAATTAAGTTAAACTTAGGTCATGTGGGTCAATAGATCCAAGCAGTCTTGATATTAGCCTTTTAGCATCCAGAATTGTGAGAAAATGAAGTTCTATTTTCTAAGCCACCCAGCCGGTGGTACTTTGCTATGGAAGCCCTAACAAGCCAATACAGCCAAAACTCTCAAATATTTATTCCCAGCTCACACATCTCCCCCAAATTCTAGATGCATATTGTTATCTACTTGACATCTCCACTTGATGTCTGTTAGCCACCTCACACTTAACATGGGCTCTTCTTCCCTATCTCAGTTAATGCCAATTTTAGGCTTTCAATTGGTTAGACCAAAAACCTTGGACTCATCCTTGAGTTTTCTCATTCTCCCATGCTCTACTTTTGACCAATTAGCAAATACCCCAGGATCTGACTGCATACTATATCCTGAACTTGACCTCTTGGTACCACTTCCCTCACTATTACTGTGGTACTCACCTGGCTTATTCTATTCATCCCCTCAGTCTGGTCTCAAAATAGCAGTCTTAGATCAACTGAAAAATCTAAGTCATATCACATACTTCTTATTTTCAGAATTCCCCAATGACTTCCCATCTTATTTACAGCAAAAGCCAAAATCCTGACTGTGGCCTGGAAGTCCACCCCACTTGCATTATCTTTATGACCTCAACTGTCTTACTTAACCTGCCTGGTGCCATTCCTCCAACACTCCACACATGTTTACATTCAAGGTGTGTGTACATGTGTTCTCTTTGGTATCTTCATGCCCTCCAACACTTCCTTATAGATATTTACTACTACTAAATCTCTTCTGAGTGAGGTCTTCCTGAAAGTGAGGACTAAAATTTAACAACTATCACCTAAACACTTCCTATCTGCCTTCTTTATTTTATATTTCCTCCTCAGCACTTACTATTTTCTTTTTTTTTTTAATTTTTTTTTTCAACGTTTATTTATTTTTAGGACAGAGAGAGACAGAGCATGAGCGGGGGAGGGGCAGAGAGAGAGGGAGACACAGAATCGGAAACAGGCTCCAGGCTCTGAGCCATCAGCCCAGAGCCCGACGCAGGGCTCGAACTCACGGACTGCAAGATCGTGACCTGGCTGAAGTCGGGCACTCAACCGACTGCGCCACCCAGGCGCCCCAGCACTTACTATTTTCCAACAGACTATTTTACTTATTATGGTTTTCATTGTCTATCAGCTCAACTATGATTCTAAGCTCCTTCAAGGCAAGATTTTTGCTTGTTTAGTGTACTGTTCTATCCACAATACCTAGTGCAGAATCTTGTAAACAGTACGTTGTCAATAAACACTTGTTGAAATAAATACTTGTAGATGAAAATAGAAGATGTACCTCCTTTTTTCTCCCTATACATTTAAGCCACATTGGAGGTAGAGCCAAATATGGACACTGACACTATGCTTATGTGATACCATTCACAACGTATCTTCTGGGAATGGCCAGTTTATTTTTTATGAAATCTGTTGTCTTTTAAAAGATATTTTTTATTCTCCAGAGAAAATTATGTGTAATTGGAATTATTCTGACCTTAGAATTTCTGTATTTTTATTTACAATTCACATAGACTTAGTGCATCTCAGTGTACCTCTAACTCAGTGCCAAACTATCCCAAAATTTAATTTCTATCATCCAAAAAACAACAGGAGACAGCTTGTTCTGCAGCAGCATAACATGGGTAATTTTTTTCTCATCTTCAAATACAATTTAAATTGACTGATTCTCCCCTGAGCCTTCTCCGTAGCCAGCTCAGACTTACTCTCATGGTATCTATATCCCAAGAAAGCAAAAACAGAGGACATCGCCTCTGGAGGTCTCAGCTTGGAAGGCTCACGACATCCCATCTCCAAGTAGGTCACAAGGTAAGCTCAGATCCAAGGAGTTAGAGAAAGAGACTTTATCTTGAATAGAAGGTGGTGGATGGATCATAGGAACTTCTGGTTGTATTTTGCAATCTACTACCATCCACCATCTGTCGTAAATCATTCATGTTACTCCTGTCTGCGAAATATTCATATCATCCCAGAGACCCCATAAGTCCCATCCCAATTATAGCATTTGACTCCAGTTGAAAATCTTTGCCCCGCATCAGGTTCAGGTATGGATAAAGCTCCTCAGTGCATCTCCTTAGATATATTCCGTCTTGACCCAGAGACTATGCACCAAAAGGATGTGTTATCAGCTCTCCATACATTTAGGTATTCCCATTCAAACTGGGGATGAAGAGAGGCTAAAAGTTGCCATTAACCTATAAAAATTCTGAAGCACAGCCCAGACATGTGGCCAAGGCCCACTTCTCTGGTTGCAAGGAATGTTCTTTGAATGTTCCTAATTCTAGGGGCGCCTGGGTGGCGCAGTCGGTTAAGCGTCCGACTTCAGCCAGGTCACGATCTCGCGGTCCGGGAGTTCGAGCCCTGCGTCAGGCTCTGGGCTGATGGCTCAGAGCCTGGAGCCAGTTTCCGATTCTGTGTCTCCCTCTCTCTCTGCCCCTCCCCCGTTCATGCTCTGCCTCTCTCTGTCCCAAAAATAAATAAACGTTGAATGTTCCTAATTCTACTCCTTGGGAGTAGTCCCCTAATCTATTGTTTCCCTATGTTCTTTGGTTTTAGCCTCTGAGATATCATTTTTATTCAAACAATAATAACAATCTATATTTGCAGTTGCAAAGATTTCTCTCAGCTTTCTGCCCATGGAAAATTGGGTGTCTACAGATCTCTTTTAATTTTTAAGAGTTTCTAGCTCTTTTAGTTCAAGCAATAAGGGCTACCACAAATACATCTCTTTTTTTCTAAGTTTCTTTTTAATCTTGTTGGGGTTGACCCCATGCCCCAAAAGCCATATGCATAACTCTTTGCAAGACTGATACCTATTCTGGGCATATCAAGCTATTTCAAGAAATTTTAAGATTCTTAGAAGCCATTTTGTCTAAGTTAGCAGGTCTACTTGTCACAGATGTAAACCTGGCTATGTCTGTGCTCCACAAAGTGTGGTCTCCAGACTAGCAGCATCACCTGAGAACTTGCTAGAAATGCAATTTTTGGACGCTACTCTGAAACAACTTAATCAGAATCTCTTAGAAAAGAAGAGAGACCATGTATTTTAACAGGTCTTCCAGATAATTTTGAGGCATACTGAAGTTTGAGAACCATTGTTGTACATAAGGGTCTTACATCCACACCTTGATTTGATCCTTATCAGAGGTATTTTACAGTGATAATAATTTGCAAACTAGGGAAACTAGGGATGAAAATAGTTTAATTTTTGAATCCAGCAAGCGTTACTTACACAATACTCCCTCTATATTCTACTTACAAACTGAACATTTCCTTCCTTCATTTGTCTCTCTCATGCATCTAACAGACCACATGCAGCTTGGGGAACCTAACTGGTTTTTCAACATTCTTCCTAGAGATCTCCTTAGCCAGATCTGCCTGTTTTATTAGGGACCTTTTCTATCACCTAAGTTGTTCTACAACTAAATGACATGGGTTGCCCATGTTTACCCTCAGTAACAATTTTCTCACTGATTTTTCAGCTTCCATAATAGGTTGCCACTTATTTTTTCTATTCTGGTTAACAATTTCCTCACTGTCTCTTCAGTCTTTGGTGTTCACCCTGGCTACATGTTTTCAATTATTGATACAGCAGCATCTTACTTTTAAGTATTAAATTCTGTGTTCATTAGCTTTTGCTGTGTGCCTACCACAAAACTTAACATTTAAAACAACTTTGTATTTCATCCTAACTCTTGGGGTGTCACCTCGGGCACAGCTGAGCTATCACTGACAGGTCTCTCATGCACTTGGAGTCACTTGGTAATCCTACCGGGTGCCAGCTCAGAGCAAGTAGCCTCACTCACATACTGAGAGTTGGCTGCAACTGTGGGTGGAGATGTCCCTGCTCTTCCCCATTGTCCCTCAAGCACACCACACTGGGCTTTCTAACATGGCAGCCAAGTCCCAAAAGGGCAAAAATGGACAGTTCAGGAATACTTAGAGCTTTATTGCATCACTTCTGTTGCATTCCCTTGGCCAACACAAGTTGCAAGCCTAACCTAGATTCCAGGAAGTATAGAAACAAACCACCTTTTGCTGGAAGAAGTGGGAATTGCAATGAGGCCTATGTACAAAGACTAGAGAAACATTTAGCCATATTTTGTAGTGCACCACATTATGCTTGGGAAATTTATTTTCAAAGTAAGCTCAAAGCAAATTTGATTTAACATAACCTGGAACCTTGATTTAACTGCTGCAGTAGATTTTAATAAGTCTGTAAACAAAGAGACCTATGAATAACTTTATTAAAGATATCATCTGATGGTTTTGGTGCAATTGTAAAAAGGATAGATTCCTTGATTTCTCTTTCTGTTGCTTCATTGTTGGTGTATAGGAAAGCGAACAATTTCTGTGCATTGATTTTATATCCTGCAACTTTGCTGAATGATCTTGGTCACAGTAACTTCTTACTCAACATGTCTCCAGAGGCAAGGGAAACAAAAGTAAAAATGAACTATTGGAACCTTATCAAAATAAAAAGGTTCTGCACAGTGAAGGAAACAATCAGCAAAACTAAAAGACAACCAATGGAATGGTAGAAGATATTTGCAAACAACATATCAGATAAAGGGTTAGTATCCAAAATCTATAAAGAACTTATGAAATTCAACACCCAAAAAACAAACAATCCAGTGAAGAAATGGGCAAAAGACATGAATAGACATTTCTCCAAAGAGGACATCCAGATGGCCAACCAACACATGAAAAAATGCTCAACATCACTCATCATCGGGGAAATACAAATCAAAACCACAATGAGATACCACCTCATGCAGAAAGTCAGAATGGCTAACATGAACAACTCAGGCAACAGATGTTGGCGAGGATGTGCAGAAAGAGGATTTCTTTTGCATTGCTGGTGGGAATGCAAACTTGTGTAGTCACTCTGGAAAACAGTATGGGAGTTCCTCAAAAAAGTAAAAATAAACTACCCTATGACTCAGCAATGGCACTACTAGGTATTTATCCAAGGGATACAGGTATGCTGTTTCAAAGGGACACATGCACCCCATGTTTATAGCAGCACTCTTAACAATAGCCCAAGTATGGAAAGAACCAAAATGTCCATCGATGGATGATTGGGTAAAGAAGATGTGGTATACATATACAATGGAGTATTACTTGGCAAGCAAAAAGAATTGAATCTTGTTATTTGCAACTATGTGGATGAATCTAGAGGGTATTATGTTAAGTGAAATTAGTCAGTCAAAGACAAATATACGATTTCATTCATATGAGGACTTTAAGACACAGAACATATTAGTACAAGGGAAGGGAAGCAAAAATAATATAAAAACAGGGAGGGGGACAAAAACATAAGAGAGTCTTAAATATGGAGAAAAACAGAGGGTTACTAGAGGGGTTGTGGGAGTAGGGATGGGCTAAATGGGTAAGGGGCATTAAGGAACCTACACCTGAAATCACTGTTGCACTACATGCTAACTAACTTGGATGTAAATTAAAAAAATAAAAAATAATTAAAAAAAGAAAAGACATCATCTCAATGAATAATTATCAGCCAATGTATTATGGCACCAAACATGGCAAGAGGTGAACAAAATAATGCCAACAGTGGCTTTTAAAATGGCAAATCCCAGCATTTCTTAGGGCTTATATGCCATTTGATTGATAATCAAAAATTGAAAGCCGAATAAGGGAAAGAGTAGGTTAAAAGATTATCTGTTAATATACTGAGAAATATGATTAAATCAGAAGATGCTCATAATGAGATTGGAATTGTAGATTACAATATGAAGGCACATACACATATAGAGTCCCTGGAAAGTATATGATCTTCACTTACTTTCACATAAAATTAGAGGGGGACCAACTGGGAATTAGTAGATTCCCACATATTAGATAATGTGAGACACATGCTGGGGACATCAGAATATGAAGGCAGCATGTAAAACCAATTATAATGAAAAATGAAGAAAAAGGAACGCCACAAAGAAAAAAGAGTGTGAAAAGAAGAGTTGGGAAAGAAAACAGAAGGGGAAGAAGAAAGAACCTTTGGAACCACTCATCAGGTCTATCCCAATTGCAAGGAATACAAGTTTGCCCCAGAGACAAATTCCAGTTTCCATCCTGAGCACTCTTATGTGCAAGTAGGTCTAATAGTTTGAGAAATGCAGTTTAGATCCATAAAGTGTGAAGTATAGTCTTAGTGCCTTCTCTGACCCCATGTACTTAACTCCAAATGTGGACAGACAACAAATGGCAAAAACTTAACTTGTCACCATTACACTTGTCAAAACACAGCTGGAATTATGTTTCACATGTACCTATCTGTTTTCATTGTCAGTCCTCCCCTCCCAGGCAAGGACTATTTCTCTTTGGTTCAGTCCTCTGTCCTGAGTCTGGACCAGTCCTGACATAGAGGAAACACTCCTTGTTAAATGAAAGAACAAATAATTAATGGAATGTGAAAGTGTGTGGCAATGTGGTGAGTATGCATAACATTTGCTTAATTGCTTAATTCAAGAAATTATAAATCATTATGTTAGTTAAGTTATATTCATATCTATTTTCTCACCTGGATACTGGAATAACATAACAACTTTAACATAAAACTGAGAGTTAAAATAATCCAACCACATAGTGTTTTCTGAACTCACAAAATACATTAATCTTAGGAATAACAATCTTTAGGATTTGGGAATGAGACATTAGGATTCTCTGAAATTCTCAGGAATTTCTCAAATCCTATTATACTGTATTTTTCATAAAATGTTATTTAAGTCTTTCAAAATACTTATTGGTAACTATAATAATAAATAGTGAATAATTTTTGTGAAACTAACAAGTTTTAGAGGTTTTCTATTCAAAAGATAAATAGGAGAAAGCAGCAAAGGAAAAAATGTACCTAACGTACAAGGGAAGACAGATCAAGTTTGCAGCAGACCTATCCACAGAAACATGGCAGGCCAGAAAGGAGTGGCAGGATATATTCAGTGTGCTGAATAAGAAAAATATGCAGCCAAGAATTCTTTACCCAGCAAGGCTTCATTCAAGATAGAAGGAGAGATAAAAAGATTCCCAGACAAACAAAAATAAAATGAGTTTGTGACCACTAAACCAGTCCTGCAAGAAATTTTAAGGGAGACTCTCTGAGAGGAGAAAAGATGAAAAAATACACACACACACACACACACACACACACACATAGATAGAGATAGAGATAGAGATAGAGATAGAGATAGAGAGAAATAAATAAATAGCAAAAGCAACAAAGATTAGAAAGGACCAGAGAACACAACCAGAAACTCCAACTCTACAAGCATCATAATGGCAATAAATTTATATCTTTCAGTACTCACTCTATATGTCAATGGACGCAATGCTCTAATCAAAAGACACAGGGTAACAAAATGGATAAGAAAACAAGATGCATCTATATGCTATTTATGAGAGACCCACTTTAGACCTAAACACACCTTCATATTGAAAATAAGGAGATGGAGAACGATCTATCATGCTAATGGTCAACAAAAGAAAGCCAGAGTAGCCACACTTATATCAGACAATCTAGATTTTAAAATAAAGACTGCATCAAGAGATGCAAAAGGGCATTGTATCATAATTAAGGGGTCTATCCACCAAGAATACCTAAAAATTGTAAACATTTATGCACCAAATGTAGAGGCACCCAAATATATAAATCAATTAATCACAAACATAAAGAAACTCATTGATAGTAATACCATAATAGTAGGAGATTTCAACACCCCACTCACAGCAATGGACAGATCATCTAATAAAAAATCAACAAGAAAACAATGACTTTGAATGACACACTGGACCAGATAGACTTAACAGGTATATTCAGAACATTTCATCCTAAAGCAGCAGAATATACATTCTTCTCCAATGCACATGGAACGTTCTTGAGAACAGACCATATACTGGGACACAAATGAGCCCTAAGTAAGTACAAAAATATCGAATCATACTGTGCATATTTACAGACCACAACACTATGAAACTTGAAATCAACCACAAGAAAAAATTTGGAAAGGTAACAAACACTTGGATACGGAAGAACATCCTACTAAAGAATGAATGCGCTAACCAAGAAGTTAAAGAGGAAACTAAAAAGTATATGGAATTCAATGAAAATGATAACACCATAACCCAAAACATCTGGAATGCAACAAGGGCCGTCATAAGAGGAGAGTAAATAGCAATCTAGGTCTTCCTAAAGAAGAAAGAAAGATCTCAGATACACCACCTAACCTTATGCCTTAAGGAGCTGGAAAAAGAACAGCAAATAAAACCCAAAACCAGCAGAAGACAGGAAATAACAAGATTAGAGCAGAAATTAATGCTATTGAAACAAAAAAACCCATTACAACGGATCAATGAAACCAGAAGCTGGTTCTTTGAAAGAATTACCAAAATTGATAAACCACTAGCAAGTTTGATCAAAAAGAAAAAGGAAAGGACCCAAGTAAATAAAATCAAGAATGAAAGAGGATAGATTACAACCAACACAGCAGAAATAAAAACAATAATAAGAGAATATTATGAGCAATTATATACCAATAAAATGGGCAATCTGGAAGAAATGGACAAATTCCTAGAAACATATACACTACCAAAACTGAAACAGGAAGAAATAGAAAATTTGGACAGACCCATAACCAGTAAGGAAATCGAATTAGTAATCAAAAATCTGTCAAAAAAACAACAGTCCAGGGACAGATGGCATTCCAGGGGAATTCTACCAAATATTTAAGGAAGATTTAATACCTATTCTCTTGAAGTTGTTCCAAAAAAAATAGAAATGGAAGGAAAACTACCAAACTATTTCTATGAAGCCAGAATTACCTTGATTCCAAAACCAGAGACCCCACTAAAAAGGAGAACTATAGACCAATATCCCTGATGAACATGGATGCAAAAATACTCAATAAGATATTAGCCAACCAGATCTAAGAATACATTAAAAAAATTATTCACCATGACCAGGTGGGATTTATATCTGGGATGCAGGCATGGTTCAATATCCTCAAAACAATTAACGTGATTCCTCACATCATAAAAGAAAGGACAAGAACCATATGATCCTCTCAAAAGATGCAGAGAAAGCATTTGACAAAATACAACATCCTTTCTTGATAAAAACCCTCAAGAAAGTAGGGATAGAAGGAGCATACCTCAAGATCATAAAAGCCATATGAACGACCCAACACTACTATCATCCTCAATGGGGAAAAACTGAGAGCTTTCCCCCTAAGGTCAGGAACAAGACAGGGATGTCCGCTCTTACCACTGTTATTCAACACACTATTGGAAGTCTTAACCTCTGCAATAAGACAACACAAAGAAATAAAAGGCATCCAAATCGGCCAGAAGGAAGTCAAACTTTCACTCTTCGCAGATGACATGATACTCTATATGGAAAACCCAAAAGATTCCACCAAAAAACTTCTAGAACTGATTCATGAATTCAGCAAAGTTGCAGGATATAAAATCAATGCACAGAAATCGATTGCATTCCTATACACCAACAATGAACTGACAGAAAGAGAAATCAAGGAATCAATCCCATTTACAGTTGCACCAAAAACCATGAAATACCTAGGAATAAATCTAACCAAATAGGTGAAAAATCTATAAACTGAAAACTATAGAAAGCTTATGAAAGAAATTGAAGAAGACACACAAAAAAGTGAAAAAATATTCCATGCTCCTGGATAGGAAGAAAAAATATTGTTAAAATGTAGATACTACCAAAAGCAATCTACATATTCAATGAAATCTCTATCAAAATAACACCAGCATTCTTCATAGAGCTAGAACAAATAATCCTAAAATTTGTATGGAAACAGAAAAGACCCCGAATAGCCAAAGCAATCCTGAAAAAGAAAACCAAAACAGGAGGCATCACAATCCCAGACTTCAAGCTATACTACAAAGATGTAATCATCAAGACAGTATGGTACTGGCACAACAACAGACACTAAGATCAATGGAACAGAATAGAAAACCCAGAAATGGACCCACAAATGTATGGACAACTAATCTGTGACAAAGTAGGAAAGAATATCCAATGGAATAAAAACTGGACATTGACATGCAGAAGAATGAATCTGGACCACTTTCTTACACCATACACAAAAAATAAACTCAAAATGAATGAAAGACATAAATGTAAGACAGGAAGCCATCAAAATCCTCAATAAGAAAGCAGGCAGAATCCTCTTTGATCTTGGCCTCAGCAACTTCTTACTCAACACATCTCCAGAGGCAAGGAAAACAAAACCAAAAATGAACTACTGGGACCTCATCAAAATAAAAAGCTTCTGCACAGTGAAGGAAACAATCAGCAAAACTAAAAGGCAACCAACAGAATGGGAGAAGGTATTTGCAAATAACATATCAGATAAAGGGTTAGTATCCAAAATCTATAAAGAACTTATTAAACTCAACACCCAAAAAAAATGATCCAGGGAAGAAATGGGCAAAAGACATGAATAGACACTTTCCAAAGAAGACATCCAGATGGCCAAACAACACATGAAAAAATGCTCAACATCACTCATCATCAGGGAAATACAAATCAAAACCACAATGAGATACCACCTTACACCTGTCAGAATGGCTAACATTAACAACTCAGGCAACAACAGATGTTGGCAAGGATGTGGAGAAAGAGGATCTCTTTTGCACTGCTGGTGGGAATGCAAACTGGTGCAGCCACTCTGGAATACAGTATGGAGATTCCTCAAAAAACTAAAAATAGAACTACCATAGGACCCAGCAATTGCACTACTAGGTATTTATCCAAGGGATACAGGTATGCTGTTTCAAAGGGACACATGCACCCCCATGTTTATAGCAGCACTATCAACAATAGCCAAAGTATGTAAAGAGTTCAAATGTCCATTGATGGATGAATGGATAAAGAAGATGTGGTATGTATGTTTATATATATACATACACACACACACACCCACACACACACACAATGGAGTATTACTCGTCAATCAAAAAGAATGAAATCTTGCCATTTGTAACTACCTGAATGAAACTGGAGGGTATTATGCTAGGTGAAATTAGTCAGTCAGAGAAAAACAAATATCATATGACTTCACTCATATGAGGACTTTAAGAGACAAAACAGATGAACATAATGGAAGGGAAACAAAAATATAAAAACAGGGAGGGGGACAAAACAGAAGAGACTCATGAATATAGAGAACAAACTGAGGGTTACAGGAGAGGGTTGTGGGAGGAGGCATGGAATAAATGGGTAAGGGGTCCTAAGGAATCTACTAGTGAAATCACTGTTGCACTACATGCTAACTAATTTGGATGTAAATTTTAAAAAATTAAAAATAAATAAATAAATAAATAGATAGATAGATAAATAAGAGCACCTGGGTGGCTCAGTTGGTTGAACATCAGACTCTTGATTTCAGGTCAGTTCATCATCCTACAGATGGAATCAAGCTCTGCATCAGGCTCTGTGCTGAGGGTGGATCCTGGCTAAGATTCTCTCTCTCCCTCTGTCCCTTTCCCCAGCTTGCACACTCTCTATCTCTCTGAAAATAAATAAATAAATAAATAAATAAATAACATTATTATATATGGGGACAATATTATATAATTCAACATATAAAATATTAATTTGATTTGAACATTTGATAATAGAAAACATTAAAAGAAAATAATACCAACACAAAATAAATGTTAATAAAATGCATTTAAAACTAAAGATAATGCCATAAATATTCAATATTTAAAAATTATCTTTTTATATGTTTATTTATTTATTTTGAGAGAGACATAGATAGCATTAGTTGGGGAAGGGCAAAGAGAGAGGGAAAGAGAGAATCTCAAGCAGGCTCTGCACTGCCAGCACAGAACCCTACACAGGGCTCGAACTCACAAAACAGTGAGATCATGACCTGAGCTGAAGCCAAGAGTCGGATGCTTAACCAACTGAGCCACCCAGTTAAGAATAATTTCTAGAGTTTGTCTTAAAATGAAATTTTAGGGGCTCCTGGGTGGCTCAGTTGTTTAGTGTCTGGCTCTTGATTTCAGCTCAGGTTATGATCTCAGTTTGTGAGATTGAACCCCACATCAGGCTCTGCACTGGCAGCACAGATCTTGCTTGGGATTCTTTCTCCCTCTCTCTCTCTCTTTGCCCCTCTCCCATTTTCTCTCACTCTGTCTCTCTCATAATTAAAAAAATAAAATAAAATTTAAAACAAAAAGGTAATTTTTCTGACAGTTTTGACCTTGTTCCATTACAAATATTCTAAAACAAAAAAAAATGTTTCTCTTTTATTTTATTCATTTATTTTTAAAATGAAAATATTTTTGTCTACTTGCTTGGATTTTGGTTTTGCCGTTGGAATTGATATTTCTCTGGCTAATTCAGATTTTAGATCAGTTGCTGATTTTATATCACAGTATTCTTCATCAGCCCCATATGCTCTTTGCATGTCTTCCGTTAAAGAGCACATGCCTGTGCAGAATATTCTGACACTGGAAAACACCAGCAAACTCGGGTTTCATCTGAATAACACAACATCTGGGTCCCCAAACAAAGTCAGCAGCACTACACAGAATCAGAAGTTGAAATTGTCAGTTTCAGGACTCATTTGCTTTCGATTTGGGTTTCTTAGAATGTCACTGTGTTGATTGTTAACTTTTAATTCCACAGGAGAGTTATGCTACTTTTTTGGTTTCCTCATTTCTTGATTTTATTTATAGAACTCAGAATTCTTAAAAACATAAATTTCCCAAGAAATACTAAGAGGAAATTTCCCCTTAGAAACACTATCTTCACTTTACCATATGCTATTCTATAAAAATCTTGACTTTGTGCTTTAAAACAATTATCTGGTGGGGGGGGACAGTTTTTTCTTTGTAATGAATATTCATATGAGGTTATTTTGGAATAGAGTAAAGACCTATATTCTTTTGGATGAGATTAAATATCTGTTATCTGGTGTTTTATTTTCTTTCCAAGCTGTACCTTGCTGTGTAGAGTTGAAGTCAATTTTATGCCTTACTCTTAAATTGCTCAGATGTCTGTCTACAAAGGCTCAGTCCAATATTTTAGTTCACATTTTATTAGCTCTTATGTTATGAAAATAGGTTGTCAGTTGGTGAACCTCTTTCAGTATCACAAATGGGTAACTGAAAGGGCTGAATAATAACCAATTTCCCTCATTAACACCTAAACAAAAGATTCTCAAACATTCCACTTGAGTATATAAAATGTAAGCATGATTTTTTGTACCTGTCCAAAGAGAGAGTCTTGTATCTTTTTTTGAGGGGGGACTTAAAAAATATCCTTTGTTAGTTCTTAACTTTTCTTCTTTTGTTGTACTCTTTCACTCCCTTCTGTTAGTGAATATTTTACCAAAATACCTTTTGGAATTCTTAGAGTTTTGTCATGGGAAATTTTCCTGAATCTGATCAATGTGGTTGTTACTCTTTCTTCTTCTTTATACAACATGACAGTTTGAGTTATGCAAATACCTACTTGCCTAGAAGCTTGTTCCAACAACCCTTGCGTTTTTAGATCCCAGGAAATTTAGATGCTTCCCCTGACTCCATTTGCCAACAAACAGTCAAAGGCCAACATCAGTGTCTCCTGTATAACATATTCTTGGAGAAGAGCACAAGGATAGACCCCTCTGGATAAAATGAAGGTCACAGCTCAAAGTATTGTTAGATCTCTGCTTGCACCAAAAGTGCCTTTTGCATAGCTTGACACAAATGATTAAGTCCTTTTATTTGTGGTGATGTTGGAAATGGTGGAAGATGAGAGTGGGGTGTCCTCACAGTTCCATAATGGATGCAGAATAGCCAGCACGCTATAAGAACACAAATTCTACAACACTTCAAGTGCCTCTCAATATCCACACAACCTCAATACTCAAAGCTACCCCACCTCCACTGGCCACAGGTGTCTATATTTATTCTGCAATTGTCTGTATCAGGAAGCAGGCCAGCCAGGCTCCCTCTACATATGTAACTAAGAATGCAATCTTGCCATTTCAGCACCTGAAGTTAGCCACAGATCCCCTTGCTTCCCACGTCAGGAACAGCCAAGCTCTGCCTCTCACACTTGTCCACTCTGATATCTAACATTCCATCCACAAATGCCTTTTGTAGGGCAGCCTCTGAAAGGGTCATTGGGTTGCTACATTAAGTTTTATTATCTTCCTGGTTTCCACTTACCCTACAGTGCTATCCTTTGGATCATTCTCAGCTTCAAACTCAGAAGTCCTGTCACCCAGCTAGGGACCCAGTCACCCTCTGGACTGGAAGGAGATTTCAAATAGCAGAAGCAACTCTGTGATAATGCCACAGGCTCCATAACCGTCTGCAGTCAACCCCTTCCCTCCTTCTCTTGCCTCAACACAAAAGGTCCAATTTTCATTCTAAAGAAACAAGGCAACTTCCAATTAAGGATCCTAATATGGACTGTGGTCAAACACGAATGCTATAAACACAATGTATACAACATATATTGATTAAGCAAAATATAGCCCTATATGATGCAATTAATCATTGATTCTCATTTTCTTATTAACAAACTTAGACAAATAGGATTCAGAGCAGAAGCCACACTAGAATAATCACAAAATGCATTTTATGAAATAGTATGGAACAATAAGTGCTCTTACATATAGAGAAGATACTTGATTTTAACGTTCAAATCCTTAAATACATTTCATTTTGCATTTTATTCTTCAAACAATTCCCAAAGATTACAAGTTTAATATCAGCACCACCATAATCTGGAAGTTGGAAAGGTGATAGCCACTACATTCCTGCCAGTCTACATTCTTCTGTAACTTCATTTAAATTTGTAATTAAACTTGAATTACGAATGCCTTCCATGTCCTCAGGTATCATAGATGCTTCCAGACCAGCAGGGAGTCTACACAGAATGAAGTCAGCTGTGAGTCTCTCTTTCCTCTTCTTCCTAGAAATTATAGGTACCGAGAAACCAATGTGTACATTCCCCAATTACTACTGAGAAGGAGCACAACAATATTTTTATCTTATATACTACTTGTATGCTACTCACATGCTGTAGAACACCTGCTTCACCTTTGATGCTCTGTTTTTACTGAGAGGATTTAAATAACAACAGCAACAACAATAAAAACCCAAACTTGTCTTAAGGGCTTATAAATGTAAGAGCATTTACGGGAAAGTAGCACAAGGCATGCAACTTGTAAACCAGCTTCTTTTATTTCTTCCTTCTTGATACAATGAAATGACTCTCTTACAGTAAAAATCTGTTTTTATCATTCCTTTTATGTTTGTTTTTGTTTTAGTGCTTAAATGACCAGAATTCTATTTTTTTCCTTGGGGGGTGGTATGAAAGACTGGGGTGATATGTTTTAAATAAATGGTAGCTTGGGAATAACCATGACATTGGCCTTCACTTGCAAAAATAAATTGTTTACCTAAATCAGTAAATGGAATAAGTATTTAAATGCATCATTAAAACCCAATACACAAATAATCTCAGCAATTATAACAGCACCTGTGCCTGGGCCAGTTGAAGAAAATAGACACTTTTCACTTTATTATGCATAAACATAGTAAACAACTTTCATCACCACCAACATAAACCACGCACACACACACACACACACACACACACATACACACACACACACAGATGGTTAGTTGTCACAGAACATTCATGCTTCTTTCCTTCTCATCAGTAATTTCATCCCTTTGTTTCTGATATAGTCACACGTGACTCAGAGTAGGATGGGTCTGTAAACAGCATGTTGTGCTAATGGATGACACTGGGGTAAAGAGAGGTCACTTGTTGCAGAGCTAGGACTAAAATGAGGTTCTTTTCAAAAATCTAACCAGACTTAAAACTCTAACCTTGCTTAAAACCTTTCAGTGGTTCCTGATAATCTGATAAAATTCCAAACCCATGGCCAACCTCTCCAACTTCATTTTGCTCAACACTTTCTTGAATTCTCTGTGGTCTAGCCATATTGAATATTTATTTTCTGTGCCTCAGATATGCTGTCATTCCAAAAGGACATTCCCACGTGGTTTTCTTGGCTCAAAATACTTCCCTTATGTCTTTGACCACAAAATGTCTACAAATGTATAGGTCTCTAGCTAAATATTATTCCTTAATAGTCTTTCCTGAGTTCTTGGAATGAGTTACATTCACTCACTATGAGTTCGTTTAGCAACACTCACCTTCCATTTTGTTAAGGCCCATCACGTTTGTAATTAGTTGTCCAATGTGCGTCCTTTATGCTGGTTAATAAACAATTAGAAGGCAGAAATGACTCCTGTCTTATTATATCTTCCATTTAGTGGGCAGTACGTGGTACATACTTCACTTCCAATTAAAACTGGATAATTTAGGGGCACCAAGGTGGCTCAGTCGGTTAAGTATCTGACTCTTGGTTTCAGTTCAGATCATGATCTTGCGGTTCATGAGATCAAGCCCTGCCTCAGGCTCCATGCTGCCAATGCAAAGCCTGCTTGGGATTCTCTCTCTCCTCTCTACTCTCTTTCTCTTTCTCTCAAAATAAATAAACTTAAAAAAAATAAAATAAAATTGGATAATTTATTGTTAATCGATTGATAAATGTGTCTTGCTTCACTGATTATTTCCAAATTGTATCATATTGTTTCCCCAATATAAAATGCATTTTACAAATACATAACTTTATAAATGTTTACCATTCGTTTCAACTAAAAATTATTTGAGGGTTTTTCCCCAGTAATTACAGTTACTGCAATTTCCAAATAGCACATAGTGGAAGAAACCAGAGATTTGAAAGTGATGGTCTCACATTATTTCTAACAATGAGTCTAACTGCCTTTTACTATCCTACTTGAGTAATGAAGCTCAGGAGAAGACAAATTCTGATCTTTATCATACATCTGAGCCTTCCTTATCATACCCTAGTTCCAACATTAACCATAACTTCCAAGTTATGAGCATTTTTGGATACTTAACTGACATGTGAAAGGTGCTCAGTGTCCAGGGAAAAAAATTAGATCATATTTACTCTCATATGCATTTATCTGGCTTTTAAAAAATTAAATATTCATGTTCAAATGATTTAATGCTTTGCTAAATTTATTTTATATCTCTATGCCAGCTAGAGAAAAATGCATACCCAAGTACCTTTAATTGGCAAAAAGCCTTAGAGTGATTGACAGTATCCTAAAAGTTTGTCTGATTCATTTAGGGTCATGAAACACACAAAGCAGTGACTGAAGCACACAGAACAACTTGCAGTAGTAATAACAATGACAAAGGGAGTGACTTGGGATGTGATGAGTGATTTGGAAATTTAACATGAAACATCATCGTTACTGTTACCATAACCATTTCAGCATCACATCAGGATATCCAAAACTGAAAGTGATTGCTACCAGCACCATGCTAGGGATTGTCCACACATATCATCCCTTACATTGTCATAAATGCCTACAACTCCATATGGTCAAGTGATGTTTTAAAATTTTTTTAATTACACAATATTCCACATATTAATTGAAATGTTTTATATTTTTAGTACTTATATTTTCATTACGTAAAGTGAAACATATATTTGTAACATATATTAATATATAATATTAATATTACTATATACAGCAAAGCCTTGGATTACGAGTAACTTTTTCTGCAAGTATTCCGCAAGACAAGCAAACATTTCTAATAAATTTTAACTTGATAAATGAGCGATGTCTTGCAATGTGAGTAGTATGTGGCACCAAATGTCACATGATCACAATGGAGCCAGTGGTTCTTCTTTCATGTGCTGTGGGATTATGGGCG
Organism: Prionailurus bengalensis; assembly: GCF_016509475.1. Classification (NCBI taxonomy): domain Eukaryota; kingdom Metazoa; phylum Chordata; class Mammalia; order Carnivora; family Felidae; genus Prionailurus; species Prionailurus bengalensis. The sequence continues at coordinate 52,899,440 of NC_057354.1, read as the reverse complement.
ATCACCTCCATGTTCAGATCCTCAGTCTCAGGTCACAGTGTTTGGCAGAAATCAGTGATTTTTCAGAATGTTGGAAGGTGCCCAAAACTGGCAGTATTGTATTTTTTATCACTTCAAAGTACCTATGGGCAGTCTTGTGCTTTTCTGTACAAGAGTAAGCTTAGGAATGCTTTGTTTCATTCTAGGTCAGGCTGCCTGCAGGTATAGAGCCTTTCCTCTGCTGCCTTATTGCCAGTAACATTAAAAACAGCATATTATAAGAGTTTATTAATACTGTACTGTAGTCAACATCTGTGCGAGCATATACAATGGCCCCCATGCAGAAAAAGATTCCATTGAGCGATTCCATTAGTAATAGTGAAAGTTGCCCTACACAATAACCCACCTCTCTCTTGTCTCCCTCACACCAGCCACGAAGGTTTTCAAAGGTAAGTGCAGATAGTAGATAATATAACAATATTACAGTATTGTAATCATTTTTATATGAATATTTTTGGGTTGTGAAATGAAACATCTGAGTTTCCATTATTTTTTATGGGGAAATTCACTTTGATATACAAGTGCTTTGGATTACAAGCATGTCTCTGAAACAAAGTATGCTCGCAAAGGTTTTACCGTATTACTATATATTTTTATTTAATATAACAATAAATATATATTCAGCCGTTTACAAGTGATTGTGCCTAATTTTTATGGGCACTGAGCTCAATTTGGCTTAAATTGTATTTATTCATATGTCTCATGTCCCAGGTTGTTTTCAAATGGGTGCTTGTTAATTAGCATTATCATATGTAGTATAATTAAAACTGAACAGTGAGAGAAAGAATGGAAAATAGTTCCATCTACACAAGGAATGATATGGCATGAGATAAAAATAAAGTTGAATCACACTGAGAGTCAGCTAAAAGTCTGCCCTTACTTCATATCACACTGGGAAGCCAACTTTCAAACTGTATTGTTCAGTTCATTAGGCTCTTAAAGACCTAACTTCTTTTTAAAATCAGATCCATATTCTAGTTTAGTCAATCAGGAAAAGTTCAGTGGGCCAATTCTCATTCCAGCCCTCTTACATACCAAGTCTGAGTAGGAAAGCTGATCAGTATCAAGGGCTGCCCTAGGAACCTGCACAAGAAGGGTAGACACTGGGTCACATGACTTCTTTTGGGAAACACTGGAAAATTCTGATATTAAGAAAGCAGACAAAGTTTAAAAGAGATCAAATATCTTTGATTAAAAGTGGAAGAAGTAAAATCCATTCCAGTGTACATCAGGAAATTGTACTCTAGGACTGCCAAATTATTTTACAAGAGTTAACATATCTGTAACATTTTGAACTGGTCCATCCATATCTTCCTCTTGCTAGTTAACTTCACACAATTATACTGAACAGACAACCTCAAATTTTATGTTAAGAAAGATCATGTATTGGTACACAGTGCTCTTGTTGACTCTAGCCTAAATAATTTTAACATGATTGTTAGACTTGCACTGACTTGGTCAGGTTTCTGTCCAGTAACCAAGTGTAAGAGAAGGGTCCATATTGGGTCCTAAGTGGAGGAAGCTATTCCTTGGTTCCTGGAAAAACTACTGGAAGTCAATTTTTGATGTGGTAGTTCTAGAGGTGTCCCTGGTTTGTTTTGTCTTTTGTGTCATAGAGGGGTAAGGAAAGAGAAATTTTGGCCAAAAGTGACACTACCCATTTTTCTGCCTGAATTGATCAAAAATGCCATCATTGTCTTACTGCTTTGAGAGAAAAGACCTGGATTCAATGAGACAGAAAATTTGCTTATATTGCCTTTTTCTCATTTAAGATACATTTGGGGGAAGGGTGCCTGGGTGGCTCAATCGGTTGACTCTTGATCTTGTGGTCCATTGGGCTGTGCACTGACAGTGTAGAGACTCCTTGGGATTCTCTCTCTTTCTTTTTTTCTCTGCCTCTGCCTTGCTCATGTTTGCTCTCTCTCTCTCCCTCTCTCACAATGTAAATAAATAAACAAACCTAAAAAAAGATATAGTTGGGATATATGACAGAGTTATAATGAATCACCACAATTTTGATTGTTTCCTTAATGAGAATAAACAAGCACTTTGATTTCTATACAAATGGAAGGAGAAAAATAGATCCAATAAAATACCCCAAAATCAATATTTATGATTCTTTTCAGAAATACATGACCAAAGGATCACAACTTCCAGGATAAACTTCCCCCCAAAGATATGAATAAAAAGAAACTTAACAAGTCACAACATTTTATCAAGATCATTCTTGATAATCCCTATGGCTCAGGCACAAGGGAACAGGTCAACTCAGGTAACTGACGTGCCCAGAGCAGTGCTGCCTTCCCGAGGGGCCAGTGCTCTGCTGACCCCTTTGGGCTGGTTGCCCCATCAGTTTCTTCTCTTGTCCTTGCAGATTGTGAGACAGCAGCTATAGATCTCACATCCTTTCATATTCACGTCTAGTGACAGGAAAGTGTCCGTTTCAAAAATCTCTTTTTGCCTGCAAGTCATCTCAAGTGCTTCTCCCTGATCAATCCCTATAACCAGGGAAATGTAATATCCAGATTCTTTGTTCTACCCTTAGATGCTTAGTTAAGACTCCACTGAAGCCACGTGGTCTGTGAAAAGAGAACAGGGCAGCTTTCCACAGGAAAACGAAGGTATGGTTACTGGAAAGCAAACACATGCCTTTGTGGGGAACCAAGACAAGAACAAAACAAAACAAAACATACTCACACAAAGATTTTGTTCCTTCTGTGGAAAATTTGGAATATAAATCAAGAAGAAATCTACCAGTATCCTTGCCCCAATATCCAGAAATATATTCTATTAGTATTTTGATGTATTTCTTCTGAAGATACCTAATTTTTTTCCAATATAGCCTAATATGTTTTATTTTTAACCAATGGACTTGTTTCTTTACAAAAGCTAAAATCCGCCTGTTCTTGAATAATATACTTTTCTGTATTTAAGATTATTCTGTGAAGACTTTTAGAAGTATCAACATAGCCCTCTTGTCAATTCCTCTTATAGCAAAATGTATATCAGAAAATCTGATACTTAAGCTTATTCTGCTCTTAGGGCAAAGTAGTTGTGTGTAAAAAGAGTGCAAAAAAATGCCTCTTTAATAATCATATGTATTTAACATCATTGGGAGCCTGCTTTTGAAATAGCCTCACCACCATGCAGCCCTGTATTTAGATCATTTTTTCCTGTGTGTCACTGAATGGTATTGATAACATGAATATTAATAGTACCTCATATCCTTTTGTCTGGATGTTCCATAATTTATTTGGCCGATCTCTACTCTGGCACTTCAATTATTACAACTTTTAACTATTATATATAAAAAATAACTCCAATGAATATCTTTGAATATAAATCTACACTTGCATCTCTAATTATTTCCGTAGGATAAATACTTCAAAGCAGAATTACTGGACAGGATGGTCTAAAATGTTGTAAGTCTTTTGGTACATATTGCCAAAATGCCCTCCAGAAAGATAGTTCTATTTATATGCACAACACCACTCTTACTACACTTGGTATTAAAATTGTTTTATTTTAAGTTTAGAAATAGTGTTCCTGTAATTAAGAAATTCCAGACAGTCCCATTATTTCAATAAATTCTACTTTCAGTGCATCTGCTGAAGAACATTATAAATCTATGGAATCTGTTTTTGTTTCCTAATATATCACATTTGAATTGCATTTATTAGCTTCTGTGCTATAAAATAAGAAAAGCAGTTTAACACACCTGTACTACATTCCCCTCTACACCTTCCAGCAATTTTATATTATTATATTTAGATTTCAATATAACTTGATCTAAAACCAAGAGTTTGTTGTTGTTGTTGTTGTTGTCTATCTGTTGGGGTTTTATTACATTTGGGCAGAATCCTACTCCCCTCCGCTAAGTAAATTAGAAAATTTGTTCAGAGGAACTTTTCCCCACCACCACGACCCCTCTACCTCTTGCCTCCATTGGCAGTGCCATTGCTCCTCCATTAGAGAAGGGCATGCAGGAAGATGGGGTTCATCAGAGGGATATGCTATAGACCACATTCTGGATACAGTGGAAGCCGCAAGAACAAGGCATGAAAAGCAGAGTGTAATATTTATATGATAATATTTAAAGCCTTTTACTTCATCCATAGCAGGCTTTCCCACCTCTGCACAATTGACCTTTTGGGCCAGAACTTTGTTGTGGGGCCTGTGTGGTCTATGCAGGGTATTTCCAGTATCCCCTGTCCACCAGATGCCAGTACTAACCCTACCACTCTGACAACAGAACATGTCCTTGGGTATCACCCACTGTCTCCTGCTGGCACAAATTGTTGGGAGGCCGACCGCTGGGCTGTCTGAATCTCCCCATAGGTCTATCCACACTGCTACTTTGATTTCAGTGGCAAGAGCAGGCCACTTACCATGCCTGTAGCAGAGGCAGTTCAGGGGCAGGGGCAGTGATAGAGCAACAGAGGGGTGAAGCAGGCGGGCTCCTCGGCTTGGTGCTTTTCCTTCCTGGGAAGAACTGACTGTTTTTGTTTTCTCTTTCCTCTTCAGTTTTACTGTGGACAACTGTTTTCCTTTTTCCTCAAAGGACACACCCAGCCCAGAGCCAGAGAAACAACTCTCAGTATTTACTTCCCTTTCAAGTCTATCTGTAATGTTTACCTCCTAATGTTTTGTAGTTTCCTTACAGATTCAAGCCCTACCCTCAACATTTTGAATAATTTAAGCACATGTCTTTAAAATTGTTTTCAGATTGCTCTAGATTTACAGTGCCTTCGCTGTGAATTCTCTATGTTACATTTTTGCTTTTAATTTTTGACTCTGAGCTTATCTTTGATGGGAATCATTTTCTACAAGAGTCTAGAGATAATAATGTGGGGAAGTTTTTGCTTCTCACTAGGCACTATGAGTTTTATCAGTTTCACTAACCAAGTATTTAAGGTTAATTTCTCAGCTCATTATTTCCTCACCATGTACAAAATTCAAGATTGGATCACATCCTCCTGCAGAGCACAAATTTGGGTATCTGGTTTCTTGCTCCTGGAGGCTCTTTCCACATCCATGGTCCAAGGCAGATGGCATCCTCCATGGGGCATTTCTGGCCTGGTGAGCACAATTTTATTTTAGTTCCCATTCATGGATAGAACACCTCTCCCCTGCTTCCTCACTCAACAGCCTCAGTTCTATTTCATGTGGAGCACAGGAAATGCATTCTTAACTCTTTAATAGAATGGGTGTGAAAACCCACTCAAAGAGGTAGATCAAATACTAATGTCTTTTTGAGTTAATGCACATTCCAATCTGGTCATCAAGCAACTGAAGATGTCCCCTACTTAACTTTAAGCTCACCTGTGCATTTTATTTTATATTGCTTTATTTATTGCTGCTGTTATCAATTGCTCAGCTCCCCTCTGTCTTGAGAATAGAGGTAGAAGGGGCACCTGCATATCTCAGTTGGTTAAGCTTCTGACTCTTGATTCAGCTCAGGTCATGATCTCATTTGTGAGTTCAAGCCCTGCCTCAAGCTCTGCACTCTCTGCACTTAGGATTCTCTCCCCTTCTATCTCTGCACCTCCCCTGCTCTCACTCTTTCTCTATCTATCAAAATAAATAAATTAATTAAAAAATAATGGTGGTAGGGGACAAGAAGAGCACATCAGTCTAGTCTGCCATCTTGGAGTGTCTTGACAGTACTCCCATGCATGGTCGGGAAAGCCAGGCTGGTGTAGGTAGAAACTGGGTACATGAGCAATGGGATGGGCATGAGCTGAAGTGGTGAGGTGGACACCAAACAAGTGTCAAGGTCCTCACAGGGCACAAAAAGAAATCCATGCTTTCTTTTCTTCACAGGACCAGAGGTCAATTGAAATTTTTAAGTACTAGCAATGCATACTCAGATTTTTTTTTTCAGAAGCAAACTCTGACAGCATATAGGATTGATGGCATGGAGTACAAAATATCTAATGAGCAAAGACAATTAGAGTGTGGGTGATAGTGTCAAACAGAGATAAGATGGTAAGGAAGAGCATTAATGCAGTGGTAGTTGTGATAGGAGACAAAATTTAGGGAAACTTCCTGAGATAGACTTGCAATGTTTAGTGAGTATTAAGGGTGAGAAAAAAAATGGAGCTTGGGAGGACACTAAGGTTGCTGCATGGGATACACTAAAATACAAAGGACCAGCAGGGGCATATTTGAGTGAGGCTGCACCACACTTGGAAATCTATGTCTATTGCTCAGAGGAAAATTGTGTCCAAGAAAGAGAGTCATGCTCGGAAAAACAGACTTGGAAAACATGGGCACAAGGGAAACAAAGGTGGGCAGGTGGACAGCATCACTAGATCCCAGGAAAATCAGCAAGCCAGAACCAAGATGGAGCCCATGGGAATACCAACAATTAAGAGCCAGGCAGAGAAGGAAGAATGAAAACCATGGATGAAAGACACAGACCTAGTAGTAGGAGGAAAAGATAAGAAACACGGTTGTGCTGGGGAGAAGCAAGATGTTAGGAAGAAAGGATCCATCTGCACTGTCAGTGATGCAGAAAGTGAAGAGAGAGGTACTAGAGTTAAGAAAAAAGGACATGGCACAAAAACAGACACATAGACCAATGGAATAGAATAGAAACCCCAGAACTAGACCCACAAACGTATGGCCAACTCATCTTTGACAAAGCAGGAAAGAACATCCAATGCAAAAAAGACAGTCTCTTTAACAAATGGTGCTGGGAGAACTGGACAGCAACATGCAGAAGGTTGAAACTAGACCACTTTCTCACACCATTCACAAAAATAAACTCAAAATGGATAAAGGACCTAAATGTGAGACAGGAAACCATCAAAACCCTAGAGGAGAAAGCAGGAAAAGACCTCTCTGACCTCAGCCGTAGCAATCTCTTACTCGACACATCCCCAAAGGCAAGGGAATTAAAAGCAAAAGTGAATTACTGGGACCTTATGAAGATAAAAAGCTTCTGCACAGCAAAGGAAACAACCAACAAAACTAAAAGGCAACCAACGGAATGGGAAAAGATATTCGCAAATGACATATCGGACAAAGGGCTAGTATCCAAAATCTATAAAGAGCTCACCAAACTCCACACCCGAAAAACAAATAACCCAGTGAAGAAATGGGCAGAAAACATGAATAGACACTTCTCTAAAGAAGACATCCGGATGGCCAACAGGCACATGAAAAGATGTTCAGCGTCGCTTCTTATCAGGGAAATACAAATCAAAACCACACTCAGGTATCACCTCACGCCAGTCAGAGTGGCCAAAATGAACAAATCAGGAGACTATAGATGCTGGAGAGGATGTGGAGAAACGGGAACCCTCTTGCACTGTTGGTGGGAATGCAAACTGGTGCAGCCACTCTGGAAAGCAGTGTGGAGGTTCCTCAGAAAATAAAAATAGACCTACCCTATGACCCAGCAATAGCACTGCTAGGAATTTATCCAAGGGATACAGGAGTACTGATGCATAGGGGCACTTGTACCCCAATGTTCATAGCAGCACTCTCAACAATAGCCAAATTATGGAAAGAGCCTAAATGTCCATCAACGGATGAATGGATAAAGAAATTGTGGTTTATATACACAATGGAGTACTACGTGGCAATGAGAAAAAATGAAATATGGCCTTTTGTAGCCACGTGGATGGAACTGGAGAGTGTGATGCTAAGTGAAATAAACCATACAGAGAAAGACAGATACCATATGGTTTCACTCTTATGTGGATCCTGAGAAACTTAACAGGAACCCATGGGGGAGGGGAAGGAAAAAAAAAAAAAGAGGTTAGAGTGGGAGAGAGCCAAAGCATAAGAGACTGTTAAAAACTGAGAACAAACTGAGGGTTGATGGGGGGTGGGAGGGAGGAGAGGGCGGGTGATGGGTATTAAGGAGGGCACCTTTTGGGATGAGCACTGGGTGTTGTATGGAAACCAATTTGACAATAAATTTCATATAAAAAAATAAAAATAAAAAGACAAAAAAAAAGGACAAAGTGAGGATTTAAATGTACTGAACCATTTTATTTCTTAAAAGGGGCATACTGAAGGAAATATGATAAAATATTAACATAAGATAAAATCTAGATAGTACATTTGTAGATATATTATACAGTATTATATTATTTTGTGTATTTCATACACTTTCTATGTGTATACAAATATGTAATATATGATTACTAAATTTTAACAGAAACTTGAAGTGAAAAAATTAAACTGCTGACTAGTTCGGGAAGTTAGAAGACATTAGCTACTCTATGAAAACACTTTCCACAAAAGGAGTAGACACAGGAGTCAAGTCATGTTAGCTACAGGGAGATTGACAGTGGAGTAAGTGAGGACCAGAAAGACCAGTTATTCCAGAAATTTAGAAAGGTAGAAATGGTGGGGGCGATAGGATTGAAGTTTTTAGAACAGCGCACTAGTTTGTGGACTCCTGGCAGATTAAGAGAGGTGGAAGATTTAGTAGACAGAAGAAATTATTGATGAAGAATCATGGAGAAGATAGGCCCTCTTCAGATTAATAACTAAAGGCCACATGGAAAAATTTTAAATGCAGTATTCAAATAATCAATTACTGCTGTGTAACAGTTTGAAACTAGCACTGGTTTAGAATATATTCTAAATTGAGGCTTCCCACGCAAGCTTTACAAAATTACTTCCAGAGGACTCACTTTCAGAAAACACCGCCATTTGTCCTGGAGGTGAGCTGGAAGGGGCGTGTTACGCTGATGCTCCCCACATCTGGATGAGCAGTGGGGTGGGGGGGACACAGTTAACACTCAGATGCAATGTTCATCAATAAGTGTACTGGTGAGTATTCCTTGCTAAGCAGACCCTCAGAGAATACAGACATCTCAAATTCTCATGATCCCAGGAAAAAGAGAAGCAAAATGGATCTTCAAAACTTCTTTCAATTGCAGTTTCATCAACATGTGAAGTTTATGTTGTGTAAAATACAGTAAAAGGGATCTAGTTTCCATGATTTAGTTTTATTTGATTCACACTTTTTTTTGTATATTTGTCATAAAATTTTAGACTTATTCAAATAAAAGGAGTTCTATATAGTGTAGCATCCAGGGAAGATTATCTATATCTTTCCTTTTAAGCATCTTCATTGACAAACATTTTTAAAACATCAGCTATATAGGAAGCAGTGAGTTAGGCATGGGAAAGATTATGATAATAAAAGGTGTGCCTTCAAGAAATCTGTATTCTAACAAAGCAGACCAGTGGTGCAGGGCCAAGAAAACCAGCAGGTGAAAACAACCAGAGCTGAGTGTGGGCTGAGCATGGAATTAACTTGTTTCAAAATGGACACATTGTACTAATTTTATATTTCAGCTCAATAGCAAGTAGGCAATTTTATCTAGGTGTAAATGTAAGAAAAAAGTAAGACTGTGTGGGTTACCTATAAATGTGAGCATAATCCTTGAGTTGAAGGGAAACAGGCATATGGTTAACATGTGGTGCTCACCACAGGAAGGGACTAAATGGCAATTGACATTTGGAGGGCCTGAATGACACCAGACTTGACACCAAAGATTTGAATTTGTTATTTGTGTCCTGCTTTGCCACTTACTACCCTATGTGAGTTTGGGGAAGAAATTTAATCTCTCCAAGTTTCTGCTTCCTCATCTGTAAGCAGGATAGTGATTCTTATCTCTGAAATTATTCTAAAGATTAAATGAGATAATGTATCTTAAACTGTCTTATAAATATAAAGCTTTATGTAAATGTTAATTATACATAAACATTAAAGGAAGTTATAAAGAGACAAATGCTTTAAATATGAATAAGCTAATACATCTGTAGAGAATATGTGCTTTACATGAAAGTAAATTCTCTCTATGTTATTCAGAAATAAAAAAATTCATTAGCTTAATAAAAGCAATGAAAATTATGTCCTAGGATTTCTCTCAGTATACCCAGAAATGATGCATGACTTTGGATTTGGTAGGGTTCCACAGAGCAGACGGTGTTTTTAATCTTCAGCTGCATTTTAAATTTTAGAGTTGGTTTACCAGGAGGCGGGGAAAGTGGGCTCTTTCCAATACATTTTACATTTTGATAAACCTGGACATAACCAATAAAACTACAAACCTTCAAGCAAAGAAAACACATTTCCTCTCTGAGATCATAAAAATAAAATCCAAATTACATTGACTAGTTAAATTAACTCACAGTTCTAGGTTTAATCACATTTGGTGATTGTACAAATTATCATTTATTGTCTCTGTGCATTCCATTTTTCCTTCCTAAAAGTCATATATTTTCAAGTTTCCATGTATCATTTCTGTGAAGAATCAACTGTTAGTTTAGCTATATTTTAAACAAGCCCCAGATTGTTTTCACAGGAAGGATAACAATATATGAAGCCACCCACAGTGTCAGAGACAAACTGAAGGATTCAAACCAGAATGGGCAAAACATAATTGGATAAATGGAAGACAGTTGTTCTCTGGGTGAGGCCACATGTCATTTGAATTAATGGCTAACTCATTTCTGCAGTTTAACAGGCTTGCTTTTTTTTTTCCAGGGTTGAAATGTAAGGATTTGTTCCATATTACAATTGGAATAACTTAAAACATCTTAGAAAGTGTCTTTGGAATGCATACATTTGCTTTCCAGATCATAAAACCAACACGAATAATTTAGGTCAGATTGGAAAGACTATAACTCACTGATCACCAGCAAAGCCCAGTGCTAATCCATATTTTATGGAATGTACATATTTAATGAAGCAGGAACAGTTTTCCATTTCAGAATGAAATGAAATGTTGGTTGTTCTGTAATTAAAGGGAAGGGTGATGACACCCACAGCTGCTTTTACTTTTCAGGATCCAGCTTCCTGGTGGGGACTCACTCCAGAGAAGGACCTGCTGTGGTCCCTTTCTGCCACAACTCTTTCCATCTTTTATTAAACTGCAGGGCAGGGGGCAGGAACTGTGTTTACTTCTTCACAATCAAACTTTGCACATACCTGTCGGCAAATATTTAAGGCTATTCCACATGTGTTTGCCTTACTACCCCCAGGGAGACCACACCAGAAGCCCACATGGCTTTCCTCTCCAAGGGCCAATTTTGTATTCTTCTGTAGGTTTTGGCCCACATATGAGACAGAACTGGGTAAAGGTTTGCTAGGGCCTGAGTGTGGGAAGAAAGACAAGATCATTTCTGACAGAATGACTCACTTCTGGGTCTCAAAGAGTGAGACATGTGAAACAATGGACTGAACCTGAGTTTTGGTAGAGAGATAGCAGATACACAGTCTCAGAAATTTGACTCAAAGGCCTTCCCCAGTGTCCAAAATGTCACCTTTAATGATTTGGTCCTCTATGTAAAAATGCATGTGTATCCAGAAAGAACCCTGGAATGCACAAAACCTTTTAAAAGTCATCATATTTCAAAGCATAATGAGTCATTTATATCTCGGTATGTGTTTGTGATCAGGTTACTTACTGGATTATGGGTGAATGGAGGACAAGTGGGTTCTTATGAGAAAACCTAGACAGATCCAGGTGTGGATCCAGGAGTGATGGGTGAGCATAACACGTATGCCGGGTATCCTAGTAACTAGAGTTCAACATTGAGCTACAATTTCTTGGAATAAGGGGTGGAAGGAGACCTGATCGAAGGGAACAGAGAGGAAAATTTGAAAATCAATTGTGCATTGATGTACATTTCTTTCCATATCTAACTGATGAGCCTCCTGTTATAATGCAGGAATCAAATGAATATGTCTACAGGACTCAAGTGCAATGCAGACTGAAATACTTTTATTGCGATGGGCAAAACTAGAGGTACCAGAATGAGAGAGAAAGAGAGAGAGAAAAAGAGAGAGAGAGAGAGAGAGAGAGAGAGAGAGAGAAGGGGCTATTTCTGAAGAGAAATATCACCTACTTTAGATCCTTGCTTAAGGTCAACTAGTTACTGCATTTGGAATTAAGTATAGTCCATACTACTCATTTGTTTGTTTTTCTTTTTTTCTTTTATTTACATTGAGAGAGACATAGAATGGGGGATGGACAGAGAGAGAAGGGTACAGAGGATCCCAAGCAAACTCCATGCCAATTGTGGGACTTGAACTCATGAACTGCATGATCATGACCTGAGCTGAAGTTGGACACTCCACTGACTGAGCCACTCAGGTGCTCCTGTTTATTTTTCTTTTTAAGGAATGGAGTCACCCTAGTGTTTCCAAATACACATGTTGTCTTCAGAGAGTGGGGAGTGTGGGGGAAGGGACAGATTGACAGACTTGGCCAAACATCAAGGGTGCTTGATCTCAGATGCCAAGTCTTAATGGCCAACTGAATTGAGATCGCTTTCTTTTCAAAAATATACTCAGTCATCCAATCCCCAAAAAGGATACGGGGAACCATGTTTAACTGGCAGGTTACCATATTATATAATATTGTGAGTGCACAGAAACTGTATTTATGTTTTCATTCCCTATGATGTTCATGGCTGAGCATTAACTTCAAAACTTTTAAAATACTATTCTGCAGTCTATAAGCAAGACAAAATTTGGGGCACTAATAAGGAAGTGATTTCATTAGGATATTTCCAACAAAAATTGAAGGAAAAGCGGAAGAAAAAAAATAGTGTGAATGCCTTTAATTAACATAAAAATAGAAGGCATCAAATTCAATCAGTAATCAGCTCCTAGCCCATGGATGCATTGACTGAATTATCCATAGTAAGTTTATCCTCAAAATAAGGGTGTAGAAAAACAAGTATCTTAATTTGCTTCACCATTAGATTTGACATTTGGACCCTAGTTGTTTTTAGGAAAATATGGAACACTAGCCTAAATAGGTATTTAGTTTTCTATGTAATTTCTGGCCTTGCTTCTTTGAAACCTTTTCCTCTATCCCCCTCTAGTGAGTCAAAAGCAATAAAACAGAAGAAACACAAGAAACTCATTCTGGTAAAAGTTTAAATTGTGGGAAAAAATAATAAAAACAGAGAACCCTCAGGACCCTTATACTAAAGGTCAAAGTAACTTGTTTTTAAGCCTGCATTGTTCTCAGTTTGGATATTAACTCTATTTTTGTGGGGATTATTTCAGAATAGCAATGATGAGATCTTTAAAGTAATGCTATCTAGTAAGTCAGGACAAGGTAAGTTTCACTGAGACAGAGCAGGCTTTGTCAGAACCAGATGGTGTCCATACAGGTAACATGTTTCAAGTACCAAGGCAGATAGGTCAGAACGGAAGACATGCAGTTGGATCCACCATCTAAATCATCAAGAAAACACAGAGAAGAGACCATGCAAAATCAGTTAGATAATCATGGCCCCAGATTTCTACCAAGCTCCTCAGAACCTGACAAGTCATGAGAACAAATCCACCAAAGGAGAGGAAGTGGAAAAATTTAATTCCATAAGTTCTTAGAAAGGATAAATGGAACAGAAAATGACTTGTGTTATATCTGTGATTGCTGAACTGTGTGACTGAGAAGGCTATGAAAACACTTTCACTTTAACTGTGGGGTTTGTTCTCAGAGGATGTGGAGGCTTGAGTTACAAGCAAGGCTGGGATGGACTTCTTCCCACTCTCTGAGTCTGACTTTGCAGTCCTCTTGGTGGCTTAATTAAGAAAACTGGTAACTCTAGCTGTTCCCAGCTAGCACTGAGCAAAGAAAATAAATAGAAGTATATAAATCAAATAAATAAAATAGAAGTGTCTAGTGATATAAATACGGTTTTCATAAGCATATATCTTAACTTTAAAAAAGCAAAAAGAAAAAAAATAGATCTGCAGTATTTTAAAACCTTGGGATCTGCTAAGCCCTCTGTTGCTATGAGTCTCTAATCTTATCTGATGCTGAAAGCTTGGGTATGTTCTTCACATCTTTTAAACCAATGTTAAGTAGAAGCCATGACTGCTGATCCATCAAGCCAAACCACATGATTGAAGACATAATGGGAAAGCCTTCTTTTCCCACTGATACTCAAAAATGCCAACTCAGGTATCTGTTTATGGGAGGTCAACTTGCTGTCATGAAAGCTAGACTATAAAACAGCTCAACAACTAAGTTTAGAATAAAGATAGTAAACAGATAAAATTTGAAATTTTATTTTTTAAAAAATTTTAACATGTACTCATTTTTGAGAGACAGAGAGAGACAGAGAATGAGTGAGGGAGGGGCAGAGAGAGAGGGAGACACAGAATCTGAAGCAGGCTCCGGACTCTGAGCTGTCAACACAGAACCTGACACAGGACTCAAACCTAAGAGCCGTGAGATCAAGACCTGAGCCAAAGGCAGACACTTAACCAACTGAGACACACAGGTGCCCCTGAAATTATCTTGCTATCATTAAGTGGGACCACCACCAACTTTGATTCAGTAAACGGCAACAAATAAAATTTCATTTTAGATATCACCAAGATGGTGACCTAGGAGGCTCATAAATTTTCCTTCTGCCACAGATATGCCAAATGTAGAGCTACACACAGGGCAATTTCCTCTGAAAGAAATCTGGGAACTGGTTGAATGATTCCTATACCTCAGATGACTGAGAAAATACCCACACTGAAATGAGTAGGAAAGGCTGAGAAACACTATTGTTATCAACCCAATACCTGGCACAGCACCTTACAACGGGGAGGGACCCTCCAACTCCCTGCTTCTCCCTGAGGAACAAAAGTTTTGGGCCTTACATCAGGTGTCCCAACTTTTAAGGTTGCATCCTGATGGATAGGTGTCCACATCACGTAGTTCTGAAAGCCAGCAGGGCTTGTGGTCACAAGTACCACATGAGTATAGCAAACAAAGGGCAGTTGTTAATGGGTACATGAGCACTCACCACAGCTATCCTCTCAGGGCCCTATACAGAAGGAGCATGCATCTAAGTACTATCTGCAATCATCCTGGGAGCCAGAAAAATCAGTGGCTCTTCTGGGTGGGCTCTTCTGCCACCTGGGCCATTCTAACAATAAAACCAAACTTCCAGCTTCATCTTAGAAGATTGTCCATACATCTGGTGCCCCAAGTTTTATGACTGCCATTAAAGGGATGGGTCCCCAAATTACCTATCTCTGATAAACAATGGTGATTACATTAATGAGTCCGACAGGACTATAGCAAACAAAGTAGTTGTTAAACGGGAACACAAGCTTTGTGTACCTCATAGCTGTCCCCCTGGGATCAGCACAGGAAGAACGGGAAAAAATGCCCATCTCCAAGTATCTCCCCAAAAGGTATTTGAGTGCATACATTCCCAACGACTTCCTGAGGTTCTGGCTTCTAATCGATTTGCAGGTGGGAGCTGCCTACATTCCCCCAAGAAACCTATTAGAGCTAGTGGGCACATCCTCTGCTGCTTCCCTTTATCTTGCTCCAATAGTAAAACGAAGTCTCCAGCTTCTTCCTGGAAGGAGCTTGTCCACACATCTGTACTCTAATTATTATGGCTGCCAAGGAATAGGCTCCCAAGTTATCTAACTCTGAAAACTGATAAGGTTCAACATTTATAAGTCCCCTAGGATCACACAAAACAAAGACACAGTTCCATCTGGAAGGCCAGTAACTAGTCCCTCTAACTCAAAACAGTAAGTAAGCAAAAACACCCAGGTCTCAGTTTCACCCAAATAGGGGGTAGATAGACTACACATATACCTAACAGCTTCACTTTCCAATGTGCTGTCCCAAAGTGGATTAATAATTAGCCTGCATCAGGGAGCTGAAGGGACAGGCAATTTAGTCATGTTCCAGGAGCCTCAATAGGTGTATCTCCCCCACCTTTGGGAGATCTTGACACATGCCCAATTACTGGGAACCACTAAAAAGAAAGATAATGGTTTGTACAAACACAAAAGTTTGAGTGGCAACCAGGAGCTTGGTCTCAGGCTGACTGATGAAGCTCATTTCCCTACCAGGAAGTCAAGATTGAGACAGGTGGCTCTTATATCTAATGTGCAGAAACCAACACAGAGACTCAAGGAAAATTAGGAAATATGGTAATAAGGCTCAAACAAAAGAAGAGGAATCTCAAAAAAACCCACAAAAACAAACAAACAAACAAACAAGCAAAAAACAGTGCTAGTGAAACAGAGATGAGTGGTTTGCCCAATAGAGTCATAATAATGGTCATATGCATGCTCACTGAGGTCAGGAGAACAACGTGTGGACAAAGTGAGAATTTCAACAAAGAGAGAAAACATCAAAAGTGTCACACACAAATAATGCATCTGAGAAATAGAATAGCTAAACCGAAAAATTCAAATGAGGGTTCTATTACCAAACTAGATCAAATGGAAGAAAGGATCATGAACATCAACATGACACTGGAATTCATCTAACCAGAGGTGGAAAAAGAGAAAAAGAATGAAAAAGAATGGAGATAGCTTCAGGACTTGATAGACCACCATCCAGTGGACAAATACTCAAATTATAGAGAGGACAAGAGAGGACAAGAGAGATATAAAGGGCCAGAAAGCTTATTCAAAGAAATAATGCCAAAAACTTCCTTAACCTCAGGGAAAAAAACAGATATCCAGATTCAGGAAACACAAAAGTACCAAAAAAGATGAATGTAAAGAGACCCACAACAAGGTACATTATAATTAAATTATCAAAAGTTAAAGACAAAGATACAAAGAGCGCCTGAGTGGCTCAATCAGTTAAGCATCTGACTCTTGATTTTGGCTCAGACCATGATCTCACAGTTCATGGAATCAGGTCCTGCATCAGGTTCTGTGCTGACAGCATGAAGCCTGCTTGGGATTCTCTCTCCCTTTTCTCTCTGCCCCTCCCCTCCCCTCCCCTTCTCTTCTCTTCTCTTTCTTCTCTTCTCTCTCTCTCTCTCTCTCTCAAATAAAGAAATACTTTTTACAAAGGCAAAAATGTGTGCCTGGATGGCTCAGTCAGTTAAGTGTCTGACTCTATTTTGGCTCAGGTCATGATCTCACGGCTTGTGGGATTGAATCTCACATCCAGCTTTGCACTGACAGCACGGAGCCTACTTGGGATTTTCTCTCCCCCTCTCTCTCTGTTCCTCTTCCTCCTCAAAATAAATAAATAAGCTTTAAAAAAAAAGACAATGAGACACAAAAGCATCAAGAGAAATGCACCTTACTACACACAAGGGACTCCCACCCATAGGACTATTAAAGGTCTTTTCAGCATAAATCTTGCAGTCAGAAGGGAGTAAAATGATATATTCAAAGTGCTGAAAGAAAAAAAAAATGCCACTCAAGAAGTCTACCCAGGAAAGCGGTGATTCAAATTGGAGAAAAAGTAAATAATTTCCCAAAGATAAATTGAAGGAGTTCATATCCATTAGACCAGTCTAAATGAAAAGTTAAAGGGAGTTCTTCCAGCTGAAATGAAAGGATGCTAATTAGTAATGGGAAACATACAAAATATAAAACTCACTATTAAATGTAAAGGTAGTGTTAAATAGAACACTTTAGTTTTTTTTTTTAATTTTTTTTAATGTTTATTTATTTTTGAGACAGAGACAGACAGAGCATGAACAGGGGAGGGTCAGAGAGAGAAGGAGGCACAGAATCTGAAACAGGCTCCAGGCTCTGAGCTGTCAGCACAGAGCCCGACGCGGGGCTCTAACTCACAGACTGTGAGATCATGACCTGAGCCGAAGTCAGCCGCTTAACCGACTGAGCCACCCAGGCACCCCAGAACACTTTAATATTATAACAGTGATGGGCCAATCATCTATAACTCTAGTATAAAGTTTAAAAGACAAAAGTTTTAAAAATGAGTATAAATGCAATGTGTTGTTCATGGACACACAATATTATGAAATGTAAATTGTAACATCAAAAATATAAAATGTGGGAGACTGTAAAAATGTAGAGTTTTTTGTATGTGTTCAAAGTAAAGTTGTTGGCAGCTTAAAATAGACTGTTATAGGGACATCTGGGTGGCTCAGTTGATTAAGGGACCAACTCTTGATTTCGGCTCAGATCATGATCTCACAGTTTGTGAGATTGAGTCCAGCATTGGGTTCCACGCTGACAGCATGGAGGCTTCTTGGGATTCTCTCTCTCCTTCTTTCTCTGCCCCTCCCCATCTCTCTCTGAAAAAAAATAAAACTTTAAAAAAATAGACTGTTATAACTATAATGTGCTTTCATGTAAACTTCATGGTAACTAGAAACAAAAACCTGTAGTGGATATACAAAAGATAGAGAGATAGGAGTCTGAACATACCACTACATAAAATCACCAAGTCACAAATGAAGAGAGTAAGAAAGAAAGCAAAGAACAAAGGAAACATAAAAAATCCAGAAGACAAATAATAAAATAGCAATTATAACTCCATATCGATCAATAAATACTTTGAATATAAATGGACTAAATTTCTCAATCAAACTGAGGATGGCTGGAGGGGTGATGGGCTATATGGGTGATGGGCTTTAAGGAGGGCATTTGTTAGGATGAGCACTGGGTGTTATATG
Organism: Prionailurus bengalensis; assembly: GCF_016509475.1. Lineage (NCBI taxonomy): Eukaryota > Metazoa > Chordata > Mammalia > Carnivora > Felidae > Prionailurus > Prionailurus bengalensis. Next base: position 52,880,990 of record NC_057354.1, on the reverse strand, counting down.
TAAGTGATGAATCACTAAACCCCACTCCTGAAACCATTATTACACTATATGGTAATAACTTGGATTTAAATTAAGTTTAAGAAATACACAGAGGGATGAATGGATAAAAAGTTAAAAAAAAAAAAGAATTCAACTGTATGCTGCCAATAAGACTAACTTAAGCTTTAAGGACACAAGTAGACTGGAAGAGAAGGGATGGAAAGAGATAATCCAGAAAACAGAATGAAACAGAAAGCAGTGGTAGCTACACTTACATCAAACAAAAGTAGAATTTAGCTAAAAACTATAACAAGATACAAATTAAATCATTATATAATGACAAAAAGCCCAATTCATCATAGTAATATAACAATTATAAATACTTATGCACCCACATTGGAGCACTTAAATATATAAAGTGAATATTAATAGGCACAAAGGAACGAATAGACATTTGTTCAATAATAGTAGGGAATTTTAAAACCCACTTTCACCAATGGATAGATTTTACAGGCAGAATATCAATGACATATTGGACTTAACTGTACATTAGACCAGATGGACCCAACAGATATGTACAGAACACTCCAACCAACAGCAGCAGAATAAACATTCTCATCAAACATACATGGAACATTTTCTGGGATAAGTCATATGTTGGTCCATTAAACAAGTATTAATAAATCTGACAATACTGAAGTCTTATAAGACATCTTTTTGGACCACAGTGACTAGGAATCAATTACAAGAAGATTGGAAAATTTACAAGGATGTGGAAATTAAACAACATGCTCCTAAACAACCAATGGGTAAAAAATAAAAAGGAAAATGAAAAAATATCTTGAAATAAATGAAAATATAAACACAATATATCAAAACTTGTGGGATGCCCACAAGCAGTTCTTAAAGAGAAATTAATAGCAATAAATGCATACTTAAAAAAAAAGAAAGATCTAAAATAAAAAATCTAAATTTGCACTTCAAGAAAGTAGAAAAAGAGGAACAAATGGAGCCCAAAGTTAGTAAAAAGAAGGAAATAACAAGGATCAGAGTGGAAATAAATTAGATAGAGACTAAATGGACAATAGAAAAGATCAGTGAAACTAAGAGCTTAATTTTTGAAAAGGTAAACAAAATTCATAAACATTTAGCTAGACTAAGAAACTAAGATGGGGCGCCTGGGTAGTGCAGTCGGTTAAGCGTCCGACTTCAGCCAGGTCACGATCTCGCGGTCCGTGAGTTCGAGCCCCGCGTCAGGCTCTGGGCTGATGGCTCAGAGCCTGGAGCCTGTTTCCGATTCTGTGTCTCCCTCTCTCTCTGCCCCTCCCCCGTTCATGCTCTGTCTCTCTCTGTCCCAAAAAAAAATAAATAAACGTTGAAAAAAAAATTAAAAAAAAAGAAACTAAGAGAAAGGACTCAAATAAAATCAGAAGTAAAAGAGAAAATATTACAAGTGATACCACAGAAATACAAAGGATCATAAGAGTCTACTTTGAACAACTATATACCAAAAAATTATATAACCTAAAAGAAATGGAAAAATTGGTAGAAACATACAACCTATCTGAAACAAATCATGAACAAACTGAAAATATGAACAGACCAATTACTGATAAGGAGATTGGATCAGTTCTCAGAAACATTTCCCTCCCCCTCGAAAAAAGTCTAAGACCAGATGGGTGGTGAATTCTACCAAACATTGAAAGAAAAATTAAGGTCAATCCTTCTCAAACTCTTCCAAAAATAGAAGGAACACTTCCAAATTAATTTTTCAAGGTCAGCACTACACTGGTACCAAGTGAGATGACACTACAAGAAAAGAAAACTACAGGCTAATTAATATCTCAAATAAACATATGTGCAAAAATACTCATCAAAATATTGGAAAATCATTGGAGTGTCTAGATGGCTCAGTTGGTTGAGAGTCCAACTTCATCTCAAGTCATGATCTCATGGTTTGTGAGTTCAAGCCCCACATCAGGCTCTGTGCTGACAGCTTGGAGCCTGGAGCCTGCTTCAGATTCTGTGTCTCCCTGTCTCTCTGCCCCTTCCCTGCTCACACTCTGTCTCAATCTCAAATACAAATAAAGAATTTTTTAAAAAATAAGAAAAATAGCAAATCAAATACAATAGCACCTTAAAAAGATCACAAATTATGATCAAGTGGAATTTATCCCTGGGATACAAGGATAGTTGAACATACGCAAGTCAATTAATGTGGCAGACCACATTAACAAAAAGAATAACAAAACATATATATGATGGTCTGAACAGATTCAGAAAATGTAATTGACAAGATTCAACATCTTTTCATGATAAAATCACTCAACAAATTTTGTCTAGATATAATGTGCTTCAACATAATAATGGCCATATATAATGAGACTGCAGCTAGCATCATACTCAGTGGTAAAAAGCTGAAAACTTTTTTTCTAAGATCAGGAACAATATAAGGGTGTTCACTCATACCACTGTTATTCAACATAGTACTGGAAGTCGAAGTAAGAGCAATGAGGTAAGAAAAATAATTAAAAGGAATCCAAATCTGAAAGGGAAAAGTAAAATGGTATCTATTTGCAGATGACATGATCTTACACATATATAGAAAACCTTAAAGACCCCACCAAAACAACTGTTAGAGCTAATAAACCAATTTCAGGATTCAAAATCAACATACTAAAATCAGCTGTGCTTCTATACACTAATAATAAACTATCAGAGAAATTAAGAAAACAATCCCATGGGGTGCCTGGGTGTCTCAGTCTGTTAAGCATCTGACTTCAGCTCAGGTCATGATCACATGACCTGATGTTGAGTTCGAGCCCCACATCGGACTCTGCTGAAAGCTCAGAGCTTGGAGCCTGTGTCAGAGTCTGTGTCTCCCTCTCTCACTGACCGTCTCCTGCTCGCGCGTCTCTCTCTCTCCCAAAAATGATAAACACTAAAATTTTTTTAAAGAAAATCCCATTTACAGTAGCATCTAAAAGAATCAACTACTTAGGAATGAATTTAACCAAGGAGGTGAAAGAACTGGGCATTGAATACTAGAAGGCATTAATGAGAGAAATTCAAAAAGAAAAACGGAAAGATATTTTGTGTTCATGAATCAGAAGAATTAATATTGCTAAAACATTCATACTACATGAAGTGATAAACAGATTCAAAAGAACCCCTATCAAAATTCCAATGGCATTTTTCATGGAAATAGAAATAAGAGTCCTAAAATTCATGTGAAACCACAAAGACTCCAAATAGCCAAAGCAATCTTGAGGAATAAAAAAATAATAATAGTAAAATTTTTTTAAAAAAGCTGGAGGCATCACTTTTCCTAATTCCAAACTATATTACAAACCATAATAATCTAAACAGTATGGTACTGGCACACAGATACAAAGATCAATAGAACAGAATAGAGAACCCAGTCCTCATATGAGTGAAGTCATATGATATTTGTCTTTCTCTAAGATCGTTTAGCATAATACCCTCTAGATCCATCCACATAGTTTAAATGGCAAGATTTCATTCTTTTTAATCGTTGAGTAATACTCCAATGTATATCCACATCTTCTTTATCCAATCATCCATCGATAGACATTTGGGCTCTTTCCATACTTTCGCTATTGTTGATAGTGCTGCTATAAACATTGGGGTGCATGTGCCCCATCGAAACAGCATACCTGTGCCCATAGGAAATATCTAGTAGTGCAATTGCTGAGTCATAGGGTAGTTCTATTTTTAATTTTTGAGGAATTTCTTTACAGTTTTCCAGAGTGGCTGCACCAGTTTGTGTTCCCACCAGCAGCACAAAAGAGACGTTCTTTCTCAGTATCCTCGCCAGCATCTGTTGTTGTTAATGTTAGCCATTCTGACAGGTGTGAGGTGGTATCTCATTGTGGTTTTGATTAGTATTGCCCAGATGATGAGTGATGCTGAGCATTTTTTCATGTGTCTGTTGGCCATCTGGATGTCCTCTTTGGAAAAGCATCTATTCATGTCGTTTGCCCATTTCTTCACTGAATTATTTGTTTTGGGGCTTTTAGTTTGATAAGTTCTTTATAGATTTTGGATTCTAACCCTTTATTTGATATGTCGTTTGTAAATGTTTTCTCCCATTCCATCGATTGCCTTTTAGTTTTGCTGATTGTTTTCTTCGCAGTGCAGAAACTTTTTGTTTTGATGAGGTCCTAATAGTTCATTTTTGCTTTTGTTTCTTTTGCCTCTGGAGAAGTGTTGAGTAAGAAGTTGCTGTGGCCAAGATCAAAGAGGTTTTTTCCTGCTTTCTCCTCGAAGATTTTGATGGCTTTCTGTCTTACAATTAGGTCTTCCATTCATTTCGAGTTTATTTTTGTGTATGGTGTAAGAAAGGGGTCCATGTTCATTTTTCTGCATGTCGCTGTCCAGTTTTCCCAGCACCACTTGAAAAGACTGTATTTATTCCACTGAATATTCTTTCCTGCCTTGTCAAAGATTAGTTGGCCATACACTTGTGAATCCATTTCTGGGTTCTCTATTCTGTTCCATTGATCTGAGTGTCTGTTCTTGTGCCAGTACCATACTGTCTTGATGATTTCAGCTTTGTAATACAGCTCGAAGTATGATATTGTGATGCCTCCTGCTTTGGTTTTCTTTTTCAAGATCACTTTGGCTATTCGAGGTCTTTTCTGTTTCCATACAAATTTTAGGATTATTTGTCCTAGCTCTGTGAAGAATGCTGGTGTTATTTTGATAGGTATTGCATTGATATATAGATTGCTTTTGGTAGTATTGACATTTTAACAATATTTGTTCTTCCTATCCAGAAGCATGGAATATTTTTTCACTTTTTTGTGTGTCTTCTTCAATTTCTTTCATAAGCTTTCTATAATTTTCAGTGTATAGATTTTTCACCTATTTTTTAGATTTATTCCCAAGTATTTTATGGTTTTTGGTGCAAATGTAAATGGGATCGATTCCTTGATTTCTCTTTCTGTCACTTCATTGTTGGTGTATAGGAATGCAGCCGATTTCTGTGCATTGATTTTATATCCTGCCATTTTGCTGAATTCATGAATCAGTTCTAGAAGTTTTTTGGTGGAATCTTTTGGGTTTTCCATATAGAGTATCATGTCATCTGCAAAGAGTGAAAGTTTGACCTCGTCCTGGCCGATTTAGATGCATTTTATTTCTTTGTGTTTTCTGATGGCTGAGGCTAAGGCTTCCAATACTATGCTGAGTAACAGTGGCGAGAGTGGACATCCCTGTCTTGTTCCTGACCTTAGGGGGAAAGCTCTCAGTTTTTCCCTATTGAGGATATTAGCATTGGGTCGCTCATATATGGCTTATATGATCACAAGGTATGCTTCTTCTCTCCCTACTTTCTTGAGGGTTTTTATGAAGAAAGAATGCTGCATTCTGTCAAATGCTTTTTCTGAATCTATTGAGAGGATCATGTGGTTCTTGTCCTGTCTTTTACTGATATGATGGATCACATTGATTGTTTTGCGGATAGGGAACCAACCCTGTATCCCATTTGGTCGTGTGAATAATTTTTAAATGTATTCTTGCATCTGGTTGGCTAATATCTTGTTGAGTATTTTGGCATCCCTGTTCATCAGGGAAATTGGTCTATAGTTCTCCTTTTCAGTGGTGTCTTTCTCTGGTTTTGGAATCAAGGTAATGCTGGCTTTACCAGAAAAAGTTTGGAAGTTTTCCTTCCATTTCTATTTTTTGGAACAGATTCAAGAGAATAGGGCTTAAATCTTCCTTTAAATGTTTGGTACAATTCCCCTGGAAAGCCATCTGGCCCTGGACTCTTGTTTTTTGGGAGGTTTTTGATTACTAATTCGATTTTCTTACTGCTTATGGATCTTTACAAATTTTCTATTTCTTCCTGTTTCAATTTTGTAGTGCAGATGTTTCTAGGAATTTGTCCATTTGTTCCAGATTGCCCATTTTATTCACATATAATTGCTCATAATAGTCCCTTATTATTGTTTTTATTTCTGCTGTGTTGGCTGTGATCTCTCCCCTTTCATTCTTGATTTTATTTATTTGGGTCCTTTCCTTTTTCTTTTTGATAAAACTGTCTAGGGGTTTACCAATTTTATTAATTCTTTCAAAGAACCAATTTTGGGTTTCATTGATCTTTTCTACTGTGTTGTTGTTGTTGTTGTTGTTGTTGTTTTGTTTCAATAGCATTGATTTCTGTTCTAACCTTTATTATTTCCTGTTCTGCTGGTTTTAGGATTTATTTGCTGCTCTTTTTCCAGCTTTTTAAGGTGTAAGGTCAGGTTGTGTATCTGAAACACTTCTTCCTTCTTTAGGAAGGCCTGGATTGCTATATACTTCCCTTTTATGACCACCTTTGCTGCGTCCCAGAGATTTTGGGCTATGTTGTTATCATTTCCATTGGCTTTCATGTTATTTAAAAAAATTTAATGTTTATTTTCGAGAGAGGGAGAGAGAGAGAGAGACAAATACAAGCTGGGGAGGGACAGAGAGAGAGAGGGAGACACAGAATCCAAACCAGGCTCCAGGCTGTGAGCCCTCAGCACAGAGCCCTATGTGGGGCTTGAACCCATGAACCGTGAGATCATGACCTGAGCCAATGTCAGATGCTTAACAAACTGAGCCACCAGATGCCTGGCTTCCATGTAGTTTTTAATTTCCTCTTTAACTGTTTGGGTAGATCATTCATTCTTTAGTAGAATGTTCTTTAGTCTCCAAGTATTTGCTATCTTTCCAAATGTTTTCTTGTAGTTGACTTCGAATTTCATAGCATTGTGGTCTGAAAATATGCATGGTATGATCTTGATCTTTTTGTACTTCTTGAGGGCTGATTTGTGTCCCAGTATGTGATCTATTCTAGAGAACGTTCCATGTGCACTGGAGAAGAATGTATATTCTGTTGCTTTAGGATGAAATGTCCTGAATATATCTGTTAAGTCCATCTGGTCCAGTGTGTCATTCAAAGCCATTGTTTCCTTGTTGATTTGTTGATTAGATGATCTGTCCATTGCTCTAAGTCAGGTGTTGAAGTCCCCTACTATTATGGTATTATTATCAATGAGTTTATGTTTCTAATAAATTGATTTACATATTTGGGTGCTCCACATTTGGAGCATAAATATTTACAATTGTTAGGTCTTCTTGTTGGATAGACCCCTTAATTATGATATAATGCCCTTCTTCATCTCTTGTGACAGTCTTTATTTTAAAGTCTAGATTGTCTGATATAAGTATGGTTACTCCAGCTTTCTTTTATTGACCGTTAGCATGATAGATGGTCTCCACCCCCTTACTTTCTGTCTGAAGGTGTCTTTAGGTCCAAAGTGGATCTCTTGTAAACAGCATATAGATGGATCTTGTCTTTGCTTATCCATTCGGTTACCCTGTGTCTTTTGATAGGAGCATTTAGTCCATTGACATTTAGAGTGAGTACTGAAAGATATGAGTTTATTGCTATTATGTTTCTTGTAGAGTTGGAGTTTCTGGTGGTGTTCTACAGTCCTTTCTAGTCTTTGTTGCTTTTGGGTTTTTTTTCCCATCTTTTCTCTCCTCAGAGAGTCCCCCTTAAAATTTCTTGCAGGGCTGGTTTAGTGGTCATGAATTCCTTTAATTTTTGTTTGCCTGGGAAACTTTTAATCTTTTCTTTTATTCTGAATGACAGCCATGCTGGATAAGGAATTCCCGGCTGCATATTTTTTCTGATTCAGCACATTGAATATACCCTGCCACTCCTTTCTGGCCTGCCACGTTTCTGTGGACAGGTCTGCTGCAAACCTGATCTGTCTTCCCTTGTAGGTTAAGGACTGTTTTTTTCCTTCTTGCTTTCATGATTCTTTCCTTGCCTGAGTATTTTGTGAATTTGACTATGATATGCCTTGTTGATGGTCTGTTTTGGTTGAATCTTAAGGAAGTCTCCTGTGCTTCCTGGATTTTGATGTCTGTGTCTTTCCCCATGTTAGGAAAGTTGTCTGCTATGATTCACTCACATAACCTTCTACCCCTTTTTCTCTCTCATCTTCTGTGCCCCCTATGATTCTGATGTCATTCCTTTTTAATGAGTCACTGATTTCTCTAATTCTTAAATTGCGCTCTTTTGTCTTAGTCTCCCTCTTTTTTTCTGCTTCATTATTCTCCATAAGTTTGTCCTCTATATTGCTGATTCGCTGCTCTGCCTCATCCATCCTTGCCACCATGGCATCCATTCAAGATTGCAGCTCAGTTATAGCATTTTCTTAAATTTCACTCTGACTAGCTTTTACTTCTATTATCTCTCAGAGAGGGATTCTAATCTATTTTCAACCCCAGCTCATATTCTTATTATTGTGGTTCTAAATTGAGGTTCAGACATCTTGCTTGTTTCTGTGTTGATTAAATCTCTAGCTGTCGTTTCTTCCTGCTCTTTCTTTTTGGGGTGAATTTCTTCTTTTCATCATTTTGAAGGAAGAAAAGAAATTGACTAGGTAAAACAATTTAAATTAAAAAATTAAAAACAACACACACAGAAAAAACATCAAATAAATGATGCTAGATTCTAGGTGTGTTTTAGTCTGGTTATTGAAAGGAGCTTGATAGATTAGAAAAAAGAAAAAAAAGAAAAAAGAAAAAAGAAAAAAAAGGAAAATGTTTGAAATCTTGAGAAAATGAATGCAATGAAATAGAATAAAGTGAAATGATACAAGTAAAATAGAATTTGAAAAATTTACAAAAAAGTAAAAATATAGTAGAAAAAATAAAGGAAAATATATTTAATAAAAATTGAAAATAAAAATAATTGTTTTCTTTTTCTGTATTCAAGGAAAAGAAATGAAAGAAAAAAGAAAAAAATAAAATTGAATACATAGACCAGCGATCTGATGGAAGTATGACAGCAATTACATCGGTTTCCCCTAGAAGTCAAACTATGAAGCACTTTTAGTCCATAAAGTAAGCTGGCAGAGAGATTTGTGGTGTTCCTAAAGAGCGAGGTTGGCCCAGTTGGGTGTGGCTTAGTGTAACAACTCAATTCTTCACTAGATGGCACTGATTAGCTTACTGTGGTCCATCGTTGTGGAGCTTGTAGGTGTATATGTACGTGCATGGGAGGGTTGAAAATGTCATCTCCTAACTACCCAGTCTCTAGTATTGGAACTCTGTGCTCTTCCTGACCAGCAACAAAGCACTGTCCTTTATCTGGCTTCCATCCACTCCCTGCTTTTACACTGTATGTGACCAAGCCATCAGGTTGCCAGGCAGTACCTCCCTCCTGAGTTTATCTCAGATGTGGCTGTGTTTCCCAACCCCTTAGTTTTGAGGGACTGTGGCTTTGTCCCGCTCAGATCCTCTGGGGAGGATGTCGCCGAGCAATGGCCAGGGGCCAGCTGCACCCAGTAATGTTTACAAGACCATGATGCTGCTTATGCCCAGAGACTATGGCTGGGCACGAGCCTACCACAGAAAAAGTTCACCTGATCATGTACACAAGATTCCATGTACACACAACACACATCTGGCAGCAGGCTTCATCTTAATGACATTGTTCCAGCACCAGCGAATGTGGTTGTTCTCTGGGGTCTGCTGGGACCGAGTGGCCGCAGAGCCTCTACCAAATGTCCTTCCAGCAGTGGAACCGCTTCTCTCCATGTGGCCTGAAAACCTCCTGGACCCCACTCTGCTCCTGGGGATTCGTCCTTCCCACCAGAGCTCCAACAGGTGTTGAGCTTCAGAGTTTCAGACTCTGTGCTCCCCCTGTTTATAGAGTCTTAATAGAATTTAAACCATCTCTCCTTTCTCCTTTCTCCAGTTTTAGTTCAGTGCTTGTGGCCATTTCTACTTTTCCACTTTCTCTCCAGCTGCTTTTGGGGGAAGTGCTTTTCCTGAACTCTCCCCCCTTCTCTGTCCTCTCTCTGCAAGCAAGAACACCTCCTTGCCCTCTGCGGATTATCTCTCCCCCAGTTCACCTGTCTGCACCATGTACCTGCTGAATTCTGTAGTTCAGATTGTGCAGATTGTTGCGTTAATCCTCAAATCAGTTTTCTAGGTGTGAAGAATGGTTTAGTGTTGATCAGGCTGTGTTTCATGGATGCAAGACTCAAAAAAAGAAAGAAAAAAACTTTCATGCTGCTCCACCATCTTGGCTCCTCTGAACCTGACTCTTGATTTGGGCTCATGTCATGATCTCTTAGTTCATGGGATTGAGCCCTGCCTTGGGCACTGTGTTGACAGCGTGAAGCCTGCCTGGGATTCTCTCTTTCCTCTCTCTGCCCCATCCCTGTTTGCATGTGCATGCATACTCTTTCTCTCTTAAAATAAATAAACTTAAAAAAAGGATGAAATCTTGCCATTTGTGACAACATGGATGAAACTGAAGAGCATCATGCTAATTGAAGTAATCCAGACAAAGAAAGAAATACTGCATGGTATCACTTACATGACTAAATAAATAAATAAATAAAAGCAATAAAGAAAGAAAGAGAAAAGAAAAGAAAAGAAAAGAAAAGAAAAGAAAAAAGAACTCATAGAAAAAGAGAATGAAATGGTGATTGCCAGAGACTTGGGGTTGACTTTCAGTTATAAGATTAATAAGGTCTGAGACTTATACATTAGGTATAACATGGTGACTATAGTTGATTATACTGTATTGTATAATTGAAATTTGCTAAGAAAGTAGAACTTATATGTTCTTATCTTACCAAAAAAAAAAAGTGTATGTGACAGATGGGTTAATGAAGTCGATGGTAAGCATCCTTTCACAATGTATATGTATATGGAGTTATCATGTTGAACGCTTTAAATATACCACAATTATATTTGTCAATTATATCTTGGTAAAGCTGGAAAAAAAAACCTATCAGTCTCACTGCATTTAATAGCTGAGCTTCCCATCCAGTTCTGTTTTCCACCCTACAGACCTGAAGTGTAGGCCTTTATGTTTCTGAGTCTTAATCTTCTAATTCTTTAAGAGTACTGGGTGTGTGGAAGGTAGGGGTGAAAAATGGAAGACCCCGCAAAAGGTTATTTTATCCTCCCAAAATCTTAATCTATTTTCATCCCTTATGTGGGTTCACCAGCAGAGGGCCCCCCAATACCTTTTTTCTTCTCCCCCAAAGCAAAACCATTTAAACAAGTGGTCTGAAAAATCAGAATCAATTTGATTATATCATATCGATCACTTACCATCCTTACAAGCAATCAGAGATGCTCTTCATGGCACAGAGTGCATGTGTATATCTTTCTGGAAACAGAAACAAAGCTCAGTTTTGTGGAAGACACACTGAGAAGTGGTAGGTAGCTTGTAGCTATTTCAGCAAATGCAACACATTTGAACTAGCCTGGTGAAGTCATGTAATTTAATATGAAAATTCTTGCAAATGATGTTTCAGAATTAACATGAAAATGCTTGTTTTTAAAAGGTTCTGGTTTTTGCGTATGTCAACTGAGAATTTACTCTTCAATCAAGTTGGAGAATCCAAGATTATTTTTTTAATCTAAGCTAATCAGTTAAATGAATGTTATTGGCTTCCAGCCTACTTTTAATTGGTAAATTTAAACCTTATAAAAGCAGCATGTTATCCCACTGTCTCTTCTAGGAGCAAACTATTCTAAATCAGTAATCTACCTGATTTCCTGAGCAGGATTGTGTTTCTCAAAGCATTTAATGGTGATTAAGGACTTTATTTGCCTATTTCATTTTCCCTGGGAAAACCATGTGATCTCTGACTTTTAACTTACTTAAAATTCAGTTTTGTGTTCTATCTGACACTGTACAACAGAAAAAGTAAACCCTAATATGAATTATGGACTTAAGTTAATAATAATATATCAATATTTGTTTATCAATTCTAACAAGTATACCGCACTGAGACAAGATAATAATAGGGGAAATAGAGTGATAGGAAGAGAGTATATACAGGAACTCTTTGTACTATCTGCCCATTTTCTCAGTAAACCTAAATCTGCTCTAAGATATAAAGTCTATTATTTTTTTTTTAAGATAGAGGAAGAAATAGAATAAGATTCTAGCACTGTTTGGTAATGCCTGTTCCCACTAGATTCTGGGTAGAGCCTTGGAGAGTGTGGCCTCAGATAATTTTCAGTCTACTGACTATTTTATTCAGTTGTTGACTTAGAAGTTTATTTATGGGGAGAGGGTACACAGGACAAGTTCTGAGATGATGTTTCAAATATGTCCAGGCAGAAGAGCCACCTCACAGAGATTTCTGCTGCATCGCAGGGCAAGGAAGCCACAGACATTCCCTGACCCTCAAGCCAGGCAGTCCCCATGATTGGAAGGGCCAAGCCTGTCAGCACAAAACCATGAAACTGAAAAACAAACACCACAGTGGACAAAGAACGTCTCCATATCCCTGTGGGGACCAGTGATGCTAGGACCTGACATCTCTTGCTTCCCATGTTGGCACTTCAGAAATTCCCCAACCTGATTAACACAGCCTTGGGAAAGGGAGAGGGCCTCAGTTGATAAGATTATTGTCACTGCAGCTGAGTGAGGGCTTGAAAAAGAAATAAAGCTCAGTTACAATAAAAATTATATTTGTTACACATACACATAAGATATTGAAGTTGTGGTAAATCCATTGTCTACCAAAATTAAGGAAAAAGGGAAAAAATTTTAAGCAATTAATAGAGAAATTCATTCCTCATCATTTGTGTTATAACATATATTAAAATAAATACTTTAGGGCGCCTTGGTGGCTCAGTCAGTTGAGCGTCCGTCTCTTGACTTAGGCTCAGATCATGATTCCAGAGTCTTGGGATTGAGCCCTGCATGGGGCTTCATGCTAAGCATGGAGCCTGCTTGGGATTCTCTCTCCCTCTCCCCCTCTACCCACTCTCTCTCTCTTTATCTCTCTCTCTCTCATATATATATATATATATACACACTTCAATGATTTCATACTTCTCAGGTTTGAAGAAACATATTTGTTTCATCATAAAGACTGGTACAAATTGATATTTATTTACAAATTTTGATATGCTTATCAATCAGAGACAATGTCATAAGATTCAGGATATAAACAAAAAAGCACCTGAAATTTTTTGATGGTCTCACTATTTATAAACTCTTATATACAGGGTAATTAGTGATTACATCTTTACATACTAATTTTTTGTTATTACTAAAGAAAGAATTCCACTACTTCATTCTGATAATGCTGGCTAACATAACTCATTAGCCAGAACAGTTCAATTTTATCACAAGAGCAGAATTAAAAAACGTCATTGCAATCTTAAGCATTGACAGGGCAATTGAACTCACAATTGCTAAAATTGTTTCTGACACATATTCCACCTGCCAAACCCATAATCCTGGCACAACTGTAAAGGGGGGAGATGTAGGAAAGAATGAAAACCCTAAGTTTATTTGAACATTTGCAGTGGATTTTATACAGTTGCTCCATTCAAATGGATATATGTACTTACTACTGTCCATTTTCTGGATGGATGGATGTTTATCCCATGTGAGAAATAGAAGGTCTAGAGAAGACAGTTGACTTTTGGCAGGCATAAACATCCAGCCATCCAGAAAATGGACAGTAGTAAGTACATATATCCATTATTCACCTATTTGTGTATTGACATATTTTGTAAATTTTACAGAGAAAGTAATGTGAAAGAGCTTTGTAAGACATGGCTCATCATATAGGAACTCCATTCTCTTATCATCTTCAGTTATCAGAGAAAATTAAATGAGGAAATCACACCCTCAAATAAGCCTACAAACTATCTGAAGTCTTACCGTAAAGTTTTTTGCAGGCCACCTCAGTTTACAACCAACAGATATAGACAGATTTTTCTACACATGAAGTACAGGAACCTTTGCAAAAACTTCAGCTCAGAGACCTGGAAACATCACCAATATCTGACTACCCTTGAACCTCATGGAACGAGATCATAGGTACTGTGGGGGAGGGGAGTGTACTATGGTAATGCCTATGGAATCAACCTCTGAGCTCACATTTCTCCATTAAACAGGTGTGACATAACCATATCTTGGACTCCATGCCTGTGGGATATGTAAACTAAGAATCTCTTGGGATTCTTGGCAAGCAGATTATAACTTGAAGGAGAAATAATTCCCAATACTTTTCAAGACTGTTGGGTAAGAAAGGCTTCTACCCAGACATTGAATCAAGACTTGAGTACCAGGAGCCTGTAACCACACACCCCACTCCCTTTTCTTTCATTCTTTTCCTCCTCCTTCTAGCTGTCTTTCCCTCTCTATTAGTTTAACATTCATATTTGTTAAGTATCAAGGACGGAACTTTTATCTTTCTAATAATATCTTCCATTAATTGGTTTTCAGGACTAATCCCCGGCATTTTGATACCTGCCTAATAGGCAGAGAACGTGAGCAAGTTTGGAGACTACAAACTACAGCACTCTCGGGGTGGACCTGGGATCTCAGACACGGGATAGGGTTTGCTTTTCTGGTTGGGACTAGAGAAAACAGGTGAGTGGAGGGGAGCATTTCATGGCACCTTGATTATATTATTTCTCACCTTTCTCTACATCACTAGGGGCAGGTGTACTCCTATTCTTCATCATTTTTTTTTAGTCTGGAAAATTGAAAACAAAATGAAAAACAACATATCCATTTACTCTGATAATATTTCCAGGCTTCATCAATATCAGACCTCTTTTCAGAAAGATGATTATGGCCTCACACTCAGGTTAATTCTGAAAAACAAAATCCAATAAATATTATGTTTGCACTTTTATTGTGTTTTCAGTCTTCAAGATATTTACTCAACTGAGCTTTTAGATGATGTGAAGTTTGTTGACTTCGAACTATTACCTTTTCTTCAATAAAATACTAGATTGCAAGAACACAGCTTTAAAGAGATAGAGAGAGAGGTCTCTCAAGCTTTGTGGTTTCCATAATAATAAACAATATTTATTGAGTCCCCACTGTGTACTAAACTCTATACCAAGGGCTCTACACTTATTATCTCATTGAATCTTCAAGTATTATCTTGTGGTAAGATAAGGACTTTGGGATTCAAAGAATTTAAGTAATTTGCCCTGTGTCAAGAGATTAGTAAGGACCTATGAATGAGTGCCTATATATGAGGTTCTGTGTATGAATGGGATCTTTGTATGAGTTATTAAATATCACTGATGCTGAAAAATGTTTTTAAGATTTGTGCTTTGGGGCGCCTGGGTGGCTCAGTCGGTTGAGCGTCCAGCTTCAGCTCAGGTCATGATCTCACAGTCTGAGTTCGAGCCCTGCATCGGGCTCTGTGCTGACGGCTAAGAGGCTGGAGCCTGCTTTGGATTCTGTGTCCCTCCCTCTCTCTGCCCCTCCCCCACTCATGCTCTGTCTCTCTCTGTCTCAGAAATAAATAAACATTAAAAAAAAAAGATTTGTGCTTTGGTGAAGATGATACCCTCAGTCCAAGCATCATTTATTCTACTGCCAAATTAGACTGTGAATCCAGAAATGTTTTGCTGCTGCTCAGAAGTCAACCAATACCTCTGATGTAGATGCAAACACATAGCTTTTGTGAAGTTTCCCACTTAATGCAGAACTGAGTGGATCATGAGAAATCACTATAGTTTGAAAAGTTAAGTTGTCTCTCTCCGAGCAGGCTGTAAGGGCCACTGTCAATCATGTCTGTTTGGGGGTACAGCTCTGCTCACAAGCAGTTCTCCTACATTGTAAATGAATCTCCTCACTAAGTGAACAACCTCCATAAGCTTGCCCTGTCTCCCTAGTCTTAAGTGACCTTCTCCAGCTACATGAGAGGTTGGCAAGTTGCAGGTGCCCATTTCTTTGCACAATACTGTGTGCCTGCCCCAAAGCAAGCCCTACACTTGGCATGGAACTCCCCACCAGACTACGTGCTCATTCACAGTAGGGACTTTGTCCTTCTCCTTAAAGTCCTCAATTCCTAACTGGAGATGTTTACAATTTTTTTTAACTACTGAACAATGAAAATCTTCAAATGAATAAACTAAGAGTTTTGTCCATAGGTCTCCAATGACTAAATTCATAATCTAAACAAAACATATAGGGGCACCTGGATGGCTCAGTTGGATAAGTGTCTGACTCTTGATTTCAGCTCAGGTAATGATCTTATGGGTTCAAACCTGGTGTTGGACTCTGTGCTGACAGCGCAGAACCTGCTTGGGATTCCCTTTCTCCCTCTCTGTCCTTCTCTCTCTCTCTCTCAGAATAGATAAATAAAACCCCCAAATTATATAAATCTTTCTCCCAAGCTCCAAACTTACAACTTTATTCACTTTCATCATGGACATCAGGAGAAAGAGGAGACACATCCAGTAGGAAAAATCTCTGCTCCTCTTATACCCTCAAGTAAATTCTAAAAAAGGAAATATTTTGAGAACGGAAAGTAAAGTAACATAGTAAGTAAAAAATATGGAATAATAAAGGTAAAGATTTGATAAAGAAAAAGAAAACACCCTAAGGAGGGAGTAATACGAATGCACATGTAGGTGAAGAACCCATCTAACATTTACCATGTATGTTGCTCAAATGTTTGTTTAGGACATTCTGTCTTTAAATTTTTCTCTGTCTTACAGTGAAGTCATATTTATGTATGTTTATCATTGTTGAATGTGTGTGTGTGTATGTGTGTGTGTGTGTGTGTGTGTGTTTGTGCTATATGCTTGTGTAGTAAGGATCCAAAAATTAATAAATTGTAGAAGGTAAGCTTTACCAATATATCTGGTCAAAACTAATGGAGAACAAAAGTGTAGTGACTATCTTCTGTTTTCTACAATTCAGAATTCCCTTCCCTGTCTTTTTTTTAACTGAATACCTTATTTTCCACAGGAGAACCAGCTTATTCTCACTGTTTTGGTGGGACTCCCAGTCTTGGTGGGAACATTAATAATGGTACCCTCCCCACTTCTACCCAAGGTACAACTGTCTGACCCAGCAAGTTCTATCTGACACTCTCTCCAGAGGTTTTAGCATTTTAATGAATCTGCACAGGATGGAAAATAATCTGCTTGAGTATTTCCAATGAGCATCCTGCAGAGGCTCACCCTCTGTTCTTACTACCTAGGTCTCCAGGACAATCCAACACTTCTTTTCCATTGATTGAATGAGCTACCTCAAACCTTTTCTTTTCACCTAGGTTAGAGGCAGATTCTGTTTCCCAAAATCAAAACATCCTAATGGACCCAAGAAAAGTCAGATAAAGTAGTCTGAGAACTATAAAGAGAGTTATTTTTTGGTTAAAGGGATTAGAAAAGACTCCATGGAGAGACTGGCACTTTAGTTAATCCCTGAAAAAAATAGCTAGGTTGAATTAAAAAAAAAAAGAAGAAGAATAAGGAAAGGGGTGCCTCGAATAGGATAGTTACGTGAACAAAGATATGTGGGTAAGAAACTGTGGAAGATTACAAAGGAAACTTCAAATAGTTTATTTGACAGAAACCATTTAAATGGAAAAACTAATAAGATTGAAAGATAAAGTAATACAATTGACTAAAAGTAAACTCAATGCACAAAACAAGGGCCTCAATTTCACAAGTTGGAAGTGATACAAGTAGACAACTTGTCTGTCAAGTGTGTCCTGTCACTATTTTCCACCCTTGTTCTAACTTTGTTATAATGAATACCTGGAAAGATAATGGACTCCTTATAGGGACCACTACATTATTTAAAATATTGTCCCCTTAAGACACCATTGAAACTCTATGGGGAAGACTTTAAAATCTTACTAAAGTGTGACTGGTTCAGATTTGAATGCTAGTATTAAAGAGAAAGTTTTTTATATGACAACAATGCCATAATGCCAAATGAGAAGATATAACTCTATTCACAATAAGTGAAAATCAGAAAAACTAAAAATACTTCTGTAAAAACCCACAGGAAGAAAAGTTTTTAAAAAGCTAAATATTCAGTGAAAATAGAGAATAAAATTTATAGCTATTTCAATACTTCTCTGGTTTGTTTAGAAAACCTTACCCAAATTTACAGTTTTTGTCTTAAATAGAACTTTAATGATTCCAAGATTTATTTGAAAGAATAATATAGTCAAGAAGTTTTTTTGGAAAAATACCAAAATACTTTTAACAAAAAGGTATTAGCTGTATTTATATACAGTTATACAGAGTCAACAAAAATCCATGAGGCAAGAAATATATTCAAATGTATTCAAAGACACTATAGGGACAGAGGTTCAGAGCATGGACTTTGGAATCATGGAGAATTGCAACTGACTCTTGGTTCCAAGACTCATTTACCAGCTATGTGACTTCAGGCAAATTATTTACTCTCAAGAGAGCCTTAGTGGCCTCATCTGATACTATCTCATATTGCTTTAGGAAGATTAAAAGGATGAACTGATAAGTAGTCAATTCTTTCTTCTCATTCCTTCTGGGCAGCAGAACACTAAACGATACTCAGAAAGCTCAATACTTGTTCTGGCTCATATCACTTGGTCAATTAGGCCATCATCAAATCCAGTAGTAATGATGATAAAATGGAATACATGGATATTCAAGAACATGCTGAGCCTTAAAAGGAGTTTTGTAATATTACTCATGGAGGAAAGAATATGTGTATCAAGGAGTCCTGTCTTTGAGTACTGGTTAATCACTCAGCCATTAATATGACATTTTATTCAGGTGATACTTTTAGCTCATCACCCAGAAATCTAATAATTAATCTTGCTAATTCAGATAATGTTGCTGAAATGCAGATAATTCATACATGAACTGAGTATAAAGGAGAATTATTTGAAAGATCATTTGCTTGAAGAGAAGTACAAAGAAATCATTTCCTAATGTGGTTAGAGGCAGTTTGGGGAAAAGATTTTACACAATAAATTAGGAAATCTTTATAAGACTTTTAATGTTTGCCAATTTTAGACATGAGAAATGACATTTTAGTCATATTATTTTAAAAATTATTAACGTGATCTGAGTTCTAAAGACAAAAAGACTGTCAGCAATAAGAAGCAATCAGATCACAGTATTCTTTTCCTTCTGGAGGCATTAAGGGCATCAGATTAAACATTTGCTTTTCTCAGATGTTCCTGAATTATTACAACTGTTTTGCTTTAACCATTTGCAAACAGGAAAAGTTTTAAGAGAGAGAGAGAGAGAGGAGAGAGAAAGAAACAGGGATACAGCTGTGCTGTAGGGGAGGCAAATTTTTTATGGCTTTCTTAAGAATCTATCAACTTCCACTATTGTTATTCCATAGCTACTTTCCAAAGCAAGCCATAGGATTTTTTTTCTCAGCTTCACTCTGTTTCTCCATAATGGAGAGTCTCTAGCCTCACCTTTAATAGTGCATCAACCAACCTATAGTCGCCTTGAGGACTCTCAACTGGGCAATCATTTATAGCTTTAAATTGTAAGGGCATTAGCTAAAGCCACTGCCATTGTGACTTATGAATTGACTTCCCTCTGGTGGACCCTTTCCAGCAGATGGATTAGGAAATAGACACCATAATTTCGTGAACCCCCAGTGTGTACAATGAAATTGTTTAAAGTTAGTGATGGTGACACCTGCCTGAATTTATAGATGTTTGCCTTTTTTTACTTCCTGTCTCAAACAAGATTATAAATCCATTCATAGATCTGACTGATGCTCAAGTAATGACAGATGAATTGTTCTATTTTTCTTTGGAGGATATTTTCCTTTTCTCCAGGGAAACTCTATAATTCTTGCCAGGATTACTTTTTCCTCAGTAGAAATAATCTTCTCCTCCTCAATAAATCAGTTATCAAATTTTTTTCACTGCACACTATCAATAAGTTTTGGGAAATTCTATAATTCTTGCCAGGATTACTTTTTCCTTAGTAGAAATAATCTTCTCCTCCTCAATAAATCAGTTATCAATTTTTTTTCGCTGTACACTATCAATAAGTTTTGGGAAATTTGTTTGCAGACTTAAATGGAGAGTATCTATGTAACATGTGAGTTTTTATTTTGGCTCCTATCTAAAGACTAGTATATATTTGTACTAACAGCTAATAACATAGGGAATTCAACTCTCATTCAAGAGATTATCATGTAACACACAATAAAAGGAAGTACATTTTAAAGAAGTAAAATTAGTTAGGAAATAATTATTATGGACTTCCACGATAGTTGCCTGGACCATGCTCTCCTTTATAATAGTATCATGTCTCCCTCATTTCTGCAAAATCAGTTCCTAAATAAGTGCATAATATTTCATTCATTCAATGGCCACTGCATAGAATTTAGCTAATGAATACACATATGTACACAAGTGCATACTTGCTCAAAATAATGTTCAAGTATACTAGAGGTCACAAACAAGAATGTATGGGCTCCAGGCAAATAATACAATTAAGGGAGGTAGAAATGGTGAAACAATTGACCCTCTCTATCTCTTATTTTCCTACTTTTGAAAGAGCCATTTTATTTTTCACCTTCACTCTGTAAAAGGCAAAATACATATGAAAAAATGAAGGCAAGATGATGTTTGCTCTTAGTCTCAGGAAAGTCAGAGCGGTCACTAAGGTCTATGGCTCCACATTTCAAGGGAGTAGTGATCATTCATCCATGCCTCCTATTGTCCTATGAGAACTAACAACCCGCCAGGTCAGACTTTCAACTTTCATGGGAAATCTGAATTTTTATGTGAAATCTGATTTCAAGATGTTCAGATAGGCCAAAACTATGTGGCTCAAACAAAGAAGATATTTAGATTGAATCCAGCTCATAGAACACCACTTTGTTGCCAGAAGAGCCATATGGAAACCAGGTGATGCCAGAGAACTGAATAAAGAAGAGTTGAAGCCTCAGTGAAGGTATGTCACTAATGCCAATAATAACATTAACAATAAACCTTGTATATTTCCATTTGTGTCAGAGATTTAGACTCACTTTACTAGTGATAATTACTGGGATGGAAAGAAAAAGAAAGTCCTATCCATTCCCCCCAGATACATTCCCCAGGATTTTATTCCCCAGATATAATGACCTACGTTGTAGAGGTAGAGAGAAGAACAGGCAAGTGGGTCAAAACTGTTGCCTTAGGCACAGCCCAAGAGCATCTAATAAGTGAAAGAATTGTTACTATTTTTTTTAATAAAAGACTCTTCTGTTTATAATACTGCCACGTTTATTTTCATTTGAAATATTTTCTTTTTGTTGTTGTGTATCAGTGATTTTAATCAGCAAAACTGTTTTTCTGGGATGAAATAACTGATCCGGCCGGACTACAGTCCTTTGAACAAAGCAATCTGATGTCTGGTTGGGATATCACAACCGTCCAGGGCACCTTGTTTTCAGGACAGTTCAGTGACGCACCACTTTCAGGCGAGGATAAACCTTGTTCTTGTTTTGTGTTAGGAGGATTATATCCACTGAGACGAGGGGCCAAACCCCATTTTTCAAGGGAAGGTTTTACTTTGAGCTTCATTTTCTTCTTGCCATGGCCACGCACAACAGCATGCCCAGTGAGACTCTGTTCCATCATAAACGTTTAGCCACAGCTGCCTGGTTCACCTGCAAGCGCGCGCCTTTCCTCCTAAGAAGAGAGAGTGTGGCTCTGCAGATGAGACGCAGCAGTGCACAGGTTGACTCACAGGGCTCTCTTGGCAGCTGCATGAGTTCCTTTCTGGGGCCTGGGTTTTCATATATTGCTTATGGGAATGTTTGTGTTCACGTGCTTTCTGGCATACTTTGCATTTTCTGTCCTCTTTATGGGTTTCTCTCGCATGTTTTAGAAGCTCTATCCACGTTTTTGCCACAAAGGAGCATTCTGTTGGACACACAGAGCCGTCGTGGCCTTCCCATGTGTCTTTTCGGCCTGCCAGGTGAGGCAAAGTGAGTGTCCCACCTTTCTTGGCACGCATTTGCATGCGGTGCTGGCACCGATGGATTCGTAGCCGCTGGGGTTTCTTAAAGGTTCTTCTCACAACCTTCGAAAGTGAATATATATCGTTTTTGCTGATTTTTATGTCTGCATTCACAATGCCCCTTCAAGTTTGGTTTTGTGTTGAATTTGTGATCACAGCCACTAGTTGTACAAACGGTTTTTCCCAGGACGGAGAATCAGGACATGACAGCTCAGAAGATAGTCCCCGACAAAGGTTTTGCCGCACCATTCCTGGTAACACACGGGGGGTCTCTCTCCCTGTGGGCTTGCACAGGTGAGGGCCTAGCTTCTGCGCCTTGTTGTGATCTGAGCTGCAGTCAGGCAAGGGGCGGATGAACCTCTGATAGGGTACAGGGGGGCAGTGGGGCGGGGCTCTCTGTCTCCTGGGGGAAGGGGGGTGGGGATGTTAGTTCTTGACCAAGTATCACCTTGACCTTGGCCTCTGGGCCTGGGCTCAGCTAAGCGCTGAGCTGCTACGCACAGCCAACTATCCCTCGGCTCTGGAAGTCCTTCCGCACGACTTGAAATACTTTGTAAAGTAGAAATTAAGTGTAGTGACAAGCCCTGGGCCAATCAGAAATGCACAGCTATGATGACATTCTATAGTCTTTGTTGCTGTCTACAAAAGAGTGAGACTCTCTGGTTGAGCAAAGAAAAACACAAATGATGATACGTGCTTCATTTTGCTTACTCAGAATAACAGCAGAGTTTGAAGAAATACTTATTCCCAGAGGATCACAATAGCATGATTATATGCATCTTTAAATAAAGTTTTACTTTTATTATGCAACTTTTATGTCAAATGCAAAAAAAAAATGTTTAAAAGCTGCATAAGTGCACATAAGCACATAAAAGTGCACATAAGCCTGGCACGTGGTAGGTGATATATATTTGTAGAAAGAATAAATGGATTATTTTACCAGCAGGAGAGTGTACATGAGTCTAAATCATCTATAACTAAAATTAACAGAAACATATAATTAGATCTGCTTATGTAACCACCTAAACGTAATTAATTACAGACTAATTGCATGCAGCTAATAAAATTTAATCTGAATAGAAACGAAACATAAAAGTGTCTAAAATGGAATTTATAGTTCAAATAGGCCTAACTATTGTCTGAAACAAAATTAAATTCTTTCCATAAAGAATTAATTTCCTTTTAATAACCTAAGGTGTCTCTAAACTATTTTGCATTGGGAATATAGGTAGAATATCTATCCTTAGTGCAATTTGAAAATTTTCTATTCATTAATTTATTTAAGGAAGTTAGTGACATAAATGATTTCAGTATTAATCTCTATTAATTTTTGTATCAAATATCTTCTGAACACCCACACCCAACTAGTAAAGACAATGTTCATTTTTGTTTTCTTCCTTACTGAGCAGCAATGCTTAATGTCAAAAACATTTATTAACAGAATGTATTTAAATTCAGCATGAACAGAGCAAACAGATTCTAATCATTAATTACAATATGAAGAACATGATGCAAAATCCAGATGATTCTGTGTAAGGAATGATTAATGTCTCTTACTGTTAGGAATTGGAGAAGACTCACCAAATGGCCCATTAGATGCACATTCACAGACTTCGTAAAATTGAATTAAGTGAGGCGTTAATGCTTATAGATGTTTTAATCTTTCAAATATCAAGATTAAATCAACAATCGTTAGGAAAAAATAAGCAAAGAGACCTGAGGTATGCCTATAGTTTCCAGCTTTTAAAATATTTATCTTTTGGGGCGCCTGGGTGGCGCAGTCGGTTAAGTGTCCGACTTCAGCCAGGTCACGATCTCGCAGTCTGTGAGTTCGAGCCCCGCGTCAAGCTCTGGGCTGATGGCTCAGAGCCTGGAGCCTGTTTCCGATTCTGTGTCTCCCTCTCTCTCTGCCCCTCCCCCGTTCATGCTCTGTCTCTCTCTGTCCCAAAAATAAATAAACATTGAAAAAAAAATTTTTTTAATATTTATCTTTTAAAAATCTAGGATTCTGTAATTTGAAACATAAGAGTTCCCCAAAGGGGCTTCTGGGTGGCTCAGTCGGTTAAGTGTCCAACTTCAGCTCAGGTCATGATCTCACAGTTTGTGAGTTCAAGCCCTGCATCGGGCTCTCTATGCTGACAGCTCAGAGCCTAGAGCCTGCTTTGGATTCTGTGTCTCCCTCTCTTCCTGCCCCTCCCCTGTTCACACTCTATCTCTCTGTCTCTCAAAAATATCATAAAAAAAAACTTTTAAAAAAGAGTCCTTAAAAGAAAGATAGCATATATATTCTAGATGAAGTCAAGATGATGAGAATACAGGAAACTCTTTCATGGTTAAAGGGTAAGTATTTATGTCTTGTGGATTAAAGCAGGGCTTCTTCATTGTAATATTAAATTTCTCCCAACAGTAAATTGGGACATTAATTCTTTCTAGCCCCAAGAGTGATGGATGAAGAATTAGCTTATCTCTTTTCCTTTAATTACCTCTGTACTTCTAAGTAGCAAAAATTAATAATAATTCATTTGAATTAGAGACACAAAAAACTAAGGTTTACTTTCAATTATTCATTTTAACTGGATTTTAACTTCCTTAAATGCATAAAATAGTTCTTGTGGGTCCTTAGTACAGAGTCCTTTATCTTACTATAGAAAAATATACAAAGTTCAAGAATGGCCTTTGCTAACATTATTTTGTTTTATCATTAAAAAGTGATGTTGAAATTATGAAATGACTACACAAGTACACTGGAATTAAACAAGTAAGTAAGTTGATAGAAGATGACAGAAACCAGGTTTATCACTGTTCGAGTTACGAGTTACAGGAAAGAGATAACAATGGAAAGAATGGTGAAAGTGGTCCTGGATTTGAGTTGGAGACAACAGTATGAACTCATGTTTTAATATAAATATAGATGGGTATAGATGATAGATAGATAATAGAAATAGAAAGAAAGAAAGAAAGAAAGAAAGAAAGAAAGAAAGAGGGAGAGAAAAAAGAGAAAATGAATGAAAGAAAGAAAGAAAGAAAGAAAGAAATATATGTAGAATACTTACAGATATATGTGTAAACATGGTTAGTATTCATACATATTTCCAAACTCTTATCTGATATAAGTAGAAGCAATGATGTTTCAGAAACAAGGAGCACACCCAGAGACCATATCTTGTTTTGTAATACCATTCTCCATAAAAGGAACTAGAATTTCCTGAAAAAATCACTTATTCTACAACTGGGACAGGAAATGTATTAAATGAACTTGGGCCATCTTGCAGTGGTAGAAGGTAAAGAAATGCACACACACACACACACACACACACACACACCAATGTCAGTATGGCAAAAGGACATGGCAAAAGATCCTAATTCCAAAGCTAGAATAATTTAAGCAACAAAATAAATAATTTGATTTTGGATCATAACCCCAGAGCATAAAATAAATATCCTTGAGACAATACCAATATAAATAAATGGCTAAACAAATAAATGAATAGATTGAAAAGAAGAGACAATCCTATCCTTCCATGTGGAAAAATATCAAGAAATTTATGTAGATATTCCCACCTCAAAGAGTGGAGTGTAAGTCTCTATCCCTTAAAAGTGGATTGCACATAGTAACTTCTTTCCAAAAAGTATAGTATGGAAAGAGGAAGGGGACAGGAGAGTAACTTTTCAGTGGAGATAAGTGAAAAACGCTATCTCAGCCAAGTGATCTAGGTCAACATCAGTGATGAGAAAATATGTTGATAGCATGTATGCTTGATATGAAATGATGAGAATGATATCATACATCCGCCAATGGCCTACATCCCCCAAGCCCATAATCACAGTCTAATTGTGAGAAAAACATCAAACCCAATTGAGGTACATTCTATAAAATACCTGACCAGTACTCCTTAAAACTGTTGAGACCAGCAAAAATAAGGAAAATCTGAGACACTGCCACAGTCTAGAGAAACATGAGGGGACATGATGACTCACTATATAATATGGCATCCTGAATAGGGTTCTGGACAGAAAGGGACATTCGGTAAAAACTAAAGATGTCTGAATATATTATGGGTTTTAGTTAATAATAATAATATATCAATATTAGTTAATTGTGACAAATGTACCATACTAATGTAAGATACTAACAGTAAGAGAAATTGAGTGTGGTATATATCCTCTACTATCAGAGGTTTTCTGGAATTTAAAAGTATTTTAAAATAAAACTTCATTGAAAAAAACCATGATATTGATTTTTCTCCTATTGGAATAATGATAATTGTAGAGTTTTTATTTGATTGGTTTTATTTTACATTAGAGCTTGCTTTCTCTCCATATTCTTGGCATTTATAATCCCCTATTGACTTCAGTGCTATAATCTGGTTACCCAAATCCTTACTGATGATACCTGAAATATAGAGAGTGAATCTGCATTGTTTTAAATTATATTTGCAATAATAAGAAATGTGTTGTTTTTCAAGGTCAAGATATGGTATTGTTACTGCAATCAAAAACCGGTTAAGACCAGATGTGCTCAGGTAGCTCATGGACTCATTTTGAAGTTGCTTTAGCAACAGTTTATTCAATTCATTTGACAGCCCATCCATCATATATCATGTTCCTATGCTCTTTGTAAATGGAAGGTTTTGCAATCAATGAAAAGCACCCATAATACTATTCTCTTAAAAGAGCATAATTTACATTTAATGGAAAACTTCTCAAAGGGATGCAGGAAAAATGTTACTGTAGTTTTGAAAAACAAAAGCCTTCTGCCTTTTAAGTAACTTATAGTACAATAAAATACACATATAATTTCACATATATACACAGAGAAAGAAATTATTATTAAGTATAACAGAAGCCTTTGTTTCCTGGTTGATAATTTCACAGAAAAAGTTTTTATGTCAAAAAACTAAGCAAATATAAAGGGGTGGAATGAAATGTAATTATATCCTCCTAAGAGTAAGTGGTATTGAAATTTATTAAAATTACCTTTTTTGCAAGAAGACTAGAAAAGATTTATAAAAGGAAAAGTTTCAAGTATCTAGCCTAAACATGAAATGCAAGTATACAATTTTGGTTTAATCATATGTTTTCCTTCTTTTTATGTTAATCGTTTTTTTTTTTAATTTTATGTAAATCCAAGTTAGTTAACATATAGTGTAATAATAGTTTCAAGAGTAGAATTTAGTGATTCATCTCTTACACCTAGCACCCAGTGCTCATCCCAACAAGTACCCTCCTCAATGCCCATCACCCATTTCCCCCATCTCCTCCTCAACCCTCAGTTTGTTCTCTGTGTTTAAGAATCTCTCAAGGTTTGCCTCCTTCTTTGTTTTTATCATATTTGTCCTTCCTTCCCCTATGTTCATCTGTTTTGTTTCTTAAATTCCATATATCATATGTTTCTCTTTTTATTAAAGCCAATTACCTTAATAAATTTTTTGGTACTGGGCTATAATTTTTAATGAAAACAAACCATAAATCATTAAATAATTGACCTAAATATTTATTCCAGATATCACATTCCATGTGTCACTTCAATTCTGTAAATCAAACAGGCCCTAAAGCTGAAAACTATGATCAATTAGAGGATTCTGAAATTTTATCCTGTAGATCTCCAAGCCATTTGCTTCTCTGACAATCTTCTTATTTCCATGGTTTATTTGGAATCTGAAATAGAAACAAAGACATGTAGTGGCAATCCTAACACTTCTTTTTAGATTTAAGTAACAGCACTGAACAAACCTCTGGTGATATTAACAATTTTGTAGAAAATTACAAGTTATTCTTTCTCAATAAAAAGGGGAAGATTCCTACACTTACCAAATATATTAAAGAATATACTGGTCTTAAATATAATTGGCTTACGACCTTGACAAAATACTATTAGTTGGAGCAATACCTATTGTGTTATTTTTCCACATTATATCATGAGAATGTTTAAACATACAAATAAATGGAAAGCACTGTATAGTAAACATGCACAGTCTCATCACCTAGATTCTGTAGTTAACATCTTGTGATTATTTGCAAATTTCACACATGTACTCATCCTTCCATCCATCAATCATTCTACCTTATTTTTTTCTGGATTTCAAAGTAATTTGTAGACATATTTCACCCATAAGCATTTCATTATGAATATCAATATTTGTTTATGTTTTTTGAAGTAGAGTTTACAAAACGAAACATCTAAGTCTCAAGTATACATTTAAAAAATTTTAGCAAATCTAGATACACAAACAACTAGCGAACTGCTGTCAAGATATCAAATACCGCCATTGCACCAGAAGATTCCTTTACATTCTTTTCTAGCCAGCGCCTACCCCACCCCGACAGAGGGAACTAGTGCTCTATGTTTCACCACAAATCAGTGCTGCCAGATTTCATGCAATTGCATTCATTTAATCTGTACTCTTCTCTGAAGGCATATTACATTCAACAAACTGATTTTGGAATTCATCCATGCTTCATATATCAGTGATTTTATAGCAGTTTTATTGAGGTATAATTTACATATCATGAATACATCCTTTTTTTATTCAAGTATAATTAGCATGCAGTGTTATATTAGTTTGTACAACATAATAATTCAACAATTCTATGCATTTCTCAGTGCTCATCAGGAGAAATGTACTGTTAATCCCCTTTATCGATTTCACCTCCACCCCCCCCCCCCACCTCACCTGCGGCAACCACCTGTTTGCTCTCCGTATTTAAGAGAAATCCCTATTTTAAGTGTAATTCAGTGAATTTTTGTAAATATACAGAGTTGTGCAACAATACTGCATTTGAGTTTTAGAATATTTTCTTTAGCCCAAAAAAGTTTCCTCACGCCAGTATGAAATTAATTCCCTCTCTGCTCACCAGCCACAGGCAAATAATGATTTCCTTTCTGCCACTCAAGACTTATCATTGCATAGAATCACAAATATGCAGTCTTTTGAGTCTGGCTTTCTTTCACTTACTATGTTTTTGAGATTCATACATGTATTAGGTTGTATCAGTACTTCATTCCTTTTATTATTAAGTAGTATATTCCATTGTATTGTTATGCCATGTATTGTTTATTCATTCACCAGTTTATGGATATTTGGAGTACCTACTTTTAGACTAATATGAATAATGCTAATATGAACATTTACATATAAACCTTTATATTTACATATAAACTTTTGTGTGAATTCCTGTTTTAAGTTGTCTGAAGTTGCTGCATTGTATATTATGTTTATTATTTAAAGCTTTCATAACTTGTCAAATTATTTTCTAAAGTGGTTGTATCATTTTATGTTTCTGCCACTAATGTGTGAGATACCAGTTTCTACACTTTCTTCTCAACACTTGCTGTTATCTTTTTTATTGCTGTCATGCTAGTAAGTATGCATCTCATTGAGGTTTTGACTTCCATTTAATATGCATTCCTCTAATGACAAATTATGTAGAGCATCTTTCCATATGCCATTAGTCATTCTTCTTGGATACTTTGCCCATTTACAAAATTGAGTTATTTGCCTTTTTTAGTATTGAGTTGTGTAATGGTTAATTATATGTGTCGGTTTGACTGACCCACAGAATGCCCAGATATTTCTAGGGATGTCCGTGAGGGTGTTTCCAAAGATATTAGCTTTTGAACTGGTGGTGAACTAAGTATATAGCAGATGGCCCTCCCCCAATGGGTAGGCATCATCCAATTCAGTGAGGACCTAAACAGAGAAAAAGACAGAGGAAGATTGGCTTTGTTTTCTGCATGACTGCAAGCTGGGATATACATCTATCATATATTTATAATATATTATAAATATATTATATATATATCACATACACACACATATATATAATTTTGGCTCTGTTATATATATTTTATATAATTTTATACATATTATATATTATATATAATTATATAAAATATGTCCTTTTTGTTCTCTTTCTCTCTTGGGGCCTCTAATATGTAACAATTTTTTATATTCTGGACACAAGTCTTTCATCAGATGTATGATTTACAAATGTTTTTACTATCTGGAGTGTCTTTTCTCCCCACCCCTCCAACACACACAAACAGGATAAATTTTTTAAGTGAAATTTTTATTGAGA
The DNA here is from genome assembly GCF_016509475.1 of Prionailurus bengalensis. NCBI lineage: Eukaryota > Metazoa > Chordata > Mammalia > Carnivora > Felidae > Prionailurus > Prionailurus bengalensis. The sequence goes on along the minus strand of NC_057354.1, from coordinate 52,851,134 downwards.
CAACTATACATCCATATGTAGTTATAAGAAATATTACTGATATGTAACATTTTTTCATTTACCCCAATGATATCTTGCAAAACTATAGTACATATACTATAGTACTACAATATCACAGCAATGATATTGACATTGATACCATCTATAACCTTATTCAGATTTTCTCATTTTCACTTGTACTTATTTGTGAATGTGTGTATTCATGCATATGCCATGTTATCACACGTATAGGTTCATGTACAGCATCCTTTATTTTCTTATACTTTGCTTTATTGAGCTTTGCAGATATTATATGTCTTACAAATCAAGGCTTGTGCCACCCTTGTGCTCAGTAAGTCTATCAGTACCAGTTTCCCAACAACATTTGCTCCCTTAATATCTTTGTGTCACATTTTGGTAATTATTATAATACTTCAAACTTATTCATTATGATTATATTTATTATGGTGATCTGTGATCAGTGAGCTTAAAGTTACTATTGTAATTGTTTTGGGGTGCCATGAAGTGTACTTATATAAGGCAGTGAGCTTAATCAATAAATGTTATGTGTGTTATGACTGCTTCACTGACTGGCCATCTCTCCCTCTCCTCAGGCCTCCCTATTCCCTGAGAAAAAACAATATTGACATTAGACCAATTAATAATTTTACAACTGCCTCCAAGTGTTCAAGTGAAAGGAAGAGTCACACAACTCTCACTTTAAATCCAAAACTAGAAATGATTAAGCTCAGTGAGGAAGACTATTCAAAAGCAGAGATAAGCTGAAACCTAGGCTTCTGGCACCAAATAGCCAAGTTGTAAATGCAAAGGGAAAGTTCTTGAAGAAAATTAAAAGTGTTTCTAATGAACACTGGATAAGTGCAGTTGATGATAGGAATGTGAAGCAGCTTTATTGCTGATATGGAGACAGTGTTAGTGGTCTGGATACAAAATCAAACAGCCAAAACATTGCCTTAAGCCACAGCCTAATCCAGAGCAAGACCCCAACTCAATTCTTTGAAGGCTGAGAGAAGTGAGGAAGCTGAAGAAGTAAAGTTTGAAGCTAGCAAATGTTTGTTCATAAGATTTAAGGAAAGAATCTTCCTCCATAACAGATAAGTGCAAGGTGAAGCAGCAAGTGCTGATGTAGAAACTAGAGCAAGTTATCCAGAATATTTAGCTAAGGTAATGAACAAAGGTGGTTACACTAAACAATATAGTTTTAATGTAGATGAAACAGCCTTCTATTGGAAGAAGATGGACTAGGACTTTCATAGCTAGAGAGAAGTCAAGCTAGAGAGAAGAAGTCAATGCCTGGCTTCAAAGCTTCAAAGGACAGGCTGACTCTCTTGTTAGAGGCTAACGCAGCTGGTGACTTAAGTTGAAGCAAGGGCTCATGTACCATTGCAAAAATCCTAAGGCCTTTAAGAAGTATGCTAAATCTACTCTGCCTGCGCTCTGTAAATGGAAAAACAAGGCTGTGTGACAGCACATATGTTTGCAACATGGTTTACCAAATATTTTAAGCTCACTGTTGAGACCTACTACTTAGGGGGAAAAAATTCCTTTTAAAATGTTTCTGGTCATTGACAATGCATCTGGTCACCCAATAGCTCTGATTGAGATGTACAGCAAGATGAATGTTGTTTTCATGCCTGCTAACACAACATCCATTCTATAGTTCATGGATCAAGGAGCCATTCTGACTTTCAAGTCTTATTATTTAAGAAATACATTTTATAAGTCTATATACAGCTGCCATAGATGGTGATTCCTCTGATAGACCCAGGAAAAGTCCATTGAAAACCTTTCAGAAAGGATTCACCATTCTAGCTGCCATTTAGAATATTTGTGATTCATGGGAAGAGATCAAAATATCAACAATAACAAAAGTTTGCAAGAATCTGATTCTAGTCCCCATGGATAACTGTTAGGGTTCAAGACTTCAGTGGAGGAAATAACTCAGAGATGGTGGAAATAGCAAGAGAACTACAATTAGAAGCGGGGCCTGAATATATGACTGATTTGGTGCAATCTCATAATAAAACTTGAACAGATGAGGAACTGCTTCTTATGGATGTGCAAAGAAAGTGGTTTCTTGAGGTGGAATTTACTCTTGAAGATGCTGTGAAGATTGTTGAAATGACAACAAAGGATTTAGAATATTACATAAACTTAATTGATAAGACAGAAGCAGGTTTGAGAGGACTGACTCCAATTTTGAAAGAAGTTCCACTGTGAGTTTATAGAAAACATACTTCAACATAATAAAGACTATATAAGACAAACACACAGCTGACATCATACCTAATGGTGAAAAGTTTTCCAAGATCAAGAACAAAGAAAGATGTCCACTCTTAGCACCTTTTTTCAACATAGTACTGGAAGTCCTAGCCACAGCAATAAGACAATAAATAAATAAATAAATAAATAAATAAATAAATAAATAAAAATAAAACAAAAGACATTCAAATTGTTAAGAAAGAAGTAAAACTGTCACTATTTGCAGATGATATGATACTACATATTGAAAACCATCAAGACTCCACTAAGGAGTTATTCGAATAAATAAATACAGTAAAGTTTCAGGATACAAAGCTGAGATGCAGAAATCAGTTGTGTTTCTATACACTAATAATGAACTATAAGAAAGAGAAATTAATAAAAACAATTCTATTTACAGTTGGATCAAAAGGAATAAAATACCTAGAAACAATTTTTTTTTAATTTTTTATAATGTTTATTTATTTCTGAAAGACAGAGAGAGACAGAGCATGAGTGGAGGAAGGGTATAGAGAGAAGGAAACACAGAATCTGAAGCAGATTCCAGGCTCTGAGCTGTCAGCACAGAGCCCCATGTGGGGCTTGAACCCATGAACAGTGAGATCATGACCTGAGCTGAAGTTGGACGTTTAACTGACTGAGCCACCCAGGCACCCCTAAAATGGGAAAAGGAATAAATTTAACCAAGAAACTTAAAGACCTTTACTCTGGAAACTATAAGATATTGATGAAAGAAATTGAAGACAACACAAATGAATGGAAAGATATTCTGTTCCCACAGATTGGAAGAATTAATATTCTTAAAATGTCCATACTATCCAAAGCAACTTATATATTCAGTGAAATCCTTATTAAAATACCAATGGCATTTTTCACAGAACAGAACATATACTCCAAAAATTTCTATGGAACTGCAAAAGATCCCAAATAACCAAAGCAACGTTGAGAAAAAGAACAAAGCTGGAGATATCAAATCCTCTGATTTCAAACTATACTAGAAAGCAAATAGTAAAATAATATGGTACTGGCCCAAAAACAGACATACAGATCAATGGAACAGAATAAAGAGCACAGAAATAAGCCCACACTTACATGATCAATTAATACATGACTAATGAGGCAAGAATACACAGTAGGAACAAGACCAGGACATCTGGGTGGCTCAGTAGGTTAAACATCCAACTCTTGATTTTGCTCAGGTCATGATATCATATTTTGTGAGATCAAGCCCTACATCAGCACAGAGACTGCTTAGGATTCTCTCTCTCTCCATCCCCCCCCCCACCCCTCTCCCCTCTATGCCTTTCTCTCTCTCTCTCTCTCGCTCGCTCTCAAAATAAATAAATAAACATTTAAATATATATTTTTAAAAAAGGGAAAAATACCATCTCTTCAATAAATGGTGTTGGCAAAACTAGACAGCTACATGCTAAAAAATGACACTGGGGCCCCTTTCTTACACCATATACAAAAATAAATACAAAGTTAATTAAAGACCTAAATGTAAGACCTGAAACCATAAAACTCCTCACAGAAAATATAGACAATAAACTCTTAAACACTGGCATTGGCAATATTTTTCTGGATCTGTCTCCTCAAAGCAAAGGAAACAAAAGCAAAAAATAAGGAATTGGGACTACATCAAGCTAGAAAACTATTACATGGTGAAGGAAACCATCATCAAAACGAAAAAGCAACCAACAGAATGGGAAAAGATATTTGCAAATGATACATCAGATAAGAGGTTAATATTGAAAATATTTAAAGAACTCACAACTCAAACACATAAACACACACACACACACACACACACACACACACACAAACTAAAAAAGGACCTGAACAGACATTTTTCCAAAGAAGACATACAGATGACCAACAGGCACATGAAAATGTGCTCAACATCAGGGAAAATCCAAATCCAAACCACAAAGAGATATCACCTGACTCAGTCAGAATGGCTAGGATCAAAAACACAAGATAGGCCTCTACTCAAGATGGTAGCCCTGGAGAGCACGGCCACTGATTCAGAGGTCCCAAAGAGGTGCAGGATTAGGGTGGCCACTGATGAGAGGAGCTGGGAGGAGAAGGAAGAGGAAGAAGAAGAGGTAGAGCAGTTGGTTTTGGTGGAATTGTCTGGAATTATTGATTCAGACTTTCTATCAAAATGTGAAAATAAACGCAAAGTTCTAGGAATTGACACTGAGAGGCCCATTCTTCAAGTGGACAGCTATGAAGAATAGTATGGAGAGTATGAAGACACTCTTGGGACCTGGATTGTATCTGAAGAAAATGTTGAATATGATGATACAGAGGGCAATAAAAAAAAAACAGTGCTAAGATAAAATGCCATACAATGAAGAAACTCAGCATAACAAGGACTCTTCTGACAGAAAAGAGGGAAGGAGAAGAAAACAGGTGATGTGGAATGGCTACAAATCAAGGACAACGATTTTTTCTATAGACCCAACATGATTTTCGCTTTCTGCATGAAAATGAAGATAATGAGCCTTCAGCCTCAGACAAACCTTTGGAAGTGGAAGAGGAAGAGATTAAAATGAAAGATAATTCAAACCTGAGTTATGAACAGGGGAAACCACTGAACTTGGAAATAGAGAAGCCTGGTCCTCTTATTGATATCCCTTCTTCTGAGACAGAGGTTCTGTTTTTATGGAAACTCATAAACTCATAAAACTCACTTCTATTGCCTTAGAAATCACTCCTAGAAGAAATGTTTCTTATAACAACTACTAATGAACTTTTTGGAGTTTTTATATAAAATTATTGTGTAACTTTCAGTTTTTTAATATTTTACTAGTTTTGTTGGCTATACACACATTTCCAATATAGCACAGTTTAATATACCAGAATCATTAAGGATAAGATATGAGTTGAAAGTTTAAAATTTGGTATAAATGACTATAGGGACCATCACTGATAAGTCCTTTAGATTGGAAGTTTTATTAAGGTAAGTGTAAAAGTTTTTTGTTTTTGTTTCTGTTTTTGCTTTTGTTTTTCAGCCATCACAAATCACCATGAAATTAGTGGCTTAAAATGACAGAAGTGTATTATCTTGCAGCTTTGTAGGTCAGCCATCTGACATGGGCTGGGCTAAAATTAGAGTGTTGACAGGACTTCATTCTTTTCTGGAGGTTGGGAGTGGGGGATTATATTTCCTTGTTCATTCAGTTGCTGGCAGATTTCAATTCTTTTCAATTGAAGAATCAAGGTCCCATTTTCTTGCTGTCATCTGAGAACTGTGCCCAGCTTCTAGAGCCTGCCTACATTCCTTGGCTCTCTTCAAAACCACTAATGGTCAAGTCTCTCTCACTCTTTGACTGTCTCCTGTTTCTTCCATCATCCTATCTCTGACCCAACTTGCTAATTACCTCACTCAATATCTGTTCTTTCTTTTTTGAGTTTGTAACAAAATCCCAGAATTATTCTGGTTACCGATGTGTATATGTGGTCACATGGCTAAGTTCTGGCCAGTGACATGGAATTATAAGTATTGAGTGATAAATGCTTCTGGAAAGCTGCCTTAAACTTTAAGGCATGAAGGGAAATGGGCCAGTTCATCTTCTCTTTCTTCTTGCTGAAACATGAACGTGGTGGCTAGATATTCAGGAGGCTTTTTGGACTATAAAGTAACCTTGGAAATAGAAGCTATGAATGGCAGAGGAATAGATAGAATATTGGACTCTGTAGTACTTGGATGGCTCAGTCAATTCAGGGTCCAATTTTGATTTCAGGTCAGGTCATGATCCCAGGGTCATGGTATTGAGACTCACGTCAGACTCTGCACTAAGTATTCTCTCTCTCTCCTTTTGCCCCTGACTTCACTCTGTATCTCTGAAATTAAAAATAATAATAACAATAATAATAATAGTAATTAATAATAATAATAATAATGATAATGGATCTTGATATGATAGTGCCCTGTACTGACAAGAATAAAGAAGGTTAATAATAACCTTTAATAGATTAATAATAATCTTTTTCTTCCTGGTAAAATGACTTCAAGATTACCTTTTGGCATTGTTTTCTCTGGAAATCTACTAGATAAAATAACAATAGAATGTCAACTGCGATGTCAGGCAATAGTGTTTATAATTAAAAATATCCCCTTATTGGTAAACTGTATCCAGACCAAGAAGGCTATGACAACTCTGCCCATTGGAAAATATGGACTTTGGGCTTCTTTAAGTGCTGTGTTTCTTATTACAAAAATCCCTGGAAACTACACTCATGGATGTTACAAGAAATATTGGTTCTTGAGGAGACTGAACTTTCTAAACCAGTGTGGCTTGTGCACCCACCCAAATCATCTTGTTCCCTTACACCTGAACTGACAATTGGGCGCCAGAGTAGAGCCTCCTATTGCAACAAGCCTCAAGCTGCTGTGCTGGTTCCTATGAAATTAAGTGAGCCTGGTGCCGGGTTCAGTCCCATGAAGCCTATTGGGTACTGTAAGTGTGAATACCATTACAAACCTGTGACTACTGCTGCTGTTCAGGTAGATAAGGCACTGCAACTACCTACTTCTGGCCTTTTATGTGAGAGAGAAGTAACTTTTCTCTTCTTTAAGTCACTCTGTATTAGCCACACATACCCTACTTAATTCATTATGCATTTTGAAAAATAGAGAAAAGTCCAAGGAAGTAGAATGGAAGATTCTTGAGATTTGTAATCTTGCAAAAGGAACTGATCTAGACTGCAGTGTAGTTCTACCTTATTGGGGAGTAAGGTTAGGAATTCCCTGGGCCTGCACCAATGGCTTAACACCGTTTAGGACGAAAGCGTCCAAGAATAGACAAACAGAGAAAAAGTGCCCCCAGCATAGAACAAAAGCAGAAAACTGCTTCCACAGGATGAAAGCATCTGAGAAGTGGTAAACAGGGCAATAGACCACAGCAGACAGGTGAAATTGCCTGGAGCTAATTAGCAAAAGAGAAGTGCCTTGTTGACCCTGAGGTAGCATGCTCTATCTTACCCCCTAGACAAGTTAAGATAAACAGACAGGATGCCTGGTGCCTGCCATAAACAGTCACCTGCTCAACACCAGGGTTTTGTTTTGTATTGACCCAAACCCTTAACACCACATATCTTCAAAACCCCCTTTCTCTCACACACTGGAGTTAATGATCATTGTTTTATTGTGTCTTTCTGAACATCCATCACATTTGTAAGCCTTCTGATCCTAATAAATAGGGAGCAAGGACCCATACTCGGGGTTCTTGTCTCCTCCCAGACATTAGCCTCTCTTATATTTAATTCTGCATCTGCTGTCTTGCTGGACAAGAAAGAATTCCATACTCAAAGTCTGCAACATACCTTACATTGAAGAAGTTAATAAAGTCTTATATTGTGAAGAAGAAGAAGAAAAAAAAGACAAGATATAAGTGTTGGCAAAGTTGTGGAGAAAAAGGAACAGTCATGCACTGTTGGTAGGAATGTAAATTGGTACAGCCACTGTGGGAAGCAATGTGGAGGTTCCTCAACATATTAAAAATAGAGATACCATATGATCTAGTAATTCCACTTCTGGATGTTTATCCCAAGAAAAAAAATGCTAATTTTAAAAGATATGTGCACCCCTATGTTATTGCAGCATTATTTATAATATCCAGAGTATGGAAGAAATCTGTCTATTGATAGATGAATGGATAAAGAAGATTTATCCATTTATATATGTATATATACATATATTTATATATATGTATATATATTTATATACATAAAGAGATTATATATATAAATATATATACATATATTTATATATATGTATATATACATATATTTATATATACATGTATTTATATATACATTTATTTATATACATATATTTATATATATACATATATATTTATATATGTATATATACATATATATACATATATTTATATATATATTTATATATATAATGTATATAATGGGATGTGTATACACACATATATGCACATTACATTATATATATTATATATATGTATATTCTGTTTAAAAAAACAGAAATAAAATCATAAATACAGAGAACAACCTGGTATTGACAGAGGGAAGGAGGGTGGGATGATGAGCCAAATAGGTGAAAAGGATGAAGAGGGACAAACTCTCAGTTATAAAACAAATAACTCACAGAGATGTAAAGTGCAGCATAGGGGATGTAGGTAATATTGTAATAACTTCGTATGGCAAAAATGGTAACTACACTTGTGGCGAACATTTTATAATGTATATAATTGCCAAATCACTATGTTGCACATCTGAAACATAATATTGTAAGCTAACTATACTTCAATTAAAATTTAAAAATATGTTTTAAAAACAGAGAGACGAGTCCAGTATTTGGATATGAAAACATCATATATAGCAAAATTCTTTGGAAGAATATACCAAAATCCAAAATCTGTCATTCATATTATCTAGGATACAAACCAAACTACTCAACATAATTAATAATGAAAAAAAATGTGAAAAATTCTCAGTAGAAAAGATAGTTACAGGAAATAAACTGTAGGTGACCCAGATGCTGCCATTAGCAGACCAGGACACTAACATACCTATTTTTAACTATGTTTGACTACATAAAGAAAATATGTCATACTGGAAAGATAGGAAATTCAGCAGAGATAACAATTTAAAGGGAACAAGTAGAAATACCAGAACTATAAAATACAATGTGTGCGTTTTTTAAAAAATATTGGATAGAGTAAAAGTACAATAGAGATGACCCCCCCACACCAAAATTTCAAAAGTCAGTGAACTTAAATGTATCTCAATAAGAATGATCTATTCTGCAATACTAAGGGGATAAACTGAAAATACAACTAGAATCTTAAGAATCTGAGGAATAAATTTCAAAAATCTTTCATGGAGACACAGATGTGGAAAAAAGAGAGATTGGGGCAGAAAAAAATTTTAATAATGTAAAATTTCCTGATACCATACACAAAATTAATTTGAGATAGATTATAGAACTAAATGTAAAAGCTAAAATTATAAAGCTTTTTAAAGAAAATATTAGAGAAGATTCTTTGGAGCTATAAAGTCTTAGAGGAACAAAAGAAACTAAACAAACTAGAAACTAAAAAACTACTCAACTACTTTAATAAAACTAAAGAGAAAAATTAGGTTTGATCAGAATGAAAAACTCCTGATCTTCAATAAATAAATAGATATATAGGGGCACTTGGGTGGCTCAGTCTGTTAAGCATTTAACTCTTGATTTTGGCTCAGGCCATGATTTCACAGTTTGTGAGATCGAACCCAATGTCAAGCTCTGTGCTGACAGTGTGGAGCCTCCTTGGGATTTTCTCTCTCCCTGTCTCTCAGCCCTTCTCCCATCATGCTCATGATCTTTCTCCATCTCTCTCAAAGCAAATAAACAAACATTTTTAAAAAGGTAAAATAGATATATAAAGAAGGTCTACAACAAAATAATTTTTTTAAAAACAAGTAACTCATCACAAATGGAAACAAAATTGAATGTATATTTCACAAAAGAAGACATACTATTTTTTTTTAAAGATTTTCTTTTTTTAAAGTAATCTCTACCCCTAACATGGGACTGGAACTCACAACCCTGAGATCAAAAGTCACATTCTCTATTAACTGAACCAGCAAGTACCCCAAAAGAAGGCATGCTATTAACCATTAAGCACATCAGCAAAATGAAAAATAAACTCACAATGACACATCTCTACATAAAGCCAGATGGCCAAAATTAAAAGGAAAATTATATATATATATATATATATATATATATATATATATATGCTGGCAAGGATATGAAACAAAATCTTATACGTTGTTGTTGGGAATGTAAAATGGTACCTCTACTTTGGGAAATGATCTGGCATTAAAAACAAAATCTAAGTATACATTTTCTGTGACCCAGAAATACCACTTTTAGGCATTTACCCAAGAGGAATAAAAACCCGTGCCCACAAAAATAGCTGTTCATAGCAGCTTTATCCATAATAATCAAAAATTGAACACACCCAGATGCCTATCAATAGATTATCAACTGTGATATATTCACACAATGGAAAATTACAGCAAAAAAGGAACACATTGCTTATTCAGTCAGCAATGTTGATGAATCTCAAAAAAAAATATGCTGGGTGGAAGTACATACATTGTGGTTCCATTTACATGAAGTTCTAGAATAGGTGAAATTAATCCACAGCAGAAGAAAATTTAAAACATCACTTGTCTTTTTGGAACAATGGCAAGGATTGATTCAGAAGGGGTATAAGAGACTTTATGGGGTGCAAAGTAATGTTTTATATCTTGATCAGGGTCTGGTTACATTGGTCTTTGCTTTTACCAAAAATCAGCTAATACACTCTCAAGATTCATGAATTTCAGTGCATGTAAATTTTACCTCCATAGGAAAGGAAACAACTGTAAACAATTAGTGAACTCTAGTTAATGATATGTTTGTTCAGGGGGAATTGTACTTATGTCATTTATTTTCAAATGCATCAAACAAATGAGATAAATTGATGAATAGGTAGAAGATAGATATGATAAAAAGAAATGTTCTGAAAGAATCTAAATTGTGGCTATACAAGTATTAACTCTGATATGTGTTTCAACTTTAATGTTTTTTTGAATATTTTCATAATATAATGTTAGGAAAAAAACATAAGGAAAAATGTCTTCTGCTACTACCAAGAATAACAATGGTTTCACAGAGTGACTTTGACATCACCAATAGAGGGTGACTCTAAAATACATTACTCATCACTGTTATACTTTTAAAAACTATGATGAGGCTATACAATTATATAATTCCCATATAACTTCTTGTTTCAAATATATGAAGATTTAGTCATCATGTGCCATTTATCATAAGGATAGAAGGAAAAAACTTGGCATTTGCTAGCAATTGCATTTGAATCTAATTGATTTGTTTCCAAGTGATTAATTTGAGTGTTATTGTCAGCACATGGAGGTCTATTCTAATGCACTCAGGTCTTCATTTACTTTGAGTCTCAATTTTCCTTCTGTAAAAGAATAAGGCAGTTCAGCTCAACTAAATTTTTGACTAGTAGTATTCCAGGCACAGTGTTAAGTGTGACTAGATAAAATTTATGGAATGTGATCTTTCCCTTCACAGAGTTCACAGGCTAATAGAAAAATAAACATATGATCTGTTGACCATCAATAGGTAGCAGTAAGTGCCATGGGAAAACAGCCTGGAAGAGGGACAATATCACTCTGGCTGCATGTAGACAAAGGATCATGGAAGTTTCTCTTGGATTCATGTCTGAGCTGGATCTAAATGAAAAGGGGTTAGCCTTATACAAGATGACCAAGGTGAAGAGGGTTTCACTGAAAAGTTTCTGGGGACTGTTGGTGAGGACTGAGTGTCAGGAAGATGATGAAGTTGGATGTCTCTTCCACATGTATCTCTATGAAAGTGAATTTTTACCTGTCCTTCCAGCCCTACCTACAAAGGCATAAATTGGCTTTAGCTAAAAATGGATCAAGAAATAGAATCTGCACCTTAGTCTATGATGTGGTTCATGTGATATATGAGCTTCTGAAGCAGCCCTGAGGTTATTAGCAAAACATTTCTCCAACATTAGGTAAGGAAATGGTCAGGAACATTTATCCACCACAATAGTTGTGTAATTAACTGCTATCAGAGGCTGGAACATCAGCAGTTCAACAGTGAATCAAGCAGCAATAACAGAAGTTACAGCTGAGGTAGCAATTACCTACTGTATACTGATCACCAGTGGGAAAATATGTGTTGCACTTAGTGTTTTAAAAAATACTGTCCCAATCGTTACATTCCTATGAAATCAACAATAACCTTGCACATTTTTTATTTCCATTTTAGAGGAAAATAATTAAAACTCAAAAAAGGCAAAATAATTTTCTGAAGTTCCCATAACTAGCAAATATCATCTAAAGTTGTGTGGTTTGACTTCAAAACTTTTTCCATCCTGAAAAGCAGTAGGATCCCCAACTTAGCTGATTATCAAAATCACCAGGAAGCCTTCAAAAAAAAAATTCTGCTTTCCTATATACCTATAAACACAATGAACAACTGGAATCTGAAATTAAAATCACAATAACACATTAGTACCCCTAAAATAATACAGATATAATAAAAAAAAACATGTACAAAATCTATGGGATAAAAACTATATAACTTATGAAAGAAGTAAGTAAATGGAGAGATATCCTATGCTCATGGATAAGAAAGGAAGACTCAATATTGTCAAGATGTCAGTTCTTCTCAATTTGATCTATACAGTCAATATAATTCCAGTCAAAATCCCAGAAGTTATTTTTGGGGATGTTGAGAAACTGATTCTCAAGTTTATATGGAGAGGCAAAAGACCCAGAAAAGCCAACACAATATTGCAGGAGAGAAACAAAGTTGGAGGACCTACACTACTCAACTTTATGACTTACTATAAAGCTACAGCAATGAGACCAAATGGTATTGGTGAAAGAATAGATAAATACATTAATAGAAAAGAATAGGGAGCCCAGAAAAAGACCTACATAAATGTAATCAACTGATAACTGATCTTTGACAAAGGAGTAAAGGCAATGTAATTAAGCAAAGGTAGTCTTTTCAACAAATGGTCCTTGAACACGCTCCCCCCCCCCCACACACACACATGAATGTAGTCACAGACCTTACACTCTTCACAGAAATTAGCACAAAATGGATCCCAGGCCTATATGTAAAATACACAACTATAAAAGTCCTAGAAGATAACAGGGGAAATTTAGATAACCTTGGCTATGAAGATGACTTTTTTATATACAACATCAAAGACACAATCCATGAAATATATAATTGATAAGCTGTACTTTATTAAATTAAAATTTTCTGCCCTGCAAAACACATTGTCTAGACAATTAAAAAAAACCACAGACTGGAAGAAAATTTTTATGAATACATAGGTAATACAGATACAGAGAACTCTTAAAAACCAACAAAAGATACAGAGAACTCTTAAAATCCAACAACAAGAAAATAACATTTAAAAATGGGCTAAAAGTCTTAAACAACACCTTATAAAGGAAGATATACAGATGGAAAATGAGAATATGAAAAGATTATCTGTGTCATATGTATCAAGTAAATGCAAATTAAAATAAAAATATAATAGTACACATCTATTAGAAGGGCTAGACTTCAGAACACTGACAACACCAAATGCTGCTGGGAGTGTGGAGCAATAGGAACTCTCATTCATTGCTGATTGGAGTAAAAATTGGTATAGACATTTTGGAAGATAGTTTGACAGTTTCTTACAAAACTGAACATACTCTTATCATGTGATCCTGCACTCATGCCCCTTGGTATTTACCCAAAGGAGTTGAAAACTTATGTCTACACAGAAAACTGCACATAGATGTTCAGAGCAGCTTTACTCATAATTGCCCAAACTTGGAAGTAAAGAAGATGTTCTTCAGTAGGTTGATGGATAAAAAAAAAAAAACCTGATACAACCAGACAATGGAATATTATTTAGCACTAAAAAGTAATGAGCTATCAAGCTATTGAAAGGATAGAGGAAACATAAATGCACATTACTAAGTGAATGAAGCCAACTTGACAAGGCTACATACCATTTGATTTCAACTGTATGGCATTCTAAAAAAGCAAAACTATGAAGACAGCAAAAAGATTACTGGTTGCCACATGTTAGTGAGGAAGGAATGAACCAGTAGAGTACAGATCATTTTTAGGGAAGTGAAACTACTCTGTATGACACTATAATGGTGGATACATGTCATTGTGCATTTATCCAAACCCATAGAAAGAACACCAAGAGTGAAATCTAACATAAACAATTGACCGTTGGTGATAATTATGTGTCAGTATAGGCCCATCTATTGTAACAAATGTATCACTGGGTTGTGGTAGTGCTGAGGATGGTATTGATAACAGTGGAAGGTATACATATCAGGGAGGGAGTATTTGGGAAATACCTTCTATTCAATTTTTCTGTGAACCTAAGATACTCTTAAAAAATAGTCTATTTAAAAAGAAATTTTTGAACTCTTACCCAAGATTTACTGAATCATAATTTTTGCTGTGGGGCCCTAGGATACACAGTTGTTAAAGTACTCTGTGACTGTTGATGATCACCCTGGTTTGCAAATGACAGGGCAAAATTATAATTGAAGCTGAATGTAATCAATTAGAAATTATGAAAGGTTCAAGTAAAAATTGTATGAGGAAACTGAGACATGATGAAGGATAATGGCTTAAAGAAAATGGATCCCTCAAAATCTCATTATGCATTGTCATTCATATCTGAGTGATGTTCAATGTGTGTATACCAAGTGATGTCCTTCTCAAATTACCAATGTTACAAAAACAAAAGAAAAAGAAATAGAGATGATGTTTGACACTGTTGTTTCATGGACCATACTTTGAGTAGAAAGGTCATAGACTATAAACTCAATGAGGACAGGGCTGTCTTCATTTCAGGCTATTCACCTCACACCTTTCATAATTCCTAGCACAGAGCAGGTCCTGACATTGTGTTTCTTGAATGTATAAATCTCCCCTTCCTCCAATAACAATACCCCAGTCTTATCAAAGCCTTTTTGTTTCTTTTCTCTAAAATCTGTGTGCGTAGATATGACATGTCTTTGCCAGTATTTATAATAGTATATTCAAGTAGAGCTTTTGCTTGTTTGTTCCTGCTTTCCTTTCACTAATGATAAATTGCTTGAGGGCAGGGACTATATAATTTTCCACATGCTTCTTAGTACTCAGAACAGTGCTTGGAACATAAAAGGCGCTTAGGAAATTTCTGTTAAATAAATAAAAGATTTGGAAAGGCAAAACCTTCTTTTTTTATTGTCCAAAGCTGAAGTTGAACTTCCATTGCCATGTACTTCACATATTCTTAGAAGAGCAGAAGAAGAGGTGCATATTAAAGACAAAAGAGGAGTGGGTGTCTGGAGCAGACATCCTACAGCAGAAAATCACAAGCAGCATCCTGATCAGATCAGAAGCAGGAGCTCAAAGGGCTCAGCAAATGAGGAAATGTCTCCACAGAAGTGGACTCAATACATCAGCAATTGTTATTTTCAACTGGTGCTTTCTGTCATGAAAGCTGCTCTGCCAGGTCAGAATTGTTTTGGCCACCTTCAAGGTCATGGTACCTTCCCAGATCTGGCACTGAATCTAGAAGCTGGCAAATCTGGCTTCTTAAAGTGGATTAGGTGGGCCCCACAGAGAGCTTTGTGTCCTGGCTGCCTTCCTGATTCTTGTAGCTGAAAGCCATGGTGATGTTTCTCTGAGGACAGCCACCTCTTTTGTCCCTCTTTGGATTTGAGTCTAGCCCTCAGGACCTTAGCCTTGTGCACTGTTTCAAACACTGTCACTGCCCACATATGCCCTGCTACAACCACAAGATTTTTATCATTTTGACCTGAAGTGTATTCTGGTAGGAAAGACAGAAGTCACCCTGTGGCCTAAGTCCAGAATCAGAAATTCACTTATGCATAACTGTCAAATACAAAATCAAGAATGAATGAATGAATTTCTATTGAAAAGCACTTGAGGGGCGCCTGGGTGGCTCAGTCAGTTAAGCATTAGACTTCAGCTCAGGTCATGATCCTGCGGTCTGTGGGTTTAAGCCTGGCATCAGGCTCTGTGCTGACAGCTCAGAGCCTGGAACCTGCTTCAGATTCTGTGTCTCCCTCTCTCTGCCCCACATCAGCTCATATTCTGTCTCTCTCATTCTCAAAAATAAATAAACATTAAAAAAACTTAAAAAAAAGAAAGCACTTGAGTAATAATATGAAATTTCATCTATGTTTTCCTTCTATCAGTTCCTTAAAATTGCTTAAATTCATAACCCCTCATGTAAAAAAAAAAAAAATGGAGTGACATTGAAAGGTTATCTAAACCTTTTCCAGAAAAGCAGTGAGCTAATCATTCAAACTAAATGAGATAACTGTTCACGCAGACCCTTCTCCCTTGTCTTAATTTCAATTTGAATTCCATGGGACTTCTTATCTCAAACAAGGTGATCTGATGTAGTTAGTGTTTATACAGAGAACAAAGAAAAGGGGTAGTGACATAAATTTGAAAGTTAACTTTCAAATCCGGCATAAGAAAATGGGGGATGGTGTGAAATTTCACCTTGCAAGAAGTGGACAGTAGTTAAGAACTACTCTTACTTATTCTATCAGTTACTAGATTTTCATGTTTCACTGGTTAATACATTGACATGTTTCAACGTGGAAAGAAAGAAAAACGTGTCCAGAGGGACTTGTTGCTATTCTATCTTTTTACATACACTCACAAATGTATATAGGGGGTATACTAGGTATATACAAGGGTATATAAGGGGTAGCGGGAGGGTCGGCGGGGGGTTGGGTGGGGGGGTGCTTGGGGAGCCCCCAGGCTGGGCCCAAGAAAGAATGTATATAAATAAGCAGATATTTATATCTACCAATCCATCTATATATCTAGATAAATAAATATAGCTCTATGCTATGCATGTGTGACTATATCCGTTCATATGTAAGCAATCTAGGCATTAAATATAGCTATCTAGGGATGGATAGATAGATAGATAAATGATAGATAATATTAAACTTACAGCAAAATTTTTTGTGACGCTAGAATAGGGGATTTGGGTGGGTAAACAACCTAGTTACATCTACAAGGAACGCTATCTTGTCTGGCTTGTGCAATACTTCATTGTTTTGGACAACTCTTAGAGTCTTTCATTTTAACCCCATTTTTAAGCGAAAGGGATATGAATTTAAAAATGACTTCGGAAACTTTCCTGAAAAGTCTTCTTCAGAGAACCCCTCACCAGGGCAGCTGGAACCAGCCTCCACCCAAGGCCCATGGGACGCAGTGGGAGATAGCCCCTCTACTCCGTGAGAGGCACAAGAAACCAACTCGGGCCAGTCTGGGAAGACAAGAATTCTAGACCCTTCCTGTCTGTTGGACTTCCGCTGCTCCATCTGAAAACAAGAAGCCCTGGGACCCTCCCAGTTTCCCCATCCCCTGCTTCGAACCAGAGCCCAGGGAAGTCAGAATGGGAAATGACCCTCCGGAACACGCCCTCCTTTCCGGAGGAGGGGAGAGGGAGTGGCAGCCACGTAGTCCGCACCGCCTGAGCTCGGGATCCCGCAGAGGAGCCACGCCAGAGACCGGGCTCCCGCCCAGCCCCTCAGCCCCCGCCCCTCCTCACCCCCACACCTATCCTGCGCGCGAGGGCACTTTCCCCGGCACCCGCCCCAGCACCACTTTGCTCTGACGTCTGCCTGCCCAGCTCTGACGATCGCCCCCGCCAGCCGCCCTTATAAAGGGGACTTTTGCCAATACTGGCATCGATCGCCACCTCAGCCGCGTCGCGCGCCCTCCACCGGGGCGCCCACACCTGTCAACTCCGCGCGCGCCCAGGTTCTGCGAGACCTGGGGCAGGAACCCAGCCGCCTGGCGCTACTCCTCGCCCCTTGGCACTCCGGACCCTCCCCCTCCCTCGGCAGCCTTGCAGCCCCCAACCACCAAGGTGCCTGGGCGGCGGTCCCGAGAGGAGCTCCAGCCGGCGGAGCACTTCTCCGAGCGGCGACGACTCCAGGTAGGAGCAGAGCAGGCATCCCGGGCGCGTCGGAGCCCGCTCCGTCGAGGACCCGGTGGCCGCTCGGCAGGCGTTTTAGGTCGGAAGGACTCGGCTTTTGTTGCCTCTTGGTGGGGATGCGCGGGCGGGTCCACTGTCTGGCACCCAAGGCTCTTAGGCTGCAGCGGCGGGAAGTCTGGGCGCAGGAGAAGGACCGAGGGGTAGCGGGAGGGTCGGCGGGGGTTGGGTGGAGGGTGCTGGGGAGCCCCCAGGCTGGGCCCAAGAAAGAACTTCCCAGCTCGGTTGCTCACAAAGGCGGAGCTCACCCAGCCCGCCCGCGCGTCTTTTGCTTCCCCTGAATCAGAGGGAAGCTAATTCTTTCACCCAAGGACTCATCACCCACCTGCGAACACAAATACCTGCATTTCCCCCCAGAAACGTGCTTGTGTGAACGCGAGTGCATGAAATAGCCATGGTCACGAGGTTGAAAAATAACAGAGAACAAGAATTTCTGAAGGTGAAGGCGTTAGAATTTGACATATGTCTCTTAAGAAGTCTTGTTTTTAATACGTTTGACCCCCTCTTATATATTTAGGCAATACTGTATTTTTAAATTGTTTTCTTGTACCTACCATTAAGTTCAGGAGGGGGGAGAGATGAAAAGAGCAAAGAACAATGGAAGAGCCAGAAGAGCAGGCTAAAAGGTACATTCTTTAAACAATGTACCATCTATAGTTGCTACAGTTACTTGGACCACGGGCACTTGTTGAAAATTAGAGTTGATGTGCTTTTGAAACTGGTTTTCCTAAAGTTTTTTTTCCCCAGATATTTGTATGGCACATTACTTTTGGAACCATTCCCTACAATTGTTTGAAAGGAGAGATGGAAGAATGAATGGATGACTGAATGTAAGAATATGTTAGAATTCTCAGGGTAGTCTTGCAATAATTCTAGATGGAATGGTAAGTTAGTTCCAAAAGCCAGATGCATCCTCTTTGTAAATGATCTTAACTGAGACTCAGTTATGATACAAGACAAGGTTAATTTTAAATTAAAAGAATTTATTAAGCACAAAAAGTGACCATGATTACATTTGGTAAACAGCCATTTCTATTTTTTCCCCCCTTGGAGGCTCAAAACAATGTTAAACTGTTAAATACTAATTAGAATAAAATAGTGGACATGTGTTGGCAACTGATAGTGTCATATGCGATTTCAATGTGCTTTTTCTGTAAGTGGCACAGGATCTCTCATGAACCAGCTGGTTTATTCCCAGCTGCTTATGCATGCTTGGCTGGTTTATAATGCATTACTGTATTTTCTTCAGAAATCTTAATGAAGTAGCTCACTGTGGAAGAATCTGGACCCCTAGATAAAAATGGCTTTCCATGTGGAAGGACTGATTGCTATCATCGTGTTCTACCTTCTAATATTGCTGGTTGGAATATGGGCTGCCTGGAGAACCAAAAACAGTGGCAGCTCAGAAGAGCGCAGCGAGGCCATCATAGTTGGTGGCCGAGACATTGGTCTGCTGGTGGGTGGATTTACCATGACAGGTAGGTTCTGATGCCTCTGCTCCATGCTGCCCACCCCTCCTTGGCTTCTCAGAGTGACAAAGCAAACATTAGCCTTTGTCCTTTGGGGATTCTTTAAGTTCATTACTTACATATCCTAAAAATAATTTTACTTTTTTGAAACAAAAATAAGTGGGTGTCAACTCAGTGGAACTTGAACAAAATGATTTTATAAAAATCGCTGGACACGATATCAGTGAAACAAATCTGGAGGATCCGGACAGTTCAGTGGGTGGGAACAGAATAAAAACAAAGGAGAAAAGTGTCTTAGTCTTAACAAGCTATGTGATAAAGTCAGTGTCTCATCATGTTCATTAATACAGGTACAAAGTTGTGAATTTTTGTTGTCTTAAATGATGAATGTCAATGAACATTAACTCATGATAGTTTTCAACTATCAATTAGGGGCAAATCAATTAGGGGCAACACAATTCCATATTGAGAGATGCCCTGTTTTGAAACCTTATCCTCCCATTTAATAAACCAATTTCCTCAGAGGAAGATAATCACATGTTAAGAATCCACAGCACTGGGGAAAAAAAAAAAAGATTTCCAGGAGGCTTGATATAAAAGGGGGAAAGCTAGGGCGTGTCCCAACTGAAATGCCTTAGCCTGCATCTGCAGCCCTTTCCTACTCAAAACCCTTTGGGCTCAGAGAGGCTGATATGTTTCCTCCTGTTCCCAAAGGTGGTTCTGTTTAAGTGGTAACTTGTTTCTCTTTTATATTCTTATTTGTTGTTGAAAATATTTCTGAAAAACAACAATTTAAAATTATATCTTTAATATTATTTGATATATATTCACTAACAATAACATTTCACTTCTGATTCTTACTAGGTTTTTAAACATTAGCAACATAATCCAGACTAACCAGAACTCTGAGGGCCCATTGGAAAATATCCCATGAGAAATCATATCCAAATGATGCCCAGTTTCCTTCCTGATGTGCTATTTAAATATGATTCATCTGTATATGAAATAGTTTAACAGAACAGTCTGTGAAGACTGCATCCCTGCTGGCCATCTGAAACCTACAATGTTCTAGAATAGTTTATGGACTATAGGTTTTATTTTTCAGACATGCTCATTTTATGTTCCTTTAATTCTTCTTCAACTGTATATAGTTTCTTATGATCATTATGAGGCTGTTTATATTTGACCACTGTGAAAGGTCTCTGGAAGTAAGGACTAGAATTAGCACCAAACCCTGGTCTTTTGGCAGCCACACCCTGGGACCCCTCCGCAATGCGCCAAGTGCAGGCCTCTAGCTGGCTTTGCTTCCTTTCTAGAATATAAAGGCACAACATTTGTAAAAAGGTCCTTTCTTACCCCCGTGTCTCAATTTTTCTATATACTCACATATATAGGACAAATTGTATTGTGCAAAATATTTTCTGTGATATCTAATATACACAGATAAGTAGGAAAACATAAAGATTAAGAATCATCCATAACCCTACAACTTGCGTATGTTTACTGAAATGTTGGTATAGATTTTCAGATGTTGTTTCCTTATTATCCTGATGAACACCATGCACAACTTTACATCTTAATTTTCATTTTTCATTATAGCAACAACACTTCTTTTTTACCCTAAAGATCCAGATGTGATACTGGCATCTGAAGTGAAGCAAAACATTGTGATTATATTCCCTTCAGGTTTCTCCTATACCAAGAAAATGAGAAGAAAAGCGAAATAAAACTATAGAAACTGATTTCACTCAAAAAATTGTTGAAAAGAATAAATGAGTTGCTGTACATCAAAGTTTTTATTCATTGAAAATTATTATAGTGTTCTATGACTCTAGTTTAATATTAGATCTATTGTGTTCATAAAGATAATATTGCAGAATTTGTTTTTATGATCTAGAATGATTATTTCAACCTAACAGTTTTTTAAAGTGTATAGAAGAATTTGAATCATGATTATTTCATATGAAGTTTCATAGTCTATCTCAATTTTTAAAGATTTTTTTTTTCAGTCTTTAAGAACTGAAAAGAACCTTGGTCAATATCATAACTCATTTAAAATCTGAACCATATTATCTACATCTTGTCAGATTCATTGATCATATATATTTGTTAAAGAATAAAGATTAAAAAATAAAAATGCATATAGTTTAAAAGAGTTATTGTTCTCACTGATAAATCTGACATGAAATATACAAACATGCAGAGCAAATTCTGGCATAGAAGGGACTAGAATGATAAAAATGGATGGACTTTAACCAGGATAAGTAATCAAGTCTTCACTTCTATATGTTTACAATCATTCAGACACCAATTTTGTTTTTGGATAAGGGAGAGGACATCTACACAATGAAAAATGATCACTTAAAAGCTTTGTGCTCATAAGACCATTTCCTTTATGCAATGAAACATTGCTAGTGTGTTCTTAGGGGTTCCAGTTTCCTAGTTTCCAGATTCTCCTAGAACGAGGATCAAGTCTGATTCTATGACTGTGAAAATAATTTCTTCAAGTCCTAGTTAGACACCCAGTGGAGGGGGAAACCCTGTTTAAATTTACAGAAGGGCTTAAAATGAGAAAAACAAATAATAGCTTTTGTTATTTATTCACAGCCATGTAAAAGCTAGCAAGCAGATGAGAGGGGCTGATATATGCATATTTGTCCTAATTTAGGGTTTTTGTATTTCCATTTAAATGTGCTTAAGATTTTTTTTCTAGGGAGATCTTTTCATGTTAACCTTTAAAAAAAATACTAACCTTAAAACATTCCCTTCTTTGCTTGGTATCTGGATTAAACGCCAGATAAATTTTGGAATGAACACAGTAGAAACACTTGTCTTTGATAGTTTCAAATACATGTTTACTTACATTCTTATTGTGAGATTTCAGAGAATTTTTCAGAGTCAAATTTTTTTCCCAGTTGGATGATATAGCCTAGAATTCAGACTCCTATCTGATAAGCCAGCCCATGTTCCTCATAATTTTACACACATTCTACAAGGGATTCTTTTAGATATTTTGACAATATTCTTAAAAGGAAATAAACTATAAAGCTTTGGGGCACCTGGATGGCTCAGTTCAGTGACCAACTTCGGTTCAGGTCGTGATCTCGTGGTTCACGAGTTTGAGCCCTGTGTCAGGTTCTGTATTGACAGCTCAGAGCCTGGAGCCTGCTTCAAATTCTATGTCTCCCTCTATCTCTCTGCCCCCCCCCCCCCCAGTTCTTTCTCTCTCGCTGTCTCTCAAAAGTAAATAAACATTAAAAAAAACTATAAGGATTTAAGTGTTCCATTAACTTTAGCTTTTCAGGAAGAAGCATATATGATACTGCCTTCTCAGAGAAAATGGTAGAGTTTATAGATCCTTCTTTGCCCAAACTTGTTTACCCAACATGTGTTTTCTTTGGATCCTTGACCTCTTCCTTCAACTGTTATGGTACAGGAGTTCTATTAAATAACATCTGAAGAAGACATATTTCTTATTATTCTCCGTGAAATATCAAATATCTTACTAAAAGACCCAGATTAGAATGAAGAATGCAAGTGGGTGTGCAGTCAACATTCAAATTCTAATATCAGCCCAGGTCCTAAGCATATGTTAGGTACTTGGAAAGAAGGAGGAAAAACATAATTTAAAGTCACTTTAGGACACCTTGGAGTAAAAGTGTCATCTCTCCTTTAATAATTTAAGAAAGTAAGTAAAATGTTAGGATGCAGAACAGCTCTGCCAAAATCCTATGTACCCAGAGTGTTTAAGAAGTGCCCCTATTAATTAAAAATAAAATTTTTAAAAAGTGCATACATCTACAACTGCGAATGCCTCTCCCTGCCCCCTCCTTGAGGAAGATAATCGTGATCCATGTGAAAAGATCAATACAATTAAAACAGAAAAAAACTTAAGAAACTTGACCTCAACAAACACAAGGCAACACTGTCCAATAGAAATACAATGTGAGTCACAGAGGTAATGTTAAATTTTCTACAAACCTTTTTTAAAGAACATTAAAAAGTAGAGGAATAAGTATAATGTAGAATAACGTAATAAAAAATAAAGTAGAATGTATTTAACTCAATACATTGAAAATGTTTCCATTTCACCATATAATTAATGCAAAAACAATTATTGAGACACCTTACATTCACCTTCACATATGAAGTCTTTGAAATCCAGTATATATTTTACACCCAGAACACTTCAATCCAGACTAACCACATTTCAGGTGCTCAGCAGTCACCGGAGGCCACTGTGTCAACGTGAGCAGGTCTGGGGTATGAGGAGTTTGGCAGCGTCTTTCCCTCACTCTTCATTCTATTTCAGCCACCTGGGTCGGAGGAGGTTACATCAACGGGACAGCTGAAGCAGTGTATGTACCGGACTATGGTCTAGCTTGGGCTCAGGCACCAATTGGATATTCTCTTAGTCTGATTTTAGGTAAGTGAAAATTTAAACTTTAGTGACACACTCAGTAAAGCATAAAGAACAGGAGTACAAATAACAAATGAAATAACAAGTCAAACTGTAAATAACTATTGTGGAAAAAAAATGTTACCAGAATTCTCTCAAGTAGGTGTTACCAGAAATCAGTAACACTAATGCTTAGATTATTTGATCTCTTGATTATGGAATATGTTTTTAGTCCCTTGATCTGATGGCAAGAGAATAGTCAATTTCCTAATGTATGATTTTTTTTCTTTCAAAAATAGTGTAGAGATATCATTAACAATGAATCAACTTGAATTGTACCTGAATTTCTTTTTGTAAATAAAACTAAGAAAAGGTCAAGAATATTATATAACAGAGTTTCTAATATTTTTTGCCCTTAAAATACTTTTATTGGATTTTGTGCTTAATCAGCGTCTAAATGTTATTCTGGGTGATACAAAGGCATTTTAACGAATGCCACGCTGGCCCATGTTTTTAAATCTACATGCCTCGGATATACTATTCAATGGCCCTTTCGATGCATACAATGACAAAACATATTAAGAAAGTCATGTTTTGTTACTAAGTATGTCTTGGTTCTCTATTCACAGTGTATTTTAGTCTGGTTCCTCCACACATATAAATGTTCTAAAAAATGTATTTCCCTTGAGAAATTATAACATAATAAAATGTTGGCAAAGACTATTATATTATGAATTTTTTATTTTCTCATAAACACTTTAATTTCTTTTAGGTGGTTTGTTCTTTGCAAAGCCTATGCGTTCCAAAGGATATGTGACTATGTTAGACCCGTTTCAGCAGATCTATGGAAAGCGCATGGGTGGGCTCCTATTTATTCCTGCGCTAATGGGAGAAATGTTTTGGGCTGCAGCCATTTTCTCTGCCTTAGGTAAGGACCTCTGCCTGTCTCTGGTTGATGATCAGCACATACACAAATTTACTCCCTTCAGCCACAAGCCAGGCTACCTGCAGCTTCCCTCACCTGAATTAATGCAACCATCTCCCTGCTTATGGTTCACCCCTCTTCCTCTAGTCTACATGGTAGCCAGACTCGTCCTTCTAAAACACAAATCTGATCATGTCCCTTTACTGTCCCTTTCTAAACTTTTAAGTGGACCCATAAAGCTTTTTATGACTTGGGCTCTTGTTTCTTTCATCACCCCCCCCCCCCCCCATTCCTCCTTACTTTTCCAGAACTCTAGACCTCCTGTCTTGCCTCTGACACTGTGCAAGCCCAGGTACCCTCTGCTTTGGACTCCTTTTCCCCCCCTACAATTTTGCACATCTGCCTAGAAAACCAGGAAATGTCCTTCAATCTTCTTATAGATGTCACTTCCTTGGGCCAGACATCCTGACCTTGCCAGATGCCTTTCCCATGGGCTTCCTTAGATACCTAGAGTTTTATTTTCATTGGACTTGTCACTTTGTATTATTATGTGCCTGTTTATCTATATCATGCCCAAATCCAACCTCACAAAGGGAGTTCTAAAGTTCTTGAAGATAGGACTTGTATCTTGTTAACAGTTATAATCTTCTCACAAATGAATGAAAGAATGAATGAATGAATGAATCATCTATGGCTATACTTTCTTCAAAAGAGGAGAAGAAAAACATTATTTCCTTTCTCAGTGTAATCCCAGTACATCCTAAAGTACTGGGTTGTATATATGTTTAGGGATCTAGAAAATGAATGGAGACTTCTTAGGGTCTAACTTACTACCAAGACCAATTAATGCTAAGAACAACTTATCCTTGGCCCATCAGTTCTCAGCCCACTTGCAAGGTTTAGAAAACAAGATGGTGGAAGATAGGTCAGGCTCAATAATTTGCCTTTTCATCAAGGGGAAATTTCACTGAGTGCTGAGTTCCTTCTTGAAGATTAATAGACTTGGAAGTTCCATAACCTTCCTCAGTGAGCTGTGTCCGTGTTTGATATCCAGGCATCCATGTATGTTTCTCTCCATCTCTTCTTACAAATGAAGATAAAAGGCCTATGTCTATAGCTAGACCCTAAGTGGTCAAAGCAAAAGTAAGATAAGATGAATTTCCTTCTATAGTGTATATTCTATACTACAAACTTACCTTCTGGCTTCAGTATTATCATCAGATCTGACCTCTGTAATGTCAGACATTAGTTTATACTTCCTTTCATGACATTATTTTTTAAACTCCCATATAATCTTATCTTCTTGGTCTCCAACTATAAAATGAAGGGATGATTTGATGTAGAAAAGAAAAAAGTTTGATAGCTATAAAATATTGTAATAACTCAGTGGAAAATGTTGCACTTTCTAGGTACTATATAATAATTCTCCACAACTACCACTGCACCTATAGCCTAATGAAATTATGTGTAAAAATACATCTCCTTTCCCACCTCGCTGTCATTAGCCAAGAAGCAATGGTAGTTTGTCATTGGTTTTAATACTAGAAAATGTTGGTTTTAAGAACAGCCTGCTGAGATATTTAAAAAGGAGTGGGCTCAGTAGCTAACAGAATGAATACAAAATGTTCACTTTCATGGAATACAGATCAATTTATGTAACAGAGCCCTGAAGGGAGAGTTAAAATAATAAACTAATATTTCTAAAGTATTTTTGAAATATAAACTTGAACCAAACTCTAAACTTTGCTCAGTTAGTTATTATTGTATATGTGTGTGTATCTACATCTGTGTGTTATGTCACTATATATGTAAAATGTGTTGATATCTATATATCCCTCTCTACACAGATGCACACACATATCAAAAACATGTATAAAAAACATTGCTGCTATTGTTTGGAATATATGCTTTTGTAAAGAGAATGTGTCTTTCTAAATTAACACATATTTTCTTCAAAAATAATAGTGGGACATAATTCGAAATTAGTGTTTATTAGAAGTAAGTTGGAACACTTAAGAATAGACAAATATAACATTATCACCTTCTTGTGAATGTGCTGAAACTTAGGAGAATTTTAAACTATCTTCTTGGCATAAATGGACAACATCCTTTACATACATTTTTTTAAAAATGTGTATTTATACTTCTCACAGCTCAAATTCGGTGAATTTTTATAACTTTATTTTTTGTTTATTTTTATGGCTTCATGATTAAACTAATATTTCACAGCAGATCTGGAAATGTAACTTCAATTTTAGTCACTATAAATGATGGAATTATTTAGAAAATATTTTAGAGAAAAAATTAACCCCAATCTTAATACTGATAGAAAAATGGGTGATTTCTTTAAAACCACTGAGTTACAACCAAATGGCAGTATTTACCAGGACCCAAGTCTTTAAAATCCTAGTCCAATGATCTTTTTTTCTGTAGCATACAGCCTCCTTCCCTACCTTTTGGAGGTATGGAATTAATAAAAACGTCACAATGGGTAGAAAGTTAAACAGCAGCCCAAAGAGGCAGGTAATAATTGGAATTTTCATTCCTGAGATATGACTTAGAAATGTTATTAAAGTCAAGAACCAGACCAAAAGAAGATTGGCAAAGGATCACAACTAAGGTTTCAACATGAAGCAAAAACTCAGTCCGCTATCCAAAGTCACCACCTTTGCACTGATCCAAATTGACCACCTTCCTTCATCTTCATTCTCCAATACCAGACTTTTCTTTTTACTAATTAATTTTTACTCATAAAAATAATTTAATTTTGTTACCAAAGCCAAATCACTCAGAAAAAAATTCTTGAAAAATATTTTATTTTGTTATCTTAGATCAAAATAGTTTACACTGCTCCTTGAGAAAATGGATTTTCGTCTCTGGTGGTTTGCATATGCTATCAGCATGCATTTGAGGAGTGGTAGCAGAACATAAGGTTGAAATTAATGATACAAAAAAATCACAGATGTGTTGCACTTATGTTGGGGTTCCTATAATTGCTGTGTTTAACAATATGAAACATAAACTATGTAACTTTTGAAAATGGTGGAGAAAGGATTTGTAAAGCAGCAGGTGAATTCTGAACTGGAAGTCCAAGAACCATAGTGGTCCAGTGTCCCTATCCTCAATTCTCATTGGAAATATAGACATCAAAAACACATAAGCAGTCAGAAAGTAAGAAAAACATAAATTTTATTTCTAAGGCAGGTTTAAAATTCTGATAAGGAAAATTACTTAAAAATATGATGTTGAAATCTAGGGTTCTTCAATACGTTTGTGTCCTAGCAGTAGGACTGGATTAAATTTACCAGTTTTATTACTTTCTCCTACAATGTTGTCTTAAACCTTGGCACTTTACACCATCTGTCATCTAAGAAAAGCTAGCAGGGGTCAGAGTTAATGCAAAATGGAAAACGAACATTAATTGTAAAATGTGGAAGTGGGTGATTGTGCTTATCTCGTGAATATGAGTAAATACATTGCATATATTTAATTAAAGTATGTTTCGGATAGCTAGTAAAATTATTGTAAGTTCTTTTTTTTTAAGTCTATTTATTTTGAGAGAGACAGAGATAGTGCAAGCAGGGGAGGGGCAAAGAGAGAGAGAGAAAGAGAGAATCCCAAGCAGGCTCCACACTGCCAGCCCACGCAGGGCTTGAACTCACCAACCATGAGATCATGACCTGAACTGAAACCAAAAGTTGGATGGTTAACCAACTGAGCCACCCAGGTGCCCTTGAAAGTTCTTATAATGGTATTAAATTTAATATATTTCATGGAATTCTGAGGTCATATCATCAATTTTGGGTGCTCCCACCTATATAAGTTACCAAAGTGCCAATTTCAGGAAGGAAGAATATATTATAGATTTTAAGATTTTGATATGACAATTCACTTTGGCTGTTATCATCCAATACATTTCACATGACACAGAGGCACTACCTGCTGGTACTGAACATTCAATGTATCCTTGAACAGAAAGTGGAATCCATTTGAGTACCTTGACCATAGCATTCTCTTGTCTGCTTTCTTCAGGAGCCACCATCAGCGTGATCATTGACGTTGATGTGCAAGCTTCTGTCATTGTTTCTGCGCTCATTGCCACTCTCTACACGCTGGTGGGTGGTCTGTACTCCGTGGCCTACACGGATGTAGTTCAGCTTTTCTGCATCTTCATAGGCCTGGTAAGTGGGGCCATTCACAGACTTTCTTTCTTCCTTTCCTTTCCTTCTTCTTTCTAAAAGATAATGTGGTATTTTATACTAACTCAACAAAATTGAATAGAAACGTTATTTTCCATCATGAGCAATACATAGTAAGTTGTGTATGATTTGAGACTTTAAATTTCTCAATTAATTAATTGGATGAAAAACTGTAGTCATTTAGTTGGATTTTGACAGAAAATATGCCCTCAGTTTAATTCTTAGCAAGGTCTAGGACTTGCTTTGCTTCATGCCCACATTTGATGGAAACTTATGTATGCTCTCCCTTGAGTTTGAAAGCAAAAAACACTTCACTCAGAGTTAAAATGTCAATGTTGGTGCTTACCTGCATTAGTCTTTTAACCTTCCCCTGTATAGTTTTAATTCCATAAGACTCCTCATAAGACAGAAACTATCCCATTGGAAAAACTGTGGGTTTCAATATTTAGCATCACTATTTGGGGTCTCAAAACAAAGAAAGGGCACAAGATTTATTATGTATTGTTTGTAAGTTCTAGATTAAATTAGGTAATTTATGTGTGTTTATTCAGTAAAAAATACTGAATTATGGAGACGTGAATATTGTTGGTATTATATTAAAAGTGCTTTTGTGTTTTACATGCACATTTTAGTCAATGTTGAGCCTTTGCAAACTCAACATCTTAAAATGTCAAGACTGTATTATTATCCATATAATATCCAATGCCTAAGACAATTCTAAGGTAGTATAAAGAAAATGGTGTGACCACTCCGTGCTGGGCACTGTATTGAGTTCAGACATGTGTATGTTATCTCAGCTGTGTGTCCTGTAGGGGTGGTGCCCTCGTAGAAAGGCCACGGACAGAGCACATTGAGACTGCACATCATGACTCACTTTCCACAGATGATTAAAGCACCCTTGAGCCTCCTCTTTTTTCCTTATTTTTCTCATAATGAAAAGCTCTTCACCCTATGCTAGTGTTCACACTAGACAGAAAAATTAAGTTGAATCTCAGACTCATTTTTTGTTTTTGTTTTGTTTTTGTTTTTTTTCTAGCATCATTAATAATGGAGGAAAAAATTTAAAAGAACTGACTACAACTAAAGTTACAGTTCAGCCTTAAATTAACATATGCTAGCAATGATCATAATATTTCCTCTTTTTCCCCTAGAATTGATGTGCATTTCATGGAATTTCATTCATTTATATTTTAATTGAATTCAAGTATATTTAATTTGCTTAATGACTCCTACTTTTTTAATTTTTAAATTGTCAAAAGCAAGTGGGCAGTGCTGAAATTCACAATTCTCTTTAGCATCATCATACACTTCCAGAAATAAATCTCTGTTCAGAACCTTGGAGGCATGGTTGGTTTGGCAATGACAGCTCTCATGATGCACTTGGTATTCTAACAAACACAACCTCAGGGGATGAAGCTATTTATTGACAATAAATGTAATTTCTCATTGCTTTTCATGAGACCAGAACTTAAAATGCACAGGTGCATAAATCAAGCATGCCAGTACAAAGATGGTAGGGCAAATATATGTGGGTATAAATGTTAGAGTGCTTTTATGCTACAAAATGTAACTAAACTGATAAGGAATCAAGTTGTCTTGGTTATAAGTTAAGGGTCTATTGATTTGACTGAATAAAAGGCCAAGAATGGTTTGTTTTCCAACCTTCAAATGGCTATACATGGATGCATAATTAATGTATCAACTCACACCTTACCATTTCCTTTTCTCAAATTCTCCAATTCTGTTGATATTATCACCATCCTTGGAGCTCCACAACTGTAAACATGAGGTTCATCTGCTCATTTTCCCTCTCTGAACTCTCTTCCCACTCTAATGTAAGGACTGTTGAATCTCTCTTCATAATCCTTTTTAGTACCAATGTCTTTCTATTTCCAATATCATCACTCTATTTCGCGCCTTTACCTGAGTCATATCAGTGTACCTACTGCTTTTTCTGACTTATTCTTCTCCTAAGCTCACTGTTCACATCTAGAAACTAAAACGCAGAAGAAATATACTAAACTCTTTTTAAAACTCAGAAGAAACAACAGGTGTTGGTAAGGATGTGGAGAAAGGGGAATCTTCTTACACTGATGGTGGGAAAGCAACAGGTGCAGCCACTCTGGAAGACATTATGGAGGTTCCTGAAAAAGTTAAAAATAGAACTACCCTGCATTCTAGCAATCACACTACTAGGTATTTACTCAAAGAATACAAAAATACTAATTCAAAAGCATGAATGCACCCTGATGTTTACAGAAGCATTATATACAATAGCCAAATTATGGAAGGAGCCCAAATGTCCACAAACTGATGAATGGATAAAGAAGATATAGCTCATATACATAATGGAATATTACTCAGTCGTAAAAAAGGAGTGAAATCTTGCCATTTGCAATGACATGGATGGAGCTAGGGAGTATTATGTTAAGCAAAATAAGTCAGTTGGAGAAAGACAGATACCATATTATTTCACTCATATGTGGAATTTATGAAATAAAACAAACAAGCATATGGAAACAGAGGTGAGCCAAGAAACAGACTCTTAACTATACAGAACAAACTGATGGTTACCAGAGGGGAGGTCAGTGGGGGAATGGATGAAATAGGTGATGGGCATTATGGAGGGCACTTGCCATGATTAACACCTGGTGTTGTAAGTATTTAATTGCACACCTGAAACTAATATTACACTGTCTGTTAACTAACTGGAATTTAAATAAAAACTTAAAAAAAAACTTAGAAGAAATGCCACTAGCTTGTAGTTGCCTGCAAAACAAAACACCAACCCTCAGCTTACAATTCAAATTTCTCTCCATATATTTATGTTTATCTGCCCTATTTCCCTGAGCCACTTGTAGCCCAAAAGATGTGTGTGCACACCCTGTGTGTTCTCCTCTTTGCCCTGTTCCATATACATGGTCTCCCCATTCACTTCCTTCTTTTTGTATTAGCACTGGACTCACGCCTGAAGGTTTGTGTCACCCACCAAGTTCTCAATCAGGTCTTTCCTTGTCATGTTAAAAATTGGACATCTAGGGGCGCCTGGGTGGCGCAGTCGGTTAAGCATCCGACTTCAGCCGGGTCACGATCTCGCAGTCCGTGAGTTCGAGCCCCGCGTCGGGCTCTGGGCTGATGGCTCGGAGCCTGGAGCCTGTTTCCGATTCTGTGTCTCCCTCTCTCTCTGCCCCTCCCCTGCTCATGCTCTGTCTCTCTCTGTCCCAAAAATAAATAAACGTTGAAAAAAATAAAAAAAAAATTGGACATCTTTATCTAATTCAAAGAAAACAGTAAGTGTTTATATATCAATATACTCAATGTTCTCAAACTTAACATTCTCTTCCCAAAGGTTTGTTGACTGCTCTTATATTTGATATGATATGGTGTAATTAAGCACAGGTATAGATAATATGTTAGTCTAACTTTTGTAAATAAGTATTTCATGGCATCCCGCAGAGAACTTAATTCCAAGTTCTCCTCTGTCTGAACAAGAGGAACAACCGAGCTATGTGGTCTGTGAGGAAACAAAATATGTGGCGAAACCTTGCATATGTTAAACAGGTAAAAAAATTGTAGTTTAACAGTCTCATGTCCCTCTTTGGTTGTAGTGGATCAGCGTCCCCTTCGCCCTGTCACATTCTGCAGTTGCTGACATTGGGTACACTGCTCTGCACACCAAATACCAAAAGCCTTGGCTGGGGACCATTGAATCATTTGAAATCTACACTTGGCTTGATAGTTTTCTGTTGTTGGTAAGTAATGCCCTTACCTGAGGCATGCAGTCTCATTTTTCCTAAAATCGAACATATTTTTAAGATTTTAAGACTTATATGTATATGTCACCTACTGGCTCATGTATGTTTCTGCACTGACTACTTCCTGTTGGAAGGCTGGAGCCACTTACTGACTGTGGTAGCTGATTAGTGTCAAAGTGGAGAGAGAGTGAAGCCTTCACGGGACAGTGAAGCCTTCACAGGACAATGTCAATGGGGTAATATATGGTGTGTACCCATTTCTGCTGTGCTATAAGTGAAGAACACCATGCCCTTCCCCCAGGTACCTCCCCAATCTGAAGCCAAGCCTTCTAAAAGCTTTAATTTGTATTTTTGGTCTAGGCATTACAACCCACTTCTTCTGAAAATAAGTAATCCATTCAGTCTCTAATTACTGAGTAAGTAAGTTAGTCGTGCCATAAGACCTTTAGTGCAGACAGAAATTGGAAAAAGAGGTGTCCCTCAGGAAAGATACCAAGAAAGAAGTCTTGGGAAGTCAGAGATAGCTTGGGAACTTGGCAGGACTTTGGGGTGAAGGTGGGGCACATAAGAAATAAAGGCAGATCACAGGTTGAGGAAAGATGGGAAAACCAAAAGAAAGTGCCAGATATTGTGATCTTGCTACTTGGAATGGTTACTTACAAAAATAAAACACTTATTTTGATTTCAAAGTAAGAAATAGATTAACATTTATATCAAAATTAAAGGGAAATTATTTTTTTTTCCTTTTTAGAGGGTATACAATAGTTTGTAATTTCACTTTGTCATTATGTCACTTCGGTAAATTTCAGCCCTGAAGGCAGATTTGTCTGTCCCAATAAGGAATTTCCTGGTAAGAAGACAGGAAAACAAGAAAACAAGTTGTTTCTAGTGGTGCTGAGGAGATCTTCTTTCCCAAAGACTGTAAATGTATTGGCCAACATTTTTCTAGATTGGATTATAATTATGAATTCAATGGATAATGGGGTTAAATATTATGTGTGTATGAACTTATATCTGCATAGCAGATATATTTATGGTTACATAGGAGAAGATTATGACAGAGAAGATAGGCAGTTTGTTCATAATCACACCATTGTCTGAGTGAAGGATTAAAATAGAGAATCAAGACCCAAAACTTATTTCTCCTACACGACGCTTTAGTTCTCAGATTTACAGATCTTGAAGATAAGGCTATATATCCAATGACTGCTAAGGTTTCTTCCACCTCAAAAAATTATATGACTAAGTTATGTTCATTCTTCAAAATGCAACACAAGTGAAAGTGGAACAATAGATAATGAATGAATAGATGAACTACAGAAGGAAGCCTCCAAATGTTTCACGAGTGGTCTCCAGCCTTCCAGTTGTCTCTCTGAACTTCCACTTGTCATAAATTTATGATTTATGGACTCCTGCTCTGGATACCTTTAAGGTATCACCCTGAACCTGCTCACTGACAACATTCCTCACCTGGCCCATTGTAATGGCCCTTCACGGTCTCCCTGCAGCAGCCCAACCAAATCTCACTTCTCCAGACCCATCTTCCACCTCACCATCAGAGCTTCTGTTTGTCTGTGGCAGTCAGATTTCACCTCACTTACAAAGCTCTGGTGACTTAAATATCCAGAGAGATTGGCATGTAAATTATGGTGTAGAGATTCATATAAGCATCTAAATTGTTGATGAATGTTCATTGGCATAGAAAATGTTAGTGATATACATACATTCCTGACTTATCACGGTTTGACTTAACAAGTTCTCAACTTTATGGTAGTGCAAAAGCAATAGAATTCAGTAGAAACCATACTTTGAATTTTGATCTTTTCCTGGGCTGGCAGTATGCGGTACTATCCTGTCTCTTGTGATGCTGGGCAGCGGCAACCAGCCACAGCTCCCAGCCAGCCACGAAGAGTAAACAACATACACTGACAAACATTCTGCACCCATACACCGTGTTGTTTTCCACTTTCAGTCTAGTAATCAATAAATTATATAAAATATTCAATGCTTTATTATGAAGTAGGCTTTGTGTTAGATGACTTGTCCAACTATAGGCTAATGTCAGTGTTCAGAGCACCTTTAAGGTAGGCTAGGGTGAGCTATGATGTTCAGTAGATTAGATGTATTAAATGCATTTTTGATTTTGACTTCAGATATTTTCAACATATGACGGATTTATTAGGATGTAATCCCACTGTAAGTCAGAGAAGATCTGTATTGACTTACAGGTTGCAAACCAAAGGAAAAGTTTTGGAAAAATATAGACTTGAGACATGGATTATGTATTTTAGAATTCATTATTTTACTTTTTTTTTTAACTTTTGAACATGTATAGCTTTTATAAGGAGGAGATTGTTCTGGAATCAATATGTAACAAGCACTCTCATTGGCACAGGTGTGACAATGATAAACAATACATTCCAGAGGCAATTAAAGAAACAACTTCAATACATTGTGATATGGGGAACTCATTCACCAGTTCACTCATGAGCAGTGACTGTATGAGAGTCAGAGGACCATGGCAGTAATCAAGGGGAAGGTATTCCCCTGCCTCCTGTCTCCCACACACGCTGACCTTTAATTAAGCCAAAGACATGGTGGTCTCATAGCTGTTTCATTGTTTTTGTTTGTTTGTTTCTTCTTCTGTTTTCACATTAGATTCTTTGCCAGGTGTTTCTGTCTTCTCTCTCCATCTCCACCTAGTGACACCTTCTCAGTGCTTCAGAACTGACTCCCTGTCATTTCTGCAGGTGTTCCTGATTGCCATGCAGCTGTATATACTTCTTTATAGCAGGCAACAAATTACATTATAGTTCACTGTATCCAAAATGTTTATGATTGTGTATCCTCAGTAAGAATTTTAAGTACATCCCCCAGGCACCTGGGTGGCTCAGTCATTGAGTGACCTACTCTTGGTGTCAGCTCAAGTCATGATCTCATGGTTCATGAGATCAAGTCGCACTTCAGGTTCAGGGCTGACAGCATGGAACCTGCTTTGGATTCTCCCTCTCTCTGCCCCTCCCCCATGCTTGTTCTCTCTCTCTCTCTCTCTCTCTCTCTGTCTCAAAATATATAAATAAACTTTAACAAAAAGAACCTCCAGATGAAAACAAAGCTAAGGCTTCTGGGCTTCTGGGTAGTTGTAATGCAGTTTAAAGTAGGGAAACCAAAGAATAGAAAAGATTGTGTGATATAATTATGAAGGAAAAAACTTGAAGAAATTCTTTGCAGTTGAAAATGTGATGATTGCAGTTGAGATGTTTGGCATGTATGAGAGCCATACAAATGACTACTGTGCATGTAACTGTACAACTTCTTATTTAAAAAATACCTAATAGATGTTATTTGCCTCTAATTTATTCTGAGTCCCTGCTGTTCCCATGCAGATGCTGGGTGGAATCCCATGGCAAGCCTACTTTCAGAGGGTCCTCTCTTCATCCTCAGCCACCTATGCTCAAGTGTTGTCATTCCTGGCAGCTTTTGGGTGCCTGGTGATGGCTTTACCAGCCATACTCATTGGGGCCATTGGAGCATCAACAGGTATATCTCTTGTAACTTCACTAATAGACCCACTGAGGCTTCACTGAAGTGACCAATTACCACCCAGCTGGCCTCTCTCCCCCATTTTCCCTCTTATCCACACATAGTTGATTGTTTCTCATCATATTCATATACAGACATTTGTTATAGCACTCAAACAATTGTATTTTAGCTCCATGCCTCCAAAAAGCGTTTGATTGCTCTCCCCACCAATAAAACATTTGTGAGCATGCCCTTCCTCCCCGCCCCCCTTGCTGGTATACTTATCAATTGTGTCTATGTAATCCTGTTAGCAATGTTTCTCAACCAAGGTGCACATAGACATCATCTGGGGAGGGGAAGGGACTCTTGAAAAAAATACCCATTTCTATCCTACCCCACAGGGATTTTATTTTAATAATCTAAGATGGATCCTGAGAGCAGTGGTTTCTAAAGCTGCTTGGTGGCTCAAAATGCAGCCCAAGTTGAGAGCCACTGGCTTAGAAATTTACCTGACACCTACAGACCACTTTGAACTTGAGATTCCTGATTTACATTTTTTATAGTTTGCTAATTACAAGTTTTCTTTCTTGGAGAAATCAATAAGTAAGTTTTCAAGATAAAGATAAACTCAAGGCACTAAGTAACTTAGAGAATTTACTCAAAATCAGTATAAAAAAAAAAGCATTATGAAATGCTTATCTCCCAGTAGCCTCTATCTAGAACATTTTTAAAATCTCACCCTTAATTTTACTGAACTTGTTAATTACTCTTGATGCATATATATCTATGCTATGCAGCTTCCAAGGGTATTTCATGAAAATACAACACAATAATCCAAATTCAAAGGGGTCCTGTAGGTAAAGGTCATTAAAACAGATTAAAGAAGCTTACCTTTTACTCTGCTGTGTTTGTAAAGTTGATACAGGATAATACTCATATGGCTACTTTTATTTTCAATTAGTACAGCTGTTTATTAGATTATTTAACTTTTACAAGAAGTAGTCATGATTCATAATGTACACTCTTCATTCCAATTGTTCATCCATGACATAAACAAACACTTAACAAGATGACTGACAAAGGTGATTATATGCCTTTGAATGAAAGCATTTATGTCACAATCAGAAAACAGATCCGGCCATCAGGAGCACTCATGCATATGTGCATGTATGTGTGTGTGTGTGTGTGTATGTGTGTGTATTGTAGGGCAACACACTGAAAAACACAATGTCAGCTATTTTTTTGGAATAGGTTCATATTCTTGGTTGTTGTTTCTGGTACCATAATATCTCAAGGAATGCTGTAAAATTGGCTTCAACAAAGCATGGGCTTGAACTGTAGTGGAAAATGGGGGAATAAAAAAATAGTAGGATCCAAGGGAAACCACTCTTATTCAGTCCTGTACTTATGCCATCAAAGAAGTTCAGCAAATAAAAAAGGAGCTATAGTAATGTACATTTAAAGATTCCATTTTATTCTTCAGCACATAATGGTACAAACAGTAAAGAACTATATATTCAAAGATAAACTTTTTTTGTTTGTTTTTCACCACTATTTTCTCCATCTTGTGTGGTGCACAACAGGATGTTTTTTGTAACCCTTACAATGAAGCCTTCATAGCCATTCTGTAAATAATATGCAAAAGCATATAAGCACAATGCAGAATTAACTTTGTTAAAAAATAAATTTAAAGATGTAATTCCTTCTATGAATCCTAGAGTTCAGCAGGCAAACATATCATAAAATTTAAATGATCTTATAGCATATTTTACTAGTGGTTCACCTGAGATCCTGTTGGAGAAGCATAGTATTAATGTTGGTGAGTCTTAGACTGCTAATTGATAGGTTTGTATAATTCAAAACACTCAGTTGTATGAAAAATTAATGGTTCATGAAATCAAGCCCTGCATTGGGCTCTGCTCTGACAGCACAGAGCCTGCTTGGGATTCTCTCTCCTCTCTCTCTGCCCCTCCCCAGTTCATGCATGCACACTCTCTCTTTCTCTCTCTAAATAAACTTTAATTCATAGATACATGCATAAATAATGGAAAATTTTGGAAAATAATGCTGACCGTGTTTAATTGATCATGCAATTCCTTCAATTATGGTAAAAAACTTAAATTTTCTGAAATAAAAAAATACAGTGTTTTATTTTCTTTATAGTATCAATATCAGGAATAATTTCCAAGTTTCAAATTTTAAAACTTAAAAGCACATTTACGTATTTTATTTTTTCAAAAAACCTTTTATATATTTCAAGAAACCTAATGTTGCCTACTTTAGCTTTTTAAAAAATGTTTCAAACATTTACATACATTCTTCTCTGTATGAAAATGTACAGTTGTATAATTTATGTATGTAGTTTTTCTTCTTTTTTCTTTTTTTAATGTTTATTTATTTTTCAGAGGGGGGGGCAGAGAGAGAGGGGGACAGAGGATCTGAAGCAGGCTCTGTGCTGACAACAGATAACCTGATGCAGGGCTTGCTTGAACTCATGAACTGTGAGATCATGACCTGAGCCGAAGTCTGATGCTTAACCGACTGAGCCACCCAGGTGCCCCATGTATGTAGTTTTTCTAAGTCAGCTTCACAGTGTTATTTTGTGAAGATCACATAAATTGATAGTATTCTGTAATTAAATTTTACTCCAAAGGTCAATCTATCAAATTAACTATAATTTGGTGAATTCCCAGATTTGGCTGAATATTATCATCATTCAGACATATGCAATCAGAATATTTCAGGATAGGGATGTAGGACTCTGCATTTTAAAGGCACGCATGAGAGATCCCAATGTTCATTCAGGTTTGCAAAACACTGGATTAATCCAATGGTGATTCTTCCTTTTATTTCTTGCTTTAACAAGATCAGGCACTTGCCATCCTCTACCCATTTTTTTCCTTATCCTCACAACTATCAAACTGATTCATTGCTTTTAATAGCCTGGCCCACAGACTTAGCCAGAGATGTGCTGCAAAACATTGCCTGTACACCTCTGATGCGCATGCCCTCCTGCTTCCTCAGGAGTCCTTTTGCCTTTTATGTTTTGAGTTCCATTACATGGAGTTCAAAAACCTCCTGAAAATGTCAGCCTCATACCTGCACTTTCTACTCAATAAAACAAGGACTTTGCTTTATCTATCATGCCTCCTATTTCAAGTAAGTGGAATTCAATGCAAGAAGGGATTTAGTTGGGAGAAAAACAATGCTGAGGGAGCTCCAAAACCAAGTTTATATACAGGAAAAGGATGGATGAGAATAACCTCGCTATTGTCTATCCATTAATGCTTCTATGACTAAAGACTTCGGACTGAAACAGTACTTGTCCCCTCATACCTCCAACTGGCTGAAGAAATAATCTATGCTTTTGTTTTATAACATTTTTTCTATGTTTCTGTACAATTTGATGTCACAACTGCAGAAAAGAAATA
Organism: Prionailurus bengalensis; assembly: GCF_016509475.1. NCBI lineage: Eukaryota > Metazoa > Chordata > Mammalia > Carnivora > Felidae > Prionailurus > Prionailurus bengalensis. The sequence continues at coordinate 52,811,519 of NC_057354.1, read as the reverse complement.
GATAATAGGCAGGTAGTAGATAAATGAATAGATGATAGATAGCTGGTGATAGATAGATGATAGATGATAGATAGATAGATAGATAACAGGTCTTGTGAATAGGGCTAAGTGTAACCAAAACCCATTAGAAGACAGAGTTGAATATAAGATCATTTCACTTGACCAGTACATGGATTTCCTACCTACTTAGACCAACGTACCTAATTATACTAATTACACTTCTCTGATCAGACTAATTCATACATTCTGAATTTATTTCAAAAGGTCCCAGAGAATAAGATGACCCCCAAATGGATAAAGAGCATGTGGTTCTTTAGTTATTATTATATTTGTCATTTCTATTCAACAGACTGGAACCAGACTACATATAAGCCTCTAGATCCCAAGGACAACGATGAAGCAGACATGATTTTACCAATTGTTCTGAAGTACCTCTGCCCTGTGTACATCTCTTTCTTTGGTCTCGGTGCAGTTTCTGCTGCTGTTATGTCATCAGCAGATTCTTCTATCTTGTCAGCAAGTTCCATGTTTGCCCGGAACATCTACCAGCTTTCATTCAGACAAAATGTAAGAACAGTCTTTTCCAGTGTAGCATTATTGCTTTTGTCATCATTGCATTTATTTTATCTGTAATATTATATATTTACTAATATCCTGTATTAAAATCTGACCCTACTCTTATTAAGCACACAAGATTAAATAATGCTGAATTTTATTTATGCTGTATATGAATATTTTTAATGCATCTTACTATTCATGTTAGTATGTAAGGGAACAAACCAATGTAAGCATTTTTCAAGAGGTACAGTCATATTGCTACAATTCACATTTCTTGTCTTTCTAATGAAAGTAATGAAACCCAAAACATCTTAGAAAAACTTTGAGTTTAATCATGTACTATAAGAAACTTGAAGCAGAGCATGGTGAGTACGTTATTTTGTGGTCATTTGTGTAGCATCTGCCCCACCCTTCACTTGAACTCCCAAGTCCATGTTCATGAGAAAATAGCCTCTCAGTGTGATTGTCCTTAATGAATCAAGTGGGTGCAGAACAGGGCTGTTGTGTCACTGAGCAGCCAGGAGTTCCTGCCCACCTTCTTCCTTCACTAAGGCTTTGTTCTTTGTTTTTCCCTAGTTTTCTAGGTCATAGTTAACAAAATGGCCCCACATGTTTTTAAGGTGGCTGGCCTTAAAGATGGTAGGACTCCTAGAAGAGAGGAAAGAAGGGTGGGCCATGCATCCTCCTGGCCACATAAGAAATATTCCTTAATATGAAAAGTACATGAAATCCTCTCTTCATTATTTTTTTTAAATTTTTTAATGTTTATTTCTTTTTTTTATTAAAAAAAATTTTTTTTTAACGTTTATTTATTTTTGGGACAGAGAGAGACAGAGCATGAATGGGGGAGGGGCAGAGAGAGAGGGAGACACAGAATTGGAAACAGGCTCCAGGCTCTGAGCCATCAGCCCAGAGCCCGACGCGGGGCTCGAACTCACGGACCGCGAGATCGTGACCTGGCTGAAGTCGGACGCTTAACCGACTGCGCCACCCAGGCGCCCCTGTTTATTTCTTTTTGAGAGAGAGACAGAGCATGAGCGGGGGAGGGGCAGAGAGGGAGACACAGAATCTGTAACGGGCTCCAGGCTTTGAGCTGTCAACACAGAGCCCGATGTGGGGCTTGAATTCATGAACCATGAGGTCATGACCTGAGTCGAAGTCAGTCGCTTAACCAACTGAGCCACCCAGGCGCCCCATCTCTTGCATTATTATTCCCCTGTGACAGCTCATAAGCTCCTCTCACCTCTTCCCCTGCATATTCAGAGAAAAGTGCAGCTGACCTGTGCTTCCTGCACAAGACACAAAGAAACCTCTCCCAAAGGCCCGCTAGGGAAGCCACCTGGATTGCTTGCTTCCTATACTGTCGTTTAGGTTGGTTTTGCCTGCAATGAGCTATTTGAACCAGGGGAATTGTTTAGACCTGCTTTAAAGCACAGAAATGCATTTCATTCTTAACTTAAATGAGCCAGTGCACTGTGTGAAAAGCTGTCACTGTGGCATTTTCTTGCAGGCATCAGACAAGGAAATCATCTGGGTTATGCGAATCACAGTGTTTGTGTTTGGAGCTTCTGCCACAGCCATGGCCTTGCTGACAAAGACTGTGTACGGGCTCTGGTACCTCAGCTCAGACCTCGTTTACATCATCATCTTCCCGCAACTGCTCTGTGTGCTCTTCGTCAAGGGAACCAACACGTATGGGGCTGTGGCAGGTTATGTGTCTGGCCTTTTCTTGAGAATAACTGGCGGGGAGCCATATCTGTACCTGCAGCCCTTGATCTTTTATCCTGGTTATTACCCTGATAAGAATGGCATATATAATCAGAGATTCCCATTTAAAACCCTTTCCATGGTTACCTCATTCTTATCCAACATTTGCATCTCCTATCTAGCCAAATATCTATTTGAGAGTGGAACCTTGCCACCCAAATTAGATGTGTTTGATGCTGTTGTTGCAAGGCACAGTGAAGAAAACATGGATAAGACAATTCTGGTCAAAAATGAAAATATTAAATTAGATGAACTTGCACCTGTGAAGCCCCGACAGAGCATAACTCTCAGCTCAACTTTTACCAATAAGGAGGCCTTCCTCAACATTGATTCAAGTCCAGAAGGGTCTGGGACTGAAGATAACTCCTAATGACCCCATCCACATAAAATACTGCTTTCACAAACAGAGTGTTATAGCAGGCTAGTCCAGGAAAGATGGGTTGCAGCATATAAAAAATATACTTAAAAAATAAACAGCATTCAGGTGGATAAAAATCCATGTAAAAGTGCAGTTGCACAAATGCAAGCCAAGTTAGAAGGAATCATGTATGAAAGCAACAGATTGCTTTCTCATCGGTATTTCTCATCCTCGTTTGATTCTGACTCTAGATATTTTTGTTAAATATTCAAAAGTGAATTAAGCCCCACTCAAAGAACAGAGGGTTAGAGTATTTATCTTTATTCAGAAAAAAGAAGTAGGTATGAAACAGCCAAGGAAATTCAGTAGACTTGCTCTAGACCTTGTCTGCTAATGCACTAGTGGGTCTGGTTTATTTTCATGATGAAGTTCAGAGAGTAACTTGCCATCACTCAAATGAATGGTGCAAGAAATTAATGGGTGATTGTCCTGGTGTCCTGATGGTTAACCTATTCTTGCATCTTCTGAACTAGAACATTTGCTGAATATGCAATCTGTTTCTCTTTGTAGTGACACACATTATTCTGAGCACAGGGAAAGCAAACACATATGCAAAATACTGTGTCGTGGAATTTCTTTATGCACAAGGTAATAGGAAAAGCAGAATCCATCTTTGTAGAGGAGCACTGGCTCCTCCAAGTGTGCCCAACAGCTACCATGTGTATTGAGAAGCATACCTAGAGTATGGAAGGCATGATTATTAGACAACCTTAAAGCAATAAATCAAGAAGGCCATTAAGCAGAAAGTGACAAGAACAGGTTTTTGTCTTCATCTGAAGTTTATAAAGTTTTGCTTCATGATAAAAGGAGTAGTGTCCCATATTACTATCTAAATTGGTATTGGAAGTGACATTGAGCCTTATCTAAGGTGAGATAACAGTATAGCGCCAATTAAGATTAATGAGAGACAAATGGCACCTCCTGATAAAACTAGAAAAATAAAACCCTCTCAATTTTGGATATTCATTAGTGAAGATGATTTAATGTTAAGAGAGTGACTCTGGCACTTTTTGCAAAAGCCAGTCTTAAGTACTAGACAAATCATCACTACAAAAAGTAGACAGTGAATTTTAAGATGCAGATGAAAGAAGAAAATAAAAATAAGTCCTAAAGGGAAAAAGCCATCAATTTTAACATTTGGTGTCCACATAACTTTCATGAGGTTGGTCATTAAATATTATTTTGCTCCTTTTCTGGAGTTAAAAAATATGTATGTGTGTGTGTGTATATATATATATATATATATGCATATATATATATATGCACACACATGTATATGTATATATTTATATTTATATTTATTTATTTATTTATTTATTTAATGGTTTGTACCATTTTAGAATTTTAAATGCTTTCCCGTAGCCACATTATAGAAATAACCAGGGCTATGTCTACAAAAGTAGAGTGAATTGATGAGCTAAAAAATTATCTGAGCATTTGATCAAATAAAGAAAGGCACCATGACTTATTTAAACTAAAACATTTTGTCCAAAAATGTTTCTGTTTTGCAATTCATAGACAAAATGAAGTTAATTCAGTGTTCAACGTTAAGTATGAAAGTGTTCAGGAAGTTACAATTCCTTTTTTAAAAAATTTTAATTGCCTAAAAGCATCAAATGACACATGAGATAAATTCACAGATGATTCATAGAATATGAATTAGATAATTCTACCTGTTGTAATATCCCATATTTTAATGCTTTATCAAAACTTGATGGAGAATATGATGTCACATTCAGAATGTTTATAGAACATCATCTATACTTTGGGGCATCTGGGTCACTCAGTCGGTTAAATGTCCAATTCTTGATTTCAGCTCAAGTCATGATCTCACAGTTGTGAGATCAAGCCCTACATGGAGATCCACATTGGACATGAAGCCTGCTTGCTTAAGATTCTCCCTCTCTCTGTCTCTCTGTCTCTCTCTCTGTCTCTATCTCTATCTCTATCTCCATCTCCCTCTGCCCCTCCCCAGGTCACACACACTCTCTCGCTCATAAATAAAAACATCATCTATACTTAAATAAAAAGAGAATTCTTTTTACTCATCTATTTGCTCAGAATCTACTCCATGCCTATTACCCAATAGAGCACTTGGAAGGAGCACATTTTTGGAAGCAGTGTGGGAATCCCAAGGTTCTCAGACATGGATGGAGAGAACTGGGCATGAATCTCACTAAGGACAAAGTGCAATGATGGAAACATTTGGCATGGAAAAGTGATTAATTGTTGGGGACTACAGTTCCTGATGCATCTAGTCTTTCCAATGTACCATGCTCTCCAGCACACTGCCTGAATAATTATTTTTATGCATTCCATCACCCTAAGTTTTTGTACAACTTATTTATGGATCAGCTTCCATAGAAGACATCACCCATATTGTAATAGAGTAAGCGGGCATGTAGAGTCTCTTTGAAGATGTTATAGTTCATAATTTTGTTGGGCAACAGTTGTCCAAATATGCTCAATATGTGCAATAACCATATTTAAATCCAGTGAAAAAGAATAAATATTAACAGTGAAAATTTCTTCCACTCCATTTATTTTGTAATAGTAGAAAGATAAAAAGGGAAAAAAGTTTAACTCATCTAAAACATTAAAAACTAGGCAACTTAAAATGATATAAGCCAATAAAAAATGTTCTTTTTTAAACATTTTTTAGTGTTTACTTATTTTTGAGAGAAAGAGGCAGAGACACAGAGTGTGAGTGGGGAAGGGGCAGAGAGAGACACAGAATCTGAAGCAGGCTCCAGGCTCTGAGCTGTCAGCACAGAGCCCGACTAGGGGCTAGAACTAACGAACCATGAGATCAAGCTTAACTGACTGAGCCACCCAGGCACCCTGACAATGTCCTATTTTTATTTGACACATTATTTCATACCTACTCTCAAACTAGATTTATAAAAATCTAATTTAGTATAAAATACACTTACAAATGTGCTAAATATTAACAAGATGATTTTTTAAAAGGACAAAAAAATGTTGACGATCAAAAAGAATGAAACAGCAATCACAGGATGTTTACTTAGGCTCATTTGCATGCATATTTCTCCATTTCCAAGGAAGAAACAAAGTTGTGACATGCAGAAGACAATACCTTATGCTCATCCCTCGCTCTGTGTTGACATCATGGGCAGTGCTGGAGGCTTTGTATACTTCCAGCTTTGCTCAGTGGACTTAATTTTCAAAAATCCATCCTCCATGAAAATAAAACGACAGGAACATTTTAGACACTGGCTATATATTAACCTCTGGAGGCAATACCTGTGGATAAAGCATTAGAATAAAGCATATATTTTATTTTCATACTTATACAATAATTGTAACATGTTTCTTGGATGATTTTAATGTGTTTTTTTCACACATATTTTCTAAAACATCAAGCTTGGACTGACATGTCAATAAGCCTTCAAACTCTCAGTGTCAAAATTCAACATCACTGCTACAGTTAATAGTAATGAATTTTATGTGAATGTAAAATGAATGTAAGCCGGAAATAAGTGAATTTAGTGGAATGGCTATTAGGTTTTTTAATTTAGAAATAATGAATTAACATTGTAATTTAAATATAAAGTGTAACATTTTCTTTTTAGTCTTCAAGAAAATTTACCCTGGCATAATGTATAATTTATTATAAGTTTGCTCCTGAGCAGACAGATATGTATAATGGTTCTAAATATATATTTTTGTCTGTCACAATACTATATAAACTATGTTTAAATTAAGTAGATTTTCAGCTATACATGTAAATGTTTTCAATGTAATGATATTGTATTAAATTGTCCTGGTGAGATTCAGGAGATCATTGTCTAGGCTTGGCTTTTTGGGGCCCTCTCTTAAAACAAATATAAGTGGTGCTTCCAGGCAACTATGCAATGGAATTGAAATAAACCATCTCATTGCTGGAACCTGTATAAATATGAAATGGAAATGTTGCACCTTGTATAAATCTTAGGGCAATATATGAATATCATGTCTCAAAACAATGTGAATTATTTTTCCTGGAAAAGAAGTTCTGCCACCGTACACAGTACTTTCTTTGAATCAAAGAAATCAGTAGACAGAATATCTCTTCCACTAATACCAAGAAATCTGCATCTTAAAAATCAAATAGCTGTTTGATAATTATTGACCTGGGATACACAACCAATCACTAAGAACTGGTTCTCATTATTCTCTATACTTTAATATCTCTCACCTAACTCTATCAAAGTGTCTTTAAACGTGTAACTATATATACCCTCAGAAGAACCTTGGCCCCTTAAGCCTAAATCATAAGCATGTGTGCCTCTGGGTATATAGAGAGAAGAGGTCTAGGATGAGCTTAAGGATGAATGAAGGAAAAGAATAAATAGTTATAGGAGGAAATATACCAATTTGTCTGCTATCATGGACCCACTACTGGAGAGTCTGTGTTTTGCTTTATCACAAATCTATACTACAGAAAATTAGGAGCTAGAAAAGACAATGCATATTGGAGCCTATGTATGCTTTCTTCATTTTACTCCTGTATTAAAAGAGTTTAATTTGATCATGAGCATTCTCTTAAGGCAGATATTCCAAGAGATCCAAAGAGCTATAAAGCTCTTTGTAAGACAAAGATAAGGACAAATTATTGCTTCTTCATTTTTTTGTATAGTGACCCAAAGAAGAACCCCCAAATGTTAAAAATATCCATCTCCTATTTATTATTTAATACTTTGGAAAGTTTATTTATTTATTTTGAGAGACAGTGAGAGACAGAGCATGCAGGGGATGGGCAGAGAGAGGGAGAGAGAGATCCCAAGCAGGCTCTGCACTGAGTGCAGATGTGGGGCTCAAACTCGTGAACCGTGGGATCATGACCTGAGCTGAAACCAAGAGTCAGATGCTTAATCGACTGAGCCACCCAGGCATCCCTCCTATTATTTAAATTCTCTATAATCAAAAAGCATATGGTAAATTTGTTTTTATTTTTGGTTGAAAAGCTATGGTTATATATTTAAAATAAGTACCGCCCTATGTACTTTGAAGCTAAAATGCTGTGTTGGTTTATTAATTTTGAACTAGAAGCAGTTAAAAACATAAACCAGGTAGGACCCAAAGCCTAATAAGAGTAGTGGATACTAATGAGAGGAATAAGTGAAAACCCCCCTGGTGTTGCTACAAAATTCAGCTGGAGTGAGTGAGCCATAGCACTAGAATGGCTCAGACTCCATGGCTTTTGGCCTTATTGTGGCATAACCTGGAAGACAGTAGGTAAGAGTGGAAAGGCAAAGTAAGACACATATAGCTCCCACTAGCTACTTTGCCTTAGACTGAGGATCTCAATGGTATGACCAAGCCACTTAACCTCTGCAGCCTGATTCCCAAATGAAGATTGCATTTATCTGTTATTAGGCTGAAGTTATATGATACCTAAATGGTTAGGTGGTTAGATAGAACACAAACAATGTAAAAATATGGAAATATAAACATAGCACTCCAACTGAGAAAATTGGACAAAACCTATCTAGCTATTTGGGAAATTATTTTGCCTATGAATCTTGTCATATTCAACTAGTTTTAAACCTGGATTCTAAATTAGGGATGAAGAAAGAAGAGTCATGTTTTGAAATATATTGAGCTATAGGTTATATTTGCTTTATGTGGCTTTTCAAGGACCTAATGTAACAGAATTTTAGTGCTGTTCTGCATGCACTTAAATTATGGTCCATGGATGAATACAAAGTTAACAAGGAGTGACTAAATCTATGGGAAGTTTATCTCATTATTCATGTGGGAATTTTCAGGCAATACCACCTACCAAGAGTCCTTTGTGCTCAGAGTAAGGAATGGAAAGTCTATAGGAAGTTTGTAGGCTTGGAAAAGTCAATAAAAAATTTCTTTAATTTAGTTATTTTGTATATTTCTGATAATTCCATTTAAAAGCATCACATAACTCAATCATTTTTTAAGATAAGAAAAATGAAAGGAGATTGAAAAAGCAAATTGTGTTTTTTAAAAAAAAAAATACTCAAAGCTGGCCTTCGAAGCTCATAAATGTTAATCCTTGGGCAGGAATGGAAATACGCTGGCGGATACCAATAGAAATTAACATGAAGTTTAAAAGCATCAGAATCCAGAAAGTATTGCAAACCATATTACTCTATATAGGTTAAAATGTCCCAAGAGCAGATGGCCACGGGCATAAAGTGTGAGCTATGACTTAAGTGCAAGGAACAATCTGGGATGAATCCATGCAAAGCAATTGCAGCCCAGACCACATTTGTCTGTGTTCACAGAGCGTGAATAGATACAATGGATGCTGCATGATTTATTTTCTGTTACTTAAGGTTGAATCAACATTTATCCTTCAGAAAAAAATCTAACCCACATTGGCTTCCATTTCATAACAACTTACTTTTCATTTTATTTCAGTTTTTAGAATAAAATTTCTATTAAATAACACTAAGTTTAGTATTTCCTACATTTCACTTTTTGGAGAGAACTATAAAGCTCCAGTAAACCACTTGCTACTAGAGATTTTAAAACATAACATAAAATAAACCCATCTATCTGACAATGGCCTTATGAATATTTGATTCAGTCTTCTGTTTTTACATCTATTATTTTCAAAATAATTCTGAGATCACTGTTTTTAGAAAGATGGCTAAAAGGAAAAAGTTAAAATTAATTTTAGTTCACTTTACCTTCTAATTTAAGAAAAACTTTAGAGAATTTTAAACAACATAAGCTAAAGTAAAACAAGTTTTCAACATTCATGTTGATGACCTATTAGAAATTCTACTTTCTTACCTTCATCCCAGTTGAACCAAGGAGTTAGGAGATGGTACCCTTCATTCTTGGTTTAATCTTGAATGAGCTAATTGACCCTTCATGGTGCCAAGTAATTTTTTGTAAATGATGATCTTTAGAATATAACTCTAACTTGGAATTTAACAACTACATGAGTCTACATCTGACACAATTGAATAGAACAATGGGATTCCAAGAGATCTCTGGATATCTTAGTATTCCTGTGAGCGCCCAAGCTTTCTGTGACTCTAAATACCATGAGAATTATCTCTGAGGCCATTTTTCTAGTTAATTGATAAGACCCAAAGTATAGGAAAACTTCTATATTAAATGACTGTTGCCCACAGTAAGGCCCTGGATTACACCCAAAGATGTTGGGAAGACTGGAGTGTTTTCTTGCTATATATTTACATTTCAGGAGAAACAAAGCTCAGATCCTGGAAGAGCTAGATCATAAAAGCCAAATTTTGAGTTTTTCTGAATTTTGGAGATTTTATTTAAATACCAAAAGGTTTGGAATTAGATGCCCATTATCCTTCCAAGGAGACTACAAGGTAAGAGGGACAACTGGGTTCTTCACCTCTCTAAGCAAAGAAAAATCATTTGTTTTCATCTCTCATCTGTAGTGTTCACTGCTCAGGAACACTGTGTGCCATACACCATCATCATACCTTTCTATGTGTCATGCCCCCTTAACCCAATCTTGTTCCCTATTAAAATAATTATATCTCCTGACTTACTATGATTGAGTACCTCCATTTTGACTCTACTGTTTTGAGGTCCTATCTCCTGTCACCCTGACCGCTATCAATGAGCCCCTGCTACCATTGGCCTTGGCCTACAAAAGAAAACAGCACTGAATTTCCATCACTACTGTGTATTCCACTCCAGTAAAGCACACTTCCCAGAATGTTTTAATCCTTTCCTCTACTATCTAATATGGTAATTCTGGTATTTCAACTTCACTGAGCTAGGCCAAAACATTTTTATGTTTCTGGGAACCATGCCAGGAGTGAGTTTATACTATCTCCAGTGGTCCTTGCCAGGATGTTAAATCCTGTACCTCAGGCAAGTGTTCCCATCAAAAAATTTCTCATCTGGAAGAAGCACCAATGATTTAGCATACAAGACACCACCAGCCCTTGTCACTGAACACTCAAGTGCTGACAAGATGACCACATGAGTGAAGTGGCCATGGTGGCAGGGATAGAAGTTATAGATGGTACTGGCAACACAGGCTCCTTTTTACCAAGTTGATCTAGATACTGCTACCCAAGTGTCTAGTCTACAGAGACCAACACTGAGTCCTGATATGGCATCATTTTTTAGCAAAACCAACGGGCCATGTGGTGGCAAGTTGATTTTACTGGGTTTCTTCTGCTCTGGAAGAGTAAGCAGTTAATTATGAAAAGGATAGGATATATATATATATATATATATATGTATATGTATGTGTGTATATATATAATATATGTATACATATATACATATGTATATATATATATATATATATACATATGTATATATACAGTTTTTTTTTCTGGATATTGGTTGACTTTCTTGACAGTGCTCCCATCTAAGAGTTTATAGAGTATCGCTTCTCCAATACTGGATTCCTCATAACTTCACATCAAACCAAGGGACCTACGTATAGCAAAGGAGGTGTGCAAAGTAGGCCTATATCCATGGGATTCTTTGGTCATATTTTGCAACATATTACCCCGAAGTTTCCTGCCTATCAGAGTGTAACAACCTGGTGAAGGTACAGGTGAAACACTGCTTCAGAGGAAAGACTTTATGATAATAGAGTGCCATTTTCTAGAATGCAGTATATACCTTGGAATGACCTTTATCTGGTACTGTGTGCCCAGTAGGAAAAATAAATGGGAACCAAGGAAGGGGGAAGCATAACTGAGCCTACTAACCAACACCCCTACTGACCCAATGGGGAATTTGTGCTACCTATCCCTGTGTCAGTGAGCTCTGCATAGTTGAAAATCCTGACTCCAAAGGGGAAACACTTCTGCCAATGAAATCAGCAAGAATCCCATTGTATTAAAAGCTACCCCTATCTCCTGGGCACTTCAAGCTCATTAACTGAGGCTCTATCAGGCAAGAAGAAAAGTCACCATCTTAATGGGGATATTGACCCTGATCATCAAAGGGAGCTAGAACTGTTGTTGTCCCCTGAGAGTAGGGAGGCATGCATTTAGCATTCAAGAGATTACTTTGTGCCTTTGTTATTCCATTTCTTACTTGTGAGGATAAAGGGAAAATTTCAGCAAATATACTTGAAAAGGGGCAAGGTGGCCCACCCTTATATCTGTCAGGGATGAGGCTTGCATGAGTCACCAAGTTTGTCATCAAAAACTCAGACTTGTTAGTGAGGGTAAAGGGAATTTAAGATGGCTAGCACGGGGCGCCTGGGTGGCGCAGTTGGTTAGGCGTCCGACTTCAGCCAGGTCACGATCTTGCGGTCCGGGAGTTCGAGCCCCGCGTCAGGCTCTGGGCTGATGGCTCAGAGCCTGGAGCCTGTTTCCAATTCTGTGTCTCCCTCTCTCTCTGCCCCTCCCCCGTTCATGCTCTGTCTCTCTCTGTCCCAAAAATAAATAAACGTTGAAAAAAAAATTAAAAAAAAAAAAGATGGCTAGCAAAGAAAGGAGACCATGCGTCCTGGTCATGGCCCTGAAAGCAGATACACTGGTAGAGGTTATAGTTGGTATAATTTTCTTTCCTTTTTCAAGTTTTTCCAGGAAAAGAGATCCACTGGAATCTTGAAAGAGTTGGTTAAAGTTCTGGACCCCTAAAGTAATGTTTGCCTACTCCCTCCTTCCAGGTGGTCCTTTAATCCATGTTGGAACATACTGGTGAAGGATAGTCACCTATTTCTGAGTCAGCTTACTCAAATACTAGAAAGTTCCCCATATTCAACATGTATTCATTTTATTGAGCAAAATCTGCATTTCCCTAGAACTTAAAACAAAATTTTATCTATATGACAAAGTGCAAATTAACCTTTTCCCACAATTTTGATTGAAAAAATATAACATGTAACATAAGAGTCCCACTCTTGCCACTCAAACATCAAAAATAATGTCATATGGGTAGTAGCAAATAATATGATTAATATGTGAACTTCTGTCACCTTTTGTCCTCATGTGGAAAAAATGTAGCTAAGGTAGTAGAGAGATGATAGACTGTAAGATGGCAATTCAGAAGAAATCTGTCATATGTTCCATTCAGAAGAAATACAAATTCTAGTCTAATATACTGTAATATAATTTGCCATCTTGAAGAGGCAACAAAAGGAAATTTCTACCAGTCCACAAACAGTCATAAGTTCTCCACATAAATCCAAAATTCCACCATGTCTGGCCCTGCCCTGTCTTCCTTCTCTGTCTTTCTCTCCCAAAACTTCTGGCCAGGATTTCTTTGCGACCCTCTCTTGCTTTTTCTTCCTCCTGGAGGAAGGGATTTACCCATTTTTGTCCTCCTCAGCCCTATATCTTTACTCTGTACTTTGACTAGCAGAACAAAGGCAGTCCTTTTCAAAGCATGAGAAAGTAGGAGCTATGCACACTTCCATTTTTATAAAAATGTATTTTTTCAATATTTGAGCATGTCAACTCTGCTAATATTTTAAGAGCACAACTTCTTCGTGGTTTCTAAAACAATATTTAGGTGTCCACAAAACCTAGAGCTTAATAAAATAAAACAACAGAAAAAAATGAGAATGCTTTTAATTTTACAGGGAAAATCTGCCTATCAAAGGCCACTGTCATAATGCACATGGTTATAAGATATCATATTCTGTGGATTAATCTCTCCCTCTTTGCTGAAGGAATAGCTTCCATGAGAGCATAAAATGATCCATCCTTTATCTAGAAGTTATTTATCTTGTCTGGCCTCTTGCTTATAGATAATGGTTGTTGGTTTCAGACATATCTTACAAAGGACTTCAGATAATTCAGGGAAAGTGTCCTAATTTATGATCATTATAAATATGTCAAAAATTGAATTGAATAGAGAGGAAGCAAACCATAGGATTCCCTGCCTTTGCCCTTTGTAGTTCCCTTACTAGGAATATTTCAGCTAATTAGGGGTACCAAAGAAACAAAATTGTACACATATTCCATTCTGGTTTTTCCCCCTTTCTGGTTTTTATTATAGTATGTGAACAGAAACCAATCCAATACCCTAAAAATATTATTCTGTCCATATTAATCCATTGGTTACACAAATAAAACTTACACATACTTAGAGAATTATGGAACTCAGATCTCTTTCCTCTGAGAATATTAGTAAATCCACAGGTCAGAAGTATAATTCCAGGTATTACCTAGTACACACATATTATTGTTGGTTAGCCAACAAGAAGGCCCTGAGGTTCTGAAGAGTGTTTCTGAGGTGGAAATAGAATCATTTATTCAATTTTATGAGATAAGGCAACAATTTTATTAGGTACTAGTAGAAATCAAAGATCAAGCAATGATAAAACTTCTAACTGTATTTATTAGGAAGCAGATGATTCATATTTTTAGAAACCACATTCTGATTTCATTTAATAAACCATATTACAAAAAGACTCCAGGACATCACCCAGGTGGCCAAGTAGGAGACCCCAGCCTCCATCTCCCCACAAAAATCAACAATCGGGCAGCTATCTATGAACAAAAACATCCTTGGGAGATCTCAGGAGTCCACTTAAGAAACTTCAGGAACACAGTGGGAAACCCTGAGAATAAGTGCACAAAAAGGTAAAGAAGAACAATTTCATTTTGCTTGCATCATCCCATCCCCCAGACCAGCACTGCTGAGCACCACATGGGAATTCCTCAGCTAAAAAGAAGACCCCTCAATATGAAAGACAGACCAAGGTAAGGAAACAGCCTGCCTAGGTTTTAGGGTACCACATGAAGGACTCACTTCAAATTCACCTCACTCAGATAGTTGTAAAGCTAAGATGAATAGAGACAGCCTGGATCAAGGAATAAAAGCAGAGGACACTGGTACCAACCATGCTGAATGACCGAGGTTCCCTGCAACCTGCTCTGCAAAGGACCCCAGCAGCTTTCATCTCTGAAGAAACCTATGACCAGGAAAGCAGCATTTTGCCAGGTGTTCACCCCATGGGTTTTTGTATTCACAGACTCCAGCTGCCTGAGTCCCTCCCTACTCCCTTCTACTCCCACCATGCCGGAGTCCAAGAGCTGCACCAACTGAGGCCTCTGCAGCTACAAGACACCAGCCTTGACCTCTGCATGTGACCCCCCATCTCAAAGTATATGCTTAATACTAACCCCTCCAGCTGTGCATTTACAAATCACTAGCCTCTACCATCATGTATGTGTCCATGGAAAGGTCTTACAGACACAGAAGTGAACCCCAAAACCTAGGTTCTAACAGATGGTTGTGGCCCATATCTGGTCCTATCTCCAGTCACCATCCTGCACCACTGACTCTTTGGCAACTAGCCCACACAGTTGCTTGTAAGCTTGGCTCCATCCCTAGCTCCTTTCACGGGCCTGCACCACTGGGTCTGCCTGTAGCAAGCCCCTCCAGCTATGCACCTTCATGCCAGTGGCCCAGCTCCTTTCATCACCTTCCACTGTCATACATGCACCCATGAGGAGACTCTGAAGTCCAAGGAGTACATGCTGACATACAGGGTTCCCACAGCTTCCAGCACACCCACACTTGACCCAGACTCTTGCTGATGGCTGTGGCCCCCACTACTGTGTTTGCCATTAACCACTACTACTGCACAGGTATCTCCAGCTGGCCCCCTCAACTAAGTATGTACAGAACACCACCTCTAGTCAACAATGCTGTCTGCCATTGTTCCTAGCCACTGGACTGGAGGTGACACTAAAGATCCCTATAGGCTTTACAGCTACTGCAGACTCTTGCCATGTTCATGAGAACCATTCAGTTGTTGATAGTGTGGATTCCAGAGGCTTGGGCCAAGGAGACATCATTCCACCCCAGACTTAGAACCACACATGGCCCTGCACAACTAGACCCAGTGTCACAGTACATTGCAGGATTATTACACCTACAGGTGAAGAACTTTATTTACAGAAGTCAGATCATGAGGTCTGGAAGAAGTAATGACTTCTTCAAATGTGCAGACACCTGAAAAAGGTTATGGGGAGCATGAAGAATCAGGGAAACACGGTATCAACAAAGGAACACTTTAAACTTCTACTTATGGACCCCAAAGAGATGGAGATACATGAATTGCCTGGCAAAGAATTAAAAATAATTCTTCTGTGGGCGCCTGGGTGGCTCAGTTGGTTAAGCATCCAAATTTTGATTTTGGCTCAGGTCATGATCTCACAGTTGTGAGATCCTCCCCCACTGTGCTCTCTCTCTCAAAAGAAATAAATAAACATTAATAATAATAATAATAATTCTGAAGATGCTCAGAGAGCTACAAGGGAACATAGATAAAGATTTAACAAAATCAGGAAAACAATATAACGAAGTGACAAGTTCAACAAAAATATAGAAAATATAAAAAAGAACCACACACAATTTTGGATCTGAAGAATACAATGACTAAAATGAAGAATGTAATAGAGCGTCAACAACCCACAGCACCAAGCAGAAGAAAGAATTGGTGAGCTCAAAGATAGATCATTTGCAGCTGTCCAGTCAGAGAAGCAAACAGAAAAAAAAAGGATGAAAAAGAATGAAGAAAGCCTGTGGCACTTATAGGAGGATAAACAAGAGAAATAAGAGAAAGGATTTACACTAGAGTCCTAAGAGGAGAAGAAAGTAATAAAGAGAAAGTTTACATAAAGAAATAATAGCTGAAAGTTTCCCAAACCTGGAGAGAGTTTTGGACATCAAAGTTTAATAAGCTAATAGATGACCCCATAATTTCAATCCAAAATGATTTTTGACAACAAGTATTATAATAAAACTATCTAAAATCAAAGACCAAAAATAAACTTTATAAAATAACAAAAGAAAAACATATTCTCTCCTATAAGAAAGTCATAGAAGGTTATAAACAGATTTTTAAGCAGAAAAGTTGGATGATACATACAATGAGTTTAAAGAATAAACTACTAATCAAGAATATTTTATCCAGCAAAGTTGTCCTTCAGAAATGAAGGCAAGATACTTAACCAAACAAACAAACGCTGAGGTAGTTCATCAACACTGGACCTATATTACAAGAAATGAGCTCTTCAAGGTGAAAGAAAAGGAGGCTAATTAATAACATGAAAACGAAAATATACAGCACTCTGTTAAAACATAGCATATACTCGGATTTAGAACACCTTAATATTGTAGTATGGAAGAGAATTAACCACTTAACTCTGATATAAAAGTTAAAATATAAAAGCATTAAAAATAGCATTGAATTGGAGGAGCTTGGGCAGTTCAGTCATTTGAATAGCAGACTCTTGATTTCAGCTCAGGACATGACCCCAGGGTCATGGAATAAAACCTTGCATCAGGCTGTGCACTGAACATGTAGCCTGCTTAGGATTCTCTCTCTCTCTCCCCCTACCCCTCTCCTGAACTCATGCTCTCTCTCCCTCTCTAAAATAAATTTTTATAAATGAATATATAAATAAATAAAACTTAAAAGACAAAAATAGCTATGCAATAACTTGTTAAACAATACACAATATAAAGACATGCAAAATGTTACATCCAAAACATAAAATGGGGACAGGACAATAAGAGTGAAGAGTTTTTTATGCAACCAAATTTAAGTTGTTAGCTTAAATACACTGTTATATTAGTAAGGTGTGCCAAGTAAGCCTCAGGGTAACCACAAAACAAAAACCCATAGTAAATATGTACAAGATAAAGAGAAGGTAATCAAAGTATATGACTACAGAAAATCAAAAATTCATACAGGAAGACAGCTAGACAGATAAAAAAAAAGAACAAAGAAACCATAAGACAGGGAAAAAAATTAACAAAATAGTAACAGTAAGTCTTTACCTATCAGTAATTACATCAAGTGTGAGTGGATTAATTCTTTAATCAGAATTTTCTAACACAGAGTGGTAAAATGGATAAAAAAACACCCACAAGACTTAACTATATGTTGTCCACAAAAGACTCACTTCAGCTTCAAGAATATACGTAGGCTCAAAGAAAAAGGATGGAAAAAGATGGAAACCAAAAGAAAGCCAGGGGAACCACATTTATAAGAGAAGAAATATACATTAAGTCAAAAACTGTAAGAAGAGACAAAGAAAGTCATTAGATAACGATAAAGTGGTCAATTCATCAAGAACTATACACACACACACACACACACACACACACACATATATCTCCAAAATAAGAGCATCTAAATATATTAAGTGAATACTAATAGACCTGAAGAGAGTAATAAATGATAATACAATAGTAAGCAATTTCAAAATTTTTAAAAATTTTTTTAATGTTTATTTATTTTTGAGACAGACAGAGAGAGACAGAGTGAAACAGAGCATGAACGGGGGAGGGTCAGAGAGAAGGAGACACAGAATCTGAAGCAGGCTACAGGCTCTAAGCTGTCAGGACAGAGCCCGACGCAGGGCTTGAACTCATGGACTGTGAGATCATGACCTGAGCTGAAGTCAGATGCTTAACTGACTGAGCCATCCAGGCACCCCAGTAGTAGGCA
Organism: Prionailurus bengalensis; assembly: GCF_016509475.1. Classification (NCBI taxonomy): domain Eukaryota; kingdom Metazoa; phylum Chordata; class Mammalia; order Carnivora; family Felidae; genus Prionailurus; species Prionailurus bengalensis. Next base: position 52,793,358 of record NC_057354.1, on the reverse strand, counting down.
ATTTCAATACCCAACCTTGAACAATAGATAGGTCATCCAGATAGAAAACCAAAAAGGAAACAATGGATTTGATGTGTAATATACTCCAAAGGAAACTAACAGACCGAATAGAGCTTAACTAACAGAACCTAACAAAACATCCCACCCCATGAAAGAATACAGGCATACCTTTTTTTGTACTTCACAGATACTGTGAAATCTGAAAAATGAAGGTTTTTGGCAACTCTGCATTGAGCAAATTCATCAGCACTGTTTTTGCAACAGCATTTTCTGACTTCATTTCTATGTGTCTCATTTTGGCAATTCTCACAATGTTTCAAACATTTTCATCATTATTATATTTGTTATGATGATCTGTGATCAGTGATTACAACTTGTTGAAAGTTCAGATAATGGTGAGCATTCTTTAGCAATAATGTTTTTTTTTAATTAAAGTACATACATTGTTTTTTTTTAAACATAATGCTGCTGCACACTTAATAGACCACAGTATAGTAGTAATTTTACATGCACTGGAAATCAAAAAATTCACTTGACTTGCTTTATTGCAATATTCACTTTATTGTGGTGGTCTAGAACCAAACCCTTAATATCTCCTAGGTGTGTCTGTACATAATCTTCTCAAGGCAGAAGGAACATGTTCCAGGATAGATCATATGTTAGTTCACTTAAAATGTCTTAGCAAATTTAAGAAGATTGAAATCATATGAAGTATCTTTTCTGACCACAATGACATGACACTGGCAATCAGTGACAAGAAGAAAAGCTGAAAAATACCTAAGTATGTGATTAAACAGTATACTACTAAACAACCAGTGGATCAAAGATGAAATCAAAAGAGAAATTCAAAAAGTAGTTTGAGACAAATGAAAATGGAAGCACAGCATACTAAATGTCTGGGATGCAACAAAAGCAGTTCTGGTTTTCTCTGAGGGGGCAGCAGGCAGAGGAAGAGGGAGAGAGAATTTTAAGCAGGGTCTACATCAAGAGCAGAGCCCAATGTGAGGCTTCATCTCACAACCATAAGATCATGACCAGAGCTGAAATCAAGAGTTGGACACTTACCTGACTGAGCCACCCAGGCACCCCAGCAAAAGCAGTTCTAATATAGAAGTTCATAATGGTAAATGCCTACCTCAAGAAACAAGAGAAATCTCAAATAAATAACCTAACCTTATACCTCAAGGAACTACAGAAAGAAAAATAAAACCCAAAGTTAGTGGAAGAAAAGAAATAACAAAGATAAGAGTGGAAATAAGTGAAATAGAGACTAAAAAGACAATAGAAAAGATCAATGAAACCAAGAGTTGGGTTTTTTAATGTTTTTCAGCTTTTTTTGATAATATAAACAAAATTGACAAAGTTTTTTTTGACTCAGCAAGAAAAAAAAAGATAAAGGATTTAAATATAAAAAATAAGAAATGAAAGAGGGGATTTCAAAACTGAAAGCACAGAAATGCAGATCGCAAGAGACAACTATAAACAATTATATACCCACAAATTCAACAATCTAAAATAAATGGATAAAATAATAGAATCATAAAACCTACCATGACTTAATCATGAATAGAAATCTGAACAGACCAATTACATGTAAGGTGATTAAATCAGCAGTCAAAAACCTTCAAACAAACAAAAGCACAGGACCAGATGGCTTCACTAGTGAGTTCTACTAATCATTCAAAAAATAATTCATACCAATCCTACTCAAACTCTTGCAAAAATAAAAGAGGTGTAAACACTTCCAAACACGTTTTATGAGGCCAGCATTACCCTGGATACCAAAAGTAGACAAGGATGTGTCAAGAAAAGAAAGTTACAGATCAATATGCCTGATTTACATAAATGCCAAAATCCTCAACAAAATATAAGAAAAATTAATTCAATAATACATTTAAATAATCACATACCATTATCAGTTGTGATTGAGATACAAGGATGGTTCAATATTTGCAAATAAATTATAAGGAAACACCATAACAAAATGGAGGATAATATTAATATGATCACCACAATTGATACAGAAAAAGCATTTGACAAAATTCATGATAAAACTTGCAACTAAGTGTAGAGGGAATACATCCCAAAATAATAAAGACCATATATGACAAGCCCACACCTGAAGCTGAAACTTTTTCTCAAAGATCAAAACAATAAAAGGATGCCCACTCTCACCACTTTTATTCAACAGAGTATTGGAAGTCTTAACCAGAGACATTAGGCAAGAAAAAAATAAATAAAATGCATCCAAATCAGAAAAGAACGATTAAAATGTCACCATTTGCAGAATGACATAATATCATATATACAAACCCCTAAAGACTCCATCAAAAAACTGTTAGAACTAATAAATGAATTCAGTAGAGTTGTAAGATACAAAATCAGCCTACAAAATTCTGTTACATTTATATACACTAATAATGCTCTATCAGAGAGAGGAAATATACATCAATCTCATTTACAATTGCATCAAAAAAAAAAACAAACAAAATACCTAGCAATAAATTTAATCAAGGGGGTGAAACACCTGTACATTTAAAACTATAAGACACTGATGAAAGAAATTGAGGAAGACACAAATAAATGAAAAAATATTCCATGCTCATGGATTGGAAGAATTTATATTGTTTAAATGTACATACTAATCAAAGCAATCTACAGATTCAGTGCTATCTCTATCAAAGTCCCAATGGCATTTTTCTCAGAAACAGAACAAAAAAATCCTAAAATTTGTATAGAACCACAGAAGTTCCTAAATAGCTAAGGCCATCTTGAGAAAGAAAAACAAAGCTGGAGACATCACATTGTCTTATTTCAAACTATATCACAGATCTATAGTAATCAAGATTGTGTGGTATTGGGGCACCTGGGTGGTTCAGTTGGTTAAGTGTTCAACTCTTTATTTCAGCTCAAGTCATGATCTCAGTTTGTGGGATCCATCCATGCATCGGGCTCTGCACTGACACTGTGGAGCCTGCCTGGGATTCTCTCTTTCCCTCTCTTTCTCTGCCCTTTCCCTGCTCGTGCTCATGCATTCTCTCTCCCCTTCTCTAGATAGGTAGATGATAGATAGATGATAGATAATAATAATAATAATAGGTAGATATATGATAGATAGATGATAGATAGATAAATAGATAGATGATAGACAGACACATATATCAATAGAATAGAGAGTCCAGAAACAAGCCCATACAAATATGGCCAATTATATTTGACAAAACAGCCCAGAATATACAATTGGAAAAGACAGTCTTTTCAATAAATGGTGCTGGGAAAACTAGCAGTTACATGGAAAAAAAATGAAACTTGATCACTCTTATATCACACACAAAAACTAACTCAAAATAGGGGACACCTGTGTGGCTCAATTGGTTAAACTTCTGCTTTGACTCAAGTCATAATCTTGTGGTTTGTTAGTTCAAGCCCCATGTTAGGCTCTGTGCTGACAGCTCAAAGCCTGGAGCCTGCTTCAGATTCTGTGTCTCCCTCTCTCTCTGCCCCTCCCCTTCTCTCTCTTTCTCTCTCTCTCAAAAATAAATAAACATTGAAAATTTAAAAAAAAAAACCTCAAAATATATTGAAACTTGAACATAAATACCTGAAACCACAAAACTGCTAGAAGAAATCATAGGGGTTTACCTCCTCAGTATTGATCTTAGTAATGATTTTTGGGATATGACACCAAAATCAAAAGGAACAAAAACAAAATTAACAAATGGATCTAAATCAAACTAAAAAAGCTTCTGCATTGGAATGGAAACCATGAACAAAATGAAAAGACAACTTACTAAATGGGACAAAATATTTGAGGTTAATATCCAAAGTACACAAAGAGTTCATACAACTCAATAGCAAGACAAAAACAAAAAACCCAATGTGACTTAAAAATGGCTACAGGATCTGAATAGACATTTTTCTAAAGATGGCAGATGACCAAGAATTACATTATAAGATGTGCAACACCCCTAATCACCACTGAAAAGCAAATAAAAATCACAATGAGGGGCTCATGGGTGCCTCAGTTGGTTAAGTGTCTGACTTGATTTCAGCTGAGGTCATGATCTCACAGTTCATGGGATCCATCTTTGTGTTGGGCTCTGCACTGACAGCACAGAGCCTGCTTGGGATTCTTTCTCTCTCCCTCTCTCTCTGCCCCTCCCCTGCCCACACACTCTTTTTCTCTCTCAAAATAAATAAATAAACTTTAAAAAAAATCACAATGAGATTTTATCTCATTCCTGATAGAATGGCTTCTCACATATATGGACTCTAAAACAATAAGGAAAAAATCAAGCTCATTGATACAAAGAAAAGACTGGTGATTGCCAGAGTCTGAGGGGAGGGGAACAAGTGGAATAGGTGAAGGTTTTGAAAAGGCACAGACTTCCAGATATAAAATAAGTCATTCACCAAGATACAATGTACAGCTTGGTAACTCTAGTTAATAATACTGTGTTGTTTGGGCCATCCAAAGTTCCCTTGTCTCTCAAACAAAGCAGTGTTGATGCTATAGGACTTTGAACTCCAATAGTTCAGGTGGCAAAGAGACACAGAAACTTCCAGGGACCCACCAGGACAACCTAACAGGCCACAGGTGCATGATTGTGAGCTTGGAGAGATAAAAATAATGGAGGGGAGTGATCCCCTTCTGCGGAGAGACAAAGGGAAGAGAAAGAGAAGCTGGGGAAGCATAGCACCATATCTAGACAAGAGGGAAAAAAAACACAGAGCAGGATGGAGAAAGATCCAATCTCTAACTGTGGGCTTTCCCTGGACTGGGGCCAGCTTCCCGGATCGCACACCTGGGTAGGAGGGCAGCCAGCCTTGGGCTTGGTAACTAGCTCAGAGGCGCAGTCTACAGAGGGAGAAAGCAATTCCCTCCCTAGAGTGCTGTGGGAAGAAGGTATATATCCACTCAAGGAGTGGCACTTCCCTGAAACTGGGTGGACTAAGTGGGAACCTTAATGTCATCGGGGTTTAAGTCCCAGCAGAGAGGCATGGGAGTCAGCGGAGTGGGACAAACCATGTGCTTAGCACTGTGTGGTGGCAGAGCAGCTCTTCCCTGGAACCCGGATGCACAGAGCAGGAATCTTTAAGACATTGGGGTTTAAATCCAAGCTGAGTGCCAGGGAGGCCCAGGAGTTGGCAAAGTGGGACAAACCGCCCCACTGGCACCTGTGGCACAGTGAAGACAGCTTGAACAGAGTGGTTTGGGACACCTGGCCCATGGAAGGGCGACTGTGGTGTCACCAGTTTTCTCCCCAACACCAGCGAGGTGGAGCTTCAGGGAATGGACAGAGGTCCCACAGTGGAGGCGGACCCACCTGCACCAAACTACTCCCTTCCATGCCTGGTAATTGCAAATCTACCAGAATGGGATTGACACTGGTGAACCAGACAACCCCTCCTCCAGACCACCTCAGTTGCATTGCCTGATTTAATTCTCTGACAATGCTTATTATTATATAGATATATTCTTCCTTTCTTTTCTCCTTCTTATCTCTTCCCTCCTGTAGTCTGGTTACTCTGGTTGTTGGTTTGTTTAAGCAGACATGTTTCATCCATTCTCTTGATACATATTCCACACCTCCTTCTTTATTTTCCCTTCTCTCTCTCTGGATTAAGCCATATACTTTCTCTGGTCAATTTTTATTTTATCTTCTTTTCCCCTGCTCTTGTCATTTCTCTCTTTGTATGGGATAAGACCTCTTCCATCAGGACTGCCTCCACCCTGTTGTTTAGTGTAGCTGGTGTTTCTGGTTTTTGTTTTTTCTTTGTGTGTGTGTTTGTTTGTTTGTTTGTTTGTTATCCTTTCCAGGGATACTTCAACAAACAAATCCAAGCACACGTGGTGCAGGGCCCAAAATATCACTACAAGTAGAGAGATAAAGTAACCAAAGTCACAAAAACAGAGAGCAACTAACACTCTCCAAAAACTGCCTGAAGGGCCAGGCTCTGGACAGTGTATGACCCCTTTTTTTTTTTATTTATTTTTTTAATTTTTTTTCAACGTTTATTTATTTTGGGGACAGAGAGAGACAGCATGAACGGGGGAGGGGCAGAGAGAGAGGGAGACACAGAATCGGAAACAGGCTCCAGGCTCTGAGCCATCAGCCCAGAGCCCGACGCGGGGCTCGAACTCACGGACCGCGAGATCGTGACCTGGCTGAAGTCGGACGCTTAACCGACTGCGCCACCCAGGCGCCCCCCCTTTTTAATATAGTAGTGCTCACAGGTGCAGGGCACATAAAAAGCTTTTAAAACACATAAGAGACAGAAAACTAGCCAAAATGATGAAACAGAAGAATTCTCCTCAAAAGAAATTCCAGGAAGAAATTACACCTAAAAATTGTTCAAAACAGATATAAACAATATAACTGAGCAAGAATTTAGAATAATGGTTATAAGATTAATCGCTGGACTTGAAAAAAGCATAGAAGACAGCAGAGAACCTATTGTTGCAGAGATAAAGGAATTAAAAAATAGTCATGATGAATTAAAAAATGATGGAAATGAGGTGTAAAATAAACTAGAGGTGGTGACAGCGAGGATTGAAGAGGCAGAGGGGAGATTAAGTGAAGTAGAAGATAAAATTATGGAAAAAGAGGAAGCTGAGAAAAGAGATATAACAAAATTCTGGATCACAAGGAAAGAATTAGAGAACTAAGGGAATTCAATGAAATGGAACAATATCCATATCATAGGAGTTCCAGAAGAAGAAGACAGAAAGGGGCCAAAGGTGTACTTGAACAAATCATAGCTAAGAACTTCCCCAATCTGGGGAAGGAAACAGACATTGCAATCCAGGAGGCACAGAGAACTCCCTTCAGATGTAACTTGAATCAGTCTTCTGCATGACATATTGTACTGAAACTGGCAAAATACAAAGATAAAGAGAGAATTCTGAAAGCACCTAGGGATAAACAGGACTTAACCTACAAGGGTAGACACATAGGATAGTAGGAGACCTATCTGCTGAACCTTGGCAGGCCAGAGGAGTGGCAGGAAATTTTCAATGTGCTGAAGAGGAAAAATATGCAGCCAAGAATCCTTTATCCAGCAAGCCTGTCATCTAGAATAGAAGGAGAGATCAACATTTCCCAGACAAACAAAAACTGAAGGAATTCATCACCACTAAACCAGCCCTACAAGAGATCCTGAGGGTGAACTCTGTGAGTGGAATGTTGCAAAGACCACAAAGGACCAGAGACATCACTACAAGCATGAAACCTACAGATAACACAATGACTCTAAACCCATATCTTTCAATAATAAAACCGAATGTAAATGGACTAAAGGCTCCAATCAAAAGATATAAGGTATCATAATGGATAAAAAAAAAGACCCATCTATTTTCTGTCTACAAGAGACCCATTTTAGACCTGTGGACACCTTCAGATTGAAAGTGAGGAGATGGAGAACCATCTATCATACTACTGGAAGCCAAAAGAAAGCTGGAGTAGCCATACTTATGTCAGACAAATTAGATTTTAAACTAAAGACTGTAACAAGAGATGAAGAAGGGCATTATTTCATAATTACAGGGTCCATCCATCAAGAAGAGCTAAAAATTATAAATGTTTACACATGGAATTCAGAACATCCAAATATATAAAACAATCACAAACATAAGCAATCTTATTTGTAAGAATGTGGTAATTGCAGGAGACTTTAATACTCCACTTACAACAAAGGACAGATCATCTAGACAGAAAATAATTAAAGAAACAATAGCCTGAATGATACACTAGACCAGATGTACTTGACAGATATATTTAGAACTTTTCATCCTATGTAGGGGAATACACATTCTTCTAGAGTGCACATGGAACATTCTCCAAGATAGATCACATACTGGGTCACAAAACAGCCCTCAATAAATACAGAATTGAGATCATACCATGCACACTTTCAGATCACAATGCTATGAAACTTGAAATCAACCACAGGAAAAAGTCTAGAAAACCTCCAAATACACAGAAGTTAAAGAACATCTTACTAAAGAATGAATAGGTCAACCAGACAATTAGAGAAGAAGTTAAAAAACATATGGAAACAAATGAAAATGAAAACACTACAGTCCAAACCCTTTGGGATGCAGCAAAGACAGTCCTAAGACGAAAATACATTGCAATCCAACCCTATCTCAAGAAACAGGAAAAATCCCGAATATGAAATCTAACTGCACAACTTAAGGAATAGAAGCAGTACAAAGAAATCCCAAATCCAGCAGGAGAAGAGAAATAATAAAGATCAGAGCAGAAATAAACAATACAGAATCTAAAAAAAAAAATAATAGAACAGATCAATGAAACTTAGAGTTGGTTTTTTGAAAAAATAAACAAAATTGATAAACCTCTAACCAGACTTTCAAAAAGAAAAGAGAGAGGACCCAAATGGATAAAGTCACAAATGAAAATGGATTTATCACAAACAATGCTTCAGAAGCAATTACCAGAGAATACTATGAAAAATTATATGCCAACAAACTGGACAACCTGGAATAAGTAGACAAATTCCTAGACACATGCACACTACCCAACTCAAACAAGAAGAAATGGAAATTTGAACAGACACATAACTAGTGAAGAAATTGAATTAGTTATCAAAAATCTCCCAACAAATAAGAGTCCTGGGCCAGATGGTTTCCCAGGGGAATTCTACCAACATGTAAAGCAGAGTTCATACCCATCCTTCTCAAGCTGTTCCAAAAAATAGAAATGGAAGGAAAAAAATTTGGACTCATTCTATGAAACCAGCATTACCTTGATTCCCAAACCACACAGAAACCCCACACAAAAGGAGAACTACAGGTCAATATCCCTGATGAACATGGATGCAAAAATTCTCAACTGGATACCAGCAAATTGAATTAAACATCATATCAAAAGAATTATTCACCGTGATCAAGTGGGATTCATTCCTGGGCTGCAGGGCTGGTTCAATATTCACAAATCAATCAGTGTGACACATCACATTAATAAAAGAAAGGATAAGAACCATATGATCCTGTCAATAGATGCAGAAAAAACATTTGACAGACTACAGCATCCTTTCTTAATAAAAACCCTCAAGAAAGTCAGGATAGAAGAAACATATTAAACAGTGAAAAACCATATATGAAAAGCCCACAGCTTTTTTCTCACACAGTTTCCTCAATGGAGGAAACCTGAAAGATTTCCCCCTGAGATCAGGAACACATCAGGATGTCCACTCTCACCACTGTTGTTTAACATACTGTTGGAAGTCCCAGTATCAGTAGTCAGACAACCAAATGAAATAAACTGCATCAAAATTGGCAAAGAAGAAGTCAAACTTTCACTTTTCACAGACGACATGATACTCTACATGGAAAACCCGGACTACTCCACTAAAAGACTGCTAGAACTGACATATGATTTCACCAGTCACAGGGTACAAAATCAATGTACAGAAATCGGTTGCATTTTTATACACAAAAAATGAAGCAACAGAAAAGAGAAATCAAGAAATTGATCCATTTACAATTGCACCAAGAACCATAAAATACCTAGGAATAAACCTAATCAAAGGCATAAAAATCTGTATGCTGAAACAATAGAAAATTATGAAGGAAATTGAAGAAGACATAAAGAAATGGAAAAACATTCCATGCTCATAGATTGGGAGAATAATTATTGTTAAAATGTCAACACTTGCCAAAGCAATCTACACATTGAATGCAATCCCATTCAAAATTGCATCAACATTCTTCTCAAAGCTAGAACAAACAATCCTAAAATGTGTATGGAACCACAAAAGACCCTGAATAGCCAAAGTAATATTGAAGAAGAAAACCAAAGAGAAGGCATCACAATCCCAGATGTTAGCCCATACTACAAAGCTGTAATCATCAATACAGTATGGTATTGGCACAAAAGCCAACACATAGACCAACTGGATAGAATAGAGAACCAAGAATTGGACCCATAAATATATGGCTAACTAATCTTTGAAAAAGGAGGAAAGAATATCCAATGGAAAAAAGACAGTATCTTTAGCAAATGGTGCTGGAAGAACTGGACAGCAACATGCAGAAGAATGAAACTAGACCACTTTCTTACACCATACACAAAAATAAACTCAAAATAGATTAAAGATAAAAAGTTTCTGTGCTGCAAAGGAAGTATCAACAAAAGTAAAAGGCAACCGATAGAATAGGAAAAGATATTTGCAAATGACATATAGGATAAATAGTTAGTATCCAAAATCTATAAAGAATTTACCAAGCTCAACACCCAAAAAACAAATAACCCAGTGAAGAAATGGCAGAAGACATGAATAGACACTTTTCCAAAGAAGACATCCAGATGGCAAACATAAAAAGACACATAAAAAGATGTTCAACGTCACTCATCATCAGAGAAATACACATCAAAACCACACTGAAATACCACCTCACACCTGTCAAAGTGGCTTAAATGAACAACTCAGGAAACTACAGATGCTGGTGAGAATGTGGAGAAATGGGAACCCTCTTGCACAGTTGGTGGGAATGCAAACTGGTGCAGCCACTGTGGAAAACAGTTTGGAGGTTCCTCAAAAAATTAAAAATAGAACTACCCTACCACCTAGCACTAGCACTACTAGGAGATTATCCAAGGGATACAAAAGTGCTGATGCATAGGGGCGCATGTACCCCAATATTTCTAGCAGCACTTTCAACAATAGCCAAATTATGGAAAGAGCCTAAATGTCCATCAACTGATGAATGGATAAAGAAGTTGTGTGTGTGTGTGTGTACACACACAACTTCTTTATCCATATAATATATATATATATATATATATATATATACACACACACACACACACAGTGGAATACTAGTTGACAGTGAGAAAGAATGAAATCATGCCATTTGTAGTAACATGGATGGAACTGGAAAGTATTATGCTGAGTGAATTAAGTCAGTCAGAGAAGGACAGGTATCATATGTTTTCACTCATGTGCATTTTGAGAAACTTAACAGAAGATCATAGGGGAAGGGAAGGGGAAAAAATAGTTACAAACAGAGAGGGAGGAAGCAAACCATAAGAGACTCTTAAATACAGAGAACAAACTGAGGTGGATGGGGAGGTGGGGGAGAGGGGAAAATTGGTGATGGATATTGAGGAGGGCATTTGTTGAGATGAGCACTGGGTGTTGTATGTAAGCAATGAACCATAGTAACCTACGTCAAAAATCAAGAGCACACTGTAAACGCTGTATGTTAGCCAATTTGACAATATTTTATATTAAAAAATAATAATTCTGTATTGTCTATTTGAAGTAAGTGAGGAGATCTTTAAAGTTGTCTTCATAATAAAAAATGTATAACTATGGTGACAGATACTAACTAGACTTCTGGTGAATATTTTTCAATATATACAAAATAAAATCATTATTCTGTACATCTGAAATTAATATCATGTTATCTGTCAATTATATCTCAACAACTGAAAAATAAAAAAACAATCTTAAATTTCATATAGAATAAAAACAGACCCAAATAGCCAAAGCAATCCTGAAAAAGAACAAAGCTGGGGGCATCATGCTTCACGGTTCAAACTCTATCACATAGCTATGGTAGTAAAATCAGTATAGCACTGGCATAAAAATATACATATTAACCAATTTAACAGGATGAAGATCCCAGAAATGAATGCACACATGTACAGTCAACTAATATTTAACAAAAGACCCAAGAAAATCAACAGGAAAAGGATAGTGTCTGACAAACACTGTTGGGAAAACTGGATATTCACATGCAAAAGAATGAAAATGGACCCCTATCTTATGCCACTCACAAAAGTTAACTCAAAATATATTAAGGACTTAAACATAAAACTTAAAATTACAAGATCCTAGAAGAAAACTGGGTAAGAGCATCTTGACCTCAGTCTTGGCAATGATTTTTTGGATGTGACACCAAAAGTACAAGTAATAAAAGCATGAATAAACAAGTGAGACTACTTCAAACAAAAATCTTCTTCACAGCAAAAGAAATGATCAATGAAATGAAAATGCATCCTATAAAATAGAAAAAAATATTTGCACAGCATGTATCTACTAAGAGGTTAATATCCAAAATATGATAAGTAACTCATACCACTCAATAGCAAAAAGAAAAAAAAATCTGATTTTCAAAATGAATAGAAGGATTGAATATTTATGCCTCCAAAGAAGACACATAAATGGCTAAAAAGTACATAAAAAGTCATTCAATATCACTAATCATCTGTGAAAGGCAAATCAAAACCACATGAGATATTACTCACACCTGCTGGAATGGCTATTAACAAAATGACAAGAAATAACAAATGCTGGTGAAGATGTGGAGAAGGGGGAACCTTTGTACATTGTTGATTGGAATGTATATTAGTACAGTATTATGGAAAACAATATGGAGTTTTCTCAAAATTTAAAATGGAACTACCACATAGTTCCCACTTCTAGGTATGTATCCAAAGGAATGAAATCATTATCCCGGGGTCATATATGCACTCCCATGTTCCCCAATTAACTGGTGATATTTGGATATTGTAAGTATCTTCCCCACAATAATAAATTACATTTCACATACTGTCTGATTCACATAGTGTCTGATTTCAAAGTGTGCGCTCTTTATCATTATGCTCACAGACTATGTTTCTTTGAGCTATCTATACATTTCTTAATCATCATCTTTCTACATGTCTCCCAACCTCCCCACCTCCTTACTTTTACATAGTCAATGGCTATAAGGGTATATTATATTTCCATCTTAAAACACTTTGAGATTTTAGCCCTTGGCAGTTTTATAATCAAGGTAGTCAATTTCTCAACAGAATTAAAAATGTCTTAATAAATAGACATTTATTTAACAATGAGACAGACAATAGACAAAATTTAGACAAAATTTAACAATGAGACGCCTTTTGTCCTACCTTCAACCTCAATTCTGATACAAGGGGGAAGAGTTGCTGTCTGAAAGTTCATATACAGTGTATGTGACATAGCAATGCCCCAGGAGAGACTCTGAGTACAAGGTAAGCATGTTACCATCATGATGAGTGGGGGAGCTGACAGCCCTGAGAGATCATGCTTTCCTTTAAACCAAGCTTTGTTTCAGACATGGGAGAAGGCAACATTGTTCTAAGAAACACAGATGCCTGAGGAACCCCATCACATCCCTTCTTCTCATGTTACTTCCCTGTGTTAGCCAATCACTGAGACTGAAAATGATGACAAGGAAGGAATGGGAAGACAGGGTGACCCATGATTCCTTGCCTCTTCCTTCCTCAGTAGTAAGGAAGGAAGTAGTAAGGAAGGAAGGTCCTTCCTTCCTCAGTAGTAAGACAAAAGTAGTGAATTGGTAGAATGTGCACATATCAAGAAATGAAATGAAAACATTTGCGGGTTTTTTGTGCAGAATTTCCACCATTCTGTAAGAACACAGTTACGTATGTGCGCACAGGCTACAAAACATGAATTGTGACTGTGTTATTTTCTTGATCCCACATACAAGTCAAATGCTCCTATAATCTTATTTAAAACTGGCTTCTCAGGATGCCTGGGTGGTTCAGTTGATTAAGCTGCTGACTCTTGATTTCGGCTCAGGTCATGATCTCACAGTTGTGAGATTGAGCCCCACTTCAAGTCCCTCATTGGGCTCTGAGCTGGACATAGAGTCTGCTTAAGATTCTCCCCTTCCCTCTGCCCCTCTCCCACTTACACGCATGCTCTCTCAAAATAAATAAACATCTATAAATAAATAAATAACAAATAAATAGATAGATAAATAAATAAAAACCTGGCATCTCACTTAAAACAATTCAAACATAAATGGCACCACATTTCACATATATGACCCCAAATAAATATTTATTTCAAAAATGTTAGCAAACAAACCAAATATCTGTTAAAATTACCCACACAAGTTCAAAACCATCGTGATTATTACAGCAAGACAAATAATTGTAAAATACAATTGTAAGTTCTTTGAGTAAGTGACAGTTAAAGAACATAAGGTTTTCAAGAATGAATACTTATAAAACTTCCAACTCTTATCTCCTCAAATGGCATCATATACTAAAGTTATACATACAATAATTGTTTATAATCTGCATATTTATTAATCAGTTGGGAATTATAAGTTGTTGTAATAAATATCCAAGTCATAATATTTTGTCAACAATTTCATGCCTTTCTATCACCCCAAAAGTATTCAAAGGAAATAAGCTAAATTCTTCAAAGTCTTATTTTAAAACGCTATTTTGATAAAACCAAAGTTTTTCTCAGTTAAGGATCTTTTCTTTCTTTAAATAATACAAATTGTTGGTGAAATGGTACCTATCATTGTTTCTAAATGAATGATGTTTAAGCAAAAACAAATGTTTTTGTCTTGGAAATCTGTATGTGAAAACTCACTTTAAACCGGGGTTTACAGTATAGTGCAAGGGGGGGGCACCTGGGTGGCTCAGTCAGTTAAGCATCCGACTTCAGCTCAGGTCATGATCTCGCCGTTCATGAGTTTGAGCTCCACTGAGCTGTCAGCACAGAGCCTGGAGACTGCTTCAAATACTGTGTCTCCCTCTTTCTCTGCCCCTCCCCAGCTCACACTCTGTCTCTCTCTCAAAAATAAATAAACATTTAAAAAAATACAGTATAGTGTAAGGCACATACTAAGTGTTCAAGAAACTTTTCCTTAGAAAATATCCCTTAGTTGCATTAATAATAATAATAATAATAGAGCTATCTGGAGATGTCAATGGCACAAGAATGATCATAGAAACATGGTGCACAATTACACACAAAATAACCCAAATACACTCCAAGAAAGGAAAAGATACACATACTGTGATATTTAAAATAATAAAATAACACCTAGCAACAAAAACAGAAAAACCCAAGCTTCCTACATTATGATATAGGTGGAAAATATAATATTGTATGCAAATATCATGTTGCAGAAAAATTTATTTAGAATTACATAATTTATCCAAAATATAAAAACCAAACTAAACAATGGGTTACTTAGGGAAATGATAGATGATTAGATGGTAGATAGATAGAGCTACAGATATGGATATAGATATAAAATGAATATTAATAAACATATCTTGATTTAAATATAATATGTAAAGGAACCTATGTGTAAGTGTATGTGCGTGTGTGTATATACACATACATATGTATACACAAAGAAAATTCAGAGAATTTTAAACACCAATTTCAAGAAAATTGTTAAATCTGGTGGGGAAAACACAATGCCATCAAACAGAGATACACAAAGGGCTTCAAAGATATTGATCAGCTATATTTCCTATTTTTTTAACAGCCCTCTTGTGGTATAATTTACATGATGTAAAATTCATTCTTTTTTAAAAATTTACAGTTCTGATACATATACTGAAGGACTTTTGGTACAGTTCTGATACATATACTGAATTGTCCAACCTTCATCATAACCTAATTTTAGAACATTTCTATCACCCCAAAAAGACACCTGGGCCCATCTTGCAGTTTCTCTCATTGCCATCCCCAGATCCAAACAAACACCAACGTACTTTCTGAAGTGCATTTGCCTTCCTGCATATTTCATAGAAATGGGATCTTATTCTGTTCTCATGGTTGATGGATTATTACCATTATTGATATAGATTATGTGTTTTTATACAGAAATAGTTCATACTAAATAAATGGAAATAAAAAATAAAATCAAAATATTCATAAGCTCTCTTGTGAACTGAATTTTTTAATTTTAATAAGATTTTTAAAGTTTTATTTTCTCAATGCTGCTCACTAATACCTATAGGTAATGGATGCACAATATTCAAAGTAGCTCATAGCTTCTTAGTTTTATTGTCTGTAAAATGGGATGCATGAAGATCAATTAAGATGGTATTAGAGGACATCTGTAAACTATAAAGAATCACATACGACAAGGCTCTTTTATTGGTTCTCTATTTCTTTTTCAAGAAAAATGTTTTCAAAATTGAAGATTGTAGTAATATGTTTAAGAGCAAATTGGAAATCAGGAACTGTGTGTGTGTGTGTGTGTGTGTGTGTGTGTGTGTGTTTTCCTTTCTTTGGTCTAGAATTCTAGATTCGTAAAGGAATATTCTGCTTATTTAATCTGAAGTTTCATACCATGGTTCTTATCTTGACTGCACATTAAAATTTTATAGGAATACTGTTAAAAACTCAGAGGCTCAGTCATCTTTCCAGATAACATTAAATCAGAGTCTCCTACCTGGGGCCCAGGCATTAGGATTCATTGGTCTCAAATATTTTCATTAGAATTGTTACTTTCATAAAACGTGTAGAATAAATTATGACTTACATATCAACAGGCTCATTTTATCTTTAAGGATTCCAAAAGACTGTCTTCTGAAGGGGAAATTCTTTAAAGAAAAGACATTGTCAATGAGGCATTCTTAGTATATATTTCTTTATCTGAAGCAGAATGAGTGATAGAGAGTGACTCTGGTTGAATCTTGAGTGAAAGTGTTTACTTTTTTAATGTACAACCTTATATGAACTATGCTCTAGGTCACTCACTCATTTTGGGTAGAGGTGGAGTGAAAAGAAGGTCAGGGCATATCCATCAGTCTTGACGTTGAAGGCAAGGTTATTGACAAAAGGGAGCTGATCCATTATGCACAGAGCACTCCCTTTCAAATAAAATACATTCTTGTTATCACATGAGTATCGTGCACAGATAGATCAGCTGGAAGGATGCACTTATTAATGCATATCATGGATACTTTGTGTTTTATCCTTCCTTTTTCAATTGTTCTTGTCTACTTCTGATTGTAATTTTTTTAAGGAGCACAAAATGAAGATAACTTATAGAAACTTTCAATGCCAAACTTTATAAAATGGCCAGCTTCAAAAATTTGCTATAATTAACTCTTATACATACATATTAAGACTCAGTTTATATTTTTTAAATAAAAAAAATCAAGTTTTTTTTTAAATTTTCTATACAGTGTGGTGGTTAAGATCAAGGACGCTGGCACAAGGCTGCCATTCAAATCATGATTCCAACACTTGCTAACTGTGGCAAGTTTCATCACCATTCTCAGCCCCACTTTCTGCACCGGTCAAGTGAGTGTCTGTGAAACACTTGGAATACTACCCGGTACGCCTGAAAGCTCCACCGAAGTATGTGTTCTGTAATTTTCATCATACTTTTATTTACAAGTGAGGAGGTATCCCTACAATAAGAAAACAAAACCAAGCACCAGTTATTGTAAAGTATTTCAAAGAGAATCCGGAGTCTGCTGCTTATACACAGTGTGTGGTCTCAGGCTGGTGTCTTGGCTTCATTAGCTCTTTGATGAAGGTGAGTCCTATTAACTCCCACCGTTAGCCTAATCCAAAGTTACAAGGACAGGTAGCTGGCATGACACAGTGAATTTGATTATTGAAGTGACACTGTTTGTTTGTGGTATATCTATGATTGGGCTATATGCACAAAAGAAAGATCAAAGTTCAGAGAAGATAACTATTTAGTTATCTTTAGTTCAGAGAAGATAACCAGACTTTGGTGGCTCCTCTTGAGCTGAGAATTTTCCTTGTCAGAAGAACAGACATCTAAAGCTTGTTGCTTCTGCATTACTAAATTACAATTGCACTGTTTCTGAGGCATCTCCAATCCTGTCGTTCTTGGGACATGAGGCTGCCTCTCAGGTAAGTGTGGAACTCTACTAACTAGTCACTGCATTGCAGGGACCAGGAAGGACTCTTGCAGAGTACAGGCTGTGGTTTTCAGAATTGCTCATAGTATCACAGTCCTTCCCAATTGTCCTCCAGTAGAAGTGCTTTGAAAGCACCTCCCAAGTGGTCAGCCCTTTTTAGTATAAAACCCTAAATTCACTACTACTGAAAGTAAATAGACTTGATTGAAACCATTGGAGAAATAGCCTTAAGATTAAAGATTTAAATAAATATATATATTATATAAAATAAAATATGTATAATTATAGACAGATATGCATGGTTAAAATTAGTTAATATGTATATTTATATATATAAATGATTACTTAATCTTAATGATGAATATATATGTATATGTGTGTATATATATATATATATATATATATATGATTCAAGAAGGAAATTATTTGAGTTTTAGAGTACAAGCCTGTCCCCTCAGCCTCCCCTAGCCTCATGCTTCTGGTTCCATTGCCTGGCAAGAGTTTGTAAACTCCCCCAACAAAACTATCAGGTCTTGTCAACCTCCAGTTAATGCAAGAAAGATTAGCAACTCATAATTTGGTTGAAAAGAAAAAAAATTAAGCTTGACCGTTCAGTGAATTCTTTAGAAAACACCACAGGCAACAACAGATGTTGGAGAGGATGAGTGAAAGAGGATCTCTTTTGCATTGTTGGTGGGAGTGAAAGCTGGTGCAGCCACTCTGAAAAACAGTATGGAGGTTCCTAAAAAAACTAAAAATAGAACTACCCCACGACCCAGCAATTGCACTACTAGGCATTTATACATGGGATACAGGTGTGCTATTTCAAAGGGACACATGCACCCCCAGGAGCAATAGCCAAAGTATGGAAAGAGCCCAAATGTCCATTGATGGATGAATGGATAAAGAAGATGTGATACACACACACACACACACACACACACACACACACACCATGGAGTATTACTCAGCAATCAAAAAGAACGAAATCTTGCCATTTGTAACTACATGGATTGCAACTACATGGATGGAATTGGAGGGTATTATGTTACATGAAATTAGTCAGAGAAAAAGAAAAATCATATGACTGCACTCATATGAGGACTTTAAGAGACAAAACAGATGAACATAAGGGAAGGGAAACAAAAATAATATAGAAACAGGGAGGGGGACAAAACAGAAGAGACTCATAAATATGGAGAACAAACTGAGGGTTGCTGCAGGGGTTGTGGGAGGGGGGATGGACTAAATGGGTAAGGGGCATTAAGGAATCTACTGAAATCATTGCTTCACTATATGGTAACTAATTTGGATGTAAATTGAAAAATAAAAAATAAAGTTAAAAAAATAAAAATAAAAATAAAAAGAAAATACTATAGCTCCCTATAGGCCAGTGCCTCACATTTTAAAATCTGCTCTATCAAAATAGAACCCTGAAACAGATCTCACTACTTTGGGCTCACAAATGCCCTCTGTTCAGATGTTATTTCTTCTTAGAACATTTTTGTTTCATTTACAGAGAGGTTAAGATTGCATGGTCAATTACCATTTGGCAAATAGAATTTGCAAGTTTCTTTTTAATTCTACAGGCTACTTTGGTTATGACTAATCTTAATTTTCAGTACTTTACTAATTTTCTACTATATTAAGAGCTCAGTCTTTTGTTGCATATAATTTGCTATCAGAATTGCACACATAATGTCAGCCAGAAACCAAAGAAATGTATAATGTATAACTACAAATATATAAATATTTCAATATATATGTATATGAACTTACATTTCCTTATTTTTTTTAGTAATGCAAAAAGATTAAGTGATAGAGATATGACCATAATTATTTATAAGTCTTAGGCTGTCATCTTATTGACAGTAAATCAAAATGTGGATGGTGATAATATATTTTCTTCCACAGGAGTAATTTACTGAAAAAATGAAACAGTCTAAAGGAAAAAATATTAAGGATCTAGCTGCTTCTGCAGCCAATTTTGCCATATGTTAATACTGGATGTATTTTTTGACACTTGACACATTTCAAAAAAATTGAAGTAATACTTCTGTAAAAGTCATATAGTATGACTTTCTGAGGTTCTGCTAACAATGTACCTACTGTAACTCCTAGATATCTACCACAGCATTAAGCAGTGACACTTTGAAGAGGCAGGGGATATTGACACCAAATTGAACCCCTCAGACAGCCCCAAATTCTAACTCAGGTTGGTAGGGTCATAGTCTTCTACTTCCAAGTATTTATTGAACTGCATTACTTTGCAATTTCTTCCATTTGATTTTTTTCTGCCCATGATGAAGTCAGCCAGCCCAAGGAAGAAGGACACACATGAATTACACACTGGCCCAACAGCCTCCATTTCTAGGACTTCACTTAAGGGCACCTTCACCAAACAGACCACCTGCTGTGCAGGCTAAAACAGAGTCCACAAATGAACACAAGCAGAAGCTTGACTAAATAAGGACTACCTGACTACACACTGAGTGCAGAATGCCAAACAGACAGAAAACTGTCCCTTGGGGGGACTTTGAAAGAGCAGAGACTTAATAAGCTCATCACTTACAGAGGCTGAACACCTGCCTTGGAAAAGGAAAAATAAATGGCAAAGCTGTCACATGAACCCATTTCTCTTCCTGTGGAACTTCTCAGGACTGAAGCCAATATCCTTCTACCAGTGCTGCCCATAAGAGGAAGGTGGCACAGCAGGACTGAGTGAAACTGAGGTTTCCTTAGCCCAAAGCAACATCTTCTATTAGAAGAGCTAAGAAGAGAGAATGCAAATTTCTCAGGAATCCAGCCTTATTTATTAGGATTCTTTACTCAGAGTTGAACTCTGTTCTTCCAGGGCAGCAAAAAGAATAATTCTCTTCTGGAGGATATCATACACACACACACACACACACACACACATGCCCACGCCCACACGCGCACACACCCCAGAGGAAATCTTTTACTGGGTATGGATATCTATGCTATGGAAACATACTTCAATTTGCTTTCAAAATTTGCAGGTTCAGAGTATCACCTTTCAACATACATTAATTATCTTTGATATTTGCTCATCCCAGTTGAAAAAAGCAGAATGAGAAGAAACATATTTGGTTCTGCTGTTGTTATTTGTACTCTACAGACTATAAAACTAGTACATAAGATAGGAAGCAAAATTATGATACATAAATGTTGACAGTAGGCCTTAAGGAATGAGCTTCTCTGGGGCTTAAAAATAAGTCTGTCTTGTTTCTGAAAGAAAAATATTATTTACATCTTCAAAGATAATGTGGAAGTTAATTATTGTGGAGATGTTACTTTCATTCAATGTTTGCAATCTCCAAGCAGAATGATTGTTCCCAGACAGATGGCAGGAAAGGGTGACCTTTGGGAAAACAATTGGCCATGCACTATTTCAGTGTAAAGGCCTAAGAATTGTACCAAGATCTGGGGCATGACAAATCCAGAATGTAGCTGTGCAAGTGGGAGGATGAAAACTGAATACCATGAAAGTTAAAATGAAGACTTAATCTGCAGCATTAAAGATGGGTTGAGAGTCCCCTGCATAAGTTCTCAATGAAAGAGGAGTTCCAGAAAGTTCTGTCAATTACTTACACAAGAAGAGGGGATGATATTAAGAAGAAGGTTTTTGACTTTTAAATAAAGAGAAAGTTTCCAAGAGAAGGAAAAATGTTTCTTTTTTTGTTTTTGCTTTTTATTTTTTTTTATTTTTTTAAATATATGAAATTTATTGTCAAATTGGTTTCCATACAACACCCAACAACTTTTTTTAAAAGACACAACAAGGAGTCATTATGACCTTCACAATTATTTGGGCAAGAATAAATGATTATTTTTTATAACATTTAATTTATCTTGTATTTTATTACTGGGGTATTATCTTTGGATGGTTTTATGCTTTTTATGCACTTCTACATGTCACATCCCACCTGTCAGCCACCTGTTGTCATGAGCCATGGGAAGGTTGGAAACTATCAGTCATCAACTCCGGGAACTTTAGTTCTGGCTGAAAACTTAACTCCTCTAATACTTCACAAATAAACATCACCAGTAAATAAAATGAATTTTCTCATTACCTGTGACTAGTTCTCTTGTTTTATTATCAAAATAGAGCTGACATGTAAATCACAGGGAGCTAAAATTCTACTGGCTTTCTATTATACAAGGCCTCCTGTTGGAAATCAGGCCTCAGGCACAGTAATAAAACAAAGCTAACAGTAACAATGAAAGAGAGAGCTGACAACGTATGGGCTATCATGAGGAAAAGGGATGACTGTTTCATTGTTGTTGCTTAGTTATATTTTACTGTTTTATTTGTATGGAAACCATTCACATGATAGAAAACATTTAGGATGCAGCAACTTCCCTTTTGTTGTTTCACCAGGAGAAAAGAAAAATTCAAATGCACACATTAGATCATTACCTCCCTGATGGAGAAATGAATACCAAGCTTTTTAATGATTTGTAAGAAATGCAAAACAAAAACAAAACAACAACAACAAAATCAACATCAGTGTCCTGGACATGGAGCCAACAGCTCCAGATACAAATTATATTTCTCACTCAGCCGGGTGTTTTCCATTAAATTAAAATGTTCACTATTTCTGCATGCATTAGCTTTACTAATTGAGATTAATCTAATGTTCTTAAAAGGCTGAAAAGCAAATATGGAGAAACACAGATATTACAGGATTTTACTGACTGATTAGTAATGTGTTTCTATAAACAAGTGGCACAGTGGTTGGCCTGTTTGGTGGCACACTGTTAGACATTGATGAAAAATGTTAATTTTCACTTGCGTTAATGGCCTTTGACATCAGTACTTCTCACACTGCTCACTGTCCTTCTCAGTGGGTACGAATGCCTACCTCTGTCAGGATGGCTTGCTATTTGCATTAAGTATTCATCACAAGAGATAAATAGTCATGGCCTGGCACAACACAAACTGGATTTGGAGAAATCCAAGCAAGCCCCTAGAGATGGAGGGGAAAGGAACATGAGGGTTTTGTTTTCTCGAGATTCAACCCAGTCTTTGCAAAGTTGGTGGGTGATCACACAATTTACAGATGGCACAAATGCAGACAGACCACATCTGTTTATATCAAGCTTATAAACCTTACTACGTCTATCTGTAAAGGCATTCAGTACCTATTCATTTATTCAACAAATATTCTTTCAGTGGCTACACACATATACTAGGCACAGTTCCAGAAACTACTCTCATGTAACTTTGTAATTCTAGTGGTAAAAATCAGACTACAAACAAATAAATCTATATAAGCATAATCTTGGGGAGAAAATTCCTGTCCCTTCAAGGAAAGAAGATTTCTTAAATAGGTTCATACCAAATGTAAAGCTGAGCATCCCCCTCTATGGCTGAGCTCTGCATGGGTGTTTATGGAAGTGGGGAGCAAAAGAAAATAGAATAGAATGGGGGAAAATAGAATAGAAAAAAGAAGAAAGAAAAATTAAAATGAAGAGAAGAGAGACAGCATGAAAATGAGAAGGAAAGAGCAAAATAAGTGAGAAGAAAGTAAAAGGGAAGCAATCTCCTGTAAATAGTGACAGAGCACCTGTGATTGATGCCAGAGATGACTCCATTCACCCCAGAGGTTTGTTGGGTACATGAGGTGGATTTCATTCACTCCTCACACACTCACACAAACATGATGAATATAAGGCTTTCTACGTGTGCCTACAGACATTATTGTACAAACACACCTTACACACAAAAAAATAACTGTGACATACATTTTGATGTCTGCTAGCTTCCTGAGGAAGTGTAACAACAGATCTGCTTATGTATAAAGGGGACAGTGTTTCCCATTGGCTTATTGTGGAATCTCTCCAGAGACAATGATCTTAAGCTATGCTTTTTCATGGGTTCTACTACAAATGATAACCTTACTCACATTGGTAATGGAAGGAGACAAGTAAGGGTGAAACAAAGCCATCTCAGCAAACCAAGTAAGTAAAGCTGTCTACATGGATCCCTGTCAGCCTTTAGGAGAAAGATCATTAATTCAAAACGTAATCCAATATTCATTATTGACCTCCCGTGTGTCAGGATCTGGGTTTGGCTCTTGCAATAGAAAAACTGAACAAGATTAGCTGCCCAATGGAGCTCCAGTCTTCCATATTTGTCACCCTGTCCTACCTCTCCATAAGAATCCACCCACTGGAAAGAGCAAGAGTGTGACCTGTTAGGGTCAGTTTTCAATCTCAGTATTCTAGTGTTTAACCTTGAAAGCATAATTAGTGAGTCCTCACCTACTCCTCTTTCTCCTTCTTATACTTTTTATTCTGCCAGGATGGATGAAGCTCTTCCTTTGGGGCCACTGCAAACACTGGTGGGAAATGAGGTCTGTCCTGCTGTGTGCCCCCTCATTCCTCTCTCATGCCAGGGAATGCTGCAGATGACCCTGCTCCCCTCATCCCTCATCCTGTAGTTTTACAGTTAAAATGGTAATGAAGAGAAGTCTGGTGATGATATTTTGATTAAAAAAGCCAGAAATGCCTGAAACCTACTGTGATCTGACTGCTCCCTCCTTCCCATGAGCTTTCTGAGAGTCATCAGGCACCTAGGAAGCCAACCACAGCAAAGAAATATTCTATGCGCAGTTGTGATGTTGATCCCCAATTCATTGCAAAACTCCTACAACGTATAGGGGGATACAAGGATGGCTTCATTTTTCTAAGCTCAGGTATTTAAGGACACAGACCAAACCTAGTCATTTCCCCATAAGTTGGGTGGAGATTCAGAGGATTTCCTTCTCTTGAAGGCATCACTACCAAATCCAATTAGTTAATTTCCCTAAGGTGGAGTGAACATTGTAAACATACCACATGCAGGTTGGGCATTATTTAACTATATTTAAACTGAATCTGTCTATATCCCACACACTTCCATTGGTATCCCCCCAAGGATTAGCTCTGATCTTCATCCCAGACATTGATGTTGAAATACTGACCACTGGGTTCCCATATTAGTCCCTGAATCTTTTCTGCTTCATACACCACCTGTAACCACTTGGATCTGTGACATCACTTGATTGTCATTTCTGTGATTCTATAGCCTTGTGTCTACCTCCCTTGTGGCATTTGGAGCCCAGTCCTTAAAAGGCTACTTAGTGATAAAAAATTTTGACCTCCAATGATATACTTCCTTGATGATGATATAAAGCCCACAGGCCTCCCTAATTTCACATATCTTCAGGTCTCTACTTCTGTGGTAAGTGTTATGGCCACCTTGGAGCTCCAGAGCCAACCATTACCTCAATTTTAGCATATGTGCTGCCGAAGCTAGCATGAAAGCCAACCATTACCCCAAACATGGCTGTTTTGTCAGTCAAGCTTCCCCTGCCTAGCTGAATTTCTGCCTCCATGTCCATCCACCATCCCCCACTATCTTGTTTTTCTGGGCAGTGTTCACCTTAAAAATAGAAAAGTGTGTTCTTTTTCCAGCAAAAAAAAAGGGGGAGGGTTTATTTGAGAATTGCAATTAAGGATAATAAAACTATGGCAAAACCATAGGCAAGTCCAAAGTTAAGAGAGATATGTTGTTTTATAAAGAGGGGAGAAGTTGGGAGAGGTTGTTTTGAATGAAAGTCCATTGGGAAAAGCAAGACCTAAGGATGATGACAGTTTCTCATGGACTGAGTTGTAGGGATAGTCAACTTCTTGTTGGAGAGGAAATGTACACCTTTCCTTGCTGGGACTTGTAATTGATGATTGAGGATCATTGAAGATACTTTATTGGGTCTGTAATAGATCATCTTGTAATAAGCATTGAGTGGTAGGGCTACCTCTTCCAGCCTCCCCTTCTGGAGTGTCCACTTTAGATAGTTTTCCCTTTATTATTTTTCTCAGTTTTAACATCCTATAGACAAGCTCCTGCCTCCTTATCCCTGTTCCATGTTGACACAGAGCAATCAAACCTCATATACAAATGACTTTCCTCTCTTCCATGATACTCTTTTCACTTTCTAGATTAACTGTACATCGTGTCTTGTCAACTTCTTCCCTAATCAATATATTTCTTCAAGAAGAGAAGACAGGAGATGTGTTACTTCCAAATGGCATTAAACCAATCTGATTTAGTTTTAAACTAGAATTCTCCATAGTGAAAGGCAAGTTTTCTTCACTATAGCAACATAGAGCATTGAGGATCAGGTGTGAGAGATGTTTGAGAATATAAGGACTTCCATATACCTCCTAACTCACCATCCAGCAAGACAGAACCAGTGTTAGGGTGACTATACACTGAGATTACTCTTTCCTGAATATTCCTTCCAGTTTTCTGTCCTCAACCTACCTTCCCTGTTAAGCAGAAGCAGCCAGATCCTCCTTGGAGCCTCTGGAGGCTTCCTGCCCTGCATATGTCTGTGCAGTTGCAAAGTTAGAGGGCAAGGTGGTACACTTCACAGTTTCCAATCTTTACAGAGACTCGGGAGCCCTTCTTAATCCAACATTTTTCAGACCCACACATGATAATAGCAATGGTACTTTCATTGTCTGATTAAGAATAAAACATAATGGTGAAAAATTATGAGATGTATTCAATAATTCTTTTTGAAATGTTGAACTTATTAAGTATAACAATATACACACATTTAGAAATAGATCTACATATGGTCAAGAAAATTTGTTTTTTAATGTATTGATCATGTGTGGTGCACATTTGGGGTCCAGATATCTGGTTTAATTCCGCTGCCCGGCAACCATCTAGCTCACTGAGTCTAAGTGCACTTAGACTGTGGACAGATTTCCTACTGGTAATAGGAGCCTTCTTGTTTTATCCCAAGATGTTTGACATCATGAAGACAGTCTCAGTCCTCTTTCCTCTGCTACAAACAGGGTTTTGGGGACTGACAAGAGGTTCATGTGGCCAGTTTTGGATCCATGTCCCTGATAAGAACAATGGGCAGGGGCTGAGGTCAGTCTCCAGAGAAGGGAAAGAAAGCCACTTTTCTCCTCAGACCAAAGCCAAATAGCTCTGTGTCTTGTATATGGGCACTTCTTCCAAACAATGTCCTATTCTATTAAGTGTGAATCAGCATTTTCTTCTCTCCATGATGAAATGTAAAAATTCCACTTATAAAATAGAAACCATATTTTCACATTTCCCCTTTATCCTTAAGGGGGGAAAATGAAGTCTTGGTTAAAATCTTCTCTATTCCCTCGTTGAGACAGTCACTGGTATTTTCTTATCCCTTGCTGGTTTTAGAGAAACAGTTGCATATATCAGTTTACACTCTTAGTAAGTCTTCTGTGAGTCATCAGAACCACGACTTGTCAAAGGAAAATCTTCTAAAGCAGTATATTTTAAAGATAGAAGAAACTTCCAAAGATTTATACATCCAACTCTAAGGAAGGGATACAAATTAAACCTTCAATTTCCTTCCTGAAGCTCCTGAATAAAATTCACTTCATGAGTAAGTTCTATCACTGAGACTTTCCCAGGGTTTACTGTGGCTTATTTATTTTCTTGCCAAGGAAGTATTTTTTCCAAAAGGAAACCTAATTTTCCAAGGTGAATCTAAGTAATGCCAAGAATGATCCTATCCCAAGTTCAGGTAATCACGGAATTGAACAATCACCTCATTTCTCTCCTTATTTGAAAGGAATCTATGGGCACCTGAGTGGCTCAGTTGGTTAAGCATCCAACTTCAGCTCAGGTCATGATCTTGTGGTCTGTGAGCTCGAGCCCCACATGGGCCCACTTCGAGTTCTGTGTCTCTCCCTCTCTCTCTCTCTCTCTGCCCCTCCCCCACCCCTGCTCACACTCTGTCTCTCTCTCTCTCAAAAATAAATAAACATGAAAAAATATTTTCTTAAAAAGAAAGGAATGTGCCCTTCCAGTATTTATTGAGCTTCAGCTGCGCATCAGATTTTGGTAGCAATGAAAATAGGAAGGCAAATAAGACAAATCCCTGTAAACTTGGGACAAGCACAGGAGGCAAAGAAAGCACACAGGAGGTAACCAGTCCAATCTTGGGGAGATCAAAGAAAGTTTCCCAAGGAAGGAACATCCTAATTGAGATCTAAAGGAAGAGTAGAGGTTATGGGGAAGTTATGCCAATGGTCCTAAAAACTAGAACTACACATTGGTGCCAATCATTGTCTGTTGTCATGGCAAGATAAGGGCAAACTTGAGAGCAGGCAATGAGAAGCTTTTCTATCAATTTGCATCACCATGATATCCAAGCATGTGATCAGCAGGTTTATGTTTGGTCTTTTTTTGATTATTTGTGATTTTCTAGTAATTGTCTTTTATTGTACTCTATAAAAAGTATTAGTCTGCCATGAGCTAGAAATTTGACCTTTCTTCCACCATTGATTTGAAAAGCAGTGATCTAGTCAATGTTGTGTGAATGACGGATATTTGGGCAGAGAGTACAAGACAGAGATTTTAAGGCTTGGTTCTGAGGCTACAGAGATGGTAGGCATGTTTTGGGAACTGTGGTTCTTCCTGAAGCATCCGCTATCCCAAAGTACATCATCTTCTTCTTATAACCCAGGAACACTCCTTTCTGTAATATTCATAATTTGTAACATTGTGCATGCTTTCTATGTGTCTGGAACTATGCTAAACTCTCTGTGTTGCCTATTCTTTATACCCTCTGATAAGTCAGATGTTATTATTCTTGTTTTGTAAATGAAAGAAATAAGATTTATGAAAGTTAAGCAACTCAGCTGGGGTCAGATCCCAGACTCCAGCCCAGAAATCTCTGACTCCACTCATTCTTCTGGCCCACAGTAGAATTGGTTATGCCCCAGCTCTGCAGATTCAGGACATCCCATTGCCTCCTAAAAAGTTGCTTAGAGGTTTCCAATTCTCTCACCTCCATCACTATTCTCAGAATTGTCTTTCTTTCAAACAGTTTTACTTGCTCAACACTACTTCAGAAAGAAATATGTCTACAACCCTAGAGTTGTTTGCTTTCCCTGAACATGAACAAAGCTTTCAACTTGTTTACCTCTGAGATCTGCAGTGAAAGATGATCATGGTTGGTGCAATAAAAAATAATAACAACAAAAAAAACATATCATTTTGATTTCTGACCCATTTGCCCCCAAGACCACTTGCTAGTGTAATTCTTAGTCTTTATGAGGATTCTTTTTTTTTTCCTTTCTGCTCATTTCAAACTAAATCAGGGATGAAGATGACTGCAATAAACTCTACTGTGACGGCTGGTTCTCCCTAAAATGAGGCTTTCTCTGGCAGCGGTGTGCTGCTAGCTCATTACACAGCTGTTTTCCTTTGTACTTGGTACCACCTCCTGCAACTGTGTTCTAGGTTGCAGGGAGCCTTCCAGCTGACAGAGTAAACAAATAGCCTATGCTCTGATTGCAAAACTTTCTAAAATGCAAACATCACTTGCAAACATCACCAAGACAGGAAGCTTTTTCTGTTTGTTTGTTTTTTTTTTTTCGAGTGGGTTCCAGTCATCAGAAAGGCAAACTCCCCATGAATGCCTGCAGTGATAAAAGGCTTTGAGTCTATTGCATGAAGGGACAACCATATGGACAGCTTCTCTGAAGGCGATAATGAAAAGGGTTTTAATTCAGAGATTTTTTTCAAAGACAATTCCAGCAAAAAAAAAAAAAAGGAGAAAAAGAAGAAGAAGAAGAAGAAGAAGAAGAAGGAGGAGGAGGTATTGGGGATTTAATTTTAAAAATTTCCCTTCTACTCCCTTCTTAAACACACTATGATATCAGCATATTCAGTATGAGATCCATAGGATTTTTTAAAGTTTATTTATTTATCTTGAGAGAGAGACAGAAACAGAGCAAGTGCATGAGCAGGGGAAGGGCAGAGAGAGAGGAAGACAGAGAATCCCAAGCAGCCTCCACGCTGCCAGCACAGACACAGGGCTCAAACCCACAAACCATGAGATCATGACCTAAGCCAAAATCACGAGTTGGACACCCAACAGACAGGGACATCCAGACACCCCAAGATCCATAGTTTTACCCTCAATTCCTTGTTCTCTGGATTAAGTGGCTAGAGTGGGGGAAGAAGGAGTGTAAGAAGAATAATTAGCACTGGGACAGGGAAACATTTGACCTATTTCTGAATCAGATGGGAGCCCCAAACTCCATTAAATAAGATGATTTTCTTCCATTTCTATTTTGACTTTTGCCTGGCTTCATTTCGCCCTTTGATGCCATATATTGTAGTTAACATTTTAGTCAGTTTATGCTCTCTCTTTGCTGCTCTTGAATACTTCATTTCAGAGATATTTAAATCTAGGACTCCACTGGCTACATAACTGAAGTAAAAAGTGAGTTGCTTCTAATAAATTAGCATTGTTTGTCTTATTTTCCAGATTTTTGTTTTGATATTTTGCTTTTTCTTTGGCTTCAAATATCTGGTATTCTTGGGTTGTTTAGTTGATTTGATAATTAGTTGATTAAAATCAATATCTTTCCAAGGGTGCATGGGTGGCTCAGTTGGTTTAAGCATCTAACTTTTGGTTTTGGATCAGGCCACGATCTTCCAGTTCTTGAGTTTGAGCCCTACATTGAGCTCTGGGATGACAGCATGAAGCTTGTTTGAAATTCTCTCTCTCCTTCTCTCTCTGTCCCTCCCCCACTCATGCTCTCTAAATAAATAACAAATAAATATAAACTTAAAAAAAAACAATGTTTTTCCATGCCCGAAGTATAACAAAAATTGTTAATGTTAAAAGTTGCCTTTTTAAGATCACTCACTGCAATGTCATCATTTTAAGTCAGACCTGGAACACTCAGATGACTCCTTGCAAGTGCTGACTGACAGGAACCATGTCCATGCACTTACTCATTTTCTCCTTCACAGATTCGATTATGCTGCCTTCCTAAGCACTTGATTCCTTTCTTCAAAAACTGTAGTTACTAATGAGAGTATTGAGACCACTCACTGAATGGTAGGGAACCAAAAAGAAACTTATTTTTATTGTTATTTTCACTAATATTTTGTCATTTATAAAATTAATAATTCATGTATCTTATATTTGACTTCAGAGTGTCTGGAGTTCACAGTGTCTGTTCATGTACATTATTTAATTATCTTCAGCATAACCATATGAAAATCTTTTGTGATCTATATGTGTACCCCAGTTAATTTTGCCTAAAGCACAAACAGTGAATTTTCACTTCATAATGGACATTCTGAGTATAAGTGTCTTTCATGTGACCTGCTTTCCACAATTGTTTCAACACAGACTGGCTCCACCTTCATCTTTTATCACTTGCCATGTAGAATGCTATAGGGCAGTTTGGGATTACCTGGGAAACAAGTATGCATCAGGTGATAAAGAGTCAAGAATAGAAGTGATCTCATCTTTGGCCACAAGCCCCTTATCGAACTTCTAAAAACTCATTTTCTTTTGAAATTACCACCAGCTAATAGTGTTTAATAATACTATTCTTCCAGAAGAAGCAAGGTGGAGGGCAATGGATCTCAACCACATGCACATTAGACCCCGTTGGACAGGAAGCACTGTGTTAAAGTGCCACTACCTACTCCAAGCCGAATAAGTCAAAATTACTGGTGGTGGAGCCTGACACTAGTCATACTTTTAAAGACTACCCAGGTATTTCTAATGTACAACCAGGTTTGAGAACCACTGTACAGTAGAAAGCTCTCTAGATTTTATTCAGAAACACCTGGCTACTTGCTTGTGCTATAAATTAAGGCAATTTACTAATTTCTCTGAACTTCAATTTTCTTATCTATAAAAATGGGAATAATTGTTCTTATCTCATAGGGTTAATGAAAGAATTACACGAAATAGCATATGTGTAGCAGGCCAGCACTCTAATGGGCAGATAGCAGCTTTTCAATAAATAATAGATTCCCTCCCCTGTCCTGACATTTGAACTCACATTTCTCTGAGAATCACAATATGAAAAACATGATGCCCTATGTCACATGTTTATGTTTTCCAAGCAACAAGCTATGGTTTTCTGGAAAAGAAAGTGGGCACCTTTTGCACATATTACATTCACATATCATGGACTACTAGAAATGTCCCCCAAATAACCAATTTAGAGTATGATTTTCCCAATGCACAGCAGCGAATCTAATGTAGAAGCACTAATACTTAAGAGCTTTTGAAGCTGCCTTTATCAGTAGCATATTTAAATTCAAGACTAAGTATCATTTTGGAAAAGTTCCATAAATATAGAGTAAATCTCATCCTAAGAAAACCTGCCACAAAGCAAGTAAGGTTTAGTAATCAGACTGAACCAGACCTATAGGCCAAAGTCAAATTTTGAATTATACCCTGACCAACTACTAACAAGCATTTAAGTATCTAACTTGAGAAGCCACAAAGTGTTTCATCATCCTCTATCTCGTTTTTATTTTGTTATCTGATATTTATAATCTATAGCATGGAGGCAAGGTAAATACCTTACAAGAGGGAATAAGATAAAAATTTAGAAATACAAGAGGGGCACCTGGGTGGCTCAGTCTAAGCATCTGACTTCAGCTCAAGTCATGATCTTGCAGTCCTTGAGTTTGAGCCCCATATTGGGCTCTGTGATGACAGCTCAGAGCCTGGAGCCTGCTTCAGATATTGTGTCTCCCTCTCGTTCTGCCCCTCCCTCACTCACACTCTCTCTCAAAAATAAATAAACATTTAAAATTTTTTAAAAAGAAATACAAGAAAGTAACAAAATATACTTAATCTGACTCCATGGCTTGGGAGTAGGTAATAATTATATCCAGAGAGGACTACAGTCACTAAACAAATCAATAATGTAATTGAAGTGAATGAAAAATGTTTCACCTGTTTAATAGAACAAGATGATTTTAAGGCCATTGGTACACATATTGATGTGCCTCAATACAGTTAATGTTTTTCTTGGATTTATGTAACATTTGTTATCACATATTGAATTGCATTCCTTAAAATCTGTATAACTCGGACTTTACATTAACTCAGGCTGACACTTTACCCCACCTAGTCCAAACGCGTGATCCTTTAGTGCTGGTAATAATTCATGGCACTCAGTGGTATGGACTGAATAATTGTGTGCCCCCACCCCAAATCCTTGTGTTGTAGCCTTAGTTTCCAGTGTGATGGTACTTGGAGGTGGGGCCTTTGGAAGGTCATCAAGCAATTGTAACACCTCATGCTGGGATTAGTGTCTACAGAAGAAGAAACACCAGAGAGTTCTCTCCGTCATGTGAGCACATTGTAAAATGGTGGCACCTACAAGCCAAGAAAAGAGGCTTCAGAATGAACCCTGCTTTGCCACACTTTGATCTTGGACTTCCTAGCCTCCTGAACTGTTGGAAATAAATGTTTGTTGTTTAAGTCACCCACTCCTTAATATTTTGTTACAGTTGCCAAGCAGACTGATACAAATGGGTAAATAGTGACACAGGGGAGGCAAAGAGGCTGGAGGAGATCCAGGATGCTCTTTGCAGCTGGACCTCTCTAACCCAGCTGATGCCACCCATCAGAATTAATAGAGATAATTACTTCTGGTTGGATGCACTGCTGCCCATCCTAAATTGCAGCCACATCTTTCATTAATATTGGTCATATATTACTTGTGATTACCTCTATCTAGAAGAGACTCTCCTAAATGAAAGTTAGTGAAGAGTGGGGCAGGCTCTTGCTAATAGCATTACATGTTTCAGACTGAATTAATAATTAATCATCCATCCTTATTAACTAAAGGGCAAGCCATCTATTTCACATGGAACAATGACATACCTTAGGTATAAGAACTTAATAATAAACACATAACATCTTAAGAAAGGAAACCCAAGAAGCTTCCATGTCAGTTTTTCAATCACTTGCTAGCCAATCTCAAATTCCTATTATCTCATATGCTGAGCTCATTCCCTAAAGCAATGGTTCTCAAAGTGTGGTCCCTTGACCAGCAGTATTGACACCTCCAGGGAACATATTAGATATACCCCACTCCAGAAACTGAAACAGAACCTCTGGGGGTGAGGCCAGAAATGAGACTTTTTTTTTTTAATTTTTTATTTTTTTTTCAAAGTTTATTTATTTTTGGGACAGAGACAGAGCATGAACGGGGGAGGGGCAGAGAGAGAGGGAGACACAGAATCGGAAACAGGCTCCAGGCTCTGAGCCATCAGCCCAGAGCCCCACGCAGGGCTCGAACTCACGGACCGCGAGATCGTGACCTGGCTGAAGTCGGACGCTTAACTGACTGCGCCACCCAGGCGCCCCCAGAAATGAGACTTTTAATATCTCTAGGTAATTGGATGCACATTAAATATGAGGACCACCTCCCTAGAGCAAAATGATACTTAAATACGTGCTTTGGGGCACGTGGGTGGCTCAGTCAGTTAAGTACTTGACTCTTGGTTTCAGCTCAGGTCATGATTTCACGGTTCAAGAGTTTGAGCCCCACATCAGGCTCTGTGTCTGTTTGGGATTCTTGGTCTCTTTCTTTCTGCCCCTCCCTTGTTCATATACATGTGCTCTCTCTTTCTCTCTCTCTCTCAAAAGTAAATAAATAAACATCAAAAAAAAAAAGCTTCAACCATGTCATAACTAGATGATCAGAGAAAACCATGTTTACTGACACTGTTAGTTATGACAGATTCTTTCCAATATTATCTGATGTCCCACTCTGAAAGAAGGTGGTATATTATTCAGAAATCATGTTTTAGCCTCTGTTCATTATTATATATTACAGAAATAGGTGCTATTCTGGCCAATCTTTGCACTTGGAAATATTAAATGAGAAATCATTGTAAAAGGCAATAAAACACATCAGTCACTACTGAAATCAGTTGAAATAAATAAACAATTTAGGACCAGTAAACAAAGAAACCTTTAGAAGAAACCGAAGTATTCACTTGGGGTAGTTGCACACAAAGTGCAAGAAGTTCTGCAATGTGTGGGGATTCATCTTCATCTCCTACTCATTTAGGTACATGGAATGCACACTTGGTATATGGGGAGTAGCCTACTTTATTGGCCAGTTTTTGTATCCACGGGGGAGGGTTATGGGGGCTTATGAATCAATTCCACCATAGTGTTGTCATGGCCAACCTACAGGCCCAATCCCACCTCACCTCTTGGTCACTCTTGACATCACAGGAAGGATTTATGATCAGGCTCAGCTTCAGCCGCAAAGTCTTAGAGACTGGAAACAGGTTCCTTTGGCCTGCCTGATGTCCTTGAACTATTTTCTGCTATAGGGAAGCCCTAGTATCTCCATGTGACATGGTAGCATCTTTTTTGCCCTGAAATACACTTCTCCCCATCACCACCACCTCATTTATGAACTGAAGTAGACCTGAGCCTCAACCACACTTCATAGAATGCAGTTGCAGCCCTGTCCATGTCCCAAGCCCCATTCTATTCAGGCTTGGTTTGTTTCCCCTCTCAGCCTGACCATAATGTGGGCATTTCAAAGTGTCTTGTGCCCAAACTTACCTTTGTCCAAATATATCTCCCTCACAACCTTTGTCTGACCATTTGAAATTTCTACATTACTAGCTTTGTTTAGAGTTACTGAAACTCCTTGTTCACCTGAAAATGTTATCAAGGAGTATAACCCATTAAACCACTTTCAACCACTAAAATCTTTTTGTTTGTTTTGGTTTTTGTTGTGTTTTGTTTGAGACTAAATAGAGACACCATTCTTTATTTAAACTATTCTCCTCCCAATTTCTACTATTCCCAGATCAACAGATATTTCTAGAATAAACCATTTAAAATTTGCTCTGGGGGCACCTAGGTGACTCAGTCGGTTAAGCACCCAACTTCAGCTTGGGTCATGATCTCATGGCTCATGAATTTGAGCCCTGCATGGCGCTCTGTGCTGACAGTTCAGAGCCTGGAGCCTGCCTCAGATTCTGTGTCTCCTTCTCTCTCTGCCCCTCCCCCACTCCACATTGTCTCTCTCTCTCTCAAAAATAAACATTTAAAAAATAAAAATAAAAAAAAATTTGCTCTAGATAAAATAAAAACTAACATTATTAAAATTTTTATTTTTAAAATTTGCATCTCCCTAAGAATATAGTTATGAGAGGGGCACCTGGATGGCTCAGTCAGTTAGGTGCCCAACTCTTGATTTCAGCTCAGGTCATGATCTCACAGTTTGTAGATTCAATCCCTGCATCAGGCTCTGAGCTGACAGCATGGACCCTACTTGGGATTCTCTCTCTACCTCTCTCTGCCACTCCCCACTCATGCCCTCTCTCTCTCAAAATAAATAAACTTAAAAAAATAATTTAGTTATTAGATTATATATCTTTTTCTCATCATTTGTATATTTTAACATAATATACATAGTACATGTTATGTTTAACAATATATGTTAGATATCATATTATATCTTATGTATATTATGTATGTGTATACAATTTCATTACCTCTCAACCCTTATGAATTTTTAGGTAATTTCCCCATCAATGTGTATCTGAAAAGCAGCCACTAAAATCTTAACTCAAATGAAATTATTGGGTAACATCCCAGTTAGTACCTATAGAGAATGGAACTTTAGACAGAATTTTCTCTGGAAGCAGCTTCCAAACTAATTTAAAATTTAAAATTCAGGGTGGTACAAAGTATAAAGGCTGCTAGAAGAATCTCCAAATGAGTGGTCCTTCATGGTCACTAAGAGATCGAAAGTTCCTAAGAGTCATATGAATTTTAAATCATATTTTAAGAGAAATGTGCAAAAACTACAACCCTCAGCATCAGATAAACCTTGTAGTATAACTTTAATTTTTTTAAGCCTTGGTTTCCTTGTCTGTAAAAATATGTATCATAATATCTGCTTTGCAGGGTTGTGTCCAAATTTAAAAGAAAGTATTGAACTGTGCCTGGAACAAGAAAAGCAAAGCAAAGCAAAGCAAAGGAAAGGGAAAAGTAAAACGGGGTTTTTTTCAACTTTTTCATCTTCTGTAGCCTGTACATGCAGGCCCTAAGGCAAGTAATTAAATGTGTTAATTGGGGAATCAGGACAAGTAAGGAAAAAACCAAGAGCCCAGATATTGAGAATCCTGCACAAGCAAAGCAACACCATGAAAATAACTCATAGGTCATTTTAGGAGCCACAAAGTCTCCCACTACACAGAACCCAAGGGGTATTCTCACACTAATTCAAAAACTCTGGTAAGATTTTTTTCTCCCCATATTCTCTGTTAGAAAGGGCCACACTGGGACTCTGAATGGCTTTCCTGCCAAAATAGATGCTTCAGTAGAGTTAACTTCAAAATAATGCAAGCAAAAACGAAATGCACGTTACAAACACCTGAGATGGATTTGATATATATACATATCATCTCCCTCCAATGCCGTATTTTTATGACTTGGCAGTAGAAGTCATTTTGACACAAGGTCTTTAATAGCACTGGGATTCATTCCTTTACTCTTCAATACACCCAATTAATATATTCTGCAGATGATCTGTCACCCTGTGAGGCTGCTAAATGAATCAAGCTCATTAAGTGCTCCTCTTTTATTAAAAGAACAAGTCGCATGTCTGCAATGTAGAAATGCTATTATGGAAGCCTGTTTCTGCCTCTTGTTTGAACACATTTTATGAATAAGTCAGCACAGAAAAGGATATGAATCAAGATAATGGAGCCTGTCATGGAAACCTGGAACAAATGACTCCCTACCTCCTCTGAGGGGTAGTTGATGCACTATCATTGGGCTCCTGGCAAAACAGGTGCCAAGGGGGCAAAGGCTGCTCACCATTAGGTCAGGTTTCTTAAACCACTTCTTAGTCTGAAAAACCATGAATTAAAACCTCTTTCTAACAAATGAAAGCAGGAATCCTAGATTATTATATTAGGAAAGACCCCCAAAGATCTTGCCTAGTTGTTCTTAACCCTTATCATAGATAAGAATCATCTGGAATATTTTTAAAAATATCAGAGTCTATTATTAAACAAAGTGCCAATAAATCTTAAAGGACTCAAATGGTACAGAAGCTGTTTTGTGACCACAGCTGAATTAAATTGAAAGGAGACATTAGAAAAGTCCCAAACAGAAATCAAGGAACAGATTTTTAAATAATCCACAAGTCACAGAACAAACTATGCAAATTAGAAAGTATATTGAACTGAATGATAGTGGAAATATAGTATGTCAGTATCTGTGGTGGGATGTAGCAAAAGAAATGTTTAAATATAAATTTATAGTTTAAATGAATATAATAAAAATGAAAAAAATTAGGAGTACCTGAGTAACTCAATTGGTTAAGTGTCCCAATCTTGATTTCAGCTCAGGTAGTGATCTCGCAGTTATGAGATTGAGCCCCACATTGGCTTCACACGGGGCATGGAGCCTGCTTGGGAGTCTTTCTCTTCCTCTCTCTCTCTACCCCTGACCCCTCCCTGGCTCACACTCACACTGTCTCTCTCTCAAAAAAAGGAAGAAGAAAAATTTTAAATCAGTCTGTGAGTCTACCTTAATAAATTAGGAAGAGAAGAGAAATCAAGCCCCAAGCAAGCAAAAGACAAGCAACATGAAAATTGAGTAAAAATCAATCAAATAGAATATGGACAAACAAGAGAGAAAATAAATGAAATAAAAAGATTTGTTGTTTCAGTTCTTCAAAAAGATCAGTAAAGTTGATAAACTAGAAAAACTGACCAAGAAACAGAAAAAAAAAAGGACACAAATTATTACTATCAGAATTAAAAAAAGAGACATCACAGAGATCCCATAAATATTAAACAGAAAACAAGGGAATATTATAAACACCTTATAATAATACATTTTAAAACTTAGATAAGATTTATAAATTCTTTGAAAGAGACAATAAACCAAAATTGACATAAAAAGAAATAGAAATTGTTAATAGCACTATCTGTTAAATAAATCCAGTGAGCAATTAACAACATTCTGATAAAGAACACTCCAAGATGAGATGGTTCCACTGGTAGATTTTATCAAATATTTTAGGGAAAAATACTACCAGTCTTACACAAGTCTTTCAGAACACGGAGGAAGAGGCATCACTACCCAACATATATTGTGAAGCCACAACCTGATACCAAAACCACACAAGGTTATTATAACAAGAGAATATTATTATCAATACTTTCATAAACACAGACACAAAAATATTCAAACAAAATATTGGAAAATCAAACCCATTAAAAAGTAATCATGATAATGTACTGTGACCAAGTTTACCATGTAAAGAGAAAAGAGAAAAAAAATCATATGATCGTTTCAGATCATAAAGATCCAGAGAAAGCATTTGACAACATTCAATACCCTTTCATGATAAAAATTCTCTGCAAATGAGGAATAGAAGAAAATTTCCTCAATGTGTCAAAGGGACCTTAAAAAAAAACTCACAACTAATATAATACTTATTTGTGAAAATTAAATGCTTTCCCACTAAATTTGGAAATTCAAGTACAATTTAATTAAAAAGGTAGGAAATTATTTCTCTTGGAAGCCTGCAGCACTATTTAAAATATCTCAGGCCCACACAGAGAGTAGACAAGCCACCTGTCCCCAAAATGGTCGCCCAGAGCTGGTAGAGGGGGTACCCATTCAGTTACAAGATTTGTAAAATGGAGTCTCAGCAACATCCAGTACTTTAGGACTCTTCACATAGGGCAAGGCACCCAGTGGGGTGACCAGACTGCCCTGACACCTCATGTGTGTTGGAAAAACTTATCATCCAGGGCAGCAGTCCCGAGAAGGTGAAAGCCCATGAAGGAGCTGGCTGTGGGTTAAATAGACAAGGATGATCCCAAGAAAAAATCTCCTTAAGGAAACCCAAAGTCAGGTCCTCAGTCCAACCACAGGTTCGTCCGAAGGACTGGGTAGCTGGCACAAGAAGAGAATGCCAGCTTTCTAGATCTCTAGGGATCAGAACAGAGAGCAAAAGCTATAAGGGCAGCCCAGACCTAAGGGGTAGTTATTACCCATGAATCTTCCCTGAGCAGGCAAATAAGCAGGTGGCTTCTCTTCAGTCCTAAGGAGACTGAGTGTAATGCTCAGCCTCTTCTCCACCTTTGACTATGCTGAACATCTCAGGAGGCACAGGATGTGGGGCACCCAGGAGAAGTTGTTGCCTATCTCTTTGTGTCATCCTGCCCCTTGGGACACAGCAGGTGGTAGGTACTTCAGAAGGTGCTTCCCAGTGGGCCCTGGAATGTTGTAGAAGCCTCAGAAGGTGGAAAGAGAGCCTATGGGATCACCTGGACGTCTTCTCTGGAGAGAATAGCATTGGGTAGGCAGTTGGAAGAAGGAAGAAATTCTGGATTTATGATGGCCAGAATTTTCTATGGCATTTTAAGCCATCAAAATATCTTTTTCTACAGCACCAGATAAGGAAATCCCTAGTAATGTTTTACCAACCATATTTTAGCAGACCTATGGTGCAGCTTAATCTCTACCTAGTCTTATCCCATAACTTTGTAGAAAGACTCCCAAATCTCTGAAGCTCCTGGTACCTGGAAATAGCTGTATACATGTAGCAGATCCTCAGCCAAACTTCTAGACTTGAACCTTATGTCTTAAACCCTCAAAGCAATTTGTGTGGCCTTTAACAAGGTTTATTGAATAGCACCAAAAGGGCAGACTCCTGAAGCATGAGGAAGTCCTGAGCATGAATACAGACAGTCTGAAGCATCCTCTTTCTCCCCCACCATCCCTGTAGGAAACTCTGTGCTTAGGACATGGAGTGATGTGGGTAAAATATTTGGGGTGGAGGTCACTGGGGTGGGTGTGAGGGCAAGAAGGACACAAGATGCAGGTACTTCTGTTTTCTGTCCTGACCCTTTGCTGTGCACTATCACAGGGCTACTCTGTCCAAACCCTCACCTGGAATTCTAAACCAGATGACATACAAGTACAAGTAGGAGAAAGAGAGAGAAGAGCAGGAATGTTAGAGGAATAGGGCTAACTGAGAGAAAGCCCGGAAAGGGAAAAGAGATTGGGCTTTTTGACATGTTTTCAAATGTAAAATTACCAAGAAAGAAGCCACAACCACAGCAGACATATTAGAAGATCAAATATTTAGAAACATATGTATGGAGGAAAGCCATGCTGTGCAAGCTAGACATGATCAGAAAGTTTGCTGGTTCCCACAGGAAGTGAAAAGGTCCTAGATTTGATGACTGTAAGGGGAGGTCCCTGCTAAGTACCCCCAAACTGTAGTACTTTTTAGTGGCTGTTGCTGATGTTTACTTTCTATCTTAATGTATTTTTGTGATAGTAAACAAAAAAGAGAAGTCTATCAAAAATAAAATTAAACTACAACTTAGCAGTAAACAAATTTTTTCACAAAATGTCAAGTGTTTTTCATGGTACCATCTTGTCTTCTGTGGCTCTTTTCTTTAACCATTGGGATGTGAGAAAAACAAGTATGTCCTGCTCCTCCCCTCCTACCTGACTTAGTGATGCCAATATCAAAGCCTTCTCCTATGAATCTGAAGATCCCCTAGCTGGGGTCAATTCATGAAAGAGTTATTTCATGCTGACTCTGAGTATGGCTGACACAAGAGAAAGAGGTTGTGAAAGGTTCTTGCTATTGTATTTCTTTTACACTTGGTTATCTTATAAATCTTTATCCTCTGTTCTCTACACCATTAGACACCTACCTTCACAGCTTCCTGTTCCTCTTTGTATGCTTTGGATATCTCATTCCAAAGCTTCAGGAATAGCCACATCCCCCAGAAACAAGCTACTGACACCAGTGAAATTAACTAGGGCTGCCAGGGAGCCAGGATGGCATCTGACTGCTTGCTGCTGGATCAGATAAGGCACCTGTCACTTTGCAGAGCATCCTGCGACCCGCCATTGTTTTTTGGGGTTTTGTTGTTGTTATTTAAATGTTTATTTATTTATTTTTGAGAGAGAGAGAAAGAATGAGAGAGCTCATGCAATGGCACACATGAGAAGGGGAGGGGCAATGAGAGGGAGAGAGAGAGAATCCCAAGCAGGCTCCACACTGCCAGCACAGAGCCCCATGCAGGGCTTGATCCCACAAACGTGAGATCATGACATGAGCCAAATCAAGCAAGAGTCAGATGCTCAATTGACAGAGCCACCTAAGTGCCCCCAGAGGCCAGCCATTGTGAGTGCTGTGTTAGTTAGCAAGGGTCAAAGGATGGGAGGTAGAGGATGATTCATTACCATTTCAGAATTTGTTAGGAAATGTTTGTTAGAAGCAACTCGGTGAGATCTGTGTACCTGAAATCTGTCAAAAACAGAATAGGCAGAATTCCAAAGACAGCATCTGCAGGAGTCCAGGAATCCAGGCTGGAAAAGGCAGGGGAGTGGGGCTTGGAGTTGCAACTGCTGCACCCAGAAAATGCTCTAAATGCTACATATCCTTGATTAAAATGCACAGTGGTCTCAGACACCATCTATCACATTTGCCATACCAGTTAAGTTGGCCTCAGAATTTGAAGTATATGATTATAACAGGGGAAAATCATTCCAGAGCTGCATAAATTGTGTTTTCCAGAAACTTGGCAAAGTCTCTCCCTCTGACCTGGAGTTGTGCCTCATAGTTCTGAAAATGAGAAGGACCATCTATGACCCATAAGCCTGTCTATGGTGTGACAATCCCAAAAGAAATGAAGTTGTGCTTACAAGCTCATGTATTTTCCAACAGGATTCTCAACATAAAATCTTTGGAATTTTTTTTGCTTGATTTGATCTAATTTCTCGTGTGATCTAACACTTTTTCAAGGGAAACTGGATTAAGAGTAGTTCAGTTGGTTTATGAAAGCGTGAGGATTGTCAGAGCCCATTAAGTAGGTAAAATTATTATTTTTAAAATACAGCTCCTCTCATTTATGTTGACTTCCATGGGCCTTCATGAGGAATGCTGCCTGCAGCCTCATTAATATCAGTGTGTAGGAAGGGACCTCCAGGATTTATAGCTACAGCTGTAGAGGTCTGGTTGGAGACTGTCTTTGTGGAAAAATACAGTTTAGGGATGGAAGGCCATCTTAGCACACCAGAGATTTGAGGTGCCTCAGGATACCCATACACATGGCTTTCTTCACAACAGGTGTTTTATGAAATCAACTCAGATAATTTTGGGATTTGGCTGCAAGGTGTGAATGGAAATCACTTTCAGTCTGTCTTTATTCATTAGATAGTTTAGTTCAGATTACACCTGATCACAGAGTTTTAGTAAAATCCCGCCTGTAATTGTTCTATATTTAGACTGCCACAAAAAAATAACACTGTCATTCTTGGATGCTGGACTGACATCTATTTTATATGTCTGCACCCAATTTTTGCTTGATTTTTGTTTTTTATGTTTGTTTCTAATTTTTTTGACATTTTTTTTCATTTTTGAGAGTGAGAGAGACAAAGCATGAGTGGGGGAGGGGCAGAAAGAGAGGGAGACATAGAATCTGAAGCAGGCCCCAGTCTCTGAGCTGTCAGCACAGGGACCAACACAGGGTTCAAACTCACGGACTGCGAGATCATGACCTGAGCTAAGTCTGACGCTTAACGAACGGAGCCACCCAGGCGCCCCTGATTTTTGTTTTTATTCAAGTTACTCACCTGCCTTCTCCCACTAATGAAGTCTAGCTCAACCAGACACTCTCCCAGAAAGGAGACTGAAGTCATAGTGCCATGTCTTGCAGTGACCAACAGTCCCAGCTGGCCTGCCACAAAGGGTTTTCCAGGATGTGGGACTTTATAAAATCAGTAGAGACTTGGGGAACAGGCCCAAAAGGAAACAGTGGGAACAGGCCTAAGGAACAGGGATTCCATGGAGAAAAGCTGGAGCAATCTTTGGAGTGGGTGGTTGTCTGCAGGCAGTAAGCACTATGCCCTGGTACTTCTCCAGTCACCCATGATGTTTAAGCAACATGAATTGCTGTGGATTTCAGCCCTTCTTGTGTCATTTGAAGGCTTTCACTGGACTTGAACTCTCCCAAGCTCCACTGAGCTCTAAAGCTGATGTCTGGCTATCATGCCGTTGAACACAATCAGGGAAAGCAGAGAAAAATCAAAAGCAGTAAGAGGGCAATTCTTTAAACAGACCACACCTCATTAGTTGCTGAAGAAGAGAGATCGGTGTTATGAAATAGATTCATTATTGATTATTGCTAATTAGAGAGTTAAGCAATAATACTAACCTTTTATAGCACACCAGAGCACACAGTAATTTCACTCATCTTTCCATTTGCGAATCTCAAAACAGATAGCCAACATACACAGAATAGCTATCATTATTATCTCTGTTTTACAAGTGAGCAAAGGGAAATTCTGATGGGATAAGTAACATGCAGCAGGTCAGCAGGATTGAAAATCATCAGGAACAAAGGGCCAGAGTGGGACTACCTGGGTTCCAGTCCCAACTTCCCCACCTACCAGTATCTCTGGAGGGTTCTCTCTGTTTCGGATTTCCAGGTGTGAAGTGAGGCTAGGATGAAACAGATCTTTCTCATAAGGTTGTTTAGGAGATTGGAAAACTGCACCTAAAGCCTTAGAACAGAGCTTTCCACATGCAAGTGGAGATTGGAAAAATGCACCTAAAGCCTTAGAACACAGCTTTCCACATGCAAGTTCTTAGCATTTAGCAT
Organism: Prionailurus bengalensis; assembly: GCF_016509475.1. Classification (NCBI taxonomy): domain Eukaryota; kingdom Metazoa; phylum Chordata; class Mammalia; order Carnivora; family Felidae; genus Prionailurus; species Prionailurus bengalensis. The sequence continues at coordinate 52,749,135 of NC_057354.1, read as the reverse complement.
CTTATTACTATCTAGTAGGTGGGAAAAGCTAGTTTTGATAACAAAAATCCATATTCACTCAGGGATGACACATAGTCTTGAAGTCTTTGTTTTCAGAGCCCATTCCACCACTGACTATAATCCTGCCTCTTGTTTTGAATTAGCCTTAGTGCCCTGTTCAATAACACTCCTGCCAAAGTAAAACTATTTTTTCACTTGTCAATATTTTTATTTCTAATGCAAAGACCCCTTAAATATCTGCTTTATTTTGTATTCAATTCACAATCACACACAATTCAAATCACAAATGATTTACTGAAATTTACAGAGTAGAGAATTTTTTTAAAAAATAATCTCTACACCCAACACAGGGCTTGACTCTATCTATAACCCTGAGATCAAGAATTACATGTTCCACCAACTGAGCCAGCCAGGTGCCCTTGAGAAATATTTAATATAATGAAATAACTACTATAAAGTTACCCATAGCATTTACTGTTTTAGCTAACATATTACCCATCTGAATATATAGAATACCTATTCAGCTATTGAAAATCAGAGTAAAATAATTTTTGTTCTCTGATGCTGATTACTTGTATATTTTGTCTTAATTTTTAAAAAAATAGTTGTTAAAAATGAATAGGGGGAAATGCTTTCCCTAGGGATTATTAAAATTAAAATTATTTGTGAACATGATAAATCCAGTTTAAGTACTAAATTGTAGATTCATATCTTCCTTGTAATGCTAGTATTTGAAACCATAAAGGCCACTTTCAAATTACTATAAGTAAGTTTGAAGTTCTGTGGCTAATGTCCATCCTTTGACCCAGTAATTCCATTGCTGGGAAATCATTTTAAGAGAATAACTTGGAAAAACTTAGATACAAAAAGGACACTCCACAGGTATTTAAAATAGTGAAAATAGCAACTCAAACTGTGTGAGTGCTTATATGATATGGTATATCTGCATGATGCAGGTAGGATAGTTAATGCAGCTGAAAAATTAATATTTATCAAAACTTTTAAAAATTGACAATTTTTTGTTATAATATTCAGCAAAATGGCAAAGCAATTTTTATTTACAGTGTGATCAAACACTAAAATGTTAATAGTGAAAGCCTTTGGGTGGTCGATGATTTTTGCCTTTTTACATTTTCTCTAATGTCCATATTTTATACAGTGAGCATGCATTCTGTTCAAAATGGGGAAGGGAAGGAGCATCTGGGTGGCCCACTCAGTTAAGCATCCGACTTCAGCTCAGGTCATGATCTTGCAGTTCATGGGTTCAAGCGCTGCATCAGCCTCTGTGCTGACAGCTGAGAGCCTGGAACCTGCTTCAGATTCTGTGTCTCCCTCTTTCTCTATCCCTCCTCCCCTTCCTCCTCCTTCTTCTCTCTCTCTCTCTCAAAAATAAATAAAAACATTAGTTTTTTTAAATTGGGAGGGGAAGATTAAAATGAACACATCATGCAAATACTTTCAGTGTCTTGGGCTTCTGTTATTCCTAAGTCATTTGTATGCTCCCTGTGATTTAGCTTCTACTCTGTCCAGCAGGACAGGCCCTCTTCATGCACACCAGCTCTGGCATGCTTCATGGAGAAGAGAAGAGAAGAGAAGAGAAGAGAAGAGAAGAGAAGAGAAGAGAAGACTTCTAAGTAATTTCTAATGAGTGGTAATTCATAGATATGACAAAATTTGATCCTTGAGGCCTTCCTGAAATAAGACTGGTCATCACTGTTGGCAGGTGAGGAAAGAGAGCCTGGGCATTAGTTGCTGCTAATGGACCAGGCTCCTACAGGCAAGAAAAAGAACTGTAGCTAGGTCAAGCTCACCTCAGAACCCTGAGCCTTTCTCTGCACTGCGAAGAGACCAAGCAAGACACTGTGCATAAGATGTCTTATGAGAATTATAAATGCTATCAAAATAAAAATACAGGAGTGTCCGGTACTATTACCAGACCCAACAAAGAGGCACAAGCTCTCAAAAACAAGTGTACCAAAATTTAATTAAATCATTTATATTTAAAGAGATACCTTTATTAAAAAATTTCAAGATGCATTTTTCCAAGACTCTTTAGAATTTCTATGTTAACAGTAAGGTCTGAATGTAAAAAATAAATTAAAAATCTGAAATTTTCCATTGTGCAAAGGCAGTAACTTAAATCTTCTGACAATAGCATGTCGACTGTACAATGAGCAATATACCACGAGGAGATCACTTGTTGGGGCGAGCACTTGGTGTTGTATGTAAGTGAGGAATCACAGGAATCTACTCCCTAAACCAAGAGCACACTGTATACACTGTATGTTAGCTAACTTGACAATAAACTATATTTTATTTATTTTTCACAGAGAGAGAGAGAGACAGAGAGACAGAGTGAGAGACAGAGCATGAGCGGGGAGGGGCAGAGAGAGATGGAGACAGAGAATCCAAAGCAGGCTCCAGGCTCTGAGCCATCAGCACAGAGCCCAATGCAGGGCTCCAACTCACAGACTGCAAGATCATGACCTGAGCCGAAATCAGACACTCAACTGACTGAGCCACCCAGGCGCCCCTTCAATAAACTATATTTTTAAAAAGTGCAATGTATTATATTTAAGAAGTAAAGTGTGTCTTCACAGCTGGAAGGGATGCTTTGGAATAGTCCTTCCACACTTAATACAAAGAAAACCTGTTATTGTGCAAATGGAATGAGATAAAGTTGTTTTAAACTACCTAAAATGAAAACTGAGTAGTATTCTCACACACACACACACACACACACACACACACACACACCACATCTTCTTTATCCATTCATCTATTCATCTATTGATAGACCCCTAGGTTTCTTCTATATCTTGGCTATTGGAAATAATGCTGCAATAAATGTAGGGGTACATATATCTTTTAGAATTAGTGTTTTCATTTTTTTGGGTAAATACCCAGAAGTGCAATCATTGGATCATATGGTAGTTCCATTTTTAATTTTTTGAGGAACCTCCATTTTGTTTTCTTTAGTGGCTGTACCATTATGATTACCACAACAGTGAACAAGGTTCCCCTTTTCTCACATCTTCACCAACAATTGTTATTTCTTGTCTTTTTGATATAGCCATTCTAAACAGGTATGAGTGGTATCTCACTGTAGTTTTGATTTTCATTTCCCTGCTGATGAGTGATGTTGAGCATCCTTTCATCATCTGTTGGCCTCAGTATGTGTTCTTTGGGAAAATGTCTATTCAGGGGGTAGAGGGATGAATGGGCAAGCTAGGTGAAGCCGATTAAGAAATACAAACATTCAGTTATAAAATTAATAAGTCATGGGGATGAAAAGTACAGCATGGGGAATATGGTCAATAATAATGTAGTGGTGACTGATGGTGATTATACTTATTGTGGTGAGCATACTTATTGTGGTGAGCACTGAGGAGTTCCTAGAATTGTCAAATCACTATATTGTACATCTGAAACTAATATAACATGGTCAGCTATACTTAAAAGTTAAATTAAAAAACTAAAAAGAGAAAAACATTTTTAAGAAAATGAAGGCAGATTAAAAGAATTTTGAAAATAAAGCCTGTCCCCCTTTGTTTCTCTCCTGGAATTATAACATGTAAATCTAGTGGTATCCAAACTGTCGACCACATGCCTCTCTCATTATGAAATTTGGAAGACACATTCTCAAAGTTATGTGTTTATAAATTGTAAATCTATTCTACTATCATTAATCAAAATCTCAAGACTAATACACACTTGAGGTGATGTTCATTGATAACAATATTGTATATAAATACACATATCAAACATTCTTTCTGGTTATTTAGAATTCCTTTTGATCCAATTCTTGCAGACATTGCAGGATTGTCACAGTTTTCATCCACAACAAGGCTGATGAAGTGTCCTTCTAGGAGTGGGGGAGGGGTGGTGCTGCCATTTTCTCTTTGCTTTTGCTGCTTTGCTGGAAATTTTAGTACTACCCCCAGTCTGCACTTTCCTTGCAGGAATCTACTCTAGGCCTCATCCATTTTATGAAGTTAGTTTAGTAAAAAATAAGCAACATAGGGGCGCCTGGGTGGCTCGGTCAGTTAAGCATCCGACTTCGGCTCAGGTCATGATCTCATGGTCCGTGGGTTTAAGCCCCGCGTCTGGCTCTGTGCTGACCGCTCAGAGCCTGGAGCCTGTTTCAGATTCTGTGTCTCCCTCTCTCCTGTGACCCTCCCCTGTTCATGCTCTGTCTCTCTCTGTCTCAAAAATAAATAAACGTTAAAAAATTTTTTTAAAAAAATAAGCAACATAATGCATGAACATAATGCACATACATTTTTACAATATATACATACATATTTTTACAATATATACATACTATAATGCATTAATACCTAGTACAGAGGATGTGTGATATAACACATAACATGCAACAGCTGGACATATGAACCAAATAATACCAATGTCAAAACCTATTTTGAATATTTTGCTTAATTTTTTTAATTAGTTTTATTTTCCAGTTATACATTAATATATTGCACACTCCTCAAAAACTCCTCACTTTGAAGACCAACCTTTGACCTACATATCTATGTGATGTCTCTCATTCCTTCATTACAAGATCACGGGGGACACAGCGTATTAATTTTTGCACCCCCTGTGCCTCGTGCATGTACTTAGTACATTTTTGGATGAATGAATGGGAAGCATTGGCATTTTATTTTATTGAAAATGTCTAGTTAAAATTATTAATTTTTAATAAAACAAGAGCTTATTGAAAATAATGTATTCCAGGATTAACTACTCCATCTACTCCAGGATGACTAGAGCCCTCATCACCTCCCTGCCTAAGCCACTTTATGTAAGTTCCCATGAATATTTCTTTAGATTTTCCTACTCTAGATTACTGTCTCTGTGGGGTTTTTTTCCCTGTACTGACTCACTGCTTGAGCAGAAATATTATAGTTATACTGTACTGTATTTTTTCTTTTTTATTATATAGAGATAAATATATTCTTATCTTAAATAAGACTGAACGTTCAAAACACTTTGTAGAGATATATCAGTGTATATAAAATGAAGAATTTAACAGTGCCATGTGATTTTTTGGCCACTTCCTAGGTTTACCAGATACCTGTTTAGACATGGGCCGGACTTTAGGATCCTGCAGCCTCAGAGAGTGTTGGTAACAATAGTAAAGCCAATATTCAGTGACCATTTTCCATGGTCATATTAAATAATTTACAAGCTCTAGTTTGTTATTTACATCTTTCACACACAGAAACTGAATCACAGAAAAGTTAAATCATTTGCCAAAGGCCACACAATTACCACATGATAGAAGCAGCTTTCACACTCAGGATATCTGATTCTAGAATCTGTGCTTTTGGATGTTGTGTTCTCCTGTTCCCTTTCAAAGACCCTGTAGACTGGGTCAATAAACACCAATGAATACGTGATGTACTAAACAAGATCTGTTAGCAATTCAACTGAGGACATGCTTGTGTTAGGCCAGGTGGAGTCTTATGGCTGTCAGAAGATGGCCGAGACATAAAAATACTGAGTGAAGCTAACCCTTTGCCCGAGGTGCTTACTAACAAGACCAGGATTTCAAGTAATTGTTCTAATCGACAGTGGAAAAGTAACAAAATTTGAAATAACAAATTCACCCAGAAGCATTTTATACGTTTACCTGGAATAAAGCCAAACTTTTGATTAGTGACTTTTTATTGATTCTACTCCTTCATTCTCCTATTGGATACCACACCCCTCCAAATGCAGACATACTTCTTCATTCTTTTGTGTTACTTATTTCCCAACATAGCACAAAATGCAGCATTTGCCACATTCTCAAACATTTATGAAAGGATTGATTATACATTTTTACTTTGTTTTCTTTAATTTCCTTTGCAGTCATATTAAGGAGAGCTTGTATGTTCACAGAAAGTTCCTGGCAATGAATGAATGAGTGAGTGATAAATGAATGAATGATTTTTCCAAAATCAGCTTTAAAACCCAATTATCATAAGCTTGGTGAACGAAGTTAAAACTTTATTACTCATATATGAGTGGACATGAGAAAATCAACCACTTCTTAATCCATATAAAATAAAAATAGACAGTCTCTTCAGATCTCAGCTAACAATGAGTGTAGGGAAAACTGGCCTCACTGGAAGATGTGAGAAAATTACAAGCCAGGGTCAGGAGGGCAGCTGCCTGCACAATTTTATATTTCTCCAGACAGCGGGTATTAGATATATTTATGATCTTTCAGAACAGAGTAGTCTGTAATGCAATTTTAGCTCATCTAATTGAGAAAGAAAAATGAGAAATGTTTTCCAGACATGTCTGCTTAAGCCTTCCCTGGATCCATGGCATTTGTATCAATACAGGAAGTCATGAAGGTAAATTGAATTTATAGACTTGTGAAGAATAAATCAATTTCCCATGGAAAAACCCTAGTACCAGAGCTTATATGTAAGCCTCCTCCTTGGCTATTTTTATTTGTACTTGCTTAGAGCGTGGTACAAAAACAAAGAATTGTGACAGGTCTAAATGAGTCATTTTGGACAATGAAACCATTTGAGAAATTTTGCTCTAATAATGGAACTTTCCTATTTCTACATTTGCCTTGATTACACGTAAGGTATGGAATTCCAATAACATTTGTTTTTTTAAATTACTCTTAAGATAGTGAAACAGGAAGTAACAAAGGAGAGAATTTTTAGTTGTTTATCTTTGTAACATAAGTTCAAATTCCTTCTTTTATTTTTCTCTTTAGAGTAAAAACTACACTTGAAAATATTAAGAGAATGTGATGTTTTAGAGAGACCCATATGGATCCAAGTGACTAAAATGAGCAATGCTCATATCTTAAATAAATTAGACATCTTTCCATGTTCTCTCTGGCAAGGTTGTAGCAGGAAACAGATGGTCATTCACATGAACAAATAGAAGAAAGTTCAAAGGCTGGACTCATCACAACAGTGTGGACACAGGGGAGCCTAAGAAGAGGATGGTGAAAGTGACCAGAACTAGCAACAGCCTTAGGTCCTAAAAGGCAAGAGAAAGGGCTACGATGCAGCAGGCTGTTGCTGTAGGAGGGCCAGGTAGAAGGAGGGCTGTGGCCTGGCTGGACTCAAGATGCCCCAGGGAGGTGGGAAGATATGCCCTCTCCTCTCTGTCTGTCCCCTCTGCAGTGTCTCAATGGTACTTCTCATTGTCTAAACACAACCAGAATTTGACAAGTGAGAGGTAAATTTAACAAGTCCAAGAGTGATCTCTGCAGACTGATCTCCAAGCAAAATAGCTTCTCCTTCTAAGTTCCATGGAAAGCTCTACAGCCCAGTGCTTAAGACCATGTATTCTGGAAAACCTCACAGGTTGGATGCCCAGAGCTGGCGCTCCCCCAACACACTCAGCTGAGAGGAAAACGCTAGAGTCCAAGTGTTTGCCACGTTGTGCAGCCCCTAATCACAGCTGGAGAGATCTGTGCATCCCTAACCATGCAGCTTAAAATGCCATAACTCAAGGTTTTCATAATAACATCCAACTTTGATAGACTTCTGTGTGTTGCTCTAGAATGGATGGGAAACAGGGCACCCACACTGGTCCTGCTGATGATACCTCCCTGAACCTTCCCCAGTGAGTGCTTGATATGGGTGCTGTCTCATCATTCATTTGTTTGCAGTGAGTAGGAAGCCCAGGTGATGCAATGCAAAGCGGTCAGCCTCCACACACACAACAAGGGAAAGTGTGCAGATTTGACTTGGAGGGGTAGGTTGTGCCAGACACTCTACTGGGTTTTAGGATCTCTCTCTCTCTTTCTTGTGTGTTCTACCTGTAATTGATTTCACCTTTGTGGCAGCACTGACCAGGGCTGAAGGAGAAAGCTGTTGATGAATTGATTTCTGTCCATTTCTGTTAAGGAGTGCATACTTCGTACTTTCCATCAACTTTATGTGTGATGTCTGGCAAGGTTTCAGGGAATTTTAGGCATGTGCTTCCTCTTCTGCTGAACATAAGCCAGGAATAGCAATATTAGCAGTTGCATTAATAACTACCATGGATACCACTTACAAGTTTTCTATATGTGCAACACCATTTTTCAGATTCTCATTTAATTCTCTCAACAACCTTTATTTGGCATTTTAAGTATGAAAAAAAGTGGAAGCTTTAGAGAAGATAAGTAACTTGCCTCTATTCACACAGCTGGTGAGTGGCAGAGCAGCTTGCTTCAAACCTAGGTTCAAACTCAGTCACTAAACTATACTCCAGCACACTAATTATAGGATTTTAAAATTGCACCAATGTTGAACCCAAAAGACCAGTCCTTAGTCCTAGAGACAAACAGGTGACCCCCTGGTGTCTGAGGTCATGTGCCAAAGGAAAAAAAAAAGTATCAGAGGTCATGAGATGTTGCAGCTGAAGAAATTTTTTGAGATATAAAGTCCAGTTGTTTGTTTGGAACATCCATCTTCACTTTCTGACATCTACCAGGGAACGTAGGACCCTGACACCCAGGATCCCAAACTGAGCTATGACAGATACTTCTAGAATAGTCAAGAGACACATGGCCCCGCACCTCTGGTAAGACTACAGTCTGCAGAGACTCTTGTCTCTGAGAAAGGAAGTATGAAGCAGTACAGACTGTTTTCTCAGTTTCTGCCAATAACTAAACTGTTTTACCTGCCAATTTCCCACCCAATTAATACAAAGTAAGACACTACTTCCCTTCCTGACTGGTGTTGTGATGATAATACAGGGAGCTCAAGGCTCCTGCATGCATGACACCCAATCTCTCTGCATCCCCATCTTCATTTATAACATGGTGATAATAACACCTTTTCTGTTTCACTTCAGAATTATGAAGATGGAACAAGAGAATGGATATCAAGTCTAAAGCACACTAAGTTGTATGTCTCCCTCAAATAGTTCATATGTATTATACAGTCTTGCTCTGTGCCCAGAAGGGTGTTGAGAGACAACAGTAAGAATAGGAGTTCTTAAAGGTCTTTGAAGATCTTTGGTCTTTGAAGACTTTGAAGAAAGAGAAAGTGTTGCTGCATAAAATGGATGCTTAATATAAACCGACTTCCCACCCTAAATGAATTTAACCTGTTGCTCAGCCCCCAGCAGACTCCTGTATGTACCCACCCCCACCGCCACCATATGGAATGATTTCCATAAAGCAGTTGTATATAAGATTAGAGATCACATCTCATGAGGTCAATATGCTCATTGCACTTTTATTTCTTTATTTTTTAATGTTTATTATTTATTTTGAGAGAGAAAGAGAGAGAAGGTGAGGGGCAGAGAGAGAGGGAGAGAGACAATCCCAAGCAGGCTCTGTGCTGTTAGTGGAGAGCCCATCTTGGGGCTCGATCTCATAAACCATGAGATCATAACCTGAGCTTAAGTCAAGAGTTGGACACTTAGCCAACTGAGCCACACAGGCACGCCTCCTTTACACTTTTAAAGGGATATCAACACATTTCAAATTTGACATTAATAGTGACTTATGATCAAACATTTGGATATCCATAATTAGAGAAATATATAGAAATATGAGGGCCACTGCAACAGGCTGTGTTTGGAAACTGTGAAATCCACTGAGCTTTAATACTGTGCTAGCTCTCAAGAGGGAAATTGCCCATCTGACTCAACTGATTAAATCCTGCTGTTTATTTAAAGATGGCATTAAAACCTTTGGGAAAGAAACAAATGATTAAAAATCACTTTAAGGTTCCAAGCCATTAACAGCAGAGTGATGACTACAACTATTTCCACTAAATCTATTTTTAATCAATTATTCATTTTAAAATTCACTTAGCTCTGATTCTGTTTTTAAAAAATGGACACCATTGATTGTGTTGCTTCTGCAGACTACAAATCCATATATGTTAGGGGAAAGTCCTTATTGAGTAGTGTTCAAGATTGGATCTCAATTAACTAGAAACCAGAAGGACTGTTTGTTTTCATTATCTTCAAATAACCAAGTGACTTCCTTTGGCAAGTGGCACAAACCCCTTTAACCTTGAGTTTCATTATTTAACGAGTGAAGGAGAGACACCAGATGATTTCTCAGTTCCCTTCCAGGTCTGACGTTGTTGGGCTCTAGGATTCTTCCAAGACTGGTTATTTTTAGTCAACACAGAAAGCAGCAAAGATAACCAGAGTAGGATCTGTGGCATTGTGTTCTCCATGCACAGAGCTTTCCTGAAAGGTGCTGTAATTGAGCTGGGCTCTGTTCATATTTTTTGCAGTTCTGGCATATTCGGTGGCTCCTCTGCCTCTCTTTGCACCATTAGCTCAGTTGGGCCCTGAGAACCTGCAGCCAATTCTCTCCAGCTGAGGTCTCTAAAAGTCTGGATTTATCCATAGAACCACCTTTATGTGTCTAGTGCACAGCACAAGGGCATGTCTGGGGTCAGTTGAGCAGCATGTAGTAAAGCACTCTATGCTCATGAGGGAACAGCATCCTTGGCAGAGAAGTTGCTACTAGGATCTTATTGACCAAAATTCTAGCACAATTTCCCTTGGATTTTTTTTCAACTTTGATGAAAATAATAAACCATATTTCCCACTTATTTTTCCTCAGAAGATACTTGTCTTTCCTAATCATGTAATTGCTGCCTTAATACTCCTTGTGGACTGATGTATTATGGATGAAAAAATTGGGGTTTCCAAAAAGGAGGGCTGTGGGAAGGAAATGAAATCCGACTTCCCAAGATTGTGCTTAAGGCCCAGGAGACTGACTTATAGGACCAGGGTGGGATTTTGTTTTGTTGTGGGAGGCATGTAGAGTATGGGGAGGGACTGAATTATCCTGAAGCAACACAGGAATGTTTTGGAGGCTACAGTAAGAGGTGAAAGGGATAGGGAAAATGACATCAAGAGAGGGACACCCAGAGGAGAACAGAGTCATCTCTGTTCCTCAGTTCCTTGAGTTCCTGGTATGAGGCTTACCGTGTGACTCCTCTTCTACATGGCCCCATGGTATCTTTAGTAAAATATTCATTCAGTGAGATGTGATTGAGAGGGTCTATTTTTTAGACCTCTTGGAATGCACAGTCTTGCTTCAAAATGCACTAGGATAAAAATGGAGGCTACCTAACAGAGGCAGCTCATATGGGTACAGACATTTTTGTGGCCATGGTTTTCCCTAGAATGTAGTCCTTGAGAGGGAGGACTATGCCATTCAGTCAGTTTGATTTGCTGGAAGACAATTGTAATGCAAACAAAGGGAGGGACCAATAATTCCAGGAACTTGTAATATGATTTGATATTAAATATGTAAGTTATAGAAAATAGGACCACCTGAATATTTTCATGTAAATACTGTCACTGTGGAAATAGACCATAACCATAGGACGGTAAAAGAAGATATTCATTGAACAAATATTCACGCACACTTACTTCGTGGTAAGCACTGTGCCAAGCACTGGGGACCTTGCTGAAGAATCACATGTGCATATGGTCTCCACATTCATGGAGTTTACATTTCAGCCAGAGAGACACACATTGAATAATATAATTGCTATTCTAATAGGTGCTAAAAAGAAGTGCAAAAGTAATAAGAAAGAATGTAACAGAGAGATCTGCCCTGGTCTGGGAAATCAGAGAAATTTCTCTGAGGAAATAAGATTTAGCTAAAATATGATGGTTGGGAAGAGAGAATCAATTTACAGGAAAAGGAAAAGCAACAGAAAGAGCACAAATAAAGGCCCTGAGGTAGCAAGCATAATGACATGTTCATAGAATGGACCCAGGAGAACAGAGGAAAGAGGGGCAGGGTATTCAGGAACTTTAACCACTTAGTCTTAAAACTAGGGTTTTAAGTTAGTTTTAGCCTAAAAACAGGCTGAGGCAAACAGGCTGCCTCAGTTTGCCTTAGATGTCCGGAGTTTCAGCACTCAGAGTACTACATCCCTGGAAATCGTTTGTTTCAAGCAAATGGGAGCAAGTTTCCCAAGACTGTCCCAATTTTAAAGCCAAGAGGCCCACATGTTGGGCCTCAGTCTTGGGTGCCCCAGGACATTTGGTCACCACACCTCAGGGTAATAGAAAACCATCAGTGGAAATGGCATGACCTGATTTGAGCTGCAGGCAATGGGCCTGGACTGGCTGTGGGGGCAATTCCCCATCTGTCATTTGTACAACTGAGTGACTACTGGGACCTTTCACTGAGATAGGAATCAGGAAGAGGAAGTCAGTTTGGGAGGTAAACCATCAAGAGCTAGGAGTATGTATGTGAAGTTGAAGGACCAGTGTGTCTTCCCTACTGTGGTATAGCTGGCGCTCTGGAAAAGCTTCTGGGTGGCCTGGATCTGTGAGTGAAAAGATAGAGAGGAGATACTTACCTGGAAGTTATCAAATAGTAGCTGAGACCTTTGGGAATGACTGAGATAAACTAAGGAAACTGTGGAGTAAGAAAGGAGTCTAGTAACTAAGTCTGGAGTAACTTCAATATTTGAAAACTTAGCAAATGCAGATAATTCAAGAAATAAGGCTGAGGAAGTACTGCCAGAGATGTAGGAAGTAAATGGGGAGACCAGTTGTCAGGGCACAAATGGCTTTTAGGAAAGAATAAAGGATCAGTGTTTAGTCTGAAGGAATCCTCAAAAAACCCCACTGAATTTTGCAAAGTAGAAGTCATTGTTAAAACTATTTGTACTTTCATAGTTGAAATTATTAACAAATACTTTATTTTTTTAATATTTATTTATTTTGAGAGAGAGAAAGAGTACAAGCAGGGGGAGGGGGAGAGGGAGAGAGAGAAATCCCAGGAAAGCTCCACACTGCCCGTGCAGAGCCCAATGTGGGGAGGTCGATCCCTCAAACTGTGAGATCATGACGTAAGTCAAAATCAAGAGTCAGATGCTTAATTGACTGAGCTACCCAGGTGTCCCTTAACTTATACATTCAAGAATAAGTTAATAATGTCAACTCCTGGTGCATAAGTACTATTTGGACCCTAAAGAAATAATAGGTTGCACTAGGAAGGGACAAAAATACATAAACTCCTTTCAGTAAACCCAATACAGAATTCAGGGACTTCTTTGCAAGATTTATTTATATGATATCAAACTGCTTAGTTCCTTGGAATCATAAGCCAGGAATTTGGGCATGTTGTTGCTGTGTGGGTCACATCTCAAAGGTAACACCAAAATGTGGGGGGATATGGTTTCTATTCAATGTACTGTGATTGTACAAATCATATTAACTGCAAACACCAAAAAGAATACAGTGATTTTTCACAAATATACAGAAAAATATTTCATCTTTAAAGAACTATTACAGTAGGGATTTAAAACACTGTTTCAGCAAAGGGTCCAAAGTAAATATTTTAGGCTTTGAAAATGGGAAGGCAAAATCAAGGCTATCTGCCGGTATTATTATGTAACAAGAGAGAAAATAAATTTCCACAAACTTTATTTATTTGTTTGTTTGTTTGCATATATGTGAGTTAGTTTTTGTAAAACATGTCTACTAATAAAAGAATGATTTGGAATAAAAGGAAAGTTAACTGAGGTTCAAAGCCAACCTCCAGAAACACCACTGCCGCTTCCACCACAGAGTGAAGAAAACATGTTGAAATGAGGTCTTGCCCCCCAGGGGCTTCTGAACCCAAACGTCAAGTCCAGCTTTGTTGGTCACCCTGTCTGACATGTTGGGTCCATGCCAACATCAATATTACACATTAATGAAAAAGTTGTTAAAATTCTTAATCCAATAAAGACAAAGAAAATCAAGCATGCAATAAAAATTTTGGAGTATTTATGAGTCAATCCCAACATCATTACACTGACAGGTGTTGTAAAAGACCCTGGGCCTCTATTTTTGAACACATGAACAGCACACACTTCAAGCAATTGTACCAGATGTTAACAGACTGATTCTTGATTTTACATGTGTGAGATTCTGAAAGTCCTAGAGTATGATACTCCACTTCACAGCATAGGAATTAGGCACAGAGACATGAAGTTCCATAATATCATGACTGGTCATGAGCCCAGAAAGCTGTAGCTAATACATTGGGGTTTGGCTGAGTTTTACCATCCTGATTAAGGTTATAATGTCCAAATTACTTCCTGATACTTCAAAGGTCTTGAGCTACTGTAGGCTATAAGATGTACAATTATAGGGGCGCCTGGGTGGCGCCTTCAGCCAGGTCACGATCTCACGGTCTGTGAGTTCGAGCCCCGCGTCGGGCTCTGGGCTGATGGCTCAGAGCCTGGAGCCTGTTTCCGATTCTGTGTCTCCCTCTCTCTCTGCCCCTCCCCCGTTCATGCTCTGTCTCTCTCTGTCCCAAAAATAAATTAAAAAAACGTTGAAAAAAAAATTTAAAAGATGTACAATTATACATAAGTCAGATATGTGGAGCTTGGGTTGTATGCTGGCAAGTATGATCTTCTGGAAGGAAGGAGCCATTTTTTCCATGAATGTGACAATTACAATCAGTTGAAGATAGCCAAGGTTCTGAGGTCAGAAGACTTATATGACCATATTGACAAATGCAACATGGAATTTGATACACCTTTCAATGGTATGTTGGGCAGATGCTCCTATAAGCAATAGGAATTCTTTGTTCACAGTGTAAACCAGCACCTTGTCAGCTCTGAGGCCTTGGATTTCCTGGAAATGCTTTGACAATCTGACTTCCCGTCATGGCTCACCACAAAAGAGGCCATAGAGCACTCTTATTCCTACACTGTTATGAAGGACCAAGCTCGAATGGGCTCATCTAGCACATGGGAAAGAGGGGTAGGTGGCAGTATCTCTGTCAGCAGTGCCAATATGATATCAGGGATTTCTTCAGTGCCAACCCCTTCACCCCTCAGACCCCTGTCAGGTTCACCAGTGATTGTGGCTGCCAACATCCCCTTGGGATGTTTGTTCCTGCCACTTAGAAGTACTGACCTCTACTGTCTCCTGATCCCTAAACAGAGGCAGGGGAGTCCATTCTCTTCTTGGTGCAACTTGTGCCTGGTAGGGAGGAGTGAAATACTTCAGAAGCATCATGTCTGAACCATTGCTTGTGGATTTATAAGAGTTCAAATCATTTAAAAAAAATTATAAAGGCTGATTTTCTTTTTTTTTTAACTCAAACTTTTCATAACTCAGGGATCCCCTAAAAAATTACCTACAGGTGGAATATTTCATACATAATTTTTTTTTCTTCCCTTCTACATTCAGTTGCTCATCATTAAAGGACAACAATAAAACAGCCTCAACCCCCATGGCTGCATTTGAGTAAAGATCTCTTCCTATGTCTACTGTTGTATCTCTACCATCCCACACCTAGAGGAGTTAGGCACCTC
Organism: Prionailurus bengalensis; assembly: GCF_016509475.1. Lineage (NCBI taxonomy): Eukaryota > Metazoa > Chordata > Mammalia > Carnivora > Felidae > Prionailurus > Prionailurus bengalensis. The sequence continues at coordinate 52,733,866 of NC_057354.1, read as the reverse complement.
TCCAGAGATTACAAAAATGTAGCTTCTTTAAGGGAGGTGGGAAGGAAGGAGGGGAGGGGGCACTCAAACTCTAAGAGCAGTGTAATGCTGCCAATATCACTGTGCTCCAAAGGTGCTTTGGTGAGGTTGTCCTGGTGAATCCACTAGAAATACGTCTTAGTTTCACTGAGATGTTGAAAATCTACCCAAAGGGCAGACAGGACCTGAAAATGTCTGTTCAGTAGAAATCATGTCTTATTGACCTAACCCTAACTCCAACTCATTTATAATTTAGTTTCACTTTACTTAAAAAGTGTAATGCCTGGGGCACCTGGGTGGCGCAGTCGGTTAAGCGTCCGACTTCAGCCAGGTCACGATCTCGCGGTCCGGGAGTTCGAGCCCCGCGTCAGGCTCTGGGCTGATGGCTCAGAGCCCGGAGCCTATTTCCGATTCTGTGTCTCCCTCTCTCTCTGCCCCTCCCCCGTTCATGCTCTGTCTCTCTCTGTCCCAAAAATAAATAAACGTTGAAAAAAAAAAATCTTTAAAAAAAAAAAAAGTGTAATGCCTTCCTTCCCAGTCTCCTCACCTTAGTTCTGTCCCCTTTCATTTCCCAACATGCCCTTCAGCTGGTAAGGGGAGGAAGGCAAAATCTTTTTCAGTTTTTTCTGACTTGGCTATTTTGAATTGTTAGTTACTAGGCATAACTTCTTGCTTTTTACAAAAGAAATAAATTTACAAAAGAATCATTGTCTACATAGATTTCAAGTTAGCAAGGCTTTAAGAACTGATGGGAGCTGTGACCCCACTGAGTTTCCTTTTAAGCCTTCTACCTTATTTTCCTCCTATTCCGTCCTTCCCTCACAGCCACCCAGTGGGAAGGTCTGCCCATGGTCTTGTAAATGCATCTAACAGGTAGGAGCAGAGCCCCTACCTCCAGTGAAATTGAAACGGTAGCCCTGTCACTGTGGGAAAACTGTAAACTCTTCTCACAGCCCTGCCTCCCCTTTCTGTCCATATGTATAGAACACTTTGTCCTTCGTATATAAAGTCAGCCATATGTGAAATTTCAGTGCTGGAATTCCTTGGTGTAAAGAATCTTATTTGGTGTAAAGACATGTTTGGTTGTATTATCAAGATGAGGGGTGAGATCCCTGTGTAAAGGTCTCACTGGGTAGGTATCTCACATTAGCTTCTGAGGGGCTTGAGTCCTGTTTTGTAGAGGTCACCCATGGCCCCCATTTTTATACACCCTTGCTTCAACCCATGGTACCAGGCAGGGCTGAAAAGCCTTTAAAAAGCAACAAACCAAAGCATCTCTATGGATTAAGGAAACTTTGCCATCACATTTACTTTGTGTATCAGCAGTGCAGGGTTTGAGGATGGAGAAGTGGCCAGTTTTCCTGTTTGTGTGTGTGTGTGTGTGTGTGTGCAGTGGATTTTCCACTGGAATTCAACCACCTAAGGTTATCAGGTGCTTTCCCAAATGAAGCTTAGTTTTCCAAGTATAATAGCAAAACCTTCAGCTCTGTATTTTCTGCCACTATTTCATTAACATAGCTGCCCATAGGAACTGGGAAAAATTCTTCCAACATACTTTAAGGCCTGGAGTCTTAGTTCCATTCCTCTACCTATACAGATTCATAAGCCTTTCTCACCTGGTGTCATGGGTACACATAACCCTTCTTGGCTCTAGCAATGTTATCACGGTGGTAGCTTGAGTGAACATAAAGGTAAACTTTAGAGGAAGCTAAAACCTCCTTTTAAAATGCTTCTCAACCACAGGGAAAATGTTCTGACTGTGTGGCAGGGTGCTTTTCTTACCTTTGGCCACTTACAGAGGATATTTCCTGTTCTTAACCTGGCTATGCCCTAGAATGCTGCAGGAGTTGCCATGTTGAATTTGTGCAGAAGCTAAAAGCACAGGATTTTCCAGAGATGCAATTTGTGATTATATTTGCACTGGCTTGGGATATGAATGGACACTTAGGGCTAATGAATTCTTTTGAGGTTGGGAAGGGGGTTGTAAATCAAGACTCCACATCCCACCCTTGTAGCTCAGAGAATCTAGGTGTGGCTGAGGCTGATGTGGAGTGTTATAGAAGCTGCACCTGCTAACACACATCAGACCTTTCAAGAAACTGAAGGTGAATGCAGAAGACTCTGGCATGCCTTTTAAAATACATTTGTAGAGGTTCTTAAAATGTTACTTAAGAAGTCGGTGCAGAAGCCTGGGGAAAAAAAAAGACCCGATTAGGTGAGTGGGGGTGGGGCAAGGATTTACAAAGTAGCAACTTTTGTGTTCTTGCAAATTACCTCATCCTGTACCTTGCATTGGGACACTATTTCTCAGCTCTATCCTGTGTGTGCAGTGATTAGGTGGCTAGAAATGGAATGCCAATATAAGACAACTATGCTGGCAATTACTCTGAAATGTTTTTTAAATGTTTTTTTAACTTTGTTTGAAGTGGTCTCTTTTTTCTTTAAGTATGAAATCAGGAGTTTCCCATCCCTTCTAGATGTATTGGTTGTAACTGTATTGCATTTGACACATCAAACCCAAAGTGTGCTAGGAAGGAGTTGTGCCTGAAGAGCTTTAATCTTTTTAAATAAAAACTTTAAAACAAATGAAGAAAATAAAGTTAATATTCTTTATTATAGTATTCATTGTAAATGAACATCTGTAAAATTCATTTTTAGTTTGTGGGCCATACAAATACTGGATTTGGCCCATGGGCCATATTTGCCAACTGCTATGTTACACACACACAACACACAACACACAACACACACACACACTATTTGTATCGATTTTTTGCTGAGGTAACTGAATAGTTTTTATCCAGGACCTCAAAATCTCCACTGACATGAAGATTTTTTTAAAGACTGAATTCACAAAATTGGATTCCCACATCCCATTATAGATAAAATACAACTGAGACAATTTTAGAAAATGACAAATATGATTATGGTGGAAATTATTTGGATAAATGGTGCTCAATTTTTCAGTTTTCTCTATCTTATTTTAAAAGACCATCACTTTTACTTCATACTTACATCCCTGTAATAATACATTATTTGTCTTGTATCCGAAAAATTTCTATCACTTAACAGCATTTGTATCAGTCTATTTTTTTAATCTCTTAATTATGATATTTTCTGTCTTTTACTTAAAAACATCTAAGAGAAAATAACAGAATAGAAATACTTGTTAATTCTGGCTTTAGTATAAATAGCATTTGCCTTTGTTTTCCATAATGAAATTTATTTGCTACTTACTTATAGAGACACTCAACCTTCCTGTTCTGAAATAAGGTCTCAGCAAGAACTAATTCCAATATTCATTTTAAGTTTGTGACTAAGACATGTGACCATGACTTAATTGTATTAAATAAGTGATGGAAAATTGGGCAAATCTGAATGGAAGGCATTTGAATTTGAATTGAAGGTATCTGAACTTGAATGGAAGATACTTGTTTCCTCTTGTCCTTGTTCCTTCTTTGAGGTCTTTTCACTCAGAAGTGGATAGGAATACACCCTCCCCACCAAAAGAATCACCATTGTCTCAGTGAATTATGAGTTTTACTTTGTGTCATTATCAGGGCCAAAGTAAAACCACACATTTTAGATGGACAGCTGGAATACTATGATAAAGATGCCTGTGTTAGTGAAATATTTTAGACTTTTAATAACATTGAGGTTTCCCACAAAGAAACCCAAGAGGAAGGTTTTGTACAGGTAGGTTATTTAGGAAAGTAATTCACAAAAGCAGAAATAAGGATGGGGGATGGAACTATGGACAGCAGGTAAAGCTAATACAATGATTAATGGAATTGGCTCCTGTTACCATTGTTCCATCTTGCAGGAGTTTCTGAAATATCTCTGCCTCCCCCGAGGTAAGAAAGGGGGAAGATTGTCCACTGGGGCCTGATCCATAGTCAATGAGTCAGTGGTGACTCCATAGTCCCACATGCTTAAAAGCCTAAAGTTACCCATGGCCACGGCACTAGAGAAGATCCAGAGCAAGGAAAAAATGGGTTTGAAGTTGTGTGAAGCTGGGGAAGCCTCAAGAGGCTAATTGTGGCTCTTTCTCATAGGACAAAACAAACCTAAAATTTGTTCAAATGCAGCTTCTGAGCTTGGGTACAAATATTCCTGAGGCATAGCCACTTGTCCTAGAATGTCCCCTGAGGCTTCCCTTATATTAAATAGTTTCTCATACCAGGCTGGAGAAATTTCTGCAGTGCCAAAACGTCAGTCAAAGATTTAAGGTTTGCAAAATACTCTGTTTACCCCCACCCTTTCAGAAATTGTAGGGAGTGGGGCTAGGGCAGAGGTTACATTCTTTATCTCCAACTGATGCTAGAAAAAAATCTAAACACTATATTCAGACATGACCATAATTGGCATCACTTTTGAAGTATTAAATCCAACTTATGAATAAACAGACTAAAACTTGTCCAACATAAGTCATCCCATAATCACTTAATGAGACTGTTTTGTCTGTTGTCAAATGGAGCTGAATTTAACTTTCATACAGTCATTTCCCCACAGACCTGGAGGAGTCTGAACCGGTAACGCTTGCTTTGCAAATGCAGAAAGGGAGGATCACAGAGATAAAGTGACATGTCAAACATGACCCAAAAAGATTCAGACTCAGGTGTTCAGACTTCTAGACTAATGTTTCTCCTTTATCATTCCAACAGAATTATTTTGTCTTCCTGATGTTCACTTCATATAGCAAAATTTTCTATTTCCATCTGAAGCACTGCCTCCTCCACTGCTCTGTAGGACAGCATTCAGTGTAAGGCTCATTTGGTTTGTAGTTTTCATCCAAACAAGACATCTTCCTTCCACCAGATGGAATTTTCCTGAGTCCTGGAGTTCAGGGCCACCCCAAGAAGCATGTCCCTTTCTTCCCACAAAACATTTCTAGGGCCTTTTACAGAAACTTCTACATTTTGTGTCTCTCCTTAAAGACCCCTTAGAAAGAGCACTTGTGCTTAACTGATTTAACATTAGATTCATTAATTTATTATATTAATGTATAATTACATTAATTTCCTATATTAAATTATTGTTTATAGTCCATCAATTCATTAAACATTAATATTCACTTGTCAGGTGTAAATTAAGGCACCTCACTACTGGATCAGGGAAGGATAACGTAGTTAATGACTATCTTATTGTTACTATGGCACACAGGGGCACTATTGACTCAAAACCAGAAATGTACTAACAAGACTGCCAAACCAGAAGCTAGGAAACCTAGACTCTAGTCCTCTGCCACCAGGGCATCTGCTGAGGAGACAATCACCATTCTCCAGCCTCAAGTCATTTCCTATGTTTATGGGCTCTGATATCAGCAAGAGTCAACAGACAAGCTGCAGAGAGAAAGGTGTGGGGCTTCAGGCTTTGCCAGCCTAGATGAGGTGATCCTCGGCAGGATGATCTGTTGGTTGAATCCATGCCCTTAAAGAAACTGGATGTTTGTGGAGGTTTCTTCTATATTTGAAAATCCAAAAGGAGAGGTAGAAATGGATAATGAACTTGTGCAGAGACACCTGACTGGTGGTCTTCCTGTATTTGGTTGAATCTACCAACCAAAGTGACTCAGAACACAGAGATAGGGGTGGGAGGGTATGTAAACCAATGGAGAAAACTCTGGGGTTTTCTCCTCTTATCCTTATTACTTTTCCCTTCTAGTTATGTTGAGTTTTATCTCTTCTCCTAGATTGTTAAGATAGCTTATCTTAAATTTTTTTCTGTTTTAATCATTTAAAAACATAAATTTCAAATGTAATGTTGATATGGTTGAGTTTTAGTTCTCTTTGAATTCAAAATATGTTCTTAATTGCTCTTGTGGTTTCTTCTTTGGACCATAGTTTACTTAGAAGTGTGTTACTTATTATTGAGTATTTGGTGATTTCCCAGGTTATCTTCCTGTTACTGTGTTTATTTTAATTTTGCTATGAGCAGAAAACAAATTCTGTATGATTTCAATCCTTTTAAATTTGCCGAGTTGGGTTTTATGTCCTAGCATATGATGTCTCCTTCTAAAACAGAAAAGAATATACTGTTGGATAGTTTTCAGTTAGGTCAAGGTGGTAGGTAGTGTGGTTCAGATTCTCATATTCTTTACTAAATTTATTGTCTACTTGTTTCATTCATTACAGAGAACAGGGTGTAAAAAACCTCATTTTTAAATTTGTCTGCTTCTCCTTGTAGACCTATCTATGCTTTCTTCCTGCCTGTTTGCATATGTTACTATAGGTGCTTACACATTTAGGAATTTTTTCTTATTTTTACTAATGGCCCTTTTATAATTATGAAATGTCTCTCTCTGGGAATTTTTCTTGTTGTGAATGCTAATTTGTCTTAAAGCAATAAATCAGTCTAAAACTTTTTTTTTAATTTTTTTTTAACGTTTATTTATTTTTGAGACAGAGAGAGACAGAGCATGAACAGGGGAGGGGCAGAGAGAGAGGGAGACACAGAATCCGAAACAGGCTCCAGGCTCTGAGCTGTCAGCACAGAGCCCGACGCGGGGCTCGAACTCACAGACCGTGAGATCATGACCTGAGCGGAAGTCGGACGCCTAACCGACCACGCCACCCAGGCGCCCCAGTCCAAAACTTTTATGGTTGGTTTTTGCATGGTATTTTTTCCATCATTTTACTCCCGACAATCTGTGTCTTTTTACTTAAACTATATATTTTCAAGGGTGCTTGGGTGACTCAGTCGGTTAAGCTTCCAACTCTTTATTTCAGCTCAGGTCATGGTGTCACAGTTCATGGGTTCAGGCCCCGAGTCCAGCTCTGCACTGACAACGCGGAGCCTGCTTGGGATTCTCTCTCTCTCCCTCTGTCTCTGCACCCCCCTTGTTCATATTCTCTCTCCCTCACTCGAAATAAATAAAGTTAAAAAAATAAAAATAAAAAATAAATTACATATATATTTTCAAATAGCATTTAATTGCTTTTTATCCAGTCTGATAATCACTGATTTCAAAATGGTGTATATAGGGGTGCCTGGGTGGCTCAGTCAGTTAAGCATCTGACTTTGGCTCAGGTCTTGATCTCATGGAGCTGTGCATCTGGCTCTGTGCTGACAGCTCAGAGCCTGGGGCCTGCTTTGGATTCTCTCTCTCTCTATCTGCCCCTCTCCCACTCATACTCTCTCTCTCTGTCTCTCAAAAATAAATAAAATGTTGAAAAAAATTAAAATGCTGTATGTTGTCCATTTGTATTCAATGTAATTTTTATATGTCTTGTTTTAAGTCTACCATTTTTCTATTCTGTTTTATATTTATTTATTCTTTTCTCTTTCCCCCGCTTTCTTTGAACCAATTTTTAATATTTAATTTTATGACCTCTATTGGCTTTTAAGCTATACTTCTTTGTTTTAAATTTTTAAATTGTTCTAGACATTATAACATGCATATTTAACTTATTACACTTTGCCTTTAATTAATATTATTGCTATAACTTAAAAACTTTATAGCAGTTCACTTTCTTTTATCTCTCATGTACATATTTTATCTCTACCTATGTTATAAGCTCCAGAATAGCATTTAATGTTTGCTTTAAATAATCAGTGTTCCTTTAAAGACAGTCAGAAATAAGAAAAAGGACTATTCTGTATTTGCTGCATATTTGTCATTTGTAGTGCTCTTTGCTGGCTTCCATAGATCTGAGTTTCAATTTGCTATAATTTCCCTTGGCTTTAGTGAACTTTGTGGATTTCTTGTAGTGGAAGTCTCCCAAAGACAAATGATCCAACAACCTTGGTTTACCTAAAATATGCTTATTTTGCCTTCATTTTTGTAAGTCATTTTTGTAAGACAGAGAATTCTAGGTTAGTAATGCCATTTTAAAGGAGTCATTCTACTTTATTCCTGATTGTTCTGTTTCTGATGAAATTTTAGCAGCTACTTTTATCATTGTTCCCCATATCCAATATCAATGTGGTTTATTTCTCTGACTGCTTTTAAGATTTCCTTTTTTGTCTGTGGTTTTTATCAGTCTGAAACGACATGGTTTGTTTTGTGTTTTCCTGATTTTTAAATCCACAGGTTTATCTTTTTCATTAAATCTGGAATTTTTTTGGGCGCCTGGGTGGCGTAGTCGGTTAAGCGTCCGACTTCAGCCAGGTCACGATCTCGCGGTCCGGGAGTTCGAGCCCCGCGTCAGGCTCTGGGCTGATGGCTCAGAGCCTGGAGCCTGTTTCCGTTTCTGTGTCTCCCTCTCTCTCTGCCCCTCGCCCGGTCATGCTCTGTCTCTCTCTGTCCCAAAAATAAATAAACGTTGAAAAAAAAAATTTAAAAAAAAAATCTGGAATTTTTTCAGTCATTATTTCTGTGATTTTTTTGACCCCAATTTCGCTCTCCTCTCCTTCTGACACCCTGACCACAAATATGATAGACCATGTGCCATTGACTTTTCCAGTCATTTTTTAAAATTTATTTACTTATTTTGAGAGAGTGAGAGAAAGAGTGGGGGAGGGGCAGAAAGAGAGGGCAAGACAGAATCCCCAGGGCTCAAACTCATGAACCCTGAGATAATGACCTGAGCTGAGATCAAGAGTCAGACACTTAACCCATTGAGCCACCCAGGCGTGCCCCTCTTTGCTTCCGTTTTTATTATCCCATCTCAAATCCCACTAATCCATCTTCTGTACTATCTAATCTATTGTTAGCCTGTCAGAAAAAATTTTCAATGCAGATATTGTATTTTGCTGATGCAGAATTTCCATTTGTTCTTTTTCTAAATGTGAGTTTCTATGCTGAGTGCCCATGTGTCATTCTTTTTATCCCCCTTTCCCTTAAATTGTGAATATATTGATAATAACTGTTTAGAAGCCCTTACCTTATAATTCCAACATCTCTTAGTATAGTCATTTTCTATGGCTTTCTGAAAATTGTAGATATTCTGTTACAGAGAGTTTGAATTATCTTAGCTTCCTATGGAAAATATTGAGCTTTGTTTTAGTCATTCACTGGTTGATCAGCTTCATTCTATTCATGCTTGTGTCCTTTACTCTATGGCTAGCGTAGCCCTGTGCTCTGGCCTTACTGTGCTCTCACCTGGATGCCTGCCATGTTCATTCTGGTGGGGCCGCTCTCTCATGTCTGCCAGCATTATGTGACCCTGCCAACCCCAGTGGCTCTTCCCTGCTGAACTTTAGGGAATCTCATCCCATGTATATAGCACTTAGTATTTGGGGAAAGGCTCAAGGCCACTCCTATACTGAACTTACCCTCTGGACACCTTCTTCTTTATACCATGTTCCTCATAGTCCAGCCACTTCATTGGCCCTGAACTTTATTCTGTGTTTCCTCCACCCAGTATTGCCACTAGACTCTGGGTTTGAATTCCCTATGAAATGGCTTAGGAAGTACCCCTAGTAAGAAAGCCAGAGACAGGGGAAATTTGTCTCATGAGATTCTCTTCTCCCAAGGACCCCAGCTCTGTCTTTCCTCCCATGACTAAACGAGGTTGTTTTATTTTGTAGTTGGAAGACAAGTCTGATATACATTACTGCCTCAGGGCTCAAACCAGAAGCTCCTGCATTATTTTTTTTTAATGTTTATTTATTTATTTTGAGAAAGAGAGATAGAGAATGAGTGGAGGAGGGGGCAGAGAAAGAGCGAGAATCCCAAGTAGGCTCCACAGTCAGGGAAGAGCCCCACCCGGGGCTGAATCTCATGACCCAGAGATCACAACTTCAGCCAAAATCAGGAGTCCCATGCTGAACCAACTGAACCGCCCAGGCACCCTGCAGCTGCATTTTTAGTATAATGAAATTAGACTTCTTTTTTTAATTAATTTATTTATTTTTGAGAGAGAGAGAGCACATGAGTGAGGGGAAGAGAGAAAGGGAGAGAGAGAGAGAATCCCAAAGTGGGGCTTGAGCTCACCCAATATGGGGCTTGAACTCATGAACTGTGAGACCATGACTTGAGCCCAAGTCGGACACTTAACCAACTGAGCCACCCCGGTGCCCTGAAAATGTAGTTTTATAAATAAGCATTGAATGAATTGAGAAATATTATGATAACATGTTATCATGTTATCATTATAACATGATAACATGATAACAACATGTTATAATGGAATAAGTCCTCTTAGGGGTTTTAGAAGTTTGGGATTAAGTTCCCAGATATGAGACTTCAATTAATTACTTAATCAGTCTAAACCTCAACTTTCTTATTTGTAAATTAAGGAGGGAATATTAGATTATTTGCAAAATGCTTCCTAATTATATCTTTGTATTCCATGGCACAAAGATAAAATTCATGATTTTTTCAGTTTCAAAGAAATCCAAAAATCATCTCCTTCATATTAACTCTGATAATAGTTCATAAATGCTTTGATTAGAGAATTAAAATGAGGAGAGAAAGACTGAACATTTAATGTACTATCAAATTGTCTTTTATATGCTGTGTCTAATGTTTAGCACATTATAGGCATTTAAATTTTCCATAAGAATAAATGTAACATATCAAATAACTCAGTGAGTGGTACCATCAAGAAATAATTCTTCCCAAGTGGAGCAGACAAAGTGTTGTATATTAATTCTAAGAATGTGTTGAATAATGGCTGCCAATTTACTCATTTAGACTTCTTCCTTTAGTATAGGCTGTTTCGGTTTAGTAACCAGACTTAAATAAAATTGGAATAGTCGGTGTGATTTGAGGATTGAAGATTCACATCATTTACTTCCATTTATATATATTTCCATAAATACCTATAGAAAACTTATTATATGCCAAGAACTGCACTAGCTTCTGGAGACAAAATAATAGTCAAAATAAACTTGGTTCCTTCTATCACAGAGTTTAGAGTCTATTGGAGAAGATAGGCATTAATAAGAATAAGAAATAAATGTTAATGTTTCAACTGTGAAATGCTCTATTAAAGAGAAGAATGTGGTTCAATAAAGAGGCTATAATGTGGATGTTAGCTTGGGGGAGAAACAGCATGCCAGGAAAAAGCAACAGCCTGTATAAAGTCCTTTAGTGAGAGGAGGCTGGGCAAATCTGAGGGCATAAATGACAGTGGTTTGGCAGAAGTAATGAGCATAAGGAGAGTTAGCTACAAAATAAGGCTAGAGGAATGGTTAGGAGCCAGGTTATTTGTTTTGGTAGGACATGTTAAAATTTTGCCTTTTTCCAAAAATAATGGGACACATGGAACATTCTTGAGGTTAGACCATATATTAGGTCACAGAATAAGCCTAGACAAATGTAAAAATACTGAAATCATGCAAAGAATCTTCTCCAGCAACAATGAAATGCAAATAGAAATCAATCCAGGAACTCCAAAAAATTTACAAATGTGTGGAAATTAACAATATTCTCTTAAACCACCAATGAATCAAAGAAGAAATCACAAAGAGAAATCATAAAATACTTTCAGATGAATGAAAATGAACACACAATGTGACAAAATTTATGGGATGCAGCAAAAGCAGGGTTCACAGGGAAATTTAGAGCTATAAACACCTACAGTAAAAACGAAGAAAGGCCTCAAACTGATTATCTAATTTTACACATTAATGAACTATAAAAAGAACAAATTAAAACCAAAGCCAGCAAAAGGAAGGAAATAATAAAAGTTAGATCAGAGATAAATGAAATAGACAATCAAAAATAATAGAAACAAAAGTTTTTTTTTTTTAAGATCACTAAAAATGAAAAGCACTTACCTATACTGACTAGGAAAAAAACAGAGAAGACTAAACTTACTGACATCAGAAGTGAAAGTGGAAACATTACTACCAAACTTATGTAAATAGAAATATAAAGAATTATAAGAGAACATTATAAGTGGCTGTTTACCAACACAGATGAATTGGACAAATTCCCAGAAAAACACAAACTACATAAACAAACTAAAGAAAAAACAATCCATATGACCTATAACCACTAAAGGGATTGAATGGGTAATCAAAAAACTCCCAAAAAAGAAAACCCCAGGAATAGATGGCTATCCTGAAGAATTCTACCAGTTCTTCCAATTACCAGGTAAGGAAGAATTACCACCAGGTCTTCTCAAACTCCTCTAAAACATAGAGGAAGAGAGCACTCTTCCTAACTAATTCTATGAGGACAGCATTATCTTAATATGTAAGTCAGACAAAGATATCCTAAGAAAAGAAAACTACAGATAAAATCCCTTATAAATATAGATGTAAAAATACTCACCAAATACTAGCAAAGCAAATTCAGCAGTATATTAAAAATATTAATAGCATAATTATCGTAGCCCAGGCCACAATAACAAAATACAATCAATTGGGTAGCTTCTCACAGTTTTGGAGGTTGGAAGTATGAGATTGGGGTGCCCTCAGGATCAGTTTCTTGGTGGGGACCAAGTTTGTGCCTGGTTTGTACATGGGGACCTGGTTTGTACATGGGCATCTTTCATTGTACCCTCACACAGTGGAAAACAGACAGAAAGCCAGCTCCCTGGTGTCTTTTATAAGGATGCTAATCCCATTCATGAGGGTTCCACCATCATGTTATAACTACCTCCTAAAGGTCTTGCCTCCCAATACCAGAGATTAGGGTCTCAACATGTGAACTTGGGGATGAGGAGGAACACAAACATTCAAGCCTTTGCAATGACTAAATAGGACTTATCCCATGAGTGCAAGGGTGGTTCACCACATGAAAATTAAACCATGTGATATATCACATTAAGAGAATCAATTTTTTAAATAGAATAATCACCCAATTGATGCAGAAAAAGAATTTTATTAAATCCAACAATCTTTTATGATAAATACACTTAAACTAGTAATAGAAAGAAATTTCCTCAATCTGGAAAGGACATTAATGAAAAATCCACAACTAACTTCATGCCCAGTGGTGAAAATCTGAAAGCCTTCCCTCTAAAATCAGGAACAAGACAAGAATGCTTGTTTTTTCCAGGGTTATTAAGCAAGAAAAAAACTAAAAACATCCAAATCGGAAAGGAAAAGGCAAAAGCATCCTTATCTGCAGATGTCATGAGCTTATATCTGGAATATAAATGCATAGAGACTATAAGAGCTAATAAATAAATTAAGCCAAATTATAGCATGCAAAAGTCAGTTTCAATTCTAAACACCAGTAATGAACAATCTGAAAAGGAAATTAAGAAAACAATTGTGTTTATAACAGCATCCAAAAGAGTAAAACATCTAGGAATAAATGTAGCCTAGGAAGTGGATGATTTGCCCACTCAAAAGCACTGCTGAAATAAATTAAAGAAAACTTAAATAATGTAAATGCATCTGGTGTGTGTTTGGGACACAATCTTGTTAAGATCACAATACTACCCTAAGGAATTTACAAATTCAATTAAATTTCCAATGGACTTTTTGTAGAAAAGAATAGTTACTCTTCAAATTCCTACCAAATTACAAAGGGTTCTGAGGAGCCAAAATAATTTTGAAAAAGAACCAAGATGGAGGGCTCACACTTATGATTTGAAAACTTACCACAAAGCAACAAACAGTGATCAAGCATTGCATAACTGGCATAAGGATAGGCCTGTAATCCAATGGAATAAATTTCATTCATTCATTCATTCATTCAACCCAGAAATAAACTCAAATGATTTTAGATGAGAGTGCTGACATCATTCAATGAGGAAAGATTAGTCTTTTCAACAAATAGTGCTGAGAAGCAGGCTCCTCATCTGCATAAGAATGAATTTATACTCAACCTCACACCATCTATAAAAATTAACTAAAAATGGATCGATGGCCCAAATGCATGAGCTAAAACTATTAAACTCTTAGAAGAAAGCACACTGTAAATCTTAATGATGCTGGATTGGTCATAGATTCCTCATATGACACCAAAAAGCAAGAGCAGCAATAGAAAATATAGATACACTGTACTTTTAATAAAATGTACAACTTTCATGCATCAAAAAACATTATCAAGGAAGTGAAAGACACCCCACAGAATGAGAGGGAATATTTTTAAATAGTATGCATGATAAGGGTCTAAATACAGAACATATAAAGAATTCTTAGAACTCAACAACAAAATACAAACCACTCAATTTAAAAATGGGCAAAGTACTTGAATTGACATTTCTTTAAATAAAATATGTAAATGACTATGAAACATTCAACATCATCAGTAATTAAGAAAATAAAAACCACAGTGAGATACACTTTACACCACTGAGATGATTATAATTTAAAAAGAAGGGGATAACAAAACTTGGTGAGGGAATGGAGAAATTGTAGTCCTCTTACACTGCTGGTGGAAATGTACATGTCTCAGCTATTGTGAAACACATCTTGGTAGTTCTTCAAAAACTTAAACATAGAATTGCAATATGATCCAGCAATTTCACTCAACGGATGAATAAATAAAATGTGGTATATACAGACAATGGAATATTATTCACCCATGAAAAATAGCCAACTACTGATATATGCTATCATATGAATGAACCTTTAAAACATTATGGTAAGTGAAAGACTACATATTACATGATCCCATTTATGTGAAAATCAAAACCTGGAAATCCACAGAGATAGTAAGCAAATTGATAGTTGCCAGATACCAGGGGTCAGGGAAAATGGGAATCAACTGCTTAATACATTTGGAGTTTTCTTTTAAGGTGATGAAAATGTTTTAGAACTTGATATTAAATGCTGACTACATAACATTATCAATGTGCTAAATGCCAATGAATTACACATTTTAAAATGGTTACTTTTACTTTATGAGAATTTCACCTTCATAAGAAATTTACATGACTGAAATTATAACAACTCAAAGCAAGAATACATTTTATGAAACAATTATGCATTTACATTATTGGGAAGAAATTATACCCAAGATTAACATAAATCACACTTAACCTTTTTCATATTCTTCAATTTTATAGCAAATAAGCTCTTCACTATTTAGTTGCAACTTATTTTTCTACTTTCATCAATATCCTAATCCTACCTTCCATAAAACATAATATAAAGTTACATACATATTGCCAACAATTCTTCAATATCGTGTTCATTCATCATTCTGTACGTTTGCACATGCTACTTAAAATATTGTTTAAAATGACAAAAAAATGCAAAAGACCCTATGATCTGACAGTATGAAGTATATAGCCATCAAACATTGTGATTTTCATTTTATAAGCTATTGACACAGAAAATATTCATAATGAATTGCTAAGTGTAAACATATAGGTTGACTTTCCAGAGGAATATATTAACTACTACTGCCTAATTTGTAAATGTGTGCATGTGTTAGTGTACAGAAAAATATAGAAAAACATTTAAAAATATATACACTACAGTTTTAGCAATGGACACTTTTGTAATAGAATTTTTGTTTCTTCTTAAATTTTTTGTGCATGTTTTGTTAATATCTTGTCTTAATTTTATAATCCAAAAAATAATTCATTTTATTTTTTAATGGAAATATATTAAGTGGCTTCAAAAGTTATTTTACACAAAAATTAGGCGATAAGATTTTCACATGGAAAAATTTACTCTAACAAATATGTATGTGCAAAAAAAGATGCATGAATACATGTTAAAAAATTTCAACAACTGTCCGGGCTATTGGTTATTTGGATTAGGGGTGTGGTGTTGGTGGCCATGAAAAGGTGATGACTTTCAGAAATAGTAGAAGAAATTGATAGAAATTGGTGATGCTTAGTTACTCTCTGCTCTCAAAATGCTATGCATTTGGCATAAGCATATCCAATTTTTTTTTGCCATTCAAATATGGAAAATAACCAGTGGTGGGCAGCATTTTAAATCAGTAACATTATAATGTGAAAAACGTATCCTCCAATATTGCCTCAGCAGTGAGCTCTTCCTAGGATTCTAGAAGCAATAGTGACACCTGAAACCAAAATAGAAAGAAGAGGCTGGTGCATGAAAAAACAAATTGGAGCCACCAGACAATGGATTATAACTTTCCACATATAATTCATTATTCTTAAATATTTTGGTTTTTCACTTTATTTTTTTACTCTAGAAAATGTGTTGAAAGTGAATTGCCTGGTACAAGTTAGCAATGTGTTGGCTTCTGCATTTCAAGGGAGAAATTTAAACCTGCATGTCCCAGAATTCCCTTGCCCTTAGAATTATTGAATAAGAGGGACATATACAATATTTGGAAAGCAGAAGATAAGGGAAACTCATTATTCTCCAAAGAGAAGACACCACAAATCATTAGTAGCTTCTCTTGGCTTCCAAGGCTTCTCCTGAGTGTCACTAACCATGGTGCCACAGAAGCTGGGGTAATGGTCTGTGTTCTTCCCATGACTCCCTTTAAAAAAGAGACATTTATTCCCCTGCCATTTCAGTGATTGTATAAACCTTTAATTCTCTCTGCTAGCCACTGAGTGAACTGGGTTTCATTGTTTATTCCCTACTTGAAATTATAATCATTCATGAGAGTTTTTTATTCTTATTTAAAAGTCTTTTTAAGCATTTTAAAAAACATATCTGTGCCATTATTTTCCATAATAATTCCCAAATACCAGAATGGTATTCATAAATAAAACATGTATACTAAACCCAAATAGTATTATGTGAAATCACCAATGGTTGCTAAGAAAATTATTTGCAATAACATGAAGAACTACATTAAACGAACAGTAATAACTGGTAACACAGTTGTTTGTTAAATAACTTATTTGGCAAAAATCTACTGAATGCTTACTTATTGTCCATCTATATGCAAGACTATGTGTAAGATAGAATGTATGATAAATTGAATAAGAAATGGTCTTTATTCCAAAAGAACTCATCATCTGGGGACAGTACTGAAGGAAAATATCATGAAATACATTATATGGCAATAGTAATAATAGTAAAAACAACTAGCACTTACCAATAACAATACCAATAGAAATAATAGCAAAAACAACTAGCACTTACAAAATTTATATGTCAAGAGCTAGAATAAGCAGTCTATACATTATCTCATTTAAGTGCCACAACAATCCAATGAACTAAGCATTATTACCTCCATTTCACAGGGGAGGAGATACTTTGAAAAGTTGTATAACTGGCTCCATATCAAACAGCTAGTAAATGATAACACAGGGATTCAAATCCAGACCTGTATAACTCCAGAGCACAACTGCTACACTTTTCTGCCAACCATATGAATGATTTCCAAAGGAAACACAGACAGGGGAAAGTCATTCCTTTTCAGAGAAAGTGACTTTTAAGTCCAGGCTAGAAATTTTCCACATGCTTAAGAATGTGTAGGAATTTAAGACAAATGAATGAAATACACTCATATGTGACTAGAAAGGAGAATGTAAGAGGCTATTGACAGCTGATGAGTCTTCAAAGGAAGTAAAACTACTTTCTGAATTTAAATTAAGGACCTTAAATGTCAAAGAGCCAAGAATAACATGCTTTCTATCTAGACAGAATCTCATTATTTTTTAATGAATAAAAGCAATTTTGATGTGTACATAAAGTTATCAAATGACCACAAGGGGATATATCATCAGATGACTTTCATTCTTTAGCTAAATATTGGAAATTTAAAGGTTTGAATTTACTGTCGCATACATGCATGCTGTCAGCTGGTTGTATATTGTTGACCAACAGTTCTTTTGAGCTTAATAGCATGCAAAAGAAACAAAATATATATCCCCTGTGATTTGAAAGTCATTGCAAAGCTCTGTATGCCAAATGGGCATTATACTAGCCTGTCACCGAGAAAGAAATTCTTATATTCAGAATCACCCTTTGAGTTTAAGACAAACTTCTCTTCAGTGAAATGTCAGAGAGAGAAAGACAAGCATAGTATAATCTCACTTATATGTGGAATCTTTAAAAAAAAGCCAAACTCATAGAAATAGAGAGTAGAATAGTGGTTTCCAGGGGCAAGAGAGTGAGGAAAAAGGGGAGTCTTTAAACACTGTCTGTAGAGTCATAACTTTGTCCTCTGATAGATTAAGTGGGTATTAGCTTGAAAATTGGAATACAGGAATGGATGGAGCAGGACACAAACGATGTACGTTTTCAGTAGAACTGGGAATGGACAAGGTCCTAATGACAGGGCAGATGGTGACAAAGAGGGGTTTGTAGGATTTTGGGTGGGGGGATGGTTTAGAGGGACAGGGAAAGAGAGGAAAATGAGAGGAATAGTATTTAATATCAATATTGATTTTATATGGAACTCATAGGCTGTAGCACTAAGGAAGAGAATAATAGTTTCAACAAAGGTACTACTAGGAAAATTTGAATCAAGAATAAAAATACAAACTTTCTCAAATAGCAAAAAAAAATCACAACATGGTAATTACAATCGATAGACCTTATTTAGATCTTGATTAAGATGAACTTCAAATATTTACAAGACATTCAGAGAACTTTGAGTAGCAAATAATGGATATCTAATAATAATAAGGAATTATTATCTGTCCTTTGTGGGTAACAATGATATTATAGCTGTTTTTAGGAGTCCTTTAAAGAAACAAACTGGAATTTTTATGAATAAAATAATATTATGTCTGGGATTTGCTCAAAACAAGCTGGTGTGAGCAAGGAAGTAAATGCGGTTATAAATTAAACAAGACAGCCATGAATAATAATTGTTGTGGTTCGGAGATGTATATATGTGGCTCAGTATAGCATTCTTTCTACTTTTGTATACATTGGATGTTTCTCACTAAATATTTAAAAGTAATAAGTTGATGTTGAGAGGAAAGAGTAAAATTCAGAAGCTAGAGGAAAGAGTAGTCCAAGGAAGATCTGAATGGCAAAACCAAAAAGAGAAGAACTAATGGCAGTGTGTAAAGGGGGCAGTTGGGAAGGAAAACATATCAAAGGAGGGGTGCTAAGTATGTTAAGCAATCTATGATATTGACACTTCCCCAATTTCACCTATAAAGTCTTCAAAAATTTTTAAATTAAATTCCTTATGTCTCATTAACATTTTGCACTGACTGCATCTTTTCTAGACAATGCAAATAGTTTTGAATCCCTGCAGTGAGGAAGTTGACAGGCAGCAGTGGGAGAAGGGAACAGAGGCTCCAGATAGGGGCAAAAACACAAAACCAGCTGGTCCAATAGAAGCCACCTCTGAGAGGAGAGCTCAAGAAAGAGCAATTTGGGTAGGTTTAGAAGCCCAACCCTATGGAAGAGTGTGCCTGTCTCAGTGATCCTTCTGCAAATAACAGCTGCGACCTCTAAACAAATTACAGAAAGGCAATTGCCTGAGAAATCTGGAATCTGATTTTTTAAGGCAAATTTTGGAAAGGAGTCTAAATGTGGAGCAAACAATTGCCATGGCATCAGTACCCCGATTTTTACATCTTTGCCCCAAGGGCAACACAGTCATCATGGTGACCACATAATGGTGCCTAAAATTCTAATACAGAACCGAGTATATTTCTGGCTGAAGGAACCAGGGCAAAGCCTCAGGGGCTACCTTCACCAAAGAGCTATGTGTGAGCCTCCAAATAGAACCAGTGGGAAAATAAAACCCAAATATGTTTTTCTTTGAGTTGTTGTTGTTGTTGTTGCTAAAGTTTATTTATTTTGAGAAAGAGAGAGATAGCACGCAAGCATGAGTGGGGAAGGGACAGAGACAGAGAGAGAGAGAGAGAGAGAGAGAGAAAGAGAGAGAGAGAATCCCAACAGACTCAGAGCTGTCAGCATGGAGCCCAATATGGGGCTTGATCCCCTGAACCATGAATCATGACCTTAGCTGAGATCAAGATTGAGATGCTTAACTGACCAAGCCACCCAGGCACCCCCAAACCCAAATATGCTTTAAATTCAGCCCAAATCTCTAAGATGCCTAAACCATGCCTGTGTGCAGAAAAGGGAAAGTATTTGCAGCCAAGGCAGGAAGAACGGAGCTGAGAACTGAGCTGCAGCCATACCAACTGTGAAAAGATGCAATAGAATCTAAGTGCATTCCCTGCTAAAGCAAAAGATGGATATTCTCCAGGTAGTGAGAAAATCCAGAATTTCCACAACACAAATTTGCAGCATCCAATACACAATCTGGAAGTACATGGTATGCAGTGGATATAATTTACAATGGAAAATTATAAAAGAACTTTACAAGAAAAGACAACTAATACCAACCCTAGATCAGTCAGATGTAATTATCAGGCAAAGACTTTAAAGTAGCTATTTTAACTACATGCTATGTATATTTTTTACCGCATTGAGCATAGTTATAATAGCAGCTTTGAAGTTCTTTGTAATTACAACATCTGATTGATCTAGGAATTGGTATTAGTTGTCTTTTGTATGTGTATAGCATACATATGTTGTATTCCGTATATACACAACACATATATAGTGTATTGTATGTGTATATAGCTATGTGTATTTTTTATGTTTTATATATATTAAGTGAAGAAATAAAATAAATCTCAGGAGGGAAGTAAAAAAAAATTCAAAAAGCCAACGTTTTAAAACATAAGATTACAGTAGCTGAAAAAAAAATTACTAAATTGTTTAATAGAAGGATAGAGATGACAGAGGAAAAATCAATGAACTTGAAGACAGATCAATAAAAAGCATCCACTCTAAATGAAAGAGGGAAACAATAATATTTTAAAAACCCAGAGCCTGAGGTACCTCAAAAAGAAAGTGAATAATAAAAATAAGAGCTAAAGTCAAGTAAAAAAGTCATACAAGAGAGAAAATTAACAAAGCCATAATCTGAATCTTTGAATATTGACAACTGGTAGCTAGATTGATGAAGGAAATAAGACAGAGAGAAAATACAAATTGCCAATATTAGGGACAGAAAAGAGGTTATCACTATAGTTCTTAAAGACTTTAAAAGAATAGGAAAATTATTAAAATTTCTATGCAAACAAATTTTATTATTTTAAATTAAATGGACAAATTAGTGAATAATGCTGCTAATAAACATATCATAACAATCTCAACAAAACATAAGCAAAATAAATCCAAAAATATATATAAATTTTATAAATATATAAAATATCATGACCAAGAGAAGTTTATACTTGCAATGCTAGGTTGTTTGAATAATAGAATGTTAGTCAATAAATTTAGTATATTAACAGAATAAAGGAGAAAAACACAGTAATTTAAATACATACAGAGAAATGCTGACTAAATTCAATGTTCACTAAATTCACATGTAAATACAAATTTTCCTCCCTTCAGGACCCTAGAAAAGGAAGGGAACCTAATCTGCTAAAGACCATCTATTAAAAAAAGATCCTTTAGCCCCTTGATACATAACATTGGCATATTCAACATTTGCACCCTATGGTTCAGAACAAGTTTGGGATAACCACTGTCTCCATTTGTATGTAGCATTGTACTGGAATCCAAATCAGTACAAGGTCAAGAATAAAAAGCATATAAGTTGGGAAATAAGATTTGGTGCTATATCTATTTGTGAATTACATGTTTGTTTACATAGAAAATCTTCAGAAATCAGCACCCAAGGGAAGTAAAAGTAAATAGTATGATACCAAATTCAAGGTTAATTAACAGAAACTAGTTATGGTATACCATACTAGCAGCAAACAATTAAGAACAGTAGAATTTGAAAATTTCATTTTAATTGAGTCAGGAAAAAATACCTAATGACTTAAAAAGCTCTACTTTGAAAACTACAGAATGTTGCTGAGAGAGTTCCATTGTTCAGTTAATTAACTCTTATTTAGCCCACTTTTTGGGTTTATAAATCTCTGTGCCTAATAATTCCATATGTCTAATTGAATACTACTTTATCAACTGACTTATAGTCCCTCATTACACAGCTCACAATCACATAAGTAAGTTTTGTGCATTCTTCACCTCATTTTGCTTCATTGTTACTTATAAAAGTTTTCTAGAATAAAGTGGCTCAAATTTAGTGAAAGAGAGAATGTAAGCAATGTCCCAAGAATATTCACAGAGTGGTAAGTTTAGGTGCAGTCATTTTGTTGGGGTCAGACAACAATGATGATAAAGTTTTCATTACTGCATTTGAAGAAATAATAAATGATGATGTTTTCAAAAGCCTCATGTCAGAAGCATATGGGAAATAATTTTTTTTCAGTATTAGAATATCTATGGATGTAGGGAATCATGTTTTCAAACCCAGTAACACTCATGTAGCCTAGGAGTGAGACTCAGAGGGTCCACCAAGGAGGAGTTGCATGACACACCAGCTTTCCCAAAAGCAGACAGCTTCTTGGAGAATATTTTGATGTCCAAGTTTAGCAAAGGTGGGTAAAAGGTAGAAAAAAGCTTTATACAGCCTCTCATCACTGCCAGGTTGTTCCTGTGAAGGGCTAAGGATATTTCCAGTCAAGTAGAGACCACTCTGGATGAGACATGGTAGTACTGGATGTGGTCAAGGTGTCCAGAGACAGATCATAGATCATCTGAGTAACAGACAGTACTGATAGAGTATTATATTTATTTCCCTTTTTAACCATCCATCTTACCATGTTCTTGTCAGGCCATGATTGGGGCAACTGCCCATTCATGATTTTCACTGGAAATAGAAGCACCAAGAAGTGCTCCAGTGAATCACCTATGTTTCTTCATATTCCTGCCCACCCACATTAAGCAGCCTCAACTTCCTGCTCTTGCTATAAAGGCCCATCACCCTTGCCAATATAACTCTTTTACTACCAGCTGGCATAAGAAATGCAAAATGGCCAGCTACAGTTTTAGGTTTGGTGGAATTCCTACTATATTTTTTGGTTAGAAGCACCTCCCACTCAATCCTGAAACAAAGGTCTCTAATACAATAGATTAAAGCTATAGGAACAGAAAGCATGAGTTCTCCATAGGCAAATTTGAGTGATGGTAAGAAATAGTAAGATAAGAGCCAAGTCCATTCCATGGGCCCTGAATCCAGGTACAGGTATCAGGGACAGGTTATTGGTTCAAAGTAGAGACTATTTTTAAAGAACAGAATCCAAACCCTTACAGTATCATCTCTAAAGTGACACCTTGGCTGTACCTTTAGGAGGCAGCTCCAATGCTCTCTTAGGCCAGCAGCTTCTGGATAATGCAGTAAATGGTACAAACAATGGATCCTGTAATCATGTACCCATGGCCCCGGGGGAATCCCATGTTCCTAAATCAAAAACTCTATGAACCCGCAAATAGTGTAAGATGAGGCATTGTGGAAAGGGCCCTAAACCAAGACCTAGCACACATACCAATCTCATGTACAAATAACCACTTTCCCCAAAATTAAAATTGACTTGTCACCAAGTATCTGGTTGATCTCCTTTAAACATGTGAAGGATGGTACCATATGGAGGCCTCAGTTTTTATTTCTGCTGCTAACAGTTCATAAATTCAATGGTAGCATTCTCCATTGGACAAGCAGGGAGTTGTCCAGTTATACAAGCTGGTGTTCACCCTTTGGATAAGTCATTCATTAACTCAGGTTAGTGTCCTCTCTAGGTAGATGCTCTCTAGCAGGTACTGACTGATATGAAGCACAAATATTTGCAAACTTTCTTGCCCATTCCCATAGATTCATTCACACACTTCTCCAGATTTCTCATCTCCCACCTTCCAATATATTTTTTCTTCTTCCAATTCCCTCACCAACAAGTCATCAGACATACTTGGGAGTCCTTAACTCAGGCCATACATAGCTCTCTCCACAATAAGTTTATGACCAAGTTTACTGCTCTAGGTACTGCCCATTGGATTCTATCCAGGGTCTCTCAGAGCTACTCCAGTAGAGGTATAATGTGGCAGCAATCTATTTTCTGCACACATCAATACATCAAACTGATTAATTCATGAACTAAGTGTAAAATTTTTAATCCTTTATCAGTTGGTTATAGGGGATCTTCCAAGAGACCACAGGTGTGAGCTGAAGAAGTGTTTATTACTGGACAAGGATCCTGCCCTATGCACAGTGAGCCAAACACTGACACCTGTTTTTGCGGCAGAGAAAAAGGGTTTTATTGCAGAGCACCAAGCAAGGAGCAGGGAGGAAATTTCTAAAATCTGCCTCTCTGAGGATAAAGGGAGCTGAGTATTTATGGGATTCTACAAGGGGCTAGGTATCTGGGAAGGTGTTTGAGCTGACTGGACTTTGGGAAAAGGTAAGGTGGGGGAGGGGAGAACCTTGCTGCTTCTGTGCAGGTGCCCCCGATGACATCCGGGCACTTATGTCCTATGTACAAAAGATGGGGGCAGCGCTAACGTGATTTTGGGGAGATCTCGTGTGTGTCATCGCAGAGGTTACTTTTTTTTCACTCTCAGACCCTTGTGTGCACCTCCAAGACTTCTTCCTGGTTTGTTCCAATCTTACTTGGTCTTGTGGCAGTAGATCAACTTTCTGCAAAGCTGGCTCATAAATCAGTTAGATTAAACAGAATGTTCTTGGGGTAGAATGGTCGGGCATGTGTTATCTCAAAGAGTCAGTTTCACGTTATTAAAATAGAATCAGTGGCATGGAGATCTAAGCTCCTTTCACATGAAATACTTGTGTCCCTAGCCCTTCCTAAACATGCTCCATAATATACCATATCCAGTGTATGTTGGGCTGGTGCTGGGCTCACCCAACCTTATGACCTGGTGAAGAGCAGCACCGAGTGCATGATGGCACAGTGGCAGTGCCCTAGTCAATGGCCAGTGTTGAGCATTTGGTCTCTACTGAGTTCTAGTAACATTCCAGGGACTAGTTTTCAAACCATTAGTTCTAATGGAATATGAACAGGGGCCTGGAAGAGGCAGCTAAAGTGACCTCATCAAGAATTACATCAGAGTGGGGCGCCTGGGTGGCGCAGTCGGTTAAGCGTCCGACTTCAGCCAGGTCACGATCTCGCGGTCCGGGAGTTCGAGCCCCACGTCCGGCTCTGAGCTGATGGCTCAGAGCCTGGAGCCTGCTTCCGATTCTGTGTCTCCCTCTCTCTCTGCCCCTCCCCCGTTCATGCTCTGTCTCTCTGTCCCAAAAATAAATAAACGTTGAAAAAAAAAAATTAAAAAAAAAAAAAAAAAAAAGAATTACATCAGAGAGAATCCACAGACAACACTGTGTCCATTAAAGACTTAAATGCCCATCATTTCAGCTTACTCATGGGTGTCCTTCCTTCAGGGTCCTCTTTCCCTCCACATTCCCTATCAGCACCAGCAGCCTTTAAATGTGTAGTCGTTTCCCCTAGCACTAACAGAAAATAAACCCAAACCCCACAGTCAAGAAATGTGAATGGGGGGCAAAAAAAAAAAAAAAAAAAGAGAGAGAAAACAACCTTTTGCTAAATCACCAAACTTGACACTTCTGTGCATTTTGCTGAATTGAAGTGGTAATTAAAGTTGTCCAGATGCTGTCGTTTCAGGGGAACACTAAAGAAGAAAACACAGAATTGCTTTAATTGCCTTGAGGTGATTAAATTTGTAAGTAATGGGCTCTCCATCAATCTAGCCTCCTAAGGAAAAAAAAAAAAAAAACACTAACCAGGTTGTGTTTTCAAGAATATCGATCTGTAAGAGCTGTGTATGTATTTTTAAATAACCGTAAGCAGGTTATAAATCTAATCTACTTTCAGATCCTTAGTAAAGCACCCCGAGCTTTCCTATTCATTCCACAATAATATGTCTACTTCCCTAGTTCTGTCTCACTAGCTTAGAAACTTTTTCTCACCTGGGTGCACACACACTAGCAAAACTATAAAGATGAACTCTCTGAAGTAGAAATTCTTATGGTGTCTCTAATGTGGAAAGAGACTAGATTGATGAGGTCAGTATTAAAGTGGCTCCCTCTAATGAGTTGAAGACTCCCATCTGTGCTATATCCTGATGTAGAGGAAGCCAGGGAGAACAAAATCAATAAGATGTGATGACCTCCTCATCAACATTAAAGTAACAGTCGGGGAAAACAGAGGGTGGGCTGAAGGTGGGGTGCCCCAAGGCACTGATGTTTAGCCTAATGACTGAAGACAAACAAACAAAAGTGTTACTTCAAACACTGAGTCACAAATTTAGCTTTAAGAAATGAACTCCATTGATTCTATCAAAGCATCAACCAAACAGACATTCCGTGCTGAGTGATCCATCACTATTCTCCAAATGCTGAGAGACTTGCCTTCTAATTCAGCAGTTTGCTAATGTGGTGTAGATGTGTTGTTTCCTCCCAAATGCAAGGCTAAGATGAATCCAAGATAAAATTAGATTTACATTAAAAGTGCAATAGAAAGTAAATAATCATAGTGAAATGCTTGTTTTCAGGGAATTATATTTATAAAATCTATGCTGGAGCAATAGTCATACACCTGTGAAAGGTTTCAAGCAAAAAAAAATGTTGCACTTACCACTGACTTTAATAATTTGAGGCAAATATTTTACTTTGCTGGTTAATATTCAGAATTTATTTGTTCCATTCCACTTTGCAGAACTGAAAGAATGATTCTCATAGCTGAGAAGAAATGGCATCCCTGAATTTTTTGCCTTTTTTCCCTTTTGAAATTCAGCTAGACCAGTCTAACTTCACTCCCCAATCCCATCTAATAAAATATTTCAGTGAACATTAACACCTGCTGCAAATTGATTAAGCTCTTCAAAGTGGAGTGTCCTTGACAACAGTTATTTCAAAGTACATGTTAATTGTCAAGACATACAAAAAAAGATTTCTTGGTGAATCTGCCTCCATACCTGTCAGCTTCGATAGCAATTGTTCTTGGGATGGAATAAATGCACAGACCAGTAGGAGAAGGAAGAAGAAGAATTTAACAAAATTCAGTTTTTGTGGAATGCATCATGTTTGCAGAAAGAAGGACACAGTCTTCAGCCCACTCTGAGATTAATGATACTTAAATTTAATATTAACTTTCATGATCAAAATACTTTTATGTTCATCACAATTAAACATAATAAAAGTGAACTTTTATAATTAAACTATAACCATATTAATGTTTAACAAGCATAAAATTACAAACTAGTGAAATATGTTTGAGGCATTTGTTTTTCAATTATGCTATATAGATTGCATTTTTTCCTTGAGAATGTAATCATCAAATGGGTTTATCAATCTCTACTTGATGAATGGAAATATTTCTTTCTACTCAAGGTTACAGAAAGACAAACAAACCTGTGAAAGGCAGTGAATATGAAATTTACCCAGTGTTAAAATAAATTGTTTGTAGTTTTCTGGTTTAGCTCAATCAAGTAAAGCATCAGAGAAAAAGAACAGTGAATATCTATACACAGGGCAAAAGACTGAACCCAATGTCAGTCAAATGTCCTAGCCTCATAAATATAGAAAATGCTGTTTCCAAACATCAGTTTTTTAAAAAGCTCTCTACTGGGATATTTGAAAAACATCTTCTTGAGAGAATAAATCTGGTGACCTGAGACTGAAGTGATAATGACAGTCATTTTATTTTATTTTTATTTTTATTTAAATTCAAATTAGTTAACATACAATGTAGCCTTGGCTTCAGGAGTGGAACCCAATGATTCATCTCTTACCTATGACACCCAGTGGTCATCCTGAAATGTGCCCTTTTTATACCCATCACCCATTTAACCCATCCCCCCACCCACCTCCCCTCCAGCAGTTTGTTCTCTGTACTTAAGAGTCTCTTATGGTTTTCCTCCCTCTTTGTTTGTATCGTATTTTTCCTTCCCTTCCTCTATGTTCTTCTGTTGACGTTTACAATAGTTTTAGTCTGGTCTTAATTTCCTTCAATTCCATTGTAACCTTTAACATGTTGAAAAGGAATATTTATTTAATAAATATTGCCCTTCTTCTTTTATACTTCACCTGGTCTTCAGAACAGCAAAATGTATGGTTATCACATGTTTACATATAAAGAGATTTATTAAATATTTTAAGGTGTTTAGTAGAAATCTGTCATAAACTATAGGAAGAAATATGGAGTGGTTTTTAAGAAGCTGGAGTACTTAGAGTAGGACAAACCTGCATCTGAAACATGGACACTCACCAGGTCACAGCCAAGGAGTCTAATCTGAAGGCTTGACTGGGGAAGGATCTGTTTCCAAGCTCTCATTGTCAGAATTAAATTCTTCAAGAGCTATTAGACTAAGGGCCTCCATTCCTCAAGGATTTTTGATCAGATGCTACCCTCAGATCCTTGAGACATGAATGCCAATATGGCAATAGAGGCAACTACCAAAACAGAAGTCACAATCTTGTGTAAGTTAATTATCAAGTGACATCCCATTACTTTTGCTATATTCTGTTAGAAGCAATTCATAAGTTTCCCAAACTCAAGGGACAGGATTTCACAAGGGTGTGATTACCAAACCATTGGAGGTCATCTTAGAGTTGTCGTTCCACAAATGGTTTCCTCCCTTGTGGGATTACTGTGAATATTAACTTATATATCTCATAGTAAGAACTTGGTAAATATTAATGCCTGTTCATTGTCAAGATATTTCTCTCCCTTGTCATTGTACCAAATTAATATATTTTTAATTTTTTTTAATGTTTGTTTATTTTTGAAAGAGAGAGAGAGACAGAGAGACAGCACAAGCAGGGGAGGGTCAGAGAGAAAGGGAGACACAGAATCTGAAGCAGGCTCCAGGCTCTGAGCTGTCAGCACAGAGCCCAACATGGGGCTTGAACTCACAAGCTGTGAGACCATGACCTGAGCCGAAGTCGGACACTTAACCAACTGAGCCACCCAGGTGCCCCATGTACTCAATTACTTTTGTTGAGGTTCTGCACCACCTACACTATCTCAAACATATAGATTTCCATGAATTATGTTTCATGCATTGTTTCAGTCAATTGTTAAGACTCCTTTCTTAGAGATAACATTTGTCCTGATGCTTTCCCTAGATTGGAAAGGAAGCTTCTTAGTGGAATGGAGAAGAGATGGTGGACAGATCATGAATGGAGACAGAAAGAACTAAGAGATTAAAATATTTGGAGGAACAGTAGTCATACACTGGGGGAGAATATTCTTGGAAGACAGAGGTTGTAAGTAAGAAAGAATACAAAAAAAAAAAGAAAGAAAAAGAAAGAAAGAAAGAAAGAAGAAAGAAAGAAAGAAGAAAGAAAGAAAATAATAAATTTTAAAACCATATCTGGATTTGTATATAAATCTACCACTTAATAACTGTATTCTTGGGCAATTAATTTTTTAACTTATCTGAGTCTTAATTTCCTCACCTGTAAAAAAGATATACTAGAACTTCTCTAATTTATAGGCATGTTGTAGAGTTCTAATGGATCATCATTGTAAAGGGTTTCATAGTGCTTGGAACATGGAAAACAATAAATTTTGTTATTATCATCATCATTATTACCATTAGTAGTAGTATAAAAAGACAAGATGGGATTAGATTTTAAGGAACCTAAAATGCTGGACTGAGAAAAAATTTGTATTCTTATTCAGAAGATAATTATGAAAACTCTAGGTTTTTCTGAGTGCTTATTGTTAATGTGCTTTAAAAAATCATAACTAGGAGGGGTGCCTAGGTGGCTTAGTCGGTTGAGCTTGCGACTTTGGCTCAGGTCACGATCTCGCGGTCGGTGAGTTTGAGCCCCGCGTCAGGCTCTGTGCTGACAGCTCAGAGCCTGGAGCCTGTTTTGGATTCTGTGTCTCCCTCTTTCTCTGACCCTCCCCCATTCATGCTCTGTCTCTGTCTCAAAAATAAATAAATGTTAAAAAAATTAAAAAAATAAATTAACATTAAAAAATTAAATATTAGAATATTAAAAAAAAATCACAACTATGAGTTCCTGGGTGGCTCAGTCAGTTGAGTGTTTGACGTCGGCTCAGGTCATGATCTATTTGTGAGTTTGAGCCCTGCATCAGGCTCTGTGCTGACAGCTCAGAGCCTGGAGCCTGCTTCGCATTCTGTGTCTCCCTCTCTCTCTGCTCCTCCCCTGCTCACATGCTGTCTCTGTCTTAAAAATAAATAAAGATTAAAATTTTTTTTTTAAAAATCACAATCTAAAGGAAGTGCAACAATGTTTTTTAATATAAATAGCAAAAATTCAATTCAAAGGAGAATCATCCTTTTTGTTAAAAGGCAGGCTGGAGTGGCATTGAGGAAATACAGATATAATATTTGAATTAGGAAATAATTGCCCAGTGGCACAGTTTATGTCTTCTTTTTGTCTTGCTTGTACATCTTTGTGGAAAGTGAAGGAAGTCCTAGAAAATGAGATGAAGTGAATCAAATGGTCAATTGAGTCATGCAGAAAAACAAATAAGTAAATAGCAGACTCTCTTTAAGCTGAATCTAAAAAGAATATTTGTTCAAAAACACAAACAAACAAACAAACAAACAAAAAACGCTATGCTCAGGTGTCTCCAGGTTTGTGAATGGTGGCATAGGTGAAGATAATGGAAACCAGAAGAAGGTGACAATCCTGAGCAATTTGTCTTGGGCAGCTGCTGTAGAACTATAACCAAAGCAGATAGGGATACTCAGAGGTTGCTCACCTTCTCTTAAGTACTCTATCTGTGTGTTTCTCTTTTTATGTTTTCTAATATGTGCCAGAAAATATTAAGAAAACAAAGTACTCATGCACAAAAATGAGGGCTTATTCTATCTGATTTAGCTTTAAATACACATAGTCTAAGCAAGTGAGTGATCAACAAAGGCTAACTTTCTTCTGCTATGAGGGAGTACAGAGCTGAGAAATGCTTACAGGTGTGGGGCAATTCTAGTGAAGTAACTTCACAGTACTTAAATTCGGTCAGATCTTTTAAGAGATCTTGAAATAAGATGCTACCATTTGCCTGAAATCCCTTTGCAAAATCAAGTGGAAAGCCCATTTCTA
The DNA here is from genome assembly GCF_016509475.1 of Prionailurus bengalensis. Classification (NCBI taxonomy): domain Eukaryota; kingdom Metazoa; phylum Chordata; class Mammalia; order Carnivora; family Felidae; genus Prionailurus; species Prionailurus bengalensis. The sequence continues at coordinate 52,703,169 of NC_057354.1, read as the reverse complement.
CTTAAACACACAAAGAGGTAAGAAACTTGCATTTTCAGGCAGTTAGGTTATTAAGCAGACCTGCCAGATACTGAGCTGATAACAGCCCACATACAACTTCCACCTCCCTGTTCCTAGTTATGTACTTAAGTTCTGTTATTCTTTGTCATAGTGCAGTGTCTGTGTTCATTTTTCACTGACATCTTCTCTAGGATGTCATCCTTATTTTCTTTATTTATATTTCCATATTTCTTTCATATCATGCATACAAGACGCGCACCTCTGAGAACAAGAAAGAAAGTAGAAAACCTGCCCTGGAAGCTAGCAACTAGGAGCTAGGTTGTCATCTTCCATTATAAATATAAGGAATCCCAACAATAAACAGACAAGGTCACTCTGTGACCATGATGGAAAAAGACAAAAACAAGATCACTTATATTTGTGTCTGAACATAAAGACAAGGCTTCTATAGCACCACAAAGTAACCAAACACTCCTCTCTCCCTGCAAACCTGAGTGATTATTGTTTTATTTTTTTAATCAAGGACAACTGTAGCCCCACATTATTAATCCAGCTCCTAAATAAGAATTAAGATACCTCAATATTTATAACAGCATCATACATATGGCAAAAAATTAAAAAATTCTATTAAAGGACTAATGAATAAATAAAATGTGGTTTATCCACATAATGAAATAGTATTCAACCATGAAAGGAATGAAATATTGATACATGTTGCAACATGGATGAACCTTGAAAACATTATTCTAAGTGAAAGAAACCAGACCAAAAAAGAACATTCCATTCATATGGAAATCCAGAATAGGGAAATCTATAGATACAGAAAGTAGATTAGTCATTGCTTAGGACCTGGGCAAGATTGAAGTATGAAAATAATAACTAAGAGTACAGGATTTCTTAGGGGGTGTAATGAAAATGTCCTAAAGTGGATTGTCATGATGGAGGCAAATATCTGCTGTGAAAGTAAATGAAGACAAACCAGATTAAAACAAAGTCTTGGGGCACCTGGGTGGCTCAGTTACTTAAGTGTCCAACTTCAGCTCAGGTCATGATTTCATGGTCTGTGAGTTGGAGCCCTGCATCCAGCTCTGTGCTGACAACTCAGAGCCTGGAGCCTCCTTCAGATTCTGTGTCTCCCTCTCTCTCTGCCCCTCCCCTGCTCACACTCTGTCTCTCTCTCCCTCAAAATAAATAAACATTAAAAAAACAAACAACAAACAAAGCCTACTTATTCTGAGCTTGAAAAAGCAAGAGTCAGCCATTATCACTAGTATTTAGCAGAGACTCAAAAGTAGTCAGAGAAATAGGAAAGTTTAATAATGAAAAAGAAAGGATGATATGCCCTGGTTGGAAGCTATTGGCATGGGGCAGCTATAGGTGGGATAACTAGAAATAGGGCATACCATGTGAGTGGTTAGGGATGCATGTTTGCTGTAAATTACTAATTATGCCCTAGCCATTTGGGGCAGATTTATAAGTTGGACTTTCTGCACTGTCTGCTAGAGATAGTGGTTTGATTTCCTACAAATATGATAAAGTTGGCTGGCTTCCTGAGCTAGTTACTGGAGATAATGGGTTGACTTCCTAGACTGGTTGTTGCGGACTGTGGGTCAAAGTTTTGTGTTTATATATGGTTTGGCTATGGTCCATTTGTATGTTCAGTCTCTCACTGTGAATATGTTAAAAGCTATTGAATTTTATACTTTCCGTGGGTGATTTGTAAATTATGTGAATTATATCTCAATAAAACTTTTTTTTAATTCAAAAGATACCTTGATCATCAAACTGCATGTTATTCCTGCAACACCCAATCTAGAATCAACCCTTGCTTCCCCCAAATCACCCAGCACACACCAAATCTATTCAATGTATTAGTCCTGATGCTGAGATGCCCATGGTTTATGTGCTATCTTGCTGTAACAAGGTAATAGACTGAAGTTTTTACTATAGGTGTATTCCAGAGAAACTTTTGGTACTGGGTTTTATCCCTACCTCAGTTTCTCTCTTCTAATAATATCTAGTCTGCTCACACCCATTTTGTATCATGTTACAAAGAAATTCTTACATGTGGTCAGATCAGCACAAAAGCAAGCAACATCTTCATCTTGTGCAATCTTGTCACTGAATTTCCATTATAAGAATGTAGTCTGGGGGCGTCTGGGTGGCGTAGTCGGTTAAGCGTCCGACTTCAGCCAGGTCAAGATCTCGCGGTCCGGGAGTTCGAGCCCCGCGTCGGGCTCTGGGCTGATGGCTCGGAGCCTGGAGCCTGTTTCTGATTCTGTGTCTCCCTCTCTCTCTGCCCCTCCCCCGTTCATGCTCTGTCTCTCTCTGTCCCAAAAATAAATAAACGTTGAAAAAAAAATGTTTAAAAAAAAGAATGTAGTCTGATTATTTTTCTGACTCAAAAAAAATGCAGGAACATCTATCCTTATTGGTAACAAGCATCTCAAGACAGGGAGAGGCAGATTATTGTTCTTCGATAATCAGACCCTTTTTGAGGTATTGTTAGAAAAAACAAATTACACACACATATATGTTTCTGACACACATATGAATACATATGTTTTTGATGTGCATATGCATAGATAGCATATACATGCAATGTGTGTTTGTAAAGCTATATCCTAGAATTGGCTATGAGCCTGTATTAACTCTCTTGAAACAAGCATTCATATGGAAATGGTCAAACGTAAGGAAATTGAAGATCAATACTGAATAATTTAAGTCAGTCATTAACTTTATTACATTACCAGTAGCACATCTATTTCAATTATTGATCTAGCCTGCATAATTAGAGTGGGCAAAGTTTCTTGTATTGGCAACAAGCCAAATGGCAAAAGAGCAGAAGCAGAGAAAGGAAGATATTCTTTACTTTGACATGGCCCCTTCAGGCTTTGTACTTGGGAATTTCATTTTTTTGAACCATCAAGAGCTCCACCAGTTTTCCATATTCAAGCTATCACCAGTGTTTACCCATCAAGAAGCCCATTGTCACTGTGCTTCCTATATTTAGAGTGTACATAAACACAATGCTATGATATCCAGGCTATAAATACTGATGCCAACTATATAAAGGGTATCTTCAAGGAAAGCAGGGATTAAGACACTAACAGTGTGAACTTGCTCATATTTCACCTAAATCCCCCTGCCCCTTTATACCCCAGACCAAGCTGCTGAGCTCACAGGGGATCTTCTGCAAATCCATATTGCTCGAGTTCCAGCCCCACTCTATGCCCTGGACTTTAGCAGAGCTTCTAGGTCAAAGGGGCATCTGAGTTCTACAAGTAGAAGGGAGATAACAGAACACAATTATGTGCACACACACATTAACAATGACAACTGACAAATTCTTAGACATGAACAAGATTAAGTTTCCAATAACAAGGAGCTCCTAAACCTGTGTATAAATTCAGACTAAGTCTGGCTGATCTTTAAGCCACAGATATGTGTGATAGACTGAAACCAACTTGCAGCTAAGGCTTAAATAGCTAGTCTAAGATATGAAATTCCCCCTTCCTTTCAATCCCTACAGGCATTACATGTTCAGTATGAGTCTATTCAAATAAATTGCCTGCTAAAACAATTATGAATCTTTTAAAGAGTATAACAGAATCCATATTTGCATTACATATCATTCACAAAGTCAGGAATTCAATACAAAATTACTTAAACAGGATGAGCAAGGAATATGTGACCCATTCCAAAGGAAAAGACAACCAAAATAGTAAAGCTTGAGATGATTCTGATGTTGGAATTATTAGACAAGAAATTATACCAGCTATTATAACTATATAAATGAATTAAGAAAAAAATATGTTCCAAAGAAATGAAAAAAAAATAGATTTCAACAGAGGATTAAATTATACAGAAAGAATCAAACAGAAATTTTATCATTAAAAATTACAGTATCTGATAGTTTTTTAAACTCTTTAATAATGAAATGGATATGACAGAGAAGAGACTCAGTGAAGAATAAGACAGAAATAGAAACCATCCAGTGTTAAAAGAGAGGGGAAAAAAGTTTTAATTAGCAAAATCTGAACCATTAGTGGGACAATTTTCAACCTAACAGATTCAGTTGGAATCCCAAAAGAGACGATAAAGATAGTGAAACAGAACAAAAAAGATAGTAAGAAACAATGGTCAAAAATTCCCAAATTTTGTGTCAATATAAATTTACAAATTTCAGTATCTGAACCAAACATAATTAAGATAAATTTGAAAAAAAAAATGCCTAGGTACATCATAATCAACTGTTAATAAAAACTAAATAAAGAAAAACATAATTAAAGAATGTTACAAGCAGGGAAACAACAATTCAAAAGTCCACTTGTTGTTATTCAGAAACTATGGAAGTAAAAGCACAAAGCAACAATATTTTTAAAGTTCTTTTTTTTTTAAAAACTTAACCCAGAAATCTATAAGCAGCAAAAATATCCTTCCAGAACAAAGGCCAGGAGCACTTCTGGAATAATAAATTAAGGACCTCCAAATATCTGCCCCTTCATAAAAACAAAGAGAACACTGGGAAAAATTGTTAAAATCAACTTTTACATAACTTTGTAAATTAATCCAAGGCTTGCAACAATCTGAAGAGATTTTATTCAAAAAAGGCAATCAAATCTCAATAAGACCAATGAGATTTCTGGCATTTTAATTTATCCTGTTCTTATCCTCCTCTTCCCAACTAATTTTAAAACTGGCAGCCTAGCAACTACAGGAACTTGCAACTTTCAGGAAAACCAATATCTCAGCAAGTATTGGAGGGGGCATAAGACATTTGAAACTCACCAAAAAGTCCCACCCCAGAGAATGCTCACTATTTAATCTGGCAGCTCCCTACAAACTTCATTCTCAAAGGCTGTGTTTATTTTTACCTGATTTAGATCTCTGTAAATGTGATGAGCTATACTACCAGAGCATCTATCAATTACTTAGCATTGCAGCTGCCCAAAATGGTGTTACCATTTGAGACTAAAAAGAGGCTGATGAAATTTAATAAAAGTAAAAACTGGGGAATGAGATGTCCATGGGTAACTTTGAAGAGCTCTGACATGTTTTTGGGATCTAGAAGGCCACGTGCATGTGCAGAGCTGTCCACATGCCCCAAAATACACAAGAAGGCCCAAATCTCCCACCTCAGGCTGAACTTGAGGCTCTGCACAAACAGGAAATGAAGGCTAAGGCAGAGTTGTAAACCACCTGACTGGAATGTTGAAAGAATACCTACAACAAAACATACAAGTCTATAGGCAAAGTGAGAACTATTCACTAACAGCATTAAAGTAAATCTTCATATAACCCTAGCTGACCACTAACCTAACAACAGAGAATTCAATGTCTGCAAACATCAAAGAATACATATGTCACAAAACTAGTTGAGGAAAGTCACTAAACAAATAGCAACAAGAACAAAAACAAGACCAAAAACCTACAAAGAAATGTCTGCAGGCTCTCCCCCAGAGATGCTATATCATCTTAAATGTCCAGTTGTCAAAACAAAAATTAAAAATAAAACATGCAAAGCAGAAAGAAGTATGTCCCCTATGGAAGGAAAAATAGGCAATGAAAACTGTCCAAGAGGATGCCCAGGGAAGCCTGAGTGGCTCAGTCAGTTGAGCACCCAACTTTGGCTCAGGTCATGATCTCATGGTTTGTGACGTCATGGTTTGTGAGTTTGAGCCCTGCATTTGCCTTACTACTGTCAAAGCAGAGCCTGCTTCAGATCCTCTGCCCCTCTCTCTCTCTCTGCCTGTCCCCCACCCATGCTCTGTCTCTAAAAAAATGTAAAATATTTCTTTTTTTTAAAAAAGAGGAATCCCAGACAGTGAACTTACTAGAAAAATATTTTAAATCAATTGTGGTAGGGGCACCTAGGTGGCTTAGTCAGTTGAGCATCTGACTTCAGCTCAGGTCATGATCTCATGGCTTGTGAGTTAGAGCCCCGCATCGGGGTCTGTGCTGACAGATCAGAGCCTGGAGCCTACTTCATATTCTGGGTGTCCCTCTCTCTCTGCTCCTCCCCTGCTCATGCTGTCTCTCTCTGTCTCTCAAAAATAAATAAATATTAAAAAAATTTAATCAATTGTTGTAACTATAGTCAAAGAACTAAAGAAAATGATGTCTAAATAAGTAAAATGAAAATGATATCTCATTAATTTGAGAATATCAGTACAAGGGTAAAATTATTTGAAAAAAATTCTTAACATAAAAAGTATAACTACTAAAATAAAAAATTTACTAGTGGGACTCAACAGGAGATTTAGAGCGGCAAAAGAATCAATAAACTTGAAAATAAATCAGTTTGTATTACCCAATCTGAAAAGAAGAAAAAAGAATGAAGAAAAATGAAGAGTCTCAGAGAACTGTGGAACATCTTCAAATGAACTAGCACATGATAATAGGAGTCTTAGAAGAAGAAGAAAAAAAAAAGAGTGAGAGAATGAGATAGAAAGAATGCTGGTAGAAAAAAAAATAGCCCCAAACTTTCCCAAATTGATGAAAACACTGCTGTACACATCCAAAAATCTCAAAATCTCCAAGTAGGATAACCTCAAAGAAATCTACACCTAGACACATCACATTCAAATTATTGAAAGCCAAAAACAAAGAGAGGATTTTGAAAGCAGCGAGAGAAAAGCAATTCATCACATAAAAAGAAACTTTAATAAGATTAACAGTTGACTCCTCATCAGAAGCTATGGGACCCCTAAGACAGTGGGAAGACATATTCACATTAATGAAAGGAAAAAAAATGATATTAATCAAGAATTCAATATCTAACATAACTAGCAAAAATAAAAAAGAAATTAAGACATATCCAGATAACCAAAAATTGAGATAATTCATTACTGGCATACCTGCCTACAAAAAATTAATAAAGAGAGTTCAGAGTAAAAGCACTCACATCCAGATACCAAAGCATGTATTATTCTGTTGTTGCTGCAACAAATTAGCACAAACTTTGTGGTTTGAAACAACACGAATTTATTATATCACAGTTTTGGAGGTCAGAAGTCTAAAACCAGGTTCATGGGCTAAAGTCAAAGTGTCAGTAGGGCTGGTTCCTTCTGGAGCTTCTCGGGGGACACTTTCTTCTCTTTTTCAGGTTTCAGTGGCCACCTATATTCCTTGGCTTATGGCATTTTCCTCAATATTCAAGTACATCCTTCCAATCTGTTTCCATCATTATATTGCCTTCACATCTAATCTGATTCTTTCTTGTACCTTCTTATAAGGGCCATTGTAACCACATAGAGCCCACACAGACAATCTAAAATGATCTAAAGACTCTTAAATTAACTATATTATCAAAGTTCCTTTTTCCACCCAAGGTAATATTCAAAACTTATGGAGATTAAAACACATACATGTTAATAGCCTTTATTCAGTCTCCTACACAATGTATTCCTACTTTCAGGATGCAACTAAAGTGATGCTTAAAGAAAACTTTATAGCTCTAAATACTTACATTAGAAGAGAAGAAATATCCAAATACAATTATCTAAATCTCCAGTAAGTTATAAATTATGAGCAAAATAAATCCAAAATAACAGAAAAAAAATGAAAGTGAATATATGTGATCAGAAATTGATGAAATTAAAAGAAAGCAACCGATAGAACAAAAATTATAGTCAAGAGCTGGTTAGTTTGAAACCATTAACAAAACTGATAAATTCCTAGCTAGACTGATCAAAGAAAAAAAGATAGAGATGGAATGCAAATTACCACTATCAAGAATGAAACAGGAGTTATAGCTATATGCAAAGATATTAGGAAAACATTATCAACAAATTTATGCAAATAAATTTGAAAACTTAGATGAATTTTTTGAAAGACACAAAGTACCAAAACATTATAAAAAACAGGGGCACCTGGATGGCTCAGTTAGTTAAGCCTCTGACATGGTCAGGTCATGATCTCACGGTTCATGGATTTGAACCCCATGTTGGGTCCTGTGCTGATAGCTCACAGCCTGGAACCTGCTTTGGATTCTGTGTCTCCCTTCCTCTCTGCCCCTTCCCTGTTTGCACCCTGTATCTCTATCTTACTCTCAAAAATAAATAAACATTTAAAAATTTTTAAACATTATAAAAATAAATAGAATAGCTTCATATCTATTAAAGAAACTTTTCACAATTTAAAAACTTCCTGGAAGGGACACCTGGGTGGCTTAGTCAGTTAAGCATCCGACTTCAGCTCAGGTCATAATCTTATGGTCTGCGAGTTTGAGCCCCACTTTGGGCTCTGTGCTGACAGCTCAGAGCCTGGAGCTTGCTTCAGATTCTGTGTCTCCCTCTATTTCTGCCCCTGCCCCACTCCCACTCTGTCTCTCTCTCTCTCTCAAAAATAAGTAAACATTAAAAATGTTTAAAAAATATTTCCTGCAATAAAACCCCAGGCTTAGATGACTTCACTAGTGAATTCTATCAAAACTTTAAGAAATAATGTCAATTCTACTGAAAATCTTTCAGAAAATCGGAAAGTATAGAACATTCCCCACCTGTTTTTCTGAAGCCAGTATTACCTACATACCATCACCAAATAAATTATAGGAAAACTACAAATCAATATCCCTAAAAATCATAGAAACAGAATTTCTAAACCAAATGTATTTGACTAGATAATTTATTGTACATGTTTAGCAGCTTCCCTGGTGTCTACCATACATACTAGTAGTACTCCTCTAAGTTGTGAAAACCAAAAAATAGGACATTGCCAAGTGCCACCTAGCGGACAAAATTACCCTCAGAAATACAATAATACACAATGGTATGCCCAATAACACAATAAGCTAAAATACAATATAATCTGAAGATGAGAAGTAAAACTGTCTCTCCATTTACAGATAGTATGTTTATTTACTTCACAAATTTGCAGGCATATATTCAAAAGTTACCAGTGAATTGTTAGCAAGGCCGCTGGAAACAGTGTTAATATAGAAACTCTATTGCATTTACATATATATATATATATATATATATGTGTGTGTGTGTGTGTATATATATATATATATACACACATATATATATATGTGTGTGTGTGTGTATATATGTATGTATATATATAATGCATTTATATATGCATTTATAAATATATATAGACACATATATATGCAGTAAACTATTGGACATTGAAATTAGAATATCAGTTTATAGTAGTAGCAAAAAAAAAACATAAAATACTTAAGAATAAATCTAACAAGACATGGAAGTCATCTACATGGAGAACTACAGAACACTGCTGAGAGATATTAAAGATCTAAATAAGTGGAACAATACAAAATATTCATTGATTGGACCAGAGCAAGCCAGTCATTCCTACCAGGTGATCAAGTTGTGTTCATATAGGAATTAAACTTCTTGAGGGTGTACTGAGTGGTTTGATGATAAATTGCAAGTAAAGTGTTTAGCATAGTATCTGGTACAATGTAGAACACACAGTAGGTTTGCAACAAACCTTACCTACTATCATTATTTATTTACATTTTTCTCCATTGTTGCTCTTTTACATCCATCGATTTCTTCCAGTGTCAACTTTCTCTTATCAAACTGATAGAAGTCTGTACATCACTAGATTAGTTGAAGCACTTCCTGAGTCAGAACAGATAGGCTCTTTTCATGTTTTTATGTACCAACTTGGAGCATACACCTCTAGAGCTGGCCACATAAAGCAGACGGATTAATTTCTATGACTAAGTAAATAGGTTGCCCTGACTTTCTTTATAGGTGGAAGTGAATGTCATAACAATATCAACAGTCATTCCCTTTATTACACTTCTTGCCTACTACCACCTTCAGAGAAAAACAAAATGAACTCAAAAGGTGACTCTTATAAACCAGAAGGACCATAAAAACTTAAGAAACAAAAATATTTTGAAATTGCTCTTTAACTGTAGTAATACAACTACAACCTAAAAATACTGTTACATATACAAGTAGATTTAGACAATGTACATAAATGTACACAAGCAAAATATCTCTCTGAAGAGAGACTCAGGTTAGATAATACCTTCCCCCATCTCTTTATAGAGCATACAATTTGTGGACTCTGGGCTTATAAAACCTAATTTCACTTCCAAAGGATTTTCTACATGTGCTGCTGAAGTAATGTTACAAACCAAGGTTTAATACAGAAAAGTAAAGAGAAATGAGAGTTTGAAATGAAATAAGTTACAACCAGGAGGATGATCAAGAATTCAGTCTTGCTCAGCTTTCATTGGGACCCTCTTTTGACCTTGCTCAAGCAAACCAAAAAGCACAAGTTGTGATGAATAATTTCTTGTAGAACTAAGGAATGGAGTCATTATGCAATGATAAATCAAGGGAAGAGTCTTTTCCAGTAATGTGATCAGCAGTTCCAGGGTCAGAGACGAGTGCCAAGAAGAGAAATCTAATGACGTAAGCATATAACCTTCATGGCCTAATCACGTCTGCTACTAAAGTAGCTCAAATGGTATTATTTTTTATTATACTAGCAACCACCATCTGGGTCAAAAGGGAGAACAAACAAACCCAGGGAAATCATGTTCAGCCAGAAAAAAACCTTATTTGGTTTTATAGCAATTGAATGACAACATCTCTGGTGAGCTGCTAATGAAATCCTATTCTCTTAACATATAATCAAAATTCACAGCCAGAAGCAACATGGAATGAGTGTCCCAGCTAAAACATTAATTATTCTGGTGATAAAACTGTCTCAACAATGGGCTTCAAGCAGACACCTTTTTTTGTGATCAGAAATGCTTAAAGCATCATGTTCACCCTTTGATGTTTGAACATTTCAAATTAGGTAGGAGGGAGGGAAAATAAGCTATCCATTCCCCAGCAGATCCTTGTGGGTAGCATAATCATCAGAGAAGAAAACATATGAATTTATATCTCTTGTCCTTCAAATTCTGAGAAAAATGGGACTTAGTTTCTAAAAGTCATGAGCATAGGAGCTATGCCAAATTAAAGAGATTGATTGTTTCAGCCCCATTCTGTTAATAATAACAAGACTAGTTTTATTGCTGCAGAATTTATCTGACAGAATACCAGTATTTGTTAAAATTAGAACAACCTTGGACCTACTCATCTATTTTAATGTTTTCTCTAAACATAGAAGTACCATTGGCAAGGCCATGAACTTAAAGTACCACAGACCTCATCATCCTCAGAAAGAAAACAGTTCTACACACTTAGTACTTGCAGAGTTCTGGGCATGGTGATCTGGAGAGAAATCCAATATATTTTGCCAACCATATGGCCTCTTTTCAGCTTGTTTTCTTACAGCAAGTATACATGGCCTTCAACTGTCATTTGGCCAGCAGCCAACTTCTAAATTGTAGGATGTAAGACTAATGAGTAATCTTACTTATTACTGGTTGGGAAACATTTAGGTTAATATGAATGAGAGTCATAATATTAATAACAATACATTTACTATGCAAAAGATACTTTTGTAAATACTTGACATAGATTATATCATTTAATCCTATCAACCCTATGAAATATTATGTAACTAAGATATATTATTGTACTAAGCTTAAAGATGAAGAAACTTATGCTTAAAGAAATTTGTAACTTTTCCTATGTCACACAACTAGTAAGTTGGACACAGTTAGTACCCCGTGGCCATATGAGTTCAGACCCTTTAATCCCCACCACCTTGACAAAGAAATAGCAGCATAAACAAACCTAATAGGCATTGAGCTAAATATACTTAATTCTCACAACACTATGAGATAATTATTACTTTTATTATTATCATATTATTATTGTTGCTGTTGTTATTTCCATTTTACACAGCTTTCTGGTGGTGGAACTGAAATTTTAAAACTTAACCGGCTCTGGAGTCCACACTGTCAATTACTCAGTGCACTGTATCCAAGACCATTATTCTTTACTTCCTCCCAAAGCTTCCCTTGGGTTTTAGGCCATTAACTACCTTTTAGTGTGGTATGAATTATATGGTAGTCTATAACTGGACTTTATGAAGAAAAAAATGGAAATCAGAAAATGAAGACCCTGATTCTGATTTAGTAAATGAGTTATAATTAATTTATGTGACTTTGAAATAGCTTTTTAATATTGTATGGACTTGATTTCCTTGATTATAAAATGCTGGGTACACTAGGTAACTTATGAGACACTACCAGTAAAAACTTCTACCAATTTTGCCATTCTTTTAAGTGTATGAGTATATGAGCACTCAACATACTATGGGGCTTCTATCATTTTGTGTAAAACCAAGGCATAATTTCCCAATTTTTTTCTTGTGCTATCTTTACCTATATTTGGGGACTAACCTGATGGTGTGCTTCTGAATAAATAAAGCTTTAAGTTTTCCAGGGAAATTGTATTATAAACACACAAATCACCTTTCCTGGGAGTTAGTTCTAGCATCATTATAATAAAAGGGAAGTCAACAAACCGTTCCCTTCACAAATCTTAGAGGAAACCATTAGCATTCATTAACCATGGAAAAATTAACTTGCCAATATGAATTTTAAAAAGTACCTGATGATATACAAAGTGCTGCTTCTAAACATGCCCTAATTGCAAAGACATTTTTAAATTTTCTTCTTCTAAAAGTAATTCTCACCAGGAAGCTCAGGAGACATTCCCCAAGATGAGTACCAGAAGCAAGCCATAATTACCATGTTTCTCAGGCCTAGGTTAAAAAAATTTTTAGAGAAGGAAGAATGGTAATGTGTTAGGGAGAATAAGGCTATAAAAGTTAGAGTTCTCTGTGTGGAAGAAATCCACCTTAGAGAAGAACTACACTTCAAGAGGAAGTCAGAGACATTTGAAGTAAAGAGCCATCATTTTTAAATGATGAGAGATATGAAATTCATCCATGGTGACATTACGCTAAAAAGCACATTTCTATTCTAAGATTGTTCCTGGAATGAAATAAATATTTACATTTTCAAAGGAAGTCCAAAAAAATAACCAAAGTATATCAAAACAGGGAATCAGTTGACTAAATGTGCCATATCCATGCATTGGAAGATTGCACGGTCATTAAGAATAATGCCCTGAAAATGCAGAAGAAAAAAATGGCAGTTATGTATTTTGGATTTAGAAAAGTATTCTCCAAAACAGTAACTTGGCTATGGTGCAATTTTTAAATGTGTGAATGTGTACATATATCAGTGTGATAACTGAAAGTTATAGTGTCTTATTATCTTCTTAGTTTATGTGCATTTTCTGATTTTTTCTGTAATTAACATGCATTAATTCTATAACATAAGTAAATATATTTTTAAAGTATCCTAAGAGGATAAATCTGTGTACAATAAACAAGACACTATATATCTTGAATAGAAGAATTGCTTAGACTGGGGATTTATTGGTGTACATTAGACCTTCCCAAAGGAGGCTGTTCTGAGCTCCGAATCATTACTGTTAGGCTGTCAATAAATAACCCAGACTCTGTAGGCTTAATATGATCTACCTGTGGATGTCTGCACACTAGCTGAGTGGGACCAGGTGTTCATCTAAGCAAAGAGTCTTACACTGCCTAGAGCTAACCATACATTAGCACTGTAGCAGCTCTGGCATGAAGAATTGGAAAGTCATGGGCTTTTTGAATTGCAAAAGTAAAATAACAACTTGAACCCACCCATGAAATTTAACCCTGTCCCTGGAAAGGTCAGATTTACAGCTGAGGCCAAAGAGTTTGTTGTTTCTCTCCTTGATTCACGTTTTAAAAGGAGAAAACACATTAAGCAAATCAAGATAAATTAGTGGCAGAGTAGTAGAAACCAGGAAAATAAAAGAAGCCACGACAAAAGCCATCAAACTAAAATATGCCCTAAAACAGTTTTGAATCTTTTAAAATAAGCTCCTAGGTGAAAAAGAAGTTGGCCTGAAAAATTCTTCACACTTATCTTTCTAAGAAAAATTATGTTTCAAATGCCTTTGAGTTTTCTAAATAAAAATAGAGTATATAAAATTCATTTATTAGTAATGACACATTTGCATTTTGGTGAAACATGGTATACAATTCAATAATGGTCAAGTTGGCTGCAGTGCACAAAACAGGGGTGCATTAACAGTGATCTGAATAGATAGTAACTCCAGGGCACCTGGGTGGCTCACTCAGTTAGGCATCTGACTCTTGAGTCCCCCATTGGGCTGTGCTGCACAAAGCCTCCTTGGGATTTACTCTCTCCTTCTCTCTCTGCCCCTCTCCCACTTGCACATGTGCTCAATAAATAAATAAATAGCAACTCCTGGAATTGGGTCACATGACACCACTGAGTAACACACCTCATTCATACAATCTGTTAGGAAGTAATTTCCTCCACTGTACCGATCTCATTTTGATCTTTAAAGGTACATAGCGAAGTACATAGAGCAGATATGGTTGTTTCTATTCTCATTTTTCAGATAAGGATACTGAGTCAATCAATTATTCCCAACTGACTGAGCCACCTAGGGACCCCAAAATGGCACATTCTAAAGTGAATGATTCAGCAGCATTTAGTAGATTGACAATGTTGTGACACCACTACCTCTCCCTATTTCTAAAATATTTTCATTACCCCTGAATAAAACTCCATACCCATTAAGCAATTACTCCCCTTCCTCCAGCCCCTGGCAACCAGGGTGTTTCTATGGAATTACCTACGTTGGATATTTTACATAAATGGAAGTGTACAATATGTAACCTTTTGGGTCTGACTTCTTTCAAATAGCATAATGTTTTTGAGGTTCCCACATTGTAGTTTATACCAGTACTACATTTATACACTTTATGGTTGAGTAATATCCAATTATGTATGTATGTATACATACCACAATTTTTTCACTCCATGTATTTGTTCATGGACATTTGAGTTGTTTTCACCTTTTGGTAAATGTGAATTAACGCTACTATGAATATTTATATGCAAGTAACTGAGTACCTGTTTTCAATTCTTTTGGCTGTATTTATAGGAGTGGAGAGATCTACATAGATTTTCTATTTCTTCTTGAGTTAATGCCAATACTTTGGGTCTTTCTAGAAATGTGTTGATTTCACCTAAGTTACCTAATTAATTGGAATGCCATTATTCATAGTATTCCCTTATGATCCTTCTAATTTCTATATCTCCTTTTAATTGTCAAATTTAGTAGTTTGATCTCTTTATCTCTTCCTCTCTCATTCTCTCTCTCCCCACTCCCCACTTTGTGTCAGTCAAGCTAACAGTTTGTCCATTCTGTTGACACTTTCAAAGAAGCAGCTTTTGGTTACATTGATTTTTCTTTATTGTTTTTCTGTTCTTTGTTTCATTAATCTTTATTTTTTTTCTTCCTTCTCTTTGCTTTAGGTTAGTTTCTTTTTTCCATGTCTTATGGAAAGACATAATGAATCTTTTCTTCTATCAGTGTCTATAGCTATAAATTTCCCTTTAATCACTGGTTTAGTGGCAATCCAGCAGTTTGGGTATACTACGTGTCCAGTTTCTTCAATCACAAAGTATTTTTCTAATTTTCTTTATGATTTCTTTGGTCCACTGGTTATTTAGGAGTGGGTTGTTTAATTTCCACATTTTCGTGAATTTTCCAATTTCCTTTTGTTATTGATTTCTAATTTCATTTCATTGTAATTTGAAACAATACTTGGAATCATTTCAGACCTTACAAACATATTGAGACTTGTTTTGTGCAAAGAATATTATCTGTTCTGGAGAATGTTCTATGTTCATTTGAAGAGAATGCATATTCTGTTGCTACTGGGTGGGGTATTCCATAGGTGTCTAGTGAATAGTGCTATTCAAGCCCTCTATTTCTTTGTTGATTTTATTTGTTCTACCTTTTACTAAAATTAGGATTTTGACATCTTTATCTGTTATTCTAGAATTTCATAGTCTACCTTCCACTCTGTCAGTTTTTACTTCACTTATTTCCATGCTCCATTTGTAGGTTCGTATATGTTTGTAATTGTATCTTTATGGACTGACCTTTTTATGGTTATAAAATGTTTCTCTCTCCCCCTAGTAACATATTTTGTTTTAAAGTTTATTTTGTCTGATATTAATATAGCCACTGAAGAATTCTTATAGCTACTGATCACACAATATACCTTTTCCATCTTTTTATTTTGCATCTGTGTGTGTTTTTGTATCTAACGTGTATCTGAAGTGTTACACTTGCAGACAGAATATAGATGGCCTTATTTTTTTATCTATTCTGCCAGTTTCTGTCTTTTGATTTGATTGTTTATTACATTCACATTTAATATTATTGTTGGCATAGTTAGATTTTGTCTTCCATCTTACTTTTTATTCTCCAGGTGCCTCACATCTTTTTGTTTCTGTTTTTCCTTTAGTGCTTTCTTTTGCATTAAGTGAATATTTTCGAATGCAACATTTTAATTCCTTTAATGTTTTTTCACTATATTTTCTGAGTTATTTTCTTAGTGTTTGCTCTACAGATATAATATACATCTTAATTTATCAGAATCAACTTAAGGGTTATACCAATTTAATTTCAGTAAGATCTAGAAATGTTACTACTACTATATAGTTCTATTCCTTCTCTTCCCTTTTTGTGGTACTATTGTTATACGCATTACACCTCTATATTTACAAACCCATCAATACACTATTGTAGCTATTATTTATGTAATTTCATATCTATTAAAGTACTGTGAGATGAAAGGAGAGCAAGTCTATTTGTAGATTAAGTATACAAACCCTGTCAAAAGTTTGCTGTATTAATTTCCTCATTTATCACTTATGGTTCTCTTCATTTGTTCCTGAGGGTTTGACATACCATCTGGTTTCGTCTTTCACTCCTGTACAGCTTTGCTCCTACTCACTTCTGTTGTACTGTTATTGACAAATATATAACAGTTCCCTATGTTGCATCCCAACAATACAATCATATGCATTTTTATATAATGGTTTTTAAATATGTTAAGTTGAAAAAAGAAGAAATATGCATTGATTCTATTTCTTATAAGATTATATGATTATGTTAATGGATCTCTTAATTTTTTGATGCTTTCTCTCCTCTCTGTTACATTGTGCATTGTGCATTGGTGTTTTTAATGGTGTGTAACATTTCTTCTGAGGCTCTGTTCACTTTTTCAACCTTTTTCTCTGTGTCATATTATGTCATCTCTATTGACATATTTTCAAATTTACTAATTTTTCTGCCAATTCAAAGCTACTGTTGAGACTCCCCCTAGTAAATTTTTCAGTGGTTATTCTACTTTTCAATTCTAGAGTTTTCACCTGGTTCTTTTCTTTTTTATTATTTCTCTCACTTTATTAATATTTACTCTTTGATATGTTAGACAAGGCATGACACAACTGTCAGAGAAGAAATAAATGGAGTGGAGTTCTCATCAGTATTTAGTTATAGAAAGAGTCCAGCAACATCTAAAAGGTAAAATCTGGGGGGAGGAGCCAAGATGGAAGAACAGCATGGAAGTTTGTGTGTGTGTGTCTCACGTCCATGAACTACAGCCAGATAAACACTAAACCATCCTGCACACCTAGAAAACTGATTTGAGGATTAACACAATAATTGGCACAACCTGAACCACAGAACTCAGCAGGTACGCAGTGCAGAGAAGTGAAATGGGGAAGAGAGAAGCCGTGGAGGGCAGGGAACTGTTTTTGCATCTAGAGAGAGGACAGGGATGTGGGGGGGGGGGGTGAAGAATATGGTAAAAGCAACCCCCCAAAGCAGCTGGATAGAAAGTGGAAAAGTGGAAATAGCCACAGGGACTGAACAAAAAGGGAGAAAGGAGAGGGCCTAAATTGCATTAAGACTATATAAATAGGGGGAGCAGAGAGTCTGAAACTCCACAGCTCAATACCTGGTAGTGCTCTGGTGGGAAGGGTGAATCCCCAGGAACAGAGTGAATTCCAGGGGGTTTTGGGCCATACAGGGAGAGGCAGTTCCCCTGTCAGAAGGATATCTGGTAGAGGCTGTGTGGCTCCCCCAAAGGGAAAGGCCCCAATGGACCTGGGAGAACAACCACATTAGCTGGTGCTGGAACAAAGTCATTGGGGTGAAGCCTGGTGCCAGATGCATGTTGTAATTTGCCATAATCCCTGAAATGCTGCTGCCACACAATCACATGATCTTTTATTTGGGTGGACTGGCACCCAGCCTCAATCTCTGGACATCGGCAGCAGCATGGTCCCACGAATATTCCTGGGTGCAACAGGTACCTGGCCATTGCTCAGTGAGACCCTTCCGCAGAGGGTTTGAGGGGGACAAAGCTGCAGTCCCTCAGAAGGAAGGGGTGGAGAAACACAGCCGCATCTGAGATAAAACTCAGGAGAGAAGTGCTGCCTGAGGCTTGGTCACAGACAGTGTAAAAGTGGGGAGTGGATGGAAGCTGAAGACAAAGGATGGGTGCGTGATTGCTGATAGGGGAGAACAGAGTTCCAATACTAGAGACTGGGTAGCTGGGTGACACTGTTTTCACTGCTCACATGCATGCGCATATACACCTACAAGTGCCACAACAATCCACCCCAGTAAGCTAAGCAGTGCCATCTAGTGGAGAACGGAGCCATTAGACCAAACACCGCCCAACGGGGCCAATCTCACTCTTCAGGAACACAAGTCTCTCTGCCTGCTTAGTTTGCAGACTATAAAGTTCTTCATAGTTTGACCTCTTGGGGAAAACGAAATAATTTCAATGTATTTCAGTCGGTTTGCTAGTCCATCTATTCAATTTTCTTTTTTTCTTTCTCTTTTTCATTCCTTTTCTTTTTCTTGAATACAGAAAGAGAAAAACTTTATTTTTATTTTCAAATTTTGTTAAAAATATTTTCCTTAAATTTTTTCTACTCTTTAAAATTTTTCTATATATTTTTTTTATTTTTTATTCTCTATATTTTTTACTTTTGTGTAATTTTTTTCAGATTCTATTTACTTCCATCATTTCATTTTAGTCTATTCCAGTGTACTCATTTTTTCAAATTTTCAAACAATTTTCTTTTTTTTCCTTCCCCCTTTATCTCTAATCTATCAAGCCCCTTTCAACACCCAGACCAAAACACACCTAGGATCTAGAATCATTTATTTTATTTTGTGTGTGTGTGTGTTGGTTGTTTTTAATTTCTTAATTTTAATTTTCTTTCCTAATTTTAATTGTTTTTAACTTTTTCTTACCTCATTGATTCCTTTTTTCTCTCCAAAATGACAGAACAAAGGAATTCACACCAAAGAAAGAGCAAGAAGAAACAACAGACAGGGACGTAATTAATGCAGATACAAGCCAGGTGTCTGAACCAGAATTTAGAATCATGATAATAAGAATAGTGGCTGGAGTTGAAAATAGATTAGAATAATCTGTGGAGATAAAAGAAGTAAGAGCTAGTCAGAATGAAATAAAAAATGCTATACCTGCGCTGCAATCTCAAGTGGATGCCACAGCCATAAGGATGGATGAGGCAGAACAATCAGTGATACAGAGGACAAACTTATGGAGAATAATGAAGCAGAAAAAAAGAGGATACTAAACAAAAGAGCACGATTTAAGAATTAAAGAAATCAGTGATTCATTAAAAAGGAATCATAGGGGTCCCAGAAGATGAAGAGAGAGAAAAGGGGGTAGAAGGGTTATGTGAGCAAATCATAGCAGAAAACTTTCCTAACATGCAGAAAGACACAGACATCAAAATCCAGGAGGCACAGAGGACTCCCATCAGATTCAACAAAAACCAACCATAAATAAGGCATATCATAGTCAAATTAAAAAAATACTCAGGCAAGGAAAGAATCATGAAAGAAGCAAGGGGGAAAAAGTTGTTAACCTACAAGGGAAGACAGATTAGGTTTGCAGCAGACCTATCCACAGAAACTTGGCAGGCAAGAAAGGAGTGGCAGGATATATTTAATGTGCTGAATCAGAAAAATATGCAACCAAGAATTCTTTATCCAGCAAGAGTGTCATTCAAAATAGAAGGAGAGATTAAAAGTTTCCCAGACAAAAATTAAAGGAGTTTGTAACCACTAAACCAATGCTGCAAGAAATTTTAAGGGGGAATCTCTGAGGAAAGAAAAAGACTAAATACATAAACAAATACCCAAAGCAACAAAAACTAGAAAGGTTCAGAGAACACCACCAGAAACACCAACCCTACAAGTAACATAATGGAAAAAAAATTCATATCTTTCAGTACTCACTCTAAACGTCCATAGACTAAATGCTCCACTAAAAAGACATAGGGTAAGAGAATGGATAAGAACACAGGATCCATCTATATGCTGTTTACAAGAAACACACTTTAGACCTAAAGACACCTTCAGAATGAAAGTGAGGGGATAGAGAACGATCTATCATGCTACTGGAAGTCAAAACAAAGCTGAAGTAGCCATAGTTATATCAGACAATCTAGACTTTAAAGACTGTAACAAGAGATGAAGAAGGGTTTTTTGTCATAATTAAGGTGTCCATACACCAAGAAGACCTAACAATTGTAAACATTTATGCTCCAAATGTGAAATAACCCAAATATATAAATCAATTAATCACAAACATAAAGAATCTCATTGATAATAACACCATAATAGTAAGGGACTTTAATATCCCACTTACAACAATGGACAGATCATCTAATCAGAAAATCAACAAGGAAACAAAGGTTTTGAAGGACACACTGAACCAGATGGACTTAACAGATATATTCAGAACATGTCATCTAAAGCAGCAGAATATACATTCTTCTCCACTGCACACGGATTGTTCTCCAGAACAGACCACATACTTGGACACAAATAACCCCTCAACAAGTACAAAAAGATCGAAATCATGCCATGCATATTTTCAGACCACAATGCTATGAAACTCAAAATCAACCACAAGAAAAAAAAATTGGAAAGGTAACAAATACTTGGAGACTAAAGAACAGCCTACTAAAGAATGAATGGACCAACCAAGAAGCTAAAGAGGAAATAAAAAAGTACATGGAAGCCAATGAAAATGATAACACTACAACCCAAAACCTCTGGGGCACAGCAAAGGCTGTCATAGAGGGAGGTATATAGCAATCCAGGCCTTCCTAAAGAAGGAAGAAAGGTCTCAGATATACAACCTAACCTTACACCTTAAAGAGCTGGAAAAATAACAGCAAATAAAACCCAAAACCAGCAGAAGACAGGAAATAATAAAGATTAGAGAAGAAATCAATGCTATCAAAACCAAAAAACAAAAAAAAAAGCAAAAATCAGTAGAATAGATCAATAAAACCAGGAGCTGGTTCTTTGAAAGAATTAACAAAATTGATAAACCACTAGCCAGTTTGATCAAAAATAAAAAGGAAAGTACCAAAATAAATAAAATCAAGAATGAAAGAGGAGAGATCACAACCAACACAGCAGAAATACAAAAAATAATAAGAGAATATTATGAGCAATTATATGACAATAAAATGGGCAATCTGGAAGAAATGGACTAATTCGAGAAACATATACACTACCAAAACTTAAACCAGAAGAAATAGAAAATTTGAACAGACCCATAACCAGGAAAGAAATCAACACTAGTAATCAAAAATCTCCCAAAAATCAAGAGTCCAAGACCAGATGGCTTCCCAGGGGAATTCTACCAAACATTTAAGGAAGCGTTAACACCTATTCTCTTGAAGCTGTTCCAAAAAACAGAAATGGAAGGAAAACTTCCAAGCTCTTTCTATGAAGCCAGCATTCCCTTGATTCCAAAACCAGACAGAGACCCCACTAAAAAGGAGAACTATAGACCAATATCCCTGATTGAACATGGATGCAAAAATCCTCAATAACATATTAGCCAACTGGATCCATCAATACATTAAAAAAATTATTCACCATGACCAAGGGGGATTTATACCTGGGATGCAGGGCTGGTTTAATATCTGCAAAACAATCAATGTGATTCATCACATCAGTAAAAGAAAGGACAAGAACCACATGATCCTCTCAATAGATGCAGAGAAAGCATTTGACAACATACAGCATCCTTTCTTGATAAAAACCATCAAGAAAGTAGGGATAGAAGGATCATACCTCGATATCACAAAAACCAAATATAAAGACCCAACACTAGGAGCATCCTCAATGGGGAAAATGGAGAGCTTTCCCCTCAGGACAGGAACAAGACAGGGATGTCCACTCTCGCCACTGTTATTTAACATAGTATTGGTAGTCTTAGCCTCAGCAATCAGACGACACAAAGAAAAGTCCTCCAAATCGGCCAGGAGGAGGTCAAAGTGCCACTCTTCACAGATTACAAGATACTCTATATGGAAAACCCAAAAGATTCCACCAAAAAACTGCCAGATCTTATCCACGAATTTAACAAAATTGTAGGATATAAAATGAATGCACAGAAATCGATTGCATTTCTATACACCAAAAATGAAGCAACATAAAGAGAAATCAAGGAATCGATCCCATTTACAATTGTACCAAAAACCATAAAACACCTAGGAATAAATCTAACCAAAGAGGTGAAAAATCTATACACTGAAAACTATAGGATGCCTATGAAAGACATTGAAGAAGACATAAAAAACATGGGGAAAAAATATTCCATGCTCCTGGATAAAAAAACAAAGATTGTTAAAATGTTAATACTACCCAAAGAAATATACATATTTAATGCAATTCCTATCAAAATAACACCAGCATTCTTCACAGAACTAGAACGAATAATCCTAAAATTTGTATAGAACCAGAAAAGACCCTGAATAGCCAAAGCAAACTTGAAAAAAAAAAGCAGACGGAATCACAATCCCTGACTTAAAGCTGTATTACATAGCTGTAATCATCAAGACAGTATGGTACTAGCATAAGAACAGACACTCAGATCAATGGAACATAATAGAGAACCCAGAAATGGACCCACAAACATATGGCCAATTAATTTGACAAGGTAGGAAAGAATATTCAGTGGAATAAAGACAGTCTCTTCAGCAAGTGGTGCTGGGAAAACTGGACAGCGACATGAAGAAAAGTGAACCTGGGCCACTTTCTTACACCATACACAAAAATAAACACAAAATGGATGAAAGACCTAAATGTAAGGCAAGAAGCCATCAAAATCTTCGAGGAGAAAGCAAGCAAAAAATTATTTGATCTTGGCCGCACAACTTCTTACTCAACAAGTCTCTAGAGGCAAGGAAAATGAAAGCAAAAATGAACTACTGGTACCTCATTAAAAAAAAAGATCCTGCACAGTGAAGGAAACAATCAGCAAAACTAAAAGCCAACTGATAGAATGGGAGAGGATATTTGCAGACAACATATCAGAAAAAGGGTTAGTATCCAAAATCTATAAAGAACTTATCAAACTCAACACCCAAAAAATAAAATATCCAGTGGAGAAATGGTCAAAAGACATGAATAGACACTTCTCCAAAGAAGACATCCAGATGGCCAACTGACAAATGAAAAAATGCTGAACATCACTCATCATCTGGGAAATAAAAATCAAAACCACAATGAGATACCAACTCACACCTGTCAGAATGGCTAACATTAACAACTCAGGTAACAACAGATGTTGGCATGTAGGTGCGGAGAAAGAGGATCTCTTTTGCACTGCTGGTGGGAATGCAAACTGGTGTAGCCACTCTGGAAAGCAGTATGGGTGTTCCTCAAAAAATTAAAAATAGAACTACCCTGCGACCCACAATTTCACTACTAGGTATTTATCCTATGGATACAGGCTGTTTTGAAAGGGCACATGCACCCCAATGTTTATAGCAGCGCTATCAACAATAGCCCAAGTATGGAAAGAGCCAAAATCTCCATTGTTGGATGAATGTATAAAGAAGATGTGGCATATATATACATAATGGAGTATTACTCGGCAATCAAAAAGAATGAAATCTTGCCATTTGCAACTGCATGGATGGAACTAGAGGGTATTATGCTAAGTGAAATTAGTCAGTCATAGAAAGACAAATATATGACTTCACTCATATGAGAACTTTAAGACACAGAACAGATTAACACAAGGGAATGAAGCAAAAATAATATAAAAAACAGAGGGGGGGGGGCAAAACGTAAGAGATTCTTATATATGGAGAACAAACAGAGAGTTACTGGAGGGTTGTGGGAGGGGGGATGGGCTAAATGGGTAAGGGGCATTAAGGAATCTACCCATGAAATCATTGTTGCACTATAAGCTAACTAACTTGGATGTAAATTTTTAAAAAATAATAAAATAAAATAAAATGTAAAATATGTATATTATTGGTTTCATATTGTGGGGTCAAATGTCACAAAAGTCATCCAGGCAGTAAGATGGCTTGGCATTGTCTATGAGAATTCACTGGAATCCACAGGCAATAACTTCCTGATATAATATGTAACATTCTGTGTGTTTGTATAAATGTTCACCTTTCCAATAAGAGAGTTTATTAGTTCTATTACATGCAACTTAGAGAGCTCCATGATTCACTCAATAGTCAGTCCCTACTCTGTGCCCTGCTAGATGCTGGATGTGATTATATCAATTAACTATTTTTGATTTTTTAAAAAACCCCAAACCTACTGGTTTAAAACAACGAGAATTTATATTTTTCATGAGTTTGTGGGTCAGCTGGGTTGTACTGATTTGTGCCAGGTTTGGCTGGTCATACAAGGGCTTGCTTGTGCATTCATGGACAGCTGGTGGACCATCTAAAAAACTGGCAGGTCTAGGACAGCCTTACACATCCGGCAGGGGCCTGCTCCAGACAGTGGTGGTGATTGAGTCACAAGTCTTTCATCATTTAGCAGGTTAACTCAGGTGATTGATATGGTGATAGAAAAGTTCCAAGAGAGTAAAAACACGTAAAACCTACTGAGGTCTAGGCTAGAAACTGGCACTTTGTATTCTGACATTCTTTTTGCAAACACAACTCACAAAGTCAGCCCAGATTCACGATATAAAGAAACAAGCTTCAGAGAGTTAAAAAGACAGGGTGGTATGGTGCCTCTGAGCTTGTCTTGTCCCTAAAGCATAGCTAGGTCAGCATCAAACTATTGTGAATACCTAGGAAATTTATCTGAGGACTAAACAATATGCATAATTTGAACCAGAGAACTTGGCAAGTATGTAGTGCAGAGAGGTGAATTGGCAGAGAGAAAAGCTGTGGAGGGTAGGGAGCCATTTTCATGGAGAGAAGAGAAAGAGAAAGGGGAAGAGTGTGGCACATTGGGATTGTGCAAGAAAAACACTCCCCCCAAAAAGTAGCTGGAGAGAAAGAGCGAAAACACTTTCAGGGGCCTGGACAAAATATCTGTTGCCCAAAATCATTAATGGGGAGAGAGGTGAGGGTTTCAATACCACCAGGATTCTATAAACAGTGGAATGTAAGGTCTAAAGTTTCAGAGTTCAGTGTCTGGCAGTGTTCTGGTGAGGATGCAGGGTGAATCCCCAGGAGCAGCCAGCAGGGTCTGAGGGGTCCATTGTCCGCACGAGGAGAAGCAGTTCCCCTGCTTAGAGTGCATTTGGTAGAGGCCATATGGCCTTCCCATGGGCAAAGGTCCCAACAGACCCCATAGAGCTGCCACATTTGCTGGTATTGGGAGAAAGGCACCACAATGCCATGAAACCTATTGCCAGCTGTGTGTTGTGATTTGTCATAACTGAAATTTTGCCACTGTGCAATTGCAGGAATGTTTTCGTGGACAAGCCAGGACCTGGCCAATGCCAGGCTAGACCCTGCCTCAGATAATTGGCATGGGTCCAGGCTGTGGGGGTCTCTGAAGTGTGGGGTTTTGAGACCCAGCCCCATCTGAGATAAAACTCTGGAGGGAGACACTGCCTGGCAGGCAGACAGCTTGGACACAGACAGGGTGGAAGCAGGGAGTGAATGGAAGTCTGGGAAAAAGGAGGATTACAAGTGTGTGAGGCTACAAAATTTCTGTGCCAGAAACTAGAGAGCCAGGTGAAGCCATTTTCACCTCTAAAGCCCAGGCGTGCATGTGCGCACACACAGATTGACCCCAGTGAGCTAAGCAGCGCCACCAAGTGGAGAATGGGGCCATTGCGCCAAGCCCTGTCCACCTGTGCCCTCCAGGCATATCAAGACCAGCCCAAATCCCTTCCACCTGTTAAGTCTATGAATTACAGTGTGCTGCAAAGTTTCAGTTTAGGAGAAACAGGATGTAACTGCATTCAGGTTTTATTCTGTTTGCTTGTTTGTTCATTTTCCTTGTTTCTGCTTTTATTATGTTGTTTTCTTTTTTCTTACTTTTCTTTCTCTTTCTTGGATACAGAAAGAACAGATTTTTTTTTCATTTTTGTGTTCTATTTTACTTTTTATAGTTTTATTCTATTTAATTATATGATTTTTTATTTTTAATTTTTTGCCTTTCTTTTTCCTTTCTCTGTTTTCTTTTTTCTATCAGGCTTCTCTCAACAAGCAGACTGAAACATAGCTAGCGCCTAGCTTCTTTTATTTGATCACTTTTGTTGTTTTGTTTTTAAATTTTTTAACATTTTTATTTATTTTTGAGAGATAGAGACAGAGCATGAGTGGGGGAGGGGCAGAGAGAGAGGGAGACACAGAATCTGAAGCAGGCTCCAGGCTCTGAACTGTCAACACAGAGCCTGATGCAGAGCTTGAACCCACAAACCCTGAGATCATGACCTGAGCCAAAGTTGGATGCTTAACTGACTGAGCCACCCAGACTCTCCTTGTTTTTAATTTTTCAATTTTTATTTTATTATTTTTCTTTCTCCAAAATGACAAGATGGAGGAATTCATCCCAAAAGAAAGAACAGATAGAAATGATGGCTAGAGGTTTAATCAACACAGACATAAGTAAGATGTCTGAACTAGAATTTAAAACCACTTTTTAAAAAATTTTCTTAATGTTTATTTATTTTTGACAGAGAGAGAGACAGAGCATGAGTGGGGGAGGGGCAGAGAGAGAGAGAGACACAGAATCCAAAGCAGGCTCCAGGCTCTGGGCTGTCAGCACAGAGCTGGATGCGGGGCTCGAACTCACAGACCGCGAGATCATGACCCAAGCAGAAGTCAGACACTCAACCGACTGAACCACCCAGGTGCCCCAAATTTAAAACCACTAATATAAGAATACTAGCTAAGGTTGAAAAGAGCATAGAAGACACTAGAGAATCCCTTTTTTCATAGGTAAAAGAACTAAAATCTAGTCAGGCCAAAATTAAAAATGCTATGACTGAGATGTAATCTTGAATGGATGCCGTGATTGCTAGGATGGACAAAGAAGAGCAGCAAATCAGTGATATAGAAGATAAAATTATAGAAACTAATGAAGCAGGGAAAAAAAGAGGGAACCAATAGCAAAAGATTACAATGCAAGATACTTCTGCTTTTCATTGTTAGAAGAATGGTTCGTTCACCAAAAGCATAGGACTATGTTTGGGGGAAAAAAATACACTACTTGAGGCTTAAAAATCCCATCTCCATTCCAACAGTCTAGGACAGGAATTTACAAACAGTAAAGCAAACTAAGGGTAAAAATAATACAATAAATTATTTTACATCATTTTTAACTCCCAGCGTGTTACGACTTGTTACTAAGGGAACGTTATGAGGTAACACATATTCCAAAAGTAGTAAGAGTATCCCCCACCAAATGTAGAAGCACTCTTACTCAAATTATTATATTTCAACATAAAAACCAGCAAGATCCATCAAATTCTTACTAGACATGCCCCAATGGCCAGGGAAACAAAAGAAAAAATGAACTATTGGGACTTCATCAAGAAAAAAAAAAAAAAACTTTTGCACAGCAAAGGAAACAATCAACAAAACTAAAAGGCAACCAACAGAATAGGAGAAAATATTTGCAAATGACATATCAGATAAAGAGTTAGTATTCAAGATCTATACAGAAGTTACCAAACTCAACACCCGGAAAGCTTATAATCCAGTGAAGAAATTGGCAAAAGACATGAACAGACACTTTTCCAAAGAAGACATCCAGATGGCTAACAGACACATGAAAAGATCACTCATCATCAGGGAAGTACAAATCAAAACCACAATGAGATACCACCTCACACCTGTCAGAATGGCTAAAATTAACAACTCAGGAAACAACAGATGTTCATGAGGATGCAGAGAAAGGGGAACCCTTTTGCACTGTTGGTGGGAACGCAAACTGATGTAGCCACTGTGGAGTACTCTATGGAGGTTCCTCAAAAAATTAAAAATAGTGTTATCCTATGACCCAGCAATTGCACTACTAATCCAAAGGATTAAAAAACTGCTGATTTGAAAGAGGACATGCACCCCAATGTTTATAGTAGTGCTATCAACAGAAGCCAAAGTATGGAAAGAGCCCAAATGCCCACCAACTGATAAATGGATAAAGAAGATGAGTATATATACACAATGGAATATTACTCAGTGATCAAAAAGAATGAAATCTTGCCATTTGCAACACTGTAGATCGAACTAGAATGTATTTTGCTAAGCAAAATACGTCAGTCAGAGAAAGACAAATACCAGGTCATGATCATGGGTTTGAGTCTGGCATCAGGCTCTGCACTGACAGTGTGGAGTCTGCTTGGGATTTTTGGGATTCTCTCTCTCCCTCTCTCTCTGCCCCCTGAAAAATAAATAAACTTTTAAATCAATCAATCAATCAATAAGCAGTATAATAGATTATAAGTAAATACTACTGCTAGTTTTACTTTTTTTTAATGAGCAAGGCAGGATTTATGGATGTTCAGTGTTTACTTTCTGGGTCTCTGATGTGCACATTAAATTTTATGTATCTTGTGTCATGCTCAAGCACACCATTAGGTTATACTGAAATCGAGTAATTACTACTTCTCGGTTAGATACACAATTCCCAAATAAAAGGAAGACATTAGAGCAATATTAGCTTAATTTCCAGTAATAAACACCAAAGAGAAGAAAGTTTTCTTATCTAAAGTAATTGTTTCATCCCTGTACACATGAGAAATACCACATACTTTAGTTTAACTCAGATCAACCTAATAAGTATTGAATGCTAAATGGGAAGGGAGGAGAAGGAGAGTAAAAAAGGTAATAGCCAATACCTATACCAAATGTGAAATACAAGAGGTCTGAGTCATTTATTTGTTATACTGTCACTGTCCCTCATCTTATTCCATGACAGGTTGGTGGTTATAAATTCCTATTTATACCATCTTTGCTAGGCACCAGTTTTCTTGGGATTAGTAATACATTAAATACTTAATATAGTAAGATCAAGTATACTCATTTTTATTTACTTTGAATTGTATTAATGTACCATATTCAACCCATTCACTCCCATTTGGTGCTTTGGGATTTGTTTCCAGTTATTTGTATCTGTTCATTTTATAATATCTTTATCTCAAAGAAAACACAGAAGAACCTTTTCCCTCTGTTGAAGATGGCTTGATCTGTGCTAGAAACAAGCCAGTGCTTGATTAAATACATGCTGAAATGAATAGGAAAATGAGTAGACATGTTACTTGATCACCACTGTTATTCTAAATACAGTGTGGGTGGGCCCACATGCAAATGACCTCGACCAAGTCATTACCACTCTCTGCGCTCTGCCTAGGAAGGGCAGGCACATTTGGTTCCATCATTCCAGCCTTAAACTACTTCATTAAAACATTCACATAAAAATGTTTCCTGACTTTACTATTTTCATCAGTTTCTTTGCCCTCAGAGACCAGTAACATCTATCAGAAGAAATGATGCATTAAAATTAACTAATTGCTGACTAAACATTCAGAAAATTATTGTATTTTCAAACAAATCTCTGTTACCACAAACTAGACTGTTTCCTGTCTCAAAATATCCTGAATCAAGAACATCTACTAGAAAACAAATTCACAACTCCTTAAGACACCATTGTAGCAATTGCTGTTTCATGCTGATCTTGAAGTCACAAGATTTCCTTTGGGTATAATCTTATAGCCATTTCATATCCTGAATCTCCACTGACAATCATTTTTGCAGAAGAAAGAGCAGTAAGTAGACTGCTTCAAATTGTTCAGAAAAGCATCTGTTACAGGAGCTGAAGCAGACACCTCATAGCCTCAGAGGCCATGGGCAATGGGTGGCCAATCAAATTTTGTTATTCTCTACCAGGTAGAAAATCATATTTTATTTGAAATCTTTTTGAGGTTTGGACTGTTACAATGATTCCCAAAAGGAGAATATGCCCTCACTTTACCTTAATGAGTTCACACCTACAGTTATGTTATAATTTCCTAATGACGTGGTCTCACTGAGCACACATCAAAGTAGAGTTTGGCAGTCTGCCTTCTACATTTGTCTGGCTCTGATGTAGGGTAGAGGCCACAATGTCACGATCTGGCCCTGAATTAGAATTCACATGATTGTGAAGAAAATCTTAACCACCAAAGGAGGATATAATGTTGAAAGCTCTTTAAATCATACTCAAGTAGAGAGGCCCAAATAGTGGTGGTGGGAAGATGGGATGGGGGTTGGTAGATGAGGGATAAAAGAGAGAGGAAAGCAATGGGGAGTGTGAGAAAGGCACCTATGACATGGATCTGTTACTGTGAATGAAGAATTGTGAGCTACTTAGGAATGTCACTGTTCCCATCATAAAACCCCAATGGTTCTTCAAATATTCTGCAAAGAAATTCACAGCTCTCAATCACATACTGGCTGTTTGTAAACATGACCAGGACTTTTTATCTGGCTCATGGAACCTATCAAGTCCTTTGTCTACTGAAATTGAAATCAACACCACACATGAAGACAGACTTACACATCCTGACTCCCTTTCCTTTTGTACAAATAACAGCACCAACCATTTTTGTTCCAGACAAGAAATCAGAAAAGACTTCCTAAATATTTCCTGGATATAAACCAAGTGCCTTCTGATCTGGGTTCAGGAATTAATTTTGTTATTTACCCCAGCTTCAGTGTGTACTCTAACTGTTCCAGGATATTGCTTTGAAGGGAAAGGAGGTAAAGGAAGAAAGTTTAAGAAGAGACTATCTATGCACCAAGTGTTTTCAGCACCATGGACAGTTGTCCAGAGTGGGTGAAAGGATGTTTACAAAACTGCCATCTGCCATTTCCCTAAAAATTCTTCTTCATTTTTCCTTAAAAATTCTTTTTAAAAATCATTTAACCCTTACTTCACTACATTCAGGGATCCTTATAATGAAGCATATGTTCAGGCAACAGATCAGTAGTGTGAGAAAGTTCAATATCTAACAAATCACATTAACTTGTTTTTAAAAATACCTTTTGAGGGCAGTATTATTTCCTTTCAAAATAATTGAATTCTCTCTATGACCTCTTTAGTCATAACTTGCTTTATGTAAGGAAATGTGTACATATATTCCATATACAAATGCTCAAATTTGTAATTACTGGAACACTAATGGGACAATAGGAACTTTGCATGCTGTGGCCCACTGATTCTCAATCTTAGCCTCACATTAAACTGTTTAAAAATAGTGGTTATAGAATAGAATCAGCCAAGTTGGGCCAGAACTTTAAGATTGACTCCTGGGGGCCAACCATGTTTTTAGAAGTGCCACAGGAGCTTCTGAAACTCACCACTCTCCCCAGTTTCTTTTCAATAGATTCTGGTTGATTTTAATTCCAAGCATAGCTACTGGTCACATATTTTTATCTGTTAAGGCAAAAGAAAATGGATGTCAAACAAAGAACAATGGACACTGAAAAGAAGTTTGGGGTTTTGATCTTGGAACTGATACTAAATAACGATGTGGCCTTGGCAAGTCACTTAATTTCTTGGGCCTCTTGAGATGGGATGTTTTCATTAAGTTTCTAAGTTCCCGTCCAGCTGAAAATTGGTGGTTATGTATGTGCCTATATTATGGTAGCCAAATAAATCATCTAAATATTAATCACACTCATAGTTTCAAATGATTGTACCATCAACTGGAGTTCTGCAACATTCCAGTGTCCTGTAGCTAGCTAGTCTAATGTTCCAATTTTAATGTGAATTATTGTCATGAAATTTTCAATTTGGATAGTTCCATTTCCTATAATAAAAACCTTGTCCCAGTTAATAACTCCTATAAACAGAAAAGGAGGAAAGACATTTTTGTGTTCAACCTAAGGATTAAACCAGTAAAAAACTAAAAAAGTAAAAAGTTGGACAGACCAGACACAGTTAGAGATAAAACTCTCCAAAACAAAAAAATCCATCACATTTTTTAAAAGCTTTAATCTTACAATATTTATCTGGTATCAGGTCAGATCTGTGAGGCTATTGCCCAAAGCCAGTGGAAATAACTTCTTTGGTTTGGCATGTGAACTCCATTGTTGTTTTCTCAAAAAAAATTAACTGGAGCAACAGATAAGACATCTGGAGATAGACATTATTGCCCCTCTCCCTTATGAATGCCTAGAAGGAGTTTGCTATGCCATACAGCACTTTTAACCCAAGCTCTTACTGTGGTTTCCACAGGAAGGTGAGAAAGGTTTCCCAGTGAGAATCTGGGGGAGTCAGAGCTGATGTTGTAGAACCCAGGGGAGGGGTCTGCTTGAGGGGAATGGATGGGGAATTTGCACATAGTGGGTCTTCAGTAAATGGCTGTGGAGCTATGAAATCCTACTCAAATTGATAACAATTTCATGGGCAAAGATATTCATTTACAGGCTCTACTAAGAATCTTGGTGAATGTTATTAGACCCAGATATCCAAACTCTCATTGCCATTTCCTAATGAAACTTGGAAGTTTTTTCATTTTGTTCATTTTCATCCTTGCTCAGTTGTTTTGTAAATTTTTCCACATCCTGTTCTGCCAAAACTAATCATGAGCCATACTTATTTCACATTATGTTTCTTCAACTTGAGGATAAGTTAAAAATGGGTGTTATACTTTTGTGGGCCCAATTCTGGAGTCTCTATTCTATTCCATTGGTCTATGTGTCTGTTTTTGAGCCAATACCATGCTGTCTTGATGATTACAGCTTTGTAGTAGAGGCTAAAGTCTGGGATTGTGATGTCTCCTGCTTTGATCTTCTTCTTCAATATTACTTTGACTATTCAGGGTCTTTGGTGGTTCCATACAAATTTTAGCATTTCTTGCTCTAGCTTTGATAAGAATGCTGGTGCAATTTTGATTGGGATTGCATTGAATGTGTAGATAGCTTTGCGTAGTATTGACATTTTAACAATATTTATTCTTCCAATCCATGAGCATGCAATGTTTTCCCATTTCTTTATATCTTCTTCAATTTCTTTCATAACCTTTCTATAGTTTTTAGCATACAGATCTTTTACATCTTTGGTTAGGTTTATTCCTAGGTATTTTATGATTCTTGGTGCAATTGTTAATGGGATCAGTTTATTTGTCTTTCTGTTGCTTCATTATTAGTGTATAAGAATGCAACTAATTTCTGTACATTAATTTTGTATCCTACGACTTTGCTGCATTCATGTATCAGTTCTAGCAGACTTTTGGTGAGTCTATCATGCCAAGTAATCTTTGACAAAGCAGGAAAGAATACCCAATGGAAAAAAGACAGTCTCTTTAACAAATGGTGCTGGAGAACTGGACAGCAACATGCAGAAGAATGAAACTAGACCACTTTCTTATGCCATTCACAAAAATAAACTCAAAATGGATAAAGGACCTGAATGTGATACAGGAAACAATCAAAACCCTAAAGGAGAAAGCAGGAAAAACCTCTCTGACCTCAGCCACAGCGATTTCTTACTTGACACGTCTCCAAAGGCAAGAGAATTAAAAGCAAAAATGAACGATTGGGACTTCATGAAGATAAAAAGCTTCTGCACTGCAAAGGAAACAATCAACAAAACTGAAAGGCAACTGATGGAATGGGAAAAGATATTTGCAAATGACATACTGGACAAAGGGCTAGTATCCAAAATCTATAAAGAGCTCACCAAACTCCACACCCAAAAAACAAATAATCCAGTGAAGAAATGGGCAGAAAACATGAATAGACACTTCTCTAAAGAAGACATGCAGATGGCCAACAGGCACATGAAAAGATACTTAACGTCACTCCTCAACAGGGAAATACAAATCAAAACCACACTGAGATACCACCTCGTGCCAGAGTGGCTAAAATGGACAAATCAGGAGGTTATAGGTGCTGGAGAGGATGTGGAGAAACAGGAACCCTCTTGCACTGTTGGTGGGAATGCAAATTGGTGCAGCCACTCTGCAAAACAGTGTGGAGTTTCCTGAAAAAAATTAGAAATAGATCTACCTTATGACCCAGCAATAGCACAGCTAGGAATTAACCCAAGGGATACAGGAGTGCTGATGCATAGGGGCACTTGTACCCTAGTGTTTATAGCAGCACTTTCAACAAGAGCCAAATTATGGAAAGAGCCTAAATGTCCATCAACTGATGAATGGATAAAGAAATTGTGGTTTATATACACAATGGAATACTACGTGGCAATGAGAAAGAATGAGATGAATTGAGAAAAGATGGAGTGGTAGGAGGACCCTGGGCTCACTGTGTCCTGCTAATTGCTTTGATTCCACCCACATCTGCCTAAATAACCCAGAAAACTTCCAGAAGACTAGCAGAACAGACTCTCCAGAACCAAGCATAGGCAAGAGGCCCAAGGAAGAGAGTAGGAAGGGCTGAGAGGTGGTGCGCACTACAGGGATTGGCGGGAGGGAGCTGGGACAGTGGAGAGGCAGCCCACCCGGTAAGGCAGAGCCCCTGATTCTGGCTTGCAAAAGCGGAGGGGCTGGACTGCGTGAGTTCCAACAGCCAGTGGGACTTAACATCTGGAATGTTAAAAGTCAACAGCTCTGCTCTAGCAGAGCGGGGAGGGCAAGAGAACACCGGGAGGGAGAATTGTTGAGCCCTGGGAGACAGAGCTCACCTCATCAGGGGAACAAAGGCACTGGCAAGTGCCATCTCCATCTCCCATCCCCCAGCCGAAATTCCAAAAGGAACCAGTTCCAGTGACTGAGCTTGCTTGCACCATGCAAACACCCAACACTGTGCTTCTGTGCCTCCCACCCAGTGCTGCAGGGCCCCTCCCCACAGGGAGCCACCAATGGCAAAGCAAGCTAAGCCTGCCCCTCCCACCTCTGTGCCCCTTGCAGATCCACCACCTCTAATACACCAGATCCCATTGAAGCAGCACCACAAGCCCGACTGTGCAAATAGCCCAGACAGGGGCCACACCACTCCACAGTGAGTCCTGCCCCTGGAAGAGGGAAGATAAGGTACATACCAGTCTGACTGTGGCCCCAGCGGTGAGATGGAGGCAGACATCTCCGCCCACCAACACAAGTTACTCTGGACAGTACAGGGGAAGCTCCTGCAGTTTGGAGCTACCCCAGGGAATACCCAAAATGACAAAACAGAAGAATTCTCCTCAAAAAAACTCCAGAAAGTAGGGACAGCTAACGAATTGATCAAAAATGATTTAAGTAATATAACGGAAGAGGAATTTAGAATAATAGTCATAAAATTAGTCACTGGGCTTGAAAAAAGTATAGACGACAGCAGAGAATCTATTGCTACAGAGATCAAGGGACTAAGAAGTAGTCATGAGGAGATAAAAAATGCTATAAATGAGGTGCGAAATAAAATGGAGGTGACCACAGCACGGATTGAAGAGGCAGAGGAGAGAATACGTGAATTAGAAGATAAAATTATGGAAAAAGAGGAACCTGAGGAAAAGAGAGATAAAAAAATTCAGGAGTATGAGGGCAGAATTAGAGAACTAAGTGATGCAATCAAATGGAACAATATCCGTATAATAGGAATTCCAGAAGAGCAAGAGAGAAAGAAAGGGGCTGAAGGTGTACTTGAACAAATCATAGCTGAGAACTTCCCTGATCTGGGGAAGGAAAAAGGCATTGAAATCCAACAGGCACAGAGAACTCCCTTCATATGTAACTTGAATCGATCTTCTGCACGACATATCATAGTGAAACTGGCAAAATACAAGGATAAAGAGAAAATTCTGAAAGCAGCTAGGGATAAACAGGTTCTAACCTACAAAGGGAGACCCATAAGACTAGTGGCAGACCTATATACTGAAACTTGGCAGGACAGAAAGGAATGGCAGGAAATCTTCAATGTGATGAACAGGAAAAATGTGCAGCTGAGAATCCTTTATCCAGCAAGTCTGTCATTCAGAATAGAAGGAGAGATAAAAGTCTTCCCAAACAAAAACTGAAGGAATTCATCACGACTAAACCAGCCCTACAAGCAATCCTAAGGGGGGATTCTATGAGTGAAATGTTGCAAGGACCAAAAAGTACCAGAGACATCACTACAAGCATGAAACCCACAGACATCACAATGACTCTAAACCCATATCTTTCAATAATAACACTGAATGTGAATGGACTAAATGCTCCAACCAAAAGACATAGGGTATCAGAATGGATAAAAAAAACAAGACCCATCTATTAGCTGTCTACAAGAGAGTCATTTTAGATCTGAGGACACCTTCATGTTGAAAGTGAGGGGAGGGAGAACTATCTATCATGCTACTGGAAGTCAAAAGAAAGCTGGAGTAGCCATACTTATATCAGACACTTATATCAGACTTATAACTAGATTTTAAATTAAAGGCTGTAACAAGAGATGAAGAAGAGCATTATATAATAATTACAAGGACTATCCATCAGGAAGAGGTAACAATTATAAATGCCTATGCGCTGAATATGGGAGCCCCCAAATATATAAAACAATTAATCACAAACATAAGCAACCTTATTGATAAGAATGTGGTAATTGCAGGGGACTTTAATACTCCACTTACAACAATGGATAGATCATCTAGACAGGGAATCAATAAAGAAACCAAGGCCCTGAATGATACATTGGATCAGATGGACTTGACAGATATATTTAGAACTCTGCATCTAAGAGTTCTATCAAAGCAATAGAATATACTTTCTTCTCGAGTACACATGGAACATTCTCCAAGATCGATCACATACTGGGTCACAAAACAGCCCTTAATAAGTGTAAAAGAATTGAGATCATACCATGCACACTTTCAGACCACAATGCTATGAAGCTTGAAATCAACCACAGGAAAAAGTCTGGAAACCCTCCAAAAGCATGGAGGTTAAAGAACGCCCTACTAAAGAATGAATGGGTCAACCAGGCAATTAAGGCAATGAGAATGAATGAAATATGGCCTTTTGTAGCAACATGGATGGAATTGGAGAGTGTTATGCTAAGTGAAATAAGTCATACAGAGAAAGGCAGATACCATATGTTTTCACTCTTATGTGGATGCTGAGAAACTTAATAGAAGACCATGGGGGAAGGGAAGGGAAAAAAAAGAGAGGGAGGGAGCCAAACCATAAGAGACTCTTAAAATTGAGAATAAACTGAGGGTTGATGGGGGGTGGGAGGGAGGGGAGGGTGGGTGATGGGTATTGAGGAAGGCACCTGTTGGTATGAGCCCTGGGTGTTGTATGGAAACCAATTGACAATAAATTTCATATTAAAAAATAAAAAATAAAAAAATAAAATTATGAACTTAAAAAAATAAAAACATAGAAACAAAGTGACTAACTCAATCAACCAATAAAACTGTCCCAGTTTCAGAAAAAAAATATATAAATAAATAAATAAATAAATAAATAAATAAAAGGAGTATTATGACCCAAAACAACACAATAAGTGCAACATCACACTAAAGACATTTTAAGTATTAAATATCAGTAAGTATTGGTCCATCTACACCAACTCTTCAATCTGATAGGCTACCACTTTGATGGGCTAACTTTCACAAGCCCTTTAAACACTATTAGGATACTTGTTCAGATTTTATTTTCAGTGTTACTAAAATCACAATAAAAATGCCCTTACATAGATGAATAAGTCCTGACATTAAGAACAGGAAAGTAGAACAATGTACATCTATTTAAATATTTCTATTTTTATATTATCTTTGCTCTACACATTTAGTCTGACTTTAGTTAGCATAGTCAGCTTTCTTCATTAATTTGTTTTTGCATAGGTTTCGAAATTAAATGCAATTACTTAAAAGGAATAATATCACAGCTAAGACAGTTCAGGCCATGGTTGGTTCCTAAAATAATTCTCAATCTTTTTCACCAGAGCAATGTTTAGCCAAGTTGGAAAAATATTTTAAGAGGCCCTAAATCAGATTAAGTGCTGACTTTCAGGTCCTGATATCTCGGAATGCTGCCAGGTAGCAATCTCTGCGATTAAGTCATTTTGCATTAGGAAAGCTTGTTCCGATGAAGCCCAAATGACTCATGGCTTCTAATTCTCTTAAAAGGAGCCTTGAGACCTGCAATGTTAATTACATTATGGGACAGAGTAGAGGAATATTTAATGGATATAGATCCAAATTATGCATCTCAGGCTCCTGTCTGCAGAGTCATTGTAGTGTACAGATTTATCCTCATAGCAAAGGCATCTTGGTCTCGTGGCACTCATAGTTGTTGGTTTTTAGCTTTGCAAATATATCTTTAACACATTAAATACTAGCTAACTTACCTGACTAATTAGAATATATAACATTTGGCCTCATCTGGCCCCAGCTGCAGTAGAAAATAACTGTGTTGGGCAGCAGCTGTGGGGTCTCTAAGTGAAACACTGGATATAGATCCAAGCTGAAAGGGGCATATTATAAAAATTGGTCATTTCCCCTGAGTATAAATGATAAATCTGGTGGGAAGCCTGCTCCAGACATCATTTGTCTGATGGAAGATTTTGTTATGCCTTAACCAAACAGACACTATCTACATTAATCAAGGATTCTTTGATTCCTGTGTTCTTAAGGGAATGAAACAAAGAGGTTTTGTTTACTGATATTTGTCTGGAAACACAGAACTTTATCTTCAAGAAAATCTCTTCCACTTCTCATTTTATACAACTGCTTTGGTAAAACATACACCTTTGCTGAAATAAAGGAATCAGATTATATCAATCCAAGACTTATATGCCCAGTTGCTGTGTAAACCATGCAGATATTGGGTTTTAGTCTCCATTTAGACAGGGCATGCCAGGGTCATGAATGTTTAAACACATTGGTAGGGTTTTGGCTTTTTCCAGGCTACATAGAAGTTAATTGTTAAATAATGAGGTAATATCATACTGGCCACTCTGAGTTCTAGAAGCATCTCAGAGACAGAAGGCAGCATGAATCAGTACCAGCTAATTAACACACAAATTTCTCAAGAAAAGCAAAATTTTAAAGGGAATTTCTCATGGTGAAGTCCACAGGAACATTTTTATGGCAAATGCTATAGTGAATAAGATGTCTGACTTTTATTTTTGGTGAAACTTACAATAAAAGTTGGAATAAATTAAATTCAAGTTAACCAAAATGCTTCTCCTATCCAGCAGGTAACCTTCTTATAATCCAATCCAAGAAATATCCTATTTCCTTTTTGAAAAATCCAGGACTTTACCATCTCCCACAAATTTGATGTGATTTTTTAAGTTTCTGATGAGTAGGGCAAGTTATAATTATGCAACTATTGTTTTTGACTGTTCTTGACTGCCATGCAGATAAGAAACAAGAAATTGCTAGGTGACAGTAAGTCCTCAATAAACATCTGCAGGGTTGAATAAGACCAGTCTCTCCAGGATATAAATTGATACTGGGTGATGACTATGGTTAAATGCCCTTTAAGTACATGCTGGAGGAAGCTATAGAAGTCCCCTTTCTGGAAAGCTCTTTATCCCAACCTGGAATTCTGGGAATTGCTGGCTGGTCTGGAAAATAGCGTCCCACCTATTTTTGCATCATTACTTTCCTTCTTTAATTTTCCCAAAACTCTAGTCTGGCTCCTGGGGCAGAATACTTTTGTGATAAATTGACCTTAATTAAGCTAGTGCATGGTGTACGTTATATTAAAAGAGCATTTTGCTGCCAGAAAATCCATTTAGAAATTTAAAAATATTTACCTCTTGCTAAATGTGCCAGGCTCTGCATATTGAGTCAGAATGATAAAGTTTTCTCAGGAGTTGCAACCAGAGTCAATTGGGATAGTTTCCATAGTATGAACTATAACTTAATATTATTACCAAAGGAAAAACTAGCATTTATCATTGCTTCTCCTGCCCACTCCAGACCAATTCATCACATAGGACCCATGTTAATCCTGACATGAACTTCCTGACTTCTTCCTCTCTGGGCAGGGCCAGGCTATGCTGCACACTTTGGAAATTTTGATTGAAGTTCTGCCTTTTTATACAACTCATTTTTTATGGGTAACAAATAGGAGAATTCACTTAGAGATCAAAATAGAATGTTTCGATGCCAGACACAACATTATCATGGTCTGTAACTGTCAAAACAAAAACTGATAGGATGACAGATCATCTTGTTAAAAGAGCTTTGCTTCAATGGTTTGGCACTTCCACGCGACTTAGTTCCACTGGACGCAAGCCCCATCTCATATCAGGGCATCATTCAAAACCACACATACACATTAAATACACTTTTTATTTATGAAGGAAACTGAGCTCATTCACACTGGGTCTCACAAGTAAGGTCACTAATTAAGATCACTTTTAACACTAAATTTATATAGATATAAGATTGTTCTTGACTGAACTTTTTATTCCATGATTCAAGGAGCTTATATAGGATATACTTTATTTTACCACTGGAAATAACTATCTGAAGTATAAAAAGATACCTTAGTATTTCATTATTGCAAAGTTACAGTCATCTCAATCTTAATTCAATTTGTGCATACTATTTACAGATGTTATAATAAAACCAAGTAAAGATTTCACAGTGAGACATTATATACATCAGTCACCTTCTCTTTTCACATGCAAAAGGATAAATGAAATAGGAGCATCATCTCAGGCCAGTCACTCTTCATAATGTCACAACTGTGTGAGTAGGTATTTGTATTTCTACTAAGCAGATCTGTAAGAGTGTTCATTGATTCATCCCACAAACATTTGTTGTGTGCCAATGTTATGGTGAACAAAATTCCATGAGACTGACCAGGGGCAATATTATGCATTAGGTAATACTTGGTTTTAAAATTCCTCACCCCTCTTTTTTCTACCTCTCTGCATTCTAGAAGTATTCCCTCTTCCTGCACTGTTCCAAGTGAGAAAGAACATAAATGATACTTAGAAGCCTGTGTGATTTAAGATGTTAATCCTGTTTCATAATACTTGCATTTCTAAAGCAAAAACAAACAAACAAACAAACAAAAAACTAAAGGAGAGGACTCCAATAAAATAAAAACTTTGATGGTGAAAGTGAAAGGTCTGGCCATGAACAAAAATTTTTTCTGCAACTTTTCCAGTAATTCTCAAATCATCATTCAAGACCACTTACCGTTATTCTTCCAAGGTGGTCCATTTTGCTAAATTAATAAAGTATCATAAACCAGTCCTGCTATTTATGTATGATGACATTTGAAGAGGCTCAACAATACATTATTCTCCACTTGGCTTGGACCAATTGAGTGCTGCACATGAATGTTAGACAAAAGAAGTCAAAATAGTAAGTTTACTACTTATGAAACCTAGAACAGAAATGTGGCATTGGTGTGCAGCCACAATGGGCTGTATTAAATGTATGTAAACAAACCCTCCTTGCAGGCAGATTGATTACAGAAAAGAAGCAGAAGCTGAGAATAGCAACTCAACCTGTTTACCTAAACTCACTAATTTAGAATAAGTTATGTATAATTCACTTCTCCCTCCATTGGGAGGAGAGTGGGCATGGAGGTTAGGAGTTTAGTCTAGCTCAAAAGATCATTAGCAAAATTAGGTAGGTGAAACATTTAATGAGCACTTACTAAGAGCCAGAATCTGTTCCACACATTACCTTTATCATGATTCATTTTTGTTAAATTTGTATGAACTAGATATTATCATTCTCTATTATACTTTAAGAAAGAGAAGCTCTAAAATATGGTAATCTGCCCAAGTGGCAAGGCTGGGACTCAAAGTTGGTTCTCTCCCCATCAAGAGCCAGAATGCTTCTTATCTCCACACACTGCTATCTAGTCACTGTCAGGGGAAACTAAAATCATTCACTCAAGACATGCTTCATTCAGATTTTAAGCAGGTGAAATGTTTATGTGTGCCATTTTCAGTCTTGCATTACTGACATCTGTAGATTGTATATGATTCAGGACTCTTGATTGGACAGACTTTCCATCAAGGAAACAGAAGGCAGTACATTAACATAGGTGTTCGGTTCCCATGCTGGTGTACATTGTTCATTCGTCCCTGTGCCCATCATGAGCAGATGACAGACAACAATCAAGTAAGATCACTCCATTTCCTCAGAATTAGTTGCATCAAATATCTCTCCTTTTTCTTCAGTTGAATAAAAGTTACTGAGAACAAACAAAAGCATTACTTGTGTCTACTTTCCAAATTATAGAAAACACACATGTATTTCAAAAGACACTGAGGTATAAAAAAATGAATATAGGAAGTTTATAGCAGTGGGCATCTTATCCTCAGAGCCATAAAAAAATCTGAAATCTCAAAAGTAAAGGGGTAAAACCTGGGAAAAGAAAAGACCCTTTGCTTCAGGGATATAAAATTACAAATCTAATTATTAACATCAGTTTATAACAATTACATTTCAAAATTAAAATTAGTTCATTGGTCAGATAGTTCAAATTCAGGGTCGAGTAAAAAAAAAATTTGAATGCTTAATTTACCTGTAGCAACTCTTGGTAAGGCCCCTGGCAACTGAGACCTGCACCATGACATTTCACCTCAAACACTTAAATTGGTCTCTGAGACTGTCTGGGGTACCTGAGTGGCTCAGGTAATAATCTCATGGTTCATGGGTTCAAGTCCTATCTGGGCTCCATGTCTGCTTGGGATTCTCTCTCTTCCTCTCTCTCTGCCCCTCCCCACTCTCACACATACATGCTCTCTCTTTCTTTCAAAATAAATGAACTTTAAAAAAAAGTTCTCTGTGTATCTGGCATGACCCGCTGCCCCTATCAAGTGCCCTTTCCCAGAAGAGATTGGCTTTTTCTATGGACTGAATTGTGTCCCTCCAAAATGTGTATGTTGAAGCCCATATGTTAATTAAGGTTAAAATAGGTCATGATGTTGAAGCCCTAATCCAATAGGCCTGTGGCCTTATGAGAAGAGGAGGAGATCTCTCTCTCCACCATGTAAAGAAATAGACAAAAGGGAGCTTATACAGGCCAAGTAAAGGGCCCTCACCAGGAACTGAACCCTGCTAGAACCTGGATCTGAGATTTTCTAGCCTCCATAAGGGTGAGAAAATAAATTTCTGTTGTTTAAGTCACTCAGTGTATGCTATTTTGTTATGGCATCCTGAACTAAGACAGCATTCAACAAGGATTTTGTCAGTAAAAAAGGTAAGAGTCTACCATGAAACTTGAAGCAGCCCTGGAGAAAGCTGAAGCATTTTTAAAAGTGTCCCAACATGACAGGAAATGTTAACTGTCATTTATTGATTAAAGCCAGATACTCTGACTTACACACACATACACAGACACACACACATGAAACCATGCAAACACACATAATGCACACATACAATCTCATTATACACTCCAAGTGATCCTATCAGATTGATATTATTTCCCCCATTCTATTGACTGATGAAAATGAGTCTCATAAATGTTGATCAGTTTGTCAAAATATGCACAAGTGGTGGATCCAAGATTTGAAGCCTGGTCCCCAAATCCTATTCTTTCAACCATTATGTTTACTGAATCTAGGCAAAGGGTACATCTTTGGCATTACATATTTCAGAAAGTATATTGTACAATATGCCTTCAAACCAGTCAGAAACAGCTAGACCCCAGAT
The DNA here is from genome assembly GCF_016509475.1 of Prionailurus bengalensis. NCBI lineage: Eukaryota > Metazoa > Chordata > Mammalia > Carnivora > Felidae > Prionailurus > Prionailurus bengalensis. The sequence continues at coordinate 52,659,490 of NC_057354.1, read as the reverse complement.
CCTTTTCAATCCCTGATACATTCACGTCAGTCATATGTTTGGCATTGAGAGGAGGTAAGATCCTTAAATCAGATTATGGGGGAAGTTTCAAACCCAACCTCTATATGTTCTTAGTCTTTTTAATATTCACCAATAACATAAATTCTTCTCAATGTCCTGCAGGGAAGGTAGCCCAGAATCATGTAAGTCTAATACATTACATCTGAAAGGAGGAACCAAAACTTGTTTTTATGGCCTTTTCCTTTCTTTTTCCAGCCCCTGCAATCAGTCACCAGTAGACCACCATACCCACCACCGCATATCAAGCACATCCCAATCATAACTGCCATTTCCACTGCCTGAAGGCTTCGTAAGCACAGTATCCAGTGGAAAGCCAAGAGGAATCCAACCTGGTTTAGCATTGCAGGAGCCATTTCCTTGCAGGCTCTGGGGAAAGCAAGCTGTCTTTCCCAGCACCATCCATTTTGTCCTGAAGCAACATTGCAGGACTGAAAACTTAAAATAATCCAGTTAATGCAAAATATTTCCTCTGCCCCTCACTGAGTCTACTCTGAATGTGTGCCAAAATAGCTATTAGCAGTGATTAAAACTGTGAGACTACCTAGCGGAGATTCTCTCAGGAGCAAAGAAAAGTGCTTTTCCACCGCGGGCTCATCAACGCTAATGAAAGATCAGCAGAGAGCCCAGCCAGGCGTGGACTAAAGAACCAGGAGATAGACAGCTGAAGAATATTTCTCCTGATTAATTTACCAGTGGTGTTTTATAAGAGAAAGTCAAACAGAGGTTTTGTATTTTTTATTCATGTTGCTCTTTTTTGATGAGAGTCAGAAACAAAACAAAGCAAAACTCTAACTCTGTTAATTATAAATAGACTTTGTTTCCTTTTGAAACAAAGCCAGTTTAAACCGTTGTCACTTGTTTGTGAGCAATCCTAGAGTACAACCTACATTTATAACTATAAAACTCAAGAATTGTCCAAGATTGTGCCAACTCAGCTCTTCCTAGGAACATCCCAGATTCGCTGCAGCCACAGGATTATAATTAGAAGACAGAGAGGGCACAGTGCCTCCTGAATTCTCACCTAATTTTGTTTATTCCTGGATAACCAATCCAATTCTTGGAAAGGGGTTAATATCAGGTGCGGATCACCTCTTTTCACAGTAATACTTGAAAATGGAGTTCAGAAAAGTATGGAATACTATGTCTGTCTTGTTTGCTGTGAACATTATTTTTCTGTGGGATGGCACCTGAGTTTGGGAATCTGTAAGTTGGAAGGTGAGCTTTGGACCTATGTTATAGAGTGTAAACATAAATCATGGGAAAATGTAAAAATGATGGGAAACCTGGCCACAGCTTCTCTGTCAAGATGGCACACACACTGGCTTTCATCTACAGCAGATGCACATGCCCCGTAAGTGTGAGGTCACTAAAAATCCAGGGTACTCACTAATACTGTGCAACCCAATCAGATCGGGATGCTATGTGAACTTTGTTTCCTGTCATATGCTTCTATAAACTATGTACTGTACTAGATTATACCTATTGCATCTTTTTGAGTTTGGCTGCCAGTTAGGTTGGACCCTTAATTATTAAAGTGCTATTGACCAGCTTTCCTTTGGTCATGGTAACATCTGAGGGACCTAAATGACCCTTATTGACTCAGTGTTGTCATTTAAGTTAGCCCAAAAGTTGACTTGGAAATCCTGGATAAACTTGGTATTCCTGTTAAGTCTGAACTAGCTTTATTTTACCAGGAACAAGAGAGAGCCAAAAAGGCTTGGGATTTCCAAATTTGTTCAGATTCTCAGTCAAATGTTTACAACGAAATAATGATACAGAGAAGACCCATACTTTTTATTAACAGCAAGCAATGAATCTGTTATCTTGAATGTTTTTGCATTGTCATTATACACAGCAATCCTGGGACTTAGCAGACAGTTATCTCTGCAATCAAAATCAGCATAACTGATGTTCATAGGAGTTGTGCACATTCCTGGTTAAAGGGAGTTGTCTCAAGCTTAGAATGGTTAGTGGTTTCTCTGAGGAGGAAGCCCAGTTTTCACAGCAAAGATAGTACATTTAATATTATCTGCCATCCCTACACCATATCCTCATACTGTAGGTTTCATGAAAGTAGATAGAAAACTCCTTTAGCCCTCAAAACGGGGCTGTGTCAATTATTGTTTAGACAGGAAAATAGAAACCAAACTTGAATATTTTAACTACTTACAGTATCAAAGTAGGTGATTCACAGAACTTATTTGGAAGTCACTGCAAACACTTCGTATCCCATCTCCCTTATGGGTCTATCAGTTGCTGCCAAAACAGAAAAATGGCTCCCCGTTTTTTTCTATCCTCCAAATGTCGTTCAGCTGACTCTTATTGGTAAAATTTAGGCCATAAATGTCAAAGGAATGTGGAAAATATTGTTTTCAGGTTTCTAGTAACTGGGATACAAGTTAGAGTTTAGAATACTTGAGATGGTATTAGCTATCAATGGACAACATCCAGCATACTCAACAAAACTTAAATAAGCCACCCTAGAATGGACAATAAGGGTGCTGAGAAGTATTTACCTATTCTATAACATTGAAGAGTAAAGGTCTAGAGAGAGCTGCCAATTATAACATGAACAAGATAAATAGCATAACTAGGTAAACAAATGAGAGAACAATAGTAGAGGAAGGCAGAAGGAAGCAAGGATAAAAGGGAGAGATAACAAAAGAAAAATAGGGAACTAAAAACTCATTCTGGAAGAAAATTACCCAAGAGATGAAATAAACCTATAAATGCTTTCAGCTGAAGAAGAAGTTAAGAATGCAAACTTGGTAAAACTTGAAAATTTCCAAATCAAGATAATTAAACAGAAAAAGTGAGATAAAAAAAAGAAAGCGGGTTAAAAATTAAAGGCCATTAGAGATTCAATTATAATATTAGAAAGAGCAAAGCTATATATAGATATCCTTAGAATCCAATTATTGGAAGTCAGGAAAGGCCTAAGGTAATAAAAGTAAAAGTAGAAGAAACATTTAAAGAAATTAGATAAAAGATAACAGATGCATGAGGGATTTCAGGTCCAGAGAACAATGGCAAAGCTTGACTTTTTGCCTCCCATTTACTCACATCCCCCCACAAAAGACATGACATCAAGAAGGAGAACAAATTCATCATTTCTAGACACTAATAAAATACAACCTTCAAATTACCTATAACTAGAGAGGACCAAAAAGAAAGGAAAAGAAAACCCAGAACTCTTATGACAGCAATCCTCTAGGTGTGAAGCATGGAGAATGGAAGGCTTAAAAGATTCCATGTGAAAAAAAGCAGAAGACTGCCTCTAGAAAGAGAAATTGCAACAATAAATTGCCCAAATAAAGAATCCAGGCCAGGACTTCATAGTTTATAGCCTTGGATAAAGGGGAAAGGACCAGAGGGGGCAACTTAGAAGAACTACGGCTTTTAGGAAGAACTAGACATAAAAAGAAGTGGTAAACCCTGACGACAACTCAATGGGGAAAAGGAGGAAATGAGAGGGAAAATTAATAATTTTGCAGAAATGAAAGACATGCCAACCCTTTCTCCCTTACCTACCAACAACACAACCATCCATAAAATAAACTGCAATGATGGGGAACAAACTAAAAATCCTGTTCATGAAATGAGTAGGAGTAAAAAATAGCAGATCACCTTCATATAAAATGACTGCCATGTGTCAAAAGATGTGGGGAAATAAATACATACATAAACGGAAAGCCTTTTCTGCTGAAGAAAACACTTGACTCACTAAACATTAATTTGAAGAAAACTGTAGTACAAAACTTCAAACTATATTGAATATCCTCAATCAAGAATATGGGGATATGGTAAAATGTGTTGAATCAGAAATACAAAGGCAAAGAGCAAAATGTATAGAAACTCAGAAAGAAATGATATGGAAAGTTGAACTCAGGAAAGAAATAAAACATAAAACATAAAATTAAGACTAAATTACAAGGTACTCAGTGGAGGACTGATTGAAATAAAAACTTAATAGTGAGCATTAAGAAAAATTTTTAAACAGTAGAAGAAATATGAGATAAAGAAAGGAATAAAAGTGTCAGGAAGAAAGTGATAAAAATGGAAGATGGGCAAAAAGTTGAACCTATATATATATTTTTTGTTTACTTATTTATTTTTTAATTTACATACCAAGTTAGTTAGCATATGGTGCTATAAGGGTTTCAGGAGTAGATTCCAGTGATTCCTCCCCTGTGTATAACACCCAGTGCTCATCTCAACAAGTGTCCTCCCTAATGCCCCTTACCCATTTAGCCCATCCCCCACCCACAACACTTCCAGCAACCCTCAATTTGTTCTCTTTATTTAAGATTCTCTTATGTTTTGTCCCCCTTCTTGTTTTTATATTATTTTTGCTTGCCTTCCCTTATGTTCATCTGTTTAGTATCTTAAATTCCTCATATGAATGAAGTCATATGATATTTGTCTTTCTCTGACTGGCTAATTTTGCTTAGCATAATAGTCTTTACTTCCATCCATGTAGTTGCAAATGGCAAGGCTTTATTCTTTTTGATTGCCAAGTAAAACTCCATTGAATATATATACCATATATTCTTTATGCATTCATCTGTCAATGGACATTTGGGCTGTTCCATATTTTGGCTACTGTCAATAGTGCTGCTATAAACATTGGGCATCCACTAGATGCCAAGGGTTCGATTACTGGGGTGGGTCATTGTGGTGCATGTAGGTATGTATGTGCATGAATGTAAGGGGTGAAAATGGCCTCACCCAGCTACCCAGTCTGTAGTATCAGAACTCTGTGCTCTCACACACTGGCAATCAAACACCTCTCCTTTGTCTCTGGCTTCCATCCACTCCCTGCTTCTACACTGTCTGTGACCAAGCCATCAGCCTGCCAGGCAGCACCTCCCTTCCAAGTTTTATGTCAGATGGGGCTGTGTTTCCAAACCCCTCACTTCTGAGGGCCCTGCAGCTTTGACCTGCTCAGACCCTCTGGGGGAGGGTCTTGCAGACCACTGGTACATTTGCATGACCGTGCTGCTGCAGATGCCCAGAGACTGCTGCCAGGTGTCAGTCTGCCCCAGAAAAAGTTCATGCAATCCTGTAGCAACAGCATTTCAAGGATCACAGTAAATCATAACACCCATCTGGCACCAGGCTTCACACTTAATGTCCTTGTTCCAACACCAGTGAATGTGGCTGTTCTCCAGGGTATGCTGGGAACTTTGCCTATGGGGAGGCCACACAGCCTCTACCAAATGTCTTCCCAGCAGGGAAACAGCCACTATCCGTGTGGCCTGAGTATCCCTCACACCTCACTCTCTACTCTTGAGGATTTGTCCGTCTCATCAGAGCTCCACCAGATATCAAGCTGTGGAGTTTCCGACTCTGTGTTCCCCTGTTTATAGCATCTTAATGGAATTTAAACCCTCTCCTTTCTCCTTTCTCCCTTTTTTTGTTCAGTCCCTTGCAGTCCCTTTCTCCTTTCTCCCTTTTTTGTTAAATCCACTCTTTCTCTTTCTCTCCAGCTGTTTTTTTTTGGGGGGGGGGTGCTTTTTCTGTACTCTCCCCCTACCTCTGTCCTCTCTCTGCAAGAAGAAACATCTCCTTAGTCTCTGCAGCTTCTCTCTCCACCTGTTCACCTCTCCATGCCACGTACCTGCCATGTTCTGTGGTTCAAGTTGTGCAGATCGTTTTGTTAATCCTTAAATCAGTGTTCTAGGTGTGCAAGATGGTTTGGCATTGATCTAGCTGCACTTCAGGGGTGAGAGGCAAAAAACAAGTTCCATGCTGCTCTGCCATCTTGGCACCTCCCAAAAGTTGAACCTATATATAAGGTGTTCTTAAAAACTGAAATCAAGACAATTGAACACAACTAATATTTAAAAACTATAAATTCAGGAGACTCTTCCAGGAAAAAAAAGTGTCCCAACACATATTCTAATAAAACTATTACTTTAGAGATAAAGAAAAAAAAATATTTTCCATCATCTCCAGGCAAATAAGGAGAGGAAGAACAACAAAGAGGAGGAGGAGAGGGGAGAAGAGGAGGAAGGGAAATAGGAGGAAGAGGATGAGCAGAAGAAGGAGGAGGGAGAGGATAAAGGAGGAAAGAAAGAGAAGGGAAAAGAAAAAAATTACAGAGGCAGAGGATTCAAACTGAGATACTGTATTTCAAAATGATAAACAAAGAAAAGCAACAAGAGAGTATAATTTTCAAGAAACTTAAAGAATTAAACTATTTATTCAGCCAAAGTTCCTAAAAGTAATAAGGCCATAGACAAAGAGTTTGTCATATGCCAGAATCAGAATACATGAGCACTTCCAGAGAAATCTAACAGAGAATGGCTTTCTTTCAGCCAAAGGATGGCCCCAAGACTACACAAAAGGACTTATAGTAAATATTCTGTATGTTTAATTGAAGCACTAACAACATTAAAAGAACATGATCATGAATTAAAGATAATATGTAAACATTATGTTTGGGCAAAGTAGAAAACAGCAACTAAAAACAAGAAAGAAAAGAAAAGTGAAAAAGTAAGATGAGATAACTGATAGTTGTCAATGGGAGTGAAAGGATACCATTTAAAGCTGACAGATGTGAACACTTAAATAAAAAAAAATTAAGGGACCTATAATAAGTATCAATCCAAAGGTAAGCACTATAATATTTTTGCCTTCTTAAATGCCAAAAGAAAAACTTTAACAAGCAAAATGAGCACAACAAATAAAGAAATACAAACAGTATATATAACATAATATGCAAATAAATGTCTGCACAAGAAAATAGACAAAATTGAGACCACACATATAGTCATATCAATAAATATGAACAAGATTAATATGCTTATGAAAAGAAAAAAATTTCAAATTGGGTAATAAAACAAGATGCAACTCTCTTCTATATATGAGACACACTTAACATGTAGTGATTCAAGTAGGCTAAAAATAAAGGCATTTAAAAATATGTACTAGGCAAATAGAAGTAATGAGAAACCAAGAGCTGCAATTCTAATACCAGACAAAGAGGACTTCAAAGAAAAGAGCATTAAATGTGACAAAGGACACTTTATAACATTAAATGACACGTTCCATATAAAGACTTGATATTTATGAATAACTATGCACTAAATAACACAACAAACTTTAAGTATTGCAAAAAGAAATAGAAACACAATAATAATAAAGATTTTAACATATCACTCAATTGGAGACAAATCAAGTAGATAAAAAATAAGAAATAATATAAAAGGTTTAAACAAAATAATCAATAAGATTAACCTTTGGATATATGCTAAATGCTATTTACTGATAATAAAGCATATTATTTCTTTTCAAATGCACATGGAATGTTTACAAATATTGGAAATATACTAGGGTACTAATAGAAACATTTAGAAAAGCCTTTATAACTATTACTAAAATTCCAGATTCAATAAAACAAAACATTGATAAATTAAACAACATAAAAGTGAAAAAATTGCATAGTAAAAATATGCCATAATCAAATACAAAAGACATAACAGAGAGAAAATATTAGCAACATAATGTTACAGATAAGAGACTAGTGTCCCTAATTTACAAAGAAGTTTAAAAACAAATACATCCACTCCTAGGCATGAATTTATCTTCCCCTGAAACAATTTTGAAAAAGCATAAAAGGTATGTGAGAAAAAAAAGTTTGTTTGTTTTTTAATTTTTTTAACGTTTATTTATTTTTGAGACAGAGACAGAGCATGAACGGGGGGAGGGTCAGAGAGAGAGGGAGACACAGAATCAGAAGCAGGCTCCAGGTTCTGAGCTGTCAGCACAAAGCCCGATGCGGGGCTCGAACTCACAGACGGCGAGATAACGACCTGAGCCGAAGTCAGATACTTAACCGACTGAGCCACCCAGGCACCCCCCAAAAAAGATTTTAAGACATGGCCATCAAGCAAAAACTGTAGTGATTCCTGATATACGAGAAACAAATGAGGTAAGCCATATGATCATCCCAGTTCACAACCTTAAGGGAGTTTCCACGATATGGCACAAGGAGAGGAAACACTGATGGAGTTGGTGACTCCCAGCATTGAACACATGGAGCTGAGAATCAGGGATCAAGACATCAACAACTTCTAGGGCTGAGTACTGAGACTGGAGAGCTACATCAAACAATTTTGAAGATCTGCAGAAGTTCCCCTTCAAGTATTCAGTAATAGTGGCCAGCATATGCCTGTTAGGGAACTATACAAGGCCACCTAGAGAATCACACACGAGGACTAGAAAGAGCAGTATCTGACACTCATAGAGGGCCAGAAATAGTGTCTACTCCCACCAGCTAGACTAAATAATCTTATAATTTATAGGGCTTTGATTAAAGTACTCAAGAAGGTTTTGCCTCAGTAGTGGGAGAATAGTGAGCACTAGAATGAGCACTGCTCCACACCTATGTAGCAAATCATACAAGCAAAAGCAAAAAGATCAAAGTGTTTCAAAGTAACTTCATTGTATCACTGAATCATGAAAGATAAAAACCTCAAGATTTATTGAAAAACAAATATATCCACCACCCAACCAGGTAAAACAGCCAGGTAAGATGTACAATGTTTGGCATCGAATCAAAGATTATAAAACATGCAAAAATCAGGAGAAGATGACCTCTATAGGAGAAAAATCAGTTGACTGCAATCAAGCCAGAACCATTATAGATGTTAGAATTAGTAAGCAGGACGTTAAAATGGTTATAGTAAGTGTATCCTGTATGTTCAAACTATTGAGTATATATGTAAAGGGTAGAAAAAAAGACCCAAATAAAACTTTTAGAGATGAAAAGGACAAATTCTAATATGAAAAATGTACTGAATAGAATTAATAGACAATCAATATAAGAGGTGGATTGGCATAATCAATGATGGTAAAAGTCTAGTATTACAAACTATCAAAAACAAAACTCAGTGAGAAAAAAGGAATTTTAAAAACATTAAAAATACATTAGTGATCTGAAGAACAGCTTCAAGAGGTTTAGTATGTGGTTAATTGGAGACACCATAGATTAGTAAAAACGAAAAAGGATCTATGAAGAAGAATGGCCAAAACCTACCCAGCATTGATGAAAACCATAAATCCATAGATCCAAGAAGTTAAATAAACAAGAACTATGAAAAAAACCCAAGGCACAACATACCAAATTACATAAAACCAGTTACAAAGAGAAAAATTTTAAAGCAGTCAGATTAAACATATATGTTACATGCAAAGAAATGAAGAAAATATCAAATTTCCCAACACAAACAATTCAAGTGAGAAGACATTGGAGCAACATGCTTAAAGTACTGAGAAAAAAGAAAACACCCATCAAACTAGAATTCTATACTTGACAAAAATATCCCTTTAAAGGAGTGAAAAGCACTGGAAATGGTAACCACAAGGGTAAATATATGAGACATTCATATCTCCATAGAAGATATATGACAAGGGTGCCTGGATGGCTCAGTCAGTTGAGCATCAGACCCTTGATCTTAGCTCAGGTCGTGATTTTACAGTTCATGTGACCAAGTCCCACATGGGACTCTGCACTGACAGTGTAGAGGCTGCTTGGGATTTTCTTTCTCCCTCTCTCTGCCCCTCCTGCTTGTACTCTCTCTCAAAATGAATAAATAAACTTAAATAAAAGAAGATAAATGACAAAACGAAAATAACAATACATCACGGGATTTATGCCATATATGTAAGTAAAATACAAGAAAATAATACCTTAAGAGCCAAGAGGGAAGAAATGGAAATATGCAATTGTAAGGTATTATTCATATCATTTAAAGGTATGATATCACTTAATGGTAGTTAAATACCGTAAGTTAAAAATATGTACTGAAAACACTAAAACAATTATTAAAATAATAAAATAGCTATTGTTAATAAGCTGACAAAGGAGATAAAGTGGAATCACTTAAAAATATTTAATTTAAGCACAAAACACAAAAAGAGGAAAAGAGTAATAAAGAACAAATGAGACAGTATTCAAGAAATAACAAGACATAATCCTAACCATATCAATAATCACACTGAACATAAATGTTCTAAACATCCCAAGTAAAAGACAGAGATTGTCAGGTAGGATAAAAACAAGACCCATGCCTACAAGAAATGGACTTTAAATATAAAGACACAATAGGTTACGAGTGAAAAGATGAAAAGATATGTCATGCTAACACTAGTCAAAAGAAAGGTTAAGTGACAAAGTTAATAGATAAAGTAGACAAAAGAACAAAGAAAAGATGCCCACTCTCACCACTTCTTTTCACTGTGTTAGTAGTTCTAGAAAGGGCAATAAGACAGTTAATAAAAGTAAATCCAGGTATTTAAATCTAGATCAACAGAAAGAAGTAAAATTGTCTTTATTCACAGATGACCTTATCAACTATTTAGAAAACCCAATAGAAACTATCAATACCCTGATAGAATCATTAAGTGATTTTTTTTTAAATCAGTGTTCAGGATTCAGCCTTAACATACAGAAATTAATTGTATTCCTAAATGCTTTCAACAAAAACTAGAAAATGAAATTAGAGAACAATACCATTTAGGTTGCTCTCATATTTTGCCTTTGTAAATAATGCTGCAATAAACATATGAGTGTGTTTAGCTTTTTGAATTAGTGTTTCTGTTTTCTTTGGGCAAATACCCAGTAGTGGAATTACTGGATCATATGGTAGCTCTATTTTTTAGTTTTTTGAGGAACGTCTATACTGTTTTACACAATGGAGAGAATAACACTAAGTGAAATAAGTCAGATAGAGAAAGACAAATACCATATAATTTTGCTTATATGTGGAATTTAAGAAACAAAACAAATGAACAAAGGACAAAGGACACAAACAAAAAAACAGAATCATAAATACAGAGAACAAACTGCTGGTTGTCATAAGGGAGGTGGATGGGAGGAATGGGTGAAATAGAGAAAGGGGAATAAGAGTGCACTTATCATGATAAGCACTGAGTAATATAGAATTGTTGACTCATTATATTGTTCACCTGAAACTAATATAACACTGTATGTTAATTACACTTCAAATTAAATAAAAATAAACAAATAAAACATTAAAACAAAAATATTGCATATGCAGAAATATATTTGTAATTACAAACTATAAGAAACTTCCTAAATTTCCAAGCATGGGACATTTGTTGAATAAACTATGGGTATGTACACACTATGGAATACTACACAACTGTGTGTAAGAATGAAAGAATTCTATGAACTTGTATAATGTGGCTTCCAGGAAATTTATTAAGAAAAAGCAAAGTACAAAAGTGGATTTATATTATGCTACATATTGTATAAGAAAAAATAGAATATAAGATATCAGACATATATCTGTTTATCTTTGCAAAAAGAAACTAAAGAAGAATAAACCAGCAAACCTTGAAAGTGGTTACTACAAAGGATAGAGGGGAATTAGGTAAAAGAGATATGGAAAGGAATTACATGTATCTGCGTATAACTTGCATAATTTTAACAGTTGAAGGAGTGTATTTGTTCTACGTATTCAAAAATTAAATGAAATTAAATCCATGCACTTACATTTCTTAATTTTCTTACAAAATTGTTTTGTAGTTTTCAGTGTACAAGTCTTGCAGATCTTTCAACAAATTGTGCCAGAAAAAAATAGTATTCAAAAAGCAAAAGAAATGAAATTTGACTCACATATCACATTTTATTAAAAACAATTAAACAAAAGGGAAAATGGACCTAATGTGAAACCTAAACCAAAGAATTTCTAGAGCAAAACATAAGATAATATTTTTGTAATCTTTGGTTAGGCAAATATTTCTTATATATGATACTAAAAACACATCCCATTAAAAAGAAAATTTTGACAAAGTGAAGTGTCTGCCCCTTGAAAACACTGTTTCAATAGTGAAAGAAAATTTATTGCACTGGGAGAAAATATTTGCAATTTTTATATCATGTAAAAGACTTGTATCCAGATTATAAAGAATGTTCAAAATTCACTAATAAGAAAAAAATCAATTTTTAAATTATTTTTTAACATTTATTTATTTTTGAAAGACAGAGTGAGACAGCACAAGTGGGTGGGGAGCAGAGGGCAGGAGGGGCGGTACCCAGAATCCAAAACAGGCTCCAGGCTCTGAGCAGACAGCACAGAGCCAGACGCGGGGCTCAAACTCACAGACCTCGAGATTGTGAAAGTCAATTTTTTTAAATGAGCAAATATTTGAAAAGAAATTTCATCATAAAAGATATATGAATGGTATGAAAACATGCTTAATATCATTAGTCATTAGGGAAATGAAAATTAAAACCATGATCAGATACTATAAGGTTCCCATTAGAATAGCTAAAATTTAAGTGACTGATCATACCAAGTGATATCAAGCATGTGGAAGAACTAGAACACTCATACTATTCTGCCGGGAATGTAAAATGGTACAACCATTTTTTTAAAAAGTTTGGTCATTTTCTAAAAAGTTAAATGTACAGCTATTATATTATCGCATCATTCCACCCCCAAGGAACTCACCGAAGAGAAGAAGAAACATATGTTTGACATAAGTTTTCAGAGTAATTTTATTTATAATAACCAAATCTGGAACAGCCCAAATGTCTATCAACATAAATTGATAAATTTATAAATTCAAAACCTGAAATACTAATCAGGAAAAGGAAAAACAATTCGTGCAACAAAGTAAATGAATCTTGATTCCATTGGCAAAAACCATGGAAAATAAATGCAAATTTATTGATAGTGACAGAAATAAACTTCATTGTTGGCTGAGGAATGAGGGAGAATATTATGGGAAGGATGGAGAGATTAAAAAATGATACAAATAATTTTGTACCATTTTACACACTTTAAAAAAGTGCATCTTCTCATATGGTATTTATACTTCAATAAAACCTATTAAGAATTAAGGAAGGTCAAAACTTTCAAAAATTGTTTAGAAAATATTTTATTTTCTCTAAGGAATAACTTTTGTACGTTTGTCAAAACTGAGTATTCCATTTATATATAGGTCTATTTTTGGATATACTATTATGTTCTATTGATAAAATTATCTATTTTGATGTCAACACCTCACAGTCTTGATTATTGTAGATTTAGAATAATTCTTGAAATCACATAGAGATAACCTTCCAACTCTGTTTTCTTTTACCAGCACTCTTATGATTATTTGTATGCCAACTACACTTCAGTAATAAGTAATTAAAAAAAAAAAAAAGACCATACACCCCGATCAACAGGATCAAATGGGATTCATCCCTGGGATGTAAGGATGGTTCAACATATGCAAATAAGTTAATGTGCTACATTACATTAATAGAAAGATAGCAACCATATGATAATCTCAATAGATGCAGAAAAAGCATTTGACAAAATTCAACATTGTTTCATGATAAAAAAATTCTCAACAAAGTGGGTGTGGAAGAAACATACTTCAAAATAATAAAGGCTGTATATGACAATACACCACTAACATCATCTCAACAGTGAAAGGTTGAAAGCTTTCTCTCTAAGGTTAAGAACATAACAGAGGTGTCCATTTTCACCACTCCTATTCAACATAGTGCTGGAAGTCTTAGCCAGAGCAATCATGCAGGAAAAATAAATAAAAGGCATCCAAATATGAAAGAAGCAGTAAACTTGTGTCTGTTTGCATAGAACACCCTAAAGACACCACCAAAACCTGTTAGAACTAATCAAATATTTTTTAGTAAAATTGCAGGATATAAAATCAATATACAAAAATCAGTTATTTTTCTATATACAAACAATGAAATATCTGAAAAAGTGATAAAGAATACAATCGCATTAACAATAGTATCAAAAAGAATAAAATACTTAACGAAGACAGTGAAAGATCTTCACACTGAAAGCTATAAGACATTGATGGAAGAAATCAAACAAATAAATGTACACCTCATGTTCCTAGGTCAGAAGATTTAAAAGTATTAAAATATCCATGCTACCCAAAGCCTTAGTTTCATGTAATTCTTATCAAAATTGCAATGGTATTTTTCACAAATACAGAATAATTCTAAGATTTATAAATTTACAAATTCTAAAATTTATAACCACAAAAGACACTGAATAGTCAAAGAAATCTTGAGAAAGATGAACAAAGCTGGGGACATCACACTTCCTAATTTCAAACTATATTATAGTGCTATAGTAATCAAAACAGTATAGTACTAGCATAAAAACAGACACATAGACCACTGGAATAGAATCAAGAACACATAAATAAAACCAAATTTATATGTCAATTGTTTTTTGCAAAGAACCAAGAATTCTCGATACAGAAAAGATCCTCTCTTTGATTAATGGTGCTGGAAAAACTGGATATTCACATGCAAAAGAATGAAACTGGGCCCCTATTTTATACCACTTGTAAAAATTAACTCAAAATAGTTTAAAAACTTAAATGTAAGACCTGAAACTGTAAAACTCCTAGAAAAGAAAAAAAACATAAGGAATAAGCTCCTTGACAATGGTCTTGGTAATAAGCTCTTGTATACAATATCAAAAGCACAAGCAATGAAAGCAATGATCAACAAAAGTGGGACTACCTCAAATGTGAAAGCTTTCTCTCAGCCAAAGAAGGAATCAATAAATGAAAAAGACAACCTACAGAATGGAAGAAAATATTTGCAAGCCATATAGCCAAGAAGATGTTAATATTCACAAAATATATAAGAAATGCATGCAAAATAGCAAAAAGTAAATAATACAGTTAGAAAATAGGCCAAAAACCTGTATAGACCTTTTTCACAAGAAAATATACAAATGGCCAACAAGTACATAAAAAGGCACTCAGCACCAATAATCAGCAGGAAATGCAATCAAAACACAAGATATCGCCACATTCCTATTAGATGGCTATTTTATAGGGGTGCCTGGGTGGTTCAATCTGACTTTGGCTCATGATCAGGTCATGATCTCACAGTCTGTGGGTTCAAGCCACAGTCTGTGGGTTCAAGCTGTGCTGACAGCTCAGAGCCTGGAGCCTGCTTCAGATTCTGTGTCTCCCTCTCTTTCTGCCCCTCCCCCACTCACATTTTCTCTCTCTCTCTCTCTCTCTCTCTCTCTCTCTCTCAAAAATAAATAAACATTTAAAATACATAAAAAATGGATATTATATAGACAAGACATACCAAGTGCTGGTATCGATTTTGTGAAATGGGAACCTTTGTACACTGTTGGTGAGAATGTAAATTGGTATGGCCACAGTGCAAAGCAGTAAGGAGGTTTCTCATGAAATTAAAAATAGAACTACCATATGATCCGGCGATTCCACTTTAGGTATAGATTTACAGGAAATGAAATCACTCTCTGGAAGAGGTATCTGCAACCTTATGTGCATTGCAGCATAATTCACAATAGTCAAGACATGGAAACAACCTAAGTGTCCATCAACAGATAAATAGATCATGAATATATGGCATATATAGATAATGGGATAGTATTCACCCATAGAAAAGAAGGAAATTCTGCCATTTCCAACAAGATGAATGAACTTTAAGGGTATTATACAAAGTGAAATAAACCAGAAAGAAAGACAAATAATGCATGATCTCACTTATATGTGGAGGAAAAAAAAACACTGGCGGAAACAGAGTAGATTGGTGATTGCCAGGGGCAAGAGGGTGAGACAGTGAGGCAAATAGGTGAAGGTGGTCAAAGAGTACAAATCCAGTTATAAGATGAATAAGTTTAGGAATCTAATGTATATATTGGTTACTATAGTTAACATATTGGATTATATATTAGAAAGTTTCTAAGACACTAGATCTTAAAGGTTCTCAATACACACACACACACACACACACACATGCAAAATGCAATGGGAGGTGGCAGATATGTTAACTAACCTTATTGTGGTAATTATCTCATGATTTATATGTGTATCTGTTCAATACTTTATAACATCTTAGACTTGAGCAATGTTATATGTCAACTATATCTCAATAAAAGTGGAAAAAAATTAAACCCTCAAAATTTTTAAAAAATAAAGCCATTTATTGGCCATAGATGAGAGAGAAAAATTGAATATACCTGATATAAGCCAGTCATTAGGAACCCTGGAATTACTCATTTCCAGACAGATTGACATCTAAAATGCTCTCAGCAAGTCAGAATGTCAACATCTTTTAGCCAATAAACTTTTATATTTATAATGGGAATAATGTGTGTTTTTTTCTGAGATCTGAGACCCAGATCAGTTAAAGTACTCCAGGGTATACTTGCTATGCAAGCACAAATGTCTTTTTCCCTGAGTGGCAACATCTGCTCAAAAACAGAGATAAATCATTTCATGTATAAGATAGGTAAATGAGTAGAAACTGAAATAAACAGACATCATTATAAACACATAGGGCATTGCCATAGTGTCGAGGTTTATTCAACTTGCTTTTATGATTTCTTCTCATAAAAACAGTTAAAAATTTAAGGAAAACCTTAGTGAACAAGGAAGACCTAAATATAGTACATGCTGGATACCTAGATTAGAAAAAAAAAAAAAACAAATATAGAAACCTGAAAAGAATTTGCTTTTGATTGCATTATTTGATTTATTTAATTGAAAGTATTAGAAAATTAAGTTTGAGGCACGTGGCATTAACCAGCAGAATCTTTCTCTGTAATACTAACATTTCAACAGTACAGTTATTTCTAGGCATTTAATGTTTACTTTGACTTTTTATTTTCCAATTCCTAAAAAAACCTCAGGAGCACATTGTGTAATAGAAACTCAACTGTATAATTGACTCAAAATATAAGGAAGAGAAAGCACAGATCTTATCTAGTTCCAAAAATCTTTTTCACACATTTGAAAATACTAAATACCAGCTTAGCTGAAGCCATTATCTCCCTGCTAAATATATATATTTTTAAGTTAAAAACAATGAAGAAAGAAAATATGGTTTAGATAACAGATCATATGGAATAGCGTCCAAGACTTTTTTGTAGTTTATTCTAAACAACAATGGAGACAGTGTTAGGAGCCTGGGAATTATTTTGCCATCATTCAGACATCATCACACCATTTATAACTAGAAAATACTAGCAATTTCAATGTGAGGATGTGTGTATTTGTGCTTTTAGGCTTCTTTCCTTTTTTTGGTTTGGTTTGATTTGGTTTGGTTTGGTTTGGTTTTTATAAGAACTCTTAACATAAGATCTACTTTTTTAACAGATGTTTAAGTATACATTATTGTTATCTATAGGCACAATGTTGTATATCAGATCTCTGGTACTTCTTAATTGTACATAACTAAACTTTACATGCATTAAACAAGCCCATTTCCCCCTTACTGCAGCCCTTGGGAATCACCATTCTTTTCTTTGCTTTTATGAGCCTATTTTATTATTTTAACATTAATTTAGTTTTGAGAAACAAAGAGACAGAGAGAGCACGAGCAGAGGAGGCTCAGAGAAAGAAGGAGAGAGAATCCCAGGAAGGCTCCTTGCTGTCAGCACAGAGCCCAACGTGGGGCTTGAACCCACGAACCATGAGATCATGACCTGAGCCAAAGTCAGATGCTTAACCGACTGAGTCACCCAGGTGTCCTGAGTTTGACTATTTTAGACATTTCATAAAGTGGAATCAGAAATTGGAAGAACCCTGTACACTGTTGGTGGGAGTGCAAAATGGTATGGCTGCCATGGAAAACGGTATGGGTTCCTCAGAAAAACAAAAACAGAACTAACATATGATCCAAGAATCCCACTTCTAGGAATCTTCCCAAAAGAATTAAAATCAAGATCTCAAAGAGATATTAACACTCCCATGTTCATTGCAGCATTACTCACAACAGCCAATATGAAGAAACAACCTAAATGTCCATCCAAGCAGTTGAACAGATAAAGAAAATGTGGTATATACATAAAATATATCATTATTCAATTTTAAAGTAGAGGAAAATCCTGTACTATGTGACAACATGGATGAACCTTGAGGATATTATGCTAAGTGAAATAAGCCAGTTGCAAACTTCCTTTTTTAAAAAATTTTGTTAATGTTTATTTATTTTTGAGAGAGAGACAGAGTGTGAGTAGGGGAGGGGCAGAGAGAGAGGGAGACACAGACTCTGAAGCAGGCTCCAGGCTCTGAACTGTCAGCACAGAGCCTACACGGGACTCAAACCTACGAACTGTGAGATCAGGACCTGAGCTGAAGTTGGACGCCTAACTGAGCCACCCAGGTGATGCGACAGACTTCTTTTTTTAACATAACTTTCCAACTCTTTCTCTTCCCTCTTCCCACCACAACTCCTTTCTTTTCTCTTTCTGTCTTCAGCTCCAAGTCCTTCCCCCACAGGGCAATTAAGGTTTTCCTTGGGATGCAAGTCTAACAGATGACCAAATGCTAGCACTGCATTACCTAGCCCGATTCTGTTAAAGTTCTCTCAAAGGAAGCACAGTTAAGTGAGAGAACTTTTCATTCCATCACTGCCCTTTGCCCATTTAGAGATTTAGTCATTTGAACACCAAAGCGATTTAACAGGAGAATCTCAAACACATCTTCCAGTTGTTTTTAACATCTCAAGGTCCAATGCTTCTAAGACCAGAAGTTCTTTGTGATGCAGAAACCTAAGTTCATGCTGGAGTTCCTAAGGCCAAGTAAAGTTTGATACTTCATCATCATTGTGAAGATGAAGGGCTAGAAATGGAGGCGGAGAAGGGTGGAGTAGAACCTAAAACACAAGCTTCGAGCAAAGGAGGTGTTAAGACGGAAGGAAGGCCAAAGACCCAGACAGAAAGCAGGCAGTTATAAACAGTTTGGCTTCCTTCCAATTTCAGGAAATTCAGGAAACACAACTAAGGTTGGTAAAGAATTTAAAACTAAATATGAGATATAGAAAGTGTAAGAGATGGACTATGTGGAAAAGCTCTGAGACCCAGCCTAAAGAAAATACTTGTAGTACAAAGGGGACTAGTGTGAGATGCCACCAATATAATGCAACTCATAGCATGGAATTTTAAGTGTCTTGAACTTGTTTACTCATTAAACAAATGATATCACGTATTCAGTGGTCACTATGTGCCCAGCATTGTTCATGGTCCAGGAACAATGGAGTCACATGTTCCCTAATGATGTCTCTGCACTTTTGTAAAGACCTCAATGAAATGCTAAGGATTACACAACCATGGGGAGCCTTTACTGACTGAAATCTATAAGGACATTATTACCAACATATAGGAAAAAACTGAATGGAAAGGCATCCTCCTTGTATTTGGTGATACTCTGTGGGGTAGAAAGGTAAAAATTATTATGGCAGTGTAGTCAGCTGTGACTGGGATGAATTCATTCATGAGTATGCCTAGCAGGCTTTCCCACAGAAAACAAGCCTCCCTAACTCTGTCAGCTTAGCTTTCCAGCATTAGAATCTTCCAGTGTACGAACTTACTTGGAACAATCACAGATGCTTGTGATTCTGTTCTTATTTTCAGAACTACATAAAGGCAACTAGACTAAATGTTAAAGAGAAGAAAGGAATTATCAGTGGCTACTTGACATCTATGAATTCAACACAAGAGATTTTAATACTTTAAGATGTTTACTTGCAGAACTGTCAGGTTGAGCTACCTCAAATTTGCAACTTTAATTCCCTTTCCAAAATAAAAGGGAAATCTGTTTTCCTGGGGTCTCCTACAGTGAAAACAAAAAACAAAAAACAAACCCACTCCCAATTCCCCATCCCCATTACCTATCACCCACTCTGGCTGTTGGAAGAGACACAAATGTTCAATTATTTCTGTCAGCCATATCTACCTCTTTGAGATAATCATGAACATAACTCTCTGAAACCAATTTCTTTTAGATTTTGGAGTGTGTATATCTTGGCACTGTCTAACCTTGGGAGTCTCCTAAGAAGCCTTATCACTAATCCCTTTGGCCATATCTACCGTAATAAACTTACTAAACTCAATAGGTAAAAACAACTTCCACTAAATCTCTACCTTAACATATGTGCACGCTGGGTAACCATATTGATTTATGGTCATGTGCTTGTGCTTCAGACAAATAGTGTAACTGTGTCTTTCCACAACAAACATCCAGCAGTACAGAGAAAATTTCATTTCAGTCAATGTTGCCTTGAAAATCTCTGAAGGATATTGATAACATGTAACTTTGGATGTTAAATTATTAATGGTTGACATGGGCTAAAATAAAATGTGAAATCAGGGTGAAAGCCTACAGTGACGTCAAGTTTACAGGAAGTATTACAAAAACAAGAAAAAAGAACAGCATCAATAATCCAACACCTGGTAGGTTAAACATGCAAGCCTTACTGGCAAGAAAAATCATACCTTGTTTCTGGCTTTTAGGGTTTTAGTAAAATGATTTTCTTATTGGAAAAGGCAGCAGGAAATTCTGTCTTTATCTTATTCCTTCTGCTCTGGAATTAAAGAGAACAAGAAGGGTGAAGCAGTGAATTTCAGAAACACCAAAAAGATCATTTTATCTCTCAAGAAGGCACCAGCTTTATTAAAAGTCAGATAGAAAGATTAAAATGTACAGAAAATTCTGACTTTGTACCCCAAAATAGAAATAGTCATTTTATTAGAAACAGTACCATTATTTTTAGATCTTTAAAGAAGAGTGGGCTTTGACAGGAAAACATGAGAAGTGGTCAGCAAGAACTCCTTAAGTATAAACATTAAATATAAATATTACAGTATTTTTTAAAGATTCCTTCCTAGACATCCAAGGCCAATAAATAGTATGCCCGTCACCCCACTCTGGTTATACTGGGGCCAGGACTGACAATGTTCAAAAGTCAAGTCAGAAGTGGGCAGCTTGGTCCTGCTGTGTGGGCTGTCCCCCTGCTGAGTCTTCACTGGAGATCTGCACTGGACATTCACTTTCTACATCCTTCTGGAGACAGAGCCATGACAGAAGGTGGCTTAGGGCCTCAGTGAAAACAGTTTTTTCCACTCTTCAGCCAATACAGGCTGTGCAAATACCTAAACACCAGTTTAATATCAATGTGCAGCACAGCTGAGCTCTGGACCTGTCTGAACTAACAGGACAGAAATGTTCACCAGTCTTCCATCAGCTCAGATCAGGGTCAGTAGCTTCATGACCATCCTGGAATTAGGAATTCTGTTCCAACCTCTTGCTTTGTAATTGCCTAAGACGTGTCCTATATCATCTCCAAGACTCTAAACTCCTATATCAGAGCCACTAGAATTATATTCTCATGAAAATAAATGGTGAACGAATGACTATATTCTTTTCAGCAGCCTTAGACCTATGTCTAGAGTATTTAGCTGCCACTTGAGAGACCAACATAAGAGAGGCAATTGGTATCTGCTTGCCCTCTCTGGATTTCAGTTTCATCATGTTAACAAGAAGGAGGTTGAATTGGACATTCTAATGATCTTAGCATGGTTCCTCCCTTCCACTCAGTGCCCCATCCTCAGCCCTACAAACCAGACAGCCTCACCTACTTGTGGCCCCTCAACCACATTGTACTGTCCTGCACATCTGAGCAAATGCTGGTGCTGCTCCCTTGCCAGATGCACCCTCAGCCCACTGATGATGCCATCCTCCAACTCTTCTAGCTCCACCTATCTTTTTATGATTCATCTCAGACATCAAACCCTTCTAGAAACTTTGCCCCTTCCCATCTTCCACCACTAGCATCCCCAATCCGGGTTTAGACCCCTCTTCCAAGTTCTCATAACATCCTGAACATGTTTTAATCATAACATGTGTGCCATCCTATGAACTTGTCTGCTTTCTTGTCCACCCCCCACTGGACCATGATCTTCTGGGCAGCCACCTTATTCATGTGTGCACTCTTGGCACCCAGAAAACTTCCTGCAGGAAGGTAGGAACCCATGTTAATTGGATGAACTGAATGGAAAGCAATGATGAGAAAAAGTACAAGTCACACTGTGTCTATTCAAATGCTTTGCTTAATGCTGGTGTCAGACTACAGGATGGTTCTCATCTCTTAGAGCAGTGCCTGCTACATAGTAGGAACTCAATAGATATTTGTTTAGTGGATGACAGAGTAATTTCTAATAGTATCCTGGATGCTAGCATTGTCCTCTTCTTAGAAGGAAGAAAAACTGGTATTTACACACAAACACTCACACACACGCACACACATGCACACATATGCACACACACATCTTTTGCGTGAATGAAGACTCTGCTTTCGCAAGGATCAAATTCAATGCTACAATTTACCCTAAACAAAGTGAGGAAAGTTCGGTACAGGCCAGTTGTTCTGGAAAATCACCCATTTCTGGAAGAATAAAAGGATAAAACAAATAAATAATCTTTATATTTATTACATTTTAAAATTTTAATATGTTGGATATATTGGGTTAAATATTTTATTAAACTTAATCTCACTTTTTATTTTACTTCTTTAATTAGAAACTTTAGAAATACCCATGGTTTGCATTATATTTCCATAGGATAGTGATGATCTAGAAGCTAATAAACATTCTTTTGCTATGATACTATGTCCATCTTTGATAACAAAGCTTTTCAATTTATGACAACAAAATCTTCATCTAAAAAAGCCAACTATATTCCACTTTTCCAAACTAACTCAACCAAATCTTATTTATTCAAAACAGTGCCATCTACCGAGAAAAAACAATAACAGCTCTGGAAGTGATTTCACTATGTGAGCCCTGGCACAGCTAGCGTCTCTCGGGCTCATATATATTTACAGTGAAACAAACATGTAGTGCGCCCAGAGTAAGAGCAGGATAAGAACTACTGCATTTTAACCTCTGATGCTCCGTATATTCAACTGGCTTCTTTCCCCTCTTGGCTGAGTGTCCACTGAGGATGAGGGTGTAGATGGTGGTAACAGAGCATTTCCCATAGGAGGCAATGGTTTTTTTTTTTCTTTTAAACTTAAAAAAAAAATTAGTATATTTATTTTTGAGAGAGAGACACACACAGCGTGAGTGGGGGAGATGGAGAGAGGGAGACACAGAATCCAAAGCAGACTCCAGGCTCTGAGCTATGCGGGGCTCAAACCCAGGAGACATGAGATCATGATCTGAGTCAAAGTCAGACACTTAACCGACTGAGCCACCCAGGCACCCCAGGAGGTGTTGTTTATTGTGGGACCTTCCCTGTCTTCACAGATGCTCCTTTGGGGCATTACAGTGCTCAGAGCTTGCCTTTGTGCCTAAAGACATTTTAAATGCTTCCAAGTGAAGTCTCTGAATCAATTTTTACCCTTGAGCACATTTTAAACATCTCAATTTTACCCCCAAGTTCCCCAATCACCCTATCAAAGCCTTTTTCCACAGCTAGCGGCAACTGCCCACTGCTGGGTGGAGAAAACGGAGGAAAAGGGACATCAAAGATGATACAAAACAATTCATTGATGGAGAAATTTTGAGAACCTACCCACCCATCCCCTGAAAACAATACATCAAATGGAATAGAGACCATGATACTCTATGGAAATGTATTTTCAGAAGAGGTATCAGCCAGTTTTGTAAATGACACTAGTACCTGCCATTGGCTACATCTTAAAATGGAATTATTAGTTAAGAATAACCTGCATAATTGTACTTAGGACTCCAAAGGTTAATTCTGGCCATTTTGGTTAATTGTGTATTGTATACATATGCATGTAGGTAGTTGTGTGTGTGTGCAGCATGACTCTGCATGCACACATATGTTCACTCATTTGCACGGCAAACATAAAGTATTCTTTCTGTGACATGTGATTCTAGATGATTTTGATAATATCAATCTTTATGGTTTTCTATATTTTGCAAATTTTCTGTAGAATAAGAAAAAGAAAGGAAGAAGTAGAGAGAAAATAATGAGGGAGGGGAGAGAAACAGAGGAAGGGATGGAGGGAGAGAGAACTACTGTCTCAGAGCTACTCCCTTTAAAAAAGAATGTCAGCTAGGATAAAAGCCCTTTTGTCAGATAGCTTGGGGAAGGAACTAGGAAAGCTCAGTAAGGAACTAACAGGATCATGCATGCCCTCTCCTATACCCCTTACTAAAGACATTTTCCCCTAGCAGGAATAGGTAGTATTGCATGCATTAAAGGTCATTTTTTCCTTCACATTCATTCAAGACAAAAGCTGTGTAAGAGTCTCCTGATATTGCCTAACCTAAGGTGCAGCTGAAGACTCTTTTTTGGCATTGATTTTAAAGCTGATTCAGGTCAGCATTCAGATGCTCAAAGGTAATAATTAAAAAAAAAAACAGAATTAATGGAATTCTGGCACATGGAGAATGTTCTATGGTCACTGAAAATCAATACTTTCAAGAATGATGTTGACCTGCTAACTAGTGAATGGCATTGCTAGGAGGAAACAGAATAACCTGAAAATTCAATTTGCATACATGTATTTCAGTTTTAAAAAATGCGCTTTATGTCAGATACCCCATTGTGTATGATGACCAGCTGTTTCTGGACTATTCATCTAAATATGAAAGACAGATTTACATTCTGATGATCTCACCAACCTAAGACCAGACCCATGGGATGAGCACCCATTTATGTTGATTGATGGCCTTTTGTCACTCTGCCTTATAGGCTGTGACCATTTGAAACTTCAAAATGGATGCAGGCAAACATAACAGGCACTCCCGTTCAATGAAGCAGAGAGACAGGACTGGGAAGTCAACCATTCCTGTCAGAAAAAGAAAATGTTCTGCCCAGACTAATCCTTCAGATGTTCAAACCTCTGACATGCTGTATTCCCAGTGCATACAAAAGTATCTGTGATAAATGCAGATAAAACAACTGATGATATTTCTTTTATATCAAAATATATAACTTAAAAAAATTAATAATCCAGGGAATCTTTTTAACTCACTAATTACACTTCAGAATATATTCTAAATACATAGAACTGTATTCTAAAATTAAGGGACTTGTTGCAATTTTGCTTACAATCTTTAAAAATATAGAATTGATTAATAAATTATAACTAATTAAAAGAATGAAACACTGAAATCAATGCCAAAATAGAGTCACTAAAAATCACATTTTAGATTATTTAAAATATATCCAGGGGCACCTGGGTGGCTCAGTCAGTTGACTGACTTAGGTCATGTCAACTTTGACTTGGGTCATGAACTCTGGATTTGTGAGTTCAAGCCCCACATCAAGCTCACTGCTATCAACCTATCAGTGCAGAGCCTGCTTCCAATCCAATGTGCCTCTCTCTCTTCCCCTCCTCTACTTGTGCACTCCCAAAAATAAATAAATATTAAAATAAATAAATAAAATATATATAAGTAATATATCACATGAAAAAAGGTTTTTCCAACTTGTATGATCCCAATTCCTATCAAATATATGTATCAGTATAGATATGATCTATAGATTTAATAACACTATGGATACAGACAGAAACAGCTACAGAAAAAACGCTATAATTCTACCATGAAAATGGATACAGACAGAAACAGATACAAAGAAAACACTATAATTCTACCATGAAAATAGTAGAATTATGGTGGTTTTGTTAGTTCTTTTACATGTTTCTATATTTTCCCCCAAATTCCTGAAGTAATATGTAAAGTTTATATAAGAAAAATATTCATTTATAGTCTCCATGAGTTTCTATCTCAATATATACCTCTGTTTATTGAGTTTTAGCATCTTCTACTAAGGTTTAAGAAATACTCAAT
Source organism: Prionailurus bengalensis (assembly GCF_016509475.1). Taxonomy (NCBI): domain Eukaryota; kingdom Metazoa; phylum Chordata; class Mammalia; order Carnivora; family Felidae; genus Prionailurus; species Prionailurus bengalensis. Next base: position 52,633,820 of record NC_057354.1, on the reverse strand, counting down.
TAATGGGGTGCCTGGGTGGCTCAGTGGGTTGAGAGTCCGACTTCAGCTCAGGCCATGATCTTGCGGTTCATGAGTTCGAGCCCCATATCAGGCTCTGTAGTGACAGCTCAGAGCCTGGAGCCTTCTTCAGATTCTGTGTCTCCCTCTCTCTCTGCCCCACCCTTGCTCATGCTCTCTTGCTCTCTCTCTCAAAAATAAATAAACATTTAAAAATTTTCTTAAGAACTACTCAATTACAGTGATCCTTAACACTGTAATGAAGCACATGTCTTACTATAACAAAACATTTTTCACATCTGGGATGGCCTAAGCTCCCAAGGGCTGTGGGGTAAAGGCCTTGCATGGATGAAACATTAGCAGAGGTCTGCCTGGGGTTACAGAGAAGATAAGGGAGGACACAAGCAATGTTTTTTATTAAGCTTAGAAGTTCCTTAGGCTGAGAGGGTTTATGAACATTACAGTATTAAAATAAATTTAAACTTTCAATTACCATTAACAAGCAGATAACTCTTAATGAAAATTGATGAAGGATGAAAATTGGCAGCTTCCAGGAATATGATTTTCAGCAGGCATAGATTTAAAGAAATAGAAGAAGAAATAATGAAAGTGTGCAGGTGGATATTATTCTCTTGGCACACCACTCTTTATTCCCCCATCCCAGTGGGTATGTCAGAAATAGAAATGGATGAAAATGTCAGATTAATGTCTTCATCTTCCTGATATATTAGGAGGTAGATTAGAAAATTTATAGCAGCAGGATAACTTGTCTTACCTTCAATTATGGCCATGAAGCAATAAAGATTTTCCTTGGTCTGAGAGTAACTTTACAAGTTTTTGACAAATCCCAAATATTTTTCATGTTTTACCAATAGGAATTATATGAGCTTCTAAAATTTAAACTCAGGATGTTTTATATTGACTTCAGATTTGTCTTTCTCTATCTGACTTATTTCACGTAGCATAATGCCTTCAAAGTCCACCCATAATGTAAAAAATGGCACAATTTTTTACGCCTGGATACTATTCCATGAATATATTCATCACATCTTCTTAATCCATTCATCTCTTGATGGATAATTAGGTTGTTTCCATGTCTTGGTTGTTGTCAATAATGCTGCTAAGAATGTGGGGGTGCACATAGGATTTCAACATAATGTTTTTATTTCCTTTGGGTATATACCTAGAAGTAGAATTGCTGGATCATATGATAGTTCTATTTTTAATTTTTTGAGGAATCTCCACATTGTTTTCCACAGTAGCTGCATCAGTTTATACCCCCACCGACAAAGGTTCCCTTTTCTCCACGTACTCACCAACATTTGTTCTCTTATCTTTTTGATAATAGCCATTCTAACGGGTTTTTCTTACATCCCTGCCTTGCTGTGCAGAAATATACATAATCATGTTAGAAACATGATGAGCCAACATAATAGCAGTGGTTCTCAAAATTAATGATGCATTAGAATGTCTTGGGGAAAAAAGTTATTTAACACGGATTCCCTCACCTGACTCCAAAAGTTTCTTATTCAGCAGGTCTGCATTAAAACCTGAGAATTTGCATCTCTAACCAGTTTCCAAGTAATGCTGATGATGCTGGTCAAGGCACCACAATTTGAGAACCAGTGATGTAGAAGAGTAGAATCTTACTTGGAGTCGTGGAATCAGGGTCCTGTTCTCAGCTTTCACGTCTGACTCAAGGTGCAGTATTTAATATCTCTGGATCACAGTTTCTCAATAGTGAAATTATGAGTTTGCATTAGATGGACCTCGAGATCTCTTCCAACATCAGTGATCCATGAATTTTATGCTTTCAATGTGACCTCTCCCCCAAGGAAGTTTCCACACTCTACTGGGGAGCTGCTCCTCCAACACATTCAAGAATTTTTTTCTTCAGATCAGTATCCAGCAGTGGTTTGCAAAGGTTGTCAGAAGGAACAAGAGCAATTAAATATATTTATTTCTATTTCTTATTTCTAAAAAGCAAAATGCTTTGCAACTCTTTTAACTGTTCTTTGTATGCTTAGCAGAAAGAAAATATACTGTAGGCTTTGGTTTCAAATGGCCAGCGCTTCTCTTAACAATCAAAAGCAATATCCTAAAAGTCCCCTTCTCTGAGAGCAAAAGACAAGCACTTTCTGTGCAGCACAAACCAGCTCAGGGAAAGTGTTCAATTTCAGGGTCTCCAGGTTCTTATACCTCATTGATTGCACATCCAGAGGGCACTTGTGACTATGTTTCATTGTCCAGTACAGCTACACCCTATGCAGTCATAAATTACAAGTTTAAGCAATATGATCAAATCAAGTAGTTCTGATAACACTTTTTTAGATAAGAATCTATCATATAGCATCTCCCAACAGTCTCCCTGGAATCACCCAACTAGGAAATCCCACCAATGTATTAACAGGGACTTGTTTGGGATTTAAAAAAAAATAGCCTACTGAGACAGTCAGGGACCTTGGGAATAAGCTCCTGTGCACCTGGTGCATGACCTGCTGGCTGTTAAAGCCAATCTTGCAGAGCAGAGTGCTGACCAAGGAGCAAGCACAGACCAGTTCAGACTGATGGGAGACAGAATGGCTGTAACCAAATTTGACCTTTCACGGACTTTTCTCCTTATTTTAATGCTAAAATACATGCCCAGAGGTGGAGACTTAACATGCAAATGAGACATACTATGCATGAGGAAGTATGTTCAGTCAAGTGCACCTGCACGCCTACTTTCTTGGGACTCCCTGCCCCTGAATGCTTAAGCATCTCTCCTTCCCTGCCTTACCCCCTTTAAAATTTACCCTGGCTATTGTTCCAGGAGTCAGTATGACACCTTTGTCATGACTGCATCGCCCTTCCATTTAGTGGGGCCTGAAACAGCCAAGTTTTAAAAACCTTGCAACTCTTTCTTTGAATTCCAGAGAAAAAAGTTGCAGTTTCCTCCTTCCATGGGATTCACTCAGGAGCATCTAGTTCTGCATCCTTAGTTTGGAGGAATAATCTTAATCAGTTATCCAGCTTTCAAAAATTGTATTAATGAAATACAGGAAAAAAAATGTTTAAGTATAAGAGGAGTTTGTTGTGGGGCTGTCTGGTGGCTCACAGAAATGATGGGAGGGACAGAAAGCCAGGCACAGAAAATAGACTAAGTCATTCATAAGGACCATCTGCTGAAAACTCTGCTCTCTGTGCCACTCCAGTGGCCATACCACACTATCCCTCATACCACCAGCATTCCACACCAAATAATTTAATCCCATTAACGGAATAAAGGAGAAAGTTATGATCATCCCCACAGCTGCATAAAAATAATGTGATGAAATTCAAAATTTAAAATAAAAATATTTTGGGGGGAATGCAAGCTGGTGCAGCTACTCTGGAAAACAGGATGGAGGTTCCTCAAAAACTAAAAATAGAACTACCCTATGACCCAGCAATTGCACTATTAGGCATTTATCCAAGGGATACAGGTGTGCTGTTTCAGAGGGACACATGCACCCCAATGTTTATAGCAGCACTAGCAACAATAGCCAAAGTATGGAAAGAGCCCAAATGTCCATTGATGGATGAATGGATAGAGAAGATGTGGTATATATATATACAATGGAATATTACCCGGCAATCAAAAAGAATGAAATCTTGCCATTTGCAACTACGTGGATGGAACTGGAGGGTATTATGCTAAGTGAAATTAGTCAGTCAGAAAAAGACAAAAGTCATATGACTTCACTCATATGAGGACTTTAAGAGACAAAACAGATGAACATATGGGAAGGAAAACAAAAATAATATAAAAACACTGAGGGGGACAAAACAGAAGAGACTCATAAATATGGAGAACAAACTGAGGGTTATAGGAGGGGGTGTGGGAAGAGGGATGGGTTAAATGGGTAAGGGGCACTAAGGAATCTACTCCTGAAATCATTGTTGTACTATATGCTAACTAATTTGGATGTAAATTTTAAAAAATAAAAAACAAAACAAGTTAAAATAAATAAATAAATAATAAATAAATAAATAAATAAATAATAAATAAATAAATAAATAAATAAATAAAAGTATTTTTTAGGAATAAAGGGAGATTGCTAACTTTATAAAGGATACTGCCAAAAATCAGTGGCAAGCAGCATTCATAAAAGGAAAATCTTGTATTTAAAAATTAGTAATCAGGGGCACCTGGGTGGTTCAGTCAGTTAAGCATCTGACTTTGGCTCATGTCATGATCCTCAGCTCCTGAGTTGGAGCCTCCCATTGGGCTCTGTGCTGACAGCTCAGAGCCTGGAGCCTGCTTTAGATTCTGTCTCCATCTCTCTCTGTCCCTCCTCCACACACACACACACACACACACACACACACTCTCTCTCTCTCTCTCTCTCTCAAAAATAAATAAATATTTTTAAAAATGTTTTTAATTAGTAATCAAAAACTTCCCAACAAAGAAAGGTCTAGAATGCATTGGTGAATTCTACCAAATATTAAAAGGAGTAATCCCAATCTTTCTCACATTTTTCCACAAAAAAAAAAAAAAATGGAAGAGGAAGGATCACTTCCAAACTCATTTTACAAGGCCAGCACTATCCTGATACCAGAGCCAGAAAAGGACACTACCAGAAAAGAAAACAACAGACCAAAACAAACCCCTAATAAAAATAGATGCAAAAATTATCAATAAAATACTAGCAAACCAAATTCAACAGCACACCTAGAGAATCATTCACTCTGATCAAATAGGATTTATCTCTGGAATGCAAACACAGTTTAATATATGCAAATCAATCAATGTGATACACCATGTTAATAAAATGAAAGAAAAAACATCATATCATCTCAGTAGGTGCAAAAAAAAAAAACATTTGACAAAATTTAACATCCATTCATGACAAAAACTCTTAACAAATTAGGTATAAAAGAAATGCCCCTCAACATAATAAAGGTCATATATGGTGAGCCCACAGCTAACATCATAATCAATTTTGAAAGATTGAAAACTTTTCCTCTAAGATCAGGAACAAAATAAGGGTGCCCACTCTCACCACTGCTATTCAACATAAGACTGGAAATCCTCACGTAAACAGTAAGGCAAGGGAGGAAATAAAAGTCATTAGAATTAGAAATGAAGTAGACTCTATTTGCAGATTACATGATTTTATATATAGAAAATCCTAAATATTCCACCATAAAATGGTTAGAACTAATCAATTAATTCAGTAAAGTTGCAAGATACAAAATTAACCTAAAAAATCAGTAGTATACACTATACACTAACAATGAATTATTTGAAAAAAATGTTTAAATGATCCCATTTGTAATACCATCAAAACCAATAGTCTTAGGAATAAATTTAACTAAAGGAGATAAAAGATCTCTATACTGAAAACTACAAGACATTGATGAAAGAAATCAAAGAAAACATAAATAAATGGAAAGACTCATACTCTTAGACTGGAAGAATTAATATTCTTCCAATGTCCATACTATTCAACCCCATCTATATTCCAATAGCATTTTTATAGAAATAGAATAAACAATCTTAAAATTTATGTGGAACTACAAATGATCCTGAACAGTCAAAGCAATCCTGAGAAAGAAGAACAAAGTGGGAAGCATCACACTCCTTGATTTCAAGCTATATTACAAAGCTATAGTAATCAAAATGGTATGATGCTGTCATAAAAACAGATGCATAGATCAATGGAATAGAATGGAGAGCCCAGAAATAAACCCATGCATATACAGTCTACTAATATTTGGCAACAGAGACCAGAATACTCGATAAAGAAAAGACAGTCTCTTCAATAAATGGTGCCAAGATAATTGGATACTTACTTGTAAAGGAATGAAATTAGACCCCTATCTTTCACTGTTCATGAAAATTAACTTCAAATGGGTTAAAGACTCAAATGTAAGACCTAAATGTAAGATCAGAGATACAAAACTCCCAGAAGAAAGCAAAGGAAAAAAGTTCCCTGACATGAGTTTTGGCAATGATTTCTGAGATATGACACGTAAAGCATGAACAAAATAAAAAATAAATAAGTGGTACTACAGCAAACTAAAATCTTCTACACACAAAAAGAAACAATATACAAAATGAAAAAAAAACCTACAGAATAGAAAAAAATATTAGACAAATCATATGTCTAATAAGGATTTAATATCCAAAGTATGTAAGGAACTTCTACAATTCAATGGGAAAAAAATTATCCAATTAAAATGGGCAAAGAACCTCAATAGACATTTTTCCAAAGAAAAGACACAGATGACCAACAGGTACATGAAATGATGATGCTCAATATCATTAATCCTCAGGGGAATGAAAATTAAAACCACAATGAGATATCACCTTACACCTGTTAGAATGGCTATTATCAAAAAGATAAGAGAACAAATGTTGGTGAGTATGTGGAGAAAAGGGAACCTTTGTCGGTGGGGGTATAAACTGATGCAGCTACTGTGGAAAACAATGTGGAGATTCCTCAAAAAATTAAAAATAGAACTATCATATGATCCAGCAATTCTACTTCTAGGTATATACCCAAAGGAAATAAAAACATTATGTTGAAATCCTATGTGCACCCCCACATTCTTAGCAGCATTATTGACAACAACCAAGACATGGAAACAACCTAATTATCCATCAAGAGATGAATGGATTAAGAAGATGTGATGAATATATTCATGGAATAGTATCCAGGCATAAAAAATTGTGCCATTTTTTACATTATGGGTGGACTTTGAAGGCATTATGCTACGTGAAATAAGTCAGATAGAGAAAGACAAATACTGTATGATCTCACTTATATCTGGAATCTAAACACACTCAGAAAAAGAGATCAGATTTGTGGTTACTAGGAAAAAGGAGGAGGAGAATTAGATGAGGTGGTCAAAAGCTACAAGCTTCCTGTTATAAAGAAGTCCTGGGGATGTAATGTGCAACATGACAACTACAGTTAGCACTGCTAACTATATATGAAAATATATATGAAAACATTTAAGAGAGGGGCACCTGGGTGGCTCAGTCAGTTGAACCTCTGACTCTCGATTTTGGCTCAGGTCATGATCTTACAATTGAGCCCCATCAGGCTCCGTGCTGAGCGTGGAGCTTGCTTGGGATTCTCTCTCTCCCTCTCTCTCTCTCTCTGCCCCTCACCTTCCCTCAAAATAAATAAATAAAATAAATTTTAAAAACATCTAAAAAAAGAAACTTGTTAAGACAATAAATCCAAAGAGTTCTCATCACAAGGAAGAATGCATTTTTTGTTTCTATATGAGATGATAGGTGTTAATTGAACTTGTAATCATTTCATAATTTATTTAAGTGAAATCATTATGCTGAATATCTTAAACTTATATAGTACTGTATGGCTGGCAATTATATCTCAATAAAAACTATTTTTAAAAAGATAACTTTGATATCTAGGGTTAAAAATTACAATAGTGGCCCTCCTGGATGGTGGGGGCAGCAGAAGAGAGTCATGTCAGGAAGGGGACATAACAGGAAGGAGAGTTCAACAAGACAGTAATGTTCATTGTTAATCAGAGTGATGGTTACAGTTGTGTGTTTACTTTGTAAAACTTAATCAAGCTGTGTACTTATAACTAGGATACTTTTCTGTTTGTATGCTATCCTTCTATAAAAGATATAGAAGGATATCTATATAAGGAAGTCTTTATAGAAGAAGATTTCTATAAAATGTCTTTAAAATTAGTAACAAACATGGACACAATTTTCAAGGAAATATTTTTATTTTCTTTTTAAAGTTTTTTTTTATAAGTTTATTTATTTTGAGAGAGAGCACATGCATGCAATCAGGGGAGCAGCACAAAGAGAGGAAAGAGAGAATCCCAAGCAGGCTCCATGCTGTCAGTGCAGAGTCAGATGCCGGGCTTGATCCCAGGAGCTGTGAGATCATGACCTTAGCTGAAGTCAAGAGTTGGGCACTTAACCTGACAAAGCCACCCATGCACCGCTCAAGGAAATATTTTTATTTATTTATTTTATTTATTTATTTAATTTATTTTTATTTTTTTTATGAAATTTATTGACAAATTGGTTTCCATACAACACCCAGTGCTCATCCCAAAAGGTGCCCTCCTCAATACCCATCACCCACCCTCTCCTCCCTCCCACCCCCCATCAACCCTCAGTTTGTTCTCAGTTTTTAACAGTCTCTTATGCTTTGGCTCTCTCCCATTCTAACCTCTTTTTTTTTTTCCTTCCCCTCCCCCTTGGGTTCCTGTTAAGTTTCTCAGGATCCACATAAGAGTGAAACCATATGGTATCTGTCTTTCTCTGTATGGCTTATTTCACTTAGCATCACACTCTCCAGTTCCATCCACGTTGCTACAAAAGGCCATATTTCATTTTTTCTCATTGCCACGTAATATTCCATTGTGTATGTAAACCACAATTTCTTTATCCATTCATCAGTTGATGGACATTTAGGCTCTTTCCATAATTTGGCTATTGTTGAGAGTGCTGCTATGAACATTGGGGTACAAGTGGCCCTATGCATCAGTACTCCTGTATCCCTTGGATAAATTCCTAGCAGTGCTATTGCTGGGTCATAGGGTAGGTCTATTTTTAATTTTCTGAGGAACCTCCACACTGCTTTCCAGAGCGGCTGCACCAATTTGCATTCCCACCAACAGTGCAAGAGGGTTCCCGTTTCTCCACATCCTCTCCAGCATCTATAGTCTCCTGATGTGTTCATTTTGGCCACTCTGACTGGCGTGAGGTGATACCTGAGTGTGGTTTTGATTTGTATTTCCCTGATAAGAAGCGACGCTGAACATCTTTTCAGGTGCCTGTTGGCCATCCGGATGTCTTCTTTAGAGAAGTGTCTATTCATGTTTTCTGCCCATTTCTTCACTGGGTTATTTGTTTTTCGGGTGTGGAGTTTGGTGAGCTCTTTATAGATTTTGGATACTAGCCCTTTGTCCGATATGTCATTTGCAAATACCTTTTCCCATTCCGTTGGTTGCCTTTTAGTTTTGTTGGTTGTTTCCTTTGCTGTGCAGAAGCTTTTTATCTTCATAAGGTCCCAGTGATTCACTTTTGCTTTTAATTCCCTTGCCTTTGGGGATGTGTCGAGTAAGAGATTGCTACGGCTGAGGTCAGAGAGGTCTTTTCCTGCTTTCTCCTCTAAGGTTTTGATGGTTTCCTGTCTCACATTTAGGTCCTTTATCCATTTTGAGTTTATTTTTGTGAATGGTGTGAGAAAGTGGTTTAGTTTCAACCTTCTGCATGTTGCTGTCCAGCTCTCCCAGCACCATTTGTTAAAGAGGCTGTCTTTTTTCCATTGGATGTTCTTTCCTGCTTTGTCAAAGATGAGTTGGCCATACGTTTGTGGGTCTAGTTCTGGGGTTTCTATTCTATTCCATTGGTCTATGTGTCTGTTTTTGTGACAATACCATGCTGTCTTGATGATGACAGCTTTGTAGTAGAACCTGAAGTCTGGGATTGTGATGCCTCCTGCTTTGGTCTTCTTCTTCAAAATTCCTTTGGCTATTCGGGGCATTTTGTGGTTCCATATGAATTTTAGGATTGCTTGTTCTAGTTTCAAGAAGAATGCTGGTGCAATTTTGATTGGGATTGCACTGAATGTGTAGATAGCTTTGGGTAGTATTGACATTTTGACAATATTTATTCTTCCAATCCATGAGCAGGGAATGTCTTTCCATTTCTTTAAATCTTCTTCAATTTCCTTCATAAGCTTTCTATAGTTTTCAGCATACAGATCCTTTACATCTTTGGTTAGATTTATTCCTAGGTATTTTATGCTTCTTGGTGCAATTGTGAATGGGATCAGTTTCTTTATTTGTCTTTCTGTTGCTTCATTGTTAGTGTATAAGAATGCAACTGATTTCTGTACATTGATTTTGTATCCTGCAACTTTGCTGAATTCCTGTATCAGTTCTAGCAGACTTTTGGTGGAGTCTATCGGATTTTCCATGTATAATATCATGTCATCTGCAAAAAGCGAAAGCTTGACTTCATCTTTGCCAATTTTGATGCCTTTGATTTCCTTTTGTTGTCTGATTGCTGATGCTAGCACTTCCAGCACTATGTTAAACAGCAGCGGTGAGAGTGGGCATCCTTGTCGTGTTCCTGATCTCAGGGAAAATGCTCTCAGTTTTTCCCCGTTGAGGATGATGTTAGCTGTGAGCTTTTCATAAATGGCTTTTATGATCTTTAATTATGTTCCTTCTATCCCGACTTTCTCAAGGGTTTTTATTAAGAAAGGGTGCTGGATTTTGTCGAAGGCCTTTTCTGCATCGATTGACAGGATCATATGGTTCTTCTCTTTTTTTTTGTTAACGTGATGTATCACGTTGATTGATTTCGAATGTTGAACCAGCCCTGCATCCCAGGAATGAATCCCACTTGATCATGGTGAATAATTCTTTTTATATGCCGTTGAATTCGATTTGCTAGTATCTTATTGAGAATTTTTGCATCCATATTCATCAGGGATATTGGCCTGTAGTTCTCTTTTTTTACTGGGTCTCTGTCTGGTTTAGGAATCAAAGTAATACTGGCTTCATAGAATGAGTCTGGAAGTTTTCCTTCCCTTTCTATTTCTTGGAATAGCTTGAGAAGGATAGGTATTATCTCTGCTTTAAACGTCTGGTAGAACTCCCCTGGGAAGCCATCTGGTCCTGCACTCTTATTTGTTGGGAGATTTTTGATAACCGATTCAATTTCTTCGCTGGTTATGGGTCTGTTCAAGCTTTCTATTTCCTCCTGATTGAGTTTTGGAAGAGTGTGGGTGTTCAGGAATTTGTCCATTTCTTCCAGGTTGTCCAATTTGTTGGCATATAAGTTTTCATAGTATTCCCTGATAATTGTTTGTATCTCTGAGGGATTGGTTGTAATAATTCCATTTTCATTCATGATTTTATCTATTTGGGTCATCTCCCTTTTCTTTTTGAGAAGCCTGGCTAGAGGTTTGTCAATTTTGTTTATTTTTTCAAAAAACCAACTCTTGGTTTCGTTGATCTGCTCTACCGTTTTTTTAGATTCTATATTGTTTATTTCTGCTCTGATATTTATTATTTCTCTTCTTCTGCTGGGTTTAGGCTGCCTTTGCTGCTCTGCTTCTAGTTCCTTTAGGTGTGCTGTTAGATTTTGTATTTGGGATTTTTCTTGTTTCTTGAGATAGGCCTGGATTGCAATGTATTTTCCTCTCAGGACTGCCTTTGCTGCATCCCAAAGTGTTTGGATTGTTGTATTTTCATTTTCGTTTGTTTCCATATATTTTTTAATTTCTTCTCTAATTGCCTGGTTGACCCACTCATTTGTTAGTAGGGTGTTCTTTAACCTCCATGCTTTTGGAGGTTTTCCAGACTTTTTCTGTGGTTGATTTCAAGCTTCATCGCATTGTGGTCTGAAAGTATGCATGGTATAATTTCAATTCTTGTAAACTTATGAAGGGCTGTTTTGTGACCCGGTATATGATCTATCTTGGAGAATGTTCCATGTGCACTCGAGAAGAAAGTATATTCTGTTGCTTTGCGATGCAGAGTTCTAAATATATCTGTCAAGTCCATCTGATCCAATGTCTCATTCAGGGCCCTTTTTCTTTATTGACCGTGTGTCTAGATGATCTATCCATTTCTGTAAGTGGGGTGTTAAAGTCCCCTGCAATTACCACATTCTTATCAATAAGGTTGCTTATGTTTATGAGTAATTGTTTTATATATCTGGGGGCTCCGGTATTCGGCGCATAGACATTTATAATTGTTAGCTCTTCCTGATGGATAGACCCTGTAACTGTTATATAATGTCCTTCTTCATCTCTTGTGACAGCCTTTAATTTAAAGTCTAGTTTGTCTGATATAAGTATGGCTACTCCAGCTTTCTTTTGGCTTCCAGTAGCATGATAAATAGTTCTCCATCCCCTCACTCTCAATCTAAAGGTGTCCTCAGGTCTAAAATGAGTCTCTTGTAGACAGCAAATCAATGGGTCTTGTTTTTTTATCCATTCTGATACCCTATGTCTTTTGGTTGGCGCATTTAATCCATTTACATTCAGTGTTATTATAGAAAGATACGGGTTTAGAGTCATTGTGATGTCTGTATGTTTTATGCTTGTAGTGATGTCTCTGGGACTTTGTCTCACAGGGTCCCCCTTAGGATCTCTTGTAGGGCTGGTGTAGTGGTGACAAATTCCTTCAGATTTTGTTTGTTTGGGAAGACCTTTATCTCTCCTTCTATTCTAAATGACAGACTTGCTGGATAAAGGATTCTTGGCTGCATATTTTTTCTGTCTAGCACCCTGAAAATCTCGTGCCAATTCTTTCTGGCCTGCCAAGTTTCAAAAGAGAGATCAGTCACGAGTCTTATAGGTCTCCCTTTATATGTGAGGGCACGTTTACCCCTTGCTGCTTTCAGAATTTTCTCTTTATCCTTGTATTTTGCCAGTTTCACTATGATATGTCATGCAGAAGATTGATCCAAGTTACGTCTGAAGGGAGTTCTCTGTGCCTCTTGGATTTCAATGCCTTTTTCCTTCCCCAGTTCAGGGAAGTTCTCAGCTATTATTTCTTCAAGTACCCCTTCAGCACCTTTCCCTCTCTCTTCCTCCTCTGGGATACCAATTATGCGTATATTATTTCTTTTTAGTGTATCACTTAGTTCTCTAATGTTCCCCTCATACTCCTGGATTTTTTTCTCTCTCTTTTTCTCAGCTTCCTCTTTTTCCATAACTTTATCTTCTAGTTCACCTATTCTCTCCTCTGCCTCTTCAAGCCAAGCTGTGGTGGTTTCCATTTGGTTATGCATTTCGTTTAAAGCATTTTTCATCTCCTCGTGACTTTTCCTTAGTCCCTTGATCTCTGTAGCAAGAGATTCTCTGCTGTCCTGTATACTGTTTTCAAGCCTAGCGATTAATTTTATGACTATTATTCTAAATTCACTTTCTGTTATATTATTTAAATCCTTTTTGATCAGCTCATTAGCTGTTGTCATTTCCTGGAGATTCTTCTGAGGGGAATTCTTCCGCTTGGTCATTTTGGATAGTCCCTGGCGTGGTGAGGACCTGCAGGGCACTTCCCCTGTGCTGTGGTGTATAACTGGAGTTGGTGGGCGGGGCCGCAGGCAGACCTGATGTCTGCCCCCAGCCCACCGCTGGGGCCACAGTCAGACTGGTGTGTGCCTTCTCTTCCCCTCTCCTAGGGGCGGGATTCACTGTGGGGTGGTGTGGCCCATCTGGGCTACTTGCACACTGCCAGGCTTGTGATGCTGGGGATCTGGCGTATTAGCTGGGGTGGGTAGGCAAGGTGCTCGGGGGCAGGAGGGGCAGGCTTAGATCGCTTCTCCTTAGGTGATCCACTTCAGGAGGGGCCCTGTGGCAGCGGGAGGGAGTCAGATCCGCTGCCAGAGGTTTGGCTCCGCAGAAGTGCAGAGTTGGGTGTTTGCGGGGAGCAAGCAAGTTCCCTGGCAGGAACGGGTTCTCTTTGGGACTTTGGCTGGGGGATGGGCAGGGGAGATGGCGCTGGTGAACGCCTTTGTTCCCCACCAAACTGAGCTCTGTTGTCAGGGGGCTCAGCAGCTCTCCCTCCCTTTGTCCTCCAGCCTTCCCGCTTTCCGAGCAGAGCTGTTAACTTATGACCTCCCAGACGCTAAGTCGCGCTTGTTGTGGGAACACAGTCCGTCAGGCCCCTCCGCTTTTGCCAGCCAGACTCGGGGGCTCTGCTTGGCCGGCGAGCCGTCCCTCCGCCCCAGCTCCCTCCCGCCAGTCCGTGGAACGCGCACCGCCTCGCCGCCCTTCCTACCCTCTTCCGTGGGCCTCTCGTCTGCGTTTGGCTCCAGCGACTCCATTCTGCTAATCCTCTGGCGGTTTTCTGGGTTATTTAGGCAGGTGTAGATGGAATCTAAGTGATCAGCAGGATGTGCGGTGAGCCCAGCGTCCTCCTAAGCCGCCATCTTGCCCTGAGTCCAAGGAAATATTTTTAAATGAAAGGCTAGTAAAAAAGTAGCAAAATGTATGACCTCCATCCTAGAAACAAAACATAATGTCAGCTGTTCAAGTGTTTATAAAAAAAGGGTAGGCTGCACTGTGTTAAAGAAGCTCTGACTTGAAGGCAGACAGAGTGGGTTTGCATCTGAACCACACAGACTAGGGGCCAGCTGAGCCCTAGTCTCTAATCTCAAATCCACATCCCTGATTCACCTGATTGGTTCACCTTTCATAAGATGCCTTTGGCCAGGGAGCAGGATCATGTTTTATAATCACTGCTGTTTCTTCTGGAAATGTGTGAGAAACACAAGCAAAGCAACTCCTAGAAGAAATCAGGAATTAGTGGCTGTATAGTCAACACCATTTAACTGATATTACCTTGATTTCTTTATTAATTGACCTCAGTGATTATGGTAAAACTATTCAATATTTTGAAGCACATTGCACTCTTCCTAGGTATATGGAAAATTAGTATAGGTTTTAAGTGCTCTAACACCAAAATCTAAGCAACCATACTGATTCCAGAGCAATAAAGCTGATTTTTTTCTTCATTTCCTCTCTTAGCCAGGTTTCTCAAAAAGCTGAGCCTAAAGTAGACAGTGTATAAACTATTATGTTATTAGAAGTATAATCGCGTCCTAGGAAATGTAATAACACATCAATCTGCATTTATCTCAAGTTTTGAGCAGGTCTTCAGTTGAACATTCTTTGTCAGTGTATGAAAATTTTTTTAATTAAAAAAAATTTCATGTCTCCCTCTAGTGTCCAAACTGTTATTTTACAGTTCTGCCAGATGTTAAGTGAAAAAGTAAATTCAGATGGCAAAATACTGTTTAATATTCTAGAGAAAAAAATATTCTAAGTTGTTATGTGATAATGCATTGTTTAATGGAAGGCAGGGGTCAGGCAAACATTTTAGGTAAAGAACAGATGGTAAATATTTTGGGTATTTCAGAGAATTTACAGTCTCTGTTACATAGTTTCCTTTGTGTGTTTGTGGTTTTTTTTTTTGATACTGTTTTGCTTTGTTTTAACAGTGATTTAAAAATATCAAACCCCTGGGGCACCTGGGTGGCTTGGTTGGTTGAGTAGCTGACTCTTGATTTTGTTCATCATCCCAGGGTTGTGGGATCAAGCCCTGCATCAGGCTCTATGCTGAGCATGGAGCCTGCTTAAGAGTCTCTCTCTCCTCTGCCCCTCTCCCTTTCTCCCTGCTCACACACTCATGCACTTTTGCTCGCTCTCTCTCTCTCAAAAACAAAACAAAACACACACACACACACACACACACACACAGAAATGGACCAGACTCAGATTACAGTTTGTTTGTCCCCAGGAAGAACACCACCTATTATTAAAAGATTCAGGGTCCTGAGTGATTCAGTTGGTTTAACGTCCATCTCTATTTCTGTTCAGGTTATGATCACATGGTTCATGAGATTGAGCCCTGCATCAGGCTCTGTGCTGACAGCATGGATCCTGCTTGGGATTCCCTCTCCCTCTGTCTCTGTCCCTCCCCCACTTGCTCTCTCTCACTCTCTCTTTCCTTCAAAATAAACAAATGAACATAAAAAAAATTTTTAAGATTCATGTTTTATTTTTATTTTTATATCTATTTATAATTAATATTATTTAACTTATTTATTATATATAGTGTATATATATATATATACATACACATATGCTAGTACATGTACCTATAACATTGATACAGTTTGTCTTTAAAGGTAAATACTTATAACATCAAGTGCTTTACAAATATTAGTTTATAATGTTTATGTTTAGGTTAGCATTCTGAAGAACCATAGCATTTTGGTAGGTTCCTAAAATTTAGAAAAGCCTCTGTCTCCGTGCAGAAATTCTTAGTACAATATTCCTAAAAGAGGGTCTGTTAGCTTCTGGTCAAAATGTTACTTTCTTTTAAGACTTCCTGCCTAATAGCCAGATGGCTTTAATTGTTTAAATATCTGAATTACATGCAGTTTGTTGAAATTTCAATCTGCATGTGATAATTCTGTTCTTTGGAGATATTCATGCCTGTCCACTTCATCATCCTCCATGTTTCAGTTCTTGAAATTTTTGAAGATACTGTGTTCCCCACCTGACCCCCTTCATTGGAGATTTTGGACACCATAAACAAAGCAGTTACAAGCCTGGTCTCTGAATTTGCTGTTGTTCAGGTGTAGTGTCAGCTTTTACTAATTATTGTCCTTGTTACTTTGGACAAGACCCTTGAGCTCCCTAAATTAGAGAAAAGAAAAATGGTACAGAGTTTGAATCCAACACTTCAATGACAATATCTGGATTTAAATCCAACCCCACCTCTTGTTGGTTGCAAATTACTGAACACCAATGTGCCTGTTTCCTCACCAACAAAATACATGCAAGAATAGCACCAATATCAAAGACTGCTTGAGAGGCTTATCAGAAACAATGTTTATCTAGTGATGGTGACATGAAAACACTCATAATGACTTGCTGTCATACATTTTCTTCTTTTATCAATAATTATTTGTACACATAATTTTTAGTGACTGATTAAGATTTTATCTTAAAGAGGCACTACTATTCACTCAACAATTCCTAATAATTAGGTAATTTCGCATCTTTGTCATTTTAACAGTGCAGTAAATACCTGTGTACATAAGCCTTTGTCTCTAAGTGAATCAAGGTGTATTTCCAGATATGTAACTACTGGCTCAATGAGCATAAACTCATTAAGTCTCATACTGCTCAATTGTTCTCAAAAATAATACACCAATTTTCCCTTCCATCAGCACTGTTTGAGTTGTGACCATTTAACTGCATCTTCATCAGTATTTAGTTGCTATTTTTTTAAGTATTTTCTAGTATTTAAGAGTATCTCATTCTTTTCTGGTAGCTAATAATTCAATTTTCTTTCAGCAATTCAAGGGAAATTATTAAAGAATATATGCATGTATTAGAAGTTTAAAAGTATTTTAGAAATATATATGTTATACACATATTATATATATATATATTATGCATATTTTACATATATATATCTTTGACCACCTGAAATACCATGTTCCCCATCCTTACTTAAATTTGCCTATTTGCCTATTTGCCTTTAGCATACTTTAAAAATATGCTGAACTCACTTTAGAAAAATCTGTTCTGGAGCATTTCTTCCATATATTATCTGAATTTCTACAATTCCGATCTTCCTTGGATTAAGGCAGAGGAACTTTTAAAAATACAACTACAAGTGGATTGTATATATTGATAAAACTCTAAGATAATCCTGAAGTTATTTTACCTCTCTTCCCTAAGACAAAGTGGTCTAAATTAAACAGATTCTTATGAAAAGACATATATTGTATATAGTATTAAATATGCATGTTGTAGACACTATATAAAAATATTTAACTTTGCAAGTTCCCCAATTAAAAAATTAAAACTCAAACAGAAGTAATTACCAAATATCATTATACATTGTATGTCCTAAAAAAAGGATTAAAAGCAAAGCATGTTTAAAATTTTTGGTTGATTCATAATATATTCAATTGAAAAGTGCAATATTTGACATCATTAGCTACTAGGGAAATGCAAATCAAAACCACAATGACATAGCACTTCACACTCACTAGAATAGCTATAATTTTTAAAATGGAAAAGAACAAATGGAAAGAACAAGTGGAAAAGAACACTCCACCTATCAACCTGGAGTGGCATGCCCTTTCTTTGGTCTCTCCCTGGAGAGATGTGGAGAAATTGGTGGTGGGAAAGTGAAATGTACAGCCACTATGGAAAATGATTTGATGGTTCCTCAAAAAGTTAAACACAAAATTACCTTATGATCTAGCAATTCCCCTCCTAGGCATATACCTGAAACACTTGAAAACAGGTACTCTGACAAATACTTCTTCACAAATGTTCATAGAAAAACTAATCACGTTAACCAAAAGGTGGAAACAACAAATGACCATCAGTGGGTGAATGAATAAACAAATATGGCATACACACACAATGGAGTATTTTTCAGCCACAAAAAGAAATGGAGTACTGATACATGTTACAATGTAAATGAACCTCAAAACATTATGCTAATCAAAAAAAGCCAGACACAAAAGGTCACATAGACTTGTATGATTCTATTTGTATGAAATACCCCAAATAGTCAAATCTATAAAGGCAACTTGGTGGTTACCAGGAGGTGCTGGAAGGAGGAAATGGGGAATGGCAGCTTGTGTTGGGGGAGGTCATTGAAAAGACGTGACCACAGATTTACCAATGAGGTGGACCTCAGACTTCCTCACCTTTTCCCTGGTCCTTGGGACAAGGGTTATGCTTGCTTTCCCCACTCCTAGAGGCTGCTCCCAGGACACAGCTTTGAGATAGTGATGTTGTGTTGAGAACACCTGCACCCTATACATGATTGAACCCAGTTAAGGCTTCTATATAAATTGTAAGATTCAGTGGGCAGGCAGGAGAGGATGGTGAGGGAGCATAAGGCAAGCTGACCACCCTGCAACCCCCACACCAAGGTGGGATATGGGTGATATTTCCTAGACACTCCAGACTGCCCAAGAACAAAGGAAAGGGGAAAACATATGGTTAACTGATGGAGATCACAGTCATGCAGGTCATGAGTCTCCATAAGTTTATATACATCTTAGTAAATTATAAGAAAAAGACAATCTTATCAATAGCCTAATCTCCAGAAACCTATAGACTCAGTTTCTTGGAGCACTGACATCATCCTCCCCTCCATAGCAATGTGGGAAACAAATGCAAGAAGGAAATGTAAATAAAATTAAATTTCCTTATAACCTGCAGCCCATTGACAAATACTTGAGGCAAATACAGAGTAAGACATTTCTCCAGGGACTCCCTACTATCCTCCCTCCCTACTACTTTCCTTACTAGAGGAAAAACCTTAGCTTGACAACAGCAAGGCCTCCAGGATCTTATGAGTCCTCTTTAGCAAATGAAAGTCCTTCTGGAGGCCTCCTTTTTGCCTTTACTTCCCCCCAACTCCATAGTATATTACTAGTCACTTTTCACAATCTCACCGCAGCAATTCCTGCCCAGGGGTCCTGTCGCATGCTTTAATAAAATCACCCTTTTGCACCAAAGACATCTCAAGAATTCTTTCTTGGCCATCAACTCCAGACACCCACCATTCCAAGACCCCAGGAAGGGGATCCATTTGTCTTGCTGCTGCCCGATACAAGCCTCTCCTATAAGTCCCCTTTGCCTATTAAAACTGCCACCTATCAATCTGGAGTGGTGTGCCTTTCTTTGGTCTCTCCCTGGGCATGGGTCCAGTTTCAGATTAAACTCAGGTAGCTGCTGAGACTGTTGGGAACCAATAGCTTAATGGATACATAGTTTCCTTTTAGGGTGACAAAGATGTTCTGGAACTAGATGATAGTGATGGTTGTGTTAAGGAAAAATCTGTTACATAACGGCCAACAGGACTGATAAGGGAATTTTAGTCCCTGCCTGAAGACTTCCTTTCTGGGTTCTTGTCCCCACCCTGCTTGCCTCAGGTGCCAAATTACTACTAATGAGGAATGCAGAAGTAACAACCTATAAATTGTCCCCTCTGTAGATGCTCTGGGCTCAGATCTCTGGAGAATGATCTCCTCTGGGCCCACCGGTGTAAAATAAACCTCCTTCCTTCCAAGATCTCCGAGTGCCTCTTGGTTCTTCTGCCAGGTGATCCAGACCAGTTTCCAAAACAGTTGCACAACATTGTGGAATCTACTAAATGCCACTAAATCATTCACCTTAAAATGGTTAATTTTAGGGGCGCCTGGGTGGCGCAGTCGGTTAAGCGTCCGACTTCAGCCAGGTCACGATCTCGCGGTCCGTGAGTTCGAGCCCCGCGTCAGGCTCTGGGCTGATGGCTCAGAGCCTGGAGACTGTTTCTGATTCTGTGTCTCCCTCTCTCTCTGCCCCTCCCCCATTCATGCTCTGTCTCTCTCTGTCCCAAAAATAAATAAACGTTGAAAAAAAAAATTTAAAAAAATGGTTAATTTTATGTTATGTGAATTTCAATTAAAAAATTTTTTATTTCAATTAAAAAATATTTTTTTTCAATTTCTTAAATTTAACCAAAGAGGTAAAAGATCTTGTACTCCGAAAACCACAAGACATTGAAGAAAGAAATTGAAGATGATACAAATAAAAAGATATACCATGTTCATAATTTTTTTAATTTAATTCAAAAATTTTTTAATTGATAGAGAAAAGATGATATAATATATCCTGTGAAAGGCAAACATGCTTCCCAACAAAAGAATATGCTGTCCTTTGTGACACCAGGATCTATATCTTTTTCCCCACATAGTTTGTCCTAAGTTACTATAATCTTAACCTTTTTGAAAAGTTTTAAAAAATAAACAACCCAATATCAATCCCATGCTTTTATGTTTTTAAACAGTGTTGTTAATTCAAAGTAATAATTTGTAAAGAGCACAAAAGGAAAGGCATTTTGGAGCTTGCAGGGTGAGGAAGGGGTAACACAAGTGACAAAATCCCAGTTCTATTGAAAAAAATATACTCTTCCCAGAAATGCATTCCATCAGAAGAATTCAATCAGATACATATTTTCTTCTAAAACTCAATTGACCTCTAAATTTATTCCCAATATTTAGAAGAGAAATAAAGTCACTGATATGGAATAAAGATATTACACTTCAGTTGACAAAAAAAATGAAAATATATTTATTATTTGGCATAATTAAGGTACAGAATGTGGTCAGTGCTCAATTAGCAAGTATGCTTAGAGCCTATATACATATTTGTATCCTGTTTTGCTTCCATGAATTTCTAAGGACTAAAAAGTGAATCAGGTGACACCACCCTCATCAGGATCAACTTTGCATATGATGTTATACCTTTGGAACTAGAAAGAAAGTTTATTTGAAATGGTCTCTTTCTCAATTATTTTTATATTTCTGCATATTATAATCATAAATCTGTATACTTAACAAAACCATAAAACTGTACATCTCGAAGTGTCAGATTGACAAAAGTTCTAATAAAATTAACACTTGCATTAAATTAACAAAATTAACATTATCTATAAAATTTATTTAATTGAATACATTGAGAGGATAATAAATTATTTCTCCAACACATTTTATGACTACTAAGACTAAAGCTTTAGGAATCTAAGAAAACTAACCAAGTTTTCAATACTGCAGTCAGATCAGAGATGCAGTAAATTAGAAGTTTCCAAAGCTAATTAATGTTATTTGAAGGCACTATTTTCATTGTTTTCAGGAAGAGATTCCATTCTCTCTTCCTGTCTTAAAGTCTTTCATAACTTAACCCTGTCGTTAGACCACTAACTGAGCACAAACCAATTCTCATTGTGTTTTGTTTTGTTTTTTATAATTTTTTTTTCAACGTTTATTTATTTTTGGGACAGAGAGAGACAGCATGAACGGGGGAGGGGCAGAGAGAGAGGGAGACACAGGATCGGAAACAGGCTCCAGGCTCTGAGCCATCAGCCCAGAGCCTGACGCGGGGCTCTAACTCCCGGACCGGGAGATCGTGACCTGGCTGAAGTCGGACGCTTAACCGACTGCGCCACCCAGGCGCCCCTCTCATTGTGTTTTAAGGTTAATCTGGTGGAGTTAATTACTTTGTATTTTTAAAGGAGTCTAAAAGTTAAACTCTTTTGCTTTATTTTAATGTTTAAAATCTGTATAATTTTTTTTTTAGCCAAGTTGATTTAGAGCTAAAGCACACAAGAACTACTTAACACTTGGTTGATGGATAATATCAACATCTTAAGATAAATATAGTTCACAACTTTAAGTGAATATGCAGTTTTATACAAGTAATAATTTAACAAATGCAGTCCCCTGTAATAAAAATATCTTGATAAAGTTTTTATGACAAATACTCAAAAGCAAGTATACTGACTCATAACCTCTCTCCAAACAAAGAAAGAAAAAACAGGTCTAATAGCAAAATTAACTGGGGAAAGCTTTTTTTACCCCTTCAACAAACAGACTTGGGCAGAAGTGAACTTTATAATGACAAAATACAGAATAAGTATACAGATTTTAACATTTGCTTTAACACTTACATAATGCTTTTCTCTTTCTCTATAGTAAGTTAATAGCCAGTTCAGTGTTTGTAAGTTAAAGCCCCTCTGTCAATAGGATTACCTGAGTTAGCCTTTAACAATTTACTGGATAATACAAAAAACAATAGAAATAGGATTTTCAGCCTTTATTGAAAGTCTTGTAATGTCCCTGAAACAGATCATGATTACAATGTGCCTAGAACAGGGGAGGGAGCACAGGACACAGCATCTATGGGTCTCCTGGACAGTTCATTATGAATTATATGAGTTAGATATCACTTCTCAAACTTTGGGAATTCAAAGCCATTAGTTTTTACCCACTCAAGGTAGTGTGTGTGTGTGTGTGTGTGTGTGTGTGTGTGTGTGTATTTGATTATATATATACTGATTATATGTATTATATATTATTATATATATGTACATGGCTTATTGTGTTCTGGACACTGCTGTAAGTGGTTTACATAAGTCATCCAACCCTCTGAACCAACTTAACCAAAAGTTATTGTAAACCTAACAGACAATAACTTTTTATTAATATAATTTATTGTCAAGTTAGCTAATATACAATGTATACAGTGTTCTTTTGACTTCAGGAATAGATTCCCATGATTCATTGTTTACATACAACACCCAGTGCTCATCCCAGCAAGTGCCCTCCTCAATATCCATCATCCATTTTCCAGCCTCCCTCACCACCCCCATCCACCCTCAGTTTGTTCTCTGTATTTAAGAGTCTCTTATGGTTTGCCTCCCTCTGTGTTTGAAACTATTTTTTTCCCTTCTCTTTCCGCATGGTCTTCTGATAAGTTTCTCAAATTCCACATGAGTGAAAACATATGATATCTGTTTTTATCTGACTGACTTATTTTATTTAGCATAATACCTCAAGTTCCCATCCACTTTTTTGCAAAAGGCAAGATTTCATTCTTTTTCACTGTCAGGTAGTATTTCATTGTATATATAAACCACATCGTCTTTATCCATTCATCAGATGATGGACATTTGGGCTCTTTCCATAATTTGGTTATTGGTGAAAGCACTGCTATAAACATTGGGGTACGTATGTCCCTATGAATCAGCACTCCTGTATCCTTTGGATAAATTCCTAGTACTGCTATTGCTGGGTCATAGGGTAATTCTATTTTTACTTTTTTTGAGGAATCTCCACACTGTTTTCCAGAGCCACTGTACCAGTTTGCATTCCCACCAAAACTGCAAGAGGGTTCTCATTTCTCCACATCCTCCCCAACATCTGTTGTTGCCTGAGTTGTTAATTTTAGCCGCTCTGACCAGTGTGAGGTGGTATATCAATGTTATTTTGATTTCTATTTCCCTGATGATGAGTGATGTTGAGCATCTTTTCATGTATCTGTTGGTCATCTGGATGTCTTCTTTGGAAAAGTGTATATTCATGTCTTCTGCCCATTTCTTCACTGGATTATTTGTTTTTTGTATGTTGAGTTTGGTAAGTTCTTTATAGATTTTGGATACTAATCTTTTATCCAATATGTCATTTACAAATGTATTCTCCAATACTCTTGGTTGCCTTTTAGTTCTGTTCATTGTTTCTTTTGCATTGCAAAAAGTTTTTTTTTCTCAATGAGGTCCCAATAGTTCATTTTTGCTTTTATTTCCCTTGTCTCCAGAGACATGTCACATAAGAAGTTGCTGTGGCTGAAGTCAGAGGTTGTTGCCTGTTTTCCCCTCTAGAGTTTTGATGGTTTCCTGTCTCACATCTAGGTCTTTTATCCATTTTGAGTTTATTTTTGTGTATGGTGTAAGAAAGTAGTCCAGTTTCATTCTTTTGTATTTTGCTATCCAGTTCTCCCAGCACCATTTGCTAAAGAGACTGTCTTTATTCCATTGGATACTCTTTCCTGCTTTCTCACAGATTAGTTGGCCATGCATTTGTCAGTCCAGTTCTGGGTTCTATATTCTATGCAATTGTTCTATGTGTCTGTTTTTGTGCCAATACCATACTGTCTTCGTGATTACAGCATTCTGGTAAAGGCTAAAGTCCGGGATTGTAATGCCTTCCACTTTGGTTTTCTTTTTCAACATTACTTTGGCTATTTGAGGTCTTTTATCGTTCCATACAAATTTCAGGATTGTTTTTTCTAGCTCTGAGCAGAATGCCAGTGCAATTTTGATTGGGATTGAATTGAATGTGTACATTACTTTGAGTAGTATTGACATTTTAACAATATTTGTTCTTCCAATCCATGAGCATGGAATGTTTTTCTATTTCTTTGTGTCTTTTTCAACTTCTTTCATAAGTTTTCTATAGTTTTCAGCATACAGATCTTTTGCATCTTTGAATAGGTTTACTCCTAGGTATTTTATGGTTCTTGGTGCAATTGTAAATGGGATCCATTTCTTGATTCCTCTTTCTGCTGCTTCACTATTGGTGTATAAAAATGCAACCAATTTCTGTACATTGATTTTATATCCTGAAACTTTGCTGAATTCATGTATCAGTTCTAGCAGCTTTTTTGGTGGAGTTTTTCAGGTTTTCCATGTAGAGCATCATGTCATTTGTGAAAAGTGAAAGTTTGACTTCTTTGCCAATTTGATGCCTTTTATTTCATGTCCGATTGCTGAGGCTTGGACTTCCAACACTATGTTAAACAACAGTGGTGAGAGTGGACATCGCTGTCGTATTCCTGATCTCCAGGGGAAAGCTCTCCATTTTTCTGCATTGAGGATGGTATTAGCTGTGGGCTTTTCATATATGGCTTTTGTGATATTAAGGTGTGTTCCTTCTACCTTGACTTTCTTGAGGGTTTTTTATTAAGAAAGGACGCTGTATTTTGTCAAATGCTTTTTCTGCATCTATTATCAGAATCATATGTTTCTTATATTCTCTTCTACTAATGTGATGTATCACATTGATTGATTTGTGAATATTGAATCAGTCTCTGCAGCCCAGGAATGAATCCCATTTGATAATGGTGAAAAAATTCTTTTAATGGATTCAATTTGCTAGTATCTGGTTGAGAATTTTTGCATCCATGTTCATCAGGGATATTGGCCTATAATTCTCCTTTTGTGTGGGGTTTCTGTCTGGTTTGGGAATCAAGGTAATGCTGGTTTCACATATGAGTCAAGAAGCTTTCCTTCCATTTCTATAATTTGGATCAGCTTGAGAAGGATAGGTATTAACTCTGCTTTAAAAGTCTAGTAGAATTCCCCTGAGAAGCCATCTGGCCCAGGACTCTTATTTGTTGGGAGATTTTTGATAATTGATTCAATTTCTTTTCTGGTTATGGGTCTGTTCAAATTTTCTATTTCTTCCCATTTGAGTTTTGGTAAAGTGTGT
The DNA here is from genome assembly GCF_016509475.1 of Prionailurus bengalensis. NCBI lineage: Eukaryota > Metazoa > Chordata > Mammalia > Carnivora > Felidae > Prionailurus > Prionailurus bengalensis. The sequence continues at coordinate 52,608,475 of NC_057354.1, read as the reverse complement.
GTATCTCAGAATTTCTCCATTTCTTCTAGGTTGTCCTGTTTGTTAGCATATAATTTTTCATAGTATTCTCTAATAATTGTTTGTATTTCTGTGGTGTTGGTTGTGATCTCTCCTCTTTCATTAATGATTTTATCTATTTGGGTTCTCTCTCTTTTCTTTTTGAGAAGACTGGCTAGTGGGTTATCAATTTTGTTTATTCTTTAAAAAAAAACCAACTCTTAAATTAATTGATCTGTTATACTGGGGTGTTTTTTTTATTCTATATATTTTTTTTATTTCTGCTCTAATCTTTATTCTGCTGGCTTGGGGGTTTCTTTGCTGATCTGCTTCTTGTTCCTTTAGGTGTGAGGTTAGGTTTTGTATTTGGGTTTTTTCTTGTTTCTTGAGATAGGCGTGGACTGCAATGTATTTTCCTCTTATGACTGCCTTTGCTGAATCCCAAAGAGTTTGGACTGTTGTGTTTTCATTTTCATTTGATTCAACATATTTTTCAGTTTCTTCTTTAATTGCCTCTTGACCCACTCATACTTTAGTAAGATGTTCTTTAACCTCCATGCATTTGGAGGCTTTCCAAATTTTTTCTTGTGGTTGATTTCAATTTTCATAGCATTATGATCTGAAAACATGCATGGTGTGACCTCAATTTATTGAGTGCTGTTTTGTGACCCAGTATATGATAATCTCAGAGAATAGTCTATGTGCACTCAAGAAGAATGTGTATTCTGCTTCTTTTGGATGAAATATTCTGAATATATCTGTCAAGTCCATCTGGTCCAGAGTATCATTCAATGCCATTGTTTCTTTATTGATTTTCTGCCTAGTTGATCTGGCCATTGCTATAAGTAGAGTATTAAAGTCCCCAGCAGTTACTGTATTCTTATCGATAATATTGCTTATGTTTGTGATTAATTGATTTATATATTCAGGTTCTTTCAAGCTGGGGGCATAAACATTTACCATTGTTAGCTCTTCTTGATGGACAGACCCCATAATTATAATGCTCTTCATCTCTTGTTCCAGTCTTTAGTTTAAGATATAGCTTGTCTCATATAAGTATGGCCATTCCAGTTTTCTTTTAACTTCCAGTAGCATGATAGGTGGTTCCCCACCCCCTCACTTTCAATCGGAAGGTGTCCTCGGGTCTAAAATGATTTCTTGTAGACAGCATATAGATGGATCTTGGTTTTTTTTTTTTATCCATACTGATACCCTATATCTTTTGATTAGGGCATTTAGTCCATTTACATTCAGAGTTATTATTGAAAGATATGGATTTTATGTCATTGTGTTATCTGTAGGTTTCATGCTTGTGGTGATGTCTCTGGTCCTTTGTAATCTTTGCAGCATTCCACTCACAGAGTCCTCCTTAAGATCTCTTACAGGGCTGGTTTAGTGGTCATGAAGTCCTTCAGTTTTTGTTTGTCTGGGAAAGCCTTTATCTCTCTATTCTGAATGACACCCTGCAAGATAAAGGATTCTTAGCTGCATATTTTTTCTATTCATCACATTGATTATTTCTTGCCACTCCATTCTGGCCTGACAAGTTTCAGTGGACAGGCCTGCTACTTATGTGTCTACCCTTGTAGGTTAACCCCTGTTTATCCCTAGCTGCCTTCAGAATTCTCTCTTTATCTTTGTATTTTGCCAGTTTCACTATGATATGCCATGGTGAAGACCTATTCTGGTTGAATCTTAAGGGGCCTCTCTGTGCCTCCTAGGTTTGGATTACTGCTTCCTTCCCCAGATTAGGGAAGTACTCAGCTATAATTTGTTCAAGTAAATCTTCTACCACCTTCTCTCTCTCTTCTTCTGGAACTCCTATGATACAGATATTATTATGCCTCATTGAATCATTTAGTTCTCTAATTCTCTCCTCGTGGTCTAGCATTGTCTTATCTCTCTTTTTCTTGGTTTCATCATTTTCCATAATTTTATCTTCTATTTCACTTATCCTTCCCTCTGCTTCCTCCCTCCTTGCTGTCAGTGCATCTAGTTTATTTTGCACCTCATTTACAACATTTCTTAATTCATCATTACTCTTTCTTATTTCCTTGATCTATGCAGTAATTGATTCTTTGCTGTCTTGTATGCTTTTTTCAAGCCTAGATCTTAATCTTATGACTATTCTAAATTCTTGATCAGATATATTGTTTATATCTGTGGTCAGCTATTCTCAAGCTGTCATTTCTTCCTGTAATTTCATTTGAAGAGAATTCTTCTGTTTTGTCATTTTAGCTAGTTTTCTGTCCTTTACATGTTTTAATAGCTTGTTATTTGTCGTGTGCTTGTAAACACTACTATATTTAAAAGGGGTCATACACTTTCCAGGGCCTGGCCCTTCAAGGGATGTTTATGGAGTGTGTTGCATGCTCTCTGTTGTGGTGACTCTAATTACTTTGTCTCCCTACTCATAGAAGTGTTTTTAACCTTCCACCAGGTGTGCTTTGATATGTTTGTTGAAGTAACCCTGGAAAAAATTTTAAAAGGGGAAGGGGGAGTGGTTGAGGAATCTTTACCCCATACAAAGAGAGAAATGACAGGGGCAAGGAAAAAGAAATGAAAAAAAAATTGACCAGGCAGAGATTCAGAGAAACTATACAGCTTAATCCAGAGAAAGAGAGAGAGGAAAATAAAGGAGATACAAAAGGGGTTTAAAAAGAATAGATTAGAAATTTCTGCTTAAACAAACCAACAATCAAAATAGAGAAGGGAAGAGCAAGAAAAGGAATATATATATATATAATGTGTGTGTATATACACACATATATGTACATATATATATGATATATACACATATATACATATATATGTATCTTATATAGATATATGATATATATATATATATAATAATTGACCAAGAATCAAATCAGAAAATGCAAAACTGCTGGACCAATATCTGATAATGCTTTGGAACTTGTGGCTGTGCTGGTCTGGAGGAGGAGCTGTCTGGTTTGGTCAGTATCAATCTAGCTCTGTTAGATAAGCAGTTATCAGAGGGAGAGGGGCGTGGTTTGGTGTAGATGGGTTACCCCCTCCAATGTGGGCCCATTGTCCTGTTCCCCAAATCCCCACGTTGTTGATGATGGGGATAAAAATGGTGACAGTACAGTCTCTTCTCCCCAGACTGGGTGTCCCAAGCCACTCTGTTCAGGCCATCCTCACAGTGCTGTGTGGGTGCAAGCAGCTGGTTTGCCCCACTCCACAGTCTCCTGTGCCTTCAAGGCAGTCAGCTGAGATTAAAACCCTGATGTCTTAAAGGATCCCACTCCACGTGCCCTGATTCCAGGGTAGTACTACTCTACCCAGCCAACAAAAGGCCTCTGGCTGGTAGACACTTGCAGGGTCTTTTGTCCTTGAAGTGGCTATATGCCTTCTTCCCACAGCACTGGAGGGAGGGGACTGCTCTCTCTGGCCATGCCTCTGCACTCACTACCCATCCCGGGGCTAACTCCCCTCCTTCTCAGCACATGCACAGGGTGGCTGGTACCAATCTGGAGAAAGTCCCACAACCCTGGATTGTGTTAGAAATTGGTTTCTTCTCCATCTTTTATGTTCCTGGTCCATGGTTTTTCTCTTGTCCAAATACAATCCTACATTTCCACAACCTCTTTTTCTCTTCCTTTTGTCTCTCCACAGAAAGGGATCCCTCCCCTCCATGCATATGCCAGCTGTTTGATCTCTCCCAATTTATAATCACATACCTGTGGCCCTCTGAGTTGTGCCCATAGGCCCCTGGAGATGTTTCTGTCACTCTGTAGCCAGGATTCCTGGAATTCCAAGTCTTCTGGCCTCAATACTGCTACATTCGAGAAATGAGGGAACTTCAGGCCCCCCTACTTCTCCACCATGTTGATTCCTCTCCAACAACAGACAATAACTTAAGAAGACACTGAAGCATAGAAAGATGAAGAAACCTCCCCAAGGTCTTAGCTAATAAATGGAAGAGCAATCTGTGTACTAGAGCACTTGGCTTCACAGCTGGTTCTGTGACAGGCTTTGATCTACTGCTTCTTAATCAAGAACTAAGCTTTAGAAAGAAATAAAGAAGTCATGAATCTGCCCCAAAAGTATAATTGAAGTTGTGGCTTGGGAGGGTAGCCAGAAGTCTTGCAAAATGGATGACCACCTGATGCAATCAAATGGAATTTTGATAATAAATTCTGTACAAGTATTTTTTTTCAATAGAGGATACTGGGTAGTAATGTGTGTAAATAGAAGTGTAAACTCAGCAATTAGATAAAGTAAATAGAAATTTAATTAAGAACTATGTGAGATGTATAAGACCTGAAGCTCTGAAGACTACTTCTACCTTCCTTACCCCCAACGACAGCCATGCAGTCCACTGACTACAACATTCTTACCCTGAAAACACACACACACACACACACACACACACACATGCATGCACTGGAAAAAAGGAAGCTGTGTTTTGGTACAAGCCTTCTGATTCCCTAAAATGGACTTTCTCCTCAACTCATTTGGGGAAGAAAAAGATGGATGTTTCTTCTACAGGGGACAGAGGGGGTGGGCTGAAATAGTTGTAAGTTCATGTCCAGGGATCTGGTCTTTGAAGTCCTTTAGTACAACCCGTGAGATTCCCATCAAAGGTTGTCACTGCAATGATTAATGGATCATTTATTCATCCATTTACACCTGCTCATTCACACTCTTACTGGTTGTTTGCAGAAGCCACATGGAGAAACAAGGACAACTAAACTTTGTGGTTGCCCTAAGCAGGAGACCACAGCAGAGCTGTGCCTGGATTTACAGCTGGGGACAAATATTGGCATCAGGTAGAGGCAGAACAAAGCCAGTGGGTGCAACGTGCTCCTCTCCACCTACCTCAGGACTGTAAGCCAGCCTGAGACACCTCCCATCTTCCACAGCCTCCATCTAGCTACAGAAGCCCTGGATAATCAGGAGCATCCCTCCCCTGTTCCCACCCACCAGCCATTCACACACATGTGTCCAAGTAGGATTCTCTGGTTCTGCACCTAAAGCTCCATCTAGTGTGTACGTGCTGTGACCTTGTACAGTAACCCCAGAACACGGTTCTGGGTTTTCCTGAATTGATTTTGACTGAAACCAATGTGCTGCTTCTTCTGGTCGCTGAGTCATCAAGTAAGCCTTACCACATTAATCATCACATACACACATGCAAAATAGCTTAGTGTTTGGGGTCTTCAGATTGGGATCTGTAAATAAACAATTATTTCACAGAGTAGAAACCCAGGTGAGACATTTTCTGGAATAGGTTATTCACCTTCAATAATCAATAAATAAATTAATAAAATTAATTAATAAATTAATTAATAAAGTCCATCAATAAAATCTAACCCTGTTGAAGTCTTTTCCTAGTGGAATGAAAGATGTTTGAAGAATAGTTGTGTTCTACAGTACTATTTTGCTGGCAGCAGACTAGAGCTACTATCAGTATTGAGAGCTTGACCTCAGTAGGGTGACAGACCCACGTTCAAATCTTAGTCTTGTCTCATATTGGGTGAATGACTTAAGCTCTCTGAGTCTCAGATTCATTCTGTAAAACTGGTATCTTATACATTAGCTATTGTAAGAATCAAAACAAGAACTTCTATAAACCATTTAGTGCAGATTATACCATTAATGAGTGATGCCTACTGCATTGTTAATAAGCACCAAAACAGCCTGATTTGGAGAAGAAATTTCCATTGTTTAGTGAAAACATCCAATTACAAAATCTTAGTGTCAGGGCAGATGGGACACCTGAAGCAGTAAAGGTAGCGCTAACTAGAGGCGTCTGAAAACTCTCAGCAGTCAGCAAGGCTACTGTGAATCACACCATTCCCTTTGCAGCAGCATTAGAAAATTCACAAAGGAAAGATCAGAGCAGGTAAATTCCCACAGAGCACAGATGCATATTAACTTTGCACTGTAATTGTATTGAATGGCTATTTTTTAAATTTTTTAATGTCTTTATTTTTGAGAGAGAGAGAGACAGAGTACGAGTGGGGAGGGGCAGAGAGAGAGGGAGACACAGAATCTCAGTCAGGCTCCAGGCTGTGAGTGGTCAGCACAGAGCCTTACACGGGGCTCAAACTTGTGAACCATGAGATCACGACCTGAGCCAATCAGATGCTTAACTGATGGAGCCACCCAGGTGTCCCCTGAATGGCTATTTTTAATTCAAGAACAAGTTTCAGTGTCATATAGATTCTATATATTCAAACAAACTAACAAATCTTGGTTTTTATTCTGTATAACATTTTCCTGGTGTCCAGCTGGAAGGGTAGTTCCTGAGCACTGGCTCAAGACAAGCCAGGAGGAGTCCAGGCCACCAAACAACCCTGGACAAGGATCAGAAACTAATGTACCTAGGCAAGCTCTCATTCAGGAGGGCTTTGATCCTGGGAGCTCAGGTTCACCCTGCTGGGCTGACCCATTCTACCATGAAGCTCTCTGGGGATGCCTTGGAACACCTTGGAGGAAAAGCATCCCTGAGGAGAAAGCCTTATTCAAAGAGTCTGGGCCTGCCAACAGGTGGATCTGACCCAAGGCGGAGCAGGACTCTGCTTGCCAGAGCCCAGGGGTTTTGAGTCTTGGAAGATCTTCCTCAGCTGCAACATTGTGAGTCAGTGCTTTAGGAGCTCCTGAGCCCCACGTCTAATCTTAACTGTGATTTTGATGGGTCATCTATCCTGACACTAGCTTTATTTTAAAATCACTCAAACAGGTGTAACACTAGCATCTGTTTTGAATTTCAAATCAAATAAGACAAGAATGCTAGAAAATATGAACTATGAAGCATGATTAATTATTACTACAGCCACCAAGCACAAGAGACCCCACACATCTCTATGTATTGTCCAGCTGGTTACCCATACTTACAGGTGCTTCCCCACACAGGAGCTCATGAATCCTCACCTCAGCCCAGAGAGTGTCCCTGACAGGTCAGCATCTCCATCTACTGGACACTAACACTCTGGACTCTTCAGAATGCGCAGGTGACTTGCATCCCTTCCTGACATGGCATCCATGATATTCCCCTCATCCTTGTCCCTCCTCTCCCTGATGGTCCCTATCAGTGTCCTCTCTGAGCATCTTCTCTGCTCCTTACACCTGTTCTTTCTTGAATCCCCAGAGATTGCCACGTCCATCACTCCCACTCAACACTTACAAATCAGTGTCCCAAGAACAAGGCACCTTCCTAACATACAGAAAATGCCCTCTTTAGGTGTCCACTTGTTCTTCAAGCTCTTCCATGGTGACATGTCCCCAACATGTCCCCGTTGCTCACCTGAGTGCTTCATGGAGCCTCTCCATCTGGACCACTGTCTCCCACTTTCTAAACTTGGTTGATACATGCTCATTCTCTCTAGTGAAAATTGCCACCTCTAGCAGACATCCATCAAGTCAACTCTAACTGCCTCATGATTTATTCCATCATGTCATTCTATCATCCTATATGTTGCTTTTATACAATGTTGTCAAGTATTCACTCCACTCTTGTGTTAAAGGACCAGGAGTAGAATCCAGGGAAATCTATCAAGATATGTAGGAAAAAATTATTTCTTTACTTGTGCTAATGCCTCACCAAAACATACATTTCTGTTCATTATGAATGTAATATTAGCAGTATCTGTGACTTTGTCTTGAACAGAAGGCAAAGATTTTTCTTATCATTTTACAGTTATAACATATCATTTATGTTCATGACTACTTCTAAATGATGGTAGTGGTCATAGACCTATGTCTAGATCTTATTTAACATGTTAATAGAGAAGTATTTTTAGATTTTTATGCACATTTGTTTTTGAATGTTTAGTCTTATTGAGGTAAGATTGACATACAGCATAATGTTTTGACATACATATATCATGAAATGATTACCACAAGAAGTTTAGTTAACACTCATCAACTCATGGATACAGAAAAAAGAGAGAAAGTAAGAAAGAGAGAGAGAGAAGGAAGGAAATAAGAAAGGAAGGAAATAGGAAGGAAGGAAAGGGGAAAAAATAATTTGTCCTTGTGATGAGAACTTTTAGGATTCACTCTTTTAACAACTTTCATAAATACCATACCTTGGTGTTAACTGTAATCACCATGCTGTATGTTATTTTCCTAGTACTTTTTATCTTTTAATTGGAAGTTTGTACTTTGTCACCACCTTCACCTCATGCTAACAGTTCTTTGAGTGCAAGTAAAAGAGTGCTAATTAACATCCTAAAAACATAAGAAGACAGGGTAAAACTCTCTGGTAATGGTTAAGTATGTAGTCAAAGTTAGATTCTGTAATATGGTAATATTGATGTGTAATTCACCACCTGTCTCTAGTAACCACAAATCTGATTTCTTTTTCTATGAGTTTGTTGTTTTTTGAGGTTCCAGGTATCAGTGAGATGACATGTAACTGTATTTCCCTGTGTGACTTGTTTCAGTTAGCATAATGCCCTCAAGCATTTCTTGTAAGGCAGATCTAGTAGTTAAGAACTCCCACAGCTACTGTCTGTTCCTTCAGGAAAGTCTTTATCTCTCCTTTGTTGTGGAAGAATGGTTTTGCCCCATGTAGGATTCTTGGTTGGCAGGTTGTTTTGGACTTTTAAAAATATCTTGAATATAAGCTCCCCTTCTCTCCTGACCTGAAATGTTTCTGTTGAGAAATCTACCAAGAGTCTTATGGACGTTCTCTTGTATTTAATTTCTCTCTTTTCTCTTGTTTCTTTCAAAATTCATTCTTTCAGACTTTTGAGGATTTCACCCTGATGTGTCCCAGTGTAGTCCTCTTTGGAGGACTATTTGGAGTTCTTTGGACTTCATACATCTGGATGTGCATTCTTTCCCCAGGTTTGGGAAGTTTTCAGCCAGTATTGCTTTAAATGTACTTTCTATCCCTTTTTCTTTCTCCTTTGAAATTCCCATGCTGCATATATTGTTTCTTTCAATTGTATCACATAAGGCCCACAGACTTTCTTTACCCTTTTTCATTCTTTTTTCTTTTTGCTACTCTGAAAATTTCAAATGCGCTGATTCTTTCTTCTGCATGGTTGAGTCTGGCTCTTGGTGCTCTCTATTGAATTCTTCAATTCACTCATTGTATTTTCAGCTCTAAGACTCCTGTTTTCTTTTTTTAATGGTTTCTATTTCTTTGAGAACATCTCATTGTGTTCATGCATTGTTTTCTTAGTTCAGTTTAGTTGCCTGTGTATTCCTGTAATTCACTGAACTCCTTTAGGAGGATAATTCTGAATTATTTGTCTGATAGCTAATATTTACATTTCCTTAGGGTCAGTTATTAGAGTTTTATTAGTTTCCTTTGATGCTGTTGTGTTTGCTTGATTTTTTTTTTTGATCCTCAATTGCTTATGTTAGTGTTTGTGCATTTGAGTAAGTGGTCTTCTCTTCCAGACTTTACAGGTTTACTATGGCAGAGACAGTTCTTCACCAGTCAGCTCAGTTTGAGGTTTAGGATGTATCAGGTGGTAGCATATAGGAAAGTTGGAGTCTGATACTAGGGTCTATTTTTGGGTGAGCTCCCCAAGCTCTTAGGTCAAGAATGGGTGCTTCTGGCTGAGAACTGTTGGATAATACTGCTGTCTTGTTCCCTGCCCAACCAAAGCTGAAGGACGGGCTCTGCAGTTGCCTGGGTTTTCTGCTAAGTTTACTACACGGTCAGGACTGAGTACTATACTCAGTAGGGGCTATGAATTAGTTTCTGTACAATCAGAGCAGTAGAATAGATCTGAGGGCCAGCATGGCTCATTGTTTGAGTACCCAAATCAGGTGAGACTCTCCACTGAATTACCTAGCTAGACAGGGTCACCATTTTTGGCCTGCTGACAGGGAAGTCATGGTCTGTGCTCTCTGTTCAAGTGCCATTGTAAGCAGGTGTGCAGGAAGACCCAGAGCAAGTGTATTCATTTTAAAATATACAGATTATGACCTGCTGAATGAGAAGGCACAAGCAACCCACATATAGTTGGCAGGTAGCTCCTTTAGCATTTGAGTTTCCACTTTGGAGAAATGCAAATCCCAGAGTCATTTTGATTGAAGGTGAAGTTCCAGTACACCCTCACAAAGGAAGACCATAACATTTATTATTTAGAGATCCCAGAAACAAGGGGGTATAATGAGCCAAGGAAGGGCAGTCTTCCATGCCAGTTCACCAGCAAGCAGGAGATTGAGAGCAGGGTAGCAAGTTCCTATTATTTACAAGGTGGTCAGGGTAGAGGTCACTGACTTTTTGTCAGCTTAACTCTAAGCTTTTATTTTAAATGCCCTGGGAAAAGTAAAGCAAAAACTTATGGTAGGCATCCTAGGCTCAGGTCTTTATCTGAATTCCACAATTTGGGAGTAAGCAGGGTGTCATACTGTGAAATACCTGGGCAGCAACTCAAAAGAGCTGTTTTCTCATCACAGCAGGGCTGTTGGATGGGCTACATGGTTTCCTGTGTCCTCTGGTTATGTTCCTTTGTCAGGCATACTGAAGGTTGCATTCAGCAATGAGTGGAGCTATGAAATAGTTTCCCTGCCCATGCAAAGTGGAAGAACCAGCTGCAAGGCCAGTAAATTTTTGTGGTCTTTACTCAGGCCAACCTGTGTTCCAAGTGGCCTGGATAAACAGGGCCACTGCCTTTGCTCTTCACATTATCATCCCTTTCTGCTGTATAGTCTGCTCAAGTATTGCTAGGCTGTATGGCTTTCCAGGTGTTCTGTCCAGGTTTTGTGGTTGGGAAGGGCTGGGAGCTCTACTTAGCAGTGAGAAAGGTCATGACCCAGCTCCCCTGCTTGGGTAGAGAAGGAGAATTCTCTAATCCAAGTACGGGCTTTGTTCAAAGGCAATCAGTTGTGTCTGCCATACTAAATGCTTGAGAATTGCTGGGCTACATAGCTTCCCAGTATTCTTGCCAGCCTTTCTGGTTGGATGTGGCCAGGAGCTATACTCAGTAATAGGCTGAGCTATGATTCACCTTCTTTCCTTGTGTGGAATATATCATGCTCCAGAGCCAGTAAGGCTCTCTTTGAACACCTAAATCAGGCAGACCTGAACACTTCCCAAGTTCCCTGGTCAGACTGAGCCACTGATTTGATTCTGCAGATGAGCCAAAGTAAGTGGTTGACATTACATGGACTCTTTGGTCTACCAAGATCTGAGTGCTAGTTGTTGTAAGCCTCTCCTCACTTTTTCATAATAACATATCCCAATGGTCAAGCCCTACATATTCCCCTGTAAGACCTGTGGGGCAAGACCAGAGTAGGGGCTCCCAAGAAGTGACCCACAATGCTGGGGGAGCTGAATATCCACCCTGGCCAATCTTTTCCCACTGGTGGAACAATAGGCTCAGGGAAGATCTCTTCCCATTGTACTGTGCCAGCCTGGAGGAGGGACAATGTGCTCAGCATGTAACATTCTTCTTACTCTTCTGATGCAGTCTGTCCTTGTCTCTGTGGTGCAGGGGATGTTTCATCATCGTCTTTGTGTTCTAGTATTCTCTCAATGGTGTCTTGTCCATGGATAGTTATTAGTTTTTCTTCTCATGAGGGAGAGTGACATCAAGAACAAACTATGTTGTTATCTTAGTGACACAGGTAGAATGCTTATGCGTGAATTTTAACAACTGTTTCCAAGAATGGGAGCTTGAAGGGTTCTTGCTTCTTTTTTTTTTTTTAAATTGTTCTTTAACGTTTATTTTTGAGACAGAGAGAGACAGAGCATGAACAGGGGAGAGTCAGAGAGAGAGGGAGACACAGCATCTGAAATAGGCTCCAGGCTCTGAGCTGTCAGCCCAGAGCCCGATGCGAGGCTTGAACTCACAGGCCGCGAGATCATGACCTGAGCTGAAGTCAGATGCTTAACCGACTGAGCCACCCAGGCGCCCCAAAGGGTTCTTGCTTCTTGAGTTACTTGTCCAGAGCAGAAATTATTGGTACATGAAGCCCTAATCACTACTCTGTTTACTAAACAGAAGCATCTCTCAAATAAAATCTTTAACAGAAATTGACAAACAGTACATTCTCTGCTTGTGCTGCAATACATGGCATATAAGAAAGTCATAGAGATGGCAGTGTACCTTGTTTGTTTAACAACAGTTCTTGCAGTCTATTACCTTCATATCTTTCCTGTGAGAAATGGTAAGATAATTATATACAATGGCAGTGGATTCTGGGATTCTTACCCAGGTTTCCCATAACAACCTCCTTCCTCACTAATCTTTTTATCATAATAATCCTTTCTTTATATCCTCAAACTTTAACCTAGTGACTGACAAAGCCTAGATGTCCAATAAATAATTAGATAAATGATGGAAAATAAATCCTTAAGAAAAAGTAAGATTGACTTTTGGATCCTAGAATTTGACAATCTAGATTTTTTGATCAGCCATCCACAGTAAATACCTATAAACACAGGGAAATTTATAACAAATATCTTTGTAAATAAATAGCTAGACTCCTGGTTTTCAGTTTTGCCTATAAGGAGCTTGGAACTTGACACTCCCTTAATAGAAATCTGAACAGACTGAAAAATCAACAACTCTTCTTGAATCCATTAGAGAGGCAAGGACACAGGGGAAAACTCTGCTCCAATATTGGAGAAACAGGTGAATATAGGGAGTCACACCTTCCTGGAGGAGAGACTCAAAGGCAGTAACCACCGTGGGAACCCCTGCCAAAGTAGGAAAACCAGAACTGAAACTGACAAGTTACTGGATGCTCAGTGTGGACAAGTCTGAGAGTTAAAAAATCCAGAAAGAACCAAAGAGGAGGTGGGGTGCAGATTAATGTGATATTTGTCTCCAGGAGCTCAACCAAGTTCTCACAGTAAATATCAGAAAAAAATTTCTTTGCGCTTTCAGCAGGGGAGTGGAAATGAAAACATTTTTAAAAACTCCAGAATATTCTGTTCCTCTTAATAATTTCTGCCTCAGGGGAAACTAGTTAACCAGAGCCTAACCCACTAGGGTTACACCAGAGACTAACCTACATGAGGAAAGGAAATACCAATATCCAGTCTAGTCTGGCCACTAGGTCCCACTTTAGGGGGAAGAAAAACTGAAAAATGAATAACTAAGCTCAAAAGGTAGGGGGCAGGGAAGATATAAAAGTCTCGTAACAAAGAAAGAAACAAAAACCACAATGATAAGTATATAACAGTCTTCTGAATCTTCCCCTGTTGGGACTGGAAGGGATGTGGGGTGAAGATTCAGAGCTGCTACTTGTTTTCATCATCTAGACCAGCATTCCCCAACTTTAAGGTCTGTTGAATCCAAAAACAAAAAATCTCATTAAAATCTGGGTTCTGATGAGACAGGCCAAGATTCTACATTTCCCAACAAATCTCCCAAGTGACTTTCTTTGAGTAGCAAGACTAAAAGCTTGGGTTTTAATGACTACATAGACAAACGAGATGGGGTCTTAGGTCCAAACAGTTCAGTGCTTGGAATTGAAACCCCTACATAGTGCTAGAATTCTTTTGAAATGTGCATGCTCAGTGGATGTGTGAACTAGGGGGAAAAAGTTTTGCCAGTCCAAAGAGATGGCAAACTGTAGATTTTTGCTGTGTCTTTAACTTCTTCAGTTTCTTGACCTTCTCAACTTCAAATTTGATGTCATTCCTCAATAATTAGGTTCTGAAATTCATATAAGTGCTCCCCTTGATCTCTACCCCAGTGATATAATATCTATCAACTATTTTTTCTCTCTTAATGTTCTAAGTTGTTTGCTAATTGAAGTTTCTTTACACCCATCACTTTTTGTCTCTTCATTTTGTTTAAAGTTAGTATCATCAACAATAACAGTTATTTAGCAAATGATGACATTTGTTTAACATTTTCTATGTGTTGGCATTGTGCTAATTTCTTTACATCGTTTACTCATTTTTAACAATCATATGAAAAACAGTAAATATTAGTTCCATTTACAGATAAGAAAACTTAGCCTCAGAAAAATATGGAGGACATTGGTGTCCTGTCCCACATGGTAAGAGGTTGGAGATCATCACTTCCATCGTCACAAGGAGAAAGCTGAACAAATCTACAACTATTCTTAGAGTCATCAGAGAATTGAGATCAGAGGAAGAAGTGCTACATCAAAACCGAACAGACAGGTCAATACAGAGAGCTACAGCTTAATGATGGTAGAGCCTCAGGAGAAGGAACTGCCACTGGAGTGATTACTGAAGTGGGAAAACTTAAACAGTAACTCATGAATTGCTATAGGCTCAGTGTGGACAACAAGAGTTAAAAACCTCCAGAGAGGCCCAGGCTTAGAGGAACTCCCTACACTCATATGGATTTTACCTCCAGGAACCAACTTTCCAGGGTTTTCACAGTGAACATTGGAGAAAAATCTCCCATATTTCTAGCAGACTGGGGTAAAAGTATTTTTGAAATGTGCCCAAAACTCCCTGTTCTCCTTTACAAAGGACTGCTTGCAAAGAAAACTAATTTTCCAGAGTCTACTCAAGATGGAAAATTGAAAATACCCCGGCCAAACCTTCTAGCCATCCATAAGGATCAGGGAAATCCTTCACTCCAGCCTCTCTAGCCTTCCTGTCTGACCTAAGGGAGGAAGGGAAGAAGCTGAAAAGCATTTGTGAAGGTCACTGGAGGACTCACCAAAAGACTGAGACCCAACCACAGGGATATAGAACATTCCCCTCTTCCAAAATTTCACCACTGCCTCAGTCAGGTTCTTGTATAATAATAACAGGAAATTGCAGCTAAAAACATTACAAGCCTCATTCTCTATCCCAGGAGTTTCTATGGAAACAAAAGACAACAGAAAAGATAAAAATGAGGACACTAGAGGATACTGAAGCCTCTGACAGCTGGAGCTACAGCAAACATTAAACTCAGCCACACTTCGATCCAGATAAACATAAAAGTTCGCCTTAATGTCCTATTTACAACAGTTCCTTTTACCTAATACATCGTGTCCAACTTTCAACAAAAAGTTGCAAGGCATGCAAAAGACAAAAACCACAGTCTGAAGAGACAAAGCAAGTTCCAGAACCAGACTCAAATATAGCAAAAATGTTGGAATTATCAGACTGGGAATTTAAAATAACTGTGGATAATATACTAATAACCCTAATGGAAAAAATTCATAACATGCAAGAACAAATGGGCAATGTAAGCAGAGAGATGGAAAATGGTAGAAAGAAAGAATCAAAAGCCAAAAATGCAAAATTAAAGAGGGATGGCTAAAAGAAGTCCACCAGACATTTGAGCACAGATCTGGCTAACTATAAAGAAAAACATAAAACCATAACCATCAAATTCTAGAGTCTAACTCTTTTAAAAGTTTAAGTGAAGGATGCTCCATCTGCTAGCAGCTGAAGAGATGACACAGTGAAGAACAACTGAAGGACCCCACTCTTGATACGTTCACAGGCTGCTATGACTTAGAATTTAAGTCCTTCATTTTAAGTCCTTCATTTCTTCAATTTCACATTCTAATAAAATTTATGCTGAATGCCATATACCTTAGTTTTCTGTTTCTGATGGCTCAAATCTTATGCACAGAAATCAACCAGATTTGGGTTTTTTTCTTTCCTCAGATGTGAAGTGAAAAGTTCAGTTCATTGGTATGGAAGATGTCTTCCAGAACCAAAGCCAAGTGCCCTGAGACCTAGCCTCAGTGGCTTCCTGTATCTGACTATTGTGGTAAAACATCTCTCTGGGGATCCACAGAGAACCTGTTTCACCATCTCAGTGCCCTGGTAGAATCAGTGGAAGCCAGCATCTATCCTGACAATGTGTGTGAAAAGGCTTCCAAGCCCTCCTTCCACTGTGTGAAAAATACAGAAGAAATCCAATTAATAGAATAAAAAGAAGAGGAACTGAACTAAAGGAAATTTATGGCTTTAAGCATATATTTCTTTACCACAAGTCCTATTGTGGTGTCTTAAAAACCTCTTTGTCAGCTCTGTGAAATTCAGCCTTTTTCCCTGTTTTCCATAATTTCTTTTGAAATAATTTTAAGCTCTTTTAGGGAATATGCATACATTCACACCACTTTCCTTGTTACAAGAAAATGGTAAGTCAATATTGGCTCAGACTATACTTTCAAAATCCTCATGGTATGTGGATGAGGCGCAAAGATTCTTTTGACCCAAACCTAAGATTTTTGTAAAAAAGTCATAATAGCCACCTACACACAGCTCTTGCTGTTCTGAGAAAAGATGCACACAAAGATGCATCATGGAGACTGAGCTTTCTTGGAAAAAGCAAGGGCAGTAGGTCACCCTGCGGACCTTGGCTTTTATTCAGAGTGAAAGTGAAGTCATCAGAAGCTTTTAAGCAAAGGAAGGAGGACATAAACTAGCATATACTTTCATGATTATTCTGGTTGTTGTATGAAGAATAGGTATAGGGAGCAAGGGTGAGAGTAGGATAAGTCTTGAGGCTATTCCAACACAGGGGAGAGATCATGGAGGTTTGATGGGAAGCGACCGTGTGATTATATGTAAAAATATACTGACTATATTTTGGGAAGGAAAGAGTGTACAAGGGGACACTAACCTACCTTCAGCCTCAGAGACATCTGAGGATTTGTCTAACAGTTACGTTCTTCGTAACACTTTAAGAATGTTAAGAAGTATACCAGATCCCAGACAAATGAGGATTTTTCTGAGGTCACTGTGTACTGAGCATCCTATCAGAGGACATTGTACTGGCTTCAGAATTGTTAATTGTGTAACTGATAATTCATGAGATGCAGTTACACTGATTAATGGGCATAAATGGCTCACAAAGTATTGACAGTAAGGAATCCCAGAACTGATGGCTTCACTGAGCTGAGGAGGAACACCTCTACTTACTCAGTCTCATTTCTCATGATATACACATTCCCATGCATAATGACTGGGATCCTTGGAAACTTCCCCAGGAAATCATAAGACCTCTACTATGTGGCATCTGTGTATGCTCTGTCTTGTGTTGTTTCTCAAAGCTAAGAAAACCTAGTGTTTGGAAAGTCTTTTGTGTCTTGTGAGTTTCTCAACCTGAATCAGACCTTCTTTGGTTTTGTAGGTAGAGGTGACAGTTTGATGATGGATTGAGTATAGGATATGAGCAAAAGAGGAGTCAAGAATGACTCCAGGATGGAGAAACATTTATCACTCAAGTAGATGTCAAAAGGAAGTCAAGGAAGCAATAAAAAAGGAGGGGGGCAATCCAGCAGGAAGATATAACAATTGTAAATATTTAGGCATCCAACATGGAAGCACCCAAATACATAACATGATAACAAACAGAAAGGAACAGATTGATAATAATACAAAAATAGTAGGGGACTTTAATACCCTACTTACATCAATGGACAGATTATCTAAACATAAAATCAACAAGGAAACAATGGCTTTGAATAACACACTGGAACAGATAGACTTAACAAATATAATCAGAACGTTACATCCTAAAATTAACTTAAACTTAACCTAAATTAACCTAAACTTAAAATATGCATTATTTTCAAGTGCACACGGGACATTATCCAGAATAGATCACATAGTAGGTCAAAAAACATGCCTCAAAAAGTACAGAAAGATTGAAATCATACCACACATCTTCTCTGAATACCACACTTTGAAACTAGAAGTTAACCACAGAAAAAATCTGAAAAGACAACAAATACATGGAGGTCAAAAAACAAGCTACTAAACGATGAATGAGTCAATCAAAAAATCAAAGGAGAAAATTTAAAAAATTTTTTTAACATTTATTTATTATTGAGAGACAGAGAGAGACAGAGCATGAGCATGAGAGGGGCAGAGAAAGGGTGAGACACAGAATCCGAAGCAGACTCCAGGCTCTGAGCTGTCAGCACAGAGCGCGACACAGGGCTCGAACTCACAAATAGATCATGACCTGAGCCAAAGTTGGACACTTAACTGAGCTACCCAGGTGCCCCCAAAGAAGAAAATTTTTAAAAATACATGGAAACAAATGCAAATGAAAACACAGTGGTCCTGAGAGCAGTCCTAAGAGAGAATATAACAATTCAGGCCTATCAAGAAGTAGGAAAAATCTTAAATAAACAACCTAACCTTACACCTAAAGAAGTTAGATAAAGAACAACAAATGAAGCCTAAAGTCACAAGAAGGAAGGAAATAAAGATTATTGGAGAAATTATATAAAAACTAAAAACCCAATAGATAGGATCAATGAAACCAGGAGCTGGTTCTTTGAAAAAAAATAAATAAAATTCTAGCCAAATTATCAAAAATAAAAAGACCCAAATAAATAAAATCACAAATTATAGAGGAGAAATAACAACCAACACCACAGAAATACAAACAATTATAGAAGAATATTATTAAAAACTATATGCCAACAAATTAGACAGATTGGGGGAAATGGATAAATTCCTGGAAACATATGAACTACCAAACCTGAAACAGGAAGGAACAAGAATACTTGAACATATCAATAACCAACAAAGAAATTGAATCTGTAACAAAAACTTCCAATAAACAAAAGTCCCAGGGCCACATGGCTTTACAGGTGAATTCTACTAAACATTTAAAGAAGACTTAACACCTATTCTTCTCGGAGAGCCTGGGTGGCTCAGTTGGTTGAACATCCAACTCTTGATTTTGACTCAGGTCATGATCTCACAGTTCATGAGTTCAAGTCCTGTGTCAGAGTCTGCACTAAACATGGAGTCTGCTTGGGATTCTTTCTCTCCCTCTCCATCTGTCTCTCTCTCTCTCTCTCTTTCTGTCTCTCTCTCTCTCTTTTCCCTCTCAAAATAAAAAAAAATTAAAAATACCTATTCTCAAACTATTCCAAAAAATAGAAAAGGTAGGAAAACTTCCAAATTCATTCTATGAGGCCAGCTTTACATAATACCAAAACTACTAAAAAAAGAGAACTACAGGCCAATATCCCTGATGAACATGAAAGTAAAAATTCTCAATAAAACACAACAAACCTAATCCAAAAATACATTTAAAAAATTATTCACCATGAACAAGGGAGATTTATTCCTGGGTTGCAAGTGTGGTTCAATATCCACAAATCAGTCAACATGATACACCTCATTAATAAAAGAAAGGATAAAAACCATGTGATCTTCTCAATAGATGCAAAAAATGCATTTGGCAAAGTACAACATCCATTCATGATAAAAATCCTCAAGAAAGTAGGCTTAGAGGGAACATACCTCAACATAATAAAAGCCATATATGAAAAACCTATAGCTAATAGCATCCTCAATGGGGAAAAGCTGAGAGCTTTTCCTCTATGGTCAAGAAGAGAAGAATTTGGGATTTCCACTCTCACCACTGTTATTTAACATAGTACTGGAATTACTCACCACAGCAAATAGACAACAAAAAGAAATAAAAGGCATCCAAATTATCAAGGAAGAAGTCAGACTTTCACTATTTACAGATGACATGGTACTCTGTATGGAAAACCATAAAAACTACCCCTAAAATGTGCTAGAACTGATACATGAATTTTCAGTAAAATTTCAGGATACAAAATCAAGATACAGAAATCTGTTGCATTCTAATACACCAATAAAAAAATAAATGAAGGAACCAATCCTATTGCACCAAAAGACTAAGCCTAACCAAATAAACCTAAGAATAGACCTAATAAAAAAGGTAAAAGACCTGTACTCTGAAAACTATAAAACACTGATGAAAAAAAACTGAAAATGACACAAAGAAATGGAAAGACATTTCATGCTCATGGAGTGGAAGAATAAATACTGTTAAAATGTCTATACTACCCAAATCAATCTACACATTTAATGCAATCCCTATCAAAATATCAACAGCGTTTTTTACAGAGCTAGAAGAAACAATACTAAAATGTGTATGGAACCACAAAAGACCCTGAATAGCCAAAGCAACCTTAAAAAAGAAAAAGCTGAAGGCCTCACAGTTCCAGACTTCAAGTTATATTATAAAGCTGTAGTGATCAAAACAGTATAGTACTTGTGCAAAAGCAGACACATAGATCAATGGGACAGAACAGAAAACCCAGAAATGAAACCACAACTATATGGTCAATTAATATTCAACAAAGTATGAAAAAATATCCAATGGGAAAAGGTCTCTTCAACAAATGGTGTTAGGAAAACTGGACAGCAACATGCAAAAGAGGGAAACTGTACTACTTTCTTACACTGTACACAAAAACAAATTCAAAATGGATGAAAAACCTAAATGTGAGACATGAAATCACAAAGATCTTAGAGGAGAACACAGACAGTAGTTCTTTGACATTGGCCATAGCAACTTTCTATATATGTCTCCTGAGGCAAGAGAAACAAAAGCAAAAATAAACTATTGAGACTTCATCAAAATAAAAAGCTTTTGCACAGCAAAAGAAATAATCAACAAAACTAAATGTCTACCTATGGAATGGGAGAAGATATTTGAAAATGACATATCTGATAAAAGGTTAGTATTCAAAATATATAAAGATCTTATAAAACTCAACACTGAAAGAGCGAATAATCCATTAAAAAAATGGGCTGAAGACTTGAGTAGAAATTTTCCCAAAGAGGACATACAGATGGTCAACAGACACATGAAAAGATGTTCAACATCACTTATCATTAGGGAAATACAAATCAAAATTACAGTGACATATCACCTCACACCTGTCAGAATGGCTAAAATCAACAACACAAGAATCAACAGGTATTGGCAAGGGTGTGGAGAAAAAGGAACCCTCTTATATTGTTGGTGTGAACTCAAACTGGTACAGCCATTGTAGAAAACAGTATGGAGGTTCCTCAAAAAGTTAAAAATAGAACTACCCTATAATCCAGTATTGCACCACTAAGTGCTTACCCAAAGAATACAAAAATACTAATTCAAAGGGTTACATGCACCCCAGTGTTTACAACAACATTATCAACAGTAGCCAAATTATGGAAACAGCCCAAATGTCCATTGACTGATGAGTGGATAAAGAAGATGTGGTATACATACATTGGAATATGACTCAGCCATAAAAAAGAATGAAATCTTGCCATTTGCAACAATATGGATGGAGCTAAAAAGTATAATGAGAAGTGAAATAAGTCAGTCAGAGAAAGACAAATACCATATAATTTCACTCATTTGTGGAATTTAAGACACAAAACAAATGAGCAAAGGGGAAAGAGAGGGAGAGGCAAACCAGAAACAGACTCTTACCTGTAGAGAACAAACTGATGGTTACCAGAGGGAAGGTGAGTAGGGGGAGGGATGGATTAAATAGGTGATGGGGATTAAGGAGTGCACTTGTTGTGATGAGCACCAGGTAATGTATGTAATTGTTGAATCACTATATTGTACACCTGAAATTTATATTACACTGTATGATAACTAACTGGAATTTAAGTATAAACTTAAAAAAAATAATAAAGAATAGCTCCAAGGTTTTAGGCATGAGCAAATGAAGTACAACATTGACATTGATAAAAACAAAAGTGATACAAGAGGAGTAGGGGAAGCAAAGCATGCAAATAAATTATGAGTTCATATACAGATGTGTTAAACTTGAGACACCCTAGTAGAGTTACCTAGTAGGAGCACTGGATATATGAATATGAAATTCAGAAGATAGAAGGTATTTCATACTGAGTGTTTGGCACTTTAATACTTAAAGGTAAAGAAGAAGAAAATAAATCATCACAGAAACTAGGAAGGAATGGCCTTGGGGAGAGATGTAAAACAAGGAGACAATGTTGCCAAAGACCTAAAGATGAGATGCATTAAGGAGATTTATCTGAGATTACCTCTATTAAATACTGCTGATAGTTTGAGTAAGATAATGGCCAAGAGCTAACCACTAGAAATTGCTAGGTGAGGTCATACACAATACTTGAAAAGAATGGTGAGAATAGATGAAATGTCACAAAAATGGGATTATACTGCACGCACAAATGCACTGTCCATTTTCATTGTTAAGCTGAAGTGAAACTAGAGGGCTTGTTGATCTTGAAGATGTTCTTCACTGTGAGCACAGTTACTCTGAAGACAGCTAGTAAAGTCAAGAAACAAGATTACAACAAACATTGAGCTGTTGGAGTCTCTTTCTTGGTTAAGTACATATTCATTTTTGTAAGTCAACTTTTGTTGGTTATTTTAATGATTTTCTAACATAAAAGATACTACTTCTTTACTTTTAACCATAGTTCTTACAGTGACTTAGTCTTGAGTCTATATGTAAATGAAATAATTATCAATACCTATTCTTTGGCCATTGAGCCACCATATGCAAATTAAATTGGGGATTTGCTGAATTTAATCATTTAAGAGTTTTGTTTGGTTTATTTGTTTTCTGTTTTCATTTTTAAGAAAGACGAGACATTAAATTTCTGAGTTCTTATATGTTTAATCATTTTATTTGTTTCCTTTATATTTAAAATGCAAGGTGGTTCACTATCAAAAAGAATGAAATCTTGCCATTTGCAATGATGCAGATTGAGCTAGAGAGTATTATGCTAAGTGAAATATTCAGAGACAAATATGATTTTACTCATATGTGGAATTTAAGAAACAAAACAGATGAACATAGAAAAGGAAAGAAAAAGAGGTGGGGTGAGGCAAACCATAAGAGACTCTTAACCATAGAGAACAAAGTCAGGGTTGAAGGAGGGAGGTGGACAGGGGATGGGGTATATG
The DNA here is from genome assembly GCF_016509475.1 of Prionailurus bengalensis. Lineage (NCBI taxonomy): Eukaryota > Metazoa > Chordata > Mammalia > Carnivora > Felidae > Prionailurus > Prionailurus bengalensis. The sequence continues at coordinate 52,585,865 of NC_057354.1, read as the reverse complement.
GGTGATGGTATTAAGGAGGGCACTTGTAATGAGCACTGGATGTTATATGTAAGTGATGAATCACTAAATTCTATTCCTGAAACTAATATTACACATTATATGTTAAGTAGAATTTAAGTAAAAAGTTGAAACAAACAAACAAAAATAAATGCAAGATGGCTCCAAAAACTATTTTTAGGGGCACTTGGGTGGCTCAGTCACTTAAGCATCTGACTCTTGGTTTCAGCTCAGGTCATGATCTCACAGTTCCTGAGTTTGAACCCTGTGTCAGGCTCTGTGCTGGCAGTGCAGAGCCTGCTTGGGATTCTCTTTCTCTCTCTCTCTCTCTCTCTCTCTATCTCTCTCTCTCTCCACCTCTCCCCTTCTCTCTCTCTTTCTCTCTCTCTTAAAAATTAATAAATAAACATTAAAAAAGGTATCTCTACCTTCACCCTTTTAAAATTTTGTAGACATTGTTCCACTGTTTTCTGGAACTAAGTATTAGAATGAGAAAATATAAGATGAGCCCAATTTGTCCTTCTCGCCAAATATTTCTTTTTCCTGGCTGGATTAACTTAGTTCATTCTTCATTTTTGACATTTAGTAATTTTACCAAGATACACTTGCTAGTGTTCTGTCATGTTCTTCTCTGACCCCTCTCTAGATAATGCTTCATCCCAACTGAACAAACGTTTATTTCTTGACAATTGCATGAACCTGGCACACTTCACTCCTGGAAACTGTTTCTCTCTCATCTCCATAAAACAAATTCATCCTTCAGGTTTCAGCCCAAATGTTGCTTCCTCCAGCAAAACTACCCTGACCCCACCCTCACTACCTTGTGTCCCTACTATAAGCTTTCCCAACATATTGTGCTCCCATCTTCATGATATTACTCTCACTTTATGCAATTACTTATTCATCATCTGTCTCCACAGTCAGACTATATATTCTATGAAGGCAATGACCATATGCATCTTGCTTACCCATTCATCCCCAGTGGATTTCATAGGACTACTGTACACCTAAGTTTTCACAAAGTCCTTAAAAATATTGGTTGAATGGACAATAAAGTGGTATTTACACCTGTGATGCAGGACTATTCCAATATCCATAAACTGATCAATGTGATACACCACATTAATAAAATAAAGGACAAGAATCACATGATGCAAAGAAAGCATTTGACAAAATAAAGCATCCTTTCTTGCTAAAAACCCTCAAGAAATTGGGGATAGAAGGATCATACCTCAAGATCATAAAAGCCATATATGAAAATCCCACGGCTAATATCATCCTCAGTGGGAAAAAACTGAGAGCTTTCCCGCTAAGGTCAGGAACATAACAGGGATGTCCACTCTTGCCACCATTATTCAACATAGTATTAGAAACCCTAGCCTCAGCAATCAAACAAAATGAAATAGAAGGTATCCAAATTGGCAAGGAGGAAGTCAAACTTTCACTCTTCACAGATGACATGATGTATATGGAAAACCCAAAAGATTCCACAAAAAAAAACTGTTAGAACTAATCCATGAATTCAGCAAAGTAGCAGGATATAAAATCAATGCACAGAAATCGGTTGCATTTCTATGCACTGACAATGATGCAGCAGAAAGAGAAATCAGGGAATCGATCCCATTTACAATTGCACCAAAAATTATAAAATACCTCAGAATAAATCTAACCAAAGAGATGAAAAATCCATACTCTGAAACTATAGAAAGCTTATGAAAGAAATTAAAGGACACATGAAAAAAGGAAAAAATACTATACTAATGGATTGGAAGAACAAATATTGTTAAAATGTTGATACTACCCAAAGCAGTCTACATGTTTGATGCAATCATTATCAAATAACACCAGCATTCTTCACAGACCTGGAATAATAATCTTAATAATAATCACAGAGCTGGAATAAATAATCTTAAAATTTGTGTGGAACCAGAGAAGATCCCAAATGGCCAAAGCAATCCTGAAAAAGAAAACCAAAGCTGGAGGCATGACAATTCCAGACTTCAAGATGTATTACAAACCTGTAATCATTAAGACAGTATGGTATTGGCACAAAAACAAACACTTAGATCAATGGAACAGAATAGAGAACCCAGAAATGGACCCACAAACATATGGCCAACTAATCTTCAACAAATCAGGAAAGAATATCTAATGGAATAAAGACAGTGTCTTCAGCAAATGGTGTTGGGAAAACTGGACAGAAACATGCAGAAGAATGAACCCGGACCACTTTCTTACACCATACCCAAAAATAAACTAAAAATGGATGAAAGACCTAAACATAAGACAGGAAGCCATAAATGTCCTAGAGGAGAAAGCAGGCAAAAACCTCTTTGACCTCAGTCACAGCAACTTCTTACTCAGCATGTCTCCAGAGGCAGGGGAAACAAAAGCAAAAATGAACTATTGGGACCTCCTCAAGATAAAAAGCTTCTGCATGGTGAAGGAAACAATCAGCATAACTAAAAGGCAATCAACAGAATGGGAGAAGATGTTTGCAAATGACACATCAGACAAAGGGTTAGTATCCAAAATCTATAAAGAACTTATCAAACACAACACCCAAAAAACAAATAATCCAGTGAAGAAATGGGCAAAAGACATGAATAGACACTTCTCCAAAGAAGGCCAACCAACACATGAAAAAATTCTCAACGTCACTCATCATCAGGGAAGTACAAATCAAAACCACAATAAGATACCACCTCACACCAGTCGGAATGGTTAAAATTAACAACTTAAGCAATGACAGATATTGTTAAGAATGTGGAGAAAGAGGAACACTTTTGTACTGCTTGTGGGAATGCCAACTGGTGAAGCCCCTCTGGGAAACAGGATGAAGCTTCGTCAAAAAATTAGAAATAGAACTACCCTATGACCCAGAAATTATACTACTTAGTGTTCATCCAAAGGATGCGGGTGTGCTGTTTTGAAGGGGCACATGCACGCCAATGCTTATAGCAGCACTATCAACAATAGCCAATGTATGGAAAGAGCCCTGGTATATACACCAGGTCTTTATCCATTCATCAGTTGATGACTATATATATATCTATATATCTATATCTATATCTATATATGTATATAATGGAATGTTTTCAGCAATCAAAAAGAATGAAATCATGCCATTTGCAACAATGCAGATGGAACTAGAATCTATTATGCTAAACAAAATTAGTCAGAGAAAGACAAATATCATATGACTTCACTCCTTTGTGGAATTTAAGATACAAAACAGATGAACGTAAGGGAAGGGAAGCAAAAATAATATAAAAACAGGTAGGGGGACAAAACATAAGAAACTTAAATATAGAGAACAAACTGAGGGTCACTGGAGGCGTTGTGGGTGTAGCGATGGGCTAAATGGGCAAGGACCATTAAGGAGGACACTTGTTGGGATGAGCACTGGGTGTTATATGTAGGGGATGAATTACTGGATCCTACTCTTGAAATTATTATTGCACTATATGCTAATTAACTTAGATGTAAATTTAAAAAAATAAATTAATAGAAGGACAAAAAAATATTGGTTGAATGGGAGACTGAACTGACAAAACTATAAGCACATTGATTTTATAGTCACCCTTGATTTTAAAATATCCTTAATATCTGGTAAAAAGATTGATCTCTGATTTGTTTTTATTTCCCAAACTATTTTATCTTTTCACATCCCTTTATTGTTCTACATAAATTTTAAATCAGCTTTTCAAGTTTACATCAAAATCCTTTTGAGATTTTTATTGAGGTTACCTGCTGCAATCTGTGGTTTAACTCAGGGAAATTTGGCAGTTTTATCCAGTGCTTTTTTTTAAGTCCTGAAGTTTACATTTTCTCTATAATTATCTATGCATTCTTTATCTATATTATTTGATTTTGATTATATTTAAAGATTTATTATCTCTATGAAGAGTAATATTTATTGGGGTGCTCATGATGTATCAAAAACTTTGCAGAAATAACTTATTGGTTTGGTTCTTTTGATTTATGAGTTATTTTGTTTTCCCTGTAGGTTTTCTTATCTTCCAAAACTAAAAAGTGTTATCTCTCTTGCTTCAGTTTTCAAATTCTTCCCTAAGTGGATATTTTCTGTAGTTTTTTGGCAAGTAGCCTATGTAAAGTTGAAATTTTCTTCTAAACTCAGTTTCTGTAAGGTTTTTGTTGTTATCATTATTGTTATTTTTGTTGCTTAAGCATAAAGAGGTGCTAAACTTTTTGCCATAATAGAGTTATTTAATTCATGATTGTGGTAAATTCCTTCGATAGATTTATCTGATGTTGAATTATTCTTAAATTAGTCCTAAATTTTTAGTATCCTATTAGATTTGACTAACTAATATGTTCTTTAGAATTTCCATGTTTGGGTTTGTCAGTAAATTTGTGCTAATTTGGGAATAAAGTTTGCTTGATAGAAAACTTCTGGCATGAAAGTAAGGTGACACAAATATAACTTTGAGGTGGTTAAATAAAACCCTGTAGACCTGAATTCAAAATGGAAACACCAGTGTGAACTCATGAAGTATTTTCTCCTCAAAAAGTGCATATTCTTAACCACAACCTCTGAAAAAGCCTAGAAACCAATGAACATACTGGCAATGGGAATGCTTAGTATACATTTTGAGGTTCTCTATCTCTATTTCCTTCCTGCTAAAGAGAAGTGAGGGCTCCTTGAACATAAGACTGATTCTTAGTCTGGGATGAGAACATTCCAAATGAGCCTAGAACTTCTTGTCATGACACAGCATGTCGATGGACTCAGGAGCTGACTTGAAGAGGCTTCCACTACCAAAGATGGGTTAATTTGGGTATCAATAAATGTAACTGCAATTTATTTAAACATATTACATATATTTAAATTTATATGTTTTAATGAGTATGACATGTATGGAAGCAAAAAAATAACATTTTATCCCGTTTGCAATACAACTAGGCATTGCACAAACCACATTTGGAGCAGGCAGGGACGTGGGACATTGTATATGTTAAATGTTTAAATGAAACCAATAAAAGGCGATTAGATCTGGTTCTGTGCCCCAAACAAATGAAATCTTGAGTACTTATTTGGATTTGACACAAAAGCAAAGGTTGAGAGTGAGCCCAGGTGGCCATCAAAACACTAGAGCCATCTAGTGCTTTTCTATATGCCAAGGTCAGAATTTCCCATGGTATTATTTTTTAAAATGCAAATTGTATGAGAATTTATTTTTTAAAAAGTCTTTAAGGATTGGAAAGTGCTGCAAACTAGAATCTTCTCTAGTTCCTTCTTAGGGATTCAAGACCCTCTTTAATAAATTCAAGTCTCTGAGATGTCGTGCAGGAGGAAAGCTGCTTCACTCTGTATATCTCAGAAATTCCTCAAATTTATATCATCATAGGATCCATTTCTCCCATAACACTGGTTATCAAGCTATGGAAATATATGCCCCTAGATATTTTGCCATATGTTTAGAAAGAGAGAACTAAGAAAGAGAAAACTAACATTTCTTCAGTTTCCTATATGAAAGACATTGTACATTGTGAGCTCACATATTTTTGCATTTAATATGTCATCCTTACCCGAAATATTTCTGTTGCCTTTTTTCATTTCAATACATAGGTTGTTTTCTGTCAGCGAATACAAGACTTATTCTGAAAGGACTCTTTTCTTCTCTTCAAAATGGGATACAGGACCTCATTTGGCATGTATTGTAAAATGGCAGGGAACACATTGACCTTCTGTACAGAGATCTGGGAAGAAGAAAAAAATAAGAGATTATGGAAAATACACTGATTTTTAATATATTAAGCAAGGAGGTGTGGATGGAAAGTGAGGCATATATCAGCATTTAGTCTCTTTCCCCCCAGGGGGTTGTCTAGTTGGGCATAAAGCTAAAACATAACTTAAAATATTGATAGACCTTCTCCAGCAAAAAAATGAAAAATAAAAAGAGGAAGAAGAAGAAGGAGGAGGAGAAGGAGGAGGGAGAGGGGGAGGAGGAGAAGGGGAAGAAGAAGAGGGAAAGGGAGCAATGGCAGACCATCATGAGAATTTTTTTAAATATACGTGTGTTGTACTATACATAACAGATAAAGCAAGAACATCATACCGTGCATTTATACATGTAACCTAGTGTGAATTTCACAAACAAAAGAAGAGTCCCTTTATTAAGAGAAAGGACAATGCGTAGGCACAGTGCTTTTGCACCACTGATATGTTTGTGTATAAATAACTCACAAAAGAGAAGAGTTGATAAATAGGTTTTAGAATCACTTTTTTTCTTTCCAAGAGTTTATTTGAATTCAAGTTAGTTAACATATACTGTATTGTTGGTTTCGAGTAGAATTTAGTGAGTCATCATTTATATATAACACCCAGTGCTCACCACAAGTGCCCTCCTTAATGCCCATTGCCCATTTAGCCCATGTCCCCATCCACCTCCCCTCCATCAACTCTGTTTGTTCTCTATAGTTATGAGTCTCTTATAGTTTGCCTCCCTTTCGATATTTATCTTGTTTTATTTTCCCTTCCTTTCCCCTATGTTCATCTGTTTTGTTTCTTAAATTCCACATATGAGTGAAATCATATGGTATTTGTCTATCTCTGACTGAGAAGCACAACTTTTTAAAAAAATTTTTAATGTTTATTTTTTGAGAGAGACAGATCATGAGGGGGAGGGGCAGAGAGAGAGGGAGACACAGAATCCAAAGCAGGCTCCAGGCTCCTAGCTGTCGGCACAGACCCCAACGTGGGGCTCGAACTCACAAACCATGAGATCATGACCTGAGCTGAAGTCAGACCCTTAACTGACTGAGCCACCCAGGATCCCCTGAGAAGCACAATTTTAAATAACAATTACCTAATGTATCTGATCTGTAAATGGAGATTTGGGATGAAAGCACCATGCAGTAACACTTCTTGTAATAATTATTTTGTGTTACACTAATAATAAGAATAATCTCAGATTCATTATACATTTGGTATTTCAACTATGTTTCAGTTAAGAGCTGACTTTCCATATGACCAAGTAAAACTGTCCTATTTGAGGAGAAGCCACTAAGAAGTTTTATTGACCAAGAGCTGCTGTCTGGGCAGAAGGCCTCAGAGAGACACAAGCTACAACTATTCTCCAAGCGCAAGGAAAGTATCAAGAGGGGAGGAATTTGGAGAGTTTTAAACTCAGAAATAAAATTAGAGAAATCCTAAAAGACTTCAATTGCCATCTCAAAAGGTAATCAGGAACAATATACAGAGACTTTAATTCACAGAACAAAGTAATCCCCGTGTGTTTGTGATTCTTGTTCCCACTGCTTGTAGTAATGAAACCGTGCTATGCTCCCCACCCCAAGCAAAAGAAAACTAAGAGGAGGCTCATTCTCTAGCCAACTTTGAGGACACCTTTAAGTAAGGAAAGCAGCTAATCCCCAGAAACTGTTTTAAAAAGAGAGGATGGAGGGTGGCCTGGATGAAGTTGCCCAATCAGGCATCACTCCACTGACTCTACCAGCCCTATAATCCAACCCCCTGAAATACCACCCTCAGAAAGAGAATTTCCACTTAAAGGTAGAGTAAGAACAAAAGAGATTCATCTATCATTCCTGAATTGACAATAGACTTAAAGGCTGATTCCCGGGACAACTAAACTTTTAAATCCAAGAAGAAGACATGAGTGGCACCTGGGTGGCTCTGCCAGTTAAATATTCAACTCTTGATTTTGGCTCAGGTCATGATTTCATGGTTTGTGGGCTCAAGCCCTGAGTCAGGCTCTGTGCTGACAGCACGGGGCCTTCTGGGGATTCTCTCTCTCTCTCTCTCTCTCTCTGCCCCTCCCTCGTCATGTGTGCCCTTTATCCCTCTAAATAAATAAATAAATAAATAAACCTAAAAAAAGAAGACATAATGGATAAAGAGCTCTGGGGACCAAGGTAAGGTCCACATCTAAAGTCAACATGAAAAAAGGAGACAAGAAAAAGTGAATCCAGCTTTCCTACTTGGTAATCATTCTCTGCTGATTGAAAATCAATTGAATGATGTAAATAAAAACATTTCCTGCATCACCCTTTGAACTCCTTGAGTGCTCATGACCAACTACTACAAAAGTTGCTTTCTTCAAGGAATGGACTATAACTGCATGGCTCTGCAGGTATTAAGGGGTGCAATACTGAGATTTGGTATATAGAGCTGATGTATTTGGAGCAAAATATCTTGGTTATATGGTTCAGAGAATTTGAAAAAGACTGAGAATCCTTGATGAAATGCCTTGATGAGGGTAGGAATAAAGCTGCCTTGTATTTCTACTTTGAGGTTTTGAGTTATTCTTCATCCTTCAGCACCATGCCTTAGCTGCAGGCTGGGGAGACTTAATACAGTTGATAGATATACAGATATGCCAGATCACTTCTCACAGAAGCTTCCCCAGGAGATCTTCCCACTAGGAGTGGATGAGAATACCAGTTTTCCCACATCTTTCCTACCAATGGGCCTTATCATGGCTACTTAATTTTTGTTAATCTGATAACCAACAGATTTTACTCATTTTTATTTTGTGCGTTTCGTTTTGTTATTGTAATTATATACCATTCATGCTTTAGAGTTTCTGTGTGCATATGGGTGTGTGTGTGTGTGTGTGTGTGTGTGTGACTGACTTTTCTGTCCATAGCTGTTGCCTCTACTTTTTTTTTTTTGTTTTCAAAAAACTACTTTTTTGATGTTTTCATATTTTTTCTTACCAGTTTGTAAGGTATGAGTATATTTATATATATGCATGTGCATTTATATATTTAATTTCCACCAATCTTTGTTTATATTAACTTTGTTTATGCTATATTTTATCATGCAGATGATTTTCTCTTTTGTCAAATTTGTAGGATCTGTAATCAAATTCTTATTTCCTTTTATGGTTTTATGGGTTTTGATATTCAAGACTAAGAAGGCATTCATCCATCTCTGAGGACATTTAAGGTGTAAATCTTAAATGCATCCATAATCATATATAGTATGAAGTAGGGAACGAGCTCAATTTCTTTCCAATTCTCCAAACACTAAATAACACTTTATTTCCCACCAATTTGAGATTCTACTTTCATTCTTTCTGAAACTATGAATGCATACATTCTCTTCCACTAAGCTATTTATCTATGGCAATGCCAACCTTCAGATAAGAATAAGATCCCCATTTTCTTTTTCTTTTATAAGTTGATTTGTATTTAGTTTAAAAAATTATTTTTTCATATGAATTTTAGAATATTTTTTGAAATTAAAGAAATCACAATTTCACTGAGATTGTATTATAGTATACAGAATAATTTTTATATTCTTGATTATTTATATTAAATATTCACTTCCAGAAACATGGATTATAATTGTCCATATTTATATTTTGTAAAATTTTCTTCCTTTAATAATTTTTTCACATATTTTGTAAACACATTCAATTTTTGTTTTTTATTATTTAAGTTTTAATTTTCATTGCTTTAATGAAAAGGATCTTCTTTCCTTTTTTACATTTTTAAACTTTTTTCTTTAGTGCTACCATCAAAAAAAGTCATTGTATTATATGTGTGTATTTTATACATGTGTATGTGCACATATAGTGATCACATTACCAAATTTTCATTAGTTCTAACAGTTATCAGTTAGTTTTCTTAGGTTTTCTTTGTATGTTAATATCCTCTGGGCACTCCCAGAAGCAAATCTGAGGCAAGAATTTGAATGTAAGTGGTTTCTCTGGTAGATGAGGGGACTTCCAGCAGAAAAGTGGGTGTAATTCGGGGAGGAAGAGGGAGACAGTATAAGCTAAACAAGCTTCACAGAAGACAACTAAATGAGCATCCCACAAAGAATCTCTAAGAAATCCTTCAAAGCACTGTTGAAGGAGGTCAGCGAGATTTGACTGCACATTGATCCATGAGCTGGACACTGACAATCAGAAGCTCCTCATCCCTGCCCCTGTCCTTGGAACATGAGTTCTCTTTGCCTTTCCCTGGTCAACAAAGGCTGCCCAAGGACACAGCTTTGACATATAGAAAGCATAGTGACTGAACCCACTTAAGGCCTGTATATAAACTTTTAAGATTTGGCTGGTAGGTTCATGGATCTAATCATCTTGCTATCACCCTTGACAAGTCTCATATGTAAATTCCCTTGCTTATTAAACCTGCCCCCTACCAACATGGAGTGGCCTGACTCGGTGTGTCCCTGCTGCGTCCTTGCCTTTTGTCTAGGGGCCAGTTTCAGATTACACCCAAAAAGCTCCCCAGGTTACAAACCAATAAGCACATGCTTTGGGATGTTCACATTGGAGTGCTACCAGAGGCAGGATGTTTATACTCCTGCTAATCACTAGTTGAGGGTTGCCAAAGGAAGTATAAATTCCAGCACTCCCAGCTTGCCACTAGTGCCTTCAGAACAGCCTTCCTGCTCAGACCCACAATGCAGATCCTGGTATTGGGGTGATTTCAGAAGCACATGGCATATGGAGGCCACCAGTGTCCACTACAGCCCCCATTGCCCCACTCAGCTCCATGTGTCATCCAAGTTAAATCTATCCTGTCTTTTAATTTCTTCAATGTTGGTGGCAATTTCTAAAACATAAAAAAGAAAATCTTACAACAGGAGTGTTAATAGGACAAACCACAGTCCCCACTGCTGTAATTGGTCCTGAGGCCTTAATGTATGTTCACCATCTCTTTCCTCTGTCTTTCCTTAGACGTCTCCTAACTTTTCGGGACACTGGTCAATCAGTGGCCCATTTTCTCCTGCCCAAAAGTCCATGTATATCCTCAACTTGGGCAACTTTTGCCTCAGAAAAGAGATGATGACCAGATGTACTACTCAAAGCTCTACTCACTGAGAGTTCTTTTTTTTTTAATTTTTTTTAATGTCTATTTATTTTTGAGAGACAGAGAGAGACAGAGTGTAAGCAGGGGCGGGGCAGAAAGAGAGAGAGAAAGATACAGAATCTGAAGAGGCTCCAGGCTCTGAGCTGTCAGCACAGAGCCCGACACAGGTCTTGAACTCACAAGCTGTGAGATCATGACCTGAGCCGAAGTTGGCCACTTAACCAACTGAGCCACCCAGGAACCCCTGAGAGAGAGTTCTTAACCTCACCATGATCTTGCACCATTCCAGTAATGTGGAAACAGCCTATTATTGGATCTCATCAACATATAGAACACGCTGACAGCAAATCTATTCTAACTCACATCTTCACTCCTATCAGCTGGTCATGGGCAGGCAGAGAGGAGAACTGAAAGAAAAAAGCTGAACCGATCTTATCAGAAGGTTCTGGAGGTCTGACAATAAGGGAAAGCTGCCAGAGGGAGACGGGCCAAGAAGAGCATGGTCAGGTAAGAGAGGGGTCTGAAGAAGGATGTCCAGGCAGGTTTGAAAAATAGGAAGGAAGGGATCAGAGAAAATGATGAGTGAGCAGGAGAGATGTTGAGAGGACAGAGAAGTGTTGAGAATCTATTCATGAAGCTGATGTCTTCTGGATCTGCTCTGGTCTGATCATAAATGTCCATTTCTAATAAACAATGGATTGCTGCTTATGCAATTTTATGATTTGGCAGGCCTAGCAATACCTAGTTCATGGTGGGCAGCTCTGCCTTCATAGTCTCTTGACATCTCAAGATTTGGTGCTTAATCTCTGCTACAACTCAGTACTGTGCCAGGGGCTGGTCTTCAGATAGTTAGCAGTTCTCTATTACAACACTATTGCTCCAGAGACTTAGGAGTCTGCACTGTGGATCTCTTAATGGGACTTTCCAGAAGCTCCACAAAGCATCTTCCATGAAAAGAAGTAACATCTTTCTCTTCCTCTGAAACAATGGTTCTTAACTGGGAGTAAGTTTCCCTTCTTCTAGGGGACATTTGATAATGTCTGGAGATATTTTTGATTATCACAACTGGGGAGATGCTACCGGCATCTAGTGGGCTGAGGCCAGAGATGGTGTTAAACATCCTACAATGCGTGAAACAGTGCTCACCTCCAACAAAAAAGTAGGCTTAAAATATCATAGTGATTGGATTCAGAAACTCTGCCGTACATCATTTTATACAAACTGTGAGAGGCCATTCCAGCAGAACAGAGTAAGACTGACTCCAGATCACCTTGCTAGGATGTTAAATTTGGAAACATGGGAGTGTCCCCATGAATGAACTCTCTTTTCTAGTTCTATAGCCTGCCCACTCTGTCCCAAGTCAAACATAATGTCCACTCCCAAGTATCATCTACTACTTCCTGCCTGTAAACTGACCTGGTCCAGCAATACTTCTGGTGAATAATCCCTTTTCCCCAGAAACAGGATGTACCTTTCCAAGTTCAGCCATAATAAGAGCAATTTTATAGACCCAGAGTGTTTCAGGGGAGCACAGGGGCTTGAGGTTCTCAGGCTGTCCCAGGCCTCAGTTCTCATGCTTTCTACCAGAGCTTTGGTGTTAGCAAAGACTTGTCACAGCTGATGTGAAGAACAAAGGCAAAAGTAAATGTAGATAAAATTAAATTTCCTTACTATTTGCAGCCCATTGACAAATATTTGAGATAGTCAGTGTGACATTCCTCCAGGAACTCCCAACTGTCTTAAAGTTTTTTTTCCTTAATGTGTTTTTTCACTAGAGACAAAAAACAACCTTAGCCTGACAACAGCCAGGACTTTAGGATCCTAGAAGTCTTCTTACAATATGAAAATCTTTTTAGAAATTTCCTTTATCTCTACCGTTCCCCCAGTTTAAAAAATATATAATCAATTGTTCCTTACAATCCCAGTGCAGGTCTTTCTGCCCATGGGTGCTGTCTCTGTCCTCTAATAAAACCACCTTTTTTTGCACCAAAAATGCCTCATTTTTTCTCCCAAATCCCACATCAAATCACATCAAATCACATCAACAGCTGCACATTAAATCTGCCCTACTGTTCTGCCACATTCACAATTAAATCCTGAGTGTACTTTTCTGCAGTGTTCTTTCTAGCAGAGGGAGATGAGACTCATTTTGAATGCTGCCAAGGAGGACTTCTCACACCATAGTAGGCCCCGAATTGGCAGCTGGCAAATTTGAGCCTTCACTCTATTCCTTCAGCACATCATTGTCATTTAACAACACCCAACTAACCCCACAGTCCTTATGATGAGGTGTCAGAGTGATGATGGGGTCTGGAGGTGATGGCCAAGAAAGAATTCTCAAGATGTCTTTGGTGCAAAAAGGTGATTTTATTAAAGCATGAGGACAGGACCCCTGGGCAAGAGCTGCCCTGGGATTGTGAAGAGTGACTGGTTATATACTATGGAGTTCAGGGAGGTAAAGACAAGAGGAAGTTTCCAAAGTGATTTTCATATGCTAAAGAAGATTCATAGGATACTGGAGGCCTAGTTATTGTCAAGCTAAGGTTATTTTTCCCTCTGGCAAAGCATTAACATTAAGATAATAAGGAGTTCCTGGAGAACTATTATATTCTGCCTGCCTCAAGTATTTGTCAATGGGCTGCAGGTTATAAGGAAATTTAATTTTATCTGCCATTTCCTTCTGCTTTTGTCTGTCCCCCCATGAACAATTTTGACCCTTAAATATTTAAGGTTGTTGAGAGTGGGAGGTCTTCTCTTCTATAGCTTCTTCCTGCTGAATAGGGCCATAGAGATGTCCATACATAGGGCCAACATTGCCAGTTGGGGAATTTATATATAGGAGTTACAAAGGCAGAGGCAGCCAATCCAATATGTTATCTAGACAATATGTTGTCTAACATATATGAACCTCTTTGAGAAGAAAGGATCATCTGTCAGCTGGAAGTTATGGCAGGGAAGGAGTCTTGGAACCAGGCAAGGAGACACCAGAAAAGACAACAAAATAAGGTTAATATTATGAGAAAGAGAAGCCTAAATAAAAGACCTTTGATAGTTAATCAGAATTTTCCTCAAGTCCTTTATTGTCATTTGAAGATAAATTTGAGGTCTTCCACAGGTTAACAAGAATAAGAAGACACATTAGTTTGCTCATTGGCTCCCTGCAAAGGAAGTACAGGTTTTATTCTAGATATATGAGCCCATGAAAGATGCCCTTCTAAGTTTACTACAGTGGGAATACATAATTTGACTGAGTAGGGGCCCTTCTATTTTGGAATTAAATCCCCTGCTGTATTAAACTTTAACTTTTTTTTCTTTTTTTTTTTTTTAAATAAACCAGGTACTTTGGGTTTATATGGGGTGGGTTTCTAGTAACTGTCAGATCAGGTTGCAGGAGGATATGGTGTGTATATTTAGTGATTTATGAATTAACCCAGCCTTGAGTGAATAATTTAATAAAGCAATATAGTCTTTATCTACTGATAGGTCTACAGTGAGAAAAAGCTTTTCATATACAATTATTGGAGGAATCCATCCCCTTTTTCAGTTGTTCAAATAATCATATACCCAGAGGGTCCTGTTACTATTCCCATAGAATAACAAGCAAGAAGATTGCCCATACCTATGCTATTATGACAATTTCTCAGAAGTTTACCTTAAGTTGTCCAGTTTAGGCTAACAACAAACATTTAAAGACAATCAGAACTAGAATTTAACATCCATATAGGTGCTATTGAAACATAATTTTTTCTAATAACCCTCATTTCCAGAGATAGCCAAATCAAGACTAATTTGTTTGTAAAACAGGGTCAGTTTTAATAAAATTAGCCTAATTATTTACATAAGTTCAGCAAGAATGGTGATTGATCATATAAATCTTTTTTTTTTTCTGAAATTTTTTGACAAATTGGTTTCCATACAACACCCAGTGCTCATCCCAAAAGGTGCCCTCCCCAATACCCATCACCCACCCTCTCCTCCCTCCCACCCCCCATCAACCCTCAGTTTGTTCTCAGTTTTTAACAGTCTCTTATGCTTTGGCTCTCTCCCATTCTAGCCTCTTTTTTTTTTTTTTCCTTCCCCTCCCCCATGGGTTCCTGTTAAGTTTCTCAGGATCCACATAAGAGTGAAACCATATGGTATCTCTCTTTCTCTGTATGGCTTATTTCACTTAGCATCACACTCTCCAGTTCCATCCACGTTGCTACAAAAGGCCATATTTCATTTTTTCTCATTGCCATGTAATATTCCATTGTGTATATAAACCACAATTTCTTTATCCATTCATCAGTTGATGGACATTTAGGCTCTTTCCATAATTTGGCTATTGTTGAGAGTGCTGCTATGAACATTGGGGTACAAGTGGCCCTATGCATCAGTGCTCCTGTATCCCTTGGATAAATTCCTAGCAGTGCTATTGCTGGGTCATAGGGTAGGTCTATTTTTAATTTTCTGAGGAACCTCCACACTGCTTTCCAGAGCGGCTGCACCAATTTGCATTCCCACCAACAGTGCAAGAGGGTTCCCGTTTCTCCACATCCTCTCCAGCATCTATAGTCTCCTGATTTGTTCATTTTGGCCACTCTGACTGGCGTGAGGTGATACCTGAGTGTGGTTTTGATTTGTATTTCCCTGATAAGGAGCGACGCTGAACATCTTTTCATGTGCCTGTTGGCCATCCGGATGTCTTCTTTAGAGAAGTGTCTATTCATGTTTTCTGCCCATTTCTTCACTGGGTTATTTGTTTTTCGGGTGTGGAGTTTGGTGAGCTCTTTATAGATTTTGGATACTAGCCCTTTGTCCGATATGTCATTTGCGAATATCTTTTCCCATTCCGTTGGTTGCCTTTTAGTTTTGTTGGTTGTTTCCTTTGCTGTGCAGAAGCTTTTTATCTTCATAAGGTCCCAGTAATTCACTTTTGCTTTTAATTCCCTTGCCTTTGGGGATGTGTCGAGTAAGAGATTGCTACGGCTGAGGTCAGAGAGGTCTTTTCCTGCTTTCTCCTCTAAGGTTTTGATGGTTTCCTGTCTCACATTTAGGTCCTTTATCCATTTTGAGTTTATTTTTGTGAATGGTGTGAGAAAGTGGTCTAGTTTCAACCTTCTGCATGTTGCTGTCCAGTTCTCCCAGCACCATTTGTTAAAGAGGCTGTCTTTTTTCCATTGGATGTTCTTTCCTGCTTTGTCAAAGATGAGTTGGCCATACGTTTGTGGGTCTAGTTCTGGGGTTTCTATTCTATTCCATTGGTCTATGTGTCTGTTTTGGTGCCAATACCATGCTGTCTTGATGATGACAGCTTTGTAGTAGAGGCTAAAGTCTGGGATTGTGATGCCTCCTGCTTTGGTCTTCTTCTTCAAAATTCCTTTGGCTATTCGGGGCCTTTTGTGGTTCCATATGAATTTTAGGATTGCTTGTTCTAGTTTCGAGAAGAATGCTGGTGCAATTTTGATTGGGATTGCATTGAATGTGTAGATAGCTTTGGGTAGTATTGACATTTTGACAATATTTATTTTTCCAATCCATGAGCAGGGAATGTCTTTCCATTTCTTTAAATCTTCTTCAATTTCCTTCATAAGCTTTCTATAGTTTTCAGCATACAGATCCTTTACATCTTTGGTTAGATTTATTCCTAGGTATTTTATGCTTCTTGGTGCAATTGTGAATGGGATCAGTTTCTTTATTTGTCTTTCTGTTGCTTCATTGTTAGTGTATAAGAATGCAACTGATTTCTGTACATTGATTTTGTATCCTGCAACTTTGCTGAATTCCTGTATCAGTTCTAGCAGACTTTTGGTGGAGTCTATCGGATTTTCCATGTATAATATCATGTCATCTGCAAAAAGCGAAAGCTTGACTTCATCTTTGCCAATTTTGATGCCTTTGATTTCCTTTTGTTGTCTGATTGCTGATGCTAGAACTTCCAGCACTATGTTAAACAGCAGCGGTGAGAGTGGGCATCCTTGTCGTGTTCCTGATCTCAGGGAAAAAGCTCTCAGTTTTTCCCCGTTGAGGATGATGTTAGCTGTGGGCTTTTCATAAATGGCTTTTATGATCTTTAAGTATGTTCCTTCTATCCCGACTTTCTCAAGGGTTTTTATTAAGAAAGGGTGCTGGATTTTGTCGAAGGCCTTTTCTGCATCGATTGACAGGATCATATGGTTCTTCTCTCTTTTTTTGTTAATGTGATGTATCACGTTGATTGATTTGCGAATGTTGAACCAGCCCTGCATCCCAGGAATGAATCCCACTTGATCATGGTGAATAATTCTTTTTATATGCCGTTGAATTCGATTTGCTAGTATCTTATTGAGAATTTTTGCATCCATATTCATCAGGGATATTGGCCTGTAGTTCTCTTTTTTTACTGGGTCTCTGTCTGGTTTAGGAATCAAAGTAATACTGGCTTCATAGAATGAGTCTGGAAGTTTTCCTTCCCTTTCTATTTCTTGGAATAGCTTGAGAAGGATAGGTATTATCTCTGCTTTAAACGTCTGGTAGAACTCCCCTGGGAAGCCATCTGGTCCTGGACTCTTATTTGTTGGGAGATTTTTGATAACCGATTCAATTTCTTCGCTGGTTATGGGTCTGTTCAAGCTTTCTATTTCCTCCTGATTGAGTTTTGGAAGCGTGTGGGTGTTCAGGAATTCGTCCATTTCTTCCAGGTTGTCCAATTTGTTGGCATATAAGTTTTCATAGTATTCCCTGATAATTGTTTGTATCTCTGAGGGATTGGTTGTAATAATTCCATTTTCATTCATGATTTTATCTATTTGGGTCATCTCCCTTTTCTTTTTGAGAAGCCTGGCTAGAGGTTTGTCAATTTTGTTTATTTTTTCAAAAAACCAACTCTTGGTTTCGTTGATCTGCTCTACAGTTTTTTTAGTTTCTATATTGTTTATTTCTGCTCTGATCTTTATTATTTCTCTTCTTCTGCTGGGCTTAGGCTGCCTTTGCTGTTCTGCTTCTAGTTCCTTTAGGTGTGCTGTTAGATTTTGTATTTGGGATTTTTCTTGTTTCTTGAGATAGGCCTGGATTGCAATGTATTTTCCTCTCAGGACTGCCTTTGCTGCGTCCCAAAGCGTTTGGATTGTTGTATTTTCATTTTCGTTTGTTTCCATATATTTTTTAATTTCTTCTCTAATTGCCTGGTTGACCCACTCATTCGTTAGTAGGGTGTTCTTTAACCTCCATGCTTTTGGAGGTTTTCCAGACTTTTTCCTGTGGTTGATTTCAAGCTTCATGGCATTGTGGTCTGAAAGTAAGCATGGTATAATTTCAATTCTTGTAAACTTATGAAGGGCTGTTTTGTGACCCAGTATATGATCTATCTTGGAGAATGTTCCATGTGCACTCGAGAAGAAAGTATATTCTGTTGCTTTGGGATGCAGAGTTCTAAATATATCTGTCAAGTCCATCTCATCCAATGTCTCATTCAGGGCCCTTGTTTCTTTATTGACCGTGTGTCTAGATGATCTATCCATTTCTGTAAGTGGTGTATTAAAGTCCCCTGCAATTACCACATTCTTATCAATAAGGTTGCTTATGTTTATGAGTAATTGTTTTATATATTTGGGGGCTCCGGTATTCGGTGCATAGACATTGATAATTGTTAGCTCTTCCTGATGGATAGACCCTGTAACTATTATATAATGTCCTTCTTCATCTCTTGTTACAGCCTTTAATTTAAAGTCTAGTTTGTCTGATATAAGTATGGCTACTCCAGCTTTCTTTTGGCTTCCAGTCGCATGATAAATAGTTCTCCATCCCCTCACTCTCAATCTAAAGGTGTCCTCAGGTCTAAAATGAGTCTCTTGTAGACAGCAAATAGATGGGTCTTGTTTTTTTATCCATTCTGATACCCTATGTCTTTTGGTTGGCGCATTTAATCCATTTACATTCAGTGTTATTATAGAAAGATACGGGTTTAGAGTCATTGTGATGTCTGTATGTTTTATGCTTATAGTGATGTCTCTGGGACTTTGTCTCACAGGGTCCCCCTTAGGATCTCTTGTAGGGCTGGTTTAGTGGTGACAAATTCCTTCAGTTTTTGTTTGTTTGGGAAGACCTTTATCTCTCCTTCTATTCTAAATGACAGACTTGCTGGATAAAGGATTCTTGGCTGCATATTTTTTCTGTCTAGCACCCTGAAAATCTCTTGCCAATTCTTTCTGGCCTGCCAAGTTTCAAAAGAGAGATCAGTCACGAGTCTTATAGGTCTCCCTTTATATGTGAGGGCACGTTTACCCCTTGCTGCTTTCAGAATTTTCTCTTTATCCTTGTATTTTGCCAGTTTCACTATGATATGTCGTGCAGAAGATCGATTCAAGTTACGTCTGAAGGGAGTTCTCTGTGCCTCTTGGATTTCAATGCCTTTTTCCTTCCCCAGTTCAGGGAAGTTCTCAGCTATGATTTCTTCAAGTACCCCTTCAGCACCTTTCCCTCTCTCTTCCTCCTCTGGGATACCAATTATGCGTATATTATTTCTTTTTAGTGTATCACTTAATTCTCTAATTTTCCCCTCATACTCCTGGATTTTTTTATCTCTCTTTTTCTCAGCTTCCTCTTTTTCCATAACTTTATCTTCTAGTTCACCTATTCTCTCCTCTGCCTCTTCAAGCCGAGCTGTGGTGGTTTCCATTTTGTTATGCATTTCGTTTAAAGCGTTTTTCAGCTCCTCGTGACTGTTCCTTAGTCCCTTGATCTCTGTAGCAAGAGATTCTCTGCTGTCCTGTATACTGTTTTCAAGCCCAGCGATTAATTTTATGACTATTATTCTAAATTCACTTTCTGTTATATTATTTAAATCCTTTTTGATCAGCTCATTAGCTGTTGTTATTTCCTGGAGATTCTTCTGAGGGGAGTTCTTCCGCTTGGTCATTTTGGATAGTCCCTGGCGTGGTGAGGACCTGCAGGGCACTTCCCCTGTGCTGTGGTGTATACCTGGAGTTGGTGGGCGGGGCCGCAGTCAGACCTGATGTCTGCCCCCAGCCCACCGCTGGGGCCACAGTCAGACTGGTGTGTGCCTTCTCTTCCCCTCTCCTAGGGGCGGGATTCACTGTGGGGTGGTGTGGCTCGTCTGGGCTACTTGCACCCTGCCAGGCTTGTGATGCTGGGGATCTGGCGTATTAGCTGGGGTGGGTAGGCAAGGTGCTCGGGTGCAGGAGGGGCAGGCTTAGATCGCTTCTCCTTAGGTGATCCACTTCAGGAGGGGCCCTGTGGCAGCGGGAGGGAGTCAGATCCGCTGCCAGAGGTTTGGCTCCGCCGAAGCGCAGAGTTGGGTGTTTGTGCGGAGCGAGCAAGTTCCCTGGCAGGAACTGGTTCCCTTTGGGATTTCGGCTGGGGGATGGGCGGGGGAAATGGCGCTGGCGAGCGCCTTTGTTCCCCACCAAACTGAGCTCTGTTGTCAGGGGGCTCAGCAGCTCTCCCTCCCTTTGTCCTCCAGCCTTCCCGCTTTCCGAGCAGAGCTGTTAATTTCTGACCTCCCAGACGCTAAGTCGCGCTTGCTGTCGGAACACAGTCCGCCCGGCCCCTCCGCTTTTGCAAGCCCGACTCGGGGGCTCTGCTTGGCCGGCGAGCCGCCCCTCCGCCCCGGCTCCCTCCCGCCAGTCCGTGGAGCGCGCACCGCCTCGCCGCCCTTCCTACCCTCTTCCGTGGGCCTCTCGTCTGCGTTTGGCTCCAGCGACTCTGTTCTGCTAATCCTCTGGCGGTTTTCTGGGTTATTTAGGCAGGTGTAGATGGAATCTAAGTGATCAGCAGGACGTGTGGTGAACCCAGCGTCCTCCTAAGCCGCCATCTTGCCGCAACTCCCCGATCATATAAATCTTTTAAAAGTTGCTTTGCTAGAACTTTTTATAAGAAAACTTTTAGTAGCCTCTCCAGACTAGAAGCCAAGCCAAGTACTTGACATCAGACATGCTGCCTGTAGATTTGGGCAAATTTCTCTTCATGAGGTCCCCAAGATATCCTGAGTTTCCTGCACCTGCTGGGAAGTGACATTCTTTACTCATGTGGTAAGGCTGCTGGGAACATGGCAACCAATATCAGGCCAACATTTCCAAAAGGCTCCATGTTTCATAAAGTCAGGTCTTTGTTCCTTAAAGCTCTTTGGTCATATCTGAGTCTATGCATATCTCTTAAATATGACATTCCAGTCAAAGCCTTGGTAAAATAACCAGTATTTCTAATGGTGTCCTGTTATAAGGAGAGCAGATTCTTATTGAACTTATGCAAATAAATATGATTGTAATGGAAGAGAGAACATTCATTGAGATTTTGTGAATTTCAGGGGGTTCATGTAGAGTGAAAAGCTAAATGCTTCAATTTGTTCACAGAGGAATTTTTGTTCAAATTCAATTCAAATTCAATTCAAATTCAAATTTTGTTAAAATTCTATTTGTTCACAGAGGAATCTGATTTTTGTATATCATGGATATCTTAAGAGAAACTTTCCTTAATCTGGAAGTGCAAACATATAGAAAACCAGCAATACTTTAACACAAGAGTCACAAAAACTATAATCTTCCTCAGTTCATTTATTTCCATGTTCTTAATTCTTGTTCAGTTCAAATGCAGCTTTTTAGTTCTGGAAATTCTTACCCATTTTAATTTTTAGGATTTTAAAGATGTCAAAGACCTCTATTTGTTTTTAAGATCCTTTTTATAAATCTCCTTGAAGATGTTCTTTGTAAGAGCATCAGAACAATAACTATAAATGACAAAAGACTCAAAAATGGACATGGATAATCTGAGGGTTCATTATTATGTAGTTGACAAGGTAATCCAGTTATTTCTGTAACACATAATATTTCAATAATCAGTATATCATGATGGCCTTATTACCAAAACATATTAAAACTGCAGGAATTGCATTTATACATATGAACAGTTATAGCATTTACCCAGCAACAACCTGAGGTTTACTATTATTTGACAGAGCTTTCCAGAGTAACAACATACCAAATAAAAGAGGCATAATTGTTCAAAAAGGCTTAATTTATGATTTAAATCTTGGGAAGTTTGTTAAAGCCTTAGAAAGTTATAAAAGACAAGCTTGCTGATCACACATAAAATTCCTTTCCAAAGATTTCCTTTCATGAACCTTCTACAACTTTTCTTTGCATTCAGACTTTGTTCCAAGCCATTTCCACACAACCAGTCTCACTTAGGACAAAATTATTTTCTTTTACCTTCAACAAAAAATGTATTTCCATTCCTTGTATCTTTCTTACAGATCTCCTACTTTTCTACATACAGAGTTGTCTTCCTTATTTCTATCCATCTTAATTACATTTAGCAGAATTTTAACTCTTAGAAATCTTAGTCTCCAGTGAAAGCTAAGTAGTAGCCAATTTCTGGTTACACCAGAAATCTTTAGATGGTAAATTTATGAATCAGTTAAGCACAAAGTATGTTTCCAATAAACACAAATATCCTTAGTTTCTCTGCAAGAAGTTAAAAGCACAAACCTATGTTTAGTATTCAATGCTTTAGCATTTTATCTCATTAGATATCCAATGAATTCAAACCCATTTGTCATGCAAGCCAAACTTTAAAGTTTCAGGTTACCAAAGACTTTGAAAGCTATCTTAATTACCCATGAAAACTTTGAGACAGAATTAAGCATCATTTCAAGCCATCTTTTTGCTAACAAATTGCAACAGAGATACACTATGTGGGACACAACGCAGACACCCCTTTGCCCACTAAAAGATAATCAAGAGTTATTCTATTATCAAAGGCAACTTTGGCCAGAGAATCTAAGGATCTTTATTGGGTACCTATTGCTTTAGCAGCAGATTTTGTAATTATTTTAGAAATTAAGGAGTTCTTGATCATAGCCTCATTTACATTTATCCCTAGTCAGAGAAGTAGGGACCTGCCAAAAGCAGTGAATTCTGAATCACAAAAGCCTTCTAGGTCCTGTTTAACTCAACAATATAAATTTAGGGGATTCAACTAATGAGATGTCTTATTTTGTTTGTGAAAAGTTAGAGGCACAGTTATATTTTCTGCTGGCCCAGAATAAAACAGATTGTCCCCCCTTCCCAACAGCCTGGGGAATATAGACTAAGGACATTACCTTTCCAAGCCAATGCCAGAGGAAAGGAAAAGAAAAGGAGAAAGAGTTTTACATTCAGTTAAAGTATGAAGTCTTGATCTGTTGTCTTAATGTGCCTCTGTGTCTGCTACTTCTCTTCCTCATCAGTTTGGTTTAGAGCCTCCAGCATCTGGACTGGACCAGGTGTCAGATGAAGCCATCTTTAGCTGTGTGATGCATAATCAAAACTTAATACATTTTGCAGCACTGTCAGTGTTCAGGAGCAATCACTAAGGTCCCTCTCAATGGGGCTTGAGGGCTGTCTTCCTCTGATGACATTTTAGAAAACCCAGTCACCCAGGCTCTACACTGTGACCGGCGGTTTCCTCTGAATTAGGATCCAGAAAGCTTCTTTAACCTGTAGGTGACAGACTGGAGCATAAGACATTAGAGACTTACAGTAGTTGCCATACTAGCATAGTGCAAAAAGGAATCAGCGGAAGGTTGTAGACTGATAGAATTTCAGGGAGTTTGTAAGGTTTTTGCTAAGGCTCATATAATTTGTCCAATGAAGTGAGTGCCTTAGTCACTGGAGATAGTAGAAAGTACACTCCAAGTGGAAAATGTATTTTTAATGGGTTTCTTTGTGTTTTTTTTTTAATTTTTTTTCAACGTTTATTTTATTTTTGGGACAGAGAGACAGAGCATGAACGGGGGAGGGGCAGAGAGAGAGGGAGACACAGAATCGGAAACAGGCTCCAGGCTCCAAGCCATCAGCCCAGAGCCCGACGCGGGGCCTGAACTCACGGACTGCGAGATTGTGACCTGGCTGAAGTCGGACGCCCAGGCACCCCTCTTTGTGTTTTTTTAATGTTTATTTATTTTTGAGAGAGAGAGAGAGAAAGCAAGTGGGCAAGGGACAGAGAAAGAGGGAAACACAGAATCAGAAGCAGACTCCAGGCTCTAAACTGTCAGCACAGAGCCCAAGGCCGGGCTCAAACCCACAAACCCGTGAGATCATGACCTGAGCCAAAGTCTGATGCTTAACCAACTTAGCCACCCAGGCACTCCTGTTTTTAACTGTTAGGTCATCAGTCTTGTGGCAGTGAAAGAGGACTTCAGCTACCTCTATTTTGACCTTAAAGTTTCTAATTAAGTTCTTTCCAGTGTATCTCTTAACTCAGGCAAATGACCCTGAAGGCAAAGCACCCCCTAATGGGGACCAAAACTACCCCCTCAAACAATAAGGACTGTTCTGATCCAGGAAGACACCTCCTCCTCAGCCTCATGATTGACCCCAAGACAACGATGGACCTGACCTTTACTTCCCACCTGCACATATCCTCCAAACTTTGTCCCACACTTTCATACATAAACCTAGAAGTACTTTCAGCATTTAGAGACAGTCTTTGAGATGCTAGTCTGCTGTCTTCCTGGTGTTGGGCTCACTGAAATAAATTCCTTTCTTGTGTCACCACCACTCCTCCCTCTGCCTTTGGATTTTATCATTGGTAAGTGGCAGAGCCTGGTCTGTTTGGGACCCCTGTCTGTTTGGGAGCCAGGTGCTCTTGCACCCCTCCATCCCAGCTACAGAAGGGAAGAGCATTAACCCATCCAGAAAACACACACAATAACAAGAACATGTTATTCTTGTTGAATGAAATCCAGCTGCAAATATTCAAAGAGTCCAGAAGGAGGTCTGAAACCTTGGGGAACAAACAGAAAGTTTTTCCAGGATTATGGAATGAACAGGTCAGACATTGCCAGTAGACTGTTTTTGTCATTTGATAGAAGTCTCCACATCAATGTCTATTCATAATTTGAGTCATCTTAAATGTACCATGGTGGGCAGAAGAATGTAAATATCAAAAAAAAATAGATTCAGGGAGCCAGGAGGAGCCCATTGGCTCTCTTGAACTTCCCATAGCCCTGTTCATTGAATTTACAATTGTTATTTTCCCATCGTTTTTCTTTCAAATATAGCCTTCAATTTTTTATTTTTATTTTTATTTTTTTATTTTACAGAGATAGAGTGGAGGGAAAGAGTTACAGGAGAGAGAGAGAGAGAGAGAGAGAGAGAGAGAATCTTAAGCAGGCTCCATGCTTAGCTTGGAGCCCGAAGCGAGGTTCGATCCCATAACCCTGGGATTGTGACCTGAGCCAAAATCAACAGTCAGATGCTCAAGTGACTGAGACACCCAGGTGCCCCTGCCTACCCTAGTTTTTCTGACTCAGGAGCACTGTTGACATATCACAAGGACAGCAGAATGGAAAAAGTCTGACAATGAGGGACCACTTTAGTGGAAGCAGAATGGACTTTATATGAACCATAGTCTCACAAATATAATGCAAGCAAGGCTTAGTATTATTTATTTGACAATGCTTTCTATGTAATTTACATATCCAGGTCAAAAAGCTTTAGTTTAGAATTTGGGGGAAGTTTGTCAAAATATTAAAAGTTTTAAAGCACTTAACTAAATAAGATCATTATAAACTTAATATTTAAAGGATAAAAAAACTTTTATAATCTTATTAAAAGCAGACCAAAAGTCCAAGAAAATTCTATCCTTTTAAGAAAGAGATACACATTTTAATTTTGCACCAGCTTAATTTTGCCTTTAAAACTCGTTTTAAAATAAATCTATTTTAATCTTAGCCAACTTGACCACACATGACAATTTTTTTCAAGATTCCTTTTTCACAAAACTTCTACAACTATTTTTTTCTACATTCTGATTTTGCCACATGATTTTCCTCCTTAAACCAGCCTTATTTTAAGGCAAAATTACTTTTTTTAACTCAACCAAAAAAATGTACCTCTATTTCTCATCCTTTTTTGTAATTACTGAAAACACATCCTACTTTCCTGGCATATGGAGATGTTTTCCTTATTAATTCTAATAGTTTTAATTACATATATTAGAATTCTTAACCCTTAGAAATCTTCATTTCTAGTGAAAACCAAGGAGCAGGTAATCATGAACTATCTATCATACTAGTATTTTTTAAATTTGCAAATTCATAAATACATCTTAAAATTTTTAGAAGCATATGCATTTTTAACTTTCCACTGGAGCATTAATATATCCATATATCTTTAGTTTTTCTGTAATAAGGAGCCAAACATAGTGTGGCAGAACCCCTCCCTAAGGAATGTGGTGGAGGCCTCCTCAAAACAAAAAAGGCAGCGTGGTCCAATCAACTCCTATATCCGGATATATGTACCTCTGACACAACTCTGTAACTTGGACTGTGTCCAGTCAAACTATATGTCACCATATATGGGAGACAAAGAAGTAGAAATTGTATAAAAGGCTACACCCCGCTGCACTTGGGGCTGTTTTTGGATACAAACCCACTGAGCCCATGCCGGCACGAGACATAAAGTTGCCTCCTGGAAAGAAAAGCTTTGGTGTCCCAACTCTCTGTGCAAGAATCCTGCTACAATAGGTAAACCTATGTTTAGTAAATATTTTAGTATTTTGTCTCAGTCGGAATTGATTTAGATATTTAAAGGCTATAACTCATCATTTAACAAAACTTTAAGGTTTTAAGTTAACAAAAAGACTTGAGAAAGCTATTTTAAAATTTTACCCAAAACTTTTTATTTAATCTACTTGTTCTTGGGGTGCCTGGGTGGCTTAGTCAGTTAAGTGTGTAACTTTGGTTCAGGTCATGATCTTGCAGTTTGTCAGTTCCAGCCCTGCATCAGGCTCTGTGCTGACAGCTCAGAGCCTGGAGCTTGCTGCAGATTCTGTGTCTCCCCCTCTGCTCTCTGCCCCCCTCATGCCCTTGCTCCGTCTCTCTCTGAATTTCAATAATAAATAAAAGTTAAAAAAATTAATCTACTTGCTCTTAACACTTATGTTCTGATTACCTATAAAAACTTTATTAAACATTAGACAAAGTCAGTTATTATCCTAAGCCATTATTTTTTTGTTGACAGATCTTATAAGAGATAACATGAATTTAGTTGGCTAGTAAACTTAGGTAGAATAAAAGTTTTATATTTAGTGTTGCTAACTCTAAAGACATGTCCATATTAATTAAACCATTAACCTTCAACTAGCTTTTATGACAAATATTTTTCCAGATCACATGAACTTGAAAAACATTTGGGTTAGTTTCTATCTGTCTCAATTTTAGAATACCCAGTCCTTACAAGCATTAGATGGAGCTTTTTTACAAATTAATTTTAGTAATACCATCCAGAGGTAGAAACACATTTACAACACACACACACACACACACACACACACACACATATGTATATTATATATATATAACATATGTGTATATATATATATATATATTTACAACATATATGTGTGTGTGTGTATATATATAGAGAGAGAGAGAGAAAGAGAGAGAGAGAGAGGGAGAGAGAGAGAGAGATGTGAACATACAGAGACATGCAGAGACCCTGTAGCTTCTGTTTTAAAATTACCACCATGCCTTAAAAAGAAAAAAGTACCACCATGTAATAAGTACAGAATTGACTAGTTATAAAAGTTAGATGTGAGTTTGTTTTCCTGGTAGATGGAATAAGTTAAGGTTATTTATCTGGATGGCTAAAACTTTCTTTTAATATTTGTGAGGAAGACACTTAACAATTTTATTTGTCCTTGACAAGTCAACTCCTAAATGAACTTCTGCCTAATGTTTTTTTCTTGGTAAGATTATCTCCCTGGAATTTGCATTTTATTTTTTTAAGTTTTATTTATTTATTTCGAGGGGAGGGGGAGAAGGAGAGAGGACCAGAGTGGTAGAGAGAGAGGGAGAGAGAAAGAGAATAGCAAGCAGGTTTTGCACAATCAGTGCAGAGACAGGTGGGGTTCAAATTCACCAACAATGAGATCATAACCTGAGCCAAAACCAAGAATCAGACACTTAATCAACTCAGCCACCCAGGTGCCCCTGGAATTTGTGTTTTTGTTGGAGAAATGAATAAAGTACTTCACCAAAGATGGCCAAGGGGACTAAAACAAACTCTGGTCTCTAGCTTAGAGACTCCTCTTCTGGGTTCTTCTTGCCCTGTTTGCCATGCGCCCAAAAACCTGCCACAGATATGGAAGCGACAACTATAAATTACCCTTCCCACTTGCATTCAGGGCTCAGATCTTT
The DNA here is from genome assembly GCF_016509475.1 of Prionailurus bengalensis. Lineage (NCBI taxonomy): Eukaryota > Metazoa > Chordata > Mammalia > Carnivora > Felidae > Prionailurus > Prionailurus bengalensis. The sequence goes on along the minus strand of NC_057354.1, from coordinate 52,557,895 downwards.
AGAGAAAACGGTCTCCTCTAAGCCCACCGGTGTTAAATAAATCTCTAATCCACCAAGATCTCCGAGTGCTGCTTGGTTTTTCCGCCAGCATTCCAGCCTGGTTCCATAACATTTTAAAGAGATGGACTAGATAAGAAGTTTCTGGAGAAGACCAGGTAGAACACAATAAATTTATATTTCAAAGGCACAGGGGGAAAAAATGTAGGCACCTTCTAGAAAGGCCTTTGTTCCCTTAAGACCAGATTTTTTTACAATACATATAAGCCTTTTGAGATAAATGGGGGAGTTTGGGAGGTTGGTAAAAATGATTGGTGGTCTGTGAATTGTTTCTGAACCTGTTTCTGAATTGTTTCTCTGGCCTGGTAAAAACTGGATTTGTTAAACAAGGATAGCTGTTTTTCATTTCTCAGAGAATTGGTTTGCAACCTAAATCATACCAAAGGATTGACACACCCATTCATCTATGGGAATGTCTTGTTTTCCTCTGGGTACATTTAGCTTAAGGGAGAAGGCCAAGAAAAATTCCTATCAGGCTCTGAATATCACCCTTCAATTTGGCCAAGTTTCTGATCATAAATAAAGTTAGATACCCCCAATATGGAAACCTACTTTTCACTGAGGTTTTGTTTTGTTTTGTTTTGTTTTGTTTTGTTTTGTCCAAAATGGGGGTTTAAAGCAGACAACATGGTTCTGGTATCAACTATAATTTGCCAAGGTTTTTTATTTTTTTTTATTTTTTAAATATTTATTTATTTATTTATTTATTTACTTTTGGTTTTCCCCTGAGCTCTAAGGGAATTATTGATAGCGGTTTCCTGGAGAATCCTATAGAGTCCCATCAACTCTGGGAGGGACCTGTGTGTGAGCCCTCCCTTGAGAGACACTCAAACTGAAGAATTTGCCTAAGGTCTTTGAGGACAAACTTTTTGCTAATGCTTAATTTTACTACAAATGAAACATCCATCTTAAGACCATGATTTTGATGGTGGACAGCTAGAAAGGTGAAATGTGGGAAGACCAGGTGTTACTTTAGGTCTCTGGCCTTGGAGCCATTGTAACTAGAAAGCCAACCATGTGGCAGGCTTTTGTTTACAATCTTTCCCCTAGGTCCTTTCAAAATACTCAGCTATATCAGTGAATTCAGTTAGGCCTGTGGCCTCTCATCATATTTTGTGCCTTTTTATTAACCCACTTACAAACAGGGCATCTGAGCAGATTTCCTCACCTCTTTTATTATATGGAATCTGGAACTCCGCAGGAAGAGCACCTCCAAGTGAGCACTAAAGTCTGACAACCACTCATCTTTCTTTTGTTTGCATATTTGAGTAATAGACCAATAAGTATGGGAAGGGAAGACCCTAGGAATGTCTTTTAAAAGATCAGCTGCTATTTTTTGAGCCTTCTCTGGTCCAATGTATGGGCATCTTGGAAGCCAAAAAGTCACAAAAAATGGTGGGCATGGGTCAAGCATTTAAAAGTGAATGCTCACCTCAAGAAGACTCCCATGATAGGGTAAGTTGGTCATAGAATGGGTTAGATGGATACTAGGTCACCTGCCAGGCTCAAGAAAATGAGATATGCTGTATAACATACACAACCCCCAAACCCACAGCACATCCCCTTACAGTATTGGTTCAGCTCCAAGAAATCCAAAGACTTAGCTAATGAGATCCTTAAATTCTAGAGTCATGCATGACACTTCAGGCACACCTGCTTATTTTATGTCTAAGAACTACAGTCCTGGAAGTTGCAGATATCCTGCAAAATGGAAAAAAATTTACTAAAAATAACCTAGAATTACAGTGGCCATCATGGGGAACATTCCAGTTAGATAAGATTATTCATTTAAAAAGTGGACTTGTGGGGCGCCTGGGTGGCTTGGTCAGTTAAGCGTCCAACTTCGGCTTAGGTCATGATCTCATGGTCCGTGAGTTCGAGCCCCACGTTGGGCTCTGTGCTGACCACTCAGAGCCTGGAGCCTGTTTCAGATTCTGTGTCTCCCTCTCTCTCTGCCACTCCCCTGTTCATGCTCTGTCTCTCTCTGTCTCAAAAATAAATAAATGTAAAAAAATTTAAAAAAAAAGAAAAAGGAAAAAAAAGTGGACTTGAAAATAAGGGTTCCCAAATTAAACAAATAGAATGGGATGCATATTTTAATTGGTATGTAGAAGACTCCAAAAGTCAAGATTCTAAAATAGCCTCATTGAAAAACTCATTACAGGGGCGCCTGGGTGGCGCAGTCGGTTAAGCGTCCGACTTCAGCCAGGTCACGATCTCGCGGTCCAGGAGTTCGAGCCCCGCGTCAGGCTCTGGGCTGATGGCTCAGAGCCTGGAGCCTGTTTCCGATTCTGTGTCTCCCTCTCTCTCTGCCCCTCCCCCGTTCATGCTCTGTCTCTCTCTGTCCCAAAAATAAATAAACATTGAAAAAAAAATTTTAAAAAAAAAAGAAAAACTCATTACAGAAGGCCGGTGAAAAATTAAAAACCCAAGAGGTACTGTCACCAAACCAATGTGAGTTTACTCCTTGGTGCTTCACAGATACACCAGGTGCAGTCATTACACAAAGTAAACTTTATTTGCAGAAATTAGGACATCACAGGGAATAACTTCCAAACCTGTGACTCCATGAGCAAGGGTGAATGACTTTCTTTTATTTAGGGTTAGAGTTAGGATGAATATTTAGATAAGGAAGGCTTATGACTGTGTGTAGAGGCAACCAGAAGGCCATACATGTGCTTTAAAACATGGATATACATACACTGTATATTATGTAAATGAGGCTTGTGCTCCCCCTTGGGTGGAGAGTTTAGTATTATAATGAGGGGAAGGTAGTTGCCGGTCATTCTAGAAGACACTTCATGGTCCATTTGTACAGATGTGAATTGAGGGTTAGGCTTAAACTGATATGGGTGGTCTAGGCCACCAGTGCTTTTCTTCCAGACAATCACTATTACCTGATGGGTAGCTTTGGTTTCCGTCCTGGGATGTTATGCCTGTAGAGACCTTTGTCTGAATTAATAGATAAGCTGGATAGAGGAACTTAAGGGAAAAAATGTGGGACAAAAGTTGGCGGGTACAAGAAGCTTGTCAGGAAAGGTCAGGTCTTGGGGTCTAGTTGCTGACAGTACTTAAGACAAAAGATTACAGGACTGATGTGCCTCCTTCTCTTCTTTTTTACCTGAGTACTCATAGTCTACAATTTTTCGCTCTGAAGAGAAAATGAAGCAGTTACTTTTTAAACTAAAACTTCCTGAGGTTGTAGGGAGTCCTCCTCGGATATCTTGTACTCCTTGGTCAAAGACTGAACTAAGGGCCATAGTTAAAGAATTTCTTAAACCAGGGGAGGTTCCCCAATGGTTTTTTAAAGAGTTTAAATTCTTTATCAGGATCTATGACCCCAGACTAAACGATAACTTATCAGCTTGTGCACCTATTAGTAGGAGAGGAAGAATGGATGTTGGAAAAAGAATGATATAATCTCTAGGATGATATCTGAGATCCTCAGTCTCCAACATGGTCTTCTTTGGACCGGAGAAATCTTGCAAAATAGCAGCTAATCTTTTAAAAACCATTCCTAGAGTCTTCCCTGCCCATACTGATTGGTCTAGTACTCAAACATGCAAACAAAAGAAAGATGAGTGGTTGGCGGACCTTAATGCTCACTTGGAGGTGCTCTTCCTGCAGTGTTCCAGATGGAAAAATTCCCACAAAAGCATCCAACACAACATAGGCCAGGGATTAGGGAAAAATGCCCTGTCTTCTTGGGCTTCTTGGGGCTTAACTCAGGAACTTAAACCAGGCCCTAAACTTTTGGCCCTCTAGGAAGAGATGAAGAGCAGTGTTTTTATCCTTCTGAGTCAGATTAACTAACTAGACCAACGACTAGAGATCTAATTCTTACTAATGTTCAGAATTCTCAGGATATTAGGGATTTTTATAGGAGAACTGAGAAATTCAGGGAAGTTTTATTTCCCCAACATCCACATCATAGGATGTTATTCAGCCACTGAAAAGAATGAGTTTGGGCTGTTTTTAATCAACAAGGTTAGCAGTATTCACATGGCAATTAAACATAGAGTAATGCATAAAATGGGATCTCATTTAAAAAAGTAAACAATAAGCATGCAAAGGTACACATTATATAAAAGTGTTTAAGCATGAAGAAAAGACACATATCAGGTTTTTAATTCATTAAGAGGTATGGTATATAATAGAAGAATAAAGCACACACACACACACACACACACACACACACAACTGCATTTTTAAGGGGCACCTGGGTGGCTCATTCGGTTAAGCATCCGATTTCAGCTCAGGTCATGATCTCAAGGTTCATGGGTTAAAGCCTTGCATCAGGCTCTGTGCTGACAGCCCAGAGCCTGGAGCCTGCTTCACAGTCTGTGTCTCCCTCTCTCTCTCTGCCTCTCCCCACTCACACTCTGTCTCTCCCTCTCAGAAAATAAACATTAAAAAAAAATTTTAACTGCATTTTTAAAAGGATGCCTATATAAAACTTTATATCATGTATATGTAAAGAAATATATATGCATATGTAAATATAAATGTGGATAGATACATTATATATATGTAATTATAGATACAGAATACTTACATTTACATTTCCTTTTTTTTCTGAGAATTTGACCAAAAAAATATTAATAAACCTTTAAGAATATCTTGGGAAATGCTAAAACATAAAAGTGATAAGAAAGAGCTAGGTCTAATGAAATAAAATATATCATGATAATATATAAAAAAGTTTCTTCTACAATAAAGAAGAAATATACCTTTTAGAATAAAAGAGAAAATTCCAAATTCATGTTGAAATTTAGATAATGATAAAGGTAGCATTTTAAACCAGTGGAGAAAAGATACATTTTTCAATAACTATATTCAAATCAGGGGCTCACCCTTGAACCAAATAAAGCTAACATCCTACCACAGTTTTTTTATTAAAGTGAACCAATTCCTAATGATTCCTAATGAGTAAATGACTTAAACATTTTAAAAAAATCAAGGAATTGAAGACTTAATCTATTTAGAATCTCAGCATAAAGAAGATCTTGCAAAGCATGGCACACAAAACCCAGAAGCCATAAAGGAAAATATTGACAAATTTAAATATATAAATATTTATATATTTTACTTTCAGTAGAGAAATGTCACAGCTAAAAGACAAATGACAAACTGGGGAAACAATATTGAAATTTATGTGCAGGATATTTGCTCTTTCTTGGATATAAAAGGCTTCTATTCAAATGAGGTATGTTTCTCCTCACGGATTGATAAATATCACAAAGTTAGAGAATACCAAGTGCCAGAAGGGATATGGGGAAGGAGACACATGCTCATCCTAGTCCTGTTTTGGGAGGAAATTTGTGTCTATCAAAAATTTAAATGTACATTCCCCTGCCCTACAATTTGCAGTGCAGATCTGATCATGAAAATTTTCAAAACATATATCCAAAAAAAGTCCTCTATAGCCTAGGGAACTGCTTAAATAAACTATGCATCTGTGCAATGGAATAAAGAGTATTTGTGCAAAATAATGGATGGGAATAAATATTTGTAAGCACTCATATCAAAAGATATATGAACTGTATTAAGTTTTTAAAAGGCAAGGTACTAAGCAGTGTTTTTAAGATGATCTTTTCTGGATAAACCAAATAAAACAGAGAAATGATAGATCATATAGAGATGATAGAGAGATAGATGTAGACAGACTTACAGACATACATGCATAACTTTTTAATGGACAGATGCACTAGAAACCATTGACAATTGTTTACCTTCTGAGAAAAGAGCTGAGAGTAGAAACAAAAGGGAGAAAGGCTACTTTCCATCCTATATTGCCTTTGTGCTTTTAAATTTTTTCTTCCTTTTTTTTTTGAACTGCAGGGAAAAGTTTATTAGAGTATGAAATTAAAAAAAGAAGTAGGACACCTGGGTGGCTCAGTGGGTCCAGTGTCCCACTTAGGCTCAGGTCATGATCTCACAATTCGTGAGTTTGATCCCCACATCCGACTCACTGCTGTCAGCCTGTCAGTGCAGAGCCTGCTTCAGATCCTCTGTCCCTGTTCTCTGCCCTTCCCCCCTGCTTGCACTCTCCCAAAAATAAATATTAAAAAACAAAAAGTAAGAATGGTAGGAAATCTCTCTTTACAGAGAGGGAACATTCAAAAGTGAATGCCCATTTTTTTTCTTGCTTTCAATTTTCAATTAATGTTAACAAATTTACCAATGTGCCAGCCACTGTTCCAGTGACTGACACAGAGTCAGCAAGTCACAATCCAGCTCTTGAGAAGCTTATTGTCCTATTGGTGAGGGAGAGATATATGTTCATTAGGAGACTTACTGACAGCATGCTTCATAGATGAAATCACAAAGTGTCATGGGGGCATGGAGGAGGGAGAGATGACCCCATATCTTCCATTTGCCCAGTAAATAACAAGTTTAAATCTACTTGTCCTGTGAGAGTTGCTAAAAGTAGCTCCTTTCACTCCTTTAGGTGATAAATTATACAGTCACCTGAGGAGAGAGGCACAAAACAGACTAAATCAGGAAACACAGGTCAAGGAAGACTACCAAAGAAAGGGAAGCTTCAGCTGGGTCTTAAAGAATGTGTATAGCTTTCTAGGGCTGGCATACAAAATACCATAGACTGAGTGGCTCAAACAACAGAAATTTATTGTCCCACAGTTCTAGAGCTTAGAAATTCAAGATCAAGGTGTCACCAGGTTTGGTTTCTCCTGAGGCCTCTCTCCTTGGCTTGCAGATGGCCTCCATCTTGCTGTGTCCTCACATGGTTTTTCCTCTGTGTGTGCCTCCACCCTAATCTCCTCTTCTTTAAGGACACAAGTCAGATTGGAGTAGAGTCTACCCTAATGACTTCATTTTAACTAAAGGCCCCATTTCCAAATACAGTCACATTCTGAAGTACTGAAAGTTAGGACTTCAACATGTGAATTTAGGGGGGCACAATTCAACCCATATCAAGATCCTGGCCAGAAACTAAGTTGGGGGTGGTCTGGACAGATGCAACAGTATCTTGCTAAAGATTGCAATAGAAGCATTGTTTTCTCTTCACCTTTAACAAATGTGTCTGAATTTATTTCTATACTCTCTTTTGAGCTGAGTGGTTCTCAGATGCGCACACCAAGAGCTGAAGGCCAGGCACTTCTAAGCCACCCAGGAGAGACATTGAGCTCATTTGCCTGCCTGGTTAGGAGAGAGTCCTAACTATAGCATTCCTGGGAAATGTCTCCATGTCGCGACTATGAGTGTCTAACCAGCCAAGGCCGTTTTGGTTCCAGTTCAACTCTGGAGCCATATCCAGGTGCTTTTGCCCAACCCAGCCTCTGAACTTGGCAATCATGAGTCCCCCCTTGAAGGGAAATGAACCTTTTCTAAAATCCCAAGTTTTCTTTAGAACACCTCTAGGATCCACCTCTGCTAACTCCCTCTCTTATACACTGTCCTATAACCTCCTCTCCAAACTAGAACAAATAATAGGTACTGGGGAAGTGCAGATGCGACATAGCCCTGATCTCAGAAGTTCAGTAATTACAGAAGAATCTATTTAGGAAATCCAAGTTGGGGTAACAAGTTTCCTGGGAATGCAACTCCATCTCTCAGAAAAGTTTACTTTTCTCCTCTAGAAAGTTTTTTGGTTTGTTTTGTTTTGTTTTCAAATACAAACTTACTAAAATTATAGTCCTCTCCCTTTCTGAGAGATGAGTTTTACTCAACTATGTTTTTCCTCTTTACCACTAAGGAAAAATAAAGTCAGCAGGCAGCCCCTGCAGCCCACTCCCTATAGCCTGTGTATCTGTTCACAGGCTCACTTCCACATGCCCTCTACTTCTTCATGATCAGGTAAACAATTTTTTAATCCTTTTGTGGTCACACACAATTGAGCTTATTTTCACCAATGATGAAATCGTGTGAAGTCCCGCACGTGTAACCGAGTAGTGAGTCTGGCTTTCCTTGAAAATACTTCTATTGTGGAGAGAAAGAAATGATCCCTGCAGGTATCCAAATGGTAAGTCAATACTCCCAACAGGTGTATCCACTGAAAAGGGGCCAACAGGTAAGGCAGCTGGGATCTGTGACTGGTTCACTCCCCCATGGACACCACAGGTCTGTAACAGCATTAGCCAGAGTACATTGTTGAACCTTGGACTCTAGAACAAGCCTATAAAACTAATGCCTTTGTAGTATTACTCCAAGGCTGAACAAATTCCAGTAAGTAATTATTTGACTGCAGAACAGTTTCTGAGATGCTCTTGCTGTTGGCGTGCCTGTCCCCTACCAACTATTTTCCAACAGCAGCCAGGGTAAATCAAAGCCTGTCTGGTGTAAATCAGAGCCATGATTTTAAGCAAGGGAGTCAAGCCCTTCAAAAGGCCATCTTAATTTAGAATAAAACCCATACTCACTTTAGGTCTCAAAGCCTACTTAAGCTGATCCCACCTACCTTTCTGATCTTGCTCCCGGTCAGCACACTTGGAGGCTCAGGCCTTCTATTGGCTCCAAGGACAGATAAAGCCCTGAGTCTTAGAACCCACAGTTCTGTCTGTCTGGCATTCTCCTGTCAAGGTTTTTCACTGACTTGACCCCTTCAGGCCTGAATTCCAACTCAGAGAGCATCTGTTATAACTCTTGGCTTCTTGGCCATGACCTTTTTGCTTTCCATCACTAACTCTCCTTATTTCTTCATAGCATACCACCTGCTACAATTTTATTCATCATGTTGCTGTTATGTGTCTCCCTGCACCAGATGAGAAACTTCATCCTACCACACCAACACTCAGGAAGTGCCTGGCACACGGAAGGTGCTCCGTAACTATCTGCTGGACGATGGATGGATGCATGCATGGACAAATAAAGATCATCTATCTACCTATAGAGTTCAGACAAAAAACTCCATAGTACCCCCCTCTCTCTCTGCCCCTCCCCTACTCACACTCTCTCTCTCAAAAATAAACATTAAAAAAAGTTATGTTTACTACTCTAATTTCATAATCTAAAGTCATTCTTTCAAAATGTGGAGAATTGGGGTTGCCTGGGTGCATCATTCGGTTAAGCATTTGACTCTTAATTTTGGCTCAGTCATGATCGTAGGGTCATGAGATAGAGCCCCAAGTTGGGCTCTGAGCTGGGTGTGGAGCCTGCTTGAGATTCTCTTTCCCTCTCCTTCTGCCCCACCCCCACTTGCTTGCTCAGTCGTGTGCAGGTGTGTGCATGTGCACATTCTCTCTCTCTCTCTCTCTCTCTCTCTCTCTCTCTCTTTTTCTCTCTCTCTCTCCCTCAAAATAAAAATAAAAATAAAAACAAAAGTATGGGGAATCCAATAGATCTAATATATCTGTTTCTGTCTATTCAAAGTGAGTATTCTGGCACTGAACTACACTAATCTCCTTTAGAGCTGCAACCTCTCTTTCCTCTGTGGAAAGAACGGTATTGTGGTTAAGAGGCTTCCAACCTTGGCTGACAGGAAATCCCTGACCAACAATGTGACTTTGGGAGGTTATTTAAGCTCTCTAGGACTTAGATTCCTTGTGGGTTCAGCTTTTGTCTTTGACCAGCAAAGCTGAGGATGGCAGAAAGGATTACTCAAGACTCCATTCAAGACAAGAGAGGTGAGAGGGAGGCTAAGGGAAGTTTCCCCAAGCTTCTCTCAAGCTCCCATATTCATTAAGCATACATTTAGGGAAACAATAAGTCAGTGGTCTATGTGCAAATAAGAACATATTGAAAGCGTGCAGAAAAAAGTTAAAACAAGATAAAATATTCCATGCGATAACATGGTCTAAGGAATTTATGAGCATAGGCAGGACCTAAATCCTCAATACACATTAACTAGAGAAGTGAAGCATGGCCACTGTTTTCAGCAAGGCCAGAAAGCAGTGTTCTGCTTTGCAATGTGTTCCCTATAATCTCCTAACCCAGGACATAACTCTTTGATTTCCCACATATCCCCCTTTTTTTGGTTGAAGAATATTCTTGTTCATGGGAGCTGAGGAGGGCAATAAGTTGTTGTTGATGACATCTTAAGGAGGCCACTACAGTGTAGATCATTCAAAGGGCTATGAGAAATTTAAAAAAAGATTAACAAGCAGAGAGCTCCAAAAATCCAAATACATAAATTGAGGCCATGGAACCAGTTGGTTGGATTCAACCATTCCACATTTTCAGATAACTCCTGTTCAACTTGTATCTGTGCTTTCTGTTGAATATCTAATAGTTGTTGGTGCAGCTGGGAAGACAGAGCATTCATCTCAGACTGTAAATTTGTGGAAAAAGATCCTTGTAGGTGTTTTTTTTTTTACTAAATCCCAGGAGTATAAGACGTATTATATTATAAGGAAGTGACACAAATTTTGTCGTGTTGCTGATCACATTGTATATTTTGTTCAACAAGTGTCTGTTGGTGGTCCCCCATCCGCTCGAGTGCTGTTCTTGCAGCTTGCAGTTTCTGCCTGATACTGTTATCAATCTGTGTTTGAGTAATCATTGCTTTGTTGATATTAGTCATTAGTGATTGACTACTTTAGCAGTATGGATAGACTGTCAGGGAGACCACTGCAACAGAGGCTGTGGCTAAGATGACAACCAATGAGATAAGGAAGGCAATGAGCCATCCAACAAATCTTTTAGGTCTCCACTTAGAAATGGCTTGGGCTAATTCAGTGAAGCCATTGGAAACTTCCCGGGGCCTTGTTAAATTTACTGGCAGCCAAATTTGAGGATGTCTTATTAAGATACACATATGTGAGACAGGAAGTTTGGTATTATAATGGCTGATACAGGCTGTGTACCAAGCCAGAGGAGGTATTTCAAAAACATAATATGGGTTGGCAAATGTTATATTAACAAGCTTAGTGGAAATTATGAAAACATAGGGATGAGATATACAGATCATGATGCTGAGACATTTTGTGTGAAATTCATATAGTAGGTACTGTTATTATTAGCATAATGCCTATGGGAGAGATTGTATTAAAAAAGCGGGGGGGGGAGGCTAAGACACCATAAGTTGTCTTATGCATTGGGCTATGTGAAACTTTGTTTTCAATTCTTAATATTGCCCTTAAAGTCTGCCATCAGTCCAAAGGATGGAAGATTTGCTAGGTTCTGAAAACCTAATAGGTTTGCCTGCTGAGGTTAAGTGTCCTTTAGGACCCCAGTTAATGAGAGTAAGATTTTGAAAAAATTCCTTTTTATTGGCAAGGGAGGTCTGGCAGGGGCTGCCAGATAACTGAAGAACTACTAGGGGACCATATCTTGTTTATCTGGCAATGATCAATGGGGGGTGGGCAGGTGGATAAGAATCATTGGTGGAGGTGTATGTAGCAAAAGAAGCTACTGAAATGAATGTCAAATTTGTTTTATAGTTTTTGTTTAGGCATGTAATGAAGATATATCTGTGCTGTGATTTTTAAACATTCAGAATTGTTCATAGTGGTTACACAAATAGGAGGGAAAGGTGACACAAAAGGAACAGAAGTATTCAGCTTTAAGCAATCTCTCCATTCAGTAAGAGGGCCTTTTGGTGGAAGCCAGATGTCTCCAGTCCAAAAAGAATCATTAATGGTTAGTGGTGGGATGCATAGCCACAACTAACCAGTAATGTAACCAACTTAAAGAAAGGGGGGGGGGGGGGTCTATGATATTAGCCCAATGAAATGATGAAAAAGCAATAGAGGTATGGATAAAGAGAAACATTAAGAAAAACATTACCTTAGCCAAGTTTTGAGAAACCACAGCTAAATATGCTAAAAACCTGTTTTCTGGGGTTGGTGGTGCTCCAACATGGTGCATGACTTCAGTGGCATTTTTATCAAGCTTCTTAAGTTGTCCCCAGGTGACATCATTTGCCTTGGTCGTTCGAAGGCATGGTCTCCTCTATTGTCCTTGTAAGGATAAATTAGCCATTGGAGAAAGAGAGGTGAAGGGCTGATCCTTCCAACTCATGATATGGTTATAATCAGATGGGCAGGCACCCTGTGTGGTCCTGATGGGAGAAGAACATGTGCATATTGCCTTCCCTGTGTTATCAGTTCATAAGGTTCTTTCCAAGAATTATTGCCTTGTATGTCTTTGAGTAAAACCTTGGTTCATGGAGTCGAGCCAGGAGATGGTTTAAAATGCTGTTTGGCAGCTGTGAGTCCTTGGAAAACACAATTCTAAAAAATTAGAGTGTATAAGGCTTTACGTAGTGAATTCCAAGGGGAGGAATTATGTGGGTTTCCCCTTTTTTGTTTATGAAGCATTTCTTTTAAACTGGCATGTGTACATTCTATAATAGCTTGTCCAGTAAGGTCATTTAGTTGTTAGCAAAATTTAGCTCCTTCAACACTGAGAAGTTTTAAATAAGTCATCAAAGACCTGAAAAACTACAAAACATAAGCTTTGGTTTTCCTGGCAGACAAAAAAAGGAAAAAAGAAAACACCTTGTTTACATTTTCTTATTAAGAGCAGATCACAGTCCAAGAAAACTTTGTAATTTGAATAGAGGGGAAAGCAGAATTCCAATTTTATACCAGTGTACTTTAATTCATTCATTCCAACCTTGGTCCATCCTGACCACACATAAAATTTATTTTCAAAGATTTCCTTTCATGAACCTTCTATAACTTTCTTTGCATTCAGATTTTGCCCCACGTCATTTCTCTCCAAACAACCAGTCTCATTTAGGACAAAACTACATTCTTTTACCTTTAGTAAAAAATGTATTTCATTCCTTATATCTTTCTTACATACCTCCTACTTTCCTACATACAGAGTTGCTTTCCTTATTTCCATCAGTCTTAAGTACACTTAGCAGAATTTTAACTATTAGAAACCTTAGCCTCCAATGAAAACTTAGTAACCAATTGAGAACCGTTACAACAGTTTTTAGATGGTAAATTTATCAAGTAAGCACAAAGAAGGTTTTCCATAGTAAAATCTTAAAAAAGCATGAAGCATGTTTACCAGACCCAAATAGACTTGGTTGTTCTGCAATAAGCACAAACCTACATCTACTAATCAGTGCCTTAACTTTTTATCTTATTAGATATCCAAAGAATTCAATCCCATTTATGGTGCAAATAAAACTTTAAAGTTTCAGGTTACCAAAGACTTTGAAAGCTATCTCAATTACCCATGAAAAATTTGAGACAGAATTAACTATTATTCTAAGTCATCCTTTTGCTAACAAATTACAACAGAGATAACATAAGATTATTTGGCCTTTAGCAAACCAAGATAGAATAAAAAGTTTTTTATTTAATCCTGATAAACAGGTCTGTATCAAACCAACAAACTTAGATTAGCTTAAACATCCAATACATTCTGTATCCACTAAAAAGTTAATTTGTTAGGGGCACCTGGGTGGCTCAGTTGGTTAAGCATCAGACTTCGGCCTAGGTCATGATCTCATCAGTCCCAAGTTTGAGCCCTGTGTTGGGCTATGTGCTGACAGGTCAGAGCCTGAAGCCTGCTTCAGATTATGTGCCTCTCTCTCTTTGCTCTTCCCCCACTCACACTCTGTCTCTTTCTCTCAAAAATAAAATAACACATTAAAAGATAATTTGTTGTTCCCATTGTAAGTTTTTACCTGGGACACCAGTGGGGGAATCTGAAGTAGGTGGTCCAAGGGGGTGCTCTTTGCTTCATGACATTGAGGATAGGAGGAGGAACATATGGTGTCTGAGGCACTGAGGAGCCAGTATGCAGGGAGCACCCCAGGTGGTACAGAAACAGGAGGAGGGGGAGGGGAAGGCAGAAGATGTGGGGTGCTAATAGAAGGCAGAGAAAGAGGACTCCTGGTTCTAAACCTTGTAAGCTCAGACAGAGGAGCAGGCACCAGGTTTTTGTTTTGTTTGTTTTCCACCAACTAGTGGAATTAGGCAGTCCTTGTCAGGCTAGAGAAGACAGGGAATTTCCTGAAACAAAGGGAGTTTCAGCAGCTGCTTGGGAATATTCTTTAAAGTTGCCATCCTGAGGTAGACTAACCACAGTTGGCTCCAATTATAGCCATTAACCTGGGAAATGAATGAGGGACAGGCCCTCACCTTTATTAAAAACAGTAGGAGAAAGTCAGCATCCCCTTCATTATGGATGGCCTGTGTTTCCTCCAGCAACTGGGTTCTATTAGGAGGTGGCATATTTAGATAATTATTATCCAATATATCAGGAGGGAGTTTACTGGCCTTGTTCCTGACCAAACACACTCTGCAAGAGGCCCATGGGTCCAGGTCCTGATTTAGAGCCATGAAGGCCTAGACTTAGGGTACCTCTGTCCATTTGCCCTGTTTAATAAGGTCATGTAGTGTTACAGGAGATCATTTCCTTCCCAAATTTTTCAGTCTGAATTGTTTCCAGTGGGTTAAAAAGGCATCCCAAGGGAGAGTCCTTGGAGACTGAAGACAAGCTTCCATATTCCTCCTCGAGAGAGGCCTTGCTGAGAAGGCCAAGAAGAAACTGCCGTTTCAACCCATGGAAAACACTGGAAAAGCTTTGCAAGGGGGAATTGCCCAATTTTGTAATGTAGGTAGTTGGTAGGGGACATTGATAGAAAACAATAAAGACAGAAATCCATCATGATCTAAGTGACATTCCAACACATATAGAAAAGTGAGGTGAGAGCCCCTTGGATATACATTAACTAGGTAAGGAAAGCATGGTCTGCTGTTTTCAGCAAGGCCAGAAAACAGTGTTCTGCTTTGCAATGTGTTCCCTATGGTTTCCTAACCCAGGAAATAGCTATTTGATTCTCCAAAATTCCTTATCTGTAATATAGGAAAAAAATGATACTATCTCTCTGGCATGGCTATGGTAAGAACTTTAAAATTATAGTAACACAAGTAAAGCACTTAGAAATTGAGCCCAATATATTTGAGCCTTTAATAAGTGTTAGCTGCTTATTGTTTGACTTAATTCATTTGGGGGTCCATGGTTTCCTTGCATGGTTATTTCCATAAGAGGGCAAATATTAACATGTAAGCCTTGAAAATATCAGAGAAAGAAAAAATGCAGGTTAAACTGTGAGCAGCAGTGCTCGCTTAGGCAGCACATAGACTAAACTGTGAGTAGCATAAACTCATAAGCAAATGTAGCTATCACTTTGTGAAATAAATTAAAACAAACAGATTTTGAAAATGTGCAAGATAACCATGTGTAAGGACATTTTATGATAATAGAATTGTGTAAGGCACCCAGGTAGTTCAATTAAACAAACAAAACAAAACAAAAAAATGTTTACTTTGCAATTACCAATAAATGGAATCCTAAACAAATTTTAAAGATCCATTGCATTTTTAACCTTTGACTTATATTCTATCAGAGCATTATGAACATCATAAACCAGGAATGGCAAAAGGTTTCATCTTTTAGCCAACTGTTATCAATTGGAACTCTTTGAAAAATGTTAAGAAAGATTCTGAGAACACATTTCGGTTCATTGGAAAGAGTTTCCTGATCAATTATTAGCACACACTACAGATATACAGGGAAAGTGATGCTGCACATGCCATAGAATTACTCTTCCTTGTAATTCCAAATTTGTAATTCCAAAATAGTTTACCAGTGCCAGAAAATAGACAGCCATATAGCAAACAGTTTGGAACCAAAGGTCTGTCTGTGTTGTCAGTGAGATCTGCTGGAGATAATGACCAGGGCTTTCATTGGCTACTTCTTTCACCTCCTCTTTCCATTGTTAAGCACTTAGATGTAGCCTGATGCTCGACTTACCTTAGTGGGTCCTATATCAAGGGAACTGAGGGACAGGATCAGTGTACATCCTGTCCTTGTTTGTGGCACACATCTGAGGCTTCAGAATCACAAAGAATCCTGCAAGAAAAGCCTAAAATAAGCAGAGTCATCGAGTGTCAACAAATAGAAAGCAACGATCAAGGTCTCATAAAACCACTTGCCTGGAATCTTGTGAGTATTACCCAAAAGTCCTTATATGGAATCACCAGATTAGTTTCCTTCAAGGAGAATATAAAGCAAGGTCAGGAAGATGGAATGAAAGCCGATTACTTTCTACAGCTCATAAAGGAGAAATCTGTTTTTCAAAGATCTGAAGGAGAAAAAAGATACTTTTCTGCCCCTAGTCCCAAATTTCCCAAGGCCTCTGTCCATTGGTCCTGTGGTGGCCTTACTGGATTAAAAGTATAACTCTTTCCTCAAAATTAACTTAAATTCTCTCTGAGCACACTATTGCCAGGTCTTTCCCCTCCCTGCAGGTGGGAGATACTGCTGGTCTACCTCCACAGAGTAAGGCTCCCAATCTGTGTCAAATAACGGAGACCATCCTAAAACAGGGTTCAGATGAACCAAGACACTTAGGTCTCAGGTTCTCTGCCAAGGGTGTCATGACTGAGCCAGAATTCCCTGCCTGTTCAATGGACGTTGTTTTGAAAAAGTTGAAGGGCACAGTGGCAGCAGATTCAGGAGCCCAGGCAAGCAGCCTACAGGGATGACCATAGGCCTTCTTTGCCTTTATGTGGCTACAGAAAGAATTCTCTCCTCCTAACTTACTATCTTCAGAAAAGGTTCAGGCTAGGCAACCATAGACATTTAGTTCTGGGAGTGGAAGGACAATGCGCAGGCTCTCTGGAGCCTCAGGCCAGGGAGCTGTGACATTGAGTTGTGACATTCCAAAGCCACAGGAGAAACAGGAGCCTGAGGTAGTGCAGGGCATCTTGCATAACCCACATCTTGCATAAGTGAGGCTCAGAGGTTCTCTGAAACCCCCACCCCCTTCCTGAGTAACTCCCGTTACTGAAACCCCCACCCCTTCCCGAGATGCCAGAACTTGGGTGGTGGAGACAGTCCCTGTGTGGCCAGCATGATCAAGTGAGTGAACTGCACCAGGTCAATTCTGTGACATTCCAGAGCTGAAGTTCTCCCCTCAGGTGGGCACTAGTAGTGTTAACTACTACCCCCAGTAACCTCCTGAAAACTGCTCTACAGGGCAGTGTGGGCTCCTGGGCCTTTCACCTTGCCTTGGAGCCCAACAAAGTTGTGTCAGAATGCAGTAAATAGGTGGATGGGGAAGCAAGATACATCCCTGGCCCAAAGGGACACATTCACATTCCACCAAGACAGGGGACTGGAACTAGGGGCCTGCAGGGCGGCACTCATGGGCTAGTGTCCTGGGCAAGTCCTATCTCATGCATGCCTCCACTGGCTTAGCTGTGATTGAGGTTGGACCCAGAGGGCTTGAAATCAGGAGGAAACTCCCACCTTCACAGTGCACAGGAGAGCTGACCACATGCCAATTCCATTTTCCCACAACGAAATACACAGGCTGGGGCTTTGTCTGTAAGTAGTAGCAATGACGATATGCTGTTGGGGTTAAGGTCGCACAGAAGGCAAGATGTGATTCAGAAAGAAAAAGATGTGTCTTCCTATTTGATGGGTAGATAAGCACATTTAAAGTCAGTTAATGACAATAACAAAAATCAGGATCCCACTCTGTGCCAGTTATCAAACCAGCACTGTGGAGGCCCTGAGATAAATGGAATGTGGTTCCTGAGATCAAGAAGCTGAAACTAGTTTGTTTATAGATTTCCAGGGCACCACTATTTTCCTGTGTCATGGAAATTGTTTTCACCAAACTTATTATGTTTAGATGATCTTTTAAGAAAGAATTTGGTTTTTAAATAAATGTTATTTAATTTTTCAATCAATGTAAGAAGTTTTAAAAGTTTAAAACCCAGGGGAGTCCTTTCTGCTGGTGTACAGAATAATAGTTTCTTCCCTTAAGCCAAAAATAATAGATTAATGAACTGGTTCCAATAACAAAACAAACAAAATTGCTTGAAAATCCTGACAATGCAAAGAAATTCTATTACATACAACAAGCATACTTTTGGGCCAGGGATGTATCTTGCTTCCCCATCCACCTAAATGTGAAGCTGAGCATGGAGGAAGAAAAAAGGACATTTAAAGGTACCCAGGGGAAAAAAGGCTTGGTGTAGCAGGGCACCGACCACTGCTGGGTGTGGTGGGGAAAATGCCCACCTCCTCGCCTGTGAAGGTCAGAAGCGGGGACCTGAGGGAACTGAAGATAAACAGCCCTGTCATGAACTTGGATTCTTTAAAATATTCTAAAAAAAATAGCGTTCTGAAGAAAACTTGTCTCTCTGTACCAGGAGACAGTGAGGAAGCTTGACTATGTTTTCATGGGTTATGGATAGAAAAAAGTGTCCCCTAAAGATTTGTAAGCTTGAGTCTGTGCTACAGATCAAATTCTACAACCCACTGGGCACAGCAACCCCAAAACAATAAATTAACATAAAAATAAGTCACAAATTAGAAATAGCTCTGGTCCACCTCACAGGGGCACATCCAAACCTCGGATAGACAAGCCCGCAACCAGACCACATAGAACTCTGACATGTGTCCCCACAGAAAACAAACTCACAACTCCAAAATTAAAACCTCATTTATAAAGAACCAGCAGAAAGGGCAAACAGCATATGAAGACTTCTTAGAACTTTAGGTAATATGACTATGAAGCCATCAATATTTTAAAGTTTATATTAGGCATAGCCAGAGACAGAATTGTATGTTTAGAGAAGCAAATACCCTGAACAAGCCGATAGTTATAGAACGTCCTTTTAAAAAACTAGACAAAATATTTTTCAAATATATCTTGTATTTGATGTGGTACTGGAACCCATGTGAGGCTGGAACCCACCAACCTTGAGATCACAACCTGAGCCAAAATCAAGGGTCGGATGCTCAACCAACTGAACAACCCAGGTGCCCCTACATGAATTTTTGTTTAAATAGTGTGAAGAACACCTATAAACATTCTCCTAGATTCAACAAGGAATAAGATTTTGCTGCACCTATTCCCCACCCTTTCCCTCTATTTACAAATAAATGTATAATATTTTAAAGGAACATCAGAATGTAAATTGAGGTCACTGTGACACTTCACCTCCTACATACTGCAGTTGATATTTCCTAAAAGTAAGGACATTCTCTTCTCTTATTAGAACACCACTAGGCAGGCAATCTATGTTCAGACTTCCCCAACTTGCCCAATAATGTCCTGTAAAGCTGCTTTTTTTCCTGTTAAGAACTCAGTAAACATCCTTGCGTTGCCTTTTGTTATATCTCTTTTGTCTCTTATAAATCTGGATCAGCACCCCTGGCCCAAACCATTTTGTTCTCTTTTGTTGTCTATTTCCCTGATATTGATTCTTTTGAAAAATTCAAGCCAGTTATTTCACAGAACAGTCCACATTCTGGTTGCATCCAATTAGTTCTTGATGATGAAATTCAGGTTAGACATTGTTACTAGAAAATGCCCCAGGTGATGCCTCTGATATCTGGCTGCATTGCAGCTGGCACACAATCCAGGTCATTCTGCTATCAGGAATGCTAATTTACACTTGGTGGAGGTCATCGCCTCCCCATCTCTTCATTAGAAAGTACATTTTCCCCTCTATAATCTGCTGTGAGTGGATACTTTGTGTGAATATCCTATTTCTCTCAACACTGTATCTAGTGGTGGTTAGCATCCACTGGTGCTGTTTTTATATCTACCACTCCTTTTACATTTATTAGCTGTATTCATCCACAAAGAAGATCAGCTGAAATGCTTTAAAAGCAGTCACAGAGCCCAGCAGAGCAAACAAAAATGTTGTCTGGAGGATCCTACCTTCAAAATATAACTAAAGAAGTTCCACATATCAAGTGTTCCTGACCATAAATTGTGCTGAGAAGCCAGAGCAAATGTGCTGAAGTATGAATATGCAGGACTGACCTGCTGAATGAAGAGGCACAAGCTCAGGGGCAACAGGTAGCTCTCTCAACATCTGACCTCCCAGTCTGGGGCCATGAAAACCCTGGAGTCATTTTGATTGAAGATGCAATTTCAGTATACCCACATAAACGAAGTTATTTAGAGATCCCAGAAGGGAGGTGATGCACTGAGCCCAGGGAAGGGCTGTCTTCAGTCCCAGGTCACCAGCAAGCAGGAGATCAAGAGCGGGATAGCAAGCATCTCTTACAAGGTGATCAGGATGGTCGTCACTGACTTTTCGTGGGCCTAACCCTAAGTGGTTATTTTAGAAGGTGCCCTGGTAAAAGTCAAGCACGAACTTATGGTGGGCATCTTAAAATGAATTTCAGACCCTGGGTGTGAGCAAGTTGTCATACTGTGAAATCCCTGGGCAGCAACTCAAAATAGCTGTTTTCACATCACAAGTGACCCCTCAATGCCTAGACTTTAGTCT
Organism: Prionailurus bengalensis; assembly: GCF_016509475.1. Lineage (NCBI taxonomy): Eukaryota > Metazoa > Chordata > Mammalia > Carnivora > Felidae > Prionailurus > Prionailurus bengalensis. The sequence goes on along the minus strand of NC_057354.1, from coordinate 52,537,649 downwards.
TTAGGGAAACTCATGGGCACTGTCCAGACAACAGAGATAATGAAAGCTGCTGACATGGATTGGTCACCCAGCACGTGAAACATATGAGCAAAGCATAAATGCCAAACAATATAATTCAACGAACAACAGTTCGAAATCCTGTCAAATCTTTCCCCTCATTTGTTGCAGTCCAGCCAAGAAAATAAATCAAAGCCCTTGGATAAGATAGTTGTACCTGTTGGGCTGTCTGAACGTGTCCAGAATTATTAATACATATGCATCAGGGGGTGGCCTTTATAGGACATACACCTCCTTGCTTGGCCAATAAGTAATCTAAAGCCACATGGTTATCTAAAACCATCTGTATTAAGAAATCACTAAGAAATGCACTAACAAACAAGACTAGTAGAGAGCTTAACAGGGAGATTATGGAGCCCTGAGCAGTGACTATGGGGAAGGGTGGTGTGGGAAGGTGACCCTGCGGCTTTGTTCTTGAAGTGGGGAGTGCTATGCCAGGTGCACCTCTAGCCAGGGAAGGGTCCTCTCAACAGAAATTAAAATCACTAACTCCCAGTAGGATGCATGATATGGACCAATCTAACAGGTGTGATGACAGCAAGCAATTGAGTGATGTGTTAAAAGGGCCCCACAAAGTGGTAAGACTGGACACATACCTTGGCTTCCCAAAGCTTAAAGGCACAGCAGAGAGCAGCCTGCCTCACAGTCAAGTAGCAAGCAAGGGGGCCTGGGATAAACATAGCTAACTATGCCAAATGGGGATCAACAGCAGGGGATTCTGATAAATAAATTCTGTTCAGTTCACAACCAAGTCCTGAGGAGTATTCACCATCATCAACTGCCATGTGTTCCTGGATGTCATCTCTGCTACAGGAGAAGGTCACAGAGATAGCATTCAGGATGAGGCTGTGTCCTGGGGTGTCATGGGCTAGGGTTCTATCATGTCCAGAATCCTCAAGTCCCATACTGTTGGTATGGTCATGTCTCAGATTTCATGCCATTGTGGACATGGGCATTGCCATCTCCAGCATAGCCACAGTCAAAGGGAGCCATGCTATAGTAGAGTGGCTCTCCCAGGGAGCCACTTAGGAGGGAGACTGAGGGGCCAAGAGGTCTAACAGGGTCTCATGGATTTAAAACGCCCTGATTAAGGTTTGCTTGCCCTGCCAGAATTTATCACAAATTCTCAATAAATTTTGGGGGTCCTCAGAGATGCACCTCACAAATGATTGGGTGGTGCTCTCCTCCAAGGCATGAGTCTCCATCATTGAACAGAACAGCTGGAGGCACACGTATAGCCGTGGTTTTAAGAAAATTTAGTGATATGCGCTTGGCAGTTTGATGTTTGGCCTTCTCTTGCCAGAGATTGGTGTGAACTGCATACACCTATCAGTCAATTAGCATTGAAATTAGGGCAATGTAATGGCCTGTTCCCAGAGGTGAGGATGCTGGTGATCATTTGGGCAGGGCTGATGGCCTTTAAGCATTTGTGCCATTGGTCCCATTTAAGAGAGAGGGCTTGAATTGCCAGCTAGTATCCACATGTGGCGTCCTTTCAGGTGTAGCCCCTCCAGAACTGACTTCCAACACTAGCCTTCCCCTGACTCTGGGTGCAATTGCAGGCGAGTGGCCAGGCAGTTTCAGCAACTCTCTAGTGTTGCCTCTCTGGGATCCAGGCGAAGCCCCATGACCCAGATGGCATGGCACATGAAGCACAGAGTAAGACCAGCAGCAGCAAACATCTGTATGCTATAATTTCATGCCTGTGCACTGACTGCTCCTCGTAGTGATTTACTATGGGACCATTGTGGGTCAGCTGCTTGCTGGTATCCCAAAGTGGGATAGGACAAAGTGTTGTGACTGTCACAACACACCATCATCTAACATTTCTGGTGTCACGCATCCTGAGCTCCTTATCGGCTTTTAGGGTCTCACTTCTTGTGGGGAGGTGTGGTTAGGAAAAATGAGCTATCCACTGAAGCCACTAAACTTTGGAATTTCAGCTGGAATTTGCATATCAAGTGGGTAAGTGTGGCCCAGCAGCAGTAGAGGGGGTCTTTGTTTTTCTAATGGGCCAGGACTACCTACAACCAGGGGATCATCACTAACCACCTGTCCCCCATTGGGTCACCAGTGAATATTGGAAAGCAAGATGTTTGACGTTTGAAATCAGGAAGGGGACTCAAAAATGTCAGAAAACATGTAAATAATATCTCCCATAAGGTGAAGGCATTAGATTCGTGTGATAAGAATCAGGCAGCAGGGCCAGACAAGCCCATTGGTGTGAGGAGAGTGGTGGCCATATGGCCAAGAGTTTAAAGTGTCCCTGCAGCAACGAAGTTCATTTAGGAGTCCGTGTGTTGCCCTGTCACTTAAGGAGCAAAGACTTTAAAAGACCACTGTGACATTCAATAATGCCAGAGGACTGTGGTGGTATGGGATGTGAAATTTCCATTGGATGTCCTGCAGTAGGGCCCAGGGCAGTAAAATGAGATCCTTGAACTGAGTCAGTGGTATCAAGAGGGCTGAATGGGGGCAGGACATACTTAGAAAAGAAATATTATCTGCTCTATGAAAATGTTCCTTGGGGGTATAGCAAGCAGTAGGCTGGTAAAAGTATCCACACAGGTAATAGTGAAGTGGGTAGTGCCCACTAACAGAGGAAGTGGTCCTATGAAATCAAACTGCCAGTGGCTGAAAAGGCAGTCCCCTCCCTGAACTGAAGCACGACCTCAAAATTTCCAGTGTTTGGCTTGAGAGTATAGTTTGCAATTCAGAACAATGCATTTTGCAAGGGCTGTCAACTGCCCTACAGTGGGCCCAGACCAGTGTGGCAGCAGCTCCCCCACGACCTGAAGAGACACGGGAAGAGTAAGTAGTGAGGGAGAGGTAACTAAGAAAGGCCAAAATGGTGGAGGTGAGACCTAGAGAATGACGGGGGTGTGGGGGTGGGAGCTTTGGTTTTATGATGGAAAGTGGAGCCTGTAGAGTTGTTGGTAGAGTCAAAAGTTGAAAGCCCCAAATGGTTGGTGACCATTATTAGGGGAGAGGCATCCACCTTGTGGTTAAGTACAGCCTCTGGTATGGTCATTTGTATGTGCTGAAATGGTAGTAATCTTAACTGTGACTGGTTCAGAAAATGGAAATAAGTCCAGTATGGGTACAGCACAGGCATGGTGGAGAGGAAGATGATAGTAGATGAAAAGGGATTTCCATCAGGGACCAGATTCTCTCTTCCTTGAAGCTGTCTTTGGAATCACTGGTAGAATCATATTTCTCTACATTTGGAAAAAATGTCATTTTTTAAATATCTCATACTTCTACCCAAACCTAGAACAATTTCTAAAAGAACTCAGGCAAAACATACATCCCATTTAGGAAGAAGAGGTAGCACCAACAGGTATGGCGGGCAACACCTGCCAAAGTTGGCTTCACTGGCCTGTCAGGATTTTCTACAATTAGAGTCACTTCTTAAAGTTATGACTATGTCTCCATGGCCCTATTAAAGCCATCCTGCCAGACTGGTAACCTGTTAATTTTGTTTTTAAATAGCATCTACGAATCTACAAATGCTAAAGAAAATATGTGTAGTGGCTCTGGGTGTGCATGAAACAGACTACATATCTCTGAAGCATCAAGTTTACTTGAACATTCCGGGTGGAGAAAAAATATTGTTATATGAAACATTAATAGATATATCACAAGGAAGAATGGAAAACTCATTTTAATTTTTTATAAGAATTTATTTCTAAAGTGATTTTAGGTTCACAGAAAAATCGAGAGGATGGTATAGAGATTCTTCGTATATCCCCTCCCAATGTATGCCTAGCTTCCCCATCATGGATATTTCCCACCAAAGACTGAATTCCAGTTCAAGATTACGATGTAGGAAGATCCTGAACTCAACCTCCTCTCACAAACTCACTAAGTCTATAGCCACATATGGAACAATTTCCTGAATAAAAAACCTAAAGGCTGACTGAGCAACAGCTATGGATTGGGCAAATGGGAAGACCACATTGAAGTAGGTAGAGAGACTGGGACAAAATCTCACCAAAAATCCTACCTTTGGTGCTGCAACTCACAGCTGGGAGGAAAATCAAAACCCACAGTTTCTCCCTGAAGAGCCCACATCGAGCACCCCAACTTTTAAGGCATACACCTGAGAAATGGGTCTCTAAAACATCTAACTTTGAAAACCAAGGAAGCTCATGTCCCAAGACCCATAAGACTATATATAGCAAACTGAGAAACAGCTCTTAAGGGGCTCATGTGCTCAGACTCCCCCACCCCAGGGCTCAACACAGAGGCAGCTGACCACTCCCAGACTTAAAGTGAAGGAGGCTCACCTGTTTAATGACACCAAATAGCAAGTGATGATGAGGATTGTGCACTGTTGATGGGAAGGTAAATTGGTGCAGCCATTATGAAAACAGTATGGAAATTTCTCACAATATTAAAAATCCATCTACTATATGATCCAACAATTCTACTTTTGTGTATTTAATGAAGAACATGAAAACACTAATTAAAAAAAAATACATGCACCCCCATGTTCACTGCAGCATTATTTACAATAGCCAAGATATGGAAACAACCTAAGTGTTCCTCAATGAATAAATTGACAAGGGATTTGTGGTGTACATATACAATGGAATATTATTCAGCCATTAAAAAAAAGGGGGGGGGTGCCTGGGCAGCTCAGTAGGTTTAACGTCTGACTTTGGCTCAGGTCAAGATCTAATGGTTCATGAGTTCCAGTCCCACATCGGGCTCACTGCTGTCAGTGTGGAGCCTGCTTCAGATCCTATGTCCCCCCTCTCTGCCCTTCCCCCTCTCACACACATGTGCCCACACATATGTGTTGTCTCTCTCTCTCCCTCTGTGTCAAAAATAATAAACATTAGGGGCGCCTGGATGGCGCAGTCGGTTAAGCGTCCGACTTCAGCCAGGTCACGATCTCGCGGTCCGTGAGTTCAAGCCCTGCGTCGGGCTCTGGGCTGATGGCTCAGAGCCTGGAGCCTGTTTCCAATTCTGTGTCTCCCTCTCTCTCTGCCCCTCCCCCGTTCATGCTCTGTCTCTCTCTGTCCCAAAAATAAATAAACGTTGAAAACAAATTAAAAAAAAAATAAACATTAAAAACAAAACATAAAAAAAGAATAAGGGGCACCTGTCTGGCTCAGTTGGTAGAGCATGTGACTCTTGATCACGAGGTTAGGAGTTCAAGCCCCACATTGGGTGTAGAGATTACTTAAAAAAATATGGGGCGCCTGGGTGGCGCAGTCGGTTAAGCGTCGGACTTCAGCCAGGTCACGATCTCGCGGTCCAGGAGTTCGAGCCCCGCGTCAGGCTCTGGGCTGATGGCTCAGAGCCTGGAGCCTGTTTCCGATTCTGTGTCTCCTCTCTCTCTGCCCCTCCCCCGTTCATGCTCTGTCTCTCTCTGTCCCAAAATAAATAAAAACGTTGAAAAAATTTAAAAAAAAATGAAATATTGCCATTTGCAACCATACGGATGGACCTCAAAGGCATTATTCTAACTGAAATAAATCTGACAGAGAAAGACAAATACTGTATGATCTCTCTTCTATGTGAAATCCAGAAAAAAATATACATGTATTTTTTAAAGTAAGCTCATAGGTACAGAAAACAGATTGGTGGTTGTCAGAGGTGAGGAGAGGTGAGGAGAAAGTGTTATGAGAAATGAATGAACTGTTTTGGTTGCATAAAATAAATTTTTAAAAAATATCCTCCCCCCAAAAAGAAATAAAATAAAACAGCTATTTTAAAAATACTCCATATCTTCAAAAAGGTAGAGGAAAGTGTGATCATGGTGGCAGAGATATGTAAGATATATAAAAGACCCAATTAAACTTTCAGAGATGAAAAAAAGAAACAACATCAAATATGGACAACACTATGAACAGGATAAGCAACAGACTGGACAGTGCTAAAGAAAAGATTAGTAAACTTGGAGGTGTAACAAAATAGAAATTATTCAAAATGAAACGCAGAAGATTAGGGGAAAAATAGAATGAAGCATCATTAAACTATGGGACATTGTGGGGGTGCCTGAGTGGCTCAGTCAGTTAAGCATATGACTTCGGCTCAGGTCATGATCTCACAGCTCATGAGTTCAAGCCCCGCATCAGGCTCTGTGCTGACAGCACAGAGCCTGGAGCCTTTTTCAGATTCTGTGTCTCCCTACCTCTCTACCCTTCCCCCACTCACACTCTGTCTCTCCTTCAAAAATAAATAAACATTTAAAAATAAAAATTAAAAATTAAAAAACTGTGGGACATTGTGCAGTCTAACAAATGTGTAGTGTGAGTCTCAAAATGGGAGGAGAAAGATGAGGAATGGAATAAACTTGAAGTAATGACCAAAATTTTCATAATTGGATGAAAAGTATAAACTCACAGATCCAAGAAGCCCAAATAAATCTCAAGCAAAAGAAACATGAGATAAAACACATGAATGCACAATAAAATGAAATTGTTGAGGGCCAGAAACAAAAAGAACATATTAAGAGCCATCCAAGAAACAAGATGCAGTACAGAGAAACAGAGATGAGCCAGAGTACATGGAACAACATCCTGAAAGTACTGAAAGACAAAAACGTGCACCTACAATTCCAGACCCAGCAAAAAGCTTCCAAAAATGAAGTCAAAATAAAAACACTTGTTGACATAGAAAAGCTGAGAGAATTACCAGCAGACCAGTCGAAGAAATGGAGAAACAGAAAAGGAAGTTCTTCTGGTAAACGATAACCAGTCAGAAATGTAGGTCTATACAAAGAATGAGGAGCACTAGAAATGGTAAATATGTGGGTAAACATAAAAGGCATTTCTCATAATTTAAAAAATATTTAAAATAAAGATGTCTGTTGAAAGCAAAAGATAACAACAAGGTATTGTAGAGTCTATAATGTACGTGGAGGTAAATATGAATGGCAACCAAGCACAAAGGCTGAGTGGAAACAAAAGGAAGTATGTGCTATTACCATCTTTATACTATACATGAATTAGTATAATGTTACATAGGGTAGAATGTAATGAATTAAAACATGTATACTGTGAACTCCAGAGCAATCATTTAAAAACAAAAACAACTATATATCACTAATAAGCAGATAAAGAAGATAAAATAAAATTATAAAAAGTATTCTAATTAATCCAAAAGAGGGTAAGACAAGAAAAACAGCAAAGAACAGATGAGACAAATAGAAAACACATAGAAAAGTGGTACATTTAAACTCAACCATATCAATAATCACAGCAAATGAAAATGATCTAAACACACAATTTAAAGGCATAAATAGTCAAAGGCAAGCATTAACCTAACACCAAAACCAGATGAAGACATTTCAATTAAAGAATAACAACTACAGTCTACACACCAATATTCCTTGCAAACGTGGATTCAAAAAGTCTACCAAATCCAACCCAACAATTGACAAAAATGGTAATATGTCATGACCAAGTCGGGTTTATCCCAAGGATGCAAAGTTGGTTTAACATTTGAAAATCAAACAATGTAGTTCACAATTTTTATAGACTTAAAAAGAAAAATTTGTGTAATGGTCTCAGTAAATACAGAATAATAATTTGACAAAATTCTATATCCATTTATGCTAAAACTCTCATCAAACTAGGAATAGAAGGGAACTTCATTTTACTGATAAAGGGCATTACAGAAAACCTATAGCTAATGTCATACTTGAAGATGAGAGATGGAATGGTTTACTCCCAAAATTGGGAACAAGACCAGGAGGTTTGTTTTTAACCACTTCTGTTCAACATTTTACTGGAAGTCATAGCTAATGCAATAAGGCAATGGGAAGAAAGGAAGTAATATTTTTTTTCTGAAGGAACCAATAAGTAACCTTGTAGAACTAATTAAGTGAATTTAGCAGGATTGCAGAATACAGATCAATACACAAAAATCAAATGTATTTCTATATACCAGGAACAATCAGAAATTGAATTTTTTAAAATACCACTCATGAATAACACTAAAAAATTTTTTTGAAAAATCCTCCACCAGAGTGTCACATTTGTTACTATTGATGAACCTGCATCAGTACGTCATAATCATCCCAAATTCATAGTTTACATTAGGTTTCTCTCTTGGTGCCGTCTGATCTATGGGTTTGGACAAATGTATAATGACATGTGTCCATCATTATAGTATTATACAGAGTATCTAAAGACAGTCTCTGCTGCACTTATTCTTCCCTCCCTCCCCCCAACCCCTGGCAACCACTGATCTTTTTGCTGTCTCCATGGTTTTACCTTTTCCAGAATGGCAGGTGGTTGTAATCATACAGTAATAAAGTCTTTTCAGATTGACTTCTTTCACTTAGTAATATGCGCTTAAGTTTCTCCATGTCTTTTCATGGCTTAATAGCTCACATCTTTTTAGTTCTGAACAATATTCCACTGCAACTCATTTAATCATTAAGAGAAAAGAAAGTTCTCCAAAATTGTTTCATTTGCTTCAGTATGCTTTAGGGTACACTTCCACCTGTCTCTATTCCTCCACCCCCAATATTCATCTCCTCTGACTTTAGGGACATTAATTCCTGGAAAAGTACTGTAATTGTTGCTTTAGAAGTGGAGAGCAGTGTCCTAAAAAGGTGGTTGTCACACTTGTTCTAGGCATCCCAGAGCCCTTTCTTCAAAACAAAATGTATCTGGAAACCCAAAATAGAAGATAGGTAAATGCAAACCTGCCCCATCCAAATGGAAGAACAAGACCCAGAGCTCATCTGCTGGAGAACCACAAGCTCCCAAGCCTCCTCTGCAGTCACAGAGGCATCCCAAGTGATCCAGAAGCATCTATTGCTGCCTGAAAATAGCTAGGAGAGAGATGGAGGAGGGACAGACCAGTTGGAATGACAGACCTGGATGTGGTGTGCCATGCCTGCATGAAGACCCCCAAGGTGGAGGACAGGTGAAGGGAAATGCCACAGTCAAGCTCTGTCAAGAGCACAATTGCATATTCTGCTTGATCACTTTAAATTTTAGGATTGAGGGAAGAGATCTCAGGAAGCAAAAACCTCCTTGTGAATGGAGTGGTCATGATTTTATCTGACTTTCAGCTAAATAAAATGTTAAATTAGATATGCAGTTAAGTCAGAGGCAACTTGGAGTTATAGCCTGATCCCCTCATGCTACAGATGAGAAAGAAAAACTGAGAATTAAGATTAAAACAGTAGATCACAGAATATCAAGGGCATATGTGTAAATGTTTTCCACTTACAAAGGCTTCTTCAACCTAGTTAATAAGATTCCACTAAATATTTTAAATTACATTTATTCTTTTTAAGTTCTTTGGTTATCTGACAATAACAAAATAGGAAGAAATCCTAATTACTTCATTAAATCTCACAAATCTAGCAAAATTAAGCTTTGAATTGACTCTTAAATTCTCTTAAACATTTCTCATAAACAAAGTAAAATTGCCTAAACTTTCAGCCTAAAATCCCAAGTCTAAACATTAAAATAATAACATATTAACTTCTTTTTTAAATTTTTTTAACATTTTATTTATTTGTGAGAGAGAGAGAGAGAGAGTGCAAGCAGAGAGACAGGAAGACACAGAATCCAAAGCAGGCTCAAGGCTCTGAGCTGTCAGCACAGAGCCCAACACATGGGGCTCGAACTCACAAACTGTGAGATCATGACCTGAGCCGAAGCTGGACACTTAACCGACTGAGCCACCCAGGCACCCCAATAACATTTTAACTTCTAATTGCAAGGCTTATCTGTTGGATATTCTGGTATGTCAAAGTTTCTTCTACATAATAAGCACTTACTAAGTGTGCCAAGTTTATTCTTAAACTTAAAACTAGTAATGCTGTGGTTTGATTTAGTGTGCTACATTTCTATAATAGATGTAGGATTTCAAGAAACTGAAATAAGTTATCTGCAAAGGGAACAGCTGTGGCATCCCAAGCCAGTGGGGGTTACTCCCCCAAGCAAACTGAGGTTACCTTCTCAGCTGGCAAATGTTGCTCTTCAGCCAGAGATTTGGGGCAGGGTGTGATACCTGGAGCTGTAGACCTGCAGGGAGACTTTCGTGTAATGCAGACCTGACACACTGAGATCCCTTTCTGCCCCACCCGCTCTATGACTCTGGTCAGATCTAGAGCTGTCTAGGTCATACGTGATTTCACCGACCCAATTAGCCCAAGTCCTGATTCTGTTCTTGCCCTCTCTTGTTGCTCAAACTTGACAAGGGCTTGTGAACCCAGTGGCCTTCTGCCCTGGTCCCCTCTTGTCACTCAGGCCTCAGACAAGCCATCTCTGATGAGCTCCTTGAAACCCATGCAGTCTAGCTGATTTCCCAGTGTGCTTTCCTCTGAAATATGTTCCTGTCTTCACCATCCTGATGCTCTAAAACAAAGCTATTTAAAATGCTTTCTGGCTCCACCATGACTTCTCTTACTTAAGTTAACATTAAGCATAGTAATGAATGCCCACCATGTCTCTCCTTACTTTCTTTCTTTTTTTTACGTTTATTTTACTTTTGAGATAGAGAGAGAAAGAGTACAAGTGGGTAGGGGCAGAGAGAGAGGGAGATACAGAATCTGAAGCAGGCTCCAGGCTCTGAGCTGTCAGCACAGAGCCCGATGGGGGCTCAAACTCACAGACCAAGAGGTTATGAACTGAGCCAAAGTCAGACCCTTAACTGACTGAGGCACCCAAGTGCCCTTCTCCTAACTTTCTCAGAGAATATTTTCTTGACAGGAATGACTGTTCTAAGCTGACACAAGCACACTTTTCTTTTATGCATCTGTCTCATAAGTCTATGTAGAAAGATGTCCCTGGAGGAAATGAAAGATCTTCAGCTGGTGGGAAAATACATACAACCAGAAACCAAGGAAGTGAATGGAATCCTTGTGACCAAGATGATAAGTGAAAATTGGGACAACATCTGGAATTTCCAAGCAAGACCTGATGATCTCCTCATTGCATCCTATGCCAAGGCAGGTAGGTTTGCGAAACTGGAAGTGGGGAGGCCAGCTATAGAGGAGCAGGGGCCTCCTGATTTTAAAAAATGCAGATTTTCTCCAGGCCTGGCCCCAGGAAAAATGAAACCAGACTTGTTTCTGGGCTCCAATCCCCTAGGATCCAAGGTTCTCCTGTTTTCTTAGGTCTCTGATGGAGAAAGAGATTGCCAGAATCCCAAATCTTCAAAGGACTGAATGAATTATTTAAAAGCAGAGTCTGAGAAATTGTGCAGAAGTTATCACAGTCATCTTGCCAACCCAGCCACTCTTGGTTCCCATCCACGAGGAAATCCTGGAGTGACAGCACTCCTTGCCCATAAAAAACATCTCTTAGTGGGGGACACTGATGTGGAAATGAGGGCTTTCACCCCAATATGAAATGTTCTGATAGTACTGGGTCCAAACCCCAAGCACAGTGGGAAGAATCTGGAGGAGGGGAGATGATACTTACCAGGACCTCATAAAATGAAGAGGAGGTTGTGACAAAAGTGAAAGTCTGAAAAGGCAAGGGTTCCCAGGCTTGTACAGGGTTGGGAGAATCCTAACTGGGGAAGCTCCAGGAATGATTGATGATCCCCCTGCATTACCTGTGCTTATAATGTCAAGTGACTGAGTGAGGCATGGAAGTTGAAGCTGTAGCCAGTTTGGGAAAGTCCCAGTGACCATTTGACTCACCAAGAGGGACTCTAGGTATTCATAACCAGAAAGAACTCAGAAAACAGTCTGGTCACTACAGTTCTTCAAACCTTCATTAGACTGTTCCTGTCCTCTCTGGCTGGGAATTCCCTCCTTAACCTCACTCTGTTCTCATGATTCAGCATTACTTAAACTAGAGAAGGGTCTTCCTGTCATCAGGGTTCAGTTGTTTCAAGAATCTCCTTCTCTGTCTGATTTGCACAGGACATTTCTCCTGCCCAGAACTGAATTTGAATTTGCATTGCACCGCAGAGCAGAAATGTTTTTCAGCTCACCTTTGAAATTATGCAGTCAGTCCCAAAGCCCCTCATAAGACAGTCCCCAAGTCTCCAGCCTTATTCCCTCACCTTCCCTACCACCTCCTACCCACTGTGAGCCTGCTTTTACTTCCCAGTGAGGAAATGTGACTCTTTATCCTGCTCCTGAGGCTCCCTGCCTGGGATGCCCTGGCTTCTTAATATGAATGCACATTCAGTCCTGCTTGACTCTACACTCCAAAGCCATCTCAGCTGAGCCTTACTGACCTCTTCCACAGCAAGTTGGATTTCCTCCTCTGTAGACCAGTCCTCTAGCCCTTTGCACATCCTTTCTGGCTTTTACTATATACTGTTCATCTTCTAGTTATCTGTGTATATGTCATATGTATCAGTAAGGAGCAGGTTTTGCTAAAAGCCAGAAAGACACAAATACTTCTGATGTAAAGAGGAAAATGGGTATCTGATGGACAATGAGCACAGTCTACCTCTTTGCCTATCTATATGTCTATGTCCATTCCTCTTCTGTGTCTGTTTGGATTCAATTTGGCCAGAAGTGTCAAAAACCCAAAATAACACAAAAGAAAAAGCAGTCTGGAGAATTAGTAGTCAGTTATGAAATGGTGGCTGCCTTGATCATCAAGGACCTGGGCTTTTTCTAACTTTCTGCTGCACCATCTCCAGGTGTAGCTTTTGGTTTTATTGTCCAATCTGACTCCTGGAGCTCTAACTATCACATGCACATTCCAAAAAGCAGCAAGAAGGTAGGAAGGGAGGAGTAAGTTCATGTCCTTTCCCTTTAAAGACAACTTCCCAAAATGACATGGCTACATCATGCAAGAAAAATATTACCTTTGAGGCAAGTAGCTATATGCCCAGCTAAAAATTAAGGATCTATTAACTTGAGAAAGAAAGGAAGAATGGATATAAGCTAGGCAAAAAGCAGTCACTGTCTTATCTTATCTCCTCCAAAAAGATTGTAAATGTCATAGGACAGGGAGGGTGGCTAATTCATCTCTGTATGTCCCTACATTCACTTGATTCAGTATTCATTCACTCAGACTACATTTACCAGTTGCAAAGCCCTATGCAAGGCACTGGGAATTAAAGAGAATAAGGTAAGTAAGCTGATTCTGTTTAACACTCAGCAAATGTAAATTTTACTGAATACATAAATAATCAAGGAAATGAATTGAACTGTGCAGTGAGTGGATGGAATTGACAATCAGTATTGCCTCTAGGCACCACCTGGACACAGGAGATTGTGGACATGATCCAAAATGACGGAGATGTGCAGAAGTGCCAACGGGCCAACACCTTTGACCGGCATCCTTTCATTGAGTGGACTCTACCCCCACCCTTCAACTCAGGTAAGTGCCCAAATAAGGCCTATGATGTTGTAGCTAAGACCCATGACTAGTGTGTTAGGTGAGTTTGCATCTGAGAATAGAATTGTTTCTACAATCAACCTTCTGGAAAATATTTCAAGGTTACTGGGGAAAAGGTTACGATCAAAGTACTCCAATTGGGAAATAATACTCTTAAATTCTTCTTCTAAAATATATGATTGGGGAGGAGCCAAGATGGCAGAACAGCATGGAAGTTTTATTTTGCACCTCATGTCCATGATACAGCCAGATCAACACTAAACCATCCTGAACACCTAGAAAACTTATTTGAGAATTAACACAACAATATGCACAACCTGAACCAGAGAACTCAGCAGGTATATGGTGTGGAGAGGTGAACTGGGGAGAGAGAAGCCATGGAGAGTAGGGAGCTGCTTTTGCTTGAGGAGAGAGGACAGAAATGGGGGGAGAGTACAGGAAAGGCTCCCCCCACCAAGCAGCTGGAGAGAAAGTGGAAAAGTGGAAACAGCTACAGGAACTGAACTAAAAAGGGAGAAAGGAGAAAGGAGAGGGTTTAAATTCCATTGAGACTCTATAAACAGGGGGAGTGCAGGGTCTGAAACTCTGCAGCTCAATACCTGACAGTGCTTTGGTGGGAAGGGCAAATTCTCAGGAGCAGAGTGAGGTCTGGGGATCCTCAGGCCACATGAGGAAAAGTGGTTCCCCTGCTGGAAATCATTTGGTAGAGGCTGTGTGGCCACCTGGTCCCAGCAGACCCTAGAGAACAACCACATTTGCTGCTGCTGGAACAAGGTCATTAAGGGTGAAGCCTGGTGCCAGATGTGTGTTGTGACTTTCCATAATCCCTGAAATGCTGCTGCTACATGATCATGTGAACTTTTTCTGGGGAAGGCTGACACCCAGCCCCAGTCTCTGGGCACTGGCAGCAGCTCGGTCCCACAAAGCTGCCATTGCAGCAGCTCGGTCCCTCATTCCTGGGTGCAGCCAGCACCTGGCCATTGCTTGGTGAGACCCTCCTCCAGAGGGTCAAAGCTGCAGTCCCTCAGAAGCAAGGGGTCAGGAAACACAGCCACATCTGAGATAGAACTCAGGAGAGAGGTGCCACATGGCAACCTGAGGGTGTGGTCACAGACAGTGTAAAAGCAGGCAGTAGATGGAAGCCAGAGACAAAGGATGGGTGCACAATTGCTGATTGGGGAGAACAGAGTACTGATACTAGAGACTAGGTAGCTGGGTGGCATCATTTTCACCCCTCCCGTGCATGCGTGTGCACATCTACAAGTGCTACAACAATCCACCCCAGTAAGCTAAGCAGCACCATCTACTGGAGAATGGAGCCATTACTAAGCCTAGCCCAATTGGGCCAATCTCGCTCTTCAGGAACACCACAACTCTCTCTGCCTGCTTAGTTTACAGACTATAAAGTGCTTCATAGTTTGACATCTAGGAGAAAATGATGTAATTTCAGTCGTATTTCAGTTGTTCACTGGTCCATCTATTCAATTTTTTTTTCCTTTTTCCTTTCTTTTCTTTTTCTTGTAAACAGAAAGAGAAAAAAAATATTTTTATTTTCCATTTTTATTAAAAATATTTTTCTTTAACTTTTTTCTACTATATATTTTTATTTTTTTGTAAAATTTTTCAAATTCTATTCCATCATTTCATTTTATTTCATTCTACTCATTTTTTCAAATTTTCAAATATTTTTCTTTTTTTTTCCCCCTCTCTTTTCTCTAATCTATCAAGCTTCTGTCAACAACCAGACCAAACACACCTAGGGCCTAACATCATTTATTTGATTTGTGTGTCTGTGTGTGTGTGTGTGTGTGTGTGTTGTTTTTAATTTTTTTAACTAAAAAAATTTTTACCTTATTAATTCCTTTTCTTCCTTCAAAACGATGAAACGAGGGAATTCACCCCAAAAGAAAGAGCAGGAAGAAATGACAGCCAGGAACTTAATCAACACAGATACAAGCAAGATGTCTGAACCAGAATTTAGAATCATGATAATAAGAGTACTAGCTGGGGTCAAAAATAGATTAGAATCCCTTTCTGTGGAGATAAAAGAAGTAAAAGCTAGTCAAGATGAAATAAAATGCTATAACTGAGCTGCAATGTCGAATGGATGCCACGGTGGCAAGAATGGGTAAGGCAGAACAGTGAATCAGTGATATAGAGGACAAACATGGAGAATAATGAAGCAGAAAAAAAGAGGGAGACTAAGGCAAAAGGTCACGATTTAAGAATTAGAGAAATCAGTGACTCATTAAAAAGGAAAAACATCAGGGGCGCCTGGGTGGCGCAGTCGGTTAAGCGTCCGACTTCAGCCAGGTCACGATCTCGCGGTCCGTGAGTTCGAGCCCCGCGTCGGGCTCTGGGCTGATGGCTCGGAGCCTGGAGCCTGTTTCCGATTCTGTGTCTCCCTCTCTCTCTGCCCCTCCCCCGTTCATGTTCTGTCTCTCTCTGTCCCAAAAATAAATAAACGTTGAAAAAAATTAAAAAAAAAAAAAAAAAAGGAAAAACATCAGAATCATAGTCCCAGAAGATGAAGAGCCAGAAAAAGGGGTAGAAGGGTTATGTGAGCAAATCATAGCAAAAAAAAACTTTTCAAAAAAAAAGAAAAACTTTCCTAACCCGGGAAAGACACAGACATCAAAATCCAGGAAGCACAGAGGACTCCCATAAGATTCAAAAAGAATGAAATCCATTTGCAACTAAATGGATGGAACTAGAGGGTATAATGCTAAGCAAAATTAGAGAAAGATAAAGATCATATGACTTCACTAATGTGAGGACTTTAAGATACAAAACAGATAAACATAAGGGAAGGGAAGCAAAAATAATATAAAAACAGGGAGGGGGACAAAACATAAGAGACTCTTAAATGTGGAGAACAAACAGAGGGTTACCAGATGGGAGGGGGATTGGGCTAAATGGGTAAAGGGCATTAAAGAATCTACTCCTGAGATCATTGATGCACTATATGCTAACTAACTTGGATGTAAATTTTTAAAAAGAAATTAAAAAAAAAGAAATTTTGTTAACAGAAAATCTAAAAATAAAATAAAATAAAATAAAATAAAATAAAATAAAATATGCAATTGGGTAACATCAGACAGCTTACTTCCTACTGGTGATTGGGAATTCAAGAGTGATCATTAATGTATAACACAGAGAAGGCAGGGTGAGGACTCCTAGCATCCAGTGATTAAGAACCATATTCCTCTGTGATTGTGCTCCTTTGGCATAGAGGATTATCTTCAAATATATTTCATCTATAACCAGTTAACCACAGAATCCAACAAAATTATATATAGCATCATTATCATTAACAAACAATTACACTTCACACCAAAGATACTAAGAAACAGCACACATACACAGATATCAAATGTAGGATTTAAGAAACAAAACAGATGAACATAGGGGAAGGGAAAAAAAGAAAGGGAAACAAACCATATGAGACTCAACCATAAAGAACAAACTGAGGGTTGATGGAGGTGAGGTGGGTGGCCACCTGGTCCCAGCAGGGACCACGAGATGGGCTAAATGGGTGATGGATATTAAAGAGGGCACTTGCTGTGTTGAGCACTGGGTGTTATATGTAAGTGATAAATCACTAAATTCCACTCCCGAAACCATTATTACTCTATATGTTAACTAACTAGAATGTAAGTAAAAGTTTGAAAAAAAACCACAAAATTAAACTTAAAAATTAAAAAAAAAAAAAGGAAACAGCACACAGTCACAGACAGCACCCTTGAAGAGCTTGAAATCAGTTAAGAATAAAGGTCATGTTTTTATAAAGTAAATAGTGGCAAATACTAGCTTTTGTAATAGATGACAACCCAATGATGAAAAGCCATAGACTTTGGAATCAAATAACCCAGCTTCAAATGTTTATCTGGGTGACATTGAGCAAATTATTAGCTCTCAAGCCCAAGTTATTTTTTTATTTTTAAAATAGTACCTATTGAAAACCCATTATTGATTGGGTCAACTATTTTAGCACCATTAGTTGAAAAAAATATATCTTTTTTTCCCATTGAATAACCTTGGCCTCTTTTCCAAAATCAACTAACCATATATATATAGGTATATTCTAGATTTTCTATTCTGTTCCTCTCCATTTTGTGTCTATCTCTATGCCAACACTACACCTTCTGCTTGCTGTAGCTTTATAAGCTTTGAAATTAGGTATTATAAATTCAGATTTCTTCTTTTTCAAAGTTGCTTTAGCTATTTTAGGATCTTTATAAATTCTAGAATCAGGCTGTTAGTTTCTAGGAAAAAAATATATTCCAATATTTGGTTGGGATTGCATTGAATCTATTGATCTGTTTGGGAAGAAGTATTACCCTAACAAAATCAGGATTTCTGATCTGGGAATGTGGTTCATCTCAATTATTTAGGCTTTGTTTAATTTCCCTTGCTGGTGTCTGGTACCTTCTATCACTTAATCTGGCACATCTTCAATCAAATTTAACCTTAAAAATGTTTATTTAATGCTATTATAAATGGCATTTTCTATTTTAATCTTTATTTGTTGCTGGTATACTGAAATATAATTGCTATTTGTATTGGACCTTGTATCCTGCATCCTAGCTTATTGACTCTAGTAACTTTTTTGTATATTCTATTGGGTTTTCTACATGAACCATCATGTGTTCTGTGAATAATGAATATTTTTCTTCTTCCTTTCCAGTCTGGATATCTGTTATTTTCTTGTCCTTGCTTTATTGCATTCCCTGGAGCCTCCAGTGCAATGTCAAACAGAAATTATGAAAGCAAACATCCTTGTCTTCTTCCTTATCTTAAGGGAAAAGCATCCAGGTCTTACCATCAAGTATGATGCTAGCTAAAGCTTTTTTGTAGATATTCTTTATCAGGGCAAAGAAGCTCCCTTCAATTCTTTATTTTCTCAGAGTCTTTAATCATAAATCACTGTTGAATTTTGTCAGTGTTCTTTGAGCTGGGGATTTAATCCATTCATTTTCAGCCATTCTCTGTTTATGACTATACATTTTTCTCAATTGCTATTTTAAATATATTTGGTTTTGATATGTAGTGTTTTCTTTACATTTCATTTTACCACATTTTTCAGAATTCCCGTAATTTTACACCAGAGACATTTAGTAGATGTTTTTAATTTCCAGATGGGAGGGTGTTTTTTTGGGGGGGGGGGTGCTTTGTATTTAATTACTAGTTTTATTGCACTTGTGATCAAAGAGTGTTGTTTGTAGTATTCCACCTTTTTGAAAATTATTCATTTGTACTATATTATCAATTTTTATAAATATTCTGTGTGCACTTGAGAAAATACATTCTCTATTATCCAGATCTAATATATTCTGTATGTTGCTTAAATCTTATATATGCTTTTTCTTTTTGTCCACTTGACTTGTCATGTACTAAGAATTAAACATCCTATTATTAGTGTATTTCTATTTTTCCTTACATCTACTGTGGTTTCTGTTTTATATAAGTGGTTATTCTGTTATTTGGTACATAAATATTCATGATTTTTCTATTGTATTATTATAATGGAGACTTTAGCATTATAAAGTTCTTTTTTTTTAAGTTTATTTATTTATGCTGAGACAGAGAGAGAGCACACACAAGTACATGCACAAGGAAGGGCAGAGAGAGAGGGACAGAGAGAATCCCAAGGAGGCTCTGCACTGTTAACACAGAGCTTGATGCAGGGCTCAATCCCATGAACCACGAGATCATGACCTAAGCCAAAATTAAGAGTCAGACCCTTAACTGACCAAGCCACCCAGGCACCTCTAGAGTTCCTTTCTTCTCTTATATAATGCTTTCGGGGTTAATACTACTTTATCTGATAATACCATAATCCTTGCTTTTTTGTAGTTTCCATTTGCATTTTGTATATCTATCTACCCTTTTATTTTTACTCTTTCTTGTGTTTTAGGTGTGTCTTCTATGCTGCATATGATTGGGTTTTCTCCTATGAGCCAATTTGAACCTATTTTTATTCACTTAAGTAATCTCTATATCCAACATGGGGCTCAAACTCACAACCCCAAGATCAAGAGTCATGTGCTGTTCCAACTGAGCCAGCCAAGCACCCCTTGAATCATCTATTTATAATAGATGATTTAATCCCACTCACATTTATTGATATGACTGATATGTTTGTTCACAATTATGTCATATATCATATGTCATATGTCAAACTAACATGAGTTTACTCCTTAGTGAGTCACAGATAAAAACTACACCAGGTAGAGCTGTCACACAAAGGAAACTTTATTTGCAGCAAATAAGGAGATCATGGGGAACAATTTCCAAAGCCATGACTCTCACAACAAGGGTAAATGGGTTCATTTTATTTAGGGTTAGGATAAATATTCAGAAAGGGGAGTTTTGTCATGTATGTTAAGGGGGAGGCATAACGTCATGCATGCGCCTTAAGGAAACATGCCTATACATACATTGCATGTTATGTTAATGAGGCCTGTGCTCCTCCTTGGGTGGAGATTTTTATATTATAATGAAGTAAAGGTAACTGTTGGTCACTCCACAGGTCACTCCATGGTCCATCTGCACAGATGTGAGTTGAATGTTGAGCTCAAACTGGTCTGGGTGGTCTGGGCCAGTTGGAGCTCATCATCAGGGCAGTCGTTATTGCTTGAGGGATAGTTTTGGTTTCCATCACAGGATGCCATGACCATTGGGTCTTTTGCCCAAGTTAAGAGATAAGCTGAAAAGAAGAGCTTGATGGAAAATGTGAGACAAATGGTGGTGGTTACAAGCAGGTGGGTAAGATCAGGTCTTGGTGTCTAGCTAGTGACAATATTGTCATGTGCAATAAGAAATATTTAGTTTCTTTCCCTATTTGTTATATCCTTTTTGTTTTTCTTTTTTTTTTTAAATGTGTGGGAGTTTTTATTTTTTTAAGTTTTTTATTTTAATTCCAATTATAGTAAACATACAGTGCTATATTAGTTCAGGTATACAATACAGTGATTCAACAATTCTATATGTTACTCTGTGCTCATCACAATAAGTGTATTTATAATCTCTTTCACCTATTTGACCCATCTCCTCATCTAGTTCCCCTCTGGTAACCATCCATTTGTTCTTCATAGTTAAGAGTCTTTTCTTGATTTGTCTCTCTCTTTTTTTTTAATTTTTCTTCTGTTCATCTGTTTTGTTTCCTAAATTCCACATATGAGTGAAATTATATGGTATTTGTCTTTCTCTGACTGACTTATGTCACTTAGCATAATACACTCTAGCTCCATCCATGTCATTAACTCATTGCAAATGGCAAGAGTTCATTATTTTCTATGGCTCAGTAATACTGCATCTTCTTTATCCATTCATCTATTGATGGACACTTGGCTTCTTCCATATTTTGGCTATTGTAAATAATGATGTAATAAATATAGGGGTCCATATATCCTTTCGAATTAATGTTTTTATATTCTTTAGGTAAATGCCCAGTACTGTGATTACTATATTGTAGAGTATTTCTGTTTTTAATTTTTTGAGGAAGCTCTATAGTGTTTTCCACAGTGATTGTACCAGTTTGTATTCCCACCAACAGTGCAAAAGGGTTCCTTTTTCTCCACATCCTCACCAACACTTGTTATTTCTTGTGTTTTGATTTTAGCTATTCTGACAGGTGTGAGGTGATATCTCATATTTTTTTAAATATATACATATATTTTTTAAGTTTATTTTTGAGAGAGAGAGAGAAAGAGACAGGGAGAGCATGAAAAGGGGGCAGAGAGAGATTGGGAGACACAGAATACAAAGCAGGCTCCAGGCTCTGAGCTATGAAGGTTTCAAGCCCATGCACTGCAAGATCATGACCTGAGCCAAAGTCCAACACTCAATCGACTGAGCCGCTCAGGCACCCATTATTGTAGTTTTGATTTGCATTTCCCTGATGATGAGTGATGTTGAACATCTTTTCATGTGTCTGTTGGCCATCTTTAAGTCTTCCTGGAGAAATGTCTATTCATGTCTTCTGCCCACTTTAGTGGCAAAACTGCCCACTTTAGTGGCAAATGCCCTTGGTTTTTGTGGTATTGAATTATATATGTTCTTTATATACTTTAGATACTAACCCTTTATCAGATATATAATTTGCAAATATCTTCTCCCATTAAGTAAGGTGTCTTTTTAGTTTTGCTAATTGTTTCCTTTTCTGAGCAGAAGATTTTTATTTTGATGTGGTTCCAATAGTTTATTTTTGCTTTTATTTCCTTTGTTTCAGGAGTAATGTCTAGAAAAATGTTGCTATGGCCAATGTCAGAGAAATTACTGCCTGTGCTCTCTTCTAGGATGTTTATGGTTTCAGGTCTCACATTTAGGTCTTTCACCCATTTTATAAGTTTTATTTATTTTTGAGAAAGAGAACAAAAACAGGGGAGGAACAGAGAGAGAGGAGGACAGAGGATCTGAAGGAGCTGACAGCAGCGAGCCTGATGTGGAGCTCAAACTCATAAACTGCAGGATCATAAGCTAAGCTGAAGTCAAATGCTCAACTGACTGAGTCACCCAGGTGCCTTTTTCATCCAGTTTGAAGTGATATTTGTGTATGGTGTAAGAAAGTGATCCAGCTTCATTCTTCTGCATGTAGCTGTCCAAATTTCCCAACACTACTTGTTGAAGAATGAGTCTTTTTCTCATTGGATATTCTTTCCTGCTTGTTGAAGATTAACTGATCACATAATTTTGGGTTTGTTTCTGGGCTTTCTATCCTGGTCTATCGCTCTGTGTCTATGTTTGTGTCAGTACCATAGTGTTTTGATTGCTACAACTTTGTAGTATAACTTGAAGTCCAGAATTGTGATACCTCCAGCTTTGTTTTTCTTCTTCAAAATTGTTCTATTTGGGGTCTTTTGTGGTTTTATACAAACTTTAGGATTATTTGTTGAGAATAAGTGCTGTTGGTATTTTGATAGGGATTGCATTAAATGTGTAGATTACTTTGGGTAGTATGAACATTTTAACAATATTTGTTCTTCCAATACATGAGCATGGAATGTCTTTCCATTTTATGTGTGTCATCTTCAATTTATGTCATCAATGTTTTATAGTTTTCAGAGTACAGATCTTTCACTTCCTTGGATAACTGTATTCCTAGGTATATTATTATTTTTGATGCAATTATAAATGGGGTCACTTTCTCAATTCCTCTTTCTGGTGCTTAGTTATTATTGTATACAAATGCAATAGATTTCTGTACATTAATTTTGTATCCTGTGACTCTGATGAATTTATTTATCAGTTCTAATAGTTTCTTGGTGGAGTTTTTAGGGGTTTTTTATATATAGTATCATGTCATCTGCAAATAGTTAAAGGTTTACTTCTTCCTTACCAATTTGGATGGCTTTGTGTGGGAGTTTTTCATTTTTTTTTTCTTTAGAAAATTCTTAAGTTTTTTCTAGCAATTGGTTGCTTATGTATTATTATCACCTTTTATAAGTACTTAATCCTCTTTTTTCTTACTTAAGCTTTTACTACCTGATCTGCCAGTTTCAAAGGAATTTTTTATTCCCCCTGTTACTTATGCAATCACCAGTAATCCTACTCTAAATTTTAAGTTGCATTCTTTCTACTTTATTACAGCCTATAAGGTTTACATATTGTTCTTCCACCTATCCCTTCATCCCTTTTAAGTTTTAGTTCTAGTATTAAATAATGTGAAATTCTCACTATCAATCTTTGTACTAATTTTTTCCTTTTGGTTAAATCAAACTTACCCTAGTGAATTGTTCAGGAAAATACATATATATTGTATTCTGTGTGTGTTCTTGAATGTTTTAAACTGTTTTCTATAGTGTTGATACTTGAAGCACAGCTTGCCTGGATATATCTTTCATTCACACTTTCTTTCCTTAAGTTTCTTGAAAATGTTCTACTGTTTACTTGCTTTGTGTGCTGTTTTTGATAAGTCTGATGCCAGTTTAATTCTCTTGACTTTATGAATTATTTCATCTTTTACCTGGAGTAAGAATTTTTTTCTTTATCTTAAAATATAATAATTTTAGTTTGGTATGTTTCAGAGTTGATCAATAATAATCAACTTTTTATGATATGCATGGTTAAGAAAGTTTTGCAAAGAAGTGTTATATTTTGGCTAGCGTGGTTAAGAATACATTGTTTGGCTTGCCACAAAGGTAAAATGATGTCTACCACCACCAGGCAGTCAACAGAGGTTTTGCAATTGTTTTGATGGAGGCAAGTTTCTCCAGAGAAGCAGATAGCTCTTTCAGAAAAGTAGAATCTATGAGGTCTTCAGGTTCCATCAAGTGGAGGCATTTTTACAAATAGAGGCCTCTGTGCTGACAGTTACCACAGTCATTTCCTTCCTGGAGCAGAGGTGATCTCAAGGTGGGAATCCCAAGGTCAAGTAAGGTTGAAGTACATTGTCTCTCATCTTTCCCTTGGGTTGTGGCATTGCTGTCTGTAAGGCAGTCACAACTCTAATGGCAGCAAGAGCTCTTGGGCTGGGGCAGTGTCATCTGAGGCATTGCTGTGCTTGGGGATGGTGAGGCCAGGAGAGGGTGGTTTCCCAGGTGAAGATCCATGAAGGGTAGAAGTGGCTGCTGGTGTTAAATACCAAGTACATGTCCTAGAGGCCTGGCTCGGGGTGGGACTACAAGTGTGGACTCTACTACTAGATGGGCAGACCTCATTGGGCTCCATTAGATCATCAGGGTGCACTTTGCAAAGGAGCATGCAATATCCATGACTGAACTTTATGGGGACCACATCCATAATGCGTATAGATTCTGGATACATTGATAGGCTCACAGTAGGGATATTTTGTGGATGGCAGATGTACAATCCAGAGATAACCCCATGAAAACTATGATAGGGTGGTTAGAGCACAAACCTGCCAGCCAAGATGGGTCTGATTTGGTTATGACAGTAGGGCCATTTGGCCTGGGGTAAATATAATTTGAAGCATGGTGTAAGGATGGAATGACTCTTTTAAGCATCACTTCCATTGGCACCATTTAATGTAGAAGAGATGAACTCTGGGTCAGAATTTGTGCCTGCTGAATTGACCCCTGCTACATAGAGCCTGCAACACTTGGTGCTCAGCCATCATTCAGTACAGTTGTATACCTGGCTAATTTTGTTCCAGCTCATCTCCTGAGATAGAGTTGGGCTGGAGGGATCTACCAACAACCCTATTATCCAAGGTAGCCACAGTAAAAGAGAGCATTTGCATTTGACTAGCTTGTGGGGTGTCCTTCAGGGAAAGCAATCTGGATAGCAACAAAAGGAGGAGCATGTTTGCTTAGGAGCAAGAGGTCATTTACCTCTTCATCTAAGGTGGGGTAGAGACCTGGCCTGCATCCACTGAGAGCCACCATTGGATTCTATGGTTCTTTGGGGGCTTCATTTCTTAATGTGACTGGCATCCACTGGCAGAATACCTTTTTCTTCTCTCTGAGATCCACAATCCCACTAGTTGACCCTGAAGCCATAATTTCAATCTCCCACAAAACTTTCTATGAAATTCCTTTAATTAACCTGCCTTAAAACCAGAATATTGAGCAAGGCCAGTGTCCTTACCTTTGTGGCTAATACTGGACCATCATCCATGCCAAAGAAATTGGTATAATCATGATCTCTAAGCAATTTGGTAGGGTTTGTTCCATTGAGCTCTCTATTAGAAGAGGGTCATATTGTACAATCCACCCCTGATGAGGTTGCCAGCATATGGAAGACAGTGAGACAATGGAAAGACCACAATGGTGAGGGAAGCATTCATCCAGTGAACAGAAGTGAATGACATCCTCCTTGATGTCAGAGGAGTCAGGGTTCCCTGTCAGTACCAGAAGGGAGTTTTTGGAGAAGATGTATTTGGTGTGGGGGTAGGAAGAGCTGAGAGCCAGGAATCAAGCAGTATTAGAGCCACGAGGAAAATTTCTGTCCACTTGGGGCCTCCCTTCTGTTTAAAATTTGAGAAGCATGTCTCTGAAGGCCATTGTTCCTCTCCATACGTCCACCCGCTTGGGGCCAGTGAGCTAGGCAGAAATTCCACAAGATTCCATGTTCCAGAGCCCATTATTGAACTGCTTGGGAGGTGGAAGGCTATCTTGATCTGAATCTGTAATGTCTGGTGGGTGTAAGGGGACAAGCACATATCTGGTTAAGGAGGATATTGAGCAATAGGAAGCAGTGTTTCTGGAGAGAACAGCCTGTAGGCATCCTGAGAAGGTATTGATGATGGTGTTTACATACCCACTAGCTCCAGCAGAGGGCAGCAGCAGTCTGATACAACAAATTTGCCATCACAAGTTGTCACACTGACCTGATAATCTTCCAGAGTTTTGTTTGGGGACAAAGAAGCAATCAATTATCTACCACCAGTTTGGATAGAGCAAGGGTGAAAAGGATTCCACGCCTGTTTCCCCAATCAGTGAGTGTTGTTGCTCCCCTGTGGCCTGAAATAGGGGTCTGCTCTTCTGGTGGGCATGGCATCTCTGGAGGAATAGTTATATGGAGGTTATGTCTGGAATGTTATTAGAATGTTGGAACAAGGAGTCTGCAATGTTATTAGAATGTGCTTCTGGTGTTTGTTGGCATTTTTACACAGACATGAGTGACTATAATTGGCATAAGTGAATTGGCTGTCCCTCTCCAAATGGAGACACCCAGAGACATTGAATTATCCTTTTGCCATTATCCAAACCAGACTGAGAACCCACTGGCTAAGAGCTCAGGAGTCAGTAAAAATATATGCCCTTGGGAGTCTCACTTTGTGGTCTGTTGTGGAACCAAGCACACTGCCACCAACCCTGCCATCTGGGCCAAGCGAGGAGTGGCCTTCTTGACTAGGGATGACTACTGCAGCCTGCTGATGGACAGCACTGTGTATGATGGCAGCACTGCTGTATGTGAAGAACACTCACTCCCTTTCCATGCCAGACAACTGGTCCCAGGGAGCTTCTCAAAATGCTATAGGGGCCAACATTGGGGGTGCCACCATTTGCCTTCATTAATAGTAAGCAAGAGGCTGAGCTTTGAGGAGCCACACCCTCCTGTAATCTGGAAAGGCCCTTGACATCAGATTGAGCTTTTTTAAAGGTACCATTTTCACTTTAACAATGAGGTCTCAGGACCATGCTGAACCTTTGCTGGGTTGAATTACTAACCCAATGAAGGATGGGGACTTTTTGCAAATCAGGGTGGGCTATGAATGCTTTTTTTCCCAAAAGGGCCCAGTGGACTGCCAAAATTTCATGCTCAAGTGGCATGTGCTAAGCTGCTGTCTGGGGCAGATCTTTGATCCAGGTCCCATGGACAGTCAGATAAAGCCATGCTTAGTCCCAAGACTCCACAAGACCTAATCAAATATCTCCATTGATTCAACTCAAAAGCCTGAGCCCAGAGAGACTAAGGACAGGACCTGCTGTATGGCTTGCTGGGCCAGATGCAAGACAGTTTGGTGAGGTTCTCCCAAATGGAAAGAAGCTGGATTGCATCTAACAGCACAAATAGGTTTTAGTAAAATGGTAAATGTAGAATGTGTTTCCCCCAAAAAGTGAAGACACCTGATATGTGTTTTGCCTGCTATAATGTAACAGGAGGCTTAATTATAAGGAGTTGATGTTTTATAGTGAGAGAAACTTCACAGTCCTCAGCTGCCACATTATGTCTAGAAACTTGAAAGAAGTGGCTGGTCCTTGGATCTTATGCAAGGTAATGGCCCATCCTCTCTGCTATAAATACATTACTAAGTGTAAGTCTCCTGGATGGCATCCTCAAAAGGTTCCAAAGGGAGAATGTCACTTATATAATATCAAAGGCTACAGTGGGTTAATTGGAGTGAATTTAAATCTTGTCTGCATTGGTTATATGCAAAAGCAGGGTGCTTAAATGTTTAAATAACCCATGGGCACCCAAGTAAAGGTTCAAAACGCCCTTGAAACGGAAAGCAAATTGAAGTTGTGAGTCTTCCATTATCAGGATCAAGTGAAACACGTTGGCTAGATCTAGGACATCAAAGTAAGGACCGCATGCTTTTTGGATGTCATCTACCATGTCTATAATACTGGGAATGGGAAACTTAATGATAGAAACCTGTGCATTTAAGTTTTGATAGTCAATTGTGTTTTTTTAAGTATTTCTTTTTTTTAAGTTTATTAATTTTGAGAGAGAAGGGGAGAGGTGAACAGGGGTCCGGGGGACAGAGATAGAGGGAGAAAGAGATTCCCAAGCGGGCTCCACACAGTCAGCACAGAGCCCAACGTGGGGCTCAGTCTTACGAACTATGAGATAATGACATGAGCTGAAACCAAGAGTCAGACACTTAACTGATTGAGCCACCCAGGCACCCCCCCACCTCCAATAATAGTCAATAGTTAATCTCCATTAACTGGTAGCCAGTTTTCACACTGACCAGACCAGGCTATTAAAGTGTGAGATGGGGGGCCTACTGACCCCAATTCAAGTATATCTCTAATGACAGACCTTAGGTCCTGTGTACTCAGTCAATAATGTGGTGTATTTAGTTTTTTTTCCTGGAGGAGGCAATTGGGCAGGTTACTGTCTGGCACCTTTTATGAGAAATCCAGGAATTTGAGTTTATTCTACTAGGCATGTCATGAAGTAAGTGCATGCAAACCTATAATAGGGAAAAAGAGAGCCAGGGAGGCCACCACCACTGGCAACTGGTTTGGAAAGCCATAGCCAGCTTTCCTTGTACTCCCTTTGTGGTTTTATTGGCTTTGACTTGTAGGCTGTAGATTATTTGAGAAATTTAGGATTACCTGGGATTCCTATGACTTGGGCTATGGTGTTTAACAAAGAAAAGAATGTCAGGTTACTGCCTTAGTCCCTGTGGACTACTGAGTCATGAATAGGCAATTATCCCCAGGAGGTGACAAGTTCCATGAGCCATTCAGTTCTAGGGTAATGCTCTGGGGGTTTGTCAGACCCACAGGTCAGTGATGTTGTTTGGGGCAGAGGGAGCTTTGAAACCCCCTAAAGTCATCTGGGCCATTGAGATTGGGATCTTTTTCAAAATGAACATGAGTTTTTGAGAGAAGCTTGCACCATAACTGTCCAGATATGAGATCTGGACCCCCAGCTGGCAGAGTGTCTCCCTCATGAAGGAAGAACTGTCAAGTCTATTCCCAGCATGGCCTCCAGAATATTATGGGAGGTCCTCTTAAAATGAAGTTTGGTCCTGTCATTTGGTGGAGGCTCCCTGCAAGAAGAATTCTCTGGATTCATAATCAATTGGGACTTCCTCAGATTGGAGATGAAATCCAGGTCATCTGGATAGGTTGCTATATTCAAAGGAGTGATATACCCACAGGACCATATCAATCATACAGGAAAGGAGTTGGGCCTCATTGAATATCTTCCACTGGCTTTGAATCTTTGCAGTAATAACTATGATAAAAGGGTAGACTTCACAACAAACCTTGAAAATCCAAGTAAGCAGAGAGTGGAATTTGCCCTCTATATCTTTGAGGCTTGTGCCTTTGGGTTTGGATTCTCCCTTGTTATTAGAAATCCCAGTTAGGACATGGAGACAATCTGTGGCTGCAGTTTTTGCTTTAATTCTGGTTGAATTAGTCCTGGGGTAGTCTCTTGTGGGTTGGGGGTTGGGCCATCTGTGTCTGTCCAGAATTTGGACTTTTAAAAAGTTATCCATTTGGGGCTTCTTGTAAATACTGACTAGTTGACTCATGTCTGTGAGTTGAGTAATAATAGCTCAGAGTCAGTATTAAACACTCTCAACAGCCAGTCAGCCCCTTTCCCTTCCTCCTGCTCTACAGTCCTTTCAGATATTTTTAATCTTGAGGTGTGTAAAGCTTCAAATTTCAGTTTCTAATTCTCTATTACCCACCACTGATTTGACTTTCTGAATCCTCACTGGAAAAATCTGTGGTAGACGTCCCCAGTGGCCAATACCTGCTGCTTCCCTCTCCAGGGTGTCCCAATTGACTTCACTGGGTTTAGTGTTAGTCTCCATCAGACCAGCAGTGGCAGAATCATTAGGGCTGGCCCCAGGTCCCTAAAGTATAGAACCAGTCCCTTGGTCTGTTGGTACACCACAACACTGAGCAGTGCCCACAGCACTTCTATGAGTGTTTTCCATTTAGTACAGAGCTTGCTAATTTCCTCAGACAGTTTTAGTTGATGCAGGCACCAGGTGCTCAAGTCATTTGTACTTGGCTATTAGATTTTGTGCCCCTATACACCAGGAGTGGGACCCCTGATACCTCATAGGGTCAGGGGACAAACTGCCACAGCAGCAAGGTATGCAGTGACAGAGGGACCGTGGGACCCAGCCACTCTTGTCTTTTTGAGGGGCCATTACCTCCCCAGTGAGGACATCCCTATCATCCAAGTTATAACTTAGAGTCCTAGTACATCCCATAAGCACCGCCAATCAGAGACAGGGAGTGTCCCTCTCCTCTTAGGGGCACTGCACATTTATGTGGCCCTATATATGAGCCGGGTGTGCAACTCACATATTCCCTTCTGTTAACTAAGGGCAAGAGGATATTGCTAAAATCTTAGCTAGTTGCCCCTAACAGTCAGCATCTGGGTCTGTACTACAAGCTGAGAAACATGCTCAAAGTCTAACAGCCACTGAGGGTAATCTTGGGCATTAATAAGTGGGAAATACATCCATGGCCCCTCAAACCAGCTCTGATTAGCAATACTCTCAAGGTTTGGGAGAATTATCATTGCTTTTTTTTGTAACGTGCACTTTTGGGATGGAAACTTGGGGCAGCTCTCTGAAAAGGCAGTATGCAGTAGGGCAAAGCAGTGCAACCAAATTCCAGTAGGCAGTGGATTCCTCCCCCATGGAATTATGCACATGATAAAGCCCGTCAGTAAGCCATTGAAACTAAAATGCATTTCTTATTATCAAAAGCAAGCTGATTTAGTCCATCCTACTTGTGAACCTAATTATGACTTTGTTAAATTAACATTTGGTGGTCTGGTGAGCCTCAGTTCAAGGAAAGACCATAAGGAATTGAAATAGCACTGTCCACTACTCCTTGGTCCTGGAGGAAGTACAGGGCATGCCTTGAGTGACCAAATGAGAGGTCAAGGCAGGATGCTGGTAGAGAGATGGGACTTGGGGCACATGCCCTTATTAAGGTACATAAGTAGAAAGCTTTGGGGCTTCTGGGCTAAGTCCAGAACAGTCAATCCAAACCAAAACGATCAGGGTTTTGGTAGGCTCTACAAGGGTCTTATCTAAAGGGGTGCTCCCAGGGAAGGCCTTGGGAGGTAACAGACACTGTTGATCTCAGGGCCATTGGGTAGTCTCTGCCGACTGTTATGCAGCTGGGGCGTGAACTGGCATGCTCAAGGCCCCTGTAGGCTGCTTGGCCACCCAGAATGGATTACGAGACAATATTATGGAATAGTTTAGCTAAAATCTCAACAAATTCAAGTCTTCTTTTCAAGAAAGTTTGTTCATATTATAAGTTTAAATATTAGTTCTATTCCACCATTTTCATTTTCTTTTCAGGAACTGCAGTTTATACCAACGTTAGAGCTGCCAGGCTTGTCTTCCAGATCAGACACTTTCTCTCTGACCCTTTTTACTTGTTTATTTACCTCATTGTCCATCTCTTGGTTACCTTCTTGCTTTTCTTCAACATCTTTTTTTAAATTTCCTTTCAAACCTATCCTTCATTGTCAACCTTATGATTTAATCTTCCCTTCTTATGTTATTGTGCTTTTTCTTTTCTCAGTTCCATAAAATCTTTTCTCATTTATCCCCTTTTCTTTTTTTATATATTTTATTTTATTTATTTTTATAAATAAATTTTGTCTATTTCATTTCCTAATTTTTATATTTCTGAGTTGTTTGTTCCTTTTCCCAAACGTTTGTTTTGGATATTTAATCAAGATTGGAGTATTGTATCACAATTTTGTTTAGGATTGTAGTTGGTTTTGGGGGGAGAATTTTCATCAGGTTAAAGGCTTCGGTTTGCCTTTTCTGTTTTTTATATTAGTTTTGTATTCATGAGATCTGCTTTTATGTTTGTATTCATTTTATTGTCATAATTTCTAGTTTGAAAGCACCCTCTTCTGTCCATTCGGCCCTCTACTGTGCAGTTTTGTTCATGGACAGCATTGGTGGTTGGTGGGGAGGAAGAATTGGCATGCTGTTTCTTTCATTTCTGCAGAATCTTTATTTTTCTTTCTCTTACTTCCTTATTTCCCATCACTGCCAGGTCTCCAGGGGGTGCCTCCTCCTTCTGATTCGCCACTAGAAGCTGTGCTTCTCCAACCAAGTCTGCCTATCTGCCTCAGTGACAAGCCCCCTCCCTGAGACTGGTACTGTGTGTGGCCAAATCCCAGCCTATATTTGGTATTTTAACACTCAGGATTGGACATTCTGTTTCCAAGGAGGATTTGGTTGTGATTTATCTAATTGTTCCTTGCCTCTCTGGTGCTTTTCATGAAGTCTCTTGAGCCCCACCTCCCCCCACTCCATTGGCTTTCCACACCAAAGACTAACTGATTTCCAGCCCTGGCTGTCATAGTTACAAACTTGGAGAAATTACTGAAATTACTTGACTACTGTAAGGCTCAATTTTTCATCTGAAAATACATCCTAGCACAGAGACCAGTGTGGTGTTTGGATAGTGACTGTTGCAGTTCTTGGCCTGGAAAGTAAAGGTTGGAAGAAAGATCAGTGGAATTGCTTGTGTTGTAGAGCTGGCTAGAAATTCACCTACATCAAGAGGGACACCAGCTCTTCTCCAGCTGCTTTAATCTACTCTCCATTGCAGTAATAGAAAACCCCAAAGGACAAAATATCCAAGTGCTTGTTGGGGTCATAGTTATCACCATCCTCAGACCTCCCAAAGCATCTTCATCTTCCCACACAAGTACAACCAATCCATCAAATAAGAAGAGTAATGTTGCCTCCCTTGGTGGTTTCCGGTATCTCATCAGTGATTTCCTCTACCTGAATGGATGGTAGAGGTGTCACCAGGAGGGAAGCATTTAGACATGTAAAACCATAATTTCAGGCAAAGACAACTATTTGGTAAATCTCATTCTAGATATTTAACAAACAATAATATTGAATGCAGGGGGCTGATGATGAAAAATGTTCAAGCAAATGGTGTGGCCTTCTTTCCCAGGTCTAGATCTGGCCGAAAAAATGCCTTCTCCTAGAACTATGAAGACTCACCTTCCTGTTCAGTTGCTGCCACCTTCCTTCTGGAAAGAAAATTCAAAGGTAGGAAAATCCAGCTCTTCAATCCCAGTTTTGTTCATATGGACAAACACTATCTCTGTCTAAGTGGAAACAATCAAAGATGTTGAAAGATAAATAACCAATGAAGGTATACAGCAGATGGTGTCCTTACCTCCACATTCCCACATACTCCATCCTGGATCCAACTTTCTTCAAAATATTATTTCTGGGTATATACTAGGAAGTTTTCATACAAAATCATTCTGATTAGCTGCCAGTGAACCCACATCCAAAAACAACAAGTTGTGAAACAAAGCACATATTTCCTGAAGAAGGCTTTTATCTTAGTTTGAATCATCTAAGAAGCAAAAGCCAAGGTATAAAAGTGATTTATTTAGGGAAAACTTGTGAAGGGAAAGGTAGAGCAATACAAAGAAAGATGAACAACCATAAGACCATGATACTACATTGACCACCCTTACAGAATATCTTGTGGAGCAAGCTCCCAGGAACTGTTATAACACTATGTCCTCCGTTTTCAAAAATTTTCATTTATTTTGACCTTCCAAATTCAGGATCAATGTGTAATGTAAAGCAAAATGCTAGTGTTGCTTTTTGATATATGCTTCATCAGTGAGTCTTAAAGTCAATGAAATATGGAATATAAGCAAAATACGGACTTATAAATTTGCAGTGAAAAGTGTAGCCATCCAGCAGAATCAAAATGTTTGTATCAACTAGACCAGAACATCTTCTCCTTGCAGGCAAGCTACTTTAGAAACCCATACTGAACCCTTACCAAGAAAACCATAAGGGTCAAGTCTATTTAGTCAAGACAATTTCCCCTATGTGTGGTGCTCAGATACACAGGGCAAGTGATTGCTTTTGACTCTTTTTTTTTTTTTCTGGGCTTCCATGAGTCATCAGCTCTTCATCTTGCCCATCTCCCATCTCCAAACAAGGTACAATACAATTGAATAAGATTCCACATTCCAATATGCTAGCCCATTCATTACCTGCTTCTCTGAGATTATACCCAGGTCATTTTGATTTGTGAAAACTTCCTGCTTTGTTCCCACAGGTAGATAACTCATGTGACTCTTGATGCTCAACAAGCAATATTATTTCCAAATGGTATTATAGATTCAGTGTGAGAAGACACAATAGCATTTTGTTAGTCATCATACTAGCACCTTCTTTTTATAAAAATCAGCCTTCTAAAAATGTAAAAATCTCAATGATGGCACCTCCTTTTATCTGTTTAGAATTGTGGATTATTTGAGCAGGAAGTGACATTAGAGAGTTTAGGCCAAGATTTTCATTTTATGATGCAGTGGTAAGCTAAATAGCCATCCCCTAAAGATATCCATGTCCTAATCAACAGAACCTGTGAATGCTACCTTATACGGTAAAATGAGATTTGCAGATTTGATTAAATTGGGGATCTTGAGATGAGAAGATTATCCTAGATTAATAGGTGGGCCCTAAATATCATCAAAAGGATTCTTAGAAGAGGGAGACAAAAAGATCAAAGTAAAAAGTAGGAGATGTGAAAAGTGAAGCCAGGGATTGGGTCAAGAGCCAAGGAATGCAAGTGGCCTTTGGGGGCTAGCAACAGCAAGTGAAGGGATTCTCCCTTACTGCCACCAAAGGGACCAGCCCTGCCAACAGCTTGACCTGAGCCCAGTGAAATCTAGCCTCTAGAACCATAAGAGAATAAATCTCTTATTGTTTAAGCCAGTACACTTTTTACAGCAGCCATGAGGGATTCACACAGATAAGTCAGCAGGCTCTCAGAAAATGTCCTGGACATTAGGTCATATCCAGTCATCAGACTCCTGCCACAAGCACACTGGATATGTTCCCCGTCTAGCACAGACTGCCCCTTCACAATTACTCAAGTTTACAAAAAGGCAGTAACCAACACCAGCATTAAGAAATGTATTTACATTATAAGATGGGGCAGCTGTGTCACACTTTTTGGTTCCCTACATGCTTTCACAAATATCAGAGAAAAATCAAGCAGTAGGAAAAGAGGCAGAGAAACATGTTGGGTCTGTGCTCCTCTAAGACAGCAGTGGGGGAAAGGCAGCTGGGAAAGCAAGAGCCTGGGGAGATTGGCTGAGAGAGAAATACCACTGGGTGAATGGTTGTGTTGGACACAGAAATTCTGTTCAGTAAGTGAGACATGGGAAAATGCTTGTGACACCATTAATGTGCTCCTCCTCTCTGGCTCTGCTGAGAATGCACACAGCAGCACAGGTGGGCATTAGAGCCTGGACAGTGAGTGGGAAAAAGGGAACCACAGGACACAAAGCAAAGAGGTGACATCTCCCTGGCCAGACCACACCCCTGCTTTTCCAATGAAAAGAATCATCACAAGCAGCTCCAAAGGGAGACTTAGCACTGCCGTCAAAAGTCCTGCAATCTTACCACAAATGAAAAGTAAGAGTGATATCAGTAATCTATAAAGCTGCAGTTCATCATGTGCAGATGAGACCAAATGGCTGACTGCATTAGCTACCCCCATAAAATAACCTAGAGTCCTCACTTAGTGCAAGCCAAGGAGGACCTACCTTACACACTGGAAAAAAAACACAGGGGCCTCTTTAGCCTCCAGGAATATCATAGTTAGGGTGACCATAGTATTTATCAGGCAAACCAGGGTACTTTTAAGAAAAGGAGGGATGCTCCTAATCATTATCTGAAACCACAGATATATGTTGGAACTCTGGATAAACTGGAAAATGTGGTCATCCCGATCACAGAAAAGGCACACACGTTCAGATACTCAAATGGGATAGTCTAAGATTCTTCTAATACTAAGGTCCTCTGCATCGAGCAATAATATTTCTGTGTTTTGTTTTCTCTCTGTCTCAATCACTTGCTGGCTGATTTCAGATTATCTATGTGGCTAGAAATGCAAAAGACACTGTGGTGTCCTACTACCATTTCTCAAGAATGGCTGCACTACTACCTAACCCTGGTACATGGGAGGAGTTTGTTGAGGCATTCAAAGCTGGTAAAGGTAAGTGAAAGGAAATTGTGGGTGCATGTGTCCTTATTCATTCATGTTTCCTTGTTCACTACTGACTTCAGAAAGGATGGGTTTTCAGTGAATGATTGTAGTCATCAAGGTCATGGGAGGGTGTGATGGCACATTCAAGCTGGATCATTTGGGGAGAATTTAACCAAGAGACTATTTAGAAAGCTACGGGGCAGAGTTTAAAGAAACAAACAGGTGATAATACAGTGTTCTTGGGTGAGTACGAGCAGGGAGCCATTGCCCCCTGGAAAAAGGACAGGGCCCCTTAACAGGAGCTGAAGCCTTCATTAAGGGAAACAGACCACAACAGTGAGCCAACAGGAAGAGCATCAGGGAAATAAAAATACCTTCCCTACTCTCCTTTACCCGCAAAAGCCTCTGAGTACCTTTTCCTGGCAAAGCCCAGGTGGAAGTCTGAGCACAAAGGAGGCATCGACGCAGTCCCTAGAGGTCAACCTCACAGGGTGGAGGAGGGTGCAGAGTGGATTTGGCAGGGCCAACAGAAGACACCCAGTGCACCTCTCTTCCTCTCATTCACCATTACAGAGAGTAAAGGTGCCCAAATATCTGGTAATTATAGATTTTCCAGAATGAAAATCAGCCTACTAGGATACAATGTTTATTGTGTAACACTAATCTAGGCATCATGTAGTGATGCAAAAGAAAGAAAGATTATGACTCCTGGCAACTACACAGTATCTAATGTGCTATTAAGTTCCAGAGAAGAAATATAAAACCAAGGAATCCAGAATACTTCTTATCATCTCCCTAAATATTAAAAAAAAAAACTGTCTTCTGCAAATAAGAATTCTGTCCAGGGTCTTTGTCTTCTATGCCTTTTTCCCTTTTATTTGAGACATCCATGCTCATTGTATAAGTTTCAAGTTGATATTGATGCCCCTCCCACTTCTCTCTTGTTCCCTCCAGTGCTATGGGGCTCCTGGTATGACCATGTGAAGGGATGGTGGGATGCAAAAGACCAGCACCGTATTCTCTACATCTTCTATGAGGACATGAAGGAGGTGAGGGGCAGTGCAGTCTACCATATTCTCCAGGGCAGCAAACCACAGTCGTGATCCTGTTTGTGGGCTTGCCCACAGGAGAGCCTTCAGTGCAAGTCCTTTCTCTCCATGACACTCTTCTTGACTCAGTTTTACCCTTGAAAGTTCTAACTACTTTTCTGCTCTTCTCAATTTTCTTTGCTTCAGTTCAAAGTTTCTGGAAGATCCTTCCTCCTCAGGAAATATCACATGTCTTTATAGTTGAATTAATTCTGACACTCATGAACCATGTCTTCACCTACAAAGTGGGTATCATCTCATTTTGTATCTCATGAAATTATTATAAGGATTTATAAGATCACATATGCAAAGTGCCTAGTTGTGTTCAGTGAACGTGGAGGGACAGTTTCCTTCTCCCTCTTCCACACCCCAGGCCCACATCACAAACTGAAGTTTAATCATTGGCAGGATTAATCTCACATATTGGGACAGAGGATGGATTTTTCCATTTCAAATCATTGTGTATGAGAGGCATGACAAAATCACTCTCAGGACCCCAGGGTTAGTGTCCTAGAATTAAACTACTTCTTGTGCCAATGGTGAGAAATCTAATCAAAAGCTATAGCTCCTTTTCTGCAACTCTTTGATCAAAGAACCAGTGCACAAGAACTCACATTTCTGTAGCAACTTGAGATTCCTTTGTATTCATCCCCTTACTGACCTTCTATTAAATTCACAGACTTTTTGTCATCTTTTATAGCTCAAATACTAAATTTGGTCATACCATGACTCACCTGCAACATTTTTTCTCCTTTATACAACTTTTCCTCATCTCTACCAGGAAACATAATTGCTGCTTTCAACAAATCTCATGGATCTCAATCTCTCTCTCTCTCTCTCTCTCTCTGTGTGTGTGTGTGTGTGTGTGTGTACAGCATGTTTTCTGGGCCAGTTCTTACAGTTAGTTATGTCTACATTCATCTCCCTATTGCAGCATGAGCCTCCTGAGGGCAGGAACAGCTCTCATTTTTGTGTCTTGGCAGCACCTTTGCACATAGTCGTCACCTGAGGGATGTTTATTGAATATATTTGAACTGATCCCTTAACTCATTTCTCCCCAAACACTGTTTGTCCACACAGAATGTCATCCTTAATGGAAAACTCAAATTATTTGCTTTGTATAACTATTCTACATACAGGACCCAAAGCGGGAAATTCAGAAGATTTTGAAGTTCTTGGAGAAAGAAATACCAGAGGAAATTCTGAATAAAATCATCTATCACACATCCTTTGATGTAATGAAGCACAACCCAATGGCCAACTACACCACTTTGCCTATCAGCTTCCTGGACCACTCTATCTCCCCTTTTATGAGGAAAGGTACGTTAAGACTCATATTCTCAGATGCCAGATTGGACTCTGTGGTCCCCATACTCTGCTTAGATTTTCCAGTAATGTTTCTTGCCCCATTATGCATTCTTGTCAGTGACACTACATAATTTTTCAGAGGCAAACTTCCTTTTTTTTCCCACTCTTATCCTGGTTCCAAGGGTGTGTGCTCACTCCACCCTGTACTCTTGTGTGGTAATCACTGAGACTTTGCTCCATTTCAGGGATGCCTGGGGACTGGAAGAGCCATTTCACTGTGACCCAGAATGAAGAATTTGACAAGGACTACCAGAAGAAGATGGCAGGGAGCACCCTGACCTTCCGCACAGAGATCTGAGGGCAACAGGGGAGCCCATCAGTCAAGGACCTCCTTCCTAGATTTTAGACACTTGAGCCTCATAATCAAGAATACTTAAACTTTAATCCTGAGCTTTCCTACACTCTCAGAAATTCTATGCCACTGTGATATACTTCATCCAAATGCAACCAAATCTTGGGTAGAAATTTAAAATTAAATTACATGATCATTCACATAGACACCCACCACGTGATGGTGTGCTTATCTGCAAACCCGTGATATAACCCAATCACTATCTCACAATAGCCTGGCTTTCTGGATGCAAAATTCATTAAAAGAGAGAAATAGAGAAGAGTAGAACTTCAACATAAGATAAAGTGAGTGAGAAGCAGAGAAGGAGAAGGTGAACACTATGGAGAATGTGAAAAGGGAACCAGGTTTTATCCTTAACCATCAACAACGAGACACAGAGGATGGCCCAGCTCTTGGAAGTATTAGGTTATGAGGTGCAGAAGGTAAAAAGAAGGGAAGCCAGTGAACTATGCCTGACTCAGGAGGTCTCAAGCTGGACATGAAGAAAGGCCAGAAAGGAATGGGTGATAAGCAGCACAAGAAACAGAAACAGATGCAGTTCACTTTTGAGACCAACACAAGGCAGACAGGCAGAAAACAATATATATTTCAGATGGGCTTTTTAGAGAGAAATGGAGGAAAAATCTTCAAATTAGCCCCCCTCCCTCAAAGAAAATAAGATACCAGCACCACATGCACTTTAAGAAAATCTTGAGTATCACATCTCTGGAAGGATCATCTTTCATGCTTCTTAAAAAGAGGCTCTAAGCAAAATGGTCAATATTGATAAATTATTCAGCTACACATGTAATTATGTTCTGCCTCTTTTTTTCATTAAAATCTGTCTCAAGAAAGTGTCTAGCATCATTTACACAAGTAGTGTGAATATCAATGTATTATTTTAAAAGGATGTCAGGAAGGTACAGTTTGTGGGAGTACTGCATTCCTATGCCACTAAATCATAATATACAGAATATTATCAACTCTGTGCAGGAACAAAAGAAGCCCCATTTGCATTCTTTCATCGTCATACTTTCTAAGCATGAAAATCATTAACCACATGGCAAATAATCCAGTACAGTATTTGTGCAGTGCCAAGCTGCTCTGAGAAAATACATGGTGAAGTGAACCAGCATGATTGAATAGTAAATACATTTTTTATCAGTGAACACCCACACCACATTCCCAGCTCACATTCTAAGAGCTACCTAAAAATATAGACAGCAGACTGCTAAAACTCCCTTTCTGTACACAGTATGACCTGGGCAAATAAAGGGAATATCTGTAATGCGTCTGGAGTTCACAAATTGGGAAAATGTGCAACTATTCTTTTATGAATTGTAAAATTCTTTTTACTTTTATTATAAAAATAAATTCCATTCTTGTATTCTCCATCAGTTTCAGTTGCAGAGTATTCATGGATTTCTCTCTCACAACGTTCTGATATATGCTTTAAAACAATACTTGGAGTACTAACAAGAAGTAATGGCTTCATTCAATTTTAGTTAGCTACCTGGTTAGTTATTTTGAGAGGGGGGCAGGGAAGGCAGAGAGAGAGGGAGAGATAGAATCCGAAGCAGGCTCCATGCTGTCAGCAGAGCCCAAAGTGGGGCTCTATCTCATGAATCACATCTGA
This sequence comes from Prionailurus bengalensis, assembly GCF_016509475.1. NCBI lineage: Eukaryota > Metazoa > Chordata > Mammalia > Carnivora > Felidae > Prionailurus > Prionailurus bengalensis. The sequence goes on along the minus strand of NC_057354.1, from coordinate 52,497,687 downwards.
AATCAAGAGTCTGAGGCTTAACTGACTGAGCCACTCAGGTGTCCCAGGCTTCATTCAATTTTAAGTCTTTAGTCCCAGCTCTATAAAATCATGATGATGGAGAAGGTGACTATCCACGTATCCAGGGCAATATAATATCCTTCTAATCACATATTACATATTTACACACACACACACACACATTCCTCTATATACTGTGGTCGTGTAAGATGATATTGTAAATATTCATGGTTAAGGGATTTGGAGCCATGCAATTAGAAGGAGAGAAAAACAGAGTAATGGGAAATGGAACTGAGCTTGGAATCCTGAAACCAGAATAAGAAGTTGAGGAATGAGGTCACACTGCCCAAAGACTTCACTGGTGATGAGATGACTAAGAATCAACAGGTGGGACCCAGCAGAGCTAAGTGAATTCATGCCCCTGCTCCCGGCCAGGCCCATTTTTTAGCACACTCCTGGAGCTGGAGCATATTCCCTGCACCTCCTCCAGGCTGTAATTCAGTTCATCTGGGCACTCAGAACACTGTCATCACAACCTGGGGTTCCGGGGATCCTTTCTGATTATCTAACAAATACCAAAACCTTCCTAACTGGCATGTTTAGAAAAAGAAAACCAAGGCTTAGTGGAAATATGGTTAGAAAGGCAGTTTTTCCCTAGTAGAACGCTGGGATCAGAGTGTCTTTGTCATGGAAAAGTCTGTGAGTGTGAGGTAGCCCTGAGCAGAAGCTCCCCTTTCCCAAAATAGTGTAGCCTTCTTGGTCCCTCCGTCCTTCCAAGCCATCTGTTGTCCCAGGCTCCTGGGCCCTTCTTTTGCTCTTTGGTATTCTATGGGTTTCCCATCCTAACATACCCAAGCCCATTGCCTACCCTTGGGGAAGAGGATCTCATTCCCCACCCTGCATCCACCAGTCTTCTGTCCCTTACCCATCTCACTTATAATAAACCTGTGTGGGGTTTGCTGGTAATGAAACTTCAAAACATCCATCTGCGTCAAACTTAGTCCACATAATCTGGAATATTCTGAATTCAAGTATGTGAAATGGTAATAACAAATGATGGAGAGGGGTACCTGGGTGGCTCAATCTGTTAAGTGTCTGACTCTTCATACCAGCTCAGGTCAGGACCTCATGGTTTACGGGTTCAAGCCCTGCACTGACAGTGTGGAGCCTCCTTGGGATTCTTTCTCTCACTCTCTCTCTCTGCCCTTCCTCTGTACTCTCTCTCTCCCTTTCTCAAAATAAATAAACTTTAAAAACTGATGGAGAAAGGAAGGCAAGGCATGGGAATAAAAACTCTTAAATCTTTCTAGGTATCCAATCTTTTTTTTTTTTTTTGGCTTGAAGAAATTAGAGTTTATACTAGTGAAATCTGATGACCAGCTTTCTTCTGAGTTTACTTTTCAGTGGCAAACCATCCACCCTCCTTCAACATCACTGCCCTGCCCTTCTCTCTCCCTACTCTGTTGTTGGTCTAGGGGTCACAAGGGCTGGAAAACTATGGCTCCTGGGCCAAATTCATTTCATTTGGTATGCATGGGAGCTAAGAGGATTTTTCTATTTTAAAAAGGTTGTTGCAAAAACACCAGAAACAAAGAAGAAGGGATCCTTAAAGCCTGAAATATCATCTACTATCCTGTCTCAGACCTGAGTTTTTGGATCTGCTTTATCTGGGCCAGGACTTGGTGTGAATGAGTCTAGAGGCATCCTGAAGGTCCATATTTGTGAAGACTCAGACTCCCACATTTGGAATGCAAGAGCAGAAGTCCTGGATGGGATCAAACTGAAGCCCCAGAAATCTAGATCTTGCCAGAGCTTCTCCCTCTGCTTCCCAAAGAACACCTCCAGCAGGCACCTGGGCAGCACCTCCCAGCACCTCCAGCAACAAAAGTATGTGTACCTAGGAGAGGCCTGCCTCCTTCTGAGGCTTTTGGGGGCAGTACTTCCAGCCAAGTAGGCCCAGACAGGGCCCAGGGCAGCAGAGATGCCCAGCTCCTAAGGTGGGGTCTGCCCCACCACCCTCATCTGGATGCAACTCCGAGAAGCAGCACACATATTTTGGGTTCTAGGAGCAAGCAGGTGAGCATATCCAGGACCCATGGTGGGTGTGGACCAGGCTAGCAGGGATTATAAAGTAAGTACAGGGTGTGGCTATCATGCAGTAGTGGGAACAAGGTCCCCAGCCAGGAGAAGATGAGGACCAGGAAGGGCTGCAAGTGGCTAATGGACATCTCTCTGTGTATTAGGTCACCCCGGTGAACCCCTGTATTGCTAAGGTCTGTGGGTAATCAGTCCCCCAGGAGCAGTCATTGGTGGAGTCAGGCTCAAGTCCAAAGTTTGGCAGGAAAAGCAGGACTGAATGGCTAGGGCTTGGTCCACACTATGCTTAAAATTCCACAGTCCATCATAGCCTTAACCAGAAGACCACTGACTGCCTCCCTGAGTTCCCGGGAGCTGGAGAACATCCCCGACCACCACCAGGATCAACAATGTGGAGTAGGGAACTATCGGGGTATGCAGAGAGGCAGGCCAGGCAAGCTTCCTACATGAGGCTCTTTTTGCTGTGACACCCAAATATAAGCTCAGCTATCCTTGCCAGCACCATGTGCTCTGAACACAGGACACTAGCACAGAGCATGTCCCAGCTCTGCCGCCTCAGGTCCTAGGGAGATGGGATTTGGTGGAATGGCAGGTCACTACCCTGCTTCTAGAAGCAGCAGGAAGCTGCAATTGGCCACAGGTTGCCCCCAAGGCAGAGAGTTCTCAGGGCTCTCCAGAAGCCCGTGGCATTCCCTGTTTGCGATTGGTTTCCAGAAACAGACCTTGGAATGAAGATTCCAAGTAACTTATTTTATTTTATTGTTTTTTAATGTTTATTTATTTTCGAGAAAGAGAGGGAGAGAGACACAGTGTGAGTAGGGGAGGGGCAGAAAGAAAGGGAGGCACAGAATCCAAAGCAGGCTCCAGACTCTGAGCTGTGAGCACAGAGCCCAATGCAGGGGCTCAAACTCACGAGCCATGAAGTCATGACCTGAGCTGAAGTGGGACGTTCAACCTACTGAGCCACTCAGACACCTCTGCAAGTAACCTATTTTAAAAGTGTTCCCATGAGAACCTTCTTGCACTGTTGGTGGGAATGCAAACTGGTGCAGCTGCTCTGGAAAGCAGTGTGGAGGTTCCTCAGAAAATTAAAAATAGACCTACCCTATGACCCAGCAATAGCACTGCTAGGAATTTACCCAAGGGATACAGGAGTACTGATGCATAGGGGCACTTGTACACCAATGTTTATAGCAGCACTCTCAACAATAGCCAAATTATGGAAAGAGCCTAAATGTCCATCAACTGATGAATGGATAAAGAAATAGTGGTTTATATACACAATGGAGTACTACATGGCAATGAGAAAGAGCAAAACATGGCCCTTTGTAGCAACGTGGATGGAACTGGAGAGTGTGATGCTAAGTGAAATAAGCCATACAGAGAAAGACAGATACCATATGTTTTCACTCTTATGTGGATCCTGAGAAACTTAACAGAAACCCATGGAGGAGGGGAAGGAAAAAAAAAAGAGAGATTAGAGTGGGAGAGAGCCAAAACATAAGAGACTCTTAAAAACTGAGAACAAACTGAGGGTTGATGGGTGGTGGGAGGGGAGGGTGGGTGATGGGTATTGAGGAGGGCACCTTTTGGGATGAGCACTGGGTGTTGTATGGAAACCAATTTGACAATAAATTTCATATATTGAAAAAATAAAAATAAATAAAATAAAATAAAAAATAAAAGTGTTCCCATGAGAGAATAATCAGAGAATGGGAAATAGGAAGGGGAGGGATTCTGCACAGTCCCAGCCTCAGTCTCATTCTCTAGGGAGTCCCTCATTCCTGGGAGAGTCCTTCCTACAGGCAGGGCAGGGAGCTGGGCTTTCCTTTCCTGCCCTCAGTCCCTCCATGTGGCTGCCCCAGGGGGATGTCAGCTCCCAGATTCCTGTGCTGTCAGAGCTTCTGGGCAAAGCCATTCAGTGCCAAAGGGCAGACTTCCTTCTCTGAAGGAAGCAGGCCAGGGCCTGTAAGAAGGAAGCACATTCCTGGGGCATGAGATGGAGGCTGGGGGTGCCAATCCACGGGAATCTGGGCAGGGCACCAGTAGTGCTGCCCCATTCCAGAGCTTCTAAAGAGGAACCCAACCCTGAGTCCCATGTGAAAAGCACACCGCTGTGGTAGTGTCACCAAGAACCATGAGTTCTGCATAATTAGAATGCTTTATTCTGAGGCCAGGCCCTGTGTAGTCAGACCACAGGGTGAGGATGGGGACTGTCAAGGGAGAGGAATGGCAGTGTGGGAGCACGTGGGATAGGCCTGCCAGCTCAAGTCCCCCTTCCTATCCCACCACACCCTGTTCCCTGACACATGGTGTGTAGCCACTCAGGTGGGAACCACCTGGAACCTTAGGCGCATACCCTAATCCCCTCCCATGGAGCAGAAAGTAGGAGGTCCCAGCCAGCAGGGGTGCCAGAGAGCATGTCCCCTCTCACACAAGTTCTACTGTGATCAAGAGAGCAGAGTCAAGAATTAAGTCTGAAATGGGGGACTGAGAGACAAGGTGGCCAGAGAAGATGGCCTGGAGAGGGCCTGAGCATGTGTCAGGACTGAGACACAAAGCTGAAGGACAAAGGGATGGGAAAGAGGACAAGATGGGTGGGGAAAGTGAGCATCAGAAAGGATTTGGGGGTAAATACTGGACCCTTGAAGTCAGATGATGGCAAAATTCCTAACCAGGTGAGCACCACTTCACTAAAAGGGACAAAATACTGCTTTATTTTCTGGATATAAATATTTATTAAATACTTAATTTCTGAGAGAAAGTTGAAAATTTGAAAACTTTTATACTTTCCAGCTTGACATTGAATTTTACAACAAAATCTCTTATTGAGATACATACATAGATAGATGATAGACCTAGAGAAAAAAAATTGAAGCTGTTTTAAAGTGCATTTGATTTTGTGCACATGTCTTAATGCCTGGCACAATAATGTTTGCCTGGCACATCAACCCCAGCAAGATGAAAGATTTGTCTTTTCAGACAGTCTTTAGGAATTCAAGCTGGTATTGTATTACGTCAAAGAAGATCTAGGGGCACCTGGGTGACTCAGTTGGTTAAGCATCCAGCTTCAGCTCAGGTCATGGTATCTCATGGCTCATGAGTGTGAGCCCCACATCCGACTTGTTGCTGTCAGCACAGAGCCCACTTAGGACCTTCTGTCCCCTTCTCTCTGCCCCTTCCCTGCTTGCACTCTCTCTCAAAAATAAATAAATCTAAAAAAATTAAAGATCTAAAGCTGAAAAAAATACTTTGAAATCATAAAGCAATCTGCATACAAAGCTTCATACAGCAAGCCTGTCAAGGTGAGTGATAAAAGACCTTGGAGTTCAGCTTCTTTCTGGAATGTTGTGAAAAATGTAAGTCGTTCATCAACAGAAGTGGAAGTCCTCCATTCCTCAGGAACCTGACTCATCTTCTCACTCAAATAGGAAAGCATGCTTGCACCTCTGTCAACTAATCCAAGGGCATTTCATAGTACATATATTTCTTATTAGGAGATTGGGGGTTCATTGTAAGAAAGAGACTGAAGACTACATGCTTCCCTTTGGGTTGGAGGTGGAAACAAGAGAATCATCTAAGTTTCCTTTAAGTCTAACGTCTATGAATTTGAAATTCAGATCTGAATATATTCTGCCCCCTTCAAAAACTCCAAATGGTGCTTCTGTGTGATTCACTCGCACATTGAAATATCCAGTCTCAAACCCTCCCCACAATTGTTATATTTTCAACTGCCTCATAGATATTCCCACCTACAGTACCCGTGGCACTTCAGTCTCAGAAATGTTTAAAACCTAACTCATTCTCCTTCTCTTCCTCTGTTCCCTCTCCCTCATAAACAATTGCTCCTGATTTCCAGTTGCTATTTATAGGAGCACTATTTTCTTGGGAATTTTTCTCCTTGATGTTCTACAGCTTAAATACTATGATGTTATGAAGTAAATACTTAAATAACATGATGTAAAGTCAGTACATAAACACAAACGTATTCATAACAAAATAAGGAGGAAATTCTCATAGTAGTTACTGTTCTCATTAATGTAACTGGTAATGTGGTCATAGCTGGTATTCATAATTATCTTCTTCTATTCCATATTCCCTTTGCCTTCAGTAAGCACCTCAGCAGGTTGTGGTTCTTTACCTGGTGGGTGTACCCAAATATTCATTCCTGAAGCATCTGGACCATTAGTATCCTGACTGGATTGGGTTGTTGTAGTTTTTCAATGATCTTAATCACAGGGCATGGTAATACTAAATGACGCCCTACAGGATTTCCTGTATTCCAGACATACTCTTCCTCACCTCCATTGTGGAGTATAGTCCCCTTGGTAGCAAACAACTACTTTCTTTACCTGTTGATTCAGAGGCATGAGGAGCCCAAAATGGCCTGGCAGCAATCTTAATTTCCAGTTCAATGAGTCTCCTGCTGGAATCATCCTGCTCTTTGGAACTAAGGCCTCTTGATCAGTAGAGCAGAAGCTTACAGGAGCAGGAAGCAAAACTTTTGCTGGTGGGTCTCTGGGTGTTGATAGCAATTGGTGCCATTATTCCTATTTCCACACCCTCATTCCTGGACTCATGAATCCTGGCTATGGGAGGAACAACACCACACATTGAATATTGATTCAGAGACTATAGAGCCTCCTAACATATCTTACCACCCCACCTGCACTGTAACTGAGTCTTCAAAAGGACATTCCACAGTTCTATCAAGCCAGCTGTTTTAGGACAGTGGGAATGGTAAGACCAGTGAACTGATTCTGTGAGCACAAGCCCCTTGGCTCACTTCACTTACCATGAAATGATTCCTTGATCAGAAACAAGGCTGTTTACGATACCTTGGTGCTGGATAAAGCATTCTGTAAGACCATGGATAATAGTTTTGGCAGAAGCATTGCATCCAAGGAAGGCAAATTGTATTGTAACAGCACTCCAACAGGTCTTAAATGTTAACTTGCTTCAAGGTAGGCACTCTTTGCTTGCTGACCTAAACCCCATAGTTTATAGCAGAATTAACCTACTTCCCTTCAGAGCCTGCAGACCCCTGGCCTTGAGGAAGGAAGGACTAGACTTACTGGAAGATAAGGCCTTACCGCACTCAAAAACAGCCACCACTGACCATGGTATCCTCATTAAGAGACAACCTGGGTGTCTTGATTCCTAGTACAGGCAGTGGGAATCTGGACTTCCTTGCCAAGACATGACTTGCTGGCTGCAGGGGCATTCTTTACTGAGAGACACCTGGGAGCCTTGATTACTGGCAGAACAGAGGATTCTGGAGGCCTTGCAAGGACAAATGATTAACCCCTGAGCATCAGTTTTTCCTGCATGTAACCCCCTCCCCCAATTTTCTCTCTTTTCCACTGGTTCCTCTGGATAGGGAAGACAGTCTTGGGACATGAGTCCACCATCTTCCCAGGTTGCCAGCTTCCTGAATAAAGCAACTTTTCCTTTCTCATCATCACCTGTCTCTTGAGTATTGACTTTGGAGCAGCAAGCAGGCCAAACTTGATTTCAGAACTGGTCCTTTGTCCTGCAACAATATCCGGAGTAAGTGTCTGTTCCAGTGGGAACAAAATGCTGCCCCTTTCATGGTGGAAGTGGCCTAATGCAATTAACCTATACCTGATTCATCACCCTGGGGAATGGTGCAGATCTAGGACTCTGGGCTGGTCTCTGCTGCTGGCATATAGGACACTCAGCAGTGGCTATAGCCAGACTTGGGAAATTAAAGCCCATATTGGTGATCCCACACATAACCTCCACCCTGCTACCACAGCCACTTTGTTCACAAACCTACTGGGCAATGCCAAGGGTGGCTGGGGAGAGAGGCTGACTGACATCCACAGAACAAGTCATCCTACTCACTTGATTATCACTGAGGTCACTGAGCATTCTCACAAGATACAAATATCTTCACATTATTTGCCCATTGAGAAAGGCCTATCCACATATACCATGCCCAAATTTCTTTGTCACCAATTTTCCAACATATTCCTTCCAAGTCTTTGACCATCAGCCAAACCATTGGCCATAGCCTACAAATCAGTATATAATTACACATCTGGTCATTTCTGCATCAAAGTGAACAATGAGGTTCATTGCTTGAAGTCATACTTCAAAGATGCCCCATAAAGGGGCTATAGCATGTAACTGTCTATGTTCACGTGGACCCTGCATATCCTGCAGAAGCATCTATAAAGCAGGCCTGAGTCTTCTCTTCCTATGTTGACTGATCGTAGAAACTCCCTATGAGGCCACAGGTGTAGGCTGGGAGAGAGAAGGCCATGTAGCAGGAGCCAGACCATGGGTATTGGTGCCACTTCATGTAACTTACTTGTGCCTAAGGGCCTGCTTGGGCCTGATCATGTATATACCACCTCCATCTGATTATGGAGTGCTGCTGTGCATACCCAGCTTTATAATTTGGTGAGTCAGGTAACACCCAATTCCTGATGGGCAGCTCAGGCCACACGACAACTTGGCGGCTCAGGGTTAAGTGTTCAGTCTCTACTAAGACCCAGTAATAGGCCAAGAGTTGTTTCTTAAGATGAGTAGTTATTTGAAGAGCTTGGCAAGGCTTTACTCCAAAATCCTAAGGGCTGTATTTCACCTGTAGGAGCCCATCAGATGCTCTGAACAGCATCCTTCTCTGCCACTGCCATTCCAAGCACTGTTGGATCTACTGGGTCACATGGCCCAAGTGGCAGAGCACCTTGCACAGTAGTCTGGACCTGCTGCAGAGCCTTCTCTTGTTCTGGGCCCCACTCAAAACTAGCATATTTTTCGGGTTGCTTAGTAAACGGGTTGGAGTAGCACACCCAAATGGGGAATATGCTGCCAACAAATCCAAAGAGGCATCCTAGGCACTGGGACTTTTGGTTGTGGGAAGGGCTAGGTGCAACAACTTATTCTTCACCTTAGAATGGTTTCTCAACATGCCCTGCACCACTGGGCCCCTAGGAATTTCACTGAGGTAGGAGGCCACTGAATTTTTGTTGGATTTATGTCACACCCTGTGACATGCCAATATGTCTAGTGTCCAATAAGCCTAGTGCTCAATAGTTCCAATCAGCATAATATCAACAATGTACTTGATCAGCGTGATATCTTGTGGAACAGAAAGGTGATCAATTATGACATAGAGCTGGAGAGCTGATGTACCCCAGAGGTTGGACAGTGAAGGTGTATTGCCAGCCTTGCCCACTGAAAGCAAAAGTGCTGGTGGTCTCTATGAACAGATATGGAGAAAAAAGCATTGGCATGGTCAATAGCTGCATACCAGGTACCAGCAATGCATTAATTTGCTCAAGCAAGGAGACCACATCTGGTACAGAGGCTGCAATTAGAGTTAATACCTGGTTGAACTTACAATAATCCACATCATTCTCCAAGCTCTATCTGTCTTCAGCACAACCCAAATAGGAGAGTTGAATGGGGATGTAGTGGGACTGCATCCCTCCAGTCCTTGATGGTGACATTAATCTCTACAGTGTCTCCAGGAATGTGGTATTGTTTTAGGTTTACTATTTTCCTGGGTTGAGGCAGTTCCAGTGGCTTCCACTCAGCCTTTCCCATCACAATAGCCTTCACTCTACAGATCAGGAACAACCATGAGGATGGATTCTGCCAGCTGCTGAATATGTGTATTTCTATTATGCACTCCAGAGCTGGGTAAATAACCACAGGATAGGTTTGAGGACCCACTGGACTCACTACAAGACAGACTTGAGCTAAAACTCCATTGATCACTTGACCTACTGATCACCTAAGCCCCTACTCTGACTAAGGGACCATGGTGATATTTGGGGTCTCCTGGAGCCAGTGTCCATTCAGAGCCAGTGTCCAGTAGTCCTTAACAGGTCTGATTATCTCCCTTTCCCAAGTGCACAGTTATCCTGGTAAATAGCTGTAGGTTCCTTTGGGGAGGGAGAGAGAAAGATTAACAGTATGTTTTTGATAGTTTACCAGGGTCTCTCCTCAAGGGGACCTGGCCTTCCTTCATCCTATGAGATTCTAGGTCTGTAAACTGACTCCTGTTTCAGAATTGAGTGAGGAGCCTTAACAATCTGTTTTGATGAGTGAGGTTAGACTTTGTTCACTTGACCTAGAACTTTTCTGCTTATACAGATCAAGTAAGAATTTAGCAGGCTTCCTATATCACACCACAATCAATGAGGCAATGCCGTAGGTCTGTACACATCAGAGTACTTGAGCACTGGTTTGACTCAGCTGTCCTTTACGGCGACCTCTTGCTCAACTATAGACCCCAACAGTTAAAACCAGAAATAGACAATACCGCTTAACTAAGGCTCTAACAGAAACACGTTGTGCTTATTCCTTATCTCACTTTCTTGAGACAGTGACAAGGATATTTTACAATGACTGGATCAGAAAAGCCCTGACAGCAACAGAATGCCTAGAAGACCACATCTGGCACGTGATCACATGCTTAACACACACTGACCCCCACTGGTGACCACATACTCTCTGCCTACCCTCTTGCACACACCCATCCCCTACCCCTAGCCTCTCCTTATAAAACTCTAGATGCCCATCTTGCAGGTGGAGAGGTCAGTTGTTAAGGCTTGAGCCTGCCACCTCCCTCAACTGCTGGCACTTGAAATAAATTTTTCCCTTCCTCTTTTCCAAACCCTCGCTTTCTGAGTTATTGGCTTCTCTTGCTACAAGTTTATCCATGTTTGTTCAGCAACAGTGTTGGCAAACTCAGTCAGGTGCTATGCTTCCCATTTGTCCAGCCCCATTGGGATTCAAGCAGTTGGCCATGGCAGCATGCCAAGACTCACCTGTTTGTTTCCTGAATTAGTGGCTGTGACAGATGGATTGGTAACAACCATACCCACTTTGTCTCTGGTGGTTGAGTGCCATCCCTTGGCCCTGCCACCCCAGAATCTAACTACTCTCCTTGCATTAGGCTACCCAGTTCACAGACTGCAGGCCCCACAGTGAGGTGGGGACTTACAGTCACCAAACTCCACAAGGATGCCAGGCTTCCCTCATAAATTTATTCCTCACAGCTGTGGTGGAAAGGATGCCTTCTGGACCCTCCCAGTGTGGCTGAATAGGTCCTAAATGACAAATCCACTCTAATATTCTGGTCTCCCTAAGACTTTGAATGTCTTCCTCTACATTAAACCAATTCAGGCACAGTATTTCTCATTGGCTCAACGTGGGCCACCTCTTGGGCCATGCTTCAGGCAACCACCCACACAGTGCAATGCTCCCTAACCCCCAGAGTTGCAACAGTAAATGCAGAATCTCTGCTTAGTGGGCCCTGATGCATGAATTTGGCTTAATTAAATTTTATATTCCTTCCACCATTACTCCTCACCCTTATATACATTCCTACACATAGTCCCAGGATTTGGTTTTATAAATTAAAAAACTTAAGTAGTTCTTTGGAGTGCATGCACCTTCTTATGAGTCACACTGTACGTCACCTTTAGGGATCTTCTGGGACTTGAGTCTAGGTATTGGTCTAGAATCAAAGAAGGTGCTAGAGTGGGTCCTGAGAAGAATCAGCAGTTTCTTACAAGGCAGTTGTCTCAGGAGAAGCCAGTACAGTCTCCTCAGGCAATGCAGGGTCAATCCCCACCAATGGAAGTGGAGAGGCCATTCTACTGGCACTGAATTCAGGGGGCACTGAATACCCAGCTCCACAATGGTTTCTATACACACACCCATTCTAACTTTCAGTATCTCACTCCTCCCAGTCAATAACCTCACTTTAACAGTAGATGCCCAATGAGCTGGGTATTCTATTTGTGTTCTAATAATTGCATTGTATTGTAATCCAGCCACTTGCAGGATAGCTTCTGGGTTTGGTTTTTGACATCTCAGCCCTGCAGATGTAAGAGATGAGGATCTCTTTCAGGCAAGACATAGAGGCTTTCAGATCACTTATGTGGCATTTTAGCAGGGAATTCAAGCTCCTGAGCTTGTCATTTTCATTCCTCATTTTGTCCAGCAATATCTGTGTCCAGTGATGTTGCAAGCAACCAGCCAATCTAATTACACTCACCAGTTTATAATGACAAATGTTTGAACATATCACATGCATGATAACCCAGATCTTTGCTTCTCCCAAGTGCTTGATTAGGAGTATCCAATGGTGATATTTCACATATCTCTACTGCTAAATCACGCCAAAGGATATCAATGTTCTTTTTACTACCGGAAATAGTATCATTTAAATATGTCTTTAAATCTTATCAGATTAGAGAACCAATTCCAGGAACTCCCAGAACCAATTTGGAAAATTCATCCTTAAGATTCTATTCCTCCAGAACCACTCTTTGTATCAAAATCTTGTTAGAATTCTCCAGAGAAACAGAACCAGTATATGTATTAAAGAATTGGCTCATACAATTATGGAGACTTGCAGAGCCAATATCCCAGTTCCAAGCCCCTCAGGCAGGAGAATTCTTTCTTAATCAAGGGAAGTCAGTCTTTTGTTCTGTTCAGGCCTTCAACTGAGTGGATGAGGCCCACTCACATGGTGGATGGCAATCTGTTGTACTCAGTCTACCAACTTAAATGTTAATCTCATCACAAAAACACAGAAAATAATATTTGACTGGACATCTGAGCACTTTATGGTTCAGTCAAGTTGACACATAAAGTTAATCACAGTAAGCATCTAGGTTTAAACATTGAAATCATGTATTCTTAACATCTCACTCTCTAGTAATCCCCATGTTAGTCATATGCTGGGTGCAGTAATGTCCACTTCTGCTGACCTTCTCTTTCCCACTCTCCCTTCTTCTTCAGTAACACATACCCCTTGCCTAGGCTCCTAGAGCAGCCTAGTAATAACCTTGTAATTTTGCTCCCAGCTTCTACTCTTGTTTCTTCAACCCATTTTATAGTCTAATTCATATGGTTCTTAAAAGGCAGCTCTGAGTACGTCATTCTACTGCTTCAGCAGTAATCCACTGACTGTCAAACTAATCATACACTCTTTGTCATGAGAAACTAAAAAAGCCACCATAGTATATCTCCATTTCTCTACCCATCTGGTCTATACCAGTGGTTCTCAGGATCCTTACACACTCTTAAAAATTTTTTTGAGAATCCCAAATAGATTTTACTTATGTGGTTTATATCTAGCAATATTTTCCATATTACAAATTAGAGCAGAAATTTTTACAACACAAGAATAATTCATATTAATTCCATCATCCCATCTGTCATCAAAACAATGGCATTGTCACAGATAATATAGCTCTGGAAAAACCCACTGTACAATCCTGAGAGAATGAGTGTGTAAAAGGCAAGCATCGTTTATTATTATGAAAACTTTTGACCTGAAGATCCCCTGAAAGAGTCTCAGGGGTCAACATGGATTCCCAAAGCACATGTTGGGAAATTGCTGCTCACTGTTAAAGTCAAACAGGACTAGTCTCTGTTCCCCAGACAGTTCTCACACACACACCCAAGATTCTCATCTTTAATGAGGCTGTTTTCTCAGTCTGAGTCCTATCTGCCCCACTAACTTTAATCTATATAAGGCTTTTTCTTCTCCTTTGAAAGAGGAACTTACATGTCATCTCCTTTGTGAGATTTTTCATGATGGGCCACCACCATTTGTGTGTGTGTGTATCTGTGTGTGTGTGTAAGTTTCCTTCTGCAGACTCTTCAGAGTATTTTATTTATGTCTCTTCTATGGTACTTATAGAATTTTCCCTTTCATTATTGCTGTTTATGTATTGATTTTATTTCTTGTACACATACATTGTTCTCACCTTTTCAACACTAATTCCCCCTTCCACTATTACCATCTCAGTTTTGCTTTGACAAACTTCTCCTCCCCAAATGTATATAATTTCATGGAATTAGCCATAAAGGAACCCCACCTTTTTCTGGCCAAAGGGTGAAAATATGAGCCAAACTAGGTCAGTCAGATACTTAGCCCTGGAATTTTAATTACGAGCAGACACTGAATTTATTTGGGGCTCACTCAACTTGAGAGAAGTGCCTTGAAGAGAGATTGCCCTTTGAGTACTCTTCCTAGATTCCTAGGGCTGCTTCACTTACTGCCCTGGTTCTTCCTCTTTTCTTTCAGTTTTGTAGGCTACCCTGTATCTTTCAAATAAAATATTTTTGTGTCTAACTTAAGCATGGTCAGTTGCTATTATTTGTGAAAAAATAACCCTAGTAAGCTGGCCTCTGCCTCAATACACACACACACACACACACACACACACACACATCACAGACTTTGAGTCTGCAGTTCTCTCTTGTCCAGCAAGAGAGAGGATGCAGAATTGAATACAAGAAAGGCTAATGTCCAGGAGGAGATAAGAGCCCTGAACAGAGGTTTTGTCTTTCCCTTTTGATGACCCTTTTCCTCTATAAACTTTTGTTTCTTCTTCTTCTTCTTCTTCTTCTTCTTCTTTTCTTCTTTCTTTCTTTCTTTCTTTCTTTCTTTTTCTTTCTTTCTTTCTTTCTTTATTCTTTTTATTCCTTAGAGAGAGAGAGTGAAAAAGAACACGCATGCCCATGCAAGCATGTATGCAGGGGAGGAGCAGAGGAAGAGGGAGAAAATCTTTTTTTTTAATGTTTATTTATTTTGAGAGAGGAGAGTATCATCTGGGGATGGGAAGAAAGGGAGGGATAGAGAGAATCCCAAGCAGGCTCTGCAGTATCAGCACAGAGGCTGACTCGGGGCTGGATCACATGAAACATGAGATCATGACCTGAACTGAAATCAAGTCAGACACTTGGCACTGGGCACCTGGCCACCAATAAATTTTTATTTCTAAGAAGATATTAAAATACATTTCAAACTAAATGTTTTACAGTGGCTTATATTTTTTCCCTGAAAAGACCTAATTTTGTCAAATAAGCCACTAAATATTAAGCATGGAAACCTGTCATTAGAGTAAAAGATTTAGTTTTTTGATATGCCTTAATTATGCACTTTGTGAGTTTTAATTTAAAGAAAGCCACTGATACTGAAATCTTGAGGGCAGCTACATCTATTCATAAGCCTTAGTACATTTTCTGATGTTTTAAAAGAAGAAACATTGCCTTGATTATATGAACAATTCAGAAAGTACATTCAGCTTGTAGTGGTGAATTCTCTTAAGGAAATACATGAATTTTAAAAATTACTATTATACTGTTTTTAAATACTTACCTTATTTTAATGTTTAGTATTATCCCCTCCCTACTCATATATATTTAGGTGTATATCCAAAACAAATGAAAAAGATCTGTTCACATAAGAACTTGCATATGAATGTTCATAGGAGCATTATTTATAAGAGTCAAAATGTCCATCAACTGATAAATGTCCATCAACTGATAAATGAATAAAGAAGATGTGGTGTATACCTAAAATGAAATGCTATTTACAGTATGGCTGAACCTTGAAAAGACCACAAAATTGAAATTATAAGTTTAAGAATATTATGAAAGAAGTCAGCCACTAAAGGCCACATAGTGTATGATTCCATTTGTATGAAATATCCTGAATAGGCAAATTTTCAGATACATAAAGGAAATTAGTGGTTACCTAGGCTGGAGGTGGTATCTAAATGGTACAAGATCTCTTTGGGGTGATAAAAATGCTCTAAAATTGATGGTGGCACAAATCTGTGGACACTAAAGCCACTAAATTATACATTTTAAATCGGCAAATTTGTGGTACGTGAGTTATATCTAAACAAAACTGTTACATAAAGGAACCAAAAAGAACAGTGACATCACCTTGAAGGTGATAGCTGGCCGACTGTGTAGTGAAGAAGAATGGCAGCAGAGAACCCAGAGCTATAGGTAGGAGGGATTTACCAAAAGTAGCTTTTATTCTAAATTCAAGACTTTTCTCGTTATTCTATATACCAGAGTGAGCAAACTATGACGCACCACCTGTTTTTGTAAAGAAAATTTTATTGGAACACAACTATGGCCCATTGAGTATTGTCTGTAACTGCTTTCATGCTGCAATGGTGGAGCTGAGTAGTTGCAACTGACACCGTATGATTGGCAAACTCTAAAATATTCACTACTTCCTCCTTTACAGGAAAAGTTTGCTAACCCCTGATAGATATTATACAGGGTGAAGCCAGTGAGAGTTTTTTAACATTTATTTTTGAGAGACAGAGAATGAGCAGGGGAGGGACAGAGAGAGAGAGAGGGAGACACAGAATCCAAAGCAGGTTCCAGGCTGTCAGCACAGAGCCTGACGCTGGGCTTGAACCAACGAACCGTGAGATCATGACCTGAGTGGAAGTTGGACGCTCAACCAACTGAGCCACCCAGGTGCCTGGGGAAGTAAGAGTTTTTGAGAAGATAACTCTGCTTGCTGCTCAGAGAGTAGATTTGATGGAGGAGGAACAAGTAGATCCTTATTGTCCTAGACACAGACCCCCAGAATTCTGTCTACCGCTTCTTCCGCAAGCTGTCACCCTCTGCTTGAACCTCTGCTCATCTCTGTGCTCAGGGCTATACAATAGAAAGCATGGCCCACCACCACTTCCATTTGTCCTGATACTAAGGACACAGGCCCTTTCATTTGTTTGGTTGGTTGTTTTAATTGAGACCTAATTGACATAAAATTAGTTTCTGGTGTACAACATAATGATTCCATATGTATATATGGTGAAATAATCACTACAAGAAGTCTAGTTAACAACCATCACTACCCACAATTATACATTTGTTTCTTATGTTGAGAATTTTTAAGATATACTCTCTTAGCAACTTTCAAATATGCAGTACAATATTATTAACTATAGTCACCATGCTGTGCATTATATTCTAGGACTTATTTATTTCATAACTCGAAGTTTGTACCTTTTGACAAATTTCACCTTCACCCATTTTGCCCACCCCAAACCCCCCACCTCTGGCAACCACAAGTTTGTTCTCTGTATCTGTGAGTTCAGTTTGTTGGTTTTTGGTTTTTTTAAGATCCCACATATAAGGGAGATACAGTGTTTGTATTTCTCCATTTTATTTCACTTAGCATAATAGCCTCAAAGTCCATCCATGTTGCCACAAATGACAGTATGTCCATTTTTATGGCTTAATAATATCCAGCATGTATGTATCACATTTTCTCTATTCATCCACCAATGGACACTTAGGTTGTTTCCGTAACTTGGCTATTTTAAATAATACTAAAATAAACATGAAGGTGCATATATCTTTTTGAGTTAGTGTTTTGTTTCCTTTGGATAAATACCCAGAAGTAATATTACTAGATCAGGTGGTAGTTTGAGTTCAAGAGAGTACTCTGTCCTCTCACTGTGGCCTGATTTTCATGAGAGGGTGCTCATTCCATCATTTCCTCCCATGGTTGCGAATGAATTCACCCTGTGTTACACTTTGAACAGAAACCCGACCCTGATTCTGTACCTAGGTGTGGTGAATGCTATCAAAAGTAAACTCTTTGGTCAGGGCTCTAATACAGTGATAACAGAAAATGAATTCTTGGATAAGAAAGCTGTAGCAACGTACAGGCTACAGCATCACTAAGAATGTGACCACATGCCTCAGTGGTGGGACCAATGGTGATTGGACCTCCATGCTGCCAGTTTTCCCTGTGTCAAGGTGTTCAAACATCCTGAAGGTGTAGCCTGGTTAAAATCTCTCTAAGCAAAACCTAGATCTGGTCCCCAACTTCCTCGTCTGAAGATACATTGCTTGCCTTTAAACACAAACTGTAAGTAATAGTAGAAACAGAGGGAGGATATATTTGTAGCTCTTCCTTTAGTTACTCCTTTAAATGAAATGGATTAAAATATTGAAAATGAAATGTTATTAATTTTGAAAGGGGATAGGATTGTTAGCCTCTTAAAAGACAAAACTAAATTTCAGGTGAACTTGAAACTTGAAAATGGTTTATTTACTTCTTTATCATTTTATTTTTTTCCAGCTTTATTGACATATAATTGACATATTACATTGTATAAGCTTAAAATGTTCAGCGTGTTGATTTGATACACTTAAATATTTTGAAATGATTACCACCATAGCATTAGGTAACACCTCCATTATGTGACATAACTACCATTACTTCTTGGAGGAGAGAAAATTTAAGGTGTACTCTCTTAACTTTCAAGTTTATAACACATATTGTTAACTATAATTCCAATGCTTTACATTAGATCCCCAGAACTTATTCATCTTATAACTGGAAGTTTATTTACCCTTTCACCAACATTTTCTCTACCCTCTAGCCCCTGGTAACCACCATTCTACTATCTGTTTCTAGGAGTTCAGCTTCTTTTTAGTTTCCACATGTAAGTGAGATCATACAGTAGTTTGTCTTTATCTAACTTATTTCACTTAGCATAATGCCCTCTAGGTCAATCTATGTTGTCACAAATGGCAGAATTTCCTTCTTTCTCATGACTGAATAATACTCGTGTGTGTGTGTGTGTGTGTGTATGCCTCATCTTCTTTATCCATTCATCTGTTGATGGATACTTAAGTCATTCCATGTCATGGCTATTGAGAATAATGCTCAAAAAAAACATTGAGTGTAGATATATCTTGAATATCCTTTTTTTTCCCATTTTCTTCATATACCCAGAAACAGAATTGTTGCATCGTATGGTAGTTCTATCTTTAATGTTTTCAGGATCCTCCATACAGTTTTCCACAGTAGCTGCACCAATTTACATTTCCACTGACAGTGCAAAAGCGTTCCCTTTTCTTCACATCCCTGCCAACACTTTTTATTCCTTGTCTATTTGATAATAGCCATTCTAAGGTGTGAGGTGGTATCTCATTGTGGTTTTGATTTGTATTTCCCTGATGATGAGTGATCTTCAGCATCTTTTCATGTGTCTGTTGGCCATTTGCACATCTTATTTGGAAAAATCTCTCTTCAGTTCCTCTGGGAAAGAAATTTTTTTAAAAAGTTATATTTCTCCATACTCTGAACTATCAAAGCACCCTTTATACTTAACATATAAGACCACAAAGATGAACAAACAATTCCTTTGGAGGAGAAGGTGAATTATAAGTGATTTAGAGATGTGGCCCAGGGAACATATGGGGAAGAGAGTCAGAAGTAAGCTTTGCTATGAGAAAGTATCTGAGGACTTTTGTGTCCAGAAATTGAGCCTGGAGCTCTGACCTCAAAAATATGACCCAATCTGGAATATTCCTCACTTTGTACTAGTGCTGCTATTCACCAGGAAACAATGCTATAGAAGTAGATGGACTTAAACATGGTATAGTCTGTTTAAAAGCCTGTGTTAGGGATGTAGCTTCCTAGGGTTCAAATTGTGGCTCTGCTGCTGTGATCCAGAGTGAGGAATTTACCCGAGTGCTTCAGTGTCATTCTGCTATGACACAAAAGTAGCATCCACCCCACTTTAATTTAGAGGTCTAAATTAAATACCAAAAACTGTGAAATTCTTGGAACAGTGCCAGTTATAGAGTAAGTCTTATTATATCATCCTTAATGTCATAAGAGAGATTTTAATTTCAAGAAAGGAAGCTGCTAAACAATGAACTAAGGTGGTTTATTCAAGTTTATTCACCAGAACACAAACACCTTGAAGAATTATGACTATAATGTCAAGAAAGAAAATCTTACTCACATTGGCTGACATCCACATCATGGAGATGTACACAGAGATAAAATACCAGGCTAGGTAAGTCTGCTGTGTACTTGGACAGCCAACAACTGTAATGATTTCTGGAGAGAAGTGTAGCAGAGTAGGAAGTCCTGGAAGAACTGAGGCCAAAGAAAGAGCAACAGTGACCTGTCACTGACCCCATAAACTATTAGACTCAGGGGGACAATCACCCGCTACCATGAAAGTCATCCGTACTCTACTTGTTGAGAGGCATGAACCCAAAACATGTTCCTGAAGTTCTTCCTTCAGAATTCAAAAGTTCGTCCCCTTAGTTTACCCTCCCATGCACTCTGAGGAATCAGGGCAAACCCACCAGATTTATTTGGATAGATCCCTCCATTCTGCTGGTAACTTTGCTTTCAGATGCATAGCTGAGAAGGATTTAAAAAAATAAAATATGCTCTGGAGAAAAATATCATTATATTCTGATTACAAAAGAACACAAATTCAGTAGAAAATTTGGAAAATACAGAAAAACAGAAAGAAAATAAAAGAAAAGGCAAGTGGAATCGGATCCTAGTTACTCATCATCCCCCAAACTTGGGAAACCTGGTCTTCATCTTTACACATTCTGGTGGTTGGGTAGTTGCATTTGCGATGTAAGTTTTTATTTCATTAATTTTAATTTTAATTTATTAATTTATTGATTAAATCTATCTCTCTAGATATTATTGACGTTAGTATTTTTTCATGTATTTGTTGGCCATGTCATTATTTGTGAAGTACCCATTCGAGTCTTTTGCCCATTTTCCTATTGGGCTGTTAATCTTTTTCTCAAAGATCTGAAGGAGTTCTATATGTAATCTGGATATGAGTCTTTGAAAAATGCTTTCTCCTCCTGTGTAGATTGTTTTTTACTCTTTTAATGTGTTTTTGATGAACATAGTTCTTCACTTTAATTTAATCCAATTTTGTGATTGTTTTCCGTTATGGTGGATGTCTGTTTTAGCCCATCTAATAAAGCTTGGCTTTTCCAAAGGTAATAGAAATGTTCTCTCATGTTTCCTTCTAGGACCTTTATTGTTTTACCTTTCACATTTAGATCTACAATCCACCTAGACCTGGTTTTCATGTATGGCATACAATGAGGTGAAGATTCAGCTTCTTTTAGCTGGATATCCAATTTCCAGCACTATTTATTGGAAAGGTCACACTTTCCTCTTCTCCATTGCAGTTCCATCTTCTTCTAGACTCGATAGCTGTCTCTGTGTGGTTCCATTTGAGGACTCTCCTTTCTGTCTCATCAGACTACTTGTCTGTCCTTACACAAATACCACACTTCCTTAATTAATGTGCTTTTATAACAAATCTTGATATCAGATACTTTAAGTTAAAAGCATTCAAGCTTTGGGCCATAAACAATCAGTGGATAACTTGATCTGGACTCATAAAACTTAATTTATATGCTAAGTGCACCAGAGACCAGAAGAGAAGAGGCCAGAGGTGAGCAGATATGCTAGAAAGTTCTGTGATGTTACACTTCATCTGCTGTGGATATGGAAGAAGCAGACATATACAGTAGTTTCAACTGAAAATTCTTTGAGGGCCATGGGCTTATTCACTGCTTACATTTGTGTTCAGTAACTATATGTTAATAACTGACATTGCTAAATAGGGGGGCTTTCCCTCCTTAGTCCAAGGTGATGCTTCAGGTGTGGATAATAGTGCTACTTTGACAGCAGAGAATGTGGGGCAGGTGAAGTACACAATGCCAGGTGTCTCTGACATTGGAAGAACCTTAGTAGGTGGCTGGTAATGAGGGACTTCACAGAAAAAGATAGCGAGCTAGTGCTGGGAACTTACGAGTTATCCAAGGTTCCATGAGTTAACAGCACTGAAATCAGTGAGGTTGTCAAAGAGAAGAGAGCAGAATGAAGAAAAATGGGTTGAGATTATAGAAAAAATCTTTGGAAAACAGGAGGCAGAGATGTCAGTGAAGAAGCATCCGAGGGTGCGGTCAAAGAATACAAGAAGACATTGTCAGAAATGGAGGCTAGGGTACCTGGTTACACTTGAACTCAAGAAAGAAAAGCACTGGGTCATAAACAAGGTTGGGAGTTGGCAAAAACTATAGCAGTAACAGAGATTATTTAACACAAGAATGGATTAAATTTCCAGGTAGCCAAGGATACTAGGGAATATAATTTGCCTCCATAAAAGTACACCCTATGTAGGACAAGGCAAGGTATAAATAGATATACACCAAGCTCTAGACTGTGGTTCTGTCCTCTCTGCATTTATGCTTGGCTAAATACAGGTTGGGAAGAACCAGCATTTTAAGCACTTACTATGTACTAGGAAAGGTGTTTTCATTAATATTGCTGGTTTTAATCTTAAAACATCAGTTGGAGACAGGAACTGTCACTCACAGGGAGTCAGGCTAAGAAGTCAAACGAAAGAACACCAAAGGAGCAAGAGTCTACCTGGAGCTGGATGCATCTGCTCCTGAAGCCAACTTCCTGTTTTCCCACAGGCCCAGGTGTTTTAGATTCTCTGCCAGGCAGAGAAACTGCAGCAACTTGAAAGCTGGATTCTGCTGCCAAGCTCAGCTATCCACCGAGCATGCACAGATACTGAGAAGCCAATTCAGAGGAAGGAACATCCACACAACCCTCAAGTTTGCATCAAGTCAAGGGAGCTGATATTTGCAGAGTGGTCAAAGCCACATTTGACCTTGTTTACATTTCTTCCACATCGGGCCAGGTCACAGGGCTAGTTCCTGTTCAGGACTAATTCTTCCAGGAATGGCTCCAACTTACCACATGGATGCCAAAAGCCCCCAAAGGGCCTTTACCTGCTGAAGGCCCTGTATGCCTCAGACACAGTGGTAATTTGAGCCTCTGCAATTGCCATACCCAGGGAATGCTACCCTGCTTCCTTGGAATGCATTTTGTGTGTCCACTGACCCTTGGTCAGGACTTTGGGCTGCCGATTTTCAGCTGGAACTTGAAGGTAAGAATATGGCTTACAAGAAATCCTCAACTCACTGATTTATTTTTCAAATTTTTATGTAGGTGCTGCTATATTGATATAAATAGAAGTGCTTAACTAAAGCCAGAGAATATTTTAAGGAACCTAAAAAATAAAAGTTATTTATAACCAACAAATACCAGCTTAACAATGTAAGTCTAGAAATTCAGGAAGCTGAGTCAAAAATCTCCAAAATCCCTGTCCCATAATATCATCTCTCCTTCCCACCTGGATCTCTCCCCTACGTGCTGAGCCTACAAAGGGGACTAGACCAGGTAGGTCCCTGAGCTTCAGGATGGCTAGAAATAAAAATAAGTAATTGTAGGACAGTGGAGTAAGAGCTATAAAATCTACACACAAAACGCTACAAGATCCCATGAGAAGGGACAACTCTTTCTGTCCATGGAGTCAGAGACAGCTTCACAAAGGAGGCCCCTGACCTGAAGGGATGACAAAGTTTCCAGCTGGTTTCTCAAGTGGAAATTTTATGCCTTTATGCCTGTAAAGGAAGAACTCTTTCTGTGCCTCTCCTTTATGCTACTTAAGTAGCAAACTTCATACATACTTTATACTTTCTGGGACCAGATATGGGGCAGGGTGGGGGCGGTTTACCAAGCAATCCTCAGATTTTCTGGATACTGGCAGTTTAGACACTCTTTACCTAGAGATAGCATCAGATCCCACAGGTTAAGGGCTTAGTCCCCACAAGACTGCTCCCCTCAACCCTGACTTCACATGCCAGTCACAAATTCATATTACAGCCTGTGTTTCTAACCAACCACTTTTTATTTTATTTTTTTATTTATTTTTGACATGGGCAAATGTGCACACAATGGGGGGAGAGGCAGAGGAGGAGGGAGAAAGAGAATCTTAAAGAAGGCTCACACTCAGCACAGAGCTCCACATGGGGCTCGATCTCACGACCATGAGATCACAACCTGAGGTGAAATCAAGAGTGGGTCACTTAACCAGCTGAGCCACCCAGTCACCCCACTAACCAACTACCTTTAGGTTGAAGGTCCCCATGACCCCTTCCATGAATTTAATTCATTTGCTAGAATGGCTCATAGAACTTGGGAAAACACTTCACTTAATATATTACTGGATTACTAGAAAAGGATATAACTCAGGAACAGCCAGATGGGAAAGATGCATAGGGAAAGGTGTGTGGGAAGGGGCATGAGTTTCCATGCTTTCTCCAGGGGTACCATGCTTCCAGCACCTCCACGTGTTCATCAGCTGAGAAGCTCTCTGAATCCCATCTTTTTTGGAATATGTTTATATTGTAGATTATAATTGTGTGTGCCCCTCAATATAGACATATCAATATATATTTGAAAAAACATAAAAACATAAAAATAATTTTTCTTCATACATTTGGGCTTACTCCAAATTTTCTGGTACATATATACACTCACAATAAAAAACAAGAGAGCTAATTTTTTTAAAGGAATCTGGAATTTGCAGACACACACTGGCTACAACCTTGGACAACTTATTGATCATGTGACTCCCAGCTTCCTCACATTTATGAATGTAAATTATAAAATTGTGATATGAATTAAAAAAGAAAATAAAAGTCTATTAAAGATCTAACATAGAAGGCCTGTAAGAAATGTTAGCTCTTGGGATGCCTGGGTGGCTCAGTCAAACGTCCGACTTCAGCTCAGGTCATGATTTTCATGGTTGGTGAGTTAGAGCCCCTCATTGGACTCTGTGCTGACAGCTCAGAGCTTGGAACCTACTTCCAATTCTGTGTCTCCCTCTGTCTCTGTCCCTCCCCTACTCATGCTCTGTCTCTCACTGTCTCTCAAAAAATGAATAAACACTAAAATATTTTTTTAAAGAAATGTTAGTTCTCTTCCCACCTCCCTCTTAATGTTGATCACATGGTAATTTTGATATTATCCAAACTCTACCTTCTTTGACATATCGTCAAACCAGCTGTTTCTTACACTTGAATTTTTTTTTTTTTTTTTGGAAATAGTTCATCTTTCATTTTCTTAAAACATAGTCTCCATTCTAAGAGATTTACCTCACTCTGAGAGTAGAACCTTGAAAACGAGCCTTACTATGGTAGCACAAACTCCCTCTCACCCACTGCCTGGAAAGGCTGGGCCAGATTCTCTTATTCAATTTCCAGTAAGTATGGAACATTTCCTGTAAGGATGCTTTCAACTCTAAAGTCCTGGCACTAAATTTATATACCATAGTTAAATTTATGTATACAAGGAACTCATCCCAGCACATGCAAATTGAAGTGTTCAATAAATGTTAGCTTTTAAGTAATATTTAATTACTAGCAGTAGCAATAAATGTCTTCTGGGATTGCAGTAGCCAATTATTCTGGAGTAATAGTGGCCCATTCTCCTGGCTTTCTCATTTTGTGCATTTCATACATTTCTTTCAATAGAACAAAACACACAAAAAACCTGATTCAAAAAATGGGCTAAAGATTTAAATGGACATTTCTCCAAAAGAGATATATGAATGACAAATAGGCACATGAAAAGATGCTCAACATCACTAATCATTAAGGAAATGAAAATCAAAACTACATGAAATATCACCACATACCTATTAGAATGACTATTCTAGAAATTAAAAACATTTTAAACATATACTTAATAAATAAAATAAACAGAAAATAACAAATATTGTTGAAGATGTGAAGAAATTGGAACCCTTGTGCCTTTCTGGTGAGAATGTTAAATAGTGTACTGTGTACTGTGGAAAACAGCATGGCAATTTCTCAAAAAATTAAACATAAAATTACCATATAATCTAAAAATTCCATTTCTGGGTATATACCCCAAAGAATTGAAAGTAGGATCTTGAAGAAATATTTAAATACCCATGTTCATAAGAGCATTATTCACAAAAGTCAAACATTAGAAGCAATCTAAATGTCCATACATGGATGAATGAAAAGCAAAATGTAGTTTTTGTCACAGAGTGGGATGTTTTTCAGCCCCAAAAAGGAATGAAATTCTGACACATTGTACAACATGGATAAACTTTGGAGATATTATCCTAAGTAAAATAAGCCAGTCACAAAAGGACAAATATTGTATGATTCCATTCACATGAGGAACCTAGTGTAGACAAATTCATAGAAAAAGTAGAAGGGGATAGGGGAAAAGAACTATGGGGAGTTAGTGTTTAATGGTGTAGTTTCATTTGGGGAAGATTAAAAAGTTCTAGACATGGATGTTGGTGATGGCTGCACAACAATGAGAATGTACTTAATACCACTGAACTGGATACTTAAAAATGGTTAAAATGGTAAATTTATGTTATGTATATTTTACCACAATTGTTTTAAAAGTCCTCTATCCTGTGCCCACAGGGACTCCCCCTCCCATTGCAAGACAGTATGGCCCTGACCACAGAGTTGAGGACACAGCTACAACTGAGAGAGGTGGCAGGGATCCCCCTGCAGGCTAGCACTGTGGACAACTGGAGCCAGATCCAGAACTTTGAGGCCAAGCCAGATGATCTCCTCATCTGTACCTACCCTAAATCAGGTGACTGTGGGGTTAGGGGACAACCAAACTTCAGCCTGTGGAGTAAGAAAGGGCTGCTCATGTCAGTTATAATCCCCCTTGATACAGTGCACTCACTCATTCAAGGAAAGCTGCTCCTTCTCACTATTCCATGATGAGGCAATCTTGGGATGCCTAATGTCCCTGGGTTTATTAGGGTCAAGCATAATGGCTTTAGAGGACCCAGGCTGTTGTGCTCTATTATGGATTGCTCTTGGGTGACAACGTCATGCAGCTCCTTCTGTCCATAGAGACCTTGTGGGGTTTTCCCACATGGACGTTCAGGACAGGATCCTGACCTGAGGGGAGGTTGAACCAAACACCATCAGTCTCCACGTCCCCTTTTTCACCCAGAACACTTAAGACAGATTGTCTAACCAGTTTCTATATCTCACCCTTTCCATTTGGGCCCCAGGGACCACGTGGATTCAGGAAATTGTGGACATGATTGAGCAGAATGGAGATGTGGAGAAATGTCAGAGAGCCGTAATTCAACACCGCCATCCATTCATCGAGTGGGCTCGGCCACCCCAGCCCTCTGGTGAGAGTTCCCCCATTATTGCTATGACTCCATTCTTTCTCTTCTTTTAAGATTTTTTTTAGAGCAGTATTAGATTTACAACAAAGTAGAGTCACAGAGATTTTCCGCACATGCATAGCCTCCTCCATTATCAATATCTACCCCCTCCCCCAGATGGTGCATTTGTTTCAATTGATGAACCTACACTGACACATCATAATCACCCAAAGCCCAGTGTTTGCTCTGGATGTTGTACATTCTATGAGTTTGGACCAATGTATAATGACCTGGATCCAGCACTGTAATACCACACAGAGTAGCTCCACTGCCCTAAAAATTCTCTGTGCTCCACTCGTTCATCCCTCCCTCTCTCCCCAACCTCTGACAACCACTAATCTGTTTACTCTTTCCAGTTTTTCCTTTTCCAGAATATCATATAGTTGGAATCATACAGTATGTGGCCTTTTCAGACAGACTTCTCTCGCTCAGCAATGTGCATTTAAGTTTCCTCCATGTATTTTCATGGCATGATAGCTCATTTCTTTTCAGTGCTAATATTCCATTGCTTAGATGTACCACAATTTATCCATTCACCTACTCAAGGGCATTCCAGTGGCTCTCCTTATCCCTTCCTCTTCCTCTCTCTTCCTCCTTTCTCCCTCTCTCATTCTTTCTACATATTACCTAAAATTATTTGCCAAAAGTGAATCTAAGTAAAAAGGAGTTGCCTTATTTTCTTCTTAAATGCTCCCTCTGACCATCATGCTGTAGAACACACAGAGAAGGTAGAGAGCTATTTATGAAACAATTTGCACTCTCTCCTCTCCTTACTCCACCATACAAAATCCCAGAGCAGCCAAGAAAGTGACAGATAATCATCAAAAATAATGTGTTTGCAGCCAACTATTTCTGTTCTGTAGGGAGACTTTTTTAGGGTAATACTCAGCCTAGAATTGAGTATTCAAAACACAAAAAAAAAGACAAAAAGACAACCAGAACTTCTTGGAATTCAATACACTTCTTGAAATTAAAAAAAAAAAAAAAAAAAAAGGCAACCAGAAGGCAAAAGAAGCCATTCCAGGTAACTGGCAGCTGCTGGAAGCATGTTACAGAACAAGGATAAGAGGAACACCTACTTTGCTATTTCAGTATTGCATAGGACAGCACAATGAAAAACTGGAAACACAACTAGCTATAGCTGCAATATTATAGGCAGCACAACTCTAGTGTTGAACCAATTGTGGACGGAGCTACCAATGCCTTGTGACAGAGAAGTTCCTTATCTGATGCCCATCAAACCTTAAACTTGCGTCCAAGTTAGAATAGCCTTAGGTACTTTCTTGTCCTTCTGGTTCTACTTGCCTAGCCACTCAGACTCCTTTGACCCTCAATTCCTGTCTGTCTGGTTATTCACTAGTTTAGCAATCCAGTGCCTGGTCTGATCGCTGCTCTGAACTACCTGTGAGTCTCTGACACTGCACGCAGAGTACTCTCTGCCTGCTTAACTATGACCCCGCTCTGTGTGTAGCCAGGGCCTTCCATTTTTGTTGGTGTCTGGTCCTTTGATCCCTTGAGCAGCAGGATGGTATAATGAATAAAGACAACAAGGGTTTAAATCCTGATGCCATCACTCAGCTCAGTGACCTTTAGCAAGTTACCTTCTCTGTGTTACAATTGCCTCAGCTGCAAAATGTCAATAGAATTGGTGCCTACTTTAAAAATTCATTGTAGGGATTAAATGAGTTAATATGTGTCAAAAGCTTAGAACAACACCTGGCACAGAGTAGATACCATTTAAGTGTTAGGTATTCCCGATCACCTCTTAGGCTAAATCCCTTGCCCCACAAGGGCATGTGTTCCCTGGTCATCCAAGCCCAGTTTTTTATCTTATTTCTACATTCAACCCCAGCCACCATCATCTTACCTCTGACAATCTGGGAGATTAAAGAGAGGGAAAAAATCCTAAACATGATTTCTAGTGAGGCATTCTTGGCAGTAGGGAGCAGAGTATCCAGCATAAACATATGCTATTGTTAAGTCAGCATAAAAAGCAGGATAAAGCTTCTCTCAAGGCAATGCCAGTAGCTACAGAATTCAAGAAAGGATAATAACCAATAGCCCAGCATGGCACATCATACAGAAATCAAGATGGATCTTTATAAAACAAGGTGCCCTTGGGGTGCCTGGGTGGCTCAGTCAGTTAAACGTCTGACTTTGACTCAAGTTCTTGAGTTTGAACGCCACATCAGGCTCTGTGCTGACAGCTCAGACCCTGGAGCCTGCTTCGGATTCTGTGTTTCCCTCTCTCTCTCTGCCCCTCCCCTGTTCTCTCTCTCTCTCTCTCTCTGTCTCTCTCAACAATAAATAAACAATTAAAAAAAAACAAGGTGCCCCATGTCCAAAGATGTAATAAACACTGAAAAGAGTTATGGTCTTTCCAGCTATAAACAGACGGAGGCTGGGTAAAGACTCGGCTAGGCAGTAGTTTTATTTAAGAGCAGATGGTCCCTGCCACCTGAGGTGAGGGCTACCATTAGGAGGGTAATATGGTTGCTGAAATAGACTGATGGGTGTTGGTCAAGTATACCAACCACCCTCAGAGGGTTCAAGAGTGAGCGGACACTCCTGGATGTAATGGAAGTTTGTGTCCCGTGTGGTCAGTCTCCCTCCCAGGAGCCCTCCTACCCTCCAACCAACTCCTAGCAACAGAGCTGTTTGACATCTAAAGCATTGCATATATGACCTAATAAAAGCAAGGCCGGGAAGAATTTGAAAAGGTGCATGTGTGTGTGTGTGTGTGTGTGAGAGAGAGAGAGAGAGAGAGAGAGACAGAGAGAGAGAACTGTATATAGGTGAGATCTAGAAATAACTCCTACAGCTCAACAAAAACTTATACTACAGGCCCTGGGCTGCATATACGACTCCATACCTCCACTTGGCTTCAATAGCTCATGGTCCAATGGAGGAGGCAAAGGCAGACCATATGATGACAAGGAATGGGTATGTTGGGTAGAGGTTAGCATAGGACACCATCAGCAGGGTGAAGAACGTGCCTGAAAACCAATGCCTGGAGAAGCTGACACCTGCAATGACAAGCTGCTACTGCTGCTGTTCTGTGTTTTTCCTGCCAGACTGCAAGCTTCTCATGCAGATGATTAGGGCCAAAAATTACTCCATTGGCCCTCTTCTTCCACGGGGCAGGCTCGGGAATGACTTTATGACCTGAGGTGTATTCATGGGCACTCTCCCCTGCCCTTCTCACACCCTGAGGCTGAGCACTCATGGCAGAGTGCCCAGGAAATGAGACCACACCAACCAGCTCTCCTGAAGTACTGATAAGAGACAGAGAAAGAGAGAGAAGGAGAAAACATATAATTTACTTGAATCTGTGAAATAAAACATGGGTGGAATGCTCCATGTAAAGTCCTAAACCTGCAGAATCTCTGTCTATTGTAGGGGTTCTTTGGGAGCAAAGTTTGAAGCTGGAGCTGGGTCAAGCCTGCTGGGAGGGTTGCATGTAAGAGGATGAAAACCCAAGACTACCAGCCCCCTTCGCACACAGGGGTCATTGAGCCCAGGATCTGAGGGGCAAACATGCTCAGGTCATCACAACCTTATCTTCTTCTTCCTTCTCACCTCCCTGTCTTGCAAGTCCCTCTGCACTTGGGCCCCTGGGGAGCCTTCTTAGTTTTCTTGCGAGATTGGTTATGCATTTAAAGGATGTTTGTGGTGTTTTAATCAGATTTTACAGGTGCTTTACAACAGAAGAGGTCTTCATAGTGTCTGGAACACTATATTGCTAGCAGTGGAAGTGTCTGGAGAGACTCTAAAAAGTGACTGGGACGAACCAGGTGCCCAGAGATATAGGCAAGGAAGACAAGAGACCTGGAGAAGCAGAACAAGTGTAAATAGCTCTGAAGGGTAACATGTGAGCAGGAGACACGATGGAAGCTGAGGAAAGGAGCTAGACGCAGGACAATTTCACAGTCTTGCTAAGGAATATGGGCTTTAATTATAGACCAGTAGCTTTCTAATTTTTCTTTTCAGTACCAGAATTTTTTTTAATTATTGGGACCATATGAATCAATAATTCCACCTCTGAGTATATGCCCTAAAGAATTAAAGACAGAGACTAGAGAAGCATCATTCATAGAAGCATCATTCACAATAGCCGAGGATGGAAGAAACCCAAGTGTCCAGGACAGATGAATGGATGAGTAAAATGTGATACATACATGCAATGAAAGATTATTCAGTCTTAAAAAGGAAGGAAATTCTGATACCTGCTACAACAAGGATGAACCTTAAGGACATTATGCTAAGTGGAATAAGCCAGTCACTAAAAAAAAGACAAACACTGTATGATTCCACTTATATTAGGTATCCACAGGAGTCAAATTCATAGAATCAGAAAGAATAGTGGCTGCCAGTGGCTGGGGAAGGGTGGAATGGGGAGTTAGTGTTTAACAGGTACAGTGTTTAAGCAGATTGGTTGCACAACAACATGAATGCAATTAGCACTACTGAACTGTACTCTTTGAAAGAGTTAAGATGGAAATTTTTACTTTACGTGTATCTTACCACAAGTTTTAAAAAAATTATTAGGGGTTCCAAACATATAAAATAAGCAAAACCAAAGATGGCCAGAATGAAACACATCCTTTCAACTCCACCTTGAATCCCCTACCTCAAACACATAGCTTGGGGAGCAAGTGTGAAAAACCACCTTGAGTATAGAAGGTTTCCAAACAGAAGAGGCACATGGTCTGAGCTGCTCAAAAGGAGCAGCACTCTCCCCAGTCTCCATGTGTTCACCAACCCAGAAGCTCTCCAAACCCCAGACTTTAGGGACTTAATGGAGGCTTCATCGTGCAGGTATGATCTATCATTTACTCCATTTTCAGCCCTTCCTCCCTCTCTGAAGAATGGGGGATAGGGCTGAAAATTCCAAGCTTCTAATCATGGCTGGTCTTGCTGGTGACCAGCCTCCATCTAGGAGCCCACCTAGAGTCAGCTCATTAGAACAGGACACCCTGAGGTGCCTGGGTGGTTCCGTTGGTTAAGCATCCAACTTCAGTTCAGGTCATGATCTGACACCTCATGAGTTCAAGCCCTGCATTGGGCTCTGTGCTGACAGCTCAGAGCCTGGAGCCTGCTTCCAATTCTGTGTCTTCATCTCTCTCTCTCTCTCTCTGCCCCTTCTTTGCTCATGCACTTCCTCTCTCTCTCTCTGTGTCTCTCAAAAATAAATAATAATTTAAAAAACTTTTTTCAAAAAGCAGGGAACCCTTATCACCCAGGAAATTATAGAGGTTTCAGGAATTCTGTGCCGAGAAGCAGAAGCAGAGACAAATATAAATTTTCTATTATCTCACATCCCCTCCCTCAGTCTAACACAATGATTGCACAGAGCAAGTGTCTAGTCAGTGTTTTAGAGGACAGAGTGGAAATCACAACTCATGTGACATCAAGTACATAAGTTTTTAGAGATGAAACAAGTGACTAGCACATGGGCCAAGTACATGGGCAGCCTGTTGCAGACACGCAGGGGTGGGCACTGGCTGGGAGGCAAGAGAGGCCTGCACTCTGGTTCCCCCTGGCTCTGCTACAATAAGAACTCACTTGTCCCTTCTCAGCTTCTGTCTCCACATCCTGGAAGTGACAGAGTAAATTAATCTAAGCTCCCTTCCAACTCTCAAGCTGTTTGAGTCTACAGAAGTGATGGTAAAATAAATAATCTTATTATGAAATCCCAAAGGAAGTCAAGAGATAAGCAGAAAGATGGGGGTGGGGGGTGATGGGACATTCTGGACAGAGCCCAGAATATAAGTTCCCCCATGCAGTACTTGTATTACACAGATGTTTACTCTTGATTTACTTCAAAGGGGTGGAAAAAGCCAAAGCAATGCCCTCTCCACGGATACTAAGGACTCACCTTCCAATTCAGCTCTTGCCTCCATCTTTCTGGGAAAATAACTGCAAGGTAAGACAGCAATAGCTTCCCTGGGGACAGGCGGGGAGACTAACCCTCCTGAGAGCAAATCCGCCAGACCCTAACTCACAACACTGCCATCATGTTTACTTCTCCGCTATCTCTGCAGTATTGCTGTTGATCAGCAATAAGAGAAAATGTAAACTTCTATACTCAGCAGGATATTCACCTGAATGTTTTCAAATAAGATGTGGATTGTTTGAAGGTACAGATGAATTTTTGGAGAGAACAAGAGATAGTGAGTGTCCACAGTTGATCCAAGGGTGTGGGCAATGGAATTCTCATAATAGAGGACAGAAGAAAAAGTGAGGAGAAAAAAAACCCTGATGATTGTTTAAAAGGGTAAATAGATGGAGCAGTGTTTCTTGAGGGGAGCAGTTGGCCTTAACCTCTAGTAAACTCTGGGCTCTTAGCTTTACTGCTTCTGGGACTTTATTCTGTATTCAGCGTCTAATCAGTTCCTGGCACATAGAGGACATTCCAAATGTGTTTGCTGAATGAAAAACAAATGAATTAAGTCAAGGAAAGAAACTGAGGTGTCAGCCAGCGATGTTAAGGAAGTTTTCTCAAAGGTGGGAATGAAGGGAACAAAGGGCTAGGAAGGGTGTATTTCTAGGGAATAATAGCGATTATGTGGGTCCTTTCAGTAAAGTTATATAAGGGAACAAGAACCTCCATTTCTGGTATTATGTTAAGACTAAACACCCTGAAACCTCTTGTATAAAAACACTTAGCAATTACACATAACAAATGACAAGTTTCCTTGTAAATGTGTAACTGAGATCCAGATACAGTTGAGGAAATCCCTCAGTCCCACAATGAAGAGGGCACTGGAACTCAGAGAGGTCACTGACACCGTAGCTGTCCTGTGGGTATTTGATGACCTGGAGAATGCAGCAGCGTGAGTTTCAATGGCTGCACAGGGGCAAATCCCAGAGCAGAAGGAACCAGAAAAGTAAGGAGCCCAAGCTGGGACAGCTGAAGGGCTTCACTGTCAATGGACGGAAGTCTCTCTGTGTTGACCTGGGCTCTCAGCTTCCCTGAAAATGTGTGGCCACATTTTCTCCTCTTCAAAGGAGGAAATTCAAGCTGCACTTCTTGCATTGTCCAAGAAGCCCCATGCTGAAAAACTGTATAAGGTGGTTCCATTGGTGGCATTCCCAGGATGACCAGCAAACACAAACATGGGATGGTCGGGGGGAGGGGGGCATACCTTCTGCTTGCAGTGCTCCCTCTTGAGTCGACCATCTCACATTACAAAATATACAAAGGAACAAGCTAAAAATATATTAAAAACCAACCAAACAAATAAACTGAACAACAACAACAACAACAAAAGGAACAAGCCAGCAAGAGAAAGAGTCTGCAGAAAGAACAAACAGCAGGGTTGGACCTCAAGGACTTCAGATATCAAAATGACCAGATATAGAAATATAAGTTGTGTAAGAAAATTGAAAGATTGAATCAAAAATCAAAGAAGGGAATAAGATGCTATTTTTAAAGCATAATTTTTATTAAGTTAAACAAATAATCAGGATTTCTGTGACTGAAATAATATATAAGCATCTGCTATAAAAATCCAACCAAAGCTCTCTGATTTGCCAACACCTGCGGTGGCTCTCTCACATGGACCTGGGAGGGCACAGCACGTGCTGCCTCCGAGGGGCCGCTGAGGCCCCGGAAGGGCCAGGGTGCCTGGGCTGGCTGCAGCAGGGTGGCCACGGGGACAGAGAGACCACCGTGGGTGAGAGAGGAGGCGCCCCGTCCCACTTCATCTCCCCACTTGCTTCTGGGTCCTCTGCCTGTGGGAGGGTATCCGCTCCTGCTGTGCACTAGGACCCCATCGCGAATCTGCGCCTGCAGGACTGACCCTCACAAGCCAAGCCTTCTTCTCTCCCTCTCGCTGTCTCCGGGTTTGTGGCCTTAAGCTCCATCACCATGGTCTCTGCTTTCGGATAAAAAGCACCAGCGTTAGAAAGATGGTGTTCCTCAGACCTGAACCACGACCGCAAAACTGGAAGTAGAACCCAAGCCCTGACAATCAAATTTCTTGTCAGTGTTTGTAGGATGTGAGATTGCCACAGAAATAGCTTTTGTCGCCACTTATTGTCATGCACCTTCCAAAAAAGGTGTTATTAATTACCTGTGGCTATTTCACACTGTTACTTAGTCCCTTTCTTTCTAGCCCTTTCAATTTCTGAACTAAAAAAAGCTAATAATACACTCACACACACAAATTCAACAACAGGTGAAGTGCAGAACGGGCACCACAAAAGAGAGAATAAATGAACTTGGTGGGGGAAATGGGATGAAGTTTTGAGGAGGGAAAGGAGAGCCTTGTGGCTGGAAGTGAGAAATAAGATAGGAAGATTAATTAAATGATTAGCCAACCAGAAATTGAAAAGCCTAAGAATTCAGGTGGATTTTTTTTAAACTTCTCACACCTAGGAAGCACCAGGGTCAGTCAGGAGGCAGAGGGAGCAAGGGTAACATGTGGTCAAGAGCCTTTATTCTGGTTTCCGAAGGAAGGAATGGGTGAGGCAGGTAAGCAGGTTTAAGATTGTGTAGTTTGGATAATTTCTGCAGTCTCTGGGGCAGAAGGGATGATGCTCCTGCTTTTGTGGTCCTGGCCCTGGGGTGATTAGAGCAGATGGATAGTGGCACAGAGTGTGAGAGCCTAATAAGGGAGGTGTTTGAGATGTAGGCTCCAGACTGGTGGAGTGATAAGTGAGCGCGATTGTGAGTTGTTACTATCTCTAGTAACCTGCTAAACCTGGCAGGGGCAGTCCATCCAGGGTTAGCAAAGCCCCAGGATGTCAAAGCATCAGAATATAGGAAGTAGCACTACTGACATTTTGGGCCAGATAATTTTTTTGGGTGGAGAGGCAGGGGGCTGCCCTGTACACTGTAAAATGTTGAGCAACATCCCTAGCCTCTACTCATTAGATGCCAGTAGCACTGCCACCCCCTGTTGTGACAACAAAAAATACCTCCAGACATTGCCAAATGTCCCCCAGTGGGCAAAATCATTCCTAGTTGAGAACTGTTTTAGGGTAAAAACAAACAAACAAACAAACAAACAACATTGAAATGACTAGTTATGGATCTAAGGTGACCAGTCAATGAGACCAGCTCAGGACTGATGCTGTCAGAATGTGAGTTGAGTACTTAGCAATCATTAAAGGTCATATTTGGTTAAAGTGAAAGGCTGAGAGGGTAGGAGACAAGGTTGTGGTCAAAATGAAACCTAAACAGGATGCTTTGTAGGGCAAGACCTGAAGGGATTCAAGATGATAATAATAGAGTTGATGAGAACAGGAAGGAAATAAGACCGAGAGGTCATCCTGCTTCTCCAGGAAACTGAGATGAGATGTTGGGAAGATCATCAGCACATGCATGTGGTAGTTTCTGTGTGACGGGAGGTCATAGTTGCTAGAGAACGATTGGACTCTGACACTAAAGGGGCAAGCAAGAATCAGGCTACTTAATAGGACTGAGTTTGGATAAAGAGGACAATCAGCAGAGAAGCAGGGGACAGCCAGAGGAGGAGGAGGTCATGGCCAAGTCGAACTGTAAGCACAGGAGAGCTGAGGCAGGTGTGTGTGGCCACACTTGGCATGGCTCAAACTGAGTGAATTCTGTGAAAATTCACTTTTCATACCATCTTTTACCCTCCTCTCTTGTCACCCCAAAGTTCCTTTATGTGGCTCGAAATGCCAAAGACTGCATGGTTTCCTACTACCATTTCCAAAGGATGAATCAAATGCTTCCTGACCCTGGCACCTGGGAAGAGTATTTTGAAACCTTCATCAATGGGAAAGGTAAAGGATAATCCTTCACATCTTTGGGTTCCCAATCCAGGTATCTAGGAATCATTTGAGTCCTTAGAAGGTTGTGTTCCTCCTTATATGTGTCCTACCTCAGACTGGGACTGAGAAGGGCAGGCTGGCTGAGCTCAGAGTGAATACCCATAGTCCCAGCAAATATCTCTCACCCAATTTGAAAGCCTTTATCCCAGGTTACCTGACCCATAGAGTCACCCCCATTCCAAAGAGTATCCTTGTTCCAATATCAGGGCATATGTGATTATACACAATAAATATGAATCCATTTTAGGTAGCATGTTGGCATAAATTACCCCAAGGCTATACCATACAATATCACCCTCTAAGTCAAACAGATCAGGACTCAGGATATATCTGGGACTTTGGGTGATCCCTATGTAGAGTGTTATGTTTCTTGTGTCTGTTACAGTGGGCTGGGGTTCCTGGTATGACCATGTAAAGGGATGGTGGGAGATGAAAGACAGATACCAGATTCTCTTCCTCTTCTTTGAGGACATAAAACGGGTGAGTAATGGCCCTTCAGAAAAATCACTCTAGGCTCTTTCAGGGCTGCACCTCTGGGAGGGACACCCTGAAGAATTTATGTGTGTCCTGATACCATCTTCCATTCCAATGCAATGTTACCCTCACCACAGGACCCAAAGCAAGAAATTCAGAAAGTGATGCAGTTCATGGGAAAGAGCTTGCATGAAACAGTGCTAGATAAAATTGTCCAAGAGACGTCATTT
This sequence comes from Prionailurus bengalensis, assembly GCF_016509475.1. Classification (NCBI taxonomy): domain Eukaryota; kingdom Metazoa; phylum Chordata; class Mammalia; order Carnivora; family Felidae; genus Prionailurus; species Prionailurus bengalensis. The sequence continues at coordinate 52,460,369 of NC_057354.1, read as the reverse complement.
GAGAAAATGAAAGAAAATCCCATGACAAATCGATCTACAGTTCCCAAATCCATCCTGGACCAGTCCATTTCCCCCTTCATGAGAAAAGGTGTGTGTGGCCTCAAATACTATATAAATATAAGTATAAACCAAACACTCAGTTTGTCTAGTAATATCTGTCTGCCTCTTAGCAAGAAGATGTTAGGGGTTTTTTTTTAATTTTTTTCTTTAAAATTTATTTATTATTGAGAGACAGACACAGAGTGTGAGTGGTGGGGGGGGGGGGGGGGTTAGAGAGAGGGGGAGACACAGAATGCGAAGCAGGCTCCAGGCTCTGAGCTGTCAGCACAGAGCCCGATGTGGAGTTCGAACTCACAAACTGCAAGATCATGACCTGAGCCAAAGTCATTGGCTCAACCAACTGAGCCACCCAAGTGCCCCAAGAAGATGTTAGGTTTTATTAATTTCAAGACAATACACTTAGCCTATTAAAAATAATATGCCACTAATAAGGTGGGGATTTAATCTTGTTACAGAAGAGAGCTCTCTGGGGTATTTGGTTGTAAGAAACGGGTTTGTTAGGAGAAGTCAGGCAGAGGTATAAGAGAAATGCAGTCTTGCAGGTAGTTAAGAGCAGGAGCCACCATTGGTCTAGACCTTGTGGGGATCCCTGGATCTCAGAGTAAGAGCCTCGGCAGCAGGAGGGTACAGCTTTTTACTAGAAGGCTTCATCCCTTACAGGACTCAGCTGCCCTTCACATATCTGCTAGGAGTGCTTTCCTCCACTGACCAGCTTCCTGTCACTCTGCCCATTACACTTCTACTTTATAGCTTCTGCTGACTCGGCTTCTTCTCATAGGTTGGTCTTTATTTATTATTAAATTATTTTTTATGTTTATTTACTTTTGAGAGTAAGAGAGACAGAGGGAGAGTGGCGGAGGGGCAGAGAGAGAGGGAGACACAGAATCTGAAGCAGACTTCAGGCTCTGAGCTATCAGCACAGAGCCCGACACAGGGCTTGAACTCACAGACTCTGAGATTGTGACCTGAGCCAGAGTCAGACACTTAACCAACTGAGCCACCCAGGCACCCCTGCTCATAGCTTGGTCTTGATGATGGCCCACACATGGGCCATCATGACTTCCAACTATCACTGCTACTGAGCATTGCTTCATTGTCTTAATTTTTTAGTTCTACTTCCCAAAACAGGAATTCTAATTGGCCCCAGCTAATATTTTTTGAGGAAAAAAAGCCTTATATTTTTTTTTATTTAAAAAGTAATATATACCATTGTAAAAAAATTAGATCAATATGGAATTGCATTTTTAGTGAAAAAAAATTTTTTTTCTTCACCAAAACCCTGCCCCCCAGAAGTAGCCACCAATAGTATGGCTCCCTTTCTATTTAAGAACACAGACTTCTTTTGCACAACAGAGGAACCATGGTATACTACTGCTTTGCAACTTTTCTTCTTTTTTAATTTATTACTTTATTTTGTTGCATTTTTGAATTTACAGCATCATCCCATGCTAGTGCAGCAAACCAAAAAATGCCATTCCTTTTCTCTTCAGATAATCAATGGTGATGATTTGGCAAGTAGCCCTTCTTCAGATCCAGACAAACTTATCTTTCTATACACCCTCCTTCCCTCAGGCTCATACATATGCAAACAAAAATATAGAACATGGTGAAGGCTAAAACCCAAATGTGGTCATACTTCACACCTTCATTTGCCAGAATATCAGACATCCCTCCAGAGCAAGGCATGTAGGTCCATATAGCTCACTGTTTTTAGTGGTCTCATGTTATGCCGAAGCATGGATGCATCATAACTCATTCAACTATTCCCCTAGTGAAAGATACCACAGTTTATTTTGTTTTTAATATTTTATCTTTATGAATAATGTTATAGTAAACATCTTTGTATGCACGTTATGTCCTGATGCTTTTATTTCTGTTGCACAAATTTTCAGAAGAGGCACTGCGGAGATATAGAGTATTTCCCCTTTTTAACATTTTAGTAGCTACTAGTTGGTGAAAAAGCTCATACATATCCAGTGTCTCAATGACATTTTTCCCAAAAGTTATTTTTTTAATCGAGAAGTAACTTACCAAAAAATGCACACTCTGAAATATGCAGTTCAATATATTGAAAAATGTATACACCCATATAACCAGCACCCCAGTTAATCTCTACCCTCAGATACAACCACCATTCTAATTTCTATCACTACAGATTGATTTTGCCCGTTCTTAGACTTCATATAAAAGAAATCATACAGTATGTACCTTCTTGTGTGTTGTGTCTATCACTCAGTGTAACGTCTGAGATTCCTCCATTGGCCTGTGTCATTTCTGTGCAGTGGTCCATTATGTGAATATATCACAAGTGAGGCCAAGCACCAGCACCTTTGAGGCAATTGTCCACTCTAGCTAAGAGTCCACCCCCTGTGCAGAGCATGCTAGGGTCCTTCTTAGATCAGAGGGCTGCAGGTGGAAGGGTAGGCATCGAGGGGGAGGTGGAGAAAGGCAAACGTGTTGTCGAGCTTGGTTTTCCTCTTCTAGGAACTGTGGGGGATTGGAAAAACCACTTCACTGTGGTTCAGAGTGAAAGATTTGATGAAATCTACAGACAAAAGATGGAAGGAACCTCAATAAATTTCTGCATGGAACTCTGAACAAGATGTACATAGAAAGGTAGATGACAAGAATGGGGAAGCTATCTTCAATCCTTCAGTCAAGCCCAAAGAATCTCTGAAAGCATATTGTAAAAATATACAATTGTGGTACCACTGTCTCTGTGATTATTACCAACCTCATTTTTCAAAAGGATCATGTCTAATGCTTATTTTCTCAACCATCCTTTCCAAAGTAAGAAATAAAATGGCTTAATAAATAAAATAAAATAAAATAAAATAAATAAAATAAAATAGTAAAACAAAATAAAATAAAATAAAATAAAATAAAGTAAAATAAAATAAAATAAAATATAAAATAAAGACTTGAATACTGCAAAGATTTTTTTTTTAGGTCTCCATTATTCTGGAAAGTGCATCTTAGTTTTCTAGTGTGTAATATAAAATACCTTGGGTGTAAATATGCAAATACTAGGTTATATCTATGTTGAAAATATGAAATCACTGATATCTGTCCCAGTCATTCAAGAAACTCCAGCTGTGCTAGGTTCTGGGGTTCCACCTGATTAGCATGGAAGGGACACTTTGAGGGTAATCTTGATGCAGCCAGCCCTGAGAAAACATGTCCAGAGTGCCAGTTAATCTCTACCCTTGGATAAAACCATCATTCTAATTTCTGTCAGCACAGATTGACTTTGCCTATTCTTGGACTTCATATAAATGAAATCGTACAGTATGTACCTGCTTGTGTCTGGTGTCTATCACTCAATGTAACATTTGAGATTCCTCCATTGGCTTGCATCAGTATTTCACTGCTTTTCACTTCTGTGCAGTAGTCCATAATGCGAATATATCTGGTGAGGAAGAAAAGGGAAGGGCATGGAGGGGGGTGCCAGATGACCAAAACCTAATTAGGAGTCATAGTGTGCTTAATTACAGAAACAGGAAGTTTAAGGGTGTCCACTTGGGAGCCTGAGTCATATCCTGCTAAAAGCAGAAAACGGGAGATAGCATCAGCAAAGTCAGCCCAGGCATGGTTGTCAGATTTAAAGATAGTCTCAACCGCAATGCTGTGTCCACTGAGGGCTTGCATAACCAAGATGCAACACCTTTTCACTGGTTTCCCATATTTTACCCCAGCTGTAGCCCTCTTGCTGCACATTTATTTGTCAATTTACTTGTCTATATCTCCCACTTGATCATAAAGTCATTAGCACTTGGTTCCACGTCTTATTCAACATTTTACTCCCAATACGTAATGCAATGCAAGGTACATAACAAGTGTCCACGAAGTATGCAGTGAATAAGCAAATGAATGCATAGATGAATGACTATAGGAAGGTGGGCACATTTCATATCACAGATTCCCAACTTTTAGTCCCAACTAGTGGCATTCCAAAGCTGAGGGCAACAGGAGCAGTTTACCTGGGGAGAAGGCAATAAGAGTTTGATTTAAGCCAACTAAAATTGACTGCTTTTTATAATCACCTTCCTCTGGCAGTTCTAAACAATATCAGTGATAAATATTCCAGTGGGAGGCAAAAGGCCATCTTCTAAATTCTAAACAATTGCTTGGTTACCACTAAATTTTAATCATATGTATGTAAGTTCAAATTAGCATCTTTTTCCTGTGTAAAAAAAAATTGTTTATATCCCTCATATTTGGCAATTTTAGATTTTAATTTTTTGCAATTTGGTTTCATGTCTACTTACCTCTGTATGGAAGCTAATTCAGAGAACACCCAAGTATACAGCCAGCCTCTGTAACTGACACACAGATGCAGTGATGCCTGCTTCCTTTCAGGGTAAGTTCATAACAGTTCAGAATCCTTCAAACTCACTTCAAGTACAATTTGTGTCCCTGTTGTATATGAATATTCCTGTTTCAACAGTAGTAGATTCAGAACAATGATAGCACAGTAATTATAAGAACAAAGATGCAAATTTTTAGTTTCTTCAATTCTGTCATTCTATGTGACTGCTTGGGGTTTTGTATTCATAATTCAGTGAAATTTAAAGAAGTGAAAATAGGGGCATCTGAGTGATTCAGTTGGTTAAGCATCTGACTTCAGCTCAGGCCATGATCTCACAGTTTGTGGATTCGAGCCCCATATCAGGCTCTGTGCTGACAGCTCAGAGCCTGGAGCCTGCTTCAGATTCTGTGTCTCCCTCTCTCTCTGCCACTCTCCCGCTCACACGCTTTCTCAAAAACAAAGAAACATTTAAAAAATTTTTAAAAAGTGAAAACAGCAAGGTATTAATTTTTTGCTTAGTAAGTGCAAAGTTTTGTTACAGGAAATAGTTCACTGATATTTTTAAATTTTTTAAGTTTTTATTTATTTTTGAGAGAGAGAGCATGGGGGAGGGGCAGAGAAAGAGGCCAACAGAGTATCTGAAGCAAGCTCCGCACTGAGAATGGAGAGCCCAATGTGGGGCTCCAACTCATGAACCATGAGATAATGACCTAAGCCAAAGTCAAACACTTAACCTACTGAGCCACCCAGGTGCCCCACTGATTTTGAATAATATCTTTAAAATGGAAATTTACTCTCTAATGATTAGTAGTAACCAAGCAAGAATGAAGAATGAATCAAGAAAATGAAATATTACATTAGTGGTATGATTTAATAATCAAATGGCACATGAAATGTAGGTCATGTTTAGGCAAAGCTCTTCTTGTCTGCCTCTCCCACCACCCCAATGAGTGAACACTTAAAGAAATTTTCAACAAAATAAAGCCATGATAAAACTGTGCAGGATACTAATGAATATTAACTTATAAAGAAGAAGTGGGAAGAGAAGGAAAAAGGAAAGAAAGAACAAAAAGAAAAAAAGAGAAGATAACAAGCTACCTAACCCCACACGACCAGTTTAAATTGTTTCAGGCTCTTCATCCAGTTGTGGAGACAGTCAGAATACCACTCAGCCAAGTCATAATGAGATGTGTTCTTAGGTCTTCTGGTGAACCATTTCAGAGTGTGCCAAGAGTTAACACGCTGACATCTCCCATTGTGCTTAGTCATGATGTGATAAAATAAAAATTACAGTGCCTCAGCTATAATCAACAGCACTGCAAGTGAAATCACACCCTGATCCTCTCTTTCCAGGGAGCATTTCCTTCTCTACCACTTGGCAGCTAGAACTGTCCCCAAATAAGACAAGCTTACACATTGCTGCAAGCTTGTACATTTCTGAACATCTCTACTGAGACAAACTACATCAACTAAAATAAAATACTTTGCCCTCTCTTTTTTATTTTATTTGTTTTATTTTAGAATACCATTTCCCAATGGTCCAGAGCAGAAAGGCCAAATTCAGCACCCCACAATGGAAGATGTGCAGGGAATTTTGTTGACCAAAGCCATGTATGCCTTTTGGAATGAAATTCAGTGCTTCCGGGCTGGCCTAATGATCTCATTGCTACATATCCTAAAGCAGGTGTGCAAAATTGCTGAGGAAGATAGGAAGGCAGGTTATGGGAAGCCAAAGAGCACATCTAAGAGCAAAGGCTTCTCACGCATGTACCCTCATGGGTAACGTAGGATTAGTGCTCCCACACATCACCTCTAATCTCCTGGTTATTCCCCTTGGCAGAGCAAGCATCAGTGTGAATAGTGCTAGGCAATATGCATCAAAACACCAAAGTACTGGCATATATGCATGCACGCATACACATACATGCACACACACATACACACACACATACACACATACACACACAGAATCAGGCAGCATTGTCATCTACCCCTGCCCAGGAGTGAGATATATACAGGTGGAAGTAAGTTTTCCTAAACTTGCTTCATCTTGACCCTGGGCATCCCCTCAGCAGTGTTTCCATATAATTCTATTTTATTTGAGATATTCTCCTCATATCCTCTTACTTCTCCTTTCATTAGCTCTTTTTTTAATAAAGTCTCTTTTTGAGAGAGAGAGAGAGAGAGAGAGAATGAGTGGGAAGAGGGGCAGAGAGACAGGGAGATACAGAATCTGAAGCAGGCTCCATGCTCTGAGCTGTCAGCACAGAGCCCAACACATGGCTCAAACCACAAGATCATGACCTGAGCCAGAGTCATACGCTTAACTGACTGGATCCATTAACTATTGATTATGGAAGAAGCAGAAGAGAAATCAATCCAATTCCTAGTCAGTTGGTGATGTGTATGAAGTGCCAAGAGTGAGTCTGCACACACCCATGAGAAAATGCTCTAACTCCTTTGGCTTTCATTTTCTTACATGCATAGTGAGGAAGTGGAAGAAAATGTTTGAATATACCTGCATTCTTTGTTTTAATAAAAATTTACTGAACTTTGCAGTGTGCTAGGCACTGTGCTATGTATGACTAGAGACCTGAAGATGAGTAGGAAAATAGTCCTAACCCCTAAATAAAAGAGAAGTGTTATGTGGATCAGTGGAAAGAGAAAATCCTTCAACCTCAGACTCTTCCACTTACAAGCTGTGTGATCTTGGACAAGTTAATTAACTTCTCTGGGCCTCCCACGTTACCAAGTCCCCAACTTGAGCACCTGGGAAGATGGTGGGTTTAGTTTTCTTTGGGGAATTAGGAGGTGCCCATGAAATGTGTTAGTGGAGATAGGACTCCAAAGAGACCACTAGAGGGGCATTTGGATGGCTCAGTCAATTAAGCATCTGACTTCGGCTCAGTTCATGACCTAACAGTTCATGGGTCTGAGGCCTGTGTTGGGCTCTTTACTGACAGCTCAGAGCCTGGAGCCTGCTTCAGATTCTGTGTCTCCCTCTCTCTCTGCCCATCCCCTGCTTGTTCTCTCTCTCTCTAAAAATAAATAAATAAACTTAAAAAAAATTTTTAATAGAAAAAAATAAGAAGAGAGAGAGAGGCCACTGGACTAGAGAGGTAAATAGGAGAGTCACCAGACCATGGCCAGGAAGTGAAGCCCAGCGAGGGCTAGGATTAACCATGGAGAGCATATAGATTGAGAAAAAGGCCCTCTTGTGGAAGCAGAGAACATTGATCAGTATTTATCCAAACTCCCAATGAAAAGGAAAGACAAAATAGCAAGGGCATTAAGAGCACTGGCAAGAGTAGCTGCAGTGAAGGACAATAGACACAGTGAAGGCAGAAAGGAAGGACAGATTGGGAGAGTTGTGAGTGATGTGTTTGGATGAAGAGAGGAAAGTGGGATCGACTGTGGCCACAGCACTAACTTATGTAAGGTAGGCGGTTAGAGAAGACATCTCTTTGTGACCATAGCTCCCAGGATATGGGGGAGGAAGCAGGTAAAGTACTTAGTGATAGAGCATTCTCCTTCATCACCCAGCAAACAAAATCACCTATGTAGAAACATCTTCTAATTAATTTTCTTTTTTAATTTTTCTAATGTTTTCATTTATTTTTGAGAGACAGAGACAGAGTGCCGATAGGGAAGGGGCAGAGAGAGAGGGAGACAGAATCTGAAACAGGTCCAGGTTCTGAACTGTTAGCACAGAGCCTGATGTGGGGCTCAAACTCATGACCCTTGAGATCAGGACCTGAGCTGAAGTTGGATGCTTAACTGATGGTGTCACCCAGGCACCCCCAAATTAAGTTTCTTAAACAGACATAAATAAAATCAAATCAGTTTACAGGCTTAGAAAAGGCTGATGTAATGCTTTCCCACAAATCATTAAAACAACTCATTTTGCAATTGATATCACCATCCATTGGGGGGGGGATTGCAAGTTAAGAAGCAAAAGGAAAAAAAGTGCTATTTTATGAAAATTAAACAGCCCACTTAATTTAAAGGATTTTGGATTTGTGGAAATTTAGGCTGAGCTTGTTTGCTTTTTGTAACACCTAGGAAAAATGTCTTGCTAAACTATTAATTGTATAAAAAAGATTTCAGAAGGAATGTTATAACCCAGTACAGGATTAAATGGTACCAAACTACTCTTATATGTTCATTATTCCTACACAAATCAACGTTTCCATATGTTTATGTGGTTATCAATGTTTCCACTGATAACCTGTGATGTGTACAGTAATACCCTACTGCTAATTATAGAGAACACTTAGACTCTCTGAAGTAAAATTGGTAAGACCTCTTCTTGGAAACATTGATTAGCAATTGTCCTAAATCATCAAATGTAATTTAATGTAATACATTATTGTTGCTTTGAAGTAATTCTGAAGTTAAGCTTGTTCTTTAACTTCCCTCTCCATTAGCTCAAATTTGTGAGTCACTCAAAGTTGTTATCAGGTCTTTTAAAGAAGCCCCAGAATTACCTTGGGTACCATGTTCCTGGCTAATTATACACCATAGTAAATCATAGTTTGCAATAGAATTTAAAACCCCTGACCATTAGGCCAACAGGCCACTGTAAGATCCCAAATGTCAATTCACAACATTCAGGAATCTGAGTCCCAGTAGCTTTCATGGCCCTTGAAAATTCTTCCATGTCTTATGAAGAAACTAGCCCATTTTGCCTTTAATGGGTGGTTAAATAGAAACAACCAACTGCTGTGCCTCAGACATCTTAAATACCAATTGCCTCCTGTCTGAATTGGAATCCTTCTTTCTGGTTCCATTACTTCCAATTACTCTGCTTTTTAATTGTTGTCTTCAGCTTGCAATGCCCAGGTCTGGATCAATTCACCTTTTTAGCTTTCTCTCTTTCAAGCCACAGAACTGTTTGACAAAACTTGTGTAAGAATGCTGCAGAAATCACTGCAAATTCTGGTGTCTCTCCTCCCCATGTCCTTCTGTCTCTGTGCCAAAATTTCCTCTGACTTCTCAAAGCCTGAACCGCCCCCCCCAAGTCTCCCAGTGACTATCTAGATCTCCCCCTCTTGTCTCTGGGGCAGATAGAACCCCCTTCCCACCCAAGGCTGACCATGCCATCGATGCTTCAGCTCTCATCCACCCCATCACTTCTTTGGTGTCATTTCCTTTTTTTTTTTTTTTTTTTTTTTTTTGCTTTTTATTTTTTTTATTTATTTTTTTGTTTTTTGTTTTTTGTTTTTTGTTTTTATGAAATTTATTGACAAATAGGTTTCCATACAACACCCAGTGCTCATCCCAAAAGGTGCCCTCCTCAATACCCATCACCCACCCTCTCCTCCCTCCCACCCCCCATCAACCCTCAGTTTGTTCTCAGTTTTTAACAGTCTCTTATGCTTTGGCTCTCTCCCATTCTAACCTTTTTTTTTTTTCCTTCCCCTCCCCCATGGGTTCCTGTGAAGTTTCTCAGGATCCACATAAGAGTGAAACCATATGGTATCTCTCTTTCTCTGTATGGCTTATTTCACTTAGCATCACACTCTCCAGTTCCATCCACGTTGCTACCAAAGGCCATATTTCATTTTTTCTCATTGCCACGTAATATTCCATTGTGTATATAAACCACAATTTCTTTATCCATTCATCAGTTGATGGACATTTAGGCTCTTTCCATAATTTGGCTATTGTTGAGAGTGCTGCTATGAACATTGGGGTACAAGTGGCCCTATGCATCAGTGCTCCTGTATCCCTTGGATAAATTCCTAGCAGTGCTATTGCTGGGTCATAGGGTAGGTCTATTTTTAATTTTTTGAGGAACCTCCACACTGCTTTCCAGAGCGGCTGCACCAATTTGCATTCCCACCAACAGTGCAAGAGGGTTCCCGTTTCTCCACATCCTCTCCAGCATCTATAGTCTCCTGATTTGTTCATTTTGGCCACTCTGACTGGCGTGAGGTGATACCTGAGTGTGGTTTTGATTTGTATTTCCCTGATAAGGAGCGACGCTGAACATCTTTTCATGTGCCTGTTGGCCATCCGGATGTCTTCTTTAGAGAAGTGTCTATTCATGTTTTCTGCCCATTTCTTCACTGGGTTATTTGTTTTTCGGGTGTGGAGTTTGGTGAGTTCTTTATAGATTTTGGATACTAGCCCTTTGTCCGATATGTCATTTGCGAATATCTTTTCCCATTCCGTTGGTTGCCTTTTAGTTTTGTTGGTTGTTTCCTTTGCTGTGCAGAAGCTTTTTATCTTCATAAGGTCCCAGTAATTCACTTTTGCTTTTAATTCCCTTGCCTTTGGGGATGTGTCGAGTAAGAGATTGCTACGGCTGAGGTCAGAGAGGTCTTTTCCTGCTTTCTCCTCTAAGGTTTTGATGGTTTCCTGTCTCACATTTAGGTCCTTTATCCATTTTGAGTTTATTTTTGTGAATGGTGTGAGAAAGTGGTCTAGTTTCAACCTTCTGCATGTTGCTGTCCAGTTCTCCCAGCACCATTTGTTAAAGAGGCTGTCTTTTTTCCATTGGATGTTCTTTCCTGCTTTGTCAAAGATGAGTTGGCCATACGTTTGTGGGTCTAGTTCTGGGGTTTCTATTCTATTCCATTGGTCTATGTGTCTGTTTTGGTGCCAATACCATGCTGTCTTGATGATGACAGCTTTGTAGTAGAGGCTAAAGTCTGGGATTGTGATGCCTCCTGCTTTGGTCTTCTTCTTCAAAATTCCTTTGGCTATTCGGGGCCTTTTGTGGTTCCATATGAATTTTAGGATTGCTTGTTCTAGTTTCGAGAAGAATGCTGGTGCAATTTTGATTGGGATTGCATTGAATGTGTAGATAGCTTTGGGTAGTATTGACATTTTGACAATATTTATTTTTCCAATCCATGAGCAGGGAATGTCTTTCCATTTCTTTAAATCTTCTTCAATTTCCTTCAGAAGCTTTCTATAGTTTTCAGCATACAGATCCTTTACATCTTTGGTTAGATTTATTCCTAGGTATTTTATGCTTCTTGGTGCAATTGTGAATGGGATCAGTTTCTTTATTTGTCTTTCTGTTGCTTCATTGTTAGTGTATAAGAATGCAACTGATTTCTGTACATTGATTTTGTATCCTGCAACTTTGCTGAATTCCTGTATCAGTTCTAGCAGACTTTTGGTGGAGTCTATCGGATTTTCCATGTATAATATCATGTCATCTGCAAAAAGCGAAAGCTTGACTTCATCTTTGCCAATTTTGATGCCTTTGATTTCCTTTTGTTGTCTGATTGCTGATGCTAGAACTTCCAGCACTATGTTAAACAGCAGCGGTGAGAGTGGGCATCCTTGTCGTGTTCCTGATCTCAGGGAAAAAGCTCTCAGTTTTTCCCCGTTGAGGATGATGTTAGCTGTGGGCTTTTCATAAATGGCTTTTATGATCTTTAAGTATGTTCCTTCTATCCCGACTTTCTCAAGGGTTTTTATTAAGAAAGGGTGCTGGATTTTGTCGAAGGCCTTTTCTGCATCGATTGACAGGATCATATGGTTCTTCTCTTTTTTTTTGTTAATGTGATGTATCACGTTGATTGATTTGCGAATGTTGAACCAGCCCTGCATCCCAGGAATGAATCCCACTTGATCATGGTGAATAATTCTTTTTATATGCCGTTGAATTCGATTTGCTAGTATCTTATTGAGAATTTTTGCATCCATATTCATCAGGGATATTGGCCTGTAGTTCTCTTTTTTTACTGGGTCTCTGTCTGGTTTAGGAATCAAAGTAATACTGGCTTCATAGAATGAGTCTGGAAGTTTTCCTTCCCTTTCTATTTCTTGGAATAGCTTGAGAAGGATAGGTATTATCTCTGCTTTAAACGTCTGGTAGAACTCCCCTGGGAAGCCATCTGGTCCTGGACTCTTATTTGTTGGGAGATTTTTGATAACCGATTCAATTTCTTCACTGGTTATGGGTCTGTTCAAGCTTTCTATTTCCTCCTGATTGAGTTTTGGAAGCGTGTGGGTGTTCAGGAATTTGTCCATTTCTTCCAGGTTGTCCAATTTGTTGGCATATAATTTTTCATAGTATTCCCTGATAATTGTTTGTATCTCTGAGGGATTGGTTGTAATCATTCCATTTTCATTCATGATTTTATCTATTTGGGTCATCTCCCTTTTCTTTTTGAGAAGCCTGGCTAGAGGTTTGTCAATTTTGTTTATTTTTTCAAAAAACCAACTCTTGGTTTCGTTGATCTGCTCTACAGTTTTTTTTAGTTTCTATATTGTTTATTTCTGCTCTGATCTTTATTATTTCTCTTCTTCTGCTGGGCTTAGGCTGCCTTTGCTGTTCTGCTTCTAGTTCCTTTAGGTGTGCTGTTAGATTTTGTATTTGGGATTTTTCTTGTTTCTTGAGATAGGCCTGGATTGCAATGTATTTTCCTCTCAGGACTGCCTTTGCTGCGTCCCAAAGCGTTTGGATTGTTGTATTTTCATTTTCGTTTGTTTCCATATATTTTTTAATTTCTTCTCTAATTGCCTGGTTGACCCACTCATTCGTTAGTAGGGTGTTCTTTAACCTCCATGCTTTTGGAGGTTTTCCAGACTTTTTTCTGTGGTTGATTTCAAGCTTCATAGCATTGTGGTCTGAAAGTAAGCATGGTATAATTTCAATTCTTGTAAACTTATGAAGGGCTGTTTTGTGACCCAGTATATGATCTATCTTGGAGAATGTTCCATGTGCACTCGAGAAGAAAGTATATTCTGTTGCTTTGGGATGCAGAGTTCTAAATATATCTGTCAAGTCCATCTGATCCAATGTCTCATTCAGGGCCCTTGTTTCTTTATTGACCGTGTGTCTAGATGATCTATCCATTTCTGTAAGTGGTGTATTAAAGTCCCCTGCAATGACCACATTCTTATCAATAAGGTTGCTTATGTTTATGAGTAATTGTTTTATATATTTGGGGGCTCCGGTATTCGGCGCATAGACATTTATAATTGTTAGCTCTTCCTGATGGATAGACCCTGTAACTATTATATAATGTCCTTCTTCATCTCTTGTTACAGCCTTTAATTTAAAGTCTAGTTTGTCTGATATAAGTATGGCTACTCCAGCTTTCTTTTGGCTTCCAGTCGCATGATAAATAGTTCTCCATCCCCTCACTCTCAATCTAAAGGTGTCCTCAGGTCTAAAATGAGTCTCTTGTAGACAGCAAATAGATGGGTCTTGTTTTTTTATCCATTCTGATACCCTATGTCTTTTGGTTGGCGCATTTAATCCATTTACATTCAGTGTTATTATAGAAAGATACGGGTTTAGAGTCATTGTGATGTCTGTATGTTTTATGCTTGTAGTGATGTCTCTGGGACTTTGTCTCACAGGGTCCCCCTTAGGATCTCTTGTAGGGCTGGTTTAGTGGTGACAAATTCCTTCAGTTTTTGTTTGTTTGGGAAGACCTTTATCTCTCCTTCTATTCTAAATGACAGACTTGCTGGATAAAGGATTCTTGGCTGCATATTTTTTCTGTCTAGCACCCTGAAAATCTCGTGCCAATTCTTTCTGGCCTGCCAAGTTTCAAAAGAGAGATCAGTCACGAGTCTTATAGGTCTCCCTTTATATGTGAGGGCACGTTTACCCCTTGCTGCTTTCAGAATTTTCTCTTTATCCTTGTATTTTGCCAGTTTCACTATGATATGTCGTGCAGAAGATCGATTCAAGTTACGTCTGAAGGGAGTTCTCTGTGCCTCTTGGATTTCAATGCCTTTTTCCTTCCCCAGTTCAGGGAAGTTCTCAGCTATTATTTCTTCAAGTACCCCTTCAGCACCTTTCCCTCTCTCTTCCTCCTCTGGGATACCAATTATGCGTATATTATTTCTTTTTAGTGTATCACTTAGTTCTCTAATTTTCCCCTCATACTCCTGGATTTTTTTATCTCTCTTTTTCTCAGCTTCCTCTTTTTCCATAACTTTATCTTCTAGTTCACCTATTCTCTCCTCTGCCTCTTCAAGCCGAGCTGTGGTGGTTTCCATTTTATTATGCATTTCGTTTAAAGCGTTTTTCAGCTCCTCGTGACTGTTCCTTAGTCCCTTGATCTCTGTAGCAAGAGATTCTCTGCTGTCCTGTATACTGTTTTCAAGCCCAGCGATTAATTTTATGACTATTATTCTAAATTCACTTTCTGTTATGTTATTTAAGTCCTTTTTGATCAGCTCATTAGCTGTTGTTATTTCCTGGAGATTCTTCTGAGGGGAATTCTTCCGCTTGGTCATTTTGGATAGTCCCTGGCGTGGTGAGGACCTGCAGGGCACTTCCCCTGTGCTGTGGTGTATAACTGGAGTTGGTGGGTGGGGCCGCAATCGGACCTGATGTCTGCCCCCAGCCCACCGCTGGGGCCACAGTCAGACTGGTGTGTGCCTTCTCTTCCCCTCTCCTAGGGGTGGGATTCACTGTGGGGTGGTGTGGCTCGTCTGGGCTACTTGCACCCTGCCAGGCTTGTGATGCTGGGGATCTGGCGTATTAGCTGGGGTGGGTAGGCAAGGTGCTCGGGGGCAGGAGGGGCAGGCTTAGATCGCTTCTCCTTAGGTGATCCACTTCAGGAGGGGCCCTGTGGCAGCGGGAGGGAGTCAGATCCACTGCCGGAGGTTTGGCTCCGCAGAAGCACAGAGTTGGGTGTTTGCGCGGAGCGAGCAAGTTCCCTGGCAGGAACCGGTTCCCTTTGGGATTTCGGCTGGGGGATGGGCGGGGGAGATGGCGCTGGCGAGCGCCTTTGTTCCCCACCAAACTGAGCTCTGTTGTCAGGGGGCTCAGCAGCTCTCCCTCCCTTTGTCCTCCAGCCTTCCCGCTTTCCGAGCAGAGCTGTTAACTTATGACCTCCCAGACGCTAAGTCGCGCTTGTTGTGGGAACACAGTCCGTCAGGCCCCTCCGCTTTTGCAAGCCAGACTCGGGGGCTCTGCTTGGCCGGCGAGCAGCCCCTCCGCCCCGGCTCCCTCCCGCCAGTCCGTGGAGCGAGCACCGCCTCGCCGCCCTTCCTACCCTCTTCCGTGGGCCTCTCGTCTGCGCTTGGCTCCGGCGACTCCGTTCTGCTAATCCTCTGGCGGTTTTCTGGGTTATTTAGGCAGGTGTAGATGGAAACTAAGTGATCAGCAGGACGTGCGGTGAGCCCAGCGTCCTCCTAAGCCGCCATCTTGCCGCAACTCATTTCCTTTTTTTTAAATATGAAATTTATTGCCAAATTGATTTCCATACAACACCCAGTGCTCATCTCAACAGGTGCCCTACTCAATGCCCATCGCCCACCCCCACCCCCCGCTCCCCCCAAAACCCTCAGTTTATTCTCAGTTTTTAAGAGTCTCTTATGGTTTGGCTCCCTCCCTCTCCAACTTTTTTTTTCCTTCCCCTCCCCCATGGTCTTCTGTTAAATTTCTCAGGATCCACATAACAGTGAAAACATATGGTATCTGCTTTCTCTGCATGACTTATTTCACTTAGCATAACACTCTCCAGTTCCATCCACGTTGCTACAAAAGGCCATATTTCATTCTTTCTCATTGCCAACTAGTATTCCATTGTGGATATAAACCACAATTTCTTTATCCACTCATCAGTTGATGGACATTTAGGCTCTTTCCATAATTTGGCTCTTGTTGAGAGTGCTGCTATAAACATTGGGGTACAAGTGTCCCTATGCATCAGCACTCCTGTATCCCTTGGGTAAATTCCTAGCAGTGCTATTGCTGGGTCATAGGGTAGGTCTATTTTTAATTTTTTGAGGAACCTCTGCACTGTTTCCCAGAGTGCCTGCACCAGTTTGCATTCCCACCACCAGTGCAAGAGGGTTCCTGTTTCTCCAATCCTCCCCAACATCTATATAGTCTCCTGATTTGTTCATTTTAGCCACTCTGACTGGCGTGAGGTGGTATATCTCAGCGTGGTTTTGATTTGTATTTCCCTGATGAGGAGCGACATTGAGCATATTTCATGTACCTGTTGGCCATCTGGATGTCTTCTTTTTTTTTTTAATGATTATTTTTTTTCTTTGAATTTTTTTTATTATGAAATTTATTGTCAAATTGGTTTCCATACAACACACACTGCTCATTCCAACTGGTGCCTTCCTCAATACCCATCACCACCCCCCATAAACCCTCAGTTTGTTCTCAGTTTTTAGGAGTCTCTTATGTTTTGGCTCCCTGCCTCTGTAACCATTTTTCTTCCTTCCCTCACCCATGGTCTTCTATTAAGTTTCTCAGGATCCACATAGGAGTGAAAACTTATGGAATCTGTCCTTCTCTGTATGATTTATTTCACTTAGCATAACACTCTCCAGTTCCATCCACGTTGCTACAAAAGGCCTTTTTTCATTCTTTCTCATTGTCAACTAGTATTCCATTGTGGATATAAACCACAATTTCTTTATCCATTCATCAGCTGATGGACATTTAGGCTCTTTCCATAATTTGGCTCTTGTTGAGAGTGCTGCTATAAACATTGGGGTACAAGTGCCCCTATGCATCAGCACTCCTGTATCCCTTGGGTAAATTCCTAGCAGTGCTACTGCTAGGTCATAGGGTAGGTCTATTTTTAATTTTTTGAGGAACCTCCACACGGTTTTCCATAGTGGCTACACCAGTTTGCATTCCCACCACCAGTGCAAGAGGGTTCCCATTTCTCCACATCCTCTCCAGCATCTATAGTCTCCTGATTTGTTCATTTTGGCCACTCTGACTGACATGAGGTGATATCTGAATGTGGTTTTGATTTGTATTTCCCTGATTAGGAGTGACGTTGAGCATCCTTTCATGTGCCTGTTGGCCATCTGGATGTCTTCTTTAGAGAAGTGTCTATTCATGTTTTCTGCCCATTTCTTCACTGGATTATTTGTTTTTTTGGGGTGGAGTTTGGTGAGCTCTGTGTAGATTTTGGATACTAGCCCTTTGTCCGATATGTCATTTGCAAATATCTTTTCCCATTCCGTTGTTTGCCTTTAAGTTTTGTTGGTTGTTTCCTTTGCTGTGCAGAAGCTTTTTATCTTCATGAGGTCCCAGTAATCCATTTTTGCTTTTAATTCCCTTGCCTTTGGGGATGTGTCGAGTAAGAGATTGCTACGGCTGAGGTCAGAGAGGTCTTTTCCCAGCTTTCTCCTCCAGGGTTTTGACAGGGTTTTCCTGTCTCACATTCAGGTCCTTCATCCATTTTGACTTTATTTTTGTGAATGGTGTAAGAAAGTGATCTAGTTTCATCCTTCTGTGTGTTGCTGTCCAGTTCTCCCAGCACCATTTGTTAAAGAGACTTTTTCCATTGGATATTCTTTTTCGCTTTGTCAAAGATTAGTAGGCCATACATTTGTGGGTCCAATTCTGGAGTCTGTATTCTATTCCATTGGTCTATTTGGTGTCATTTCAATGATCCCTTGTCTCATTTCTCTGATGGCTTGGGAGGGAGGGGTGTCTCCAAAAACTTTCAAAAAAATTCTCCCATTTTTACAAAACACAATGTACTCAATTAATTACGTGAATAATTGTTTACCCTTGACTTCCTTGTTAGTATTGAAGTGCCTTTGGGAGAAGAGATCATGTCTGTTAGATGGTGTATAACAGGTGCTGGATAAGTATTTGATGAATGAATGAATGCAGGAACCTAGGAGCAAGGGAGAACATCAGGAAAGGAGTGATCAATAGTAGCCAACTTATAGAGAGGACAAGAGAAAAGAAAGAAAAAAGTTTCCTTAGCAAGGAGATGGGCATCACTCATTCTGAAGGTCCCCATAAATTCACAGTGAGTGGGTGCTAGGAGTCTAATTCACTCCTGTGTTAAAGCTTCTGATAAGCTTGCCCTCAGATCAGTGCAGGAAAAACTGATGAAATTATCATGCCTAGTGAAGGGCTGGAGCTAAAGCAGGGAAGGCTTGCACAAGCTCCACATCAAGAAAAGGAATCTGTGACTTTAGTCACAAAGACTGTCAGAACTTGCTAAGATTCTAAAATTTTTAAAATTATTTTAAGGATGTCCCAGGACTAGTTCCCCACAGTGAACAGCCATAAAACTCTCAAAAAGTGTCCTCATGCTTAGCTTGAGGGTCCTGCTTTCAAGGTCACATGAAAGGGGCATGCTAATGACTCTGTCAACCTAGACAAGCAATCTAATAAGTTCTGGAACTCACTGCAAGGGTTGAGCTTTGATTCTGCCAATTATTAGATGTGCATCCTTGTACTAGTCACCTCACTTCTCTGGCTTTAGTTTCCTCATCTGGAAAATGGGGTCAATGATCATACCAACTGTGATATTATGATTTATAATAAGAAATATATATTTGGTCTTTATCTCATTCCTGGCACAGAACTCTTAAAACCCTGGAATTTCCCAGGTCCTGAGAGCAGCAAAAGTGTTTTTGTTATGTTAATGAAGTGACTTCTGGAAAGCCCCTGGGTCACATAGTAATGGGAGCTGGGTTGGAACTTTGAGCCCCACTCCAAACACTGGGGACGAGAGAGGGGCTTGAGATTGACTTGAACCACTAGTGGCCAATGATTTAATCAATTGTCTATGTAATTAGACTTCACAAAAACTCAAAAGGACTAGATTTTTAGAGCTTCCACGTTAGTAAACATGTGGTGATTTGGGAAGAGTGATACACTCATGAAATGTGGAAGTCCATGCCTCTTCCCGCATACCTTGCCTACCCATCTCTTCTATCTAGCTGACCCTGAGTTATATCCTTTTATAATAAACTAGTAATCTAGCAAAGAAAATATTTTTATGAGTTCTGTGAACCACTCTAACAAATTAATTGAACCCAAGAAGGGGGGCATGGGAAATTCTGATCTATAGCCAGTAGGTCCAAACCCTGGGTAACAACCTGGACTTGCAATTAATATCTCAAGTAGGAGTGTAGGGAGGATAGTCTTGTCAGTCTGAGCCCTTAACCTGTGGGATCTGACACTATCTCTATGTAGATAGTGTCAGAATTGAGTTGAACTGTAAGACACCCAGTTGGGGCTGAAGAATTGCCTGGTGGTATTGGGAAAACACTCATGAATTCATGTCAGACTCTTATCTATCTTACAAAGTTTGAAGGATAAATGAGTTGGAGCATATAAAGCCCTTGGGAAAGTCTCCAGCTAGTAAGGGCTCAGTAAGTTTTATTTGTTTTGTTTTGCTGTAATTAGTATTAGTAGTTAGGAAAGTCATATTAGTACTACCAACACAGAGAATTAACTTGGGCAATGTCAGATTTAAAAAAGAACTCAAACAGGTTGAGTCCTTGGATCCTATGACAAAGAGAAAAAGGAAGTAAGGGTATCCAGGCCTGAGCAAGAGCCCTAGGAGCTTGTCAGAAGATTCAGTATTAGCCTGAAAGAAACAAAATATTACTATATTCACTGAACAAAGAAGAAAAACATTAAATTTGCACAAACTAAGAAAAAGAACATTAAAATATTTCCTGAACTAAATTGCTCCTTGAATTCTGCTAGAGACCCCATGCATTTACTACTCCCTGTGGGAACATTCTTTGATTTACAAACAAGTGACAACACAATAAAATTTTCTTTCTCTCATCTCTGGTTCACCCATCATCACAGATAACCTACTTGGCAAGGAATGTCAAAGACAACACAGTGTCCTGCTATTACTTCCACAGGATGACCACATCCCACTGGCCCTGGAACATGGAATCAGTACTCTGAAGCATCTGTGAAAGGGGAGAGTGGATCTCGTGGGGTCCTATGAAGTCTTAATAATGTCTACTCTACAGTGAGAGGAAAGGAAACAAAAACAATCCAGCTCTGAAGCCAACTTCACTAAGCACCTCCCCTTGACACCTCAGCCCCAGCCTAAGGACCCTTCACATACTAGCATTTAGGCAAGTCAACCCACGCCCACATTTTCTTCCTTTCAGTGCACAGGGGTTCCTGGTATGACCGTGTAAAAGGATGATGGAAAGAGAAAGACAAGGTGGAATTTAATAAACCACTGTTTCCACAAGGAAATGAAAGAGAGGAGGCAATATACCCCCTCCATTCACTGCACACATATCAGCAAACAAGCAAACTACCAAGATAAAATATGCACATACACTGCCTTGTGCCATGTGGCAGGAACCAGATTTCTAGACCTTTATGTCTGGGACAGCAGGTTGAACCATGGTAGCCTTTGGAAATCCAAAATAGTTTTCTCTCTCTAAGAGGTTCTTGGAAGGCAAGAATTATGCAACTGGTTTCTACAGACTTCTTAGTTCTCAAATTGTCTGTATTCTCACTTTATTCTCAGAGACAATTTACTTCTTTCTTTATCAGATCCATGTAAGGTTATTACCTCAAAGTACCCATAAATCACATAAAACATTTTTTTTTCTCCAACTCATGTTCTACTTGACTCAGAAACCATTAGTTGGTTTGTTCAACTCCCTGGGGAAAGGTTCTGTCAATCGTTGGTGCAAATATTGCCTAATACTTGGATTAGAAAAATACCTACCAGGGTGATTACACTACTTTATTTCTCTAATTTAAAAAATTCAGAAATGAAAGTCATCTTCCTACATGTTTCATATTATTCATAGCATTCATGCTCCTTAGAAAGTAAAATAAATATGTAAAGACATACTCATAAGCTAAGAGAGTACTCCAGGTGGAATATTAGTCAAATATATTTTTTTATTTTTTTAATATTTATTTATTTTTGACATAGAGAGAAAGAGAGAGAGTGCGTTCACCCGCGCGAGTGAGTAGGACAGGGGCAGAGAGAAAAGGAGACAGAGAATCTGAAGCATGCTCCTGTTGTCAGCACAGAGCCCAACATGGTGGTTGAACACACAAACCAAGAGATCGTGACCGAAGTCAGGTGCTCAACCAACTGAGCCACACAGACTCCCCTCAAATATTTTTCTAATGAAGGAGTTTCTAGTACAAAATCAAGAATAAAGAAAATTCTGTAGGTAAGAGAAAAAATGGGAATGGGGAAGGTCAGAGCAGGAGCTGCTCAGTGAAACTACAAAGAAAATAATTAGGGTCTATGTCTGGGGCAGGGATTAGGGATAGGGTAATAGAGCAGGGACACAGGCCCATCAGAGTAGGGTAGAAGCTCTAGATATGTTCAGTCCTTTACTGAAAGGTAATGTATCTTCTGACAGGGAAGCTACAGTGAAGACTGTTGAATGGTGAGAAAAGCAGAAGAAACACAGAGAGAAATAAATCAAAATAATGTAATGAATTTCAAGATGAAGAATACCTCATGTTCTTCAGGTGAGCAAGACCAATAAAAGCATGATTACTAAGATAAAGAGAACTGAAAAAACCTCTCCCAAATTTTGTTTCCTTGCTTTTCTTGATTTTCTTACCAAAATCCCCTAATGAACACTTGTTTCCCCCACACAACATCAGGAACATGAAAAGATGGAGTATTTGTGAGGAAGAAGCTAGAGGAAGAGAACTGTCAAAGGATTGTTCAGCACACTTCACTCACAGTTATGAAGACAAACCCAATGACCAGCTACAAAACCTTGTCTTCTAAAGTTGTGAACCTCTACATTTCCCCATTTATGAGAAAAGATACTTTCCAGACATCAAGAAGCTCATTGAGAACAATGCTCTTGTGTAACTATTATTTTGGGAAAGAATATGCTCATTAAATTTTTAACTGTCACTAGGCTGCCAATAACTGAGATTTTCTCAAACCATTATTTGAAAGAAAATAGCTTGTGACGTGCAATAAAATTAGTAACAGAAATTAGTGCTTTTCACTTATGTCTAAAATTTCACTTCAAGGGGAAAGCATTCAGAATAGACTTCCTACCCAATCTCTCAAGTATGATTTCACTGTCTTTCAGGGATAATGGGAGATTGGAAGAGTTACTTCAAAGTGCACAGAATGAGAGGTTCAGTGAAGACTGTGAGAGGAAGATGCCTGGCACTTCTCTGACCTTCCACACGGAACTCTACAGAGAGGAAGACAAAATCTAGAATACTCAGGGGAAATTTTATTACCTTATCTTGTGGGGTTTTTTTAATTTTCTTTATCATTTTCCATTTAGAAATGACTTTCTGAACCTGCTCAAATTGTTCAGGCAAGAACTAGAAATTATGTACATTTTTTTCCTTTTTGCATGCACCTGGGAAATAAAAACATTATGTTAACTAATGAGCTGGTTTTGCAGGTCTTTAAGCACAGAGTTTATAGTTGTAACAATAACTAGGGAACTTAGGAAAATGGTGATTATGTCTCTAAAGCAAGGTATGAAGTTGTTGAGGTCTGCTGGCCAAGTTCATCTTTCACCTGTCCCTGACCTTCCCTGCAAGAGTATCTTCTCTACTAGGCAAATTTGGCTCAAGAATTCCACAGTGTCTTTGCTAAAACTCTTAGACCTTGACCACGGCCTAAGAGTTTTCTCACCTGGTCTTTCTTCTTTCCCCCTCTCCTCCACAGGGGTTTGTCCTGAACCATGCTCTTACAGCCCCCTTCCTGCTTCTCCTTCACAAACATTGTCCTCAGTAAATCTCTCATGTGCCAAGTCTCTGCGTCTCACTGAAAAAGAGAACATTATTTTCCTTTTGTCAGAGTGACCTGTACTATTAAATTCAAATGTGCAAGTAAATATGAGGTTGAATCATTTGAAATTGGCCACAAAAAAATAGAAAAAAACACTTAAGTATCACAAAGGCAGCAACTTCAGAATGACTAAAATTACTAACACCGAGAAGCTGGGGGATGGGGCACCTGGAATGGAAACCCCAACCTCTGGGGAGGAAGTACTGCTTGGCCCTGCTCATGTCCCTGAGGAGGCCATAAAAGTCTGGTCGTGTAAGTGATGGTAACCTGCACACTGGGTTCCGCTTCTGCTACAGGAGGGAATTGCACACTGGAGGAAGAAACGGCTTGGGGTTCTGCTCACAGAGGGAGCAAATCCAAGTTCTTCCTCTTGTCTCTCAGTGTCCCTAGTGCAGAGACTCAGAGGGGCCAGCCAGCCAAGCAGAAACCTGGACTGCCTTGTTCCAGCCTCTGCATCTCAAGAAATACCACATACTGGTGGACTCAGACATGAGAGGCAATAATTTAAAGCTGGGCCAGCCAATGTCTGACCTTTTTAATCTCAAAAGCAACTTCAGATAGATCAAACTAATTAGATAGATCGATAGATAGATGATAGATAGATAGATATAGATAGATAGATGATAGAGTAAAATAAATGGGAAAATATTTAGACTTGTCTAAAGGAAATAAAGCAATCAGCTCTGATACAGTTAGCACACTCTTCCTTTCTTTGCACCTTCACTCCAGGATTCCAGGTGGTGGGTCTTCTCTGGAAAAACTCTTGCAGCACATGTGAGGGCTCTCAGAGGAAGCAGCAGTAGTAGTTGAGGCTGAAGTTGAGAAACAAATGTTTCCTGGATGGCCTATGTAATGGCTTGCTTGAAATTTGTGATTATAGCCAATGCCCAGCATGCCAAAGGAAACATACTACAAAATAGATGAAAAGTATGGGCTCTAAAATTCCTTTAAGGTGACATAAAGAAGAGTCCCCTTCCAGTGTTGTCAGTCTTGAGGCTGAGAGAAATTCTAGCAGAGGTGATTCCCAGAGAAGCCTGACTGTCCAACACAGTGGCGCTGAGTGACATGGGGACATGCTGGATTCACTCCAAAGTGAGTGAAACTTACAATCCTACCAGGCCGATCCCACCTGAGCCAGCAACTGAGATAAACAAAAGGCTTCCCTTCCTCCTCCTCTACTAGAAAGAATCTCAGAATTAGAAGCTTTTGGAAGTCATTCAGACAAGTAGTCATGTGGCTCTTTGACGTCATTAAGTCATTAATCTGTGTGCTTATCTGTGCACTGGGAAACTGGCAGTTTCTACTTGAGCTAAGCATATCCGTGACTCAGCAGTTCAGATCTTAGGCATATACCCAAGAGAAATAAGATATATGTCCACACACACACACACAATCTCATAGAATGTACAAAATCTCATAAAATATACAAAAATCTCATAGAAGCTTTATTGATAACCACCAAAAGTTGTAATCAACACATATGTGCATCAAAAGAAGAGTGGATAAACAAATAGTATGGTACAGTATACAGCAATAGAAATACATGAACTACTGACACTTGTAATCATATCAAAAACTGCTGAGAGAACAAAGACAGGAAAGAGTATACAATATATGATGCCACTAATGTAAAGTTAAAGAATAAGCACTACCTTACTTGTCATGATGAGCACTGGGTGATGTACAGAATTATTGAATCACTATATTGTATATCTCAAACTAATGTAACACTGTACATTAACTAATGGGACTTAAAATAAAAACTTTAAAAAAAAAAAAGAAGAAGCAAGACACCTGGATGGCTCAGTAGGTTGAGCATCAGACTTTGGCTCAGGTCATGATCTCACTGTTCATGGGTTCAAGCCCTGCATTGGGCTCTGTGCAGAATGCTTGCTCAGAGCCTGGAACCTGCTTCGGATTCTGTGTCTCCTTCTCTCTCTGCCACTCCCCCGCTCGCTCTCTGTCTTACTCTGTCTCTCAAAAATGAATGTAAAAAAATATATAAATAAAATAAAAAAGAATAAACAAATAACTGTATTGTACATTTTAAAGTAATATAATATTTTATGTCAACTAGACTTCAATTTTTTAAACTGTTGACCATTAAATATATATATTATATATATTTATAAACAATATATATAAATATATATAACAATATATATATTTTAACTATAAATATATTTTTAACAATATACATATATATTATTTTTTAACAATAACCAAGATATGGAAGCAACCCAAGTGCGTCTATTGATAGATGAATGGAGATATATATATTTCACTCATATGTGGAATTTAAGAAATAAAACAAACGAGGGGAACCTGGGTGGCTCAATCAGTTAAGCCTCTCACTTTTGGTTTTGGCTCAGGGCATGATCTCATGGTTCATGAGTTCAAACCCTAACCTGCACTGTTAATGCAGAGCCTACTTGGGATTCTGTCTCTCCCTCTCTCTCTCTGCCTTTCTCCCATTCGTGCTTGCTCTCTCTCTCTCTCTCTCTCAAAATAAATAAACTTTAAAAAATTTTTAAAGCAATAAAACAAATGAATAAATAAAGAAAAAAAGGACACAAACCAAAAAACAGACTATTAAATATAGAGAACAGACTGGATGTTACAAGGGGGAGGTGGAGGGATGACATAGATAAATGGGATTAAGAGTACACTTATATTGATGAGCACTGAGACATGTATAGAATTGTTGAATCACTATATTGTACACCTGAAACTAATATAACACTGCATGTTAATTACACTTGAATAGACAAATAATAAGTAATATTTATCTGTGGTGATCAAAGTCAAAATAGTGCTTGCCTTGGGCATTGGTTGGTAGTGAGGCATTGACTGAAGAGAGGCAGGAAGGAACTTTGTGAGGTGATGGAAACATTCCTTACCTTGATCTGAGTGGTATTTACATGAGTGTATGTATAAATAAATCCATCAGAATGTAATTTGTGGTTTATGCATTTTACTGTATATTATGCCTTGATTTTTAAAAATTCAATTACAATCTAACTTCATGCTTACAAAAAATAGAGTCCTGAGAATTAAGTAACTCTAATTCAACCTTGGAAGTTGGGATGGAATTCCAAGCTGAACTTTCCCAGTTGGCAATATCAACATGTGCCTTTAACATATGACATGCTAACAGAAACTCAGTTCTTTTCAGTCTAGGGAAGATATTTTCTCCAAATCTTCATGGATGACCAAGCCTAGAACAAAGAATTACTAAGTGCGGGTGAAGAGAGGGAGGAAGAAAGGGTGGTTCCTGGAGGCTTGCTCTAGACATTCCTTCAGTGACATTTCTCAATTCCTCATCTTTGTGGGGACCAGGAAATGACCTCCAGGATTTGGGAAAGCCCCCTAGCTGACCTATCTTCCCACTGCTCTTCCTTCTTACAGCAACAAGGAAGAGTCAGGGAAGGCTATTCTGGCACAACATTAAGGAATTTGTTCCAGTTTCTTTCAGGATGCAGAGTCATGCAAATTACCTCTCTTTGTTTGCCTGAACATACATACCTGGAAAAAATGAATAGAGCTCTGTGGATATAGGCACTGGGAATATAAAGCCTATGTGAATCCTAATTTCCATTTACTTTTCACTTTCCCCCGCTAGTGCCTAAGACCAAGTTGGAAGGAATGGCCAAGCATAAGCGTGAAGGAGACAAGGGAGTTAGAGTGTACCTTGCTCCCCCAAGGGTTTTTTTTTTCAGAAATAGAATAGTTGATTTATTGAAAATATACAACCAGATAAAACAGATTCTGTAGGTCAAAATATCTATGCTAATCATTTGTTTTCCTTTCATTCAACAGCAACTCATCAAGAATATTTTAAACACCAGAGACCAGCACCAGACATAGTGATAGATAAAATATTCATTATCTTTGCCCTGCTGGCATTACCAGTGCAGTCTGTAGGACATCAAGCCATTAATCAAATCATTACACAGATCTTTGATTACAGCATGTAATAAGGGATAAGAAGGAAAAATAAAGGGTAGAATATCAGTGGGCCCTAATTTAGATAGAGGAAGGTATAAAAAAGAAGCTGAACTAGTCTGCTCAGGGCTACTGTAACCAAGTGCCACTGGGGCACTGAAATAACAGAAAGTCATTCTCATAGTTCTGGGGGCTAGAGCTCCGAAATCACAGGTCATTGGGGTTGGTTCCTTCTGAGGGCTATGAGAGAAGAGTCTGTTCCAGGCCTCTTTCCTTGGCTTACAGATGACTGTCCTCATGTTCACATAGTGTTCACCCTGTATTCACATCTATCTCCAAATTTACCCCCCTTTTTTTAAGAACACTAGTCATATTGGATTAGGACCCACCCTAATGACATTATTTTAACTTTATTACTTCTGTAAAAACCCTAACTCCAAATAAGGTCACACAAGGTTCTAGGTCCCCATCTGCTACTTACCTGAGTCAGCCTGCTGTAATCCTAGTTCATGATATTCTTTCCCAAATGAGTCCCCTTTCTGTCCATGTCATACATAGGTCATGTTCCATGGAAGGCAGAGTCTGAATCAGAAATAATTGTGTGTTATGTTTAAAGGGAGTGCTCTTGGGATCACTTCCTCTGGAAGGTAGAGAAGGAGGTAGGATTGAACAAAGGGAGAAACTAAGCTTCCACTTAGTCCCAGCAAGGGCCTCATTCAATGCTCTGAAGTTGGGATGGCCCTTCACAGCTGGTGCCATCCCAGTTTGGGATCACTTCCTCTGGAAGGTAGAGAAGGAGGTAGGATTGAACAAAGGGAGAAACTAAGCTTCCACTTAGTCCCAGCAAGGGCCTCATTCAATGCTCTGAAGTTGGGATGGCCCTTCACAGCTGGGTGCCATCCCAGTTGGTTTGGTACCAACCAATCACAAGATGTAAGTTGACTTAGGAAAGGGGCATGAACTTGGTCCCAGAAAGGAAGGAATACCTGAGAGCTGTCTATCAGCAGCACCCCTAGTAACTGGAATAAACAGTTTTGTTCAGAAGAGAAATCTAAGGGGCTTATCCCTCACTCTTTACAACCTTCCACATATGGGTATAGGACATAACTCCAGCCACAGCTTGCCTGAGCCATGTCATAGTTTGCTGAGGTTCCATTCAGGTTAACATTCATTTCTGGGAAGATTCCAGCTAGCAGTCAGGGTCCGTGGAAGGAAGGAAGATATCAGATTGCACTGAAAGTCAGGCAATACTGAGGACTCCAGGAGCACGGGCTAGTAGGATTCAGCTCTCCTGAGACTAGAGGGGGTAATTACTGATGACTTCAAATCATAGTGTAAGGGTCTTTGTCAATAGGCTGTGTTGCAAGGCAAGTCTGGAGTGTGAGGCAAGGAAGTCTTGCAGGAGCCCTTGGATGGCCTGGACCAACATCTGAGGGAACCCAGGTTTTCTGAGATGTTCACAGCACCTACAACATCAAAGCCAAGCCCAGAGGCAGAATCTATAGATATAGGGAACCACAACTTCCTTTGAGAGGCTTGGCCACCCTCAAGTGTCCTGAAAAGGAAGCAGAGCCAGTCTGTGTAGAGAAGGAGCTCTGTGATGATCTCAAAGCAGCCTGGATTGGGCAGAACCAAACAGTACGGAGTCAGGACAATAAGTTGACAAGAAAGCAACAAAAGTTTCATAGATGAGTCTAACTCTAATTTTGGAAGTGGAGAAGGAGAAATTGGTTTTACTGAAGAATAGGAACCAACCAGGAGCTGAGCAGACATGGTACCAGAGTACAGTCTAAAAGGGGAGACTTAAGACAGCACCCAGAGATCACCATCAAGGTACTAAGGAAAGGGGAACCAGGATCTTGGGAAACTGGCATGAGGGCGCCGTTACAATAATGACATCTTTCTCTCCAGGGGTTACCTGAGCAAGATGGTCTCACATGTCCTGGCTCTGGCCCTCCCAATATATTAGCATCAACACAGTCAAAAGATTAGGACACATTGTTTATTTAGTCCCTACCATAAGCTGGATTCTGCTTATTTTCTCTTCTAATTCTCAAAAACACACAAGAATATTTGATTCCCAGTGGTTTTACATAATTTATCCAAAACCACTCAACTCCTATGTCCCAGAGATAGGCTTGGAGTCCATATAATTCGACAGCCCCACGCACATCCAAACCATGCTTCCTCCCAGAGATAAAAGACCAGGTCGCCAAGTGTCCCAGAAGCCAAACAGGGAGACACTTTTTGGGCAGGCCAAGGGGACTCGGGGCTGAGAGGAACTCCCCAGAATCCATGAGGAGATAGCCAATGAAGCCTTATAAAGAAACAAATAACACCCCCAAATAGAGCTAAGGTTATTTTTCCGTTTAAAATCCATTCAAGGGGCACCTGGGTGACTCAGTTGGTTAAGCATCTAACTCTTTATTTCAGTTCAGGTCATGATCTCATGGTCATGAGATCATGCCCCACATCAGCCTCTGCACTGGGCATGGAGCCTACTTAACATTCTCTCTCCCTCTCCCTCTGCTCCTCTCCCCTCTCAAAAATTAAAAAAACTAAAAAATTTTAAAAATTCAACTTTTTTGTAGGAGTAACTGTTGCATTGAGTCTTTCTTTGCCTTTTTTTTTTAATTTTTTTTTAACATTTATTTATTTTTGAGACAGAGAGAGACAGAGCATGAACAGGGGAGGGTCAGAGAGAGGGAGACACAGAATCTGAAACAGGCTCCAGGTTCTGAGCTGTCAGCACAGAGCCCGACGCGGGGCTTGAACTCACAGCCCTCACGGACCGCGAGATCATGACCTGAGCTGAAGTCGGCCGCTTAACCGACTGAGCCACCCAGGCGCCCCTTTCTTTGCCTTTTAATAACAAATTCATTCAATCTCGATTTCTTCAGTTTGTGATTATTTGGAATTCTTACTTTTCTTTCCTTTTCATATTGCTGGCATTGGATTAACTTCACGGTTCAAAAAAAGGTAACGGGGTTGAGGAACAAGATTATTAGCAGTCAGGGTTTAATGGCAAAAGTGGAAATTTCTGTGATTTTCCTTGAATAGTAATATTTTTCAAATTAACCCCTATTGTTACATATAATAATTATCTGTATTATCATTTTCTAGAAATATCAGTGTACATTCAGATTTTTTAAATTACACCATTGGAATATAAAAATGAATGTAGCATTTCTTCCCTTAAACTTTCTGGTGAGGAAAAAATAATCTTAATAGTTCCAATTCTGGATGAGGGGCTCCTGGGTGGCTCAGTGAATTAATCATCTTACTCTTGCTTTCAACTCAGGTCATGATCTCACACTTCGTGGGATTGACCTCCACATCAAGCTCTGCGCTGACGGAGTGGAGTCTGCTTGGTATTCTCTCTCTCTCTCTCTCTCTCTCTCTCCCTCTCTCTCTCTCTCTCTTAAATAAAATAAACTTTAAAAATGCTATCTATAAACTTTGGAGTACAAGTGCCCCTATGCATCAGCATTCCTGTATCCCTTGGGTAAATTCCTAGCAGTGTTATTGCTGGGTCATAGGGTAGATCTATTTTTAATTTTTGAGGAACCTCCACACTGTTTTCCAGAGTGGCTGCACCAGTTTGGATTCCCACCAACAGTGCAAGAGGGTTCCCGTTTCTCCACATCCGCTCCAGCATCTATAGTCTCCTGATTTGTTCCTTTTAGCCACTCTGACGGGCATGAGGTGGTATCTGAGCGTGCTTTTGATTTATATACACAATGGAATACTACGTGGCAATGAGAAAGAATGAAATATGGCCTTTTGTAGCAACGTGGATGGAACTGGGGAGTGTTATGCTAAGTGAAATAAGTCATACAGAGAAAGACAGATACCATATGTTTTCACTCCTATGTGGATCCTGAGAAACTTAACAGAAGAACATGGGGAAGGGGAAGGAAAAAAAAGGTTAGAGAGGGAGGGAGCCAAAATTTAAGAGACTCTTAAAAACTGAGAACAAACTGAGGGTTGATGGGGGTGGATGATGGGTATTGAGGAGGGCACCTGTGAGGATGACCACTGGGTGCTGTATGGAAACCAATTTGACAATAAATTTCATATTTAAAAAAATGCTATCTAAATACTGGATGAAAGTTGTCTTTTCTTGTGCAAATCTACATAGGTCCCTTCACTTAGAAATTTATTTAACCCTACTATTTAACAATAGAGAGGTACTTTCCCTCTACTAAATGAAGTATCAATGGGTTACAAGTGCCAAAGAATATCTACCTAGTCCTCTCCCAATAGAGTCCTTGCTTTCCCATGTGGGACCCCAGTGCCAACGTCAAGGAAGGCTAGCACCAAGAACCCTAGTGTCTAGTGAGATTTTACAATGTACTTTCCATGAAAAAATAATAAATGGTACAGTCATAGCTAAGATTTTTGTAGCATTTACCCATGTGCCAGGCATTATTCTAAACACTTTCCATGTATTAATGTATTTAGTTTTCACAACAACCTTGTGAGGTAACTATTTTTTACCCCTGTCACGGAGGAAGAGAAAGAGAGGGTATGATTTTCTCAAGATTCACAACTAATAGGTAACAGAACCAAGATTTGAACTTGGGAATTCTTTTTCTAAAGTCCATGCTCTGAACTACTAAGGTATAGTGTGTGCATGTGTATGTGTGTACCTCTTGTTGGAATACTCCTGGCATATGTATCTGAGGTATAGGATGGAGTTAAAGAGACTGGTGACTAGCATGGGAAACCGGTCATATTTAATAACTGTTTCAACAGGAATCCATTCTAACCCAATCTGAAAAAACAATTAATTATAAACTCTTATTTGGAAAATAATTTAACTAATGTTTATTGTCTTTTATTTTCTTCTCTCTCTCCCTCTCTGAAGTAGCCAAACATGCACTATGTTTCAAAACCACTTGGTCAGTGTCACATATAAGTGGTAAAAATGAGGGTTAAAAATAACTGTGAACATATCTCAAAGAATGTTCTAGGCTACACTAAGTAATTTGGGTTTGATCTTAGAGACCATCTATGGACACATTTTGGGGAGTCCTCACGACCTCTACAACAATTTCTTAGTTATTATTTTATTTGAATGGCAATTTAAAAATACTGTGAAGGCATGCTCTGGATCATCTAATGATCAGTGTATACACTAATTTCTGCCACATGGTCCTAGGGTCTTCATTTGCATCTGTGTCAACAATCCCTTGATACTGAGTGGTACTAGCGTAATTATTGAAGGTTAACAGGATGAGAAATGTGGAGGAGTACATAATAGTGAATAAGACACCAAGTGGACAACAACATATCAAAGATCTTAACATACAAAATGAAACATAAAATACCAAGCACTAGAAGAAAACAAAAATGATTTTTTTTTACCATCTAGAAGTGAAGAAGAGCTAAACATGACATAAAATCCGGAAGCCAGAAATCAGGGGGGAAAAACTGACAAAATCAATTACATAAGATATAAAACTTTTTAAACATTAAAGAATAAGAAGAACAATTTTTCGGGAGGTGACCAAGCTAATGCAATGGCTTCCCTAAAGACCCTGAAAACTCATCTTCCCACATAACTTCTGCCTCTATCTTCCTGGGAGAAAAACTGTAAGGTAAATTTGAAGCAGAAAATATTCAGAGATGGGTTTTCCCTGTAAGAATCTTGTGTCATAACCATTGCCCAGTTATGCCTATGTTGTATCTTCCAGGAGCGCAAAGGAATAAATAGATTATTGGACTTAAGTTCATCTTCCATGTTCTTCATCTCTCATTGACACAGATGATCTCAGTACATACCTATGTTGAGAAGAGGGCGAGGACCAACATCTTTTAGGCTGAATTTTAAGTATCTTTCATCACTTCAATAATGTTATGAGTGGAAGTTACAGAAGGGAACACTACTGCTCAGAGATGTTACACAACTTGTCCAATAAAAAACACCTGAAGGTAGAAGAGATGAGCTGCAAATCCAGATCTTCTTGACCTGACAGTCCATGATCTTTCCCTACCCCACAATGGGGTAGGCAATGGCCTACTCTATGCCTCCTACAACCACAACATTCTTCTTAAGCTCACACACAGCTGGTCTGCTCCTGGCCTTGAGGTCATGAGTATTTATTTAAGTGATCAGAAGACGGCATTAAAGAAATCTCAGAAACCATGTGTTCTACTATCCTCTTACTTTATTTCACTGTAGCCAAACTATCTTTCAAGTATCTAATGACACAAGTTCTGGTCATTCTGAAACTTTATGAAATCCATATTATTTTGTCAAACTTTTATAAACATCAAAATTACTTTCCATATTGAAGCCTAATGTGCACTTTTTCACATACATATTCAGTTGGTCACTAAGGAATTTGTTTCAACTTTTTCAGAGCCTTGAGAGACCATTTATTGCCTTCTGGTCTAAAGAAGTGCTCACCTACAGAGAAAGGCTGCAGAGGGGCCCTTGGAACTAAGCCAAAACAGCCACTATCCTTCCCTGTCCCTGTCCCTGACAGTTTTGTGCCCTTTGACATTCTTGTCAAGATCAGCATCTTAAACCATTCCTGGTTCTCTAAAGTGTATTCAGGCCCTTAATCACTCTACCTTGCTGACCCTAGTATGTTTTTCTGTGTAGATCTGGAGTCCAGGGAAAAGAAAAAGTGACTGAAGACAAACACAATATATTATTAGTATAGTCAGAGCCAGGCCTGGGTTGGGGGTAACAGTAAAATTAGGATAATTATAACAGCAATCTGATGAGCACCATAATGAAGAACTGAGTACCGTGTTCTGGGAGTAGAAAGGTAGGAATATGTAACTCCTTGACAAGGAAGTTTGACAAGGGTAACAAAGGAATTGGGTCATGAGGAGTAAATAGGAATTTTCCAAGTGATGAGGAAGGGAAGAGCATTCCTGTTTACAACAAGAGCAGAAGCTGAGACCTTTGCACTTAAAAGAATACATGCAAGGTCAGAAATGAGGCCTGGAAGGTAGATAGGAGCCTCAGGTGAAGAACCTCATTGCTGTGTTAGAATGTTTAGACTTTGTCCTGCAAGCTACTTGGGTCCCACTGAAGAATTTAAAGAAGGAAGTGAAAGGAACCTGTTTAAATTTTAGACAGCTCCCTGGGGCATGGTGGTGTGGAGGAGTGAACAGAATGGGGCAAGACTGGAAGCAGAATGTCAATGAGAAGATGATGGCAACAGTCCAGGAAAGCATTAGGAAAACTCAAAGTGAGGCAGAGGCAGTTAAGAGACGCATTCCAAATATACAGAACTGACAGAATCTATAGGACTTGGTCAAAGGTTGGCTATGGAAGAAGTGGAAAAAGAGACATCTAGTATGATTTGTGATTTTAATTGTGTTGATGGTGGTACCAGTAATGGAAAAAGGGAATGATGGAAGAAATGTAAGTTTGTCTGAAGATGGATTGAGTTTTGAGCCTATTGAATCTGAAATGTTTGCAACACATTCAGGTGGGATTCAGATATAGGAGCCTGTAGCTTAGGAAAGAGGTATTGTTTAGGGATAAATTTTGAGTAATAAATATAAGAGATTTACAGCAGTGGAAGAAGATGGCAAAAAAAATCAGGAAAAGTAAACAAAATGAGAATAAATGTAGGCTCCAAGCAAAGCCCTAAAAAACCCCAACATTTAAATTAAAGATTTAAAACTTTTAATGACAAATCCCACTGAGAATCTGAAGGAGTAAGGTCGTCATTTCTGACAAAGTGCACATCTACACAAAAGTTTGCATACTATTTTAGGGATAATGTTAGTTTGCAACCCCTTCAGGAGCTCCCTGGGTACAATCTGAGTACAGCTTCTATTCTTAGAACACAGGGACAGACCAAAGAAAGAGATGGCCACTCCAGATTGGTAGGTGGTAGGTTTAATTAACAAGGGAATTTACATATAAGGTTTGTCTTGGGCACCAGAAAGACAAATGGACAAAAGTTTATATAGACTGGGGTACCTGGGTGGCTCAGTTGGTTAAGTGTCTGACTCTTGGTTTCAACTCAGATCATGATTTCATGATTTGTGGGATTGAACCCCATGTCAGACTTTGCACTGATAGCAGGAAACCTGCTTGGGATTCTCTCTGTCCCTTTCTCTCTGCCCCTCCTCCCCCTCCACACACACTCTCCCTCTCTCTCTCAAAATAAATAAATAAATTTAAAAAAAGGTTTATGTAGAAGTGTCAACTAGGTTCAGTCACATATACTATCCATGCTCTCAATACCACAGCATTATCTCAACATTATATCTTTAAGCAGCCTCTGAGGACAGGAAAGGAAAGCAGAACCCACATTCCAAGAAAGGGGCATGGGGTGAGAAGCCTCCAACTTGTTGGGCTCCAGCTCATGGGTCAACCATGCTCACATCCTCTCAATAACCTGCCCCCAAGAGAGAAGCACAGTCCTCTTGATGTTCATCAGTTTAAGACCTCCTGATTTAAAAGAAGAATGGCAGAGCAGGACACACTGAAAAAGGCTGGCCAGAAAGATTAGAGGAGAGGTGCAAAGAAGGTGCTACTGAGGAAGAAAAGAAGGTAAGCATGACCTGCAAGCCGTAGGCAAGGGGAAATGGAGAGCTAGTGTACATGCAGGGCTTGTACACCAGGTCTAGGATTCTGAACTTAATCCTAAGAGGAAAGTATAGATAATGAAAATTTTTATACAGGGGAACAAGCTAATCAGCTTTGCATTTTCACAAGATTATACTGGACTGCCTAGATGATGAGTGGAAAAGAACAAAGATGTGTTTTTCACCTCTAGGATTTGTTACTATGAACACAGAAACTGCAAACTCAAGGCAAGTCATTTGAAATCACTCACTTAGAGGGAAAAAAAGAGTTAGAAAAAGTAAAAAAAAAAACTGTGGCATTTAGGGGTGTCTGGGTGGCTCAGTCAGTTAAGCACCCAACTTTGGCTCAGGTCATGATTTCATGGTTTGTGGGTTCAAGCCCTACATCGGGCTCTGTACTGACAGCGGAGAACCTGGAGCCTGCTTCAGATTCTGTGTCTCCCTCTCTCTCTCTGTCTCTCCCCCACTCACACTCTGTCTCTCTCTCTCTCAAAAATAAACATTTAAAAAATTCTGTGGCATTTGTAGGGTACCATCAAGAGTACCAATATACAATCATGGGAACACCAAAAGGAGAAAAGAGAGAGAGAGAGAAAGGCAGAAAGCTTATTTAAAGATATAATGGCTGATGGAATCTAAGAAACAAAAAATTAACATAGGGTGGAAAAAGAGGGGCAAACCAAGAAACAGACTCTTAACTATAGAGAACAAACTGATGGTTTACTGAAGGGGAGGTGGGTGGAAAAGGAGTGGAGGTGGGGAGGGCTGGGTTAAACAGGTGATGGGTATTAAGGAAGACATTTGTTGTGATGAGCACCGGGTATTATATGTAAGTGATGAATCACTAAATTGTACACATGAAACTAATATTATACTATATGTTAACTATCTGGAATTTAAATAAAAACTTAGGGAAAAATAAAGCAGATTGAGGGCTATACACCCTCACACATGCACACAAAAGAGTAGTATATACTTTGCAATAATTTATACAAATAAAGAATATGCACAAAACACTGAATAAAAGATAATGGCTAAAAATTCCTGAATCTGAAAACAGTTATACACATCCAGGGACTTGAAGCTCAAACATCCCCAGATTCACCCAAAGAGGTCCTCAATGAGACACATTGTAATTACACTGTCAAAAATCAAAGACAGAGAAATTTGAAAACAAAAAGAGAAGAGAGACTTTTCACATCCAAAAAAAACCCCATAGGCTATCACTAGAGTTTTCAGCACACACCTTGCAGGCAAGGAGAGAGTGAGGTGATATGCTCAAAGTTCTAAAAGAAAAAACAAAGAAAAGGAAAAAAAACTGTCAATCAAGAATACTTTTTTGGTAAAGCTGTCTTTCAGAAATGAGAGAACAGACTTTTGAAAATGAATAGGAGCTGAAGGAATCAATCACCAAGAGACCTGCTGTACAAGAAATGCTAAAGGAATTTCTTTAAGCTGAAACCAGAAGACATTAGTTAGTAACATGTAAACATATGAAAGCAAAAAAACTTATTGATAAAGCTTAGTATATAGTCAAATTCAGAATATTCTAAAACTATAATATTGGAATATAAATGAGTTTTAAATCTAGCATAAAGGTTACACAAAGAAATATTTTAAATTAACTATAGCTACAATAAGTTGTTAATGTATGCAATGTAAAAATATAAATTGTAACATCAAAAACAAAAAATGAGGGGGGTAAAAGGGTAGTCTTATATGTAAAAGTTGTTATCAGCTTAAAATAGACTATTCTATAAGATGTCTTATATAAGCCTCATGGTGATGAAAAAGTGAAAACCTATAGTAGATATGCAAAAGAGAAAGGAATCAAAGCCTAACGCTACTGACATTTTTAGTCTTGAATTTCTGATTTGCTCTTTGTGTTTACTCTTTAAACATTTATTTATTTATTTATTTATTTATTTATTTATTTATTTATTTATTTCAGAGAGAGAGCAAGGGTGTGAGTGGGAGAGAGAGAGAGAGAAGAAGAGAGAATCACTAGCAGGCTCTGAACTGTGAGCACAGAGGCTGATGAGGGGTTTGATCCCACAAACCATGATCATGACCTGAACTGAAATCAAGAGTGGAAAGCTTAACAAAGTAAGTCCCCCAAGAGCCCCTCTGATCTTTCTTTTTGGATTAACCCCAATGTGACTTCAACTATCTAGTATCAATATTAAAGTTTTTTCTTAAATCTATCTGTAGATTTTTAGTGTTTAGGTGAATTTCAACATGCCAACATGCTACACATTTAATCATTCCTGTTTCTTATATACATCCTCTTTCCATCTTCTATTATATTTTCTTTTAATTAAAACATTCATTTCAGGGGCACCTGGGTGGCTCAGTTGGTTGAGCATCCAACTCTTGATTTAAGCTCAGGTCGTGATCTCACAGTTCATGGGATCAAGCCCCACATCAGGCTCTGTGCTGACAGTATGGAGCCTGCTTGGGATTCTCTCTCTCCCTCTCTCTCTCTGCCCCTCCCCTTATCTTATGAACTTTCTTTCTCCCTCTCTATCTCTCTCTCTCTCAAAATAAATAAATAAACTTTAACAAAAGCCATTTCTTTCAGGGAGCCTTGGTGGCTCAGTCAGGCGGCACCTGATTTCAGCTCAGGTCACGATCTTGCAGTTCATGAGTTCAAGCTCTGTCTTGAGCTGTGTGCTGACAGATAGGAGCCTGGAGCCTGCTTCAGATTCTGTCTCCCCCTCTCTGCCCCTCCCCCACTCATGCTCTGTTTCTCTCTCTCTCTCTCTCTCTCTCTCTCTCTCGTTCTCTCACTCTCTCTCAAAAATAAATAAACATTAAAATTTTTTTTAAAACAAACAAAAACCATTTCTTTCATAAGTTCTATACAATATAATCTTATTTAGAACACATAGAGACCAAAAAAATGAGAAGACAGAGAAATTTATCCCAAAGGAAAGAATAGGACAAGACCATAGCCAGAGATCTAATCAGAACAGATATAAGTAACATGTCTCATAGATAATTTAAAGCAATATTCATAAGGATACTCACTGGACTTTAGAAAAGTGTGGAAGACATGAGTGAGACATGAGTGAGATAAGGAATAACATAGCACAGATAAAGGACTCAATAAATGAAATGAAGAATATGTTTGATGGAATGAACAGCAGGATGGAAGAAACACAGGAACAAATCAGTGACCCAGAGGACAAAGT
Source organism: Prionailurus bengalensis (assembly GCF_016509475.1). Lineage (NCBI taxonomy): Eukaryota > Metazoa > Chordata > Mammalia > Carnivora > Felidae > Prionailurus > Prionailurus bengalensis. The sequence continues at coordinate 52,421,805 of NC_057354.1, read as the reverse complement.
AATGGAAAGTAATCAAGATGAAAAAAAGAGAGAAAAAAGAATTACACAGAATGAGAATGGACTTAGGCAACCCAGTGACCCCATCAACAAAATAACATTCATATTATACAAGTCCCAAAAAAGGAGTGAGAAAAGGGGGAAGAACATTGATTTGAAGAAATAATAGCTGAAAATTTCCCTAATCTGGGAAAGAAAACTGATGTCCAGATCCAGGAGGCACAGAGAAGCCCCAATAAAATCAACAAAAGCAGACCCACACCAAGACACTTGGTAATTAAATTTCCAAAATATAATGATAAAAATTCTAAAAACAGAAAGACAGAAGAAGCCTATAAATTATAAGGGAAAACCCATAAGGCTAACTGGAGATTTTTCAACAGAAACTTTGCAAGCCAGAAGGGAGTGACATCTTACATTCACCGTGTTAATGGGAAAAATCTGCAGCCAAGAATACTCTATCAAGCAAGGCTATCATTCAGAATACAAAGAGAGATCAAGACTTTCCCAGACAAACAAAAACTAAAGGAGTTCATGACCACTAAACCAGCTCTGCAAGGAATACTAAAAGGGACACTTTGACTGGAAGGAGAGACCAAACATGACAGTATAGAGGTATGAAACACAAAAGTAGTAAAAATAAATATTTCTGTAAAATATCAGTCAAAGAACTCTCAAAAAAAGGATAAAAAATATATAATAACATATACCTAAAATGTGGGGAGGAGAGAAGAATGGGTTCATACTTAAATGACCTTAACTTTTTTTTTTCTCTTTATTTATTTATTTATTTATTTATTTTTTATGAAATTTATTGACAAATTGGTTTCCATACAACACCCAGTGCTCATCCCAAAAGGTGCCCTCCTCAATACCCATCACCCACCCTCTCCTCCCTCCCACCCCCCATCAACCCTCAGTTTGTTCTCAGTTTTTAAGTCTCTTATGCTTTGGCTCTCTCCCATTCTAACCTCTTTTTTTTTTTTCCTTCCCCTCCCCCATGGGTTCCTGTGAAGTTTCTCAGGATCCACATAAGAGTGAAACCATATGGTATCTCTCTTTCTCTGTATGGCTTATTTCACTTAGCATCACACTCTCCAGTTCCATCCACGTTGCTACCAAAGGCCATATTTCATTTTTTCTCATTGCCACGTAATATTCCATTGTGTATATAAACCACAATTTCTTTATCCATTCATCAGTTGATGGACATTTAGGCTCTTTCCATAATTTGGCTATTGTTGAGAGTGCTGCTATGAACATTGGGGTACAAGTGGCCCTATGCATCAGTACTCCTGTATCCCTTGGATAAATTCCTAGCAGTGCTATTGCTGGGTCATAGGGTAGGTCTATTTTTAATTTTCTGAGGAACCTCCACACTGCTTTCCAGAGCGGCTGCACCAATTTGCATTCCCACCAACAGTGCAAGAGGGTTCCCGTTTCTCCACATCCTCTCAAGCATCTATAGTCTCCTGATTTGTTCATTTTGGCCACTCTGACTGGCGTGAGGTGATAGCTGAGTGTGGTTTTGATTTGTATTTCCCTGATAAGGAGCGACGCTGAACATCTTTTCATGTGCCTGTTGGCCATCCGGATGTCTTCTTGAGAGAAGTGTCCATTCATGTTTTCTGCCCATTTCTTCACTGGGTTATTTGTTTTTTGGGTGTGGAGTTTGGTGAGCTCTTTATAGATTTTGGATACTAGCCCTTTGTCCGATATGTCATTTGCGAATATCTTTTCCCATTCTGTTGGTTGCCTTTTAGTTTTGTTGGTTGTTTCCTTGGCTGTGCAGAAGCTTTTTATCTTCATAAGGTCCCAGTAATTCACTTTTGCTTTTAATTCCCTTGCCTTTGGGGATGTGTCGAGTAAGAGATTGCTACGGCTGAGGTCAGAGAGGTCTTTTCCTGCTTTCTCCTCTAAGGTTTTGATGGTTTCCTGTCTCACATTTAGGTCCTTTATCCATTTTGAGTTTATTTTTGTGAATGGTGTGAGAAAGTGGTCTAGTTTCAACCTTCTGCATGTTGCTGTCCAGTTCTCCCAGCACCATTTGTTAAAGAGGCTGTCTTTTTTCCATTGGATGTTCTTTCCTGCTTTGTCAAAGATGAGTTAGCCATACGTTTGTGGGTCTAGTTCTGGGGTTTCTATTCTATTCCATTGGTCTATGTGTCTGTTTTGGTGCCAATACCATGCTGTCTTGATGATGACAGCTTTGTAGTAGAGGCTAAAGTCTGGGATTGTGATGCCTCCTGCTTTGGTCTTCTTCTTCAAAATTCCTTTGGCTATTCGGGGCCTTTTGTGGTTCCATATGAATTTTAGGATTGCTTGTTCTAGTTTCGAGAAGAATGCTGGTGCAATTTTGATTGGGATTGCATTGAATGTATAGATAGCTTTGGGTAGTATTGACATTTTGACAATATTTATTTTTCCAATCCATGAGCAGGGAATGTCTTTCCATTTCTTTAAATCTTCTTCAATTTCCTTCAGAAGCTTTCTATAGTTTTCAGCATACAGATCCTTTACATCTTTGGTTAGATTTATTCCTAGGTATTTTATGCTTCTTGGTGCAATTGTGAATGGGATCAGTTTCTTTATTTGTCTTTCTGTTGCTTCATTGTTAGTGTATAAGAATGCAACTGATTTCTGTACATTGACTTTGTATCCTGCAACTTTGCTGAATTCCTGTATCAGTTCTAGCAGACTTTTGGTGGAGTCTATCGGATTTTCCATGTATAATATCATGTCATCTGCAAAAAGCGAAAGCTTGACTTCATCTTTGCCAATTTTGATGCCTTTGATTTCCTTTTGTTGTCTGATGCTGATGCTAGAACTTCCAGCACTATGTTAAACAGCAGCGGTGAGAGTGGGCATCCTTGTCGTGTTCCTGATCTCAGGGAAAAAGCTCTCAGTTTTTCCCCGTTGAGGATGATGTTAGCTGTGGGCTTTTCATAAATGGCTTTTATGATGTTTAAGTATGTTCCTTCTATCCCGACTTTCTCAAGGGTTTTTATTAAGAAAGGGTGCTGGATTTTGTCGAAGGCCTTTTCTGCATCGATTGACAGGATCATATGGTTCTTCTCTCTTTTTTTGTTAATGTGATGTATCACGTTGATTGATTTGCGAATGTTGAACCAGCCCTGCATCCCAGGAATGAATCCCACTTGATCATGGTGAATAATTCTTTTTATATGCCGTTGAATTCGATTTGCTAGTACCTTATTGAGAATTTTTGCATCCATATTCATCAGGGATATTGGCCTGTAGTTCTCTTTTTTTACTGGGTCTCTGGTTTAGGAATCAAAGTAATACTGGCTTCATAGAATGAGTCTGGAAGTTTTCCTTCCCTTTCTATTTCTTGGAATAGCTTGAGAAGGATAGGTATTATCTCTGCTTTAAACGTCTGGTAGAACTCCCCTGGGAAGCCATCTGGTCCTGGACTCTTATTTGTTGGGAGATTTTTGATAACCGATTCAATTTCTTCACTGGTTATGGGTCTGTTCAAGCTTTCTATTTCCTCCTGATTGAGTTTTGGAAGCGTGTGGGTGTTCAGGAATTTGTCCATTTCTTCCAGGTTGTCCAGTTTGTTGGCATATAATTTTTCATAGTATTCCCTGATAATTGTTTGTATCTCTGAGGGATTGGTTGTAATCATTCCATTTTCATTCATGATTTTATCTATTTGGGTCATCTCCCTTTTCTTTTTGAGAAGCCTGGCTACAGGTTTGTCAATTTTGTTTATTTTTTCAAAAAACCAACTTTTGGTTTCGTTGATCTGCTCTACAGTTTTTTTAGTTTCTATATTGTTTATTTCTGCTCTGATCTTTATTATTTCTCTTCTTCTGCTGGGCTTAGGCTGCCTTTGCTGCTCTGCTTCTAGTTCCTTTAGGTGTGCTGTTAGATTTTGTATTTGGGATTTTTCTTGTTTCTTGAGATAGGCCTGGATTGCAATGTATTTTCCTCTCAGGACTGCCTTTGCTGCGTCCCAAAGCATTTGGATTGTTGTATTTTCATTTTCGTTTGTTTCCATATATTTTTTAATTTCTTCTCTAATTGCCTGGTTGACCCACTCATTCGTTAGTAGGGTGTTCTTTAACCTCCATGCTTTTGGAGGTTTTCCAGACTTTTTTCTGTGGTTGATTTCAAGCTTCATAGCATTGTGGTCTGAAAGTAAGCATGGTATAATTTCAATTCTTGTAAACTTATGAAGGGCTGTTTTGTGACCCAGTATATGATCTATCTTGGAGAATGTTCCATGTGCACTCGAGAAGAAAGTATATTCTGTTGCTTTGGGATGCAGAGTTCTAAATATATCTGTCAAGTCCATCTGATCCAATGTCTCATTCAGGGCCCTTGTTTCTTTATTGACCGTGTGTCTAGATGATCTATCCATTTCTGTAAGTGGTGTATTAAAGTCCCCTGCAATGACCACATTCTTATCAATAAGGTTGCTTATGTTTATGAGTAATTGTTTTATATATTTGGGGGCTCCGTTATTCGGCGCATAGACATTTATAATTCTTAGCTCTTCCTGATGGATAGACCCTGTAACTATTATATAATGTCCTTCTTCATCTCTTGTTACAGCCTTTAATTTAAAGTCTAGTTTGTCTGATATAAGTATGGCTACTCCAGCTTTCTTTTGGCTTCCAGTCGCATGATAAATAGTTCTCCATCCCCTCACTCTCAATCTAAAGGTGTCCTCAGGTCTAAAATGAGTCTCTTGTAGACAGCAAATAGATGGGTCTTGTTTTTTTATCCATTCTGATACCCTATGTCTTTTGGTTGGCACATTTAATCCATTTACATTCAGTGTTATTATAGAAAGATACGGGTTTAGAGTCATTGTGATGTCTGTATGTTTTATGCTTATAGTGATGTCTCTGGGACTTTGTCTCACAGGGTCCCCCTTAGGATCTCTTGTAGGGCTGGTTTAGTGGTGACAAATTCCTTCAGTTTTTGTTTGTTTGGGAAGACCTTTATCTCTCCTTCTATTCTAAATGACAGACTTGCTGGATAAAGGATTCTTGGCTGCATATTTTTTCTGTCTAGCACCCTGAAAATCTCGTGCCAATTCTTTCTGGCCTGCCAAGTTTCAAAAGAGAGATCAGTCACGAGTCTTATAGGGCTCCCTTTATATGTGAGGGCACGTTTACCCCTTGCTGCTTTCAGAATTTTCTCTTTATCCTTGTATTTTGCCAGTTTCACTATGATATGTCGTGCAGAAGATCGATTCAAGCTACGTCTGAAGGGAGTTCTCTGTGCCTCTTGGATTTCAATGCCTTTTTCCTTCCCCAGGTCAGGGAAGTTCTCAGCTATGATTTCTTCAAGTACCCCTTCAGCACCTTTCCCTCTCTCTTCCTCCTCTGGGATACCAATTATGCGTATATTATTTCTTTTTAGTGTATCACTTAATTCTCTAATTTTCCCCTCATACTCCTGGATTTTTTTATCTCTCTTTTTCTCAGCTTCCTCTTTTTCCATAACTTTATCTTCTAGTTCACCTATTCTCTCCTCTGCCTCTTCAAGCCGAGCTGTGGTGGTTTCCATTTTGTTATGCATTTCGTTTAAAGCGTTTTTCAGCTCCTCGTGACTGTTCCTTAGTCCCTTGATCTCTGTAGCAAGAGATTCTCTGCTGTCCTGTATACTGTTTTCAAGCCCAGCGATTAATTTTATGACTATTATTCTAAATTCACTTTCTTTTATGTTATTTAAGTCCTTTTTGATCAGCTCATTAGCTGTTGTTATTTCCTGGAGATTCTTCTGAGGGGAATTCTTCCGCTTGGTCATTTTGGATAGTCCCTGGCGTGGTGAGGACCTGCAGGGCACTTCCCCTGTGCTGTGGTGTATAACTGGAGTTGGTGGGTGGGGCCGCAATCGGACCTGATGTCTGCCCCCAGCCCACCGCTGGGGCCACAGTCAGACTGGTGTGTGCCTTCTCTTCCCCTCTCCTAGGGGTGGGATTCACTGTGGGGTGGTGTGGCTCGTCTGGGCTAGTTGCACCCTGCCAGGCTTGTGATGCTGGGGATCTGGCGTATTAGCTGGGGTGGGTAGGCAAGGTGCTCGGGGGCAGGAGGGGCAGGCTTAGATCGCTTCTCCTTAGGTGATCCACTTCAGGAGGGGCCCTGTGGCAGCGGGAGGGAGTCAGATCCTCTGCCGGAGGTTTGGCTCCGCAGAAGCGCAGAGTTGGGTGTTTGCGCGGAGCGAGCAAGTTCCCTGGCAGGAACCAGTTCCCTTTGGGATTTTGGCTGGGGGATGGGCGGGGGAGATGGCGCTGGCGAGCGCCTTTGTTCCCCACCAAACTGAGCTCTGTTGTCAGGGGGCTCAGCAGCTCTCCCTCCCTTTGTCCTCCATCCTTCCCGCTTTCCGAGCAGAGCTGTTAACTTATGACCTCCCAGACGTTAAGTCGCGCTTGTTGTGGGAACACAGTCCGTCAGGCCCCTCTGCTTTTGCAAGCCAGACTCGGGGGCTCTGCTTGGCCGGCGAGCCGCCCCTCAGCCCCGGCTCCCCCCCGCCAGTCCGTGGAGCGCGCACCTCCTCGCCGCCCTTCCTACCCTCTTCCGTGGGCCTCTCGTCTGCGTTTGGCTCCGGCGACTCCGTTCTGCTAATCCTCTGGCGGTTTTCTGGGTTATTTAGGCAGATGTAGATGGAATCTAAGTGATCAGCAGGACGTGCGGTGAGCCCAGCGTCCTCCTAAGCCGCCATCTTGCCGCAACTCCAAATGACCATCAACTTAATGTAGACTGCTATATGCAGAAGAGGTTATATACAAACCTAATGGTAACCACATATTAAAAACCACTAATGAATATGCAAAGAATAAAGAGAAAGAGATTTAAATATATTAGTAAAGAAAATCAGCAAAACATGAAAGACAAGAAAGAATGAGATAAAATCTTCAAAAACAACCAAAAACCAGGTAATAAAATGGCAATAAATACATATCTATTAATAATTACTCTTAATGTAAATGGAATAAACACTCAAATCAAAAGATATAGGGTGACATAATGGATTAAAAAAATAATCCAATTGTATGCTGCCTACAATAGACTCATTTTAGACCTGAAGACACCTGCAGATTGAAATTGAGAGGCTAGAGAAACATTTATCATGCAAATGGATGTCAAAAGACAGCAGGAGTAGCAATTCTCATATCACAGAAAATAGACTTTAAAACAAAGCCTGTAACAAGAGATAAAGAACACTATGTAGTAATAAAGGAGACAATCCAACAAAAAGATGTAACAATTGTAAATATTTATTTACCCAACATAGAAGCACCCAAATACATTAAAAAGTTAATAACAAACAAAAAGGAACTAGTCAATAATAATACAATAATAGTAGGGGACTTTCACACCCTGCTTACATCAATGGGCAGATCGTCTAAACAAAAAATAAACAAAGAAATAAAGGCTTTGAATGATACACTGGAACAGATGGATTTAACAGATTTATTCAGAGCATTCTATCCTAAAATAGCAGAATACACATTCTTTTCAAGTGCACATGAAATATTCTCCAGAATAGATCACATATTATCCCAGAAAACAAACTTCAACAAATTCATGAAGATCAAAATCATGCCATGCATATTTTCTTACCAGAAGTCTTACTAGAATACAACCACAAGAAAAATCTGTAAAGACCATGAATATAAGGAGGTTAAATAACATGCTACTAAACAATGAATGGGTCAACCAGGAAATCAAAGAAGAAATTAAAAAGTACATGGAAACAAATGAAAGAAGAAAACACAGTGGTCCAAAACCTTTGTGATCCAGCCAAAACAATTCTGAGAGAGAAGTTTATAGCAATACAGGTCTACTTCAAGATGCAAGAAAAATCTCAAACAACCTAACCTTACATCTAAAGGAGCTAGAAAAATAAAAATAAACAAAACCTAAAAACAGCTGGAAATAATAAAGATTAGAGCAGAAATAAATGATATATAAACTAAAAAAAAATCAATAGGTCAATGAAAACAGGAGCTAGTTCTTTTAAAAAAAATCAAGAAAATTGATAAACCTCTAGCCAGACTTGTCAAGAAAAAAGAGAAAAGAATAAAATAAATAAAATCACAAATGAGAGAGGAGAAATAACAAACAACACCATAGAAATACAAATAATCATAAGAGAATATTATGAAAAACTATATACCAACAAATTAGACCACATGGAAAAAATAGACAAATTCCTAGAAACATACAAACTACCAAAACTGAAACAGGAAGAAATATAAAACTTGAACATATCAATAACCAGCAAAGAAATTGAGTTAATAATCAAAAAACTCCCCAACAAACAAAACTCCAGGGCCAGATGGCTTTACAGGTGAATTCTACCAAACATTTAAAGAAGAATTGATACTTATTGTTCTCAAACTACTCCAAAAAAAATAGAAAAGGAAAGAAAACTTCCAAATTCATTCTATGAGGCCAGCATTATTTTGACACCAAAAACAGTTAAACATACCACTAAAAAAGAGAACTATAGGTCTGGAGCACCTGGGTGGCTCAGTCATGTAAGCATCTGACTTCAGCTCTGGTCATGATCTCGTAGCCCCACGTCAGGCTCTGTGCTGACAGCTCAGAGCCTGGAGCCTACTTTGGATTCTGCGTCTCCCTCCCTTGCTCTCTCTGCCCATCCCCCACTCACACTCTGTCTCTCTCTCTCTGTCAAAAATAAATAAACTTAAAAAAAAAATTTTTTTAAGAGAACTATAGGTCAATACCCCTGATGAGCATAGATGCAAAAATTCTCAGTAAAATACTAGCAAACTGAATTCAACAATACGTTAAAAAAATAATTCACTACGGTCAGAGATTTATTCCTGGGTTGCACGTGTGGTTCAATATTCACAAGTCAAGCAACATGATACCTTATATCAATTAAAAAAAGGATAAAAGCTATATGATCCTTTCAATAAAGGCAGAAAAAGCATTTGACACAGTACATTTATTCATGATAAAAAACACTCAACAAAGTAGGTTTAGAGAACGTACCTCAACATAATAAAGACCATATATGAAAAACCCACAGCGAATATCATCCTCCATGGGGAAAAACTGAGCTTTTCCCCTAAGGTCAGGAACAAGACAATGATGTATGCTCTCACCACTTTTATTCAACATAGTACTGGGAGTCCTAGCCACAGCAGACTACCAAAAGACATAAAGCCATCTAAATCAGGAAGCAAGAAGTAAAACTTTCACTATTTGTAGACATGATACTCTATATAGAAAACCTGAAAGACTCCAACAAAAATCTGCTAGAACTGATAAATGAATCAGTAAGGTCATAGGATACAAAATCGACAGGTAGTAACCTGTAGCATTTCTATATACCAATGATGAAAGAGTAGAAAGAGAAATTAAAGAATTAATGCCATTTACAATTGCACCAAAAATTATAAGATACCAAGGAATACACCTAACCAAAGAGGTAAAAGATCTGTACTCTGAAAACTATAAAGTTCTCAGATGAAAACTGATGAAAGAAATTGAAGATGATACAAATAAATGGAAAGGCATTCCTACTCCTGGATTGGGAAAAGAAATGTTGTTAAAATGTCTATACTATCCAAAGCAATCTACCCATTTAATGCTGTAGATGCCAGAACATCAGGGAAAAATTAGACACAGTCCCTGCCCTTCAGGTGCTTTCATGGAGAGACATAAAATCAATAAATTATAACTCTCGTTCTTAGTTTTTGCTTTCTGTCTTATCACTTAGCTTTAAAATTAAGTAGCATAAATAATTATAATTTCATATATAAATTTTTTGAAACAGAGTCCTGTGTTACTAATGACTTCTCCCATAGAGACTTTGAAATTTCCACAGACACTGTCACATGTAATCTATTTTAAAATGCTAGAAAGGGGATGTATAAGGCAATATCCTGCTCTCTCCACAGAGAGAAATTAATATGTCTTCTTAATGCTTTGGAATGCACATTTTGGGGTCTGTTTCCTAAAGTACATTTTCACAATTTCTATAAATTGTGAACTGAGGAGGATACCGGTTAGAAATTTCTAAACTCTGTCCTTAAGGAGGCCAACCAAGCTCTAGTGCAGAGTTAGACCCAGAAAAAACAAACCAGTACTTTTTGCTAAGTGAAGTAACATCATGACTATGGGAACTAGGCTAAAGTCAGCTTCAGAGAGAAGTCTAGAAAGCTCCTTATCAGGCTTTGGTCTTGAAGATATAATTCCACCTAGCTTCCACTTAGAGCAGAGGTTTCCAACTAGTAGCTTTAGGGTGTGCTGAAAAAAAAAATCTCCAGTGAAATAACTTAAGTTAAGGCCCCATGTCACTAAACCAAGATTTAATACCTAACCTAACTGTAGTTTCAACCCTCTCAGGAATGTAACCATTAATTAGCCAGAGTGGAATTTCCTGGAGGCAATCCCCTGGGAGATCCTTCCAACTTAGAAGGGTCTTGCTATGAAGTCCTTGCTAATAAAATCCTTTTTTAATGCTCTCTCTCTGCCTTTAAAAACCTGTGGCTCAGTGGAGCCCCTACTTGCTAGATGGGATGATGCCCAATTCATGAAACATAAAAATAAAGCCAATTAGGTCTTCAAATTTTCTTGGTTGCATTTTCTCTTAACAGATTTAGTGGCAGCACCAGAATTCAAAGAAAACTTCTGACAGAATCCAAGGACAATGAGAGACACAAGCATGGCACCCCTTGAGCCTCTCTAAGTTCACTTTCTCAACATTTCTAAGGGCTGTTGTAAGCCTCTCTCAGTGTGGGATTTTTCCATTTGAGCTCCATATCTAATTGGCTTTCCCATCCAGGGTTAACAGATCAATCTGGACTGACAGGGGCTCTAACAGAGTTCTTAATCCTTAGCGCTTAATTCAGTCCTCAGTTCCCGAGTTCCTTGGAGTCCCTTTCCCCAGATCCAGGGTGTAGTTGCCATTTCTCGGTGACTACCTGGTTTCTATTAACGTGCATACAAAGCTAAGAGAAAAAAATAATAATAAATAAATAAATAAATAAATAAATAACAGATAATAGAATGGGATTCTGTTGGGAAGGGCATCAAAAACACATGAACACTGGTTGACCTGTGAGCTGGACCTGGGCAATTGGAAGCTCAGCATGCTCTCCCCTGTCTTTGGAATGTGGGTTCTGTTTGCCTTCCCCACTTCCAGAGGCTGCTCCAAAGACATAGCCTTGAGATAGTGATATGGTCCTGAGAACACCTGCACAGTTTATGTGACTGAACACTGTTAAGTCCTCTTTATAAACTTTTAAGATTTGGCAGGGGGGTGCTGGGATCCATTCATCTTGCAGCTGCCCATGACAAGCCTAGTATGCAAGTCCCCTTTGCTTGTTAAAACCTGCACCTCCCAAGCTGGAGTCGCCTGCTTTAGTCTCTCCCTGCCCTCTGAGTACAGGGACCAGTCTCAGATTATACCCAGGATGCTTCAAGAGGTCTGTGAACCAACAATTTGTGAGCCAGGCAGGAGATAAGACATGGGCCTTGGAAATGAGGCATCTGTGGGGAAATTCCAAGTTGGCCAGCAAACCTTTATGTGGGGAGGGGTAGCCTACATATTCTCTTAGGTAAGTTCCCTAACCTGGGGAAAAGGACATTCATGGGGGAAATCCTTCGTTGGCCATCAACCTCTTGACCTATCTGTAGGGAAGAGTGTACTGTATGTCAGATGCTTGTGGAGCTCCAAGTAAATACAGGGATACTCCAAAACTGCTGACTGCTGTGATGCGCACATTTGAAAAACTGTGCACAGCACACTATAGCAAAGGAGGGAAATAAGTGGCTGCTGCAGTGGGCCCTCTAACGTGAACGGTTTGGCTGGCCACTGATGCCCACCTAGAGCTCAAATTAGAAAGTTAGAAGAAAAGCTGAGATTAGACAAGGATGTGGGAATGTCTACTACCATGCTAGCCTCAGGTTGGCAGACAAGGTGGGAGAGCAGGGTAATAAACTGGAGACCTTCATGCCATTTTGCAAAACTAGAATGACAAAAAAAATGTCTCTGATTAAGATCCAGGCACTTATGACAAAGCCTGATTAGGACTCTAAGAGGTGAAATCCGTGGGAAGATGATGAGAATGAAGAGGTAACTGGTGAGAAAACAGACAAAATGCTCCATGACTTCTGACCCCTAATACATAGGAAAATTTTAAATAACAATCACCCCCAAACTCCTAAGAAAAACTTTGCATTCTTTCTCTGTTCTTATCATGTCTTTGAAATGTAAACACCCCAAGAGATAACCAAAACATTGCCCACAGAGACAGGAAAAAAAAAAGGTAGGAGGAGAGCTTTTTTTTTTTTTTTTAATATAATTTGTCAAGCTAGCTAACATACAGCATATACAGTGTGCTCTTGGTTTTGGGGGTAGATTCCCGTGATTCATCGCTTACATACAACACCCAGTGCTCATCCCAACAAATGCCCTCCTCAATGCCCATCACCCATTTCCCCCTCTCCCCCACCCCTCCATCAACCCTCAGTTGGTTCTCTGTATTTAAGAGTCTCTTATGGTTTGCCTCCCTCTCTGTTTGAAACTATTTTTCCCCTTTCCTTCCCCCATGGTCTTCCGTTACGTTTCTCAAGTTCCACATATGAGGAAAACATATGATATCTGTCTTTCTCTCAGTGACTTATTTCACTGCTGTAGGGGTGCATGGGTGGCTGAGTCAAGAAAGCATTCGATTCTTTATCTGAGAGCTGTGAGTTTGAGCCCCACATTGGTTATAGAGATTACTTTAAAAAAATAAAATCTTTTAAAAAATAAAATAAAATACAGACTTCTGCAGGAGTTCCCATGCCCAGAATTCACTTCACAGCCTCCAAAGATCATAGATATCAGTGAAAATCTTTAGCCATAGGAGTGGGTACCAGATTCATTACTAGGGTTTTGAAATGAAAGCTGAATGTATATAGAAAGTTGCAAAAGTTTTGTGGAAGAGACATATTGAAAAAGGAATTTTATGTGTGATCAAGCTACAACTGGAATGGATTCATGTAAGTTAAAAAGGAAAAAAAAAGAATTTTAAAATCAAAAGTACCCTGATGTGAAATTAGAATATGGTTTTCTCTCTGTTAAAAGAGCAATGTTTTCCTACATTATTGGTCTTCTCTTAATAAGAAATTGTAAACAAATGTTTTTCCTTACCTTTCATGTAATTTGCCTAGAAAAAGATTCTGTGTTTTGTCTTTATCATGTTTTTGATTACATGAGAAAATTGGGCCCTCTCTATTAAAGAGCTAAGTTTTTTACAACAATGTAACTTTTTATATATGTTAAATTTCATGGAAAGCATTGTCAAATAAAAAGTGATTCTAAACCTCTTTTAGGATATATTTGTATGAAATTCCTAAAATATTTTTTTAATGTTTATTTGTTTTTCAGAAAGAGAAAGAGACAGAGCGCAAGCAGGGGAGGGACAGAGAGAGAGGGAGACAGAATCTGAAGTAGATCCAGGCTCTGAGCTATCATCACAAAGCCTGACATGAGGCCAAAACTCTTGAACCATGAGATCATGACTTGAGCCATAGTCAGACACTTAACTGGCTGAGTCACCCAGGTACCCCTGAAATTCCTATAATCTTATATGTCCTGTTATAATGGTATCCCCTTGTCAATTGCATTATAATAAACTCTCATCAGATCTTTAACCATGGCCATTGTAAAGAGATATATGTCATGTTTATGACATATATGACATATCATATGACATATATATCTTTTGTCATTTGAAATGTTATTGTTTTACTCTGATGCTTTGCCAAAAACGTGTTCCTGAAAAAGTCTTCATTTCAAGGAGATTCATGGAAATTACTCTGACAAGTACAGATAACTAAGATCAATTTACCTTCGTGTGGAAGGGACATGATGAAACTTTCAAGTGCTCCCCCCAAGACTACCTGCATAGTCCTATGATATGTAATGGAATGGTATCTGAGGACTTGTCCCTGTTTACCCTCCTCACAAACAGTAAAATGGACCCATTATATTTATTATATGATGTTAACACGTAACAATTTGCCTCTGCTGCAAAACACCAGGCAGGCTTTGCTGGAGCATTTATAAGAGAGAGGATGGGCAATGAAACCACAGAAAATTCAAGGCCCAAGCACTACTGTGAGGTTTTGGGTGTCATCTGTACAAGTAAGACTTGTCCTCAAAGCTGTAATTGATAAGGTACAAGCCTAGCCAACCCCTAAAAATGTGAAAGAGCTACAAGCCCTTGTGGGGATTTTGGGTTCTGGGAGGACTTTTATTCCCCACTTGCACAGTGCCTCTGTTTCTTATGCTGCCTGGTAAAGAAAGGATATGTATGAAAATGGGGATCAGAGCAGCAAGGGGCATTTGAGAAGGCAAAAAGTAGTAAGGCAGATTAAAGTTCTGGGCATGTCCCAAGCAGGACTGCCATTAAAGTTATATATTTCTGTGACTATAGAAGGCATAGGGGATGGGGTATGCAATATAACACAGAAAAATGAAGATGAGAATGCCCCTAGGATTTTGGTCCCATTTCTGGAAGTGGACAAAAGCCTGATATACCTCTACAGAGCAATTGCTCCTAGCAGTGTACACAGCACTTCTCCAGGTAGAACCTCTCACATAGCAGCCAGTTGAGCAACAGTGGGTTGAGCTCAGAGTGGTCTGGCTAGTGATTACTCATGAGCCCTAACCTTTAACCCTTTGCACTGATTAGCTAGGTTGTTTTAAGGAGTGAATGATTATGGATAAGCCTGTATGGAGTCAGGATATGTGGCAAAACACTTGAATCCATCTGAAAAAGCCTGAAGCAGTCCTCACTGGTTTTCATTTTGCAGCTCATAAGGCACTGATATGATAGGGAAAGGTAGGATAAAATAGGCAGAAAGGGAAAGGTTAGGACCTGAGATCCTTGGGTGGGGAAAAATACTATTTTAAAACATTTCTTGTGGGAAAGTCTGACCTCAAGCAAACTCCCTCAGGCATAAAGTTCCTCTTGAAAATATGACAGACACCACCTACTTCCCCTCAGGTTTCCCTTAGGAATTTGGCAAACAAAAGACCTGACTATAAATAAGTAGAACGTAAAATATATGATCCACAAGGAACAGTATGACCATAGACCACCCTTCATACAATAGAAATGGGCCAATCAAAAAGAAATGACCAGGCATTTGGAGAAGAATTAAGATGGTGGAGAAGTAGGGGGACCCTGGCCTTTCCTCATCCCTCAAACACAGCTGTATTGAAGTCAGATTACTTGGACCTAGGAAATCAGTCTTCTGAGTGGCACAAGGATCTTCACAGTCAGAGGGAGACAGCCTGGCAGGTGCGAGGTGCATGGATGTGAATTGGGGGAGAGAAAAATGGCTGTGCCACAGAGGGAAGAGAACCCTTTCTTGTGGAGAGGCAAAAGAGAGAGAAAGAGAGAGGGGTTGAGATAGTGCAGCATTGAGTTAGCACAAGAGGAAAACTTCTCTGAACCACAGACTGGGGAGCAAGAAGTGCTGAGTGTCCCAATTCTTTTTTGCAAACAGCTTTTAGAGTTCAAACTCAGGTTTTGGAGTGTGCGAATTTCTCTGGAGCAGAGCTGTGTGTACGCTTCTTGGGAGAAGGGGGCTAGAGAGCATAGCATGGTGTAGCAATCTCTGGAATGCACCGGGAGAGAAAAGTCTCCTTCCTGGAGTACTTTTGGAAGAGGATTTATTGCCTCCCCAAGGCAAAAGACCCTACAGGTGCCAGCCAAAGTCCTTTCAACAGCAGGATGGAGAAGGTCTACTCTGGAGGAAGAGAGTGGATCCATGCCATGCTGGGTCCTTTAAGACTTTGGATTTTAAATCCCCAGCCATGCACTGAAGAAAAAAATGCTAGAGAATTTTGACATAGGGCAAGCTAACCTCCATTTCTATTCTGTGAGGGCTACCTGAACATCAGGGGTTAAAATCCCTGATCCAAGAATGAGAGATTGGGGTGGCAACATTTTTCCTCCCAACATTGTGGAACTTCAGAGAGCAGCATAGCATCCCCCAGTGGAGGTGGGACCACTTATACCAAACCCTGCCCCACTGTGCCTGGAAACTGCTTATTGACTGGGGCAAGAGTGACTCTGAGCCAAAGCAGTTAGCCTCCCCTCAAGAAGACCAACACACAGCCACCACCACCCAGGCACGAACAGACAGCTCTCTTTCTCTCTCTCTCTCTATCTCTATCTCTCTCACCCTCTCTCTCGCTCTCTCTTTTTTTCTTCCTCCTTCTTTTTATCTTTTGGAATAAGGATCATAGTTCCTTATTTGGGTTTTATTTTTCATTTTTTTTTCATTTCCTTCTCTCTCTCTTTCTCTCTCTCTTCTTTTGGGATCAGGCCTTTTTATTCTTTTTCTTTCCCCTTCTTTTTTCTTTTCTTCTGCTTTTTGCTCCATTTTTTCCTTTCTTTTTCTTTGAAATCAGCCTTATGGTTTTTTAATTCTCTGATTGGTTTTTTTTGTTCCCTTTCCTTTTCTCTTTTTTGGTATCAGGCTTCCCCCACCCCCACCCCTTTTATCCCAGGGTTACTTCAACAAACAAATCAAAGTACACCTAGTTAAAGGTCTAAGCACTCCACTACCACAAGCAAGGAGGAGCTCTGCAGAGGTCTGACCAGTGGGAAAGATCAGCCAAAACCAACAGCAGAGTGTACACAACATACACCAGAAACCTGTAGTGCCAGGCCCTGAACAGCATATGACCCCTTTTTAATACTCTCAGGTTCAGGAAATATAGCAAGTTTTTATAACACACAAAAGACATAAACTTAGCCAAAATGACAAGAGGGGGGAATTCTCCCCAGAAGAAAGGTCAAGAAGAAATCACAGCCAAGGACTTGCTTAAAACAGATATAAGCAATAAATCTGAACAAGAATTTAGAACAACAGTCATAAGACTACTAGATGGGCTTGAAAAAAAAACATAGAAGATACCAGAGAATCCCTTGCTGCAGAGATCAAAGACCTAAGAACTAGTCAGAAAGAATTTTAAAATGCTTTGGTGAGATGCAAAATAAGCTAGATACAGTGACAGTGAGGATTGAAGAAGAGGAGAGAATAGGTATAATAGAAAATAAAATTATAGAAAATAATGAAGCTGAAAAAAAGAAGGAAATTACTAGATCACAAGGGGAGACCTAGAAAACTAAGTGATTCCATAAAATGAATTAATATCCCTACCGTAGGAGTCCCAGATGAAGAAGAGTGAAAAGGGGGGGGGGGGGCATAAGGTTTATTTGAACAAGTTATAGTTGAGAACTTCCCTAATCTGGGAAAGGAAACAGGCATCCAAGTCCAAGAGGCACAGAGAATTCCTTTCAAAATCAACAAAAATAGGTCAACACCATGATGTACTGAAACTTGCAAAATACAAGGATAATGAAAGAATTCTAAAAGGAGCTAGGGACAAAATGTTCCAATCTACAAGGGTAGAGACATAAGAGTAGCAGACCTGTCCACTGAAACTTGGCAGACCAGAAGGGAGTGGCAGGAAATATTCAATGTGACAAATAGGGAAAATATGCATACAAGAATCCTTTATCCAGCAAGTCTGTCATTCAGAATAGAAGGAGAGATAGTTTCCCAAACAAACAAAACCTAAAGGAGTTCATGACCACTAAACCAGTCCTGCAAGAAATTTTAAAGGGAACTCCCTGAAGGGGGAATAAAAAAAAAAAGACCAAAACATCAAAGACTACACAGGACTGGAGGACATCATGAGAAACACCAACTCTATAGGTAACACAATGGCACTAAATTCATATCTTTTAATAATCACTCTGAATGTAAATGGACTAAATGCCCTAAACAAAAGACATAAGGTATAAGAATGGATTAAAAAAACAAGATCCATCTATAAGCTGCCTACAAAAGATTCATGTTAGACCTAAGGACACCTGCATATTGAAAGTGAGGAGACAGAGAACCATCTATCATGCTAACAGACATCACAAGAAAGCCAGAGTGGCCATACTTATATCAGACAATCTAGATTTTAAATCAAAGAGTGCAACAAGAGATTAAGAAAGGCATTATATCATAATTAAGGGGTCTAGCCATCAAGACCTAACAATTGTAAATATGCCAATTTGGGAGCACCCAAATATATAAACCAATTAATTAGAAACATAAAAAAACTCATTGGTAACAATATGATAATATTAGGGGACTTTAATACCCCACTTACAACAAGGTACAGATCACCTAAGCAGAAAATCAACAAAGAAACAATGGCTTTGAATGCCACACTGGACTGGATAGACTTAACAGATATATTCAGAACATTTCATCCTAAAGCAACAAAATACACATTCTTCTCAAGTGTACACAGAACATTCTCCAGAATAGATCACATACTGGGTCACAAATCAGCCCTCAACAGCTACAAAAATATCGAGGTCATACCATGCATATTTTCAGACCACAATGCCATGAAACTTAAAATCAACCACAAGAAAAATTGTGGAAATCCCTCAAATACATGAAGGTTAAAGAACATCTTACTAAAGAATGAATGGGTTAACCAGGAAATTTAAAAAGAAATTTTAAAAACTGGAAGCAAATGAAATTGAAAACACAAGAGTATAAACGCTTTGCTATGCAACAAAGGCAGTTCTAAGAGGAAAGTACATTGCAATTAAAGTTCATCTCATGAAGCAAGAAAGGTCCCAAATACACAACCTAAGTTACACCTAAAGGAGCTAGAAAATGATCAGCAAATAAACGCCAAAGCCAACAGAACAAGGGAAATAATAAGTATTAGAGCAGAAATAAATTATATAGAAAAAAACAAGAAAAAAAGTAGAATGGATCCATGAAACTAAAAGCTGTTTTTTAAGAATAAACAACATTGATAAACCCCTAGCCAGACTCCTCAAAAAGAAAAGAGAGAGGACCCAAATAGATAAAATCACGAATGAAAGAGGAGAGATCACAAACATTACAGAAATACAAGCAATGATTATAAAATACTATGAAAAATTATATGCCAACAAACTGGACAATCTGGAAGAAATGAACAAATTCCTAGACACACATACACTACCAAAACTCAAACGGGAAAAAATAGAAAATTTGAACAGACCCATAACCAGTAAGGAGATTGAATCAATAATCAAAAATTTCCCAACAGATAAGAGTCCTTGGCCAGATGGCTTTGCAGGGGACTACCAGACATTTAAAGAAGAGTTAATACCCATTCTTCTCAAACTCTTCCAAAAAATAGAAATGGAAGGAAAGCTTCCACACTCATTCTATGAAGCCAGCATTACCTTTATTCCAAAACCAAAGACCCCCTTAAAAAGGAGAATTACCAGACAATATCCCTGATGAACTTGGATGTAAAAATACTCAAAAAGATACTAGCAAATAAAATTCAATAATACACTAAAAGCATTATTCACCATGATCAAGTGGGATTTATTCCTGGGCTACAGGTCTGGTTCAATATTCACAAATCAATCAATGTAATACACCATTAATAAAAGAAAGTAAAGGAACCATATGCTACAGTTCATAGATGCAGAAAAAGCATTTGACAAATACAGCATCCTTTCTTAATTAAAAAAAAAACTCAAGAAAGTAGGGACAGAAGGCACATACCTCAACATCATAAAAGCCATATATGAAAGGCCCACAGTTAATATCATCCTCAATGAGGAAACACTGAGAACTTTCCCCTTAAGGTCAGGAAAACAACAGGGTTGTCCACTCTCACCACTGTTGTTCAACACAGTACTGGAAGTTCTAGCCTCAGCAATCAGAAAACAAAATGAAATAAAAGGCATCCAAATTGGCAAAGAAGAATTCAAACTTTCAGTCTTTGCAGATGACATGATACTCTACAGTGAAAATGTGAAAGACTCCACAAACAACTGCTAAAACTGATCCATAAATTCAGCAAAGTTGCAGGATATGAAATCAATGTATAGAAACCAGCTGCAATTCTATACACTAATAATGAAGCAGCAGAAAGAGAAATCAAGGAATTGATCCCATTTACAATTGCACCAAAATCCATAAGATTCCTAGCAATAAACCTAACCAAAGGGGTAAAAGATCTGTATTCTGAAAAGTATAGAAAGTTTATGAAATAAATTAAAGAAGACACAAAGAAATGGGGGGAAAAATCTATGCTCATGGATTGGAAGAACAAATATTGTTAAAATGTTGATGTTACCCAAAGCAATCTACACATTCGATGCAACCCTCATTAAAATAATACCAGCATTCTTCAAAGAGCAAGAACAAACAATCCCAAAATGTGTATGGAACCACAAAAGATCCCAAATAGCCAAAGTAATGAAAAAGAAAACCAAAGCTAGAGGCATGATAATTCCAGACTTTAAGCTGTATTACAGAGTTATAATCATCAAGACAGTGTGGTACTGGCACAAAAACAGACACGTTAATCAATGAAACAGAATAGAGCCCCAGAGATGGACCCATGAATGTATGACCAACTAATCTTCAACAAAGCAGGAAAGGGTATGCAGTGGAAAAAAGACAGTCTCTTCAGCAAATGGTACTTGGAAAACTGGACAGTGACATGCAGACGAATAAAACTGAACCACTTTCTTACACCACACACAAGAATAAATGCAAAATGGATGGAAGGCCTAAATGTGAGACAGGAAACCACTAAAATCCTACAGGAGAAAATAGGCAGAAATATTTTTGACCTTGGCCGCAACAACTTCTTACTTGACATGTATCCAAAGTCAAGGAAAACAAAGGCAAAATGAACTACTGAGACCTTCTCAAGATAAAATCTTCTGCACAGTAAAGGAAACAATCAACAAAACTAAAAGGCAACCAATGGAATGGGAGAAGATATTTGCAAATGACATATCAGATTAGTATCCAAAATCTATAAAGAACTGATTAAACTCAACACCCAAAAAACAAATAATCCAGTGAAGAAATGGACTAAAGACATGAATAGACACTTTCCCAAAGAAGACATCCAGATGGCTAACAGACACATGAAAAGATGCTCAACATCACTTATAATCAGGGAAATACAAATCAAAGTCACAATGAGAAACCACCTCACACCTGCCAGAATGGCTAAAATGAACAAATCATGAGGAGCACCTAGATGGCTCAGCCAGTTAAGCCTCCAACTTCAGCTCACGTCATGATACACGGGTTGTGTGAGCTCTGTATCAGGCTCTGTGCTGACAGCTCAAAGCTTGAATCCTGCTTCAGATTCTGTTTCTCCCTCTCTCTCTGCCCCTCCTCTACTCTGTCTCTCTGTCTCTCTCAAAATTAAATAATCATTAAAAATAAACAAGTCAGGAAACAACAGTTGTCAGAAAGGATGTGGATAACGGGGATCCCTTTTACACTTTTGGTAGAAATGCAAACTGGTACAGCCAGCCACTCTGAAGGACAGTATGGAGGTTCCTCAAAAAATTAAAAATAGAAGTATCCTATGACCCAGCAAGTGCACTACTAGGTATTTATCCAAAGGATACAAAACTGCTGATTTGAAGGCCCACATGTACCTCAATGCTACAGCAATACTATCGACAATAACCAAATTAAGGAAAAAGCCCAAATGTCCATCGACTGATGAATGGATAAATAAAATGTGGTGTGTGTGTGTGTGTGTGTGTGCGTGTGTGTGTGTATACACACATATATATACACATACACAATGAATACTACTTGGCAGTCAAACAGAATGATATCTTGCCATTTGCAGCAACATGGATAGAACTAGAGTGTACTATGCTAAGTGAAGTCAGTGAGAGAAAGACAAATATATGATTTTGCTCATATGTGTAATTTAAGAAACATAACAAATGAACATAGGGGAAGTGAAGGAAAAATAAGATAAAAATGGAGAGGGAAACAAACCATAAAAGACTTGTGAATACAGAGAACAAACTGAGGGTTGCTGGAGGGGAAGTGGTGGGGGGAATGGGCTAAATGGGTGTTGGGAATTAGGGAGGGCGCTTGTTGGGATGAGCACTGGGTGTTACATGTAATTGATGAATCACTGGGTTCTACTCCTAAAACCAATACTACACCGTATGTTAACTAACTTGAATTTAAATAAGTAAATTAAAAAAAGAAGAAGGAGGAGGAGGAGGGGAAGGAGAAGAGGAAGAAGAAGAAGAAACAATTGGGCGTTTAGAGTTACCTAGCCATTGAAGGTAGAACCTGAGAAGCAACAAGGAGGAAAGGAAGGGGGCCAACCAAAACCCCAAGAAACAAAGTCACTTGCCTATAGTCGCAAGCATTCACTTTCGAATGGCCCCTCTCTGCAAAGAGAGCTTTCATACTATCTTTACTTTCTAATTTATACTCTAATAAACTTTGCCTACTGCTCATTTTATTCTGTGTCCACCTCGTCATTCTTTGAAGCAAAGAGACAAGGAACCCTGGGTATTGAGGTTAAAAAAATCCTGCAACACTGACATCCTCTGGCAATCAGGGAGCTGATATCTTAGCTCAGATACAAACCCTAGCTACTAAATCTTTAATAGATACAGCAGATTGGGTACATAGGAAGAGAGGCCACCACAGTGCCCAAGTAGCATGGCATACTGCCAGGGATGCTGGATTGCCCTTGAAGTACAATGACTTGTTTAATGGAGTAAGAGTGATGAGGGAGTATAAGGCAAGCTGAAGGAAAAGCACAGCTAGCAACTACCACCCGTCCTCCCCAGTGGGATATGTGTGACATTCCTCAGGCATTTCTGGCTACCCAAGAACAAAAGAAAGAGGAAAACGAATGGTTAACTGATAGAAACCACAGTCATACAGGACATGAATCTCCAACAGTTTGATGAGGTTTTGGAATGATGGGGGGGGCGGAGGTTGGGGAGTTCAGAGCTGATGGCCAAGAAAAACTTCTTGGAGACATCTTTGGTACAAAATGGTGATTTCATTAAAGCACAGGGACAGGACCTGTGGGCAGAAAAAGCTGCAGTGAGATTGTGAAGAGTGACTGGTTATATACTATGGAGTTGGGACAGGTAAAGTCAAGGGGAAGTTTCCAAAGAGATTTTCATATGCTAAAGAAGACTCACAGGATACTGGAGGCCTAGCTATTGTCAAGCTAATGTTGTTTTTCCTTCTAGCAAAGCACTAACATTAAGACAGTAGGGAGTTCCTGGAGAACTGTTATACTCTGCCTGCCTCAAGTATTTATCAATGGGGTGCAGGTTATAAGGGAATTTAATTTTACCTGTCATTTCTTTCTTGCCTTTGTTCCCTACATCACTATGTAGGGGAGGGTGATATTAGGGGTTCCAGGAAACTGAGTTTATAGATTTCTAGAGATTAAGCTAATAATAAGATTGCCTTTTGCTTATAATTTACTAAGATATTTGTAAACTGATGGAGACTCATGTCCTACATGACTATGATCTCTATCAGTTAGCCATTTGTTTTCCCCTTTCCTTTGTTCTTGAGCATCTAGGAGTGCCTGAGGAATATCACACATATTCCACATGGGGCATGGGGGTGTGTGCTAGCTTGTACTTTGACCTCAGCTTGACTTATGCTCCCTCACCAAGTTTACATATTCTTAGTAAATTACAAGAAAAGGGCAATCTTATCAATAGTCTAATCTCCAGAAACCTAAAAACTCAGTTTCCTGGATTCCCAACATCACCTTCCCCTCCATAGTGATGTAGGGAACAAATACAAGAAGGAAATGATAGACAAAATTAAATTTCTCTATAACCTGTAGCCCACTGACAAATACCTGAGACAATACAGAGTATAACATTTGTCTAGGAACCATCTCCCACCTCATCTTAATGTAATGCCTTACTAGAGGAAAACAACCTTGGCTTGACAACAGTAAGGCCTCCAGTTTCTTATGAGCCCTCTTTAGCATATGAAAGTCTTTCTGTAGGCCTCCCTTTTGCCTTTACCTGCCCCAACTCCATAGTATATAATCAGTCACCCCTCATACTTATAATGCAGCTCTTTACACCCATGGGTCCTGTCCCTGTGCTTTAATAAAATCACCTTTTTGCACCAAAGACATCTTAAGAATTCTTTTTTGGCCATCAGCTCTGGACACCCACCAATCCAAAACCCCATCAACAGCACTTCTTGTGTGTTCTAAACAATACCCAAGGCAACTGCTAATAGAATCTGGGGCTATCCATTGGAGTTCCCAGCTGATGAGGGATTGGCAAATTGATTATATTGATCCTTTCCCTCTGAGTGAGGGTTCTAAGTATTTCTAGGTTTGTGTAAACACTGCATCACAACCTAATCCATGTTTTTCCCTGCTTCCATGCAAACCAGGCTGCCATTATTAGGGATTAGAGAACCTAATACCATGTATAGATACCCCCACCAAATAATCATTTAGGGTCACCTTTCAAAAGTCATGACATGAAAGACTGGGCAAAAGAACATGACACATGTTTTCGTCTCCTGTATAATCCACACGTAGTAGGGTTGGTAGAAAGGAAAAATGGGATATTAAAGTAGCAAAGTAAAATGGGATAGCAAAGCAAAACCATCTTTGTCAGGTGGACTAAAGTACTGTTGAAGGCTTTAATACATTTAAATAACCTACCAGTGGAGCCTCCATTATTTGAATATTCATTCTAGTTATCCTCCATCTGAACTGCCTTTGCATGACCATAAATAAGCTGCCAGTTAATGACCTTGGAGATACCCCCATATCTACCTTTGCAGAAGGGTTCCTATGAGCTCCTCCCAGACTTGAAAGACTCAGAGATTTCTCCTAAACTGCTATTTCTTAAACATCCAAGGAAAAGCTAAAATTAAAAAAAATCCAACATAGGTGGATGGATATGTCAATCCTTCAACATCCAGCCTACAACTCAATGCTTTGAGGAATTTAAAGTAACAGTCCTTATCTTACAAATCTTTATTAAAGTAGGAATGCAGATCTAGAGGCAATTCAAAGTTCACCTACTCCTTTACCAATCCTAAAACTTCTGTTTATCTCAAATGGCTTGTAAATTATTGACCTTTGTAAACCAAATACTTCTCTTTTTTTAATTTTTTTTTTAATGTTTGTCTTTGAGAGACTGAGAGAGAGACAGAGCTTGAGCAGGGGAGGGGCAGAGAGAGAGGGCGACACAGAATCTGAACTGTCAGCACAGAGCCCAACATAGGGCTCAAACCCATGAACCATGAGATCATGACCTGAGCTGATGTCGGATGCTTAACTGACTGAGCCACTCAGGCACCCCTGTAAACCAAATCCTTCTTGAAGAAACTTTTATTCTTTCTCTGTTTCCTAAAGTTATAAATCTTACCATGTTTTTGAAATGTAAACACAGCCTACAATCTCCTGAGACTAAGGATTTAAAAAAAGAAAGAAGACTTTTTCAAATATTAACTGCTAGAAGGGTTTACCTGCCCAAACTCTGGACTCTATCCTCCTTAAGATTTCTTACAGGCAAAAATACAAATCTATGAAATCTTCTCCACAGTAATTAATAACCAGAAGCTCTCTGCATCTGTCTGTATGTTTGTATATGTCTACTGTGAATATATGGCATTTTCTACCTTTGTCATAGAGTTCTATTTAATTGGCTTAAAGAAAATTAAGTGCTTATATATAAATTTAGTACTCATAAAATTTCTCAGAAATAAAATAATCTAAGAAAATAATCTAAAGGAAACATAATCTAAAGGGATTTCAGGTTCACACGATCTGGTATTAAAGCTTATTTAAGTCTGTTGGATTAATTAAAATTGACATGTCTTTAGAGTTATCAACATTAAATATAAAAGTTTTATTCTACATAAATTTACTAAAATAAGCTCATGTTATCCCTGTTACAAAATTTGCCACCAATAATTTGACATAATAAAACCTCTACTTGAAAATAGTTTCTAAAATCTTTTTGGTAACCTAAAACATTAAGTAAGTTTGTTAAGTGATGCATTAAGTTAAATTCATTGAGGCGTGCCTGGGTGTCTCAGTTGGTTAAGCATCCGACTTCAGCTCAAGTCATGATCTCGGGGTTCATGGTTTTGAGCCCACCATCAGGCTCTGTGCTGACAGTTCAGGGTCTGTGTGCTTTATTGAAAGATTGTAGAGTAAAAAACACATATGTAGAAATTATGAAATACAGTAAAGTCTTGGATTGAAAATAACGTTTTCTGCAAGATTAACAAACATTTCTAACAAATTTTCACCTGATAAACAAGCAACGTGCTGCAATATGAGTAGTACGTGACACCAAATGTCACATGATCACAACTAAGACAATGGTTCTTGAAATTCACTTTGATATACAAGTGCTTTGGATTACAAGCATATTTCCAGGATGAACTGTGCTGACAAACCAACGTTTTACTATACACTGATAGATTTGCCAAACTAAAGAATGCAGGTGTAACACACAGTTAACAATTGCTTATTACTTAGTTTTCTCTAGAATTTAAAGTTTCTGAGGGTTAAAAAACTCTATATGTGGTTAAAGCTACTAAAAATAATAATGAAACTCCCTATAACAAAAAAGTAGGATATGTGATTTCAGTAAAAGAAGGTATGAGGAATGAAATACTTTTTGGTTGTAAGGGGGAAAAAAGAAAGTATTTTACATAAAGTGAGGCTACTTATTAGAAGGAAGTAAAATATAGTACAAAATCTAATGTAAAAAAAAAGGAGGTATTGAAAAGAAACCTTTAAAAAGGAATTTAATGTATGGTCAGACCTGTCTGTGATTGGGATAAATTTCATTAAGTAAATAAGATTTCATATCAAAAGTACATTTTTGCAAAATTAAAATTTGGTTTTCTCTCTGTTAAAAGAACAAAGCTCTCTTAGATTATTGGCCTGCTTTAATAGGACATTGTAACTAAAGGTGGGGGGTTTTTTTCTTTAATAAAATCTGCCCAAAAAAACAAAGATTCTGTGTTTTCTCTTCATCAGGTCTGTAATTACTTCAAAAAACTGTGTCTTCTTAATATTGAAAGAGCTAAGTTTTACTCACAAATATGTAACTTTCTGTATTTGTCTTTAAAAAAGTTTAAACTCATTTTGGTTACATAGTAATTATGTATCATAATGATATGTGATCCCTAATCAAATGTTTAAATCATATGATATGTTTTAAAGTTTTTATTTAAATTCCAGTTAGTTGACATGCAGTATTAGTTGTATGTGTATAATATAGTGATTCAACACTTCCAAATATCACCCAGTGCTCATCACAAGTACACTCCTTAATCCCCATCACCTATTTTACCCATCCACCCACCCACCTCCCTACTGGTAACCATCAGTTTGTTCTCTATAGTTAGGACTCTGTTTCTTGGTTTGCCTCTCTCTGTTTCTCCCTTTTGCTCATTTTTTTTGTTTCTTAAATTTCATACATGAGTGAAATTGTATGGTATTTGTCTTTCTCTAACTGACATATTTTGCTTAACATTATACTCTCTAGCTCCATCTATGTCATTACAAATGGCAAGATTTCATTTTTTAGGTCAAGTAATATTCCATTCTAGATAGATAGATGATAGGTAAATAGATAGATAGATAGATAGATAGATAGAGATAGAGATAAAGATAGAAATACTTCTTTAACCATTCATCAGTCAATGAATATTTAGACTCTTTCCATAATTTGGCTACTGTAGATAATGCTGCTCTAAGCATTGGGGTACATATATCCCTCTGAATTAGTATTTTTATATTCTTTGGGTAAGTACCTACTAGTGCAATTGCTGGATCATAGGGTAGTTTTAGTTTTAACTTTTTGAGGAAACTCCATAATATTTTCCAGAGTGGCTGTACCAGTCTGCGGTCCCACCAACAATGCAAGAGGGTTCTAATTTAGCCATTTTGACAAGTGTGAGGTGATATGTCATTGTAGTTTTTATTTGTATGTCCCTAATGATAAGTGATATTGAACATATTTTCATGTATCTGTTGGCCACCTGTATGTCTTCTTTGGAAAAATGTCTATTCATGTCTTCTGCCCATTTTTTAATTGGATTTTCATTTTTGAAGTGTTCAGTTTTATAGGTTCTTTATATATTTTGGATACTAACCCTTTATCAGATATCATTTTCAAATATCTTCTTCCATTTTATAGTTTGCCTTTTAATTTTGTTGATTGTTTTGTTCACTGTGCAGAAGCCTTTTATCTTGATGAAGCCCCAATAGTTCATTTTTGGTTTTTTGTTTCCCATGCTTCAGGAGACATACCTAGAAAGACGTTGCTACAGATGATGTCAAAAAGTTACTGCCTGTATTCTCTCCTAGAATTTTTGTGGTTTCAGGTCTTACATTCAGGCCTTTAAACCATTTTGAGTTTATTTTTGTGTATTGGGTAAGAAAGTGGTCCAGTTTCATTCTTTTGCATGTTGCTGTCCAGTTTTCCCAACACTGTTTATTGAAAAGACAGTCTTTTCTCCAGAACTGAACCCAAAAAAGTATGGCTAACTAATCTTTGACAAAGCAGGAAAGAATATCCAATGGAAAAAAGACAGTCTCTTTAACAAATGATGCTGGGAGAACTGGACAGCAACATGCAGAAGAATGAAACTAGACCACTTTCTTACACCATTCACAAAAATAAACTCAAAATGGATGAAGAACCTGATGAGACAGGAAACCATCAAAACCCTAGAGGTGAAAGCAGGAAAAAACCTCTCTGACCTCAGCCGCAGCAATTTCTTGCTTGACACATCCCCAAAAGCAAGGGAATTAAAAGCAGAAATGAACTATTGGGACCTCATGAAGATAAAAAGATTCTGCACTGTAAAGGAAACAATCAACAAAACTGAAAGGCAACCGACAGAATGGGAAAAGATATTTGCAAATGACATATCGGACAAAGGGCTAGTATCCAAAATCTATAAAGAACTCACCAAACTCCACACCCGAAAAACAGATAATCCAGTGAAGAAAGGGACAGAAGACATGAATAGACACTTCTCTAAAGAAGACATCCAGATGGCCAACAGGCACATGAAAAGATGCTCAATGTCACTCCTCATCAGGGAAATACAAATCAAAACCACACTGAAATATCACCTCACACCAGTCAGAGTGGTTAAAATGAACAAATCAGAGACTATAGATGCTGGAGAAGATGTGGAGAAACGGGAACCCTCTTGCACTATTGTTGGGAATGCAAACTGGTGCAGCCACTCTGGAAAACAGTGTGGAGGTTCCTCAAAAAATTAAGAAGAGATCCACCCTATGACCCAGCAATAGCACTTCTAGGAATTTACCCAAGGGATACAGAAGTGCTGATGCAGACGGGCACTTATACCCCAATGTTTATAGCAGCACTTTCAACAAGAACCAAATTATGGAAAGAGCCTCAATGTCCATCAACTGATTAATGGATAAAGAAGTTGTGGTTTATATAGACAATAGAATACTACTTGGCAATGAGAAAGAATGAAATATGGCCTTTTGTAGCAATGTGGATGGAACTGGAGAGTGCTATGCTAAGTGAAATAAGTCATGAAGAGAATGACAGATACCATTTGTTCTCACTTTTATGTGGATCCTGAGAAACTTAACAGAAGACTATGGGGGAGGGGGAGGGGGAAAAAAGTTAGAGGCAAGGAGGCAAACCATAAGAGACTCTTAAAAACTGAGAATAAGCTAAGGGTTGAATGGAACAATACCCGTATAATAGGAATTCCAGAAGAGCAAGAGAGAAAGAAAGGGGCTGAAGGTGTACTTGAACAAATCATAGCTGAGAACTTCCCTGATCTGGGGGAAGAAAAAGGCATTGAAATCCAAGAGGCACAGAGAACTCCCTTCAGATGTAACTTGATTCGATCTTCTGCACGACATATCATAGTGAAACTGGCAAAATACAAGGATAAAGAGAAAATTCTGAAAGCAGCTAGGGATAAACAGGTTCTAACCTACAAAGGGAGACCCATAAGACTAGTGGAAGACCTATATACTGAAACTTGGCAGGACAGAAAGGAATGGCAGGAAATCTTCAATGTGATGAACAGGAAACATGTGCAGCCGAGAATCCTTTATCCAGCAAGTCTGTCCTCCAGAATAGAAGGAGAGATAAAGGTCTTCCCAAACAAAAACTGAAGGAATTCATCACGACTAAACCAGCCCTACAAGCAATCCTAAGGGGGGATTCTGTGAGTGAAATGTTGCAAGGACCACAAAGTACCAGAGACATCACTACAAGCATGAAAACCACAGACATCACAATGACTCTAAACCCATATCTTTCTGTAATAACACTGAATGTGAATGGACTAAATGCTCCAACCAAAAGACATAGGGTATCAGAATGGATAAAAAAAACAAGACCCATCTATTAGCTGTCTAAAAGAGAGTCATTTTAGACCTGAGGACACCTTCAGATTGAAAGTGAGGGGAGGGAGAACTATCTATCATGCTACTGGAAGTCAAAAGAAAGCTGGAGTAGCCATACTTATATCAGACAAACTAGATTTTAAATTAAAGGCTGTAACAAGAGATGAAGAAGAGCATTATATAATAATTACAAGGACTATCCATCAGGAAGAGGTAACAATTATAAATGTCTATGCGCTGAATATGGGAGCCCCTAAATATATAAAACAATTAATCACAAACATAAGCAACCTTATTGGTAAGAATGTGGTAATTGCAGGGGACTTTAATACTCCACTTACAACAATGGATAGATCATCTAGACAGAGAATCAATAAAGAAACAAGGGCCCTGAATGATACATTGTATCAGATGGACTTGACAGATATATTTAGAACTCTGCATCCCAAAGCAATAGAATATACTTTCTTCTCGAGTGCACATGGAACATTCTCCAAGATCGATCACATACTGGGTCACAAAACAGCCCTTAATAAGTGTAAAAGAATTGAGATCATACCATGCACACTTTCAGACCACAATGCTATGAAGCTTGAAATCAACCACAGGAAAAAGTCTGGAAACCCTCCAAAAGCATGGAGGTTAAAGAACGCCCTACTAAAGAATGAATGGGTCAACCAGGCAATTAGGCAATGAGAATGAATGAAATATGGCCTTTTGTAGCAACATGGATGGAATTGGAGAGTGTTATGCTAAGTGAAATAAGTCATACAGAGAAAGGCAGATACCATATGTTCACTCTTATGTGGATCCTGAGAAACTTAGTAGAAGACCATGGGGGAAGGGAAGGAAAAAAAAGTTAGAGAGGGAGGGAGCAAAACCATAAGAGACTCTTAAAATTGAGAATAAACTGAGGGTTGATGAGGGGTGGGAGGGAAGGGAAAGTGGGTGATGGGCATTGAGGAGGGCACTTGTTGGGATGAGCACTGAGTGTGGTATGGAAAATAATTTGACAATAAATTTCATATTAAAAATACAGTATTTTTCCCATTGGATATTCTTTCCTGTTTTCTCAAAGATTAATTGACCATATTGTTGTGGGTTCATTTCTGGGTTTCTATTCTGTTCCATTGATCTATGTGTCTATTTTTGTGCCGGTACTATTCTGTGTTGATCACTACAGCTTTGTAATGTAACTTGAAGTCCAGAATTGTAATACCTCTAGCTTTACTTTTCTTTTTCAAGTTTGCTTAGGCTATCTGGGGTCTTTTATGTTTCCATGCAAATTTTAGGATTATTTGTTCTCTCTCTGTGAAATGCTGGTGGTATTTTGATAGGGATTGCATTAAATGCATAGATTGTTTTGGATTATATAGACATTTTAACAATATTTGTTGTTCCAATCCATGAGTATGGAATATCTTTCCATTTCTTCGTGTCATTTTCAATATCTTTCATCAGGGTTTTATAGCTTTCAGAGTACAAATCCTTCACCTGTTTGGTTAGGTATATTCCTAGGCATCTTATGGTTTTTGGAGCAATTGTAAGTGGGATTCATTCCTTAATTTCTCTTTCTGCTGCTTCATTATTTATAAAAATGTGATAGATTTCCATATGTTGATTTCATATGCTGGTACTTTACTGAATTCATTTATCAGTTGTACCAGATTTTTGTTGGAGTCTTCCAGGTTTTCTACATAGAGTATGATGTCATCTGCAAACAGTGAAAGTTTGACCTCTTTCTTGCTGATTTGGATGCCTTTTATTTCTTCTTCTTGTTTGATTGCTGTGGCTAGGACTTCCAGTACTATGTTAATAAAAGTGGTAAGAGGGGCACCTGGGTGGCGCAGTCGGTTAAGCGTCCGACTTCAGCCAGGTCACGATCTCGCGGTCCGTGAGTTTGAGCCCCGCGTCAGGCTCTGGGCTGATGGCTCAGAGCCTGGAGCCTGTTTCCGATTCTGTGTCTCCCTCTCTCTCTGCCCCTCCCCCGTTCATGCTCTGTCTCTCTCTGTCCCAAAAATAAATAAACGTTGAAAAAAAAATTTTTTTTTAAGTGGTAAGAATGGACATCCCTGTCTTGTTCCTGACCATAAAGGAAAAGCTCTCAGTTTTTCCCCACTAAGGATGAAATTACCTGTGAGTTTTTATGGTCTTTATTATGTTGAGGAATGTTCCCCTAAACCTCCTTTGTTGAGGGTTTTTATCATGAATGGATATTGTACTTTGTCAAATGCTTTTTTCTGTGTCTATTGAAATGGTCATATGGTTCTTATCTTTTCTTTTATTAATGTTATGTATCATATTGATTGATTTGTGAATGTTGAACCACCTTTGCAACCCAGGAATAAATCCCACTTGATCATGGTGAATTATTTTTT
Source organism: Prionailurus bengalensis (assembly GCF_016509475.1). Taxonomy (NCBI): domain Eukaryota; kingdom Metazoa; phylum Chordata; class Mammalia; order Carnivora; family Felidae; genus Prionailurus; species Prionailurus bengalensis. Next base: position 52,389,154 of record NC_057354.1, on the reverse strand, counting down.
TTAGTGTATTGGTTTTTTGTTTTTGTGTTTTTTAATGTAGTGTTGAATTCAGTTTGCTAGTATTTTATTGAGCATTTTTGTATTTGTGCTCATCTGGAATATTGGCTTGTAATTCTCTTTTTTAGTGGTGTGTTTATTTGGTTTTGGTATCAGCCTAATGCTGGCCTCATAGAATGAATTTGGAAGTTTTCCTTTTCTATCTTTTTGTAACAGTTTGAGAAGTATAGGCATTAATTCTTCTTTAAATGTTTGGTAGAATTCAACTATGAAGCCATCTTCTGAACTTTTGTTTGTCAGCTGTTTTTTTATTAGTGACTCAATTTCTTTGCTGGTTATCAGTCTGTTCAAATTTTCTATTTCTTCCTGTTTCAGTTTTGGTAGTTTATATGTTTCTAGGAATTTATCCATTTCTTGTATGTTGTCTAATTTCTTGACATATAGCTTTCATAATATTTTCTTATAATTGTGTTTCTGTGGTATTGCTTGTAATTTCTCCTCTCACATTTGATTTTATTTATTTGGGTCTTTCTCTTTTTGATAGATCTGGTAAGAAGTTTATCAATTTTATTAATTTTTCAAAGAATTAGCTCTTGGTTTCATTGATCTGTTGTATTGTTTTGTTTTGTTTTTTAGTTTCTATATTATTTATTTCTGCAATAAATTTTATTATTTCCTTCCTTCTGCTAGCCTTAGACTATATTTGCTGTTCTTTTTCTAGCTCCTTTAGATGTAAGGGTAAGTTACTTAATTTCAGATTTTTCTTGCTTCTTGAGTAGGCCTGTATTACTATATACTTTCCTCTTTGGACTGTTTTGCTGCATCCAAAAGATTTGGACCACTGTGTTTTCATTTAATTTGTTTCCATGCACTTTTTAATTTCTTTGACTTCCTTGTTGACCCATTAATTATTTAGTAGCATGTTATTTAAACTTCTTGTATTCATGTCTTTCCAGATTTTTTTCTTGTGGTTGACTTCTAGTTCCATAACATTGTGGTCAGAAAAGGTACATAGTATGACTTCTGTCCTTCTGTATTTGTTGAGGCTTGTTTTGTGACCTAATATGTGATGTATTCTGGAGACTATTCCATGTGCACTTGAAAAGAGTGGGTATTTTGCTGCTTCAGGATGGAATGTCTGTTAAAGCCATCTGTTCCAGTGTGTCATTCAAAGACATTGTTTCCTTATTGATTTTCCTTTTTGATGATCCATCCATTGATGTAAGTAGGGTGTTAAAGTCCCCTACTATTATTGTGTTACTATTCGTTAGTTCCTTTTATTGTTTTATGCACTTGGGTGTTTTCATGTTGGATGCATAAATATTTATGATTGTTATATCTTCTTGTGGATTGTTCCCTTTATTATGATATAGTGCCCTTCTTTGTCTCTTGCTACAGTCTTTACTTTAAAGTCTGTTTTGTTTGGTATAACTATCGCTACTCTGGCCTTCTTTTGACATCCATTTGCATGATAAATGTTTCTCCATCCCCTCACTTTCAATCTGCAGGTATCTTTACGTCTAAAACGAGTGTGTTTTAGGCAGCATATGGGTGCCTAGATGGCACCAAGATGGGTCTTGTTTTTTTTTTTTTATCCATTCTAACTCTCGATTTCTTTTAATTGGAGTGTTTAATCCACTTACATTCAAATTTATTGCCATTTTATTCCTGTTTTGTCATCGTTTCTGGAGACTTTCTGTTCCTTTCTAGTCTCTCACTTTTTATCTCTCCTTTCCACTCAAAGAGTCCACTTTACTATTTCTTGCAGGGCTGGTTTAGTGGTCATGAACAATGTTCTTTAGTTTTAGTTAGTCTGGGAAACTTGATATTTCCTTCTACTGCCTTGCTGGATAGAGTAGTCTAGGCTGCAGGATTTTTTCCCATTCAACACAATGAATATATCATGCCACTCTCTTCTGCATTGCAAAATTTCTGTTGAGAAATCTCCAGCTATCCTTGTGGGTTTCCATTGTAAGTTAAGGACTTCTTTTGTCTTGCTGCTTTCAGATTCTTCCTTTATCACTATATTTTGTGATTTTAATTACAATATATCTTGGTGTTGGCCTGATTTTGTTTATGATAGAAGTTCTTTGTACCTCCAGGGTCTAAATGTCAGTTTCCTTCCCTTATTAGGAAGGTTTTCAGCTATTATTTCTTCAAATAAATTTTCTGTGCCCTTTTTTCTCTCTCCACTTCTTCTGGGACTCCTGTTATATGAATGTTATTATGTTTAATGGAGTCACTAAGCTCCCTAATTCTACCTTGTGTTGCACAATTCTTCTTTGTCTCTTTTACTTAGTTTTATTACTTTCCATTACTTTGTTGTAGGTCACTAATTCATTCCTCTGCTTCTTCTTGCTGTTCATTGCCTCAAACATGTTTCTAATCTCATTTATTGCATTCTTCATCTCTTATTCTTTTTTAACTCTTGTATCTCTGTGATAAGGGTCTCACTGATGTCTTCTATTCTTTTCTTAATCCCAGTGAGTAGCTTACAATTATTGCTTTGAATTCTTCATCAAAGAATTTATTTTTTAAATGTTTATTTATTTTTGAGACAGAGAGAGAGAGAGAGAGAGAGAGAATGCAAGCAGGAGAGGGGTAGAAAAAGATGGGGACAAAGGATCCAAAGCAGGCTCCACACCGAAAGCAGCAAGTCTGATGCAGGGCTAGAACTCACAAACCGTAATATAATGACCTGAGCCAAAGTCAGTCACTCAATCAACTGAACCACCCAGGCATCCCCATCAGAGAATTTAGAACTTTTTTGCTTAGATCTCTGGCCATGACCTTATCTTTTTCTTTCATTTGGGATAAATTCCTCCACCTTCTAATTCTCTGCCTTCTTCTCCGTGTTATAAAGGCCCATTATGTCTACTGCTTCTGAAAGTATTGGCCTTATGAAAAAGAGGTCATGTGGTGTGCAAGGTCTGACATTTCAAGGAGTGTCTCCGTGTGTCCTGCGTGCATTCTGCTGTTGTGTTTTGGATAGTCTAACCTTTAGGGGCCAGTTTGGTCCCTGGTCTGAGTGTAGTGAGTTTTAACTAGGTGTGCTCTGATCAGCTTGTGACATGAGACTTGTCACTCCACCAGAACAAAGCCCTGCAGAACTTTCTGGTCAGAAGACCAGGTGTGGGCAGGGGTTTGTGCTGATCTTCTGGCAGAGGTACCTGCTGCACTGGGACTGAAGCAAGTATGGCTGAGAAGGTAAGTTCTACTGGAGCATAGTGTGGTGGGACTTGGTGTAAGCAAGTTAGGCAGCCAGTATGTGTGTTGCATGATTTCTTGTAGGTGGCTCTGTGTTTATGGTGAGGGGTAAGGGAAGGAAATGGTGCTGACCAGTTCCTTAGTTCCTGGAGAGGTGTCTCCACAACCTGCCTCTCAGGGATGCACTCTGAGAAGACCAAATAATCTCCCTATTATGTGCCCCAGGCAATCTTCAGATCACTCTTTCCACACTGTCTGGATCTGGGTAGTCTTCCTTTATTCCAGGGTAGCATAGTCCTCTCTAGGCTCTATCCCAGTCAAGCCCCCTGACCTTTAAAACTCCAGTCTTTAAGCCCTGCTTATTGCAAGAATTCATGAAGTTCAGCCCCTCTCATCTTCCAAGCCAATAGCTTTGGGCAAATGTTCTCCTTTATGCATTCGTCAGTGTGCTCCTCTCTCTCTCTCACCCTTCTCCACAACCATGGCTCTCTCCCCTCCATAGCACCCTTGGTCCATTTTTCCCCTAAACCCTGTCTCTGTGCTTTCTACCTTCTTCAATGTGTCCTTTTTAATGTCTTTAGCTTGGAGTTTATTCTTCCAGTCTTCAGGTCTATTTCTAAGGTATTTAGAATGATTTAATAGCTATCTAGTTGTGTTTGCAGGACAAGGCAAGCCTAGTGTCCTCCTCCTCCATCTTCTCCTCTCCAAATCTTTGGATTTTTTTTTACAAACTTGCCAAAATCAATTTCTAAAATAGTATTTAGACCAGAATATAACTTTGAATTTTTCCAGAGGGTTCCTCAAACATTTCAAAAGGTTTGTTCTCCTCATAAAAGAGAAATATTAAGTTAATCAGGCTTATTTGGTATGTTAAATTACATGAGAAACATTGTCAAATAAGTGACACAAAACCTTCTTTGACTATATTTATGTAGATATGTATTGTTAAAATCATTGTTCTAGAAATTGTAATAAACTCATAGAAATCTGCAATGTCCCCCACTATTTTATTATCTTGAAGTATTGTGTGTCACAGAAATAACAAAAATTTCCTTGTCAATTGCATTGTAATTAATTCTAAGCAGGATCCATAGCCATGCCATTTTTAAGTCTTTTGTCATTTACAGGCAATTATTGTTTTACTCTGATGCTTGTGCAAATGTGTTTCATCTTCAGAGGTATTCATGGAAAGAACTTTTGACAAATATGTCTCTGATAATTTTAAGATCATAAAATTGAACTCTGAAAATTTTAAGATCATAATTTTAAGAATTTCTGGGGAGGTTGCGGCAAGATGGCGGCTTAGGAGGACGCTGGGCTCACCGCACGTCCTGCTGATCACTTAGATTCCATCTACACCTGCCTAAATAACCCAGAAAACCGCCAGAGGATTAGCAGAACAGAGTCGCCGGAGCCAAACGCAGACGAGAGGCCCACGGAAGAGGGTAGGAAGGGCGGCGAGGCGGTGCGCGCTCCACGGACTGGCGGGAGGGAGCCGGGGCGGAGGGGCGGCTCGCCGGCCAAGCAGAGCCCCCGAGTCGGGCTTGCAAAAGCGGAGGGGCCGGGCGGACTGTGTTCCGACAGCAAGCGCGACTTAGCGTCTGGGAGGTCAGAAATTAACAGCTCTGCTCGGAAAGCGGGAAGGCTGGAGGACAAAGGGAGGGAGAGCTGCTGAGCCCCCTGACAACAGAGCTCAGTTTGGTGGGGAACAAAGGCGCTCGCCAGCGCCATCTCCCCCGCCCATCCCCCAGCCGAAATCCCAAAGGGAACTGGTTCCTGCCAGGGAACTTGCTCGCTCCGCGCAAACACCCAACTCTGCGCTTCTGCGGAGCCAAACCTCCGGCAGCGGATCTGACTCCCTCCCGCTGCCACAGGGCCCCTCCTGAAGTGGATCACCTAAGGAGAAGCGATCTAAGCCTGCCCCTCCTGCCCCCGAGCACCTTGCCTACCCACCCCAGCTAATACGCCAGATCCCCAGCATCACAAGCCTGGCAGGGTGCAAGTAGCCCAGACGAGCCACACCACCCCACAGTGAATCCCGCCCCTAGGAGAGGGGAAGAGAAGGCACACACCAGTCTGACTGTGGCCCCAGCGGTGGGCTGGGGGCAGACATCAGGTCTGACTGCGGCCCCGCCCACCAACTCCAGGTATACACCACAGCACAGGGGAAGTGCCCTGCAGGTCCTCACCACGCCAGGGACTATCCAAAATGACCAAGCGGAAGAACTCCCCTCAGAAGAATCTCCAGGAAATAACAACAGCTAATGAGCTGATCAAAAAGGATTTAAATAATATAACAGAAAGTGAATTTAGAATAATAGTCATAAAATTAATCGCTGGGCTTGAAAACAGTATACAGGACAGCAGAGAATCTCTTGCTACAGAGATCAAGGGACTAAGGAACAGTCACGAGGAGCTGAAAAACGCTTTAAACGAAATGCATAACAAAATGGAAACCACCACAGCTCGGCTTGAAGAGGCAGAGGAGAGAATAGGTGAACTAGAAGATAAAGTTATGGAAAAAGAGGAAGCTGAGAAAAAGAGAGATAAAAAAATCCAGGAGTATGAGGGGAAAATTAGAGAATTAAGTGATACACTAAAAAGAAATAATATACGCATAATTGGTATCCCAGAGGAGGAAGAGAGAGGGAAAGGTGCTGAAGGGGTACTTGAAGAAATCATAGCTGAGAACTTCCCTGAACTGGGGAAGGAAAAAGGCATTGAAATCCAAGAGGCACAGAGAACTCCCTTCAGACGTAACTTGAATCGATCTTCTGCACGACATATCATAGTGAAACTGGCAAAATACAAGGATAAAGAGAAAATTCTGAAAGCAGCAAGGGGTAAACGTGCCCTCACATATAAAGGGAGACCTATAAGACTCGTGACTGATCTCTCTTTTGAAACTTGGCAGGCCAGAAAGAATTGGCACGAGATTTTCAGGGTGCTAGACAGAAAAAATATGCAGCCAAGAATCCTTTATCCAGCAAGTCTGTCATTTAGAATAGAAGGAGAGATAAAGGTCTTCCCAAACAAACAAAAACTGAAGGAATTTGTCACCACTAAACCAGCCCTACAAGAGATCCTAAGGGGGACCCTGTGAGACAAAGTCCCAGAGACATCACTATAAGCATAAAACATACAGACATCACAATGACTCTAAACCCGTATCTTTCTATAATAACACTGAATGTAAATGGATTAAATGCGCCAACCAAAAGACATAGGGTATCAGAATGGATAAAAAAACAAGACCCATCTATTTGCTGTCTACAAGAGACTCATTTTAGACCTGAGGACACCTTTAGATTGAGAGTGAGGGGATGGAGAACTATTTATCATGCGACTGGAAGCCAAAAGAAAGCTGGAGTAGCCATACTTATATCAGACAAACTAGACTTTAAATTAAAGGCTGTAACAAGAGATGAAGAAGGACATTATATAATAGTTACAGGGTCTATCCATCAGGAAGAGCTAACAATTATCAATGTCTATGCACCGAATACCGGAGCCCCCAAATATATAAAACAATTACTCATAAACATAAGCAACCTTATTGATAAGAATGTGGTAATTGCAGGGGACTTTAATACACCACTTACAGAAATGGATAGATCATCTAGACACACGGTCAATAAAGAAACAAGGGCCCTGAATGAGACATTGGATCAGAGGGACTTGACAGATATATTTAGAACTCTGCATCCCAAAGCAACAGAATATACTTTCTTCTCGAGTGCACATGGAACATTCTCCAAGATAGATCATATACTGGGTCACAAAACAGCCCTTCATAAGTTTACAAGAATTGAAATTATACCATGCTTACTTTCAGACCACAATGCCATGAAGCTTGAAATCAACCACAGGAAAAAGTCTGGAAAACCTCCAAAAGCATGGAGGTTAAAGAACACCCTACTAACGAATGAGTGGGTCAACCAGGCAATTAGAGAAGAAATTAAAAAATATATGGAAACAAACGAAAATGAAAATACAACAATCCAAACGCTTTGGGACGCAGCAAAGGCAGTCCTGAGAGGAAAATACATTGCAATCCAGGCCTATCTCAAGAAACAAGAAAAATCCCAAATACAAAATCTAACAGCACACCTAAAGGAACTAGAAGCAGAACAGCAAAGGCAGCCTAAGCCCAGCAGAAGAAGAGAAATAATAAAGATCAGAGCAGAAATAAACAATATAGAAACTAAAAAAACTGTAGAGCAGATCAACGAAACCAAGAGTTGGTTTTTTGAAAAAATAAACAAAATTGACAAACCTCTAGCCAGGCTTCTCAAAAAGAAAAGGGAGATGACCCAAATAGATAAAATCATGAATGAAAATGGAATGATTACAACCAATCCCTCAGAGATACAAACAATTATCAGGGAATACTATGAAAACTTATATGCCAACAAATTGGACAACCTGGAAGAAATGGACGAATTCCTGAACACCCACACGCTTCCAAAACTCAATCAGGAGGAAATAGAAAGCTTGAACAGACCCATAACCAGCGAAGAAATTGAATCGGTTATCAAAAATCTCCCAACAAATAAGAGTCCAGGACCAGATGGCTTCCCAGGGGAGTTCTACCAGACGTTTAAAGCAGAGATAATACCTATCCTTCTCAAGCTATTCCAAGAAATAGAAAGGGAAGGAAAACTTCCAGACTCATTCTATGAAGCCAGTATTACTTTGATTCCTAAACCAGACAGAGACCCAGTAAAAAAAGAGAACTACAGGCCAATATCCCTGATGAATATGGATGCAAAAATTCTCAATAAGATACTAGCAAATCGAATTCAACGGCATATAAAAAGAATTATTCACCATGATCAAGTGGGATTCATTCCTGGGATGCAGGGCTGGTTCAACATTCGCAAATCAATCAACGTGATACATCACATTAACAAAAAAAGAGAGAAGAACCATATGATCCTGTCAATCGATGCAGAAAAGGCCTTCGACAAAATCCAGCACCCTTTCTTAATAAAAACCCTTGAGAAAGTCGGGATAGAAGGAACATACTTAAAGATCATAAAAGCCATTTATGAAAAGCCCACAGCTAACATCATCCTCAACGGGGAAAAACTGAAAGCTTTTTCCCTGAGATCAGGAACACGACAAGGATGCCCACTCTCACCGCTGCTGTTTAACATAGTGCTGGAAGTTCTAGCATCAGCAATCAGACAACAAAAGGAAATCAAAGGCATCAAAATTGGCAAAGATGAAGTCAAGCTTTCGCTTTTTGCAGATGACATGATATTATACATGGAAAATCCGATAGACTCCACCAAAAGTCTGCTAGAACTGATACAGGAATTCAGCAAAGTTGCAGGATACAAAATCAATGTACAGAAATCAGTTGCATTCTTATACACTAACAATGAAGCAACAGAAAGACAAATAAAGAAACTGATCCCATTCACAATTGCACCAAGAAGCATAAAATACCTAGGAATAAATCTAACCAAAGATGTAAAGGATCTGTATGCTGAAAACTATAGAAAGCTTCTGAAGGAAATTGAAGAAGATTTAAAGAAATGGAAAGACATTCCCTGCTCATGGATTGGAAAAATAAATATTGTCAAAATGTCAATACTACCCAAAGCTATCTACACATTCAATGCAATCCCAATCAAAATTGCACCAGCATTCTTCTCGAAACTAGAACAAGCAATCCTAAAATTCATATGGAACCACAAAAGGCCCCGAATAGCCAAAGGAATTTTGAAGAAGAAGACCAAAGCAGGAGGCATCACAATCCCAGACTTTAGCCTCTACTACAAAGCTGTCATCATCAAGACAGCATGGTATTGGCACCAAAACAGACACATAGACCAATGGAATAGAATAGAAACCCCAGAACTAGACCCACAAACGTATGGCCAACTCATCTTTGACAAAGCAGGAAAGAACATCCAATGGAAAAAAGACAGCCTCTTTAACAAATGGTGCTGGGAGAACTGGACAGCAACATGCAGAAGGTTGAAACTAGACCACTTTCTCACACCATTCACAAAAATAAACTCAAAATGGATAAAGGACCTAAATGTGAGACAGGAAACCATCAAAACCTTAGAGGAGAAAGCAGGAAAAGACCTCTCTGACCTCAGCCGTAGCAATCTCTTACTCGACACATCCCCAAAGGCAAGGGAATTAAAAGCAAAAGTGAATTACTGGGACCTTATGAAGATAAAAAGCTTCTGCACAGCAAAGGAAACAACCAACAAAACTAAAAGGCAACCAACGGAATGGGAAAAGATATTTGCAAATGACATATCGGACAAAGGGCTAGTATCCAAAATCTATAAAGAGCTCACCAAACTCCACACCCAAAAAACAAATAACCCAGTGAAGAAATGGGCAGAAAACATGAATAGACACTTCTCTAAAGAAGACATCCGGATGGCCAACAGGCACATGAAAAGATGTTCAGCGTCGCTCCTTATCAGGGAAATACAAATCAAAACCACACTCAGGTATCACCTCACGCCAGTCAGAGTGGCCAAAATGAACAAATCAGGAGACTATAGATGCTGGAGAGGATGTGGAGAAACGGGAACCCTCTTGCACTGTTGGTGGGAATGCAAATTGGTGCAGCCGCTCTGGAAAGCAGTGTGGAGGTTCCTCAGAAAATTAAAAATAGACCTACCCTATGACCCAGCAATAGCACTGCTAGGAATTTATCCAAGGGATACAGGAGCACTGATGCATAGGGCCACTTGTACACCAATGTTCATAGCAGCACTCTCAACAATAGCCAAATTATGGAAAGAGCCTAAATGTCCATCAACTGATGAATGGATAAAGAAATTGTGGTTTATATACACAATGGAATATTACATGGCAATGAGAAAAAATGAAATATGGCCTTTTGTAGCAACGTGGATGGAACTGGAGAGTGTGATGCTAAGTGAAATAAGCCATACAGAGAAAGACAGATACCATATGGTCTCACTCTTATGTGGATCCTGAGAAACTTAACAGGAACCCATGGGGGAGGGGAAGGAAAAAAAAAAAAAAAGAGGTTAGAATGGGAGAGAGCCAAAGCATAAGAGACTGTTAAAAACTGAGAACAAACTGAGGGTTGATGGGGGGTGGGAGGGAGGAGAGGGTGGGTGATGGGTATTGAGGAGGGCACCTTTTGGGATGAGCACTGGGTGTTGTATGGAAACCAATTTGTCAATAAATTTCAGAAAAAAAAAAAAAAAGAATTTCTGGAACTAGTGGGAAGGCTGGATGTAAGCAGAACAATAATTAATAACATAAAACTAAATCCACTAAAGAGGATGATTTTAATTTTTATTATTTTTTGTTTGAAATGTTGCCAACTTTTTAAAGTTTTGTTTTTCTAAATTTAAGAAAACATTTCCTCTTAAGCTAACTTATTTACAGCAATTTGATAAAATATACCTTTGTGATAAATTGAAACACTTTTTTTTTTCTCCCTACCTAATCCCTCCAGAATTTTGGCTCTCAAAAAAGCCTAGCCTTGAATCTCCTTGGAAGGGACTATACCACATATTCTTGACTACCCAGATGCAGTCTAACTTTAGGGACTTTTTCACAGCTAAAAAAGGCTCCACTTGACATTTGGTCCTGTACAAGTGTGGAGATTTCTCAATCAGATTGACTAGTAAGAGAAGTAACTGACATCAAGGTAGATCGGTTCCATCTGAGATATGTGATCAAGCCTTCATATTTTAAGCAGAAAACTTTTCTTCTTCCCTTTCTTTCCTCTATTCTGACAATGGTCTGGAAAGATAACACCATCATCCATATCTCCTAGGCCATTGCTTAAGGGGTAAACTTTGCCTTTCAGACCACTGGATTTGTCATCCTATAACAGTGCCACGTTAGTGGAAATGGTTTGTGACATGACAGGGGTTGTCTTTGTGATGGTTATCATTTGTTTGGACCTATTAATGCCTAGATATCTGGCACACAGGAAGACAATGCCTCTTAGGTTACGTAACTGTGCCTCTAACTTTTCACAAGCAAACTAAGACATCTCATTGGTCAATTCCTGGATTTACATAATCAAATTAGAAGAAATCTACCAAGAGGCATTCATAACTCAAGATTTGCTTCCTTTCCTTACTCCTGGTCAAGAGTAAATGCAAATGAGAATATGATCAGAAACTTCCTACAGAATCCATTGCTATCACAATGGCTGTCCAACAAAGATCCTTGGACTCTCTGACCTAAGTTGTTCTTGATAATGATTATCTTTTAGCTGAGCAAAGTGGTGTCTGTGCTATAGCCAACACCACATGCTGCACCTAAATTAACACTTCGGGGGGAAGTTGAAACTCAATTACATAAGATCAAACAAGCCACTTGCCTTAAAAAGAATGGCTCCTTTCATGGGGTCTTTCTTTGACTTATTTGAGTTTTATTGGTTTGGGTCTTGGGAAACAGGTTTCTAGAGTGTACCCAAAATGTTGGAAATTATCCTGCTTACAATAATTAAAATAATATTGCTGGTGTGCTATATTGTCTCAAAAGCTTTAAATGATGCTCACAGGTGCCACAAAAAAATGATCCCCTAGAGAATGAAACATCAAAAAAGGAATGAAAAGGACCACTGACTCAAAAATAATGAAATAAAGTTGTAACTTGTGAATATCACAGAGATTAAACAAAAATGCCACGACCTGTGAATACCACCAATGGATCAACAAAAGCTGCAAGGACTACAGAACAGTCGCTGAAAGTGGTGCTAATGCCTTAAATTTTGATTACATCTCTCAGTTAAACTGAGTCATATCAAAAGGGAGAATTGTCAAAAAGAAAAAACACAAACACATAATGGAGTCACTTCTGATAAGGCCCCATGTTAGTAAATCAAGATTTAATATCTAACCTAACTGCAGTTTCAACGCCCTCAGGAATGTAACCTTAAACTAGTAAAACTGGAATTTCCTGGAGACAATACCCTGGGAGACTCTTCCCTCTTAAGGACTGACCTTAAACAATGCACTCCTTGCTAATAATTTTTTTAATGCCCTCTCTCTCTACCTTAAAAATCTTTCCCTTTCTGCAGCTCAGTGAAACTCCCCTCTACTTGCTAGATGGGATGCTACCCAATTCATGAATCACATAATAAAGCCAATTATATCCTTGAATATAATTGGTTGAAAAATTTTTAACAAGTGAGTATGGCTTGCAGGTGTGTGTGTGTGTGTGTGTGTGTGTGTGTGTGTGTTTAATTTAAGCTAGTTGTCAATATGTAAAAATCAGGAGATGTCCCATAAACTCCCAATCTCTAGCACACAGGGCCAAGATTCCAATGTGGACACAGTCTTCAGAGTTCCATAACTGTACACTGCCCTTGTGACACTAAAGTTGTTAAGTCTAATAGAATATATGACTCCTACCTCAGAGTGTGTGGTTGGAATGCAAAAATCCTATCTAAAAGGATAAAACTTGGAGTGCCTGGGTGGCTCAGTCAGTTAAGCAGCCAACTTCGGTTCAGGTCATGATCTCACGGTTCGTGAGTTCGAGCCCCACTTCGGGCTCTGTGCTGACAGCTCAGAGCCTGGAGCCTGTTTCCGATTCTGTGTCTCCCTCTCTCTGACCCTCCCCTGTTCATGCTCTGTCTCCCCCTGTCTCAAAAATAAATAAAACGTTAAAAAAAATTTTAAATAAAAAATATAAAAGGATAAAACTCTAATAGGAACAATGCAAGAAAACTCTGTGCAGGAAACTGTTTTGGAGCAAGTGGGTATTTGACACTGCTGTCAGTCCCCCGGAAGCACCCCCTACTCAGCTGTCTTCCTGTAGCAACATTTCCCACCCTGGGCTCCCTAGGCACCTCCTGTCCTCAGGTTTCCAGGACCTCTAGGCATATGTGAACATGCACCCCCTCATTACTGCAGGCCATCTATCTTCCTGGAGCTAGCAGTGTCCCACATTGCACTCTTGATGTGAAAAAGAGAAAGTAATTTGAGTCGGAATGCTCATGGCCCTGTGCCAGGGGAATACTCAGAGCCTCTGTGAGAGTCAGATCTCCCAGGTGTCTCTCATCAGTGAACTTACCAAGCCCAGGATGGCAAGGCTCAGGGGTTCCTGTGAGATCTGGCTTCAGGGGAACAGGAAAATTTAGGGGGGAGGGATGGAATTTGGCACCCTGTGAGTCCCTGGGAAGTGTCCCCAAATCTCTGCTCAATTCCCACAAGTCCCAGACCTGAGACCCATGTCAGGCTGCCTGAATGCTGAGTTACAGTGACTCACACATGCACATTTTTCTCCCACACACCTGCCCACAAGCAGCAAGCCCTCTTAGTCTGTTGGATGTTCTGGTTCACCCAGAAATCCCCCTGGAGCAGCATTTCTCTACACTGCTGCACTGAAGAGGAGGTTTAAATAAATGATGATTACCGTTGTGTATTGGTTTGATATGATTTCAAGTCAATTTGTTTATGACTTAAATGAATTTGCTTTAATCCAATTGTTTATAACAAAGACAAAAAAAGAGAATTGTTTTGATTTAAGAATGAAGTAAATTGTGTCAGAATGTCATCAATCTCACCTGTTCTCACCAAAAAGAACTCAGTAGCTCAGCTGGCTGAGTGTCCCAGCAACCATGGTAAGGGGAGATTTAGACTATACTGAGAATTGTAGGACTATCCTACTGTTCAGGTCTGGGCAAAGTGATTCTTTTGTGATCCAAAATAGTTCTCCAAAGACCTTGGAGCATTAGCTCCTGCCATAGTAAAGGTGACTTTTTTTATGGTAAGTGGCAAGCCATGCAGCAGCTCTGTATCACCTTGCCTGTCAGCCCTGGTACCATCATTTGCTAGCAACGTGCTCTAGCAACAAGGAACTTTTACTTTTGTGCTGGCAACTGGTGGTCAGCTCTATGTGGCTAAGCCATCTCTCAAAACGACTATAAAGGTACACCTCAACTAAATTTGGACTTTATTCCTTTCATTCTACCTTGAATGGAACAATAGTGTGATTAAAATATCATTGATTTGAAGTATGTTATTTCTTTGTTGGCCTATTAGGGGACATTATCCTGTATGTTATGGCTTGTGAAATTCCCACAACAAACCTGTGTTAATAAATTGCTGGCGAAGACAACTCAGTCTCTGAGCATTAACGTGCTTCCCAAAACAGAACATTGTTTCAGGCATAGTCAGAAACTCAACCCAAAGTAACAATCATTAAAACTGGTTGTTGCTGTGGGATATATCATACTTCATGCCAAATTTGACATACAGGTTAATAAATTATGCTAAATTTATAACTAACCAAAATGTTATAAAGTCCATTACTAGAATGAGAAACTTAAACTTAATATACTACTAGGTATTTATGGCAACCTCCTGACATTATAAACAGCTTGTGAATGGACCATTGATAGAGCTGTTATAGTTTGGATGCTAACATTGACCACAGGAATTATCTTAATAATGCTTTGCCATATTATAAGTCAGTTGGAATGCTCTATTAAGCATCCTTATAATAAAACATATTTTTGAGGCTCTTGGGTGGCTCAGTTGGCTAAGCATATGACTTCAGCTCACATCATGATCTCAAGGTTCATGGGTTTGAGCCCTGTGACAAGCTCTTTGCTGACAGCTTACAGCCTGGAGCCTACTTCGGATTCTGTGTCTCCCTCTGTCTCTGTCCATCCCCCGCTTGCACTCTGTCTCTTTCTGTCTCAAAAATAAATATAAACATTAAAATAAATAAATAAACATTTAAAATTTGTTTAATAAAATAAAATGAATAAATAAAACATTTTTAACACTGTTGTGAAAGGCAAGAGAACAATAGCAAACATGCCTCACTCACTTAACTGAATCAAAATTACTGAAGAGGTGATTTAGGGTAGAAAGATTATATATTAACTTCTGAGGAAACCTGGAGACATATCTTAGATTTAGTTTGGACAAAACTTAAAATTAAAGAAACTCCAGATGTTGGCCTGATCACTCAACCCAATGAGTTATATTCCATATTAAAAAGAAAAAAAAAATGTAGTAAATTCCAGAGCTCTTATTAGGAACATTAAGTAACATAGATGCCAAAAGGCAGGAAGGAAAAGTGCTAGCACAAAAAATAATCTCCAAAGTGGACAAAACCCAGACCCTTTTGTTCATAAGGACACCATTTCACACCCTGAAGATGATTATTTTAATCTTTTTGACCCTGGTAATTTTAATCTACTAGAAGCTAGGTCCATGAAAATAGGCAAAACTACAGCAAATGATAATATGAAACCACTCAGAGTTACTAAAGAAAGAGCTTGTACTATACAAGAAATGAAAAAATTAGAATTGAATTTCAACAAATTGATCTCAACATACAAACCCAGTGGCTATTGCATTTATGGTCCAGAGGAGGACATACTTGATCTTCACAGGAGCAGAGGTTGTGCAACATGGACCCATTACTACTGATGCCAAATTTTATCAGCACCTTAGAGCAATTGGAGAAAATCTTAATATACACAGATCTTTATTCAACTGAGTAGTTGTAACCTGGAGATTAAGATGTCCTATACCTAATATATTATCCCTTAAAACATCTCTATGGAAAATAGCAGGGAAGCTACTGATGAAATTAGGACTATTGACGATGATTTATGATAGGGGATAGGTACCCTCATCACTACATGTGGAAGAAACAGAAAAAATTTAAAAGATCATCCTAAGATCTTCACCACCCCCATGGGACAGAACAGCACTATTTACAAGCACCAGAAACACAGAAGACCTTATTGACTTAATTAGAACATCTGAGGAACTAAGCCAACATAAAAACTATAGCTTTAAAAAAAAAAAAAAACTATAGCTTTAACACTAATGTATATAGACAAAACAGGCTTACACCTGATCCAAATAAACCCAATAAAAATATATTATCTAGATCTAAATCTATAAGGCCCCTTTGGTCACATAAACCATTTAGACCACCACCCTTTAATCCAAATTATCAAAATAGAAACCTAATTAGAAACCCCAGAAACTACATATAGTGGTAAAGAAATAGAAATAACCAATCTGAGAGGAAACACACTTACAGAAAATAAACCCACACCAACTCATTTACTGTAAATATTAACCCTTTTATAAATCCAACCCCATTAATAAAAAAGGCAATGGTAGGCGAAGTGGAGGAAAGCCCCATAAGCCATATAGGGACTCAGCATTATCCGTCTTGGCACAAACCAGAGACAATTGCCCATAAGTTAGAATGGCCATATCAATTAAAAAAAAACTTTTATAAATAAAAATACTACATATATTACTATGTTGTCAGATTCAATGTCCCAAATAACAATGATACAAGAATATACTACTAGTTCAATTTAGAAGAAGCCCAAAAAGTAGTAGGATTGTTTGAATATGGCAAACAGCACATACCATATATGAGGATAATATTAAAATAAATACAAAGAGCCAGATATTTAAAAGGACAGAGGCTCAAGAGATAACCTTTATTTATTTGAAAAATGTTTCAGAACTTGAGTTTCTATACTCAAAAGTGTTTCAAACATGGTCACTGTGAACTAAAACACCACAGGACACCAAATTTTACCCACTGAGTTTTGGACTTAGAAATTTCGTGTTCTGAGAATAGACATCAACCAGCTGAAAGACTCGTCTGGGCACTCTAGGATGCCCTACAAAATACAGAGCCATTAACAGAAAATAAGTCAATTATAATTAAATTCCAACAGCCTATTTTGGAATGTGTAAAATATACTGCTGACAAACAGAGGGGAACTAGTCCTGACTATAAAGCCCTAACACGAAAATAGTACATTTCCAAGTGGGATATAGGAATGGACAGTAAGCCCTCTGCATTAACTGAGAAAATTTCAGCAATGCCAATAGTGGATTTGTCCGAATTTACAATGGATGAACCTATCTGAGCTCAAGCTGGGCGATGGGAATCATCCTAGTCCACAGCACTCAAAAATCCATTGTTTACACATGGATCAGCCTCCATGACATCAGCCAGAATATGCAACCTGGTTGCAGCCTTGAGGACTTATGATGGTCTGACCCTGACAGCATCAGGCTCAGGAGAATCAGCACAATATGCTGAACCTAAAGCCATAAAATTGGTGATTGGGCAGTCTGTTAAGGAAAATCAGAGTGAGGTGTATCTTTTCTCAGACTCATGGACAGTAGTTAATGGAATAGCTCTTTGGTCAGGAACATTGTGGAAAAATTACTGGAAAATAGGGAATAAGGACATACAGTGAAAGGAAATGTGGCAGAAAATAGCACTGGCTGACATCTCCATAATCTGTTTCTGTACATCAGAAGGATAACTCTGAAGTAACTAAACTTAGTAACCAGGCAGAAAACTCACTAAGAAAACTAATGAAGCAAGCATATCTAAAATTTATCTTAAAAACAGTAATTCATGGAAAAGGAAGAAACCAATTCCAAATATAACCTTATATAAACAAGGACAATAAAATATAAAACCTGAATAAACAAATATGCCAATTGATAGGATCATTGCACAGGCACATCACCAAACAGGTCATGCTGGCATACACAGCACTAAAGCATGGTTAAAGAAACACATATATACCTACCAAATACCTCCAATTTCAAATTAAGAGATGTGAGAGTTGCTAAAAGCTTAAAGCTTGGAGGTTATTAATGAATACTTCAGATAAGGTCAAAGCTGACAGAAGTGTCCAAATTACACAAATTGTTTATATAAGATCCCTGCTTATATCAGAGAATAAACTATATGCATGCATCATTGTAGATACATGGTCAGGAATAGGATTATGCTAACTTTGCAGGAAAAAGTACATATATATGTTCACCATCAGAGCATTAGATATCTGGATTCCTTGTTATGGTATGCCAACCATGATTAAATGAGATAGGGGAACCCACTTTACAAGAAAGCTAATACAAGAATGGGTCAAAGAACAGGGCATAATGCGGAAATTCTACTTACCCTATAACCTAATGCCTCTGGATCAACTGAAACGTATAATAGCTTGCTTAAGCAAAAGCTTAGGTTGCTTACTAACAATCTAGATATGAAAACTATAACTAAAGCAATCTGGGAGACAAAGAGATCTCCAAACCATGGATACTCCAAAGATGTGAAAACTCATGTTGAATTAATACTGCAGGTCCTTACATAAATAAGAATTAGCACTGACAACACCTCAGACTCTAAATTAAAAGTATTACTTTAAAAACATAATGGTATATACATGGTACATAATGGTTGCTATATATATATAGCAGTGGCTATAGTTGCTAACTCCCACTAATATAACCTATCAGGTTACCAAAGGAAAAGGCATATTACATCAAATTAAGGAAAGTAATATAATGCCGCTATGAAAAGTTCAGGCATGGGGCACCTGGGTGTCTCAGTTGGTTGAGCCTCTGACTTCAGCTCAGGTCATGATTTCACAGTTCGTGAGTTTGGGCCTCGCATTGGGGTCTGTGCTGAGAGCTGAGAGCCTGGAGCCTGCTTTGAGTTCTGTGTCTCCCTCTCTCTCTGCCCCTCCCCTGCTCACTCTCTGTCTCTCTGAAAAATAAATAAACTTTAAAAAATAAAAACAAAAAAAATTGGAAAACAAATTCAGGCAAGAAGAACACCATCTTTTATTATATCAACACTAGATGCCTAATATTTAGCCTAGCATGATGCAGGATGATTATCCTTGGGGCAATATTGGCAGTAATGGCCATAACAACTATAGATTTCCTTGAGCGGCAAGAATTAGAAATGTATAGGAGACTATCTTTATTTTGCAGACATGAATCCACTCTGCATCCTGAACTCTACAAACATTGCTAAATGGGTCATTGTGGCAAGGTGTCTACTGCCCATACTATTTTGTTTATTACTCAGTATTGGGTACATATTCATTGCTGCTATGGATCAAACAGTTCCAACAACAGTTGTGCTGCCATTCCAAATTGGAACACCACCTTGTGGTCCAGATAAAACTTCACTGTCTGTGACATCCTCTATTTCCTTTATGGATCACCATCTTGGTCACCTTAATGCAACTGAGTTCTCACCAGCATCACCAGCATCACTAATCCCAACCTCTTCACCCCACCACTTGCCATAATCACCACTTACTAGCTTGGAAACCTTTAATCAATGGAGAAACTGAATATTTAGGGAAGCTGATGAAGTAGCAGAAATATCTACTTCAATCTCCTCACGAGAATCAATGTGGATCTTGATGCCCCCTATTGGACTCCAACTCAGAGGACAAACAATGGCTTGACCTACTAATTGACTCTTGGTATTTTAACTCAGTGTATATACCAAGTCAACCAAGTTCTGTATCTTATTCCTTACCTCTGCCTTGGCTTACTGAATTAAGTGCAGCATTAGACACATGGCAGAAACTATGTGAGGACAACCCAGATCTGATTCCTGATCTAGTAAGTGTTTTAGCACACTATTGCAGTAAGGCAGCTGCAGAACATACAGAAAGGGGACTTGGACAGCCAAGACATTATGCAAACCTCATGGTCACTCATATACTAGGGCAATTTGCTGTTCTTGTTTTTTTAGAATCTGAAGACTAGTTATTCATCCATTTGGTATCCCCAGATGCTGTGTGTTGCTTAAATTGCTAATTATCCTATGTTTAATAGGAAAAAGCCTACATGCCCCCATACATACTTTATCTGTAACTGAAACATCTCAAGTTAACCCTGTCAGCAATACCACTTGTGCCTACCCAGCAGATCAAGATATTATGCAATATAAAGGCAAATGTCTGGCTTTAGCAAAAGACCAAGTATGACTGCAAGAAATTGCAAAATTGCCTGCATACACACATACTAATAAGGATATATTAGGAAAGATACTTAAAAGATAAATGTAAAACCATCAATTTATTTTTTTAATATGAAATTTATTGTCAAATTGGTTTCCATACAACACCCAGTGCTCATCCCAAAAGGTGCCCTCCTCAATGTCCATGACCCACTTTCCCCTCCCTCCCACCCCCCCATCAACCCTCAGTTTAGTCTCAGTTTTTAAGAGTCTCTTATGGTTTGGCTCCCTCCCTCTTTTTTTTTCCTTCCCCTCCCCCATGGTCTTCTGTTAAGTTTCTCAGGATCCACATAAGAGTGAAAACATGGTATCTGTATTTCTCTGTATGATTTATTTCACTTAACATAACACTCTCCAGTTCCATCCATGTTGCTACAAAGGAACATATTTCATTCTTTCCCATTGCCACGTAGTATTCCATTGTGTATATAAACCACAATTTCTTTATCCATTCATCAGTTGATGGACATTTAGGCTCTTTCCATAATTTAGCTATTGTTGAGAGTGCTGCTATAAACATTGGGGTACAAGTGCCCCTATGCATCAGTACTCCTGTATCCCTTGGGTAAATTCCCAGCAGTGTTACTGCTGGGTCATAGGGTAGGTCTATTTTTAATTTTTTTGAGGAACCTCAACACTGTTTTCCAGAGCGGCTGCACCAGTTTGCATTCCCACCAACAGTGCAAGAGGGTTCCCATTTCTCCACATCCTCTCCAGAATCTATAGTCTCCTGTTTTGTTCATTTAGCCACTCTGACTGGCGTGAGGTGATATCTGAGTGTGGTTTTGATTTGTATTTCCCTGATGAGGAGCAACGTTGAGCATCTTTTCATGTGCCTGTTGGCCATCTGGATGTCTTCTTTAGAGAAGTGTCTATTCATGTAAAACCATCAATTTAATATCCCATGCTCTGAAAGAATTAAACATGCAATAAGAAGAAATTTTCATCTACCACATTGGTGGAATATGACCAGACCTACTAAATATATACAAATGAAACATTACATGTGCTTTCTACACACCAACCCAAAAGATGCATTTGTAGAAAAGCAGCGATGTTTCACCCTTGCAGGATGCTCATTTTCTTAGCAGGCAGTACCAAAAATGGTAATGCTAATGACACATAGAGAAGCACATTCATTAGACATATGATTGGTAGTTAGAAACATCACACAAAGGATGATATCACTTAGCTACCTGGCAGTGGATATCTGCATCGCATAAGAAGGGGAACCATGATGATGATGATGATGACTTTTATGACAATGATGAAAATTATGGTGACAATACCCATACCAAATACTGGGCATACCAACTGATATATTTAATAAGGCACTTACTGATTCCACAAAAACAAAAACAAAAACAAATTACAAACTACCTCTACTTCCAGGCAAACAACATGCTCTTGAGTGGAACATATGACACAACATACAGATATTACAGGCATGAACCACAGACAGATTGAACCTCTACTGAAGAGACAGGAATCTCTAAACCAATATATGTATTGGGATGTACAAAGAATAATGTAGATATAAACACTACTAAATGGGGGGCAAGAATATGATCATATCAGTGTAGAAACATTTATTACACTAATAATATATCAAAAACACTGCCAATTGGAGCAAAATTGTGCCCTATTTAAGGGACAGAACACATGAAGAATCAATAGGTGACTGGTGAAAAACAAGAGTAAAAAGAAAAGTATTAAATTCAAAAATTTGGGAAAACCAAGAAAAAACATTTAAAAATTACAGCATTAACTTTACCATATGTAATACTAAATATGTAGCTTCAGCCATGGGTAGTTATGATATTTTAGGAATACACATTGTCACAACACATCCACATGAAGATAACTGGGCAATTATATGTTTAAATATAAATAGGCCAAAAAATTGATCATTTACTATACTCCCAACTTATGCTTTTTAATTAATACTTAACTATTAGAAAATTAACAATAGATCTGTGGACACTATGTACAGACTTTAAAAGAATAGGGACACGCTGGGGCACCTGGGTGGCACAGTCGGTTAAGCGTCCGACTTCAGCCAGGTCACGATCTCGCGGTCCGTGAGTTCGAGCCCCACGTCGGGCTCTGGGCTGATGGCTCGGAGCCTGGAGCCTGTTTCCGATTCTGTGTCTCCCTCTCTCTCTGCCCCTCCCCCGTTCATGCTCTGTCTCTCTCTGTCCCAAAAATAAATAAAAAACGTTGAAAAAAAATTAAAAAAAGAATAGGGACACGTTGTAAAGTGTATAGAAACACATAGGAGGGGCGCCTGGGTGGCGCAGTCGGTTAAGCGTCCGACTTCAGCCAGGTCACGATCTCGCGGTCCGAGAGTTCGAGCCCCGCGTCAGGCTCTGGGCTGGTGGCTCAGAGCCTGGAGCCTGTTTCCGATTCTGTGTCTCCCTCTCTCTCTGCCCCTCCCCCGTTCATGCTCTGTCACTCTCTGTCACAAAAATAAATAAACGTTGAAAAAAAAATTAAAAAAAAAAAAAAAAGAAACACATAGGAAATTTAGCGTATAACACATATCATTAACCTTGTTAGTATATACCAGGCTTCTATCATCAGATTTCCACCCCAAAATATGGGAACCTGTACTAATAAAACCTATCATGGTCATATTGGAACCTATAATAGTAGTCTATGCCCTGCAATTTAATCTTATATTAACTATTTATTTTATTAACAATTTACTTATTTTTAAATTTACATCAAATTTAGTTAGGATATGGTGCAACAATGATGTCAGGAGCAGATTCCTTAATGCCCCTTACCCATTTAGCCCATTCCCCCTTCCACAACCCCTCAAGTAATCCTCGTTTGTTCTCCATGTTTAAGAGTCTCTTATGTTTTGTCCCATTCCCTGTTTTCATATTATTTTTGTTTCCCTTCCCTTATGTTTATCTCTTTTGCATCATAAATTCCTCATATGAGTGAAGTCATATGATATTTGTCTTTCTCTGACTGGCTGTTTCATTTAGCATAATATCCTCTAGTTTCATCCATGTAGTTGTAAATGGAAAGATTTCATTCTTTTTCATTGCTGAGTAATACTCCATTGTATGTATATACCACCTCTTCTTTATTCATTCATCCATCAATGGACATTTGGGCTCTTTCCATACTTTAGCTATTGTTGATAGTGCTGCTATAAACACTGAGGTGCATGTGCCCCTTCAAAATAGCATACCTGTAACTCTTGGATAAATACCTAGGAGTGCAATTGCTGGATCCTAGGGTACTTTTATTTTTAATTTTTTGAGGAAACTCCATACTGCTTTCCAGAGTGGCTGCACCAGTTTGCATTCCTAGCAGCAGTGCAAAAGAGATCTTCTTTCTCCACATCCTTGCCAACATCTGTTGTTGCCTGAGTTGTTAATGTTAGCCATTCTGACAGGTGTGAGGTATCTCATGGTGGTTTTGACTTGATTTTGATTTGTATTTCCCTGATGATGAGTGATGTTGAGCATTTTTTCATATATCGGTTGAAGATCTGTATGTCTTCTTTGGAGAAGTGTCTATTCATGTCTTTTTCCCATTTCTTCACAGGATTATTGTTTTTTGGGTGTTGAGTTTGATAAGTTCTTTATAGATTTTGGATACTAACCCTTTATCTGATATGTCGTTTGGAAATATCTTTTCCCATTCTGTCAGTTGCCCTTTAGTCTTGCTGATTGCTTCCTTTGCAGTGCAAAAGCTTTTTATTTTGATGAGGCCAATAGTTCATTTTTGCTTTTGTTTCCCTTACCTCCAGAGACATTTTGAGTAAGAAGTTGCTGTGGCCAAGGTTAAAGAGGTTTTTGCCTGCTTTCTCCTTGAGGATTTTGATGGCTTCCTGTCTTACATTTATGTCTTTCATCCATTTTGAGTTTATTTTTGTATATGGTGTAATAAAGTGGCCCAGGGTCATTTCTCTGCATGTCGCTGTCTAGTTTTCCCAGCACCGCTTGCTGAAGAGACTGTCTTTATTCCATTGGACATTCTGTCTTGCTTTGTCAAAGATTAGTTGGCCATACATTTGTGGGTCCATTTCTGGGTTCTCTATGCTGTTCCATTAATCTGAGTGTCCGTTCTTGTGCCAGTACCATCCTGTCTTGATGATTACAGGTTTGTAGTATAGCTTGAACTCTGGGAATGTGATGCCTCCAGCTTTGGTTATCTTTTTCAATATCTTTGGCTATTCAGAGTCTTTTCTGGTTCCATACAAATTTTAGGATTGTTTGTTTTAGCTCTGTGAAGAATGCTGGTGTTAGTTTGATAGGTATGGTATTGAATATGTAGATTTCTTTGGGTAGTATTGATATTTTAACAAACTTTGTTCTTCCAATCCATGAACATGGAATATTTTTTTTCCTTTTTTTGTGTGTCTTCTTCAATATCCTTCATAGGCATCCTATAGTTTTCAGTGTATAGATTTTTCACCTCTTTGGTTAGATTTATTTCTAGGTATTTTATGGTTTTTGGTGCAATTGTGAATGGGATTGATTCCTTGATATCTCTTTCTATTGCTTCATTATTGCTGTGTACACATGCAACCGATTTCTGTGCATTGTTTTTATATCCTGTGACTTTGCTGAATTCGTGGATCAGTTCTAGCAGTTTTTTGGTGGAATCTTTAGGGTTGTACATATAGAGTGTCTTGTCATCTGTGAAGAGTGAAAGTTTGACCTCCTCCTGGCCAATTTGGATGCCTTTTCTTTGTGTTGTCTGATTGCTGAGGCTAAGACTTCCAATACTATGTTAAATAACAGTGGTGAGAGTGGACATCCCTGTCTTGTTCCTGTCCTTCAGGGGAAAGCTCTCAGTTTTCCCCATTGAGGATGCTATTAGCATTGGGTCTTTATATATGGTTTTTGTGATATCAAGGTATGATCCTTCCATCCCTACTTTCTTGAGGGTTTTTATCAAGAAAGGATACTATATTTTGTCAAATGCTTTCTCTGAATCTATTGATGTGGTTCAAGAATCACATGATCCTCTCAATCCTTTCTTTTATTGATGTGATGAATCACATTAATTGTTTTGTGGATATTGAACCAGTCCTGCATCCCAGGTATAAATCCCACTTGGTCGTGATGTATAATTTTTTTAATGTATTGTTGGATCTGTTTGGCTAGTATCTTGTTGAGGATTTTTGCATCCGTGTTCATCAGGGAAATTGGTGTATAGGTCTCCTTTTTAGGGGGTCTCTGTCTGGTTTTGGAATCAAGGTAATGCTAGCTTCATAGAAAAAGGTTGGAAGTTTTCCTTCCATTTCTATTTTTTGGAACAGCTTTCAAGAGAATAGGTGTTAACTCTTCTTTAAATGTTTGGTAGAATTCCCCTGGAAAGCCATCTGGCCCTGGACTCTTGATTTTTGGGAGATTTTTGATTATTAATTCTATGTCTTTACTGGTTATGGTTCTGTTCTAATTTTGTATTTCTTCCTGTTCCAATTTTGGTCATTTACATGTTTCTATAAATTTGTCCATTTCTTCCTGATTGCCCATTTTATTGGCATATAATTGCTCGTAATATTCTTTTATTATTATTTTTATTTCTGCTGTGTTGGTTATTATCTCTCCTCTTTCACTCTTGATTTTATTTATTTGGGTCCTTTCCTTATTCTTTTTGATCAAACTGGCTAGGGGTTAATCAATTTTGTTAATTCTTTCAAAAAATCAACTTCTGGTTTCATTGATCTGTTCTACTGTTTTTTTGTTTTGTTTCAATAGCTTTGATTTCTACTCTAATCTTTATTGTTTCCTGTCTTCTGCTGGTTTGGGGTCTTATTTGCTATTCTTTTTCCAGCTCTTTAAGGTGTGATGTTAGGTTGTGTAGCTAAGACCTTTCTTCCTTCTTTATGAAGGCCTGGATTGCTATATTCTTCCCTCTTATGACTGCCTTTGCTGCGTCCCAGAGGTTTTGGGTTGTGGTGTTATTTTCATTGGCTTCCATGTACTTTTTAATTTCCTCTTTAACTTCTTGTTTAGCCCATTCATTCTTTAGTAAGCTGTCCTTTAGTATCCAATTATTTGTTATCTTTCTACATTTTTTTCTTGTGGTTAATTTCAAGTTTCATAGTGTTGTGGTCTGAAAATATGCACGGTGTGATTGCGATCTTTTTGTGCTTGTTGAGGGCTGATTTATGTCCCAGTATGTGATCTATTCTGGAGAATGTACGAAGTGCAGAGGAGAAGAATGTGTATCCCACTGCTTTAGGATGAAATATTCTGAATATATCTCTTAGGTCCATCTGGTCCAGTGTTTCATTTCAAAACCAATGTTTCTTTGTTGATTTTTCTGTTTAGATGATCTGTCCATTGCTGCAAGTGGAGTGTTGAAGTCCCCTACTATTATGGTATTATTATTAATGAGTTTCTTTATGTTTGTGATTAATTGATTTATATATTTGGGTGCTTTCACATTTGGAGCATAAATGTTTATAATTGTTAGGTCTTCTTGGTGGATAGACCTCTTAATTACAATATAATGCCCTTCTTCATCTCTTGTTACAGTCTTTATTGTAAAGTCTAGATTGTCTGATATAAGTATGGCTCCTCTGGCCTTCTTTTGGAGACCATTAGCATGATAGATGGTTCTTCATCCCCTTACTTTCAATCTGAAGGTGTCTTTAGGTCTAAAGTGGGTCTCTTGTAAACTGCATATAGAGGGATCTTGTTTTCTTATCCATTCTGCTACCCTATGTCTTTTGATTAGAGCGTTTTGTCCATTGACGTTTAGAGGGAGTACTAAAAGATATGAATTTATTGCCATTATATTGTTTGTAGAGTTGGAGTTTCTGGTGGTGTTCTCTGGTCCTTTCTAGTCTTTGTTCCTTTTGGTCTTTGTCT
Source organism: Prionailurus bengalensis (assembly GCF_016509475.1). Classification (NCBI taxonomy): domain Eukaryota; kingdom Metazoa; phylum Chordata; class Mammalia; order Carnivora; family Felidae; genus Prionailurus; species Prionailurus bengalensis. The sequence goes on along the minus strand of NC_057354.1, from coordinate 52,362,290 downwards.
TTTCTCCCCTCAGAGACTCCCCCTTAAATTTTCTTACAGCACTTGTTTAGTGGTCACGAACTCCTTTAATTTTTGTTTGTCTGGTAAACTTTTAATCTCTCCTTCTATTTTGAATGACAGTCTTGTTGGATAAAGAGTTCTTGGTTGAATATTTTTCTGATTCAGCACATTGAATGTATCCTGCCACTCCTTTCTGGCTGCCAAGTTTCTGTGGATAGGTCTGCTGCAAACCTGATCTGTCTTCCCTTGTAAGTTAAGGACTTTTTTCCCTTGCCATTTACTGATTCTTTCCTTGCCTGAGTTTTTTTGTGAATTTGACTATGATATGTCTTATTGATGGTTCTTTTTTGTTGAATCTGATGGGAGTCCTCTGTGCTTCCTGGATTTTGATGTCTGTGTCTTTCCCTAGGTTAGGAAAGTTTTCTGCTATGATTGGCTCACATAACTCTTTTACCCCTTTTTTTCTCTCTTCATCTTCTGGGACTGCTATGATTCTTATGTTGTTCCTTTTTAATGAGTCGCTGATTTCTCCAGCTCTTAAATCATGCTCTTTTTCCTTAGTCTCCCTCTTTTTTTTTTGCTTCATTATTATCCATAAGTTTGTCCTCTATTTTGTGATTCACTGTTCTTCCTCATCCATACTTGCCACCATGGCATCCATTTGATATTGCAGCTCAGTTATAGCATTTTAGTTCATCTTGACTAGCTTTTACTTCTTTTATCTCCACAGAAAGGGATTCTAATCTATTTTCAACCCCAGCTAGTATTCCTATTTTCATTATTCTAAATACTGGTTCAGAAATCCTGCTTGTATCTGTGTTGATTAAGTCCCTGGCTGTCCTTTCTTCATGTTCTTTCTTTTGGGGTGAATTCCTTCATTTTGTCGTTTTGAAGGAAGAAAAAGAATTAATAAGGTAAAAAAATTAAAATTAAAAAAAACACAAAAAATCAAATAAAGGATGCTAGATCCTTGGTGTGTTTTGGTCTGTTTGTTAAAGGATCTTGATAAATTAGAGAAAAGGGGAAAGATAAGAAAAGGAAAAAAAAAGAAAAATATTTGAAAAAATGAATACAATGAAATAGAATAAAATGAAATGATGTAAGTTAAAATAAAATTTGAAAAATTTACAAAAAAAGTAAAAAATATAGTAGAAAAACATTAAAGAAATATATTTTTAACAGAAATGGAAAATAAAAATAATTTTTTCTCTTTCTGTATTCAAGAATAAGAAAATAAATAAAAATTGACAGAAGAATGAGCAAACAGACTGAAATACGATTGAAATTGCATCGTTTTCCCCTAGAGGTCAAACTGTGAAGCACTTTATAGTCCATAAACTAAGCAGGTGGAGAGGATTGGTGTGTTCCTGAAGAACAAGGTTCTTCACCCAGTTGGGTGGGGCATAGTGTAATGGCTCTTTTTCCACTAGATGGCCCTGCTTAGCTTACTGGTGTAGATTGTAGTGGTGTATGTAGGTGTGTATGTGCATGCACAGGAGGGGTGAAAATGGCATCACCCAGCTACCCAGTCTCTAGTATCAGAATTCTGTGCTCTTCCCAACCAGCAACCGCTCACCCCTCCTTTGTCTCCAGCTTCCATCCACTCCCAGCTTTTACAATGTCCATGACCAAGCCGTCAGGTTGCCATCTGGCACCTCCCTCCTGAGTTTTATTTCAGATGCAGCTGTGTTTCCCATCCCCTCACTTCTGAGGGATTACAGCTTTGACCTGCTCAGACCTTCTGTGGGAGGATCTCACTGAGCAATGTCCAGGTGCCAGCCACACCCAAGAACGTTTGCAGGACCATGCTGCTGCTGATGCCCAGAGACTGTGGCTGGGTGCCAGCCTACCCCAGAAAAAGTTCACATTATCATGTAGCAGCAGGGATTTTGGAAAATCACAACACACATCTGGCACCAGGCTCCCCCCTTAATGTTCTTGTTCCTACACCAATAAATGTGGTTGTTCTCCAGAGTCCACTGGGACCTTTGGCTGTGGGGTTGCTGTGCAGCCTCTACTAAATGTCCTCCCAGCAGGGGAACCATCTTTCCCTGTGGCCTAAGGACCCCTCAGACCCTGCTCTGCTCCTGGGGATTCACTCTTCCTACCAGAGCACCTCCAGGTATCAAGCTGGGGAGTTTCAGACTCTGCACTCCCCCTGCTTATGGGAATATTGGAATGTAAACCCTCTCATCTCCTTTCTCCCTTTTTAGTTCAGTCCCTGCAGCTGTTTCCACTTTTCCACTTTCTCTCCAGTTGCTTTGGGGGAGGGGTGCTTTTCCCATACTCTCCCCCATCTCTGTCCTCTCTCCTCAAGCAAAAGCAGCTCCCTCCTCGCTGCAGTTTCTGTCTCCCCCAGTTCACTTCTGTCCTAAGTACCTGCTGAGTTCTCTGGTTCAGGTTTTCAGATTGGTGTGCTCATCCTCAAATCAGTTTTCTAGGTGTGCAGGATGGTTTAGTGTTGATGGCTGTAGTTCAGGGATGAAAGATCAAAAAAAAAAAAAAAAACTTCCATGCTGTTCTGCCATCTTAGCCCCTACTGATTCTAGGCTTTCTTTAAACTTTGGCTTGGGAGGGAAGATGGCGGCGTAGGAGGATGCTGGGCTCACCGCGCCTCCTGCTGATTACTTAGATTCCACCTGCACCTGCCTAAATAACCCAAAAAACCACCAGAAGACTAGCAGAACGGAGTCTCTGGAGCCAAGCGCAGACGAGAGGCCCACGGAAGAGGGTAGAAGGGTGGAGAGGCGGTGCGCACTGCACAGACTGGTGGGAGGGAGCCGGGGGGGAGGGGCAGCCTGCGGGCCAAGCAGAGCCCCCGAGTCCAAGTCTGGCTTGCAAAAGTGGAGGGGCCAGACGGAGTGTGTTCCGACAGCAAGCGCGACTTAGTGTCTGGGAGGTCATAAGTTAACAGCTCTGCTCAGAAAGCGGGAAGGCTGGAGGACAACGGGAGGGAGAGTTGCTGAGCCCCGGGATGACAGAGCTCAGTTTGGCGGGGAACAAAGGTACTCGCCAGCACCATCTCCCTCGCCCATCCCCCAGCCAAAATCCCAAAGGGAACAAGTTCTTGCCAGGGAACTTGCTTGCTCCACGCAAACACCCAAGGCTGTGCTTCTGTGGAGCCACCCCTACTGCAGCGGGTCTGACTCCCTCCCGCTGCCACAGGGCCCCTCCTGAAGTGGATCACCAAAGGAGAAGCGAGCTAAGCCTGCCCCTCCTGCCCCCGAGCACCTTGCCTACCCACCCCAGCTAATACACCAGATCCCCAGCACCACAAGCCTGGCAGTGTGCAAGTAGCCCAGACAGGCCACGCCACCCCACAGTGAATCCCGCCCCTAGGAGAGGGGAAGAGAAGGCACACACCAGTCTGACTGTGGCCCCAGTGGTGGGCTGGGGGCAGACATCAGGTCTGACTGCGGCCCCGCCCACCAACTCCAGTTATACACCACAGCACAGGGGAAGTGCCCTGCAGTTCCACACCACTCCAGGAACTATCCAAAATGACCAAATGGAAGAATTCCCCTCAAAAGAATCTCCAGGAAATAACAACAGCTAATGAACTGATCTTTAAACTTTGCATCTCTTAACAAGGCATTCTAAAAGAGCCGGAGTATGTGATTCAAGGTTATATTCTCTGACAGTGGCTTGCAGTGGTGGTGTCTAAATTGCTGATTAAAGTGGTCTATGCCCTGAAATTTAATATACAGAACATTCAAGCCAGATACAGATTCCCAAACTGTGCCTAGTTTTATCCATCCTCATTTATTCCCAATTTACAAGTTGGGAATCTTCCTTCCTTCACTAAAAGGAAGGAAACCCAATTGGAGAAGCAATAGCAACTGCTTTTTCTCAATTCCAAATTGATCAAATCACATTAAATTTTTAAAATTTTGAAACCACACAATCTCAATTTAACACATATACAATGGAAGCTTTGTCATTATTGAGCTCATAGATGGATAAAATTAGCAATATATTACAAAACATAAATAAATTTCACACAGAAATAAATAGAACCATGGAAATTCTCCATACAGCAGTTGGAAAAAACACTAAAAATAACAAAATGCATTAAAAAACAACATAAAGTATGTTTCTCTAAGTGTAGATTATCAGTTTTTGCAGTTAAGATTGGTTGACATGTGGAATACTTTTAGAAAACTATAATCTTGGGGCGCCTGGGTGGCACAGTCGGTTAAGCGACCGACTTCAGCCAGGTCACGATCTCGCGGTCCGTGAGTTCGAGCCCCGCGTCAGGCTCTGGGCTGATGGCTCGGAGCCTGGAGCCTGTTTCCGATTCTGTGTCTCCCTCTCTCTCTGCCCCTCCCCGTTCATGCTCTGTCTCTGTCTCAAAGATGAATAAACATTAAAAAAAAAAAAAATTTAAAAAAAAAAAAAAAAAAAAAAAAAGAAAACTATAATCTTGTGGCCAACACTGGTCACCTAAGATAACAGAAAAACAACCAGAAAGAAGGTAGATACAACACATCCTAATAGCTATGATTCCTTGAACAACTGTGAAATTAACATACTGGCACTTAAAGGAGGAAACATGTCATTGGGTTATCACACTTCTGTGGTTCTCCAATACCAAAAGAGAGGCTGAAACCTAAAGGCCACAGAAAGACCCCTATGATAGAAGGAAAATATTTTTTTCTAAGGCATGTTAGTGGAATGGAACCAAAACACTATTATTACTTCTGGACTTTTGGATAGACCAATGGTACAAGTACCTAAAACAAGTCTTGATGCCTCCTCAACCCAGTTATGTATGATACAGGAAATTGAACTGTGATAATATGCTCTAAGCCAAATCTTGCCCTAACCTATTAGAGTCAAGGGGATAATAAGGAACACAATATGATGGGATATGCAAAATAGAACAAATAATGAATATGACAGTAGAAGAAAAAAGATACTCAAGGTCAATAAAAGAGAGAAGAACTATTAAAATAACTGGAGAAATATTTCATGCTGAGCCTGCTAAAATTAATTTAATACATGTAAGTCATACATTTAAAAACTTAAGATGAGTAAAAGAACATCTAGAAGATGCAAATAATAAAGTGAAAATAACTTTGCAGGAATCAAAAAGAGAACAAATCCATACACTCCCTAAGATAATGGCAACCTTGAATTCTAACATTATGGCAATTAAACACATGCTTGATAGCTCTATGCAAGTCTGTACCTCCTCAAGCTTTATAAAAATGTCTTTTACATGGAAATACAATGGTCAAGGAAGCTGAACTCAGTGGTTTAAAAAGTTTAACTTTTGGTGGTTTGGCAATTGGATATGGTACCATATGAAAAAGTTCTTTGTTATGCTTTTGTTAATATTAGGAATTTTGTTGCTTAAACTGGCCATTAAATCATGGTGTAAAAGAATGTGTGGCAAAGGAAAAATGCTCCTAAAATATGATTGTTTGCTATTAAGATTGTAAGTGATGCACAATCACACAGGTTCGATTGATATTTTTGTGAACTTAGACTGGAAGGTTTTAAGCCCTTAGAATTAATTAGTGGGTGAGTGATTTGCAATCACAGGGTGGATTGTTGTGTATTGATTTGATATAACTTTAAATCACTTGTTTATAATGTATATCAAGCTATTTTAATCCATTTGTTTATGACAAAGACAAAAAAAAGTTGTTTTGATATGAGAATGAATTGAGTTGTGTCAGAATCTCATTATGTCACCTGTTCTCACTGATAAGAACTCATTAGTTCAACTGCTAAGTATCTCTGCTGTGGGCTTATCAATAAAAAAACATGAAGAAACAACTATATCAAGGGGACATTTAGACTATAAATACCAAGAGTTTATGAGGACTACCAGATTGTTAGATCTGCAAAGGCAATGCTTTGCTGATCTAAAATAGCTTTCCAAAGACTTTTGGGCTATTATCTCCTACCACAGTAAAGGCAAATTTACCCACAGTGGTGAAAGCTGACAATGGCCAGTTGGAAGATCGTCTTGTCCGTCAGCACCAGTGCCATGTTTCCTAGCAACTTGATCTAGCAATAAGGGACTTTTGCTTTTGCACTGGTAGCTGGACTGGCCTTGTACTGGCCCAAGGTTGGCTAAGCCATCTCTCCTAAGTACCAGCTTGTATACATCCCAACTAAATTTGGATTTTATTTCTTTAATCTCCCCTTGCCTGAAACAATAGTGTGATTACTCCATCAATGACTTGAAATATGTTATTTCTTATTGCTTATTAAGAGACAATATCCTATAGGCTATTGGCTTGTGATATTCCTATGGTGAACCCGTTTAATAAATAAATTGTTAAATAAGTAAACTGATGACAAGCACAGTTGGTGAGCATTAACTTGCCTCCCTAAACAAAAGTTACCATCAGACCCCGTGTGGTTCTGCTTTCCTTATGAAACTAGGAGCTTATCTGGCAATCATGTCTCCTGTTCCACCTAACAATGTCAAGTCCAGAATGGCCTACAAAATCCCATGAGATCTGGAATCATTAGAATTATCTACTCTGTTTTGGAGCAGGATAGACCCTGGTGGCTTTGTGTCCCCCAAACAATTCCCCAACCATCACACAACTATCCTTATATGTTTCTGACTCAGACACCAATCCTATGAAGCCTGGCTGCAGGGTTGGAACAGCTGGCACATAAGCACTGCTCCCCAGGCACCTCTGGCCCTCAGATTTCCAGGAAATTTAGGCACGTGCAAACATGCACCTCCTCAGCCCAGCAAGCCATCTTCCTGGAGATATGGGTGGCCCACACTGAATTCCTGATGCAAAGAGAGGAAGGTCATTTCAGTTAGACCCCTTATAGGCCTATGCCAGGGGATACTCAGCACCTCTGTGGAAATTCAGATCTCCAAGGTAAGTGAAGCTCCAGGTTGTGCTGAGGATGGTTCAGGGGTTTCTGTGACATCTGGCTTGAGCCGAAGCTTTGGGTGCAGTGAGCTTCCCTAGCCAATGGAGGTTAACATAACTTTAGATTAACAAAAACCAATGCACATGTGCATGCATGAGTGGGGGAGGGGCAGAGAGAGACAGACAGACAGACAGAATCCAAAGCTGGCTTCAGACTCCAAGCTGTCAGCACAGAGCCCAATGCAGGGCTTGAACTCACAAACCGTGAGATCATGACCTGGGTCGAAGTCGGATGCTCAACCAACTGAGCCACCCAGGTGCCCTGAGAGTCAGAGTTATTTTAAAATATTTGTTTCCCTGGGGCGCCTGGGTGACTCAGTAGGTTGAGCATCTGACTCTTGATTTCTACTCAGGTCATGATCTCACAATTATGAGATGGAGCCCCATGATCAAGCCCCTACCATGGAGCCTGCTTAAGATTCTCTCTCTCTCTATCTCCCCCTCTGCCCTTCTTCTGCTCATGCGCTCTCTCTCTGTCTCTCTCTCTCTCATTCTCTCTCTCTTAAAAAAATTTTATTGTTGTTTCCTTTTATAAAATGAAGTTAGTTTTGAAAAGTTTCAAATTTTGTCAGTGTATGTTAGGAAAAGGCGAATTTGGTATGCTGATAGTATTAAGGAGAAAACCCAGAGGTAAGGGAGTGGTAAAAACTTATCAGGACCTGGTGCTGAAAGATAGGTGCTCTGCTGAACTGTCCAGGTGAAATAGAGACACAAACATAAAAGTTTCTCTGCCATTTTTCCTTAGAGACCTTTCAAAAAGCTTTGATTTTCCAACATATACGTTGAGGGGGATTTACAATTAACTACAATGGGTTTGAAGTTATACAACTTTAAGAGCACAATTTTGTAAACTATTGGCTAAAGCTAGGATCTGTGGTCATGCTATCATGGAGAAAAAGCATATCTAAAACAAATAAAATCCACTTGAGCCATAATTTTGAGCACTGGCATCAAGGATGGATTAACTAGGTATCAGAAAAACATGCAGATATTTTATCCATTTATTCTACTAAACAGAAATACCTAAATTTATCATACTTTTTAATTTATTAAATATCTAAACTCTGACATTAACAACTGCCATCTTTTCAACCTTTCTCCATTTTTCTGCAATTTTTAAGTTAAGATACAATTCACACAACACACAAAATTCACCATTTTAACCATTTTAAGTAGCACAATTCAGTGTTTTTTTTATATTGTGCAACCATCGCCACTATTGTTTTCCCCATATATCATATATCATCCCCAAAAGAAAATCCATAAACTTTAGCAATATTCCCAAATCCCATCCCCCAGCAAAAATTAATATACCCTCTCTATATATAATATGCCCTATTATACCAGTATTTTTATATTCTGGATATTCTATGTAAATGAAATAATAGGATAGAAGGAATTTTCGGTCTGGATTCTTCGGCTTGATATATTTCAAGTTTGTCAGAACTTCATTGTTTTTATGGCTGAGTAATACTCCACTGTATGCATATATCACATTTTGTTGACCTGTAAATTAGTTGATGAGTATTAGTGTTGTTTCCACTTTGGGGCTATTATGAATAATGCTGCAATAGACATTTATATATAAGTTTTTGTGTGATCATATGCTTTCAATTCTCTTGAGATTATACCTAATGGTGGAAATGCTGGGTCATATGGTAACTCTATGTTTAACTTTTTGAGAAGCTGTCAAACTGTTTTATAAGGGGCTGCACCACTTAACATTCCCACCATAATGTACTGAGTTCTCCAATTTTTCCGTGTCCCTGCCAACACTTTCATTTTTTAAAAAAATTAGTCATCCTAGTGGATATAAAGTGGTATCCTATATTCTATACGCATATTCTATATTCAATAAGGATCTCCCTAATGACTGATGAGGAGGAGGAATTTTTGTGTTTATTGGCTATTTGTATATCTGGTGGTTTGCAACCCTCTCAGGAGCTTCTGATATCGGCCCCCAAATGCAAAAGGCAGAGAGGTAAGACCAAAAACTTGGACAGGTGGGCCATTTCAAGTTGGTAGGTACAGTTTTAAAAAGCAAAGAAAATTTGCATACAAGACTTGTCTTAGGCAGCATCAATATGAATGGATCCCTACCCCCACCTATCAAATCTTGAAAGTTTATATAGAGGTCCTCACTGGGTTTAGTCACCGTGCAGGTATTGTAAACACCACATCACTATCCCAAGGCTATGTCCTTAGAGCAGCCTCTGGAAGTGGGAAAGGCAAGCAGAACCCATATTCTAAGGACAGTGTAAAGGAACCTCAGATCACTTGAATCTGGCTCACGGGTCAATCAGTGATCATGTTTTTTCGATGATCTCCCCCAACAATATCTTCTTTGGAGAAACATTGATTCAAATCCTTTGCCTGTTTTTTAATTGGGTTGTCTTTTTATTGTTGAGTTATAAGAGTCATTTATATATTCTGAACACAAATTCATTTTCAGATATATGATTTTTAAACAGTTTATCCTATTTGTGGATTGTCTGCTCACTTTCTTGATAGTGTCCTTTGATGCACAAAATATTTTAGTTTTGATAAAGTAAAATTTACCTATTTTTTTATTTTTGTACTGTGTTTTTAGTGTCATATTTAAGGAATATTTGCCTAATCTAAGGTCACAAAGATTTACACTTTCTTCCTTCTAAGAGTTTTACAATTTTAGCTCCTTGACCCATTTTAAGTGAATTTTTTATGTGCTGTGAGGTAAGGATCTAATTTTCTTCTTTTGCACGTGTATATCCAGTTGTCCCAGCACCACTTGTTGAAAAGACATTACCCATTGGACAGTCTTGGTACCCTTATCAAAGATAAATTAACCATACTTATATGGGTTTATACACCTGCACTGTCACTTCCATTTCATTGATCTATATTTTATTCTTATGTCACTATTACACTGTTTTTACTACTGTAGCTTCAAAATAAGTTTTGAAGTCAGAAAGTGTGAGTCCTCCAATTTTTTCTTTTTCAAGATTATTTTGGCTATGCATCGCCATATTAATTTTAGGATCAGCTCATCAATTTCTGCAACAAAAGATAGTTGAAATTTTGATTGGGATTCCATTGAATCTCTAGATCAATTTGGGGAGCAATGGTATCTTAACAACATTAAGCATTCCAATCCATGAACATGGAACATCTTTCCATATTTAGGTTTTAATTTATTTCAACAATGTTTTATAGTTTAATACCTAAATATGTTCTTCCTTTTAATGCTATTATAAATGGAATTGTTTTCTTAATTTCATTTTTGGATTGTTCATTACTAGTGTATAGAAATACAAGTTTTCTGCATGTTGACCTTGTGATCTGTAACTTCATTGAATTCATTTATTAGCTCTAATTTTTTTGTGGATTCTTTAGCGTTTTGTATATATAAGATCATGCCATCTGCAAATAGAAATGGTTTTACTTCTTCCTTTCCAACCTGTATACATTTTATATCCTTTTCTTGCCTAATTTCTATGCCTTGAGCCTCAATACAGTGCTGAATGGAAATATTGAGAGCAGACACTTACCTTGTTCCTGATTTTAAAAGCAAACATTTCAGTGTTTCACCAGTAGATATGATATTAGCTGTAGGATTTTCATAAAGGTCCTTTATCAGGTTTAGCAAATTCCTTTCTATTCCTAGACTTTGAATAAGTTTTCATCATGAAAGAGTATTGGATTTTGTGACATGCTTAATTAGTTTCCAGTGGCTGCTCTAACAAATTACTACAAATTTGGTGGTTTCAAACAACACACATTTATTCTCTTTGGAAGTCAAAAGTCTGAAATCAGTTTCACTGGGCTGAGATGAAGGCTTCAACATGGCTGCACTCCATGCAGAGTCTGTAGGAGTAAATCTGTACCTTGGATCTTCCAGCCTGTTATAGGCACTGACGTTTCTTAGTTTGTAGCCACAACACTCTAATCTCTGCCCCATAGTCACAGTGCCTTCTTCTCATCTGTAAACAAATCTCACTCTTCCTTTCTCATAGAGATAAATGTGACCGTATTTTAGGACTCACTCAGAATCCAGAATAATTTTCCCATTTCAAGATCCTTAATTAAATAACATTTCCAAACTTCTTTTTGTCATACAAGGTAACATTTACATGTTTCAAGGATTAGGATATGGATAGCTTTTCGGGGGACCATTATTCAGCCTAACATACTTTCTATTCCTAGTTTGTTATATTTTTTTTATCATGAAACAGTGTTGGATTTTTTCAAATGAGTTTTATGCATCTACTAAGATGCCCTTTATTATATAAATATAGTATATTACATTGATTGATTTTCACATTTGAATCAATCTTGCATTCCTAGGATAAGTCCTACTTGGTCATGGTGTGTAATCATCTTGATATGCTATTGGATTCAGTTTACTATTATTTTGTTGCAGATTTTTACACCCTTATATTAATAAGGATATTTGCTTGTGATGTCTTTCACTGGCTTTGGCATTAGGAGTACTGCTTGCCACAGAGAGTGAATTGGGAAGTCTTCCCTTCTCTTCTAATCTTTGGAAGAGTTTGAGAAAAACCAGTATTCATTCTTTTAACATTTCACTAGTGAAGCCATCCTACCCTGAGATTTTCTTTGCTGAAGTTTTTTGATTGCTGATATTCTTTTTACTTTTTACAGGTCTGTTCATATTTTCTATTTCTTTGTCAATCTGTTTCAATAGTGTGTGTTTTTTTGAGGAATTTGTCCTTTTCAGCTAGGCTATATAACTTATTGGTGTACAATTGTTAATGGTATTCCCTTATAATTGTTTTTATTTCTGTGAGGTCAGTAGTAATAAAAAAAAAAGGTGGGCCCTCTTTCATCTCTGGTTTTAGTAATTTGCGTCCTTTTATTCTTGGTCAAGCTAGCCAAAGATTTGTCAATTTTGTTGATATTTTCAAAGAACCAAATTTTGGTTTAATTGATTTTATTTTCCATGTTCTGCTTCATTTATCTCCACTCTAATCTTTATTTTTTTCCTTCCTTCTTCTTTATTTAGGTTTAGTTTGTTTTTAGTTTTCTAGTTACTTAAGGTGGAAAGTTAGGTTATTGAAGAACTTTCTTCTTTTTTAATATAGGAATTCATAGCTATAAATAAACCTCTGATCACTACTTTCACTAAACCTCACAAGTTCAGGTATATTAGGTTTCTATTTTCATGTATTTCAAAGAATTTTCTAATTTTCCTTGTGATTTTTTTCATTGAACCATTGGTTGTTTAGACACATTTTGTTTAATTTCCACATATTTGTGAATTTTATTGATTTCTAGTATCATTTCATGGTGGTTGAAGAACACACTTTGTGTTATTTCAATCCTCTTAAATTTATTGAGATGGGGGGGGTCTACTATATGGTCTATCTTTGAGAATGCTCCATGTGCACCTGAGAACAATGTGTACTATGTCACAGTTTGCTATAGTGTCTACAGATATGTTAGATCTAGTTGATTTGTAGTGTTCTTCAAGCCATCCATTTCTTTGCTGATCTAATTTTTCTATCCATTATTAAAAGTGGGATATTGAAGTTACTATTATTATTGAATTATTTCTCCCTTCAATTGCAAAAATTTATTCAATTCTGGCAAGTTTGGTGGCAGTCTTATCAGGTGCTAATATGTTTATTCTTATATTCCTGATCTCTTATCATTATGGAATATCCTTCCTTGTTTCTCATAACAAATTTTTTCTTAAAGTCTATTTTGTCTGATATCAGTATAGCCACTTCAGCTCTCTTTTGGCTGCTGTTAGCCTGAATTATCATTTCTCCTGCACTGTCTTCTATTTTGTTAAGCAGATATTGTGATTGCCTTATCATTTCTTTTCCTATATGTTCTGTAAGTATTTTCTTAGCGTTTGCCCTGAGGATTACAATTAACACCTTAATTCATAGAAATTTATCTTTAAGTTTGTTGGTTTTTTTAAGGTTTCTTTTTTTAAATGTTTATTTGTTCATTTTTGAGAAAGAGAGAGTGATAGCAGGGGAGAGGGAAAAAGAGAGAGGGAGAGAGAATCTTAAGCAGGCTCCATGCTCAGCGTGGAGCCCAATGTGGAGCTCTATCCCATAACTGTGAGATGATGACCTGAGTTGAGATCAAGAGTCAAACGTTTAACTGGCTGAGCCACTCAGGTGTCCCTAAGTTTGTTGGGTTTTATATTCTGTTTGTTCAAATATGCTATTGGGACCCTCTAGTAAATTTTTCATTTCAGTTGTTGTACTTTTGAGCTCCAGAATTTCTATTTGATTCCTTTTTATGATTTCCATCCCTTTATTAATATTCCTTATTTGGTAAGGCACCATTCTCTTGCCTTTGTTTACTTAGAAACAGTTTCCTTTAGCTCTTCAAACATATTTAAAATAGCTAATTTCAAATCTTTGTCCAGTAGGTCCAACATGTGGGTTTACAGTGACAATTGGTATTGATTGTTTGTTGAAGTGTACAGGTCAGACATTATTGTTTCTCACATACCTTGCATTTTTTATTGAAAATGGAACATTTCAAATATTAAAACATGGAACTTCTGGAAATCATATTCTCCCCTCTCTCCAGGGTTTGTTGTTGTTACTCATTGTTGTAGTTGTTGTTTGCTTAGTGACTTTTCTGAAATAATTCTCTAAAGTCTGTATTCTTTGTCATGTGCAACCATTGAAATCTCTGTTCCTTTAGCTTAGTGGTCAACTAATGACTGGATGGAGATTTCCTTGAATGCATGGAACCAAAAATATCCCAGTTTTTGCAGAGGGACTGTGTGTGTGTGTTAAGGCACACATTCAACACTCAGTCAGGCAATTTACAATTCTGCCTTCTCCTTCACTTCCTGCTTGTCCAGAGACTCAAGGTCAGCTAGATGTGAAATTTAGTGTCATTCCTGAGCATATGTTTAGTCCGAGGCATATGTGTGGCCCTCCAGATTCCCAGGAAAATCTGTCTTATGTGCATCTCATTCTCCAAACTTTCCTTCCCAACTATTAGTTAGTAGTTAATGTTTGGTTAGTATAATGTTTGCCCCAACTATTATCCATTGCCTCAGGCAGCAGTGACTAAAAACATTTGCCTGTAAAATTTGACTAGTGCTCCCTGGGTTGCAGCTTTAGCACTGGGAAAGTTCTTAGGTGAGATAAAGACAAGCCTTCTGAGTAGGTCTTCTAGGGTGCCACCAGACAGAACAAATAAGACAAACCTTTCCAAATAAGCTCCATTCTGCCCCCTTCCAGCAGTGCTAGGAATGTGGACTATTATTTTCAAGGTTGCCACTGAGCTACGGAGTAGGGAGGATGGTACTAGTGTTAGTTAAAACACCACAAAATTTGCTGTTCTGAGATTCAGCAATTTTTCTTGAATAAGCACTTTCACTGGTTGCTGCAAGGCTTTGATTAATTTTCAGAGTTTCCAGAAAGTTGATTGTGGCTGTTTTTGCCGATTTTTTCATTGCTTTTATGGAAGGTTGGAATTTTACAGTTCCCTACCCTGCCAATTTTTATATCTGTTTTTTAAGCTTTCTTAACAATAGCAGTTCTGACATATCCTTTAATGTCTTCAAACACTGCTACTTTTATTCATTTTACATGAATAGTAATTTCATTAACTTACTGATTAATATACTTAGAACATTAAAAAATGAGAACCGGGGCACCTGGGTGGTTCAATTGGTTAAGCATCCAACTCTTGATTTTGAATCACATCATGATCTCATATTTTGTGACTTCAAGTCCCACGTTGGGCTTTGTGCTAACAGTGTGGAGCCTGCTTTGGATTCTCTGTCTCCCTCTCTCTGCCCACCCCCCGCCCTCAAAAATAAATAAACATTTTTAAAAATCTTTTTAAAAATGAGACCCAAAAAGCAATATCTTAGGATAGCTTTAAGACTAAGGTCATATTTGTCAGAAAGCTGCAGTGCACAGTTTCTTGTAACCCAAGATAGGTACACATTCTAGTTGAAGATCTTGAGTAATGTTGAATGATATTGATATTATCTTATAGGTGTGGAACAACCCTATAAAATGACTTCCCATTAAATGATTAAAATTCATTTTACATTCCAGCTGATGCTGCCATTCATTGAGGATCAAAATGCAGAGTAGGAAAGGAAAGGACATAAAAAAATATAAAGTATCACAAAAAAATAAGCATAACACTGAAAGACCAGTTGTATCTAATTAGGCACAATTTGATCCGTGCTGAGCTGATCTGCTTTGTGTGGGGAAATAGGTTCAAGAATTCCTTATACTTACATAAATGAGTTTAAAAAGCTTAGGACAGAAAGCTGCCACCACAGAGTGAAAGTGCCCAAGGTTAGTTAGTGAGATATTATAATGGGATCATCAAGAACTTGTTATATTACCTGCAGGAAGCTACTTTCCATCTGGTGCCAATATACTTTGATCACAACTTCAAACTCCACTTGCCCCCCCACACAGGCCTTTTGCTTCTTACACACACAAATTAATGATTACTACCTGAGTGTTTGCTGCATATTCACCACATGTTTAAGATTTTGAGAGCTCAATAAATACGGAGACAAAACCCCCTATTCAGGGCTCTTGTCTCCTCCCAGACATTAGCCTCCCTCATATTCAGTTATGCATCTGCTCTCTTGCTGGACAAAAGAGAACTCCAGATTCATAGTCTGTGACAGCTTTATACTTACGGGGGAAATTTTTGACTAAATCAAAAAACATTGTTTTAAAAAGGTATCCAACTTAAATATGCTAAATTATTGTCTTTTAATTCCTGTCATGGAAGGCACGGTTCTCTCTCTAACTTATACATGTAGATAATATCATCACTCAGGTAAATGCAGAAGAAAACCATCCAGCTTCAAAGTAGAATACAAGGGACTAATAATATGTAAATAATAAATCTCAAAATGGTCACATAAATTTAGGTTAGAACTATGAGCAATAGTCATTATATAGTTTAATAATTACCCTCATGGATTTTCTTGCTACTAAGAAATTACTTACTTTTCAATTTCTGAAAAATATGGGAATAGTGTCCCTCATGAGACTGTAGAAAATAAGAACTCACTTGGCACTTCAGAATAAGATAGATTTTGGGGGCACCTGGGTGGCTCAGTTAAGCATCCGACTTCAGCTTAGGTCATGATCTCATCATTTGTGGGTTCGAGCCCTGTGTTGGTCTCTATGCTGACAGCTCAGAGCCTGGAGCCTGCTTAGAGTTCTGTGTCTCCTTCACTCTCTGCCCTTCCCCTGCCTGTTCTCTCTCTCTCTCTCTCTCTCTCTCTCTCTCTCATATAAATAAACATTAAAAAATTTTTTTAAAGATAGATTTTGATCTGCTAAATTATGTCCAGAGGAGGGTAACTGGAATGGCGGAGGATCCTAAAATCCAGTAGCATGAGAAATATTTAAAGATAAGTAGACTTGGGAGAAATCTGTTGGTTGTCTTCGACTCTCTAAAGAGTTTTCATGGAAAGCAGATTGGTCCACAGGACAAGACTGGATAATGGATGTATGCTGTAATGAGAAGGATTTCAGCTGAGGATAAGGAAGAACATTCTAGCTAAATGAAATGCAATAGACATCCTTGTTAGGTGGTAATCTACTAGACCTGGAAAAGTATAACAGAAGCTGTAGCATATGGTAAAGGAAATTCTTACATCATGTGGGAAGCAGGATTAGGATTAGAACATCTTTAATGTCCTTTCCAACACTAAATTTCCTGATTCTCAGAGATGACAAAGGACTCCAAACTTAAATGCTATCAGTAGTGTGTGAGGCATGGTGTGTAGGGTGAAACTGGTGATTCTACCTCTTCATATTTTTTCACACCACCTACTTTGCTACCACCTTCTCTCAGCTGAGTCACTACAGGTGTTTTCTGAATGGACCCTGCCTCCATCTTCCCTCATTCTAGTTTATTTTTTTCACTATAGTTAGGATGATATTTCTAAATCACAAATCTGATTTTCCCATTTTCCCACATACAGCCTTTCAGTAGCTTCCCATTTTCCTTAGAATATAGTTGAAATGCCTCAGCATGGCTGTAGTTACCTCTTCAGTCTATTCCCTGGCCCTCCCCACTGACCACCCTCACTGGCCTTCCCCACTGACCACAAAGTTATGTGTACTAAGTCATCTAACCTCCACAGGCTGGGGCATTCAGAAAAATGTTCATGGGACACCTGGGACTTTGAGTCATAAAGAAAGGGAAGAGAATTCCAGGCAGGTAGATGGCATGTTGGCATGTTGAAAAACAGCCTGTTGTAAGGAAGGTGTGGGGTTTTTTTTAAGTTTATTTATTTTCAGAGAGAGAGCACAAGAGACAGCATGAGTGGGAGGGGCAGAGAGAGGGAGAGAGAGAACCCCAAGCAGGCTCCACACTGTCAGTACAGAGCCTGATGTGGGGGTCAAACTCACAAATCATGAGATCATGACCCCAGCTGAAATCGAGAGTCGGACGCTTAACCTACTGAGTCACCTAGGAACCCCATATGTAAGGAAAGTGTTTAAGGACAAGACTGTCAAAGTAAGTAGAGCCACAGTACAGCTGTTCTGGAAAATTTGGCAGTTCTTCAAATTTAAACATAGAATTTCCATATGACCTAGCTATTCTGCTCCTAGGAATACACCCAAAAGGATTGAAAAACATGTCCACAAAAACTGGTACCCATATTTAGAATAACTAAAAGGTGGGAAAAACCCAAATGTTCATCAACTAAGGAATGGATAGACAAAATATGATATATCTATATACAATAAGATACTACTCTGCAATAAAAAGTAATCAAGTATAAATAGATGTTATAGCATTGATAAACTCTGAAATTATTATGCTAAATGAAAGTGGATACACACAAAAGGTTACATATTGTATGATTCCATTTATATGAAATGTCCAGAATAGGCAAATCCATAGAGACAGAAATTAATAGTTACCAGAGTGGAAGAAAAGGGAAAGTGGGAAATGGTTGCTATTGGGTAGAGTTTGGGCAGCTGGGGGAGGCAGAGGTTGATAAAAATTAGTGGTGATGGTTGTACAACTTTGTGAATATACCAAAACTCACTGAATTTTACACTATAAAAGTTTTTTAAATAAACTAAAACTTTTTCACCTATATATAAATGAACAAAATAAAAGGATAAACAAAGCAGAAGGTACTGCATGTCAGTCTTATGAGTCTGAATATTAAAGATTTCTGAGCAGGAAAAAGGCATAAACAGAGTGCCCAAGACAATTTTACAAAGAATTGGACAAAGTAAATCTTGGAGGAATGATGGCCAATTAGAAGACAATTATTGAGTCACAAGTCAGTGAGGGCCTGGATTCATCTTTTGACAATAAAACTGAAAGGAAGGAGAGGTTCAAGAGACATGATACAGGAAAAACTGACAGGATTTTGACAACTGAGTGAATGTTTAGAAGGAAAATTAGGAGTAGAATTTGGCAGTTCTTCAAAAGTTAAACATAGAGTTTCCATATGACCTAGATAGTCTGCTCCTAGGAATATACCTGATTTAGAAGTTAGCTGTATGGAGAAAATTGAGAAAGAGAATTTAGCTTTGGAAACCAGGACAATGCAAATACCACATAGATCAAGAGAAGTAGTTATTTAGGAAACTGTGGTAAACCGTATTTAAAGCTGCAAAGAAACTAAGAAGAATAAAGGAATATTCTTAGAATTTTTTTCACATTCATCATTCTTTAGTGACCCTGGGAGCTATGATTCAATTCCATAAACAAAATCCTCTTAAATGGCTTCTAAATAAGTGGGTAACTCACCTATGTGAGGAACTTCTGAAGAAAATATGATAAAATCCCATGAAGCCACCCTCTTTCTTCTAGTCCATTTGTAATACAAGGAAGTGGATGTATAATTCCTCACTACACGTATAGCTCTTTCTTCTAGTGTTTTCTTGAAAGAAATCATTAATGCTGACTCTCTGTGAAGCAGATGACTGGTTTCCCAGGTGCCAAAAGTTTTTGTGAACATTATCTTCCTTAAAACTAAAAAAGTAAAAGTATTTCATTGGTGAGGTAAATAAGATTACAGTATGTTATCAACAATGTATTCTCTTTGGAACCTTCAATGTGGCTGTCCTCCAAGTACAAGCAGCAATGGCTGGCCATGTCAAAGTACATAATACCATGATGTTGAAAATCAGGAAATTAATAAAGAACTTGAAGAGAACAGCATGAGTTGTGGTAGAAATTTTGCCAAGACTGGGGAGTACAGCTGACTCAGAACAAAGTTTAATTTCACCTTTGCCTTCTTGTCACTTACCAAGTTTAATGCTATTTTCAAGCACACACACAGAGTCATCCATGTAGCAGACTGTATCTGGCATTCTTCAATAGCAGGAGGAAATTTGCACTGGAACAAGTAAATATCATATCCTACCTCTTTACAATAATCAGAATAGGGGTGCCTGGGTGGCTCAATCAGTTAAGCATCCAACTCTTGATTTTGTTTCAGGTCATGATCTCACAGTCTTGAGATTGTCCCAGGCCAGGTTCCATGCTACACATAGAGCCTACTTCAGATTCTCTCCCACCTTCTCCCTCTGCTCCCCACTCCCCACACCACATGCTCTCTTGCTTCTAATAAATAAATAAATAAATAAACAAACAAATAAATAAATAAATAAATACAATAACAAAAAAAGAAATAAAATAAAAAGTGATGTAAATGGGAAGAAAACTTCTCAATTCCTTATTATATATCTGCTATAATTTCCTGTAAATAATGCCAAAAAAGAGAAAATAAAATGTGAATGAGAAATGTGTAAACTTTGTCTTTTTCTTTTTTGTTTAAGTAGGCTTCATGCCCAGTGTGGAGCCCAATATGCGGCTTGAAGTCATAACCCTGAGGTCAAGACCTGAGCTGAGATCAAGAGTTGGATCCTTAGCCAACTGAGCAACCCAGGTGCCCTAAAATGTGTAATTTTTTTAATAAGTTACACACTTTTGTCAAAATAAGTAATTTACTAATATTTATTTGTGTTGTATTTCTGTGTCTAATGCTGTTTTTGAAAACAGCTTATAGAATTCATTCTTTAATAACCTAGAGTTTATTTTAAAATGCTACTGGCTATGTTGGCCAAGCAAAATTAAGAGTGTAACTTGTAATGTTCACAATGTAATGCTCTAGAACTGGGCTCTCAAACTCAAATATTACTACCTAGAAGAGCCAGGCAAGCAATAGGAGTGAATGAAGCTGATTGGATGAAGGACCACAGGGGATACTGAGGGCTGTGCCAAACTGGGGAGCATATTCCAGCTAACCATTGGCATGGGCTCATGGGCCCAGACCATCTGTTTTTTTCTGGAGGAGCTGAAAAATACAGTGTTTTACATGAAAATGTCCAAATTTTTAATGTTAGTAATTTTAATAAAGTCCAAAGATACATCTTATGTATGACCTGATTTGGCAGTAGCCTGCCAATTTGTGAACTTTACTCAAACAAAAAATAGATAGATGATTGACAGAGAGATAGATGATAGATAGATAGATAGATAGATAAACAGTTTGTCTTCTCCAGGAGATTTATAAAGATATTTTATTTTGCTAGGATAGAAATAACTAAAAACCAGTTTAAGTTATTAAAGTGAAGTTACTAAGTGAACCTATTAAGTATTTTATATGTAAATCCCAAGGTTTTCTTTATGTAATTTTATTCTTATTTTAAAGCCTCACAAATGAAGTATATTACAATACATATGAGAGGAATGACCCAAGGGATGCCAGATTTCTAAAGTGTTCACATTCTGCCAGCAGATTTGGAAACACATAAGGGCAACAACCCAAAACCATTTTTGTGTCTTTCAAATTAATGCATTGCCTTCCCCAAGGACCCTGCAATGCATTCCCCATGTGACAATTGTTTCCATCATTGTGGGAAAACAACTGTTGGATAAGTTTAGAGAAAAAAATATACCTAACATTCGAATTCTCCCTGGAAAGAATTTCAGAATCCCTATAAGGTGTCAGACCCATTGTCTCACTAGCACCATATTCAGGCTGTGAATGAACCAAAGATGGCTATGAAACCAAGAATGACCTGCACATGACTTAGCATCCCTAGCTTTTCTCAGTAAACTGCCATCCAGTCAGCAACTTCAGATTAATGAAATCTAAATGTTTCCTAAAACAATTATTATCCTGTTCAATCCTTCAGTGAATTTGTTCCAGAACTTTACCACCTAACTCAAATCACACAAGAACAAAATTTTAAAGCTGAATGGATCCTGGAGATCATTTTCTTCAATCTCTTCACTTCCATTTCATTGTCCTAAAACTATCAAGACCAAACTTTAAAAGATGTATGAAGATTTGTCACAGAATTCTAAGAGTCTAGGAACAAATTTTTATTTACTCCATGTTTCTGTTTCATTATTTTGTAAATAATAAAATATAACCTAATGTTTCAAATATCTTATAGGCCATTTTTCTTCCCAGAATGGAATCCTACTTTTTGTGTTCAATTTCTATTTTATTTATGAAACTGTATTAACTGCTGGAAAATCCTAGGGGGTCATTTAGTGCCTTTTAATAGACATGTGATCCAACATACTCCAGAGGACCTACAAATAAGGTGAGTCAGGCCAACTTACAGCATCAGCAATATTGCCTCTCTGAAAATTACCTGGCACATTCAGTATGGTTGTTCTCCATTTATAAGAACAATGGTTCATAATACTCCAAATAGCACAAGACTGTGTCAACTCTGTCAGCTAGAGCTCACAAGGAAAGATAGGATCAGCCACTATAGTAGCTGCTGTGTTATCCTTGACATCATGTTTTTCTATATGGATGTGGAATTCTGGCAAAGAAAGAAAGAAAACATGGGCAAATATCACATTTTATCATCATAGCTGATGTAATTTAATGCATTGCCTCTTCCCAGGGTGTCGATCTGGTGTAACAGTTCCAAGAACCCAGCACAGCCCCTTTAGCCTTTGGTACCACCTGAAATACCATACTGACATTGTACCTT
The DNA here is from genome assembly GCF_016509475.1 of Prionailurus bengalensis. Taxonomy (NCBI): domain Eukaryota; kingdom Metazoa; phylum Chordata; class Mammalia; order Carnivora; family Felidae; genus Prionailurus; species Prionailurus bengalensis. The sequence continues at coordinate 52,340,419 of NC_057354.1, read as the reverse complement.
TTAGACCTAAAACATTCATGCAGTATCCACCACCAAAAAAGTAGGTCTGAATTTTACTTTTTCTGAATAAATTTAAAATAGATTGTTTTAAAACCTCCCCAGTATATATAAAAACTAAATTTCCACCATCTAGGAATAAACTCATAGGAGGCTTACCATTATTTTTTGTCACATCCTTCTTAGTACAACAATTAGCACTATTTACTTCACCATTTCTGAATTTATAAAATGCTTTTCTAAACTATAAGTGTAGCCATGAACTGAAGAAAAAGTTCTCAGACACTTTGAGCAGACATACAGGGAAACCTCTGCCAGTAAAACAGCAGCATCAAACTGCACATAGTCTTTATTTCATGTTCACCGGGTATAAACATCAAAGAATGTTAAAGCATGGAAGGAAAACACAAAGAGCCTCCAGACGTAGACCAAACACACATCTGGTGTTTACATGAAAGCATGCAGGAGGATGTGCAGTTTCAAGGACTGCTAGGCAGTTACAGAGGGTCTGTTCCCTAACTGGCTCCTGGGAGATCATGGGGCTCTGTTCTCATAGTGCTATCACGTTCAACAGCCTTGAAACCAGAACATTGCCAATGTTTCAGCAATTGCCCCATTCACCTTCCCAGGGCTTACAATACACTCTCTAGAAATAACTCCAAATATATGTAACTGTTATTTTTAGTTATTTCCTTATCTACCAAGAAATTTAACATGAGGACACCCAAACTCTTTGCTTTGGGGTAATTCATTGTCACTGTGTAAGATCGTGTGCTTCATATATCATTTAATATTCAGTGTTTATTACATGATGTTCAATTATTTGTTTCCACTGCTACCTACCCCACTACATTATGAGCTTCCCAAGGGCAGCAGTGCCAACATACTTCTTCTTGTGTCCTCTACCTTAAAACATACCTAACATAGGGGCACCTGGGTAGCTCAGTTGGTTAAGTGTCCAGCTCTTGGTTTCAGCTCAGGTCATGATCTCACCATTCATGATATCCAGCCCCAGAGCTGACAGCACAGAGCCTGCTTGGAATTCTTTCTGTCCCTCTCTCTCTGACCCTCCTCTGTGCACTCTCTAAATAAATAAATAAATAAATAAACAAACAAACTTAAAAAAATATATCACATATAATAAACACTTCATAATTTTAAGTGTAAATAAAGTTATAGTCGTACCTTTTCATCTTGTTGCTCTCAAAAACACATGCAAAGCAGAATAATAGAATGTCATTTTGTATATATACCTTTTTCCATTTTGCAGTCTATTGTCTTTGAGGCCAAACGTTTGTATTTAAATCTGAGCTCTGCCACTGACAGGTCGTATAACCTTGGACAAGTTACTCAACCTCTCTGCCCCTCTGTGGTGTCCTCCATAAACTGGAGAGAATATTAGTATCTACTTCAAGCAGGTGTTGTGAGGAATAGATCAGTTATTCCATATAAAGAGGTCAGGACTGTGCCTGGCATACTGTAGGCCCTCTGTAAATAAATACAATTAACACAGAGGTAGGAGTCAAAATGACAGGCTCTTCTGATCTCTCATGTGTTTATCCAGGTCAAAGTTACAGAATGTCCCTGACCCATGCTTCTTCATGTTTTAGGGACTTAATAATAATTCTTCTCCTTTCTCACTAAAGCATTAGGAGAAAATCAACTTTTAAAATACTTTAATTCTCCAAAATATTTCTCTATTGTAATTAACTATAAACTATTTTAGCTTTTAAATAACTTTATTGTAAACTAATGCATACTTATTATAGAAAATTCCAGCGGCGCCTGGGTGGCTCAGTCAGTTAAGCGTCCGACTTCGGCTCAGGTCATGATCTCACGGTTTGTGGGTTCCAGCCGTGCGTCGGGCTCTGTGCTGACTGCTCGGAGCCTGGAGCCTGTTTCAGATTCTGTGTCTCCCTCTCTCTCTGACCCTTCCCCGTTCATGCTCTGTCTCTCTCTGTCTCAAAAATAAATAAATGTAAATATATATATATATATATAAAGAAAATTCCAGAATTCTATTAAATTATATATCATTCCACCTCCCAGAGATAACTTTAACATTTTGGAATACATTCTTCAAGTTTTTCTATACATGTATTTTCATGTTAAAGTATCATTTGTTGGCATGTCTTAGGTACTACTGGAGGCAGAGGGAAAAATTACTGCTTAATGGTTCAGAATGAACAATTTAACGAAAACTGCAAAAAAAAAATTGGCTGGTACTTTTCTGTCTTTCTGCATAGAGCTCACAGAAGTAAAGCTAAACATCAAGACCAGTCATAAAGACAACCTCATTATTTACGTCAACCAGCTACAATGCAGTTGAAGAACATTTTGTTTTCAATGCAGCTAATAATCCATATGGATTTTTGCTATACTTTTTAAAAAATAATAATCTAAAACAAACAGAACACACACAGTAGCCATTTTCTGCTCCTAAGATAGGACCTGACTTCCCAACCTCGCCTGGCCCATTTGACAGGGTTAGGGAAAGTACAGCAGCAGATGCTTCATGGAGAGAAAATATGCCCCAGAGACTTTGTCTCTATGAGGTTAATGTTCATTTTTCTAACGTCTGACAGAAGCCAGGCTTGATGACATAATAACAACCAAACATTCACTTCAACTTGAAGATGAGCTCAACAATATAACAGAATGCCAAAAAAAAAAAAGAATATAACAGAATGCCAACTGAAGAGGTTCTCTCATAGAAGTCTTAGAAAGTCCTGGGAATAAAAGCTAGAACATGGAAGTGTCAACCAGATATCCCAGTAAGCTCAGAATAGCCAAACCTGCTCTGATAATCAAGGTAGCTATAGAAAACAGCACAGAGGGTAAGTGCTCCCTCATTAAAGAAAGAAGAGAGATGTGCTTTATACCACATATAAAAGGAATTATTGTATAAGGGGTCTATGTGTTGGACACTGTGATGTTTAAATATGTCTGAGTTCAAATGCATTTTGAATCTCCAGCAATACATGAGATAGGTAATATTATCCCCATTTTACAGATAAGGAAACTGAGGCTCAGAAGATTAAATAATTTTTTTGAGGCCTCACAGACAGAAAGTGTCTAAGCTGGAATTCAAAACCACATTTTGAAGACCTCATTTTAAAAAAGTAGACCTAACACCATTTATTAAGAGCATGTTTGCAGACTGGCAAAATGTTGGTTATTATTAAGTTTAAAAGCAGCTTTAGTCTTGTTTTTCCATGAATTCCTTAGGCCATCAGCTGAGGAATTATCCCCAAAGGTCTCTGGTTCTTCCTAGACCACCAACTGCTTCCCTCAAAACCAACTCTGCAGAAAACTGAAGTGAATGGGCATGTGGATTACAGGGACAAACCCTATAGTCCTGGGGAGACCCTCTGCTGACTTAAGCGGGGATGAGGGGTTAGGGATGGGCAGCAGCCTGGAGCAGAAGGGTGGCTGGAGGAAGCAATGACAGGGAAGAACTGGTAGAGGAAAGCTGCTAATCTTTTGCATTGGTCTTTCTTGTGTTTTTCCCAGAGACCATCATTGCCTACCTCTCAAGAGTGACAATCAGACCACCATGCCGGTATCTTTCAAGTCACAGGACAGCCCACAAGCTGGCTGCAGTGAGTTGTTGATGAAAATATCTACAGACAGAGCAGTGTCCCTTGCACATCATTCCTCCATGCCTTCAAACCCCCAGAGTTGCTGGATGATCAGAAATAGACTGCCTCCTCCAGGGGCTGCTTCTCTGTGAGGGCTTCTAAGATAAGGCCTGATTTTCAACTTTTCTTTCTCATTTGTTTGTATGTTTGTATTTCTCTATGATTTTCTTAACTGATGTAATTTCTTTTTGAAATAAGGGAAATAAATAGTTCCCTTTTTGTCATAAAGAAAATAAAATTAAAGCATTTTGAGGAATTTTTTAAAACTGAAGATGGAAGGGAGTCAGTAAATAGGAGGGATCAATAGTTTAGAGGTAGCTTAAGATGCTCTGAGCTTGGATTCCTCTCCTAAAACTCACTGGGGTTGACAAGCCCAGGTCCAGAAGGGCCTACAGCCCTTCTCAACATAGTGCCAGTCATTAGACAATAGAGCTCAAACACACACACACACACACACACACACACACACAGAATCCTGTGAACAGGAACTCACTGACCATGATAATCAGATATCTGAGGAATATAGCCACTTCAAAATGAAGACAATCAGACAGCATTTACTAAAGTATGAGAACACACAAAGTGAGAAATCATGTGCAAACAAAAATGAACTATGAAAAATGGAATAATTGAGGTAAAGAACACAACAGATGGAATAAATAGTAGAATAAGCTACATCCAAAGAACAAATTATCAAGGAGATACAAGATCAAATTGAGGAATTCTCCCAGACAAACAACAGCAGGAAATGATAGAAAGTGTAAAAGAAAAGCTGAGATAAGGAGAGAAGTAGAAAGGGCTAATATCTGCACAATGAGGAAGAAGTAAAGATGGACAGGAAGAATTGTTCAATGAAGTAGTAGAGATAAAGTTCCCAAAATTAAATAAAAGGATGTGAAATTGAAAAGGCTCGGTCACAGAGAGTTGGACAGGATAAAGATGGAAAAACCTATGCAGAGAAAAACCTACATGTTTAACAACACAGCCAAAGAGAAATTCTAAATGTATTTTAAGAATTATAAAAAAGAGAACCACATCTACCAGCACAGTTCTAAAATTGATTTAAAATTCAACATCACCCCAGTCAAACTTAAAAAATCTTATGTAAATGTACAGGAAGAAATAAAAGGTTCACAAATGACCTTAAAGAAGCTATAAAAGGAGCATCTGCCAGACCAGACTAGAGGTCAACTGCAGAGCCAAAGCAATGACACTGGATGGTATTGTCACCAGACCAGAAAAACAGCCTGATGGAACAGAACAGAATGCTCAGAGGCTGATGGATGAATATATGGGAACTTGGAGGGGACATTACAAATCAAGAGGAAAAGGATTCATGGTAAATAGGTGACAGTAGGGAAAATGGCTTACTTCATGGACAAGAAAAGACTGAATTCCTATCTAACAACTTATTCAAGTGTAGGCTCTGGGCATATTAAAGACTAAATGTGAAAGAATGGTAAAAGTCTAAGGATAGAAGTTCATTTAATTCACAAAGAACTCTGAGACTGAAACAAGATGTAAGGCAAAAAAAATATTTAATAAATTTGATACATCAAAATTTTAACTTAGCTTAATAGAAAGAGAACAGAATGAGAAAAGTTATTTGTAATATCTAAAACCAAAAAGACCAATATTCACAATATACATAAAACTACCAAACCAGAAAGAAAAAGATAAAACCTAAATAGAAAAATGAGCAAAGAAGACCAGAGGAGGGCAATTTTCAGAAGAGAAAATAAAAAAATTAATAAGCATTTGAAGAGATGCTCAAAATTATTAGTAAACAAGAATCAATACAAATGAAAACAATGAGCTACCACTTCATATCTATTAAACAAGCAAAAATTAGAAAGTTAGATAACATACTGCTGGTGAAATGTACACATGTGCAGCTATCTAGAAGAGCAATTTGGCAATACCTATGCAAAATAAGTAAACAAATATTGTTTGACCCAGAAGTTCCACTGTTAGTATATACCCCAAATGAATGCATAAGTGATTTCATAAAGGATGTGCATAAGGATACTCATGTTCATGGTCCTTGTGGCGTTATTTTTCCTGGCTGGGAGTTGAAGGTTATCTGGGTGCTCATTTCCAGGAAAGTAAATTGGGTAAAATGTGGTGATGCACATTCTGGGATATCAGAAAACAATTAATTATAAGCAATAGATTTACCCACAGCAGTATATAGATATCTCTAAAATACTGTGCTTGGCACCAAAACAGACACATAGACCAATGGAATAGAATAGAAACCCCAGAAGTAGACCCACAAACGTATGGCCAAATCATCTTTGACAAAGCAGGAAAGAACATCCAATGGAAAAAAGACAGCCTCTTTAACAAATGGTGCTGGGAGAACTGGACAGCAACAACATTCAGAAGGTTGAAACTAGACCACTTTCTCACACCATTCACAAAAATAAACTCAAAATGGATAAAGGACCTAAATGTGAGACAGGAAACCATCAAAACCTTAGAGGAGAAAGCAGGAAAAGACCTCTCTGACCTCAGCCGTAGCAATCTCTTACTCGACACATCCCCAAAGGCAAGGGAATTAAAAGCAAAAGTGAATTACTGGGACCTTATGAAGATAAAAAGCTTCTGCACAGCCAAGGAAACAACCAACAAAACTAAAAGGCAACCAACGGAATGGGAAAAGATATTCGCAAATGACATATCGGACAAAGGGCTAGTATCCAAAATCTATAAAGAGCTCACCAAACTCCACACCCGAAAAACAAATAACCCAGTGAAGAAATGGGCACAAAACATGAATAGACACTTCTCTAAAGAAGACATCCGGATGGCCAACAGGCACATGAAAAGATGTTCAGCGTCGCTCCTTATCAGGGAAATACAAATCAAAACCACACTCAGGTATCACCTCACGCCAGTCAGAGTGGCCAAAATGAACAAATCAGGAGACTATAGATGCTGGAGAGGATGTGGAGAAACGGGAACCCTCTTGCACTGTTGGTGGGAATGCAAATTGGTGCAGCCGCTCTGGAAAGCAGTGTGGAGGTTCCTCAGAAAATTAAAAATAAACCTACCCTATGACCCAGCAATAGCACTGCTAGGAATTTATCCAAGGGATACAGGAGTACTGATGCATAGGGCCACTTGTACCCCAATGTTCATAGCAGCACTCTCAACAATAGCCAAATTATGGAAAGAGCCTAAATGTCCATCAACTGATGAATGGATAAAGAAATTGTGGTTTATATACACAATGGAATATTACGTGGCAATGAGAAAAAATGAAATATGGCCTTTGGTAGCAACGTGGATGGAACTGGAGAGTGTGATGCTAAGTGAAATAAGCCATACAGAGAAAGAGAGATACCATATGGTTTCACTCTTATGTGGATCCTGAGAAACTTAACAGGAACCCATGGGGGAGGGGAAGAAAAAAAAAAAAGAGGTTAGAATGGGAGAGAGCCAAAGCATAAGAGACTGTTAAAAACTGAGAACAAACTGAGGGTTGATGGGGGGTGGGAGGGAGGGGAGGGTGGGTGATGGGTATTGAGGAGGGCACCTTTTGGGATGAGCACTGGGTGTTGTATGGAAACCAATTTGTCAATAAATTTCATAAAAAAAAATAAAAAATAAAATAAAATAAAATACTGTGCTTAGAGGAAAAAAAGTAACCAAATGAGATACATATAAACCAATATTGTTTATATAAATTAAAAAATACACACACTCAAACCAAAAATATTCATTTTGCAAGAACACATACACCCAAAAGGTACATGTTAAGTGTCATAAATTCTATGGGAAGAGGGCAATGGAGATGAGGTCTAAGGAAAAAAAAATGAGAAAGAAAGGTCTTACATGCACCAATGATGGTACTGTGCCATGAAGATTTACCTCAATTCTTTCTACCCTCTGTGTGGATAATTCCACCTCTACCACTTTCCATCATTCCTGAGACTACTGGAAAGAGTCTTATTAGAGAAAATGCATGGATGGTAGGCATGAACATTGGGTGGACAGTAGGCATAACACTGAGAAGCTCATCAGGCAATCTGAATCTGACATCCATCAGTCTCATCATAACCAGTGAACAGTGGTGAGGAGGAGGAACAGAAAGCTTTCCTTGCCTGTACCCCCCATCAAGGTCATCTGCCATTCCCCTTAGTTTGCTATGTTCTGCTGCCCCCCCAAGACCCATGGTAGCATATCCTCATGTGGATATGTCGGAACACAAAGGTGATGCAAAGCACTAGACAAATGTGAGGCATTATTACCAGGTCTCTGCCACATCACTACTTGAATTTAGCCATCATTTTTTGCTCTTCCAATTCCCTACACATGCTCTCAAGTCATAAGACATGACTGAGGAGATAATGAGATATACCTGGGAATTGAACAGTCCCCAAAAACACTCTATTAATTTTTACCTCAGCATCACAGACATCCAGATAGGTAAACATCCCGACATAGTCAATTCAGTACAAAGGCCCAAGAAGACATTCATCCATTTCAGAGATAAGAAGTGCTGAAAGATGGGGCGCCTGGGTGGCGCAGTCGGTTAAGCGTCAGACTTCAGCCAGGTCACGATCTCGCGGTCCGTGAATTCGAGCCCCGCATCAGGCTCTGGGCTGACGGCTCAGAGCCTGGAGCCTGCTTCCGATTCTGTGTCTCCCTCTCTCTCTGCCCCTCCCCCGTTCATGCTCTGTCTCTCTCTGTCCCAAAAATAAATACACGTTGAAAAAAAAATTTTTTTTAAAAAAGAAGTGCTGAAAGAGAGGGAACCAGAGGAAAGGGGGAAAGAGGAGAGAAGAGGAATGAAAAGGAAAGAATAAAGTCCTTGCTTTGGTATTAGAGTAAGTATTGAAGGATTTCAAATTAATTATGTTCAGTGCTTGTTGATAGAATTGTATCATGATAAATGAAGTACTTGTAACTGATGCAAAAGTCAAAAATAGTAGAACAAATTTTCACTGATTCTACTACTTAGTTCTGATAAAAACTAAGGACACCATATATTTTCAGCATGAGATTAATATTTTCATGAGTAATATTAGCAACTTTTTGGCATTTCTTTCCTTGCAAGAGCACTGAAGGCTTGCCTAGACCAGGGCATGAGTGTAAAGACTGTCCATATGTTTTGCATTCACATTCAGTATTTTGTATTCATTCAATAAACCTCCATGTGGTTTGAGACCTGCACCAATTACTACCAGCCAGAGAGTTGTTGCTAAATAGTCTACAGTTTCAAACTTTGGGGACTCAAAGGAAGAGTGAATTCCACAGAGGTTTTTAGCTTTGGCACACTCCTCCTGCTTTACATGACCTGCTTGTATCAGTGGCAAAATACTCACATACCTTGCCAGGGATTAAAATTTTATTATTGGTAATTTCGACCTGTAATAGTCATACAGTGTGAGTGACTTCAATCAACTATACAAACCTTTAAAGACTTCTTGTGGCCACATTTTTCAAAGGCTTTCATTTTATTAATAGACGGTGCCTCCACCAATATACAGGTTACACAGCCCTTTCCTCATATAAGTCATTCACTCTAAATAGATGGGAGTTAATTTGTAAATTTTGAGTTTCATTTTAAATCTTTCTAAAATGTACAGTTGACCTCACTATCATAACTGTAAGTTGTCAAGCTACAGTCTTGGATGCTGACAGCATGGACCAGATGCTTGGTCCATGACTTCACTTGTCTTCCTAGAGGCAGTGACATCCAGACCCAACACTAACCTGTGTGTTAGTAGATATGCTCTTAGCAGGGCACAGATGCTTGAAAACTGCTTCTTCCCACATTCCTCCTCTCCAGACCATAGTTCTACTGGACTCTGCAGTAGAACACAAATGGAATTGAGTCTTCACTTTACCATTTACTACGCTCTGAAGTTTAGGCCCTTATTTTACCTCTCCAATTTTCCACCTAAATTCAAGACACAATTGCTTACCTCAAAAGATTAATGCAAAGATTAAATATGACAACATTAGCTGCCACCCTGAAAACTCTTCAATAGCTGTCCCTTACCTACACAGTATCTAACTTAAGCTCCTTTGCAACATCTAAGGTCTTGCAAGACTGGGCCTGTGCCCTCCTCTTCCACCATTCTTTGCACTCCCCCTGCCCTCCAGCAATGCTTCCCACTGACCCGTGAACACACCTAACCTCTCTGTGCTTTTGCATGTGCTAGTTCCTCTACCTAGAACACCTTGTTCTCTCTTAGTCACTTGGCCAACCTCAGTTCATCTGTTAAGCTTCAGTTTAAATGTTTTCTCTATTCTGGATGACCTCTCCCAAGTCCAGGCAGACTCCAGTTCTCCTTCTCCAATGCTCTAGGGCATTGTGTCCATACCCCCATTAAAGTAAATATCATACTATATACTAATTGCTTTGTTGAGTATATATCTCTGCATCAGACTGCAAATTCCCTGACAGCAAAGACTGTCCTCTGAGGCAGTCACAAGATCCCACACATGGCAGGCACTTAATAAATGGGAATTGCCTCTCCCCTCTTCATCTGTGTGGGTTTATTTATCAAAGGCCAAAGGCTCCTGCTCTCAGTCTCCATCCTTTCTTCCCGTTGTCAATGCTGACTGCTACCTCCTCTGATCTTCTAATTTCTGAAAGCAGCTAAATCCTGGTCCAGGAAGCACATGAAAGTTCAGAGAGACTCAGCAGGGAAGTCAGGAAATAGGGACCAGTAAATTTCCAAATTCTATATATCCCCCATTGGCTATCTTTTGTTACCCTTCTGTTTCCTTGTAGAAATAAGCATCAAAGGTTGAAAAGAGCAAGAGCTTGTGTGCTTGTTTTCAGGTGAGTGAGGAGGGGAAGGAAGGGAGAGTAGACCCCACTCATTCCCCAAGTCTGGCTTGCTGGGAAAAGAGGCTGGCAGTGGCTGCTTCACAGAAAAAAAAAGGAACTACCTGAGCACCTAGGAACACTGACAAAGCAAAAGTGGCCTCCAGTCCAGAGACAGAGGTCTTCTTGCGGTTCTTGCAAAACTGCTTTAGAGACCAGGGTGCCTCCTCCCCTTTAGGGACCTTACCATCAATCAGAATTCCCAACATGTTAGCTATAGCAGCTTCCCTGCTCTTCTTGCCTTTCTTCACTGATGCTGGGAGCTCAAGAACTCCTTTTTTGGCACCAAAATACTGGCTTTTTTCATGTGAGAAATCTGGATATTGGAGAATATGCTGTATTGGGATATGCGGCAGCACAATGAAGTGTTTCATGAAACAGCAGTATCAAGAGGTCCACATGTGCCCACCATCTCTCCCTGTCCCTAAATCCCTCAAAATTAATAAAAGATAGGTCAGTGCAGAGCATACATAAAGTCTCATCTAAGATACTCAACTTATACCAATTTCTGTTCATTCACTGCTTTCCACACTGAAATTTTTATGTGTCATCCACACATAGTCACCCATAGTCACCCAGGAGGTAGTGTCATTCCACAAAAGAAGCTAAGTAAATCACAGGCTAGGAGAAGAACCTGCAAAGATGCTAATAACTGGGAAGTGCAAACAGTACACATTTGCCCACAAACCAGTGCCAAAGAGACTGGCGGTCACTCAGTTTATGTGATATTCTGAAGAGTTTTCTGGTTCAGTCATGTTTCTAATCCCACTCATTAAGCTTCCAGAGTTTTTCTGTTTTGAAGTTAGATTTAACAAGCATCTTCCTGCCTACCTAGGGTTTCCAAATAAAATACAGAACACCCAGTTATATTTGTGTTCCAGATAAACAACAAATAATTTTTTTAAGTTTAAGCATGTCCCAAATATCGCATGGGATATGCTTATACTGAAATTACATTTGTTACTTATCTGATTCAAATTTAACTGAATGTTCTATATTTTGACACAGCCTATTTTTCCAAGAATGAAATGGATTCTTGGGTTTATGTCTTAAGGAATTATCTGAGATTAAAGATTCCCTTCATCCTTACTTCACTTAGAGTTCATAACCAACCCCAATCTCTGGAGCTGGTTAAAGTAGCAAGTATCAATACAATTTATTTCAGTTTCATTTTTTTTCCTACTCACTTCTGGAACAGAGTTTTGCAAAGAGAATGGCCGAAAAGCAATTTAAATTGAAAATGGTGGAATGGAAACAAGTTATGGGTAAACCATAGATGTTTCTCAATCCCTGTATAGTCTGGATGTTCAAGTCCTGTTGATTATGATCTTATTGTTCCTTCTTCCTCCTGGGTTGGTTTGAAGGCTTGGATAACAAATGAGACATTTTTAATGAACTTAAGTTAAATATTGATTCAAGGATTGAACACAATTTCAATTAAATTTTATTCAATATTTATTTAAATAAATTTAACTCACTTTCCAATAGTTGTGTTTTACAACAGTTTGCTGTACCAAAATACATTTTAGACATATTCTTTTTGCAAAAATATTTTTAAAAGAACCTGTTTAAGGAGAGTAACCAGCACTCTGACTTTTTCTAAGAAAAATATTTAGAAAGTCCAGTCATAATTTTTTCCAATGGATCACACTTGTGGCCTGAACACCTATTACAGTTTGCATCTGACATCCAAAGAATGCAATGAGAGTTGCAATCTCCTTTCCACACTAAGAAAGTAACAGTAACAGAGTAGAATAAGAAGGAGAAACAGGAGGAGGAGGAGGAGGAGGAGGAGGAGGAGGACAAAAGAAAAGGAGAAAGAGGAAGGGGAGGAGGGGAGGAGGAGGAGAGGAAGAAGGGGAAGGTTCAGGAAAGAATTGGAAGGGAAAAGGGCATAACTTTATCTTTGGTGCCCAATGTGTGCCAAGTCTGCAGGTCCACAGCTACTAGGACTTGGCACAGGATTCAAATGCAGGCAGTCTGACTTCTGTCTAAGGACTACCAAATCCCCAGGCTTACTCCCCACAATAATGATGGCTCAGAGAACTCACTTCTTCAATTTTCTATTTAGGTTTACTCATTCTTTATCTCAAGAAATAATAGCATGCTAGGCACTAGGTGGCATAAGTGAGAAACAAGACAGAGCCCAGGCCCTGTTTTACATGCCTTTGAATGTAGAATAAGAGATAGAAAATGTTAACAAGTAAATAAACAAGACTAAATTCTGATAACTGCTCTAAAGGAAAAAAAGTTGCCCCAAGCAAGGAAATAGGAGGGACCTACTTCAGATGACACTGAAACCTCATTTAGTATAAATTCAGGTAGAGTCTAAAGGGACTCATTATGGATAACCAAAGACACTCCAATCACTCAGGAACTTCCAGGAGTTTTTGAAACTCTGTTCAAGGAATCAGAGACAAATACCAAATATATTCTTTTTTTATTTTTTTTTAACGTTTATTTATTTTTGAGACAGAGAGAGACAGAGCATGAATGGGGCAGGGGCAGAGAGAGAGGGAGACACAGAATCCAAAGCAGGCTCCAAGCTCTGAGCCATCAGCCCAGAGCCCCATGAGGGGCTCGAACTCACCGACTGCGAGATCGTGACCTGAGCTGAAGTTGGACGCTTAACCAACTGAGCCACCCAGGCTCCCCTATATATTCTTTATTATATCACAAGAGACAGGAAAATTAAGTGGGTGTCCTGTAATATTTAGCAGTTAAAAACTAAAAGGTATCTGGCCTTGTTTTAGAGGTGAAAAGAGGTTATTGTTGAAACAGGAGGAGAAAACCCAAGAAGGAACCAGAAATGGTTCCAAGGAAAAAGCAAGGAGTTTTCTGCATCTCTTTTGCTTTAAATGAGACGTGCATATTCTGATACTAACACTGTATAGCCTACAAAATGAAGAGAACCTTTTCTAATAGAGCATATTTTATTTTACTCTTAAAAATAACAACACTGACCCTTCCAGATATTTGTGCTGGGAAATTCAAATTTAGGACCTTCTTGCCAACAGCCCACAGAAATTTCCCTTCAGCCTTTCAGGGAAGTTATTCTATGTTGCTACCTGCATTCGCTACCTCCGTTCTGTGAGCAAATTTCCTGCAACTTTTTAATTAGCTTAACATTCACAGAAGAGACAACAAATGAATGTGAATTATTTTATGAACACAAATAAGAGAAACATAAACAACATGGCACTCTTGTTAAACTGACACAGAAGAACAGGACTGAACGTGAACATGACACAGCAGCCAGGATCTGGGAGGGCCTCTGGCATTACGTCAGAGCCTGGATGGGAGGAGGGCTGGAGCTCATTAAGAAAAGGCCTGCGTACAAAGGCCTAAACAGTAGTGCCCTGTTTCCTGGAACTGGGGCTAGCAGGCCTGTAACTGGTTTGCACATTAATTGCCAACCATCCCCAGGCTGTCCAGTTACAACTTGCAGTCTGAGTCTTGCATTGCCTGTACAATAACAAGAATGCATCTTTGTGCTGACTGAGCAGTAACATTTTATCTGGTACATTACTCTGATTTCTGATACTAATGGCCTTGAGTAAAATGGAGGATTTTAAATTTGATGGAAAAGAGCGCATACCTGTCGACTACGTGAAGGGGATAATGCAACCCATACCTACCTGTAACATCTGGGACCAGATCTGGAACTTCCAAGCCAAGTCTGATGATCTGCTTATTGCCACCTATCCTAAAGCAGGTAGGGGCTAGGGGAGAGGGGAAGGTGAAGAAGAGAGTTAGGAAGGTAAGTGGGGAAAGTACATTAATAATGAAATAAAGGAGTGGGAAATTGTTTACTGGACAGAGTGATATGGCTAAGGTATATATCTTGTGGAAACTGAAACTACAGAAAAAAATATTAAAATGATGTACAAATTTTAAGAATTTAATTCTTCCTATGATGTACATATTTTTTTAATTTTTTTTTTTTTTTGAGAGTGAGACAGAGACTGAGTGTGAGCAGGGGAGGGGCAGAGAGAGAGGAAGACACAGAATCTGAAGCAGGCTCCAGGCTCTGTGCTGTCAGCACAGAGCCTGATGTGGGGCTCAAACTCACGAATGACGAGATCATGACCTAAGCCAAAGTCAGACACTTAACCCACTGAGCCACCCAGGTGCCCCTGATGTACATTTTTTTTACTTCCCCAGTAAGAGTGAATGAAAGAGCTGAGAACTAAAGGGCTAGATTTATTGATTTGTTTGTTCCCAATGCAGGCCCTTACTGCAGATCCTGTAAAAAAAATAAAAAACAAAACAAAACAAAACAACTTCTTTGTGTGTGTGAGCTAGAAAGGGGATCCCAAGGCTGATTTGGGGAAGAGTTATGGGAGCTTTGGTCCTGCAATGCTGATTTCACCTCAGCAGCCCCCAGAAGCCCTCAAAATTCTCTCAGTTCAGGGTCTGAGAACTACTGTTTTGATTTCCATCTTCCATCATGGCATGTTGTGAACCTACTTCCTTGTTTCAGTAATTAGTTTAACAGAAGTTGCTATAAAAGTAAGAATACTTGAGCCCAGCCACTGTATCATAAAAATTTTAGGATGAGCAGGGAGAAATAGTTCTCTACAGATTTTTGTGCATATTACATATATAGTAAAAATACACTATTTAATTCACAGCCAGATTGCATGTACATTTGCTCTTTGAAAAATCAAGTTACCTATCAATAACCCCTCTTTCACACACACACACACGTACACGCACACACACCAAAAAATCTAAACCTAAGCATTTTCTGATATTTTATGTTCAAACCTCTATTGAGTCTTTATATCTAATGATCCTAATAAAAGACTACCAGCAGATGAGAGCCTTAGACTCCTAATTTTCTAATCTTACTCATCGTGAGCCTGTTCAGGATTAAACTTTCCTAAATTTGTGAATGTAAAAGAATTCACTGGTAAGAATCACATGTCATAGTCTTAATTTTGTCCACAACTCTACTTGATCATCATTTCAGCATAATGTTTAATAGTTAATCTTTCTCTGCCTCCCAAAGGTGAGCAGCAAGATTTGGTTTATTTAAGGTTTTCATGGGTTAGGATTAATGGGGCTTCAACAATCCAAATAACACACTAAATAAATAATATGCTTGCCAGCTAATGTAATATTTAATCATCACTAAAACATCATCCATTAATAAAGGCTAAATTTATTGGAGGGAAGAATGAACAAGCATGGATGAAAAATATGGCTTACACCTAAATTTTTAAAAGAGCAATAAATACTCTGTGAATGAGCCAAGAGAAAAAATATATTATAAAATCACTGACCTCTAGAGGATGTATTGAGAAATTCCACTCATCCCCAAACCCATAGCAACATGTGAGCCTGCCCCATTTTTAGCTGGCCCATGGCTATAAATTCAGAGTGACCACCTAAAACCAGTACAAATAGCTCTAACTTTCTTTGACTAGATAGGTGAAGAAATATTGTTCTTTTATCCTGTAATAAAAGAGTTGGTGCCAGAAAATATTAGAGACCAACTCATCTACGATATAAAATGTAATTTTTTTCATTGTTTCCTAACCTATGCCCTTCCTGTAGAGCTAAAAGCACTAAATTGACAGTATGAGGAAAGGAGTCTATAGAGATCTGATTTCAGAGAAAATAGGAAGATTAGCCCAGATTCAGGATTCCGAGAACCATTCTCAAATTGTTCATCTTCCTGACATGGATTTGTCAGAATGTCTAGTACAACAGCTCTTCATCAAAGGATGAAGATTTAGTTGGTAGGCACTGTATCAGTCAGAATCAGACAGCACACAGAAACTAACTGGGCCTGGGAGACAAAGGGCCCTTCTTCCAGTGGCTTCTTGCATTTGAGACACTGGGCAGCAAAATGTGGTATGGCCTCTGCAAAATTTCTATCTGTTGAAGCTACCTTTCAGGAAGAATGACCTCTATCTCTCTTCAACGTTTCAATGCATTTCATCAGGGGAATCTAAATAATATTCAGAATCTTAGTGGCAAAGAAGTCTAGATAATGCACTTTTTAGCATTTCAGTCCCTGAGATAAGGGGAAAATTAAGAAATGGGTGAAAATGGATACTAAGTACCAATGATCAATATCCAGCCCAGATACTAATTATTCACTTGTTCATTCAGCCAACACATATTAAGTAGCTCCTATGTAGCAGCCCCACTATGTGCTTGGGAAACGGTTTGAAAACCACATAGTGATTACTCTCCAGGAGATCATAATCAGGTGAGAAAGACCTTTCATTCTAGCTTTCTTATGAACAATGCAGCTATATCAATAAGATAACAATTCAAATTAATGGTTGTGACAGGCAAAAAAAAATGAACTGCATATTTATCAATATAGTGTCCACTCCAAATTGCAGCCTTTGTATAAAAATTCATATTGTGATAACATAAGACATAAATAAAAAAATGATGTTTTCTGAATTCCACTATAAACCTAGCTTTAAAATTCAGAGAGGTATTCTAACAAATATGATCATATTTTAAGAAATATAGTATACTAGAGGCGCCTGGGTGGCTCAGTCAGTTAAGCATCCAACTTTGGCTCAGGTCATGATCTCACAGTTTGTGAGTTCGAACCCCACATCGGGCTCTGTGCTGACAGTTCAGAGCCTGGATCCTGCTTCAGATCCTGTGTCTCCCTCTCACTGCCCTTCCCCTACTTGTGTTCTGTCTCTCCCTGTCTCTCAAAAATAAATAAATGTAAAAAAATCTTTAAGAAATGTAGTATACTAAATGTCTGTGCATCTTCATCTTACATGTGGAATAAGGAACAACATGGACTCAGGAGATAGTGGACTTAATACAAAATGAAGGTGATGTTGACAAAAGTCAACGAGCACCTACTTACATACGATTTCCTTTCATCGAATGGATAGTCCCATCCATGAGATCTGGTGAGTATGGAATAGCAACACTTGACTATGATCCTAAATATACATTTAGGGTTTTTTACTATCACATTCACAGGCATTCAAGCTGAAAAAAAATCATAGAAAAGACATAAGAATTAATACAACCACTTTGAAAAACTAGAAAAAAATTAAATTCTAGGCATTCAAGCATTACTAATGAATTATGTGACTGTATTTTTTTAACTGTGTCTGGCCGTTTGTAAACACCAGACATTTTCTAATGGAGTTACTGATTATACACAAGTTTTTATTCTCCATTAGAAATTAATTGTATTCCACAAAGTTGAGCCCAAGTGACATAATTTCATCATGGAAGGGTTTGAATCTTTTAGGTTCTTATTTGTTTGGTTTCTTGTTTGTTATGGCTAAAGACTGTTTTAGCTTTTAAAAATCATTCATAAGCTACACATATTATCTCATATCAGATCTACTGTTACAGTGCTCTCATAGTTGCCTTGAATTGTTCAACTGTTCCTAAAGTAGTAATAATGGAAGCAGTAAGATGTTGAAGCAAATAGAAAAAAAAATGGTGGTGAGTGATCAAAAATCAATTTTGCAGGTTTGGAACAAGCTAAGCAAATGCCCTCACCACGGACCCTGAAAACACATCTTCCCATCCAATTGCTGCCACCATCCTTCCTAGAGAAAAACTGTAAGGTAAAAACCAAAAGGAATTCACAATTTACTCCTTAAAACAACCCTAGAGTGGTCTTTAATTTCCTCTTAAGACACTTCACTTGTTAAAGAAGAAAGAGTCCATCTCTTCACAATAATCAATATGCAAATTGATTTGAGTCTTTTTCAAGTCCCACGAAAGTCAAAATCATAAGAATGCAGCATCAGAAAATCTCATCTGTATGGAATATACCCACTTGAACATAATTTGTATGAGCAATAACCAAATATAAGTCTAATCCTATTTTTGTTACTTTCCTAGATAATCTATGTAGCAAGAAATCCAAAGGACAATATGGTGTCTTATTACCATTTCCAAAGAATGAATAAAGCTCTTCCTGCTCCAGGAACCTGGGAAGAGTATTTTGAAAGTTTTCTGGCTGGGAAAGGTAAGGGAATTCAGTTTGTTTCTTTTCTGTCTCAAAATTCTCAAACACTCTAAAAAGAAAAAATCATTTCCTTAGAATATCTGGGCCTCTGCCTGCTTTACTGTGAAGAAATCATCAGTATGATACTCTCCCTCTCTTTAGGAAATCTCCTTTCAGTGGAATATTTGTTTGTTGGGCTTCTGTGATTCATTACCCTGTTTTTCATCCCTCCTTGCAGTGTGCTGGGGATCATGGCATGACCATGTGAAAGGATGGTGGAAAGCCAAAGATCAACACCGCATTGTCTACCTCTTCTATGAGGACCTGAAGAAGGTGAGGGGCAGTGCCATATAAAATGTTCCCATTGGACCATAAGACATTTAAGTCATAATGTATGGACCCTACTGGGGACTCATAGATTAAAACAGGGAATAGAAAATGCTGCATTTCATTGGTTACTGCTGTCCATGAATCAAAGAACACATGGGATATCAGGAGTTTATGTATCACATAGTTTCATCTACAATTTCCTGGTGCTCTGGGGTATGGTACACTGTTTCAATATAGGCAAAATGCAAGCGATACCTTTATTTTCCTCTTTCATATCTATTTTAAAATTCCATTTAGAAAGGAAAACATTTCCTAGCACATTTTGTGTTTTTTCATTAGTACTTGAGAAACATCATAATTTCGAGAAATGGGTTAAGAATTTAGGGTGTAATGGAAAATACAAATGATTTAGATTCAAAATTCTTGAATTCAAATTGTGGCTTTACCTACTGGCAATTATTCTTGGTAAGGACACTTAACATCTTAGAGATTTACTTAGTTTCCCTAAATGCAAACACTAGATAGTAATATATACTCTTCCAAGATCTACTGTGAGGACTAAATAAAATGAGGTTCATGGGAGTTTACTATAAATTATAATATACCCAATACTATCTATGACTTAACTAAATACAGGGATCTATGAAAATTAGAGTCTCTGTTCTTCAATTATCACTGAAAGCCTTGGTGTTTCACAGACTAGCTGCATGGGGCTCTCAGACCCCACATCAAGCCTACTAAGTCAGAATGTGCACCTTATAAGATGTGTTATAAAATGCCTAGGGGATTTGTGGGCACATTAGCTTAGATGTATGTCTCCTGGGTTCAGTCACTGCTGGGCCTCATCTAGCTGTTTCTACAGAATATCAAAAGAGCAAAACAGAATCATTTTTCTATTTTTTTAGTCAAGATACAATAGACAATTAACATTATATTATTTTCAGGTGTACAACATGATTTACTATTTGTATATGTTTTGACATGAGCACCACAATAAGTCCAGTTAACATCTATCACCGCAGATAGAGAATTTTTTTCTTGTGATAAGAATTTTTAACATCTATTTTCTTGGCAACTTTCAAATAGACAACATTGTATTATTAACTATAGTCACCATGCTACACATTACATACCCAGGACTTATTTTATAACTAGAAGTTTGTAACTTTGGTCTCCCTTCATCCATTTGCCCATCCTACTCTCTATCTCTGGCAACATCAATCTGTTCTCTGTATCTATAAGTTTGGTGGTTGTTGTTTAGATTCCACTCTACAGTTTCTTCAAACAGAAAAGGTCAGATATGCGCCCTATTTTAGTGCAGAGAGTTATCTACAGAATTCTACATTTAGATATTCAGTTAAGAAATATTATGGCAGGGAATCGTATAAGGGAAATGTTTGCTCTTTCATGAATAGACATGACAAACTGAGGAAGCCATAGAAGGAAGGAATACTCTGCTGTTAAACACAGAGTAGGAAAACTCCATGTAGGTGATGCTTGTCCACATGATATCAAATGTATCATTATAGGGTAAAAATAAGAATATATCATCAGGAATGATGCCCTTTTAATGGGGTATATCCTAATGTATTATGATGCCAGGAAGAAACTTTATTGAACAGGTAGTCTAACCTTAGAATCTCTAGAGCCCTTTTAAATATTTCTGTGATCATGTTCTGGAATGTCCCCTAACTAGTCACTCAAAGCTCAATATTCTCTGCACTCCTTTTTTTTTCTGGTGTAATTTCTCTTAGCTTTTCTTTTTTTTTTCCTCTTTTTTAAAAATATTATTTAAATCCAAGTTAGTTAACGTAAACTAATAATGGTTTCAGGAACAGAATTTAGTGATTCATCACTTAAATATAACACCCAGTGCTCATACCAACAAGTGCCCTCCTTAATGCCCATCACCCATTTCGTCCATCTCCCCACCCAACACTGCATCAGCAACCATCAGTTTGTTCTCTGTGTTTAAGAGTCTTTTATAGTTTGCCTCCTTCTCTGTTTTTATCTCATTTTTCCTTCCCTTCCCCTATGTTCATCTGTTGTTTCTTAAATTCCACATGAGTGAAATCATATGATTTTTATCTTTCTCTGACTTATTCTCTTAGCATAATACATTCTAGTTCCATCCACATTGTTGCAAATGGCAAGATTTCATTCTTTTTGATTACTGAGTAGTATTCCATTGTATATATATTCCATATCTTCTTTATCCATTCATCAGTCGATGGACACTTGGGCTCTTTTCATAATTTGGCTATTGTTGATAGTGCTGGTATAAACATTGGGGATTCCTAGTCTATGTAAAGCCAATTAATTAAGCACTTTTGACATCCAAGCTTTTAAAGCAGAAGACACAGATGTCAGGCTGTGCCTTTCTACTTTCTTTCCCTTACCACTCCTCCTAGAGATAGGGACTTCCCACGGCCACAGCTCCCTAGGGTGGTGTGTCCCTCTGATGAGGAAACATTGGAACTCTCAGGAGCACATAAACATCTGGACATGCTGGGTAGTAGAGTTACTAGTCATGGGTGTCTCTTGGGCACTTCATGGGTGCAAAATAGTCCTCTCCCATTCTCCTGCCACCACTTACTTCCACCACTGAAATGGTCTGGGGACATTTCTATCAATGAAACAGGAGACAGCCTCCTTAAATTGTCTTACCCTATGCTTCCACAATACCTTTGCTCTTATCACCAGTCTATGGACTCTCCTTGTTGGATATTTAATTGACCAAGATCCCCACCCCCCGCGATAACTGACTTGCATGGGACACTTGGGCATAACTCTTAGTGAAACGCTCTCCCTGCACTGCATGTCACTGTATGCTGAATGTTTCACTAACACTTCAGTTTTTGCTCCTATGTTAGAGCAAGAAAAGCTTAATAATTCCAGTTAATAAAAAAGAGAATATTATGGACCATCATGTTAAAATGAGTCATTTATGGATAGTTGAGCATTTGTGATATAAGATTTTTTAATTTTATCTCATGGCATGTTACTGATTACTGTTATTAATTCATTTCAGTATTCTTATTAAACCAATTGTTTTATATCAAATCTTCACTTTTCTTTCAACTCTCATCATAGAATCCAAAGCAGGAAATTCAGAAGCTGGCAGAATTTATTGGAAAAAACCTAGATCATGAAGTTCTAGATAAAATTCTCCATCACACTTCATTTGATGTTATGAAGCAGAATTCAATGGCAAACTATTCATCAATTCCTACTGAAATCATGAACCACTCTGTTTCTCCATTCATGAGAAAAGGTTTTTATATTTTCTTTTGATCATAATCTTAAAAGTGTTGTGCAACCTTTCACAGCCTTGGGGGAATTTTCTTTCCTGTGGCTAAGAAAAAAAAAGCTCTATAACAAATGATTCTGGGATTCTTAGGAAACCACAAATGAAATGAAAACAATGTTCAGATAATTGAAGAGTAAGGTGTGGTGTCTAAATCCCACCCCTTCCCCCCCCCAACTCTTCAGAGATCTTACTGATAAGGTGAAAACACACAGAATTAAATGAGATAAGGCAAAGAATCCATTTTATAATGGATTTACAAGGGCTTTATGCTATCAGTTAGATTTAATTCATTCCAAAATACTTACTGAGTGGCTACTATGTGCCTGGCACTGTTCTAGGTAATGTCTAGAGCAGTGAAAAAAAACACAAAATTGTCTCCCCTCATGAACATTATATTCTAGCCACAAATAAAATAAGCAAGAAGAATACACAGGATAATAGATGATGGTAAGCACTACAGGGGGAAAAGGCAATCTGTGAAAAGGTAACAGGAGTTGCATTTGGAGAATTTGGGGGATTTTTTGTTTTTGTTTTTTTCCTCAGAACTATACCTTGAATTCTCTCACATACAAGCCCTTCCTGGTAGGTCTATACAATGAAAGCTATAGGCATAAGCACCTACCACACTTTGACGTGCAAAGAGGACAGGAGAAAAAGACAAGAAATCCCCCCATGCCTGCTGTTTTAATTATTGTAGTTTCATTTCCCCCATTAATGTGACTCAGTGGGTAATGGGCTCTCCTGTTACCAGATCAGATAAGAAATTCTTCTTCCCTTCAGAATGAAATTGACAGGTTAGCAACAGAAATGTTTTGTTCAATATTGCTTCCCAGGAAGGTAGAACAGAAATATTCACACAGAAACGGGAAAATAGAGAAATACAAATTGACTCTCTCCCACATGACTGTTTCAGGGACAGTTGGAGACTGGAAAAATCACTTTACTGTGGCTCAGAATGAGAGATTTGATGAAGACTACAAGAAGAAAATGGCTGATTCCAGTCTAACTTTCCACTTCCAATTCTCATAAAAAAGAAAACAAAATTTTTTTTTTTTAGTTTATTACCTAATTTATTGGGTAATAATTAAATTTTGTTGCTCAGATCACATAATATTGGATTAGGTTCTCAGACTAGTTGTTTATTGTGTTTGCTTTTGTTCACTGTAAAAAAGTGGGGATAAAGCTAACAGAGATTGGGGACAAGGTGGAGAGTGGGAGGAGAATGGCAGTGTGGAAGGAATGAGGTTCAATCATCACTGGTTAAAATCCTGGCATCATTGCTAATTATCATTATGTTTAAGTTTTCTACAGATCATGTGTTTGTTAACATTAAAAATTCTTCATTCCTTATATAAGAAAACACTAAAATTTTCAGAGTAAGTGTTCTTTCAGACTAACTTCTCAACACAGCACTAAAGTATGTAGATAGTGACTATTTCTCCCAGAAAGTAATTGGTAGCCAAGTAACCATCGTGTAACTCTGTTTCCCCATGAAACTTTCCAATTCACTTCAGTGTTCTTTCTGTAATACTTCTATCCCTATATACTTAACTCTCTCTCTCTCTCTCACCTCAGTCAGTGCTATGATTCAGTCTTGGAGTCATATCTTGATTTGCCTCCTTCCAGTGAATCCATAATCATATGCTAATCCACCAACAATATCTCAGTTTTTCTTGTATGAAGTCTCATTTCTATAGCCACCCTTCTGGTTCAGAAACCTTTTACCCATACTAGTGTAAGCTTCCTAACTAATTTCTCTCTTCCTCGCAAATCTATTAGGGTTACTTTCCTAAAACAGGATTGTGATTGTATTTTTCCTTAGCTCTAAATAATACTTCAATGACACTGAATTTACAGTGGCTGAAAGATAAATCCCATGCTTTTTAACCATCAATTCATAGGCAGCTATAAACATACGATATGGTTAATCTCATCTTCCAAACCACTTTTCTAGCTTAATTTCATCTTCTAAACCATCTCCTTACTTCAGCAAATTAGCTACTCACTGAGCCCTGATATCTTGCAGGTTCCTACCCTACTAGTTTTATTTTCACCATGCCTCTATCTGAAAACATATTCTACCTATCCAAAACACATAACATGCTTCAATAACCGGGGCAAGTGGTTCATTCGTTCTGCAAATACTGAAAACTGAAGAGATCATTTGTTCTTCTGAAGTTCTCTACACTTAGTATAATTCTTTTGTGATTAAGATTAAAGTATATTACATCTCTTATAGGTATATATTGTCTTTCTTGTGCTTATTAAAATTTTCGCTTATTTATTTTTTTTCCAAGATAGAAACATTGCTATATACTTCATTGCATCAAACAAAATAGGACAAGCACAAAAATAAGTAACTGAAAGAATATGTCTGTCAAGGAAATTCAAAACAGCTAACTTTTTAGATAGTAGTACCTAAATTTATATTTTAAGTAGTACCTATAAAAGTTATCATCTTTAACTGCTGTCCAATATACTAGCTACAAGTGCCTATTTAAATTAATTAAAAATAGATAAAATCTAGTTCCTCATTTCCACCAGTTAAGTTTCAAATGCTCACTAGCCACACATACCTAGTAGCTATTACTTGGACATTAGAAAATATTTCTATCATCCAGAAAAGTTGTATTGGATAAGACATTTTATTTTTATAACAATTCTTTGAATGTGGCAGTATTATCCCACAGAGAAAACTAAAACTAAAGTTCAGAGATATTAGTTAAGTTACTCAAATAAGAAATGTTGGAATTTACTTTCAAACACAGCTCCAATGGTTCCAAAACCCACATTTTTAACTGTTCAAAATAGAGTCTCTCCCTTGCTGTTCTTACCACAGTCCCATCACAGGTTCATAATGATCACTGCTAACTAAAGGATGCCCAACCCAGACCCAGGCCTAAAAATAACCAGACTGTCAAGATGTCATCCATTCCCCACCATGATCAAGTGAAGCTTAACAATAGTCTATTGAATATCTAAAATATTCCCACTGTCCGCATGCTCTGAAGTAGACAGAGTCCTAAGCCAACAATAGCTTCCCACTTGGCACCCCTAGCATCTGTCCAGTCTGAAATCTGTTTTTTATACCTTTATATCTCTAAAGTTCTCCCTGAAATTGGTTACAATACCTGCAGGCTCTTATCTGAATGCAGTGCTTTCTGTGACTATGTTCAGTTCTCCCCCACATACCACCACTACCCCCAAGACACCAAAATCCATGCTCTGCCCTGCTGCCTCACAAAGATAACTCAGAGGAAGGGGGCATGTGCTCAGCCCATGGCTCTTGGACTTTTGACCTTGCGCTCAAGTTGCTACCTCTTACCTTCCTCTCCCCTTCGGTCTTTCAAAACCATTGATTAGCATATTATATTCTAGATCTAGTCAAAATTGCTTCCATTTTAGCAGAAAATTGCAATAATGTATTTAGTCTTTGTAATCCTTCTGATACATAGAATCTATCAAATACAGAGTGTACATTCTATGTTTTATCATATGTGAGCAATAACTTTTAACTCCTATGGAAGAAGTCTAGGTTTGAATCAAGAAAATTAAGAAAGCTTGATTTGGTATGAAATGTATTTATTTTAAAAATTATATTTCTATTGATACTTTACTAATAGACAGGAGCCAAGTAGCATTATGGTTCATTCACACCAAATTGTCTCTAGCATTGCTAAGAATATATGTTCTTTTTAATGTTTTATATAGAATCATAATACTGATTTTTTGCACTATTTTACTTCTTGCATCTCTATACATGCACTTTGATTTTCCTTACTATTTTCTTTTTTTAATGTTTTATTTATTTTTGAGATAGAGAGTGTAGGCGGGGGACAGGAAGAGAGAGAGGAGGGACAGAGGATCCAAAGCAGGGTCTGCACTGACAGGCTGACAGCAGTGAGCCCAATGTGGAGCTCAAACTCATGAACCATGAAATCATGACCTAAGCTGAAGTCAGACACTAAACCAACTGACCCACTCAGGAACCCCAAAAATGTCCCAATAAAACAGGAAATTAGAAAGTAAATGGTTTCTGACTCCCCAGACTAGAGCACTAATGAAAAAGGTGCATGCCACAGTTCACCACAGCACCAGAGAGACTACAATATGAAAGATACCAACGTGAGCAAGAGATTACAAGTTCTTAATAAAGAAAAAAAAACTTAACTGAGAAAGTATACAAGAAGATCAAAGAAGTCACACCCCAAAAAGGCTTGAGAGGTCCTCAGAGTTTCTAGCTAGGCTGATTGACAGTGGTCTTCCCTTATACAAAGCAAATATGTAAAGACTGGAAAAAGTGACTATTTTTTTTCAAATGCCCAAATCACAACATGAGGTCATAAGGCATAAAAAGAAACAGAGAAACATAGCCAATCAAAAAAAAAAAAACAACAAACAAAATATATCTCCAGAAATAAGTCCTAAATAAACAGATATCTATGAACTATTTGACAAAGATCCAAAATAATCATCTTGAATATGCTCAATAAGGTTAAAAAAAAAGAACACAGGAAGCTAACTAAATAAAATCAGGAAAATAATGCATGAATAAAATAAGAATATCAACAAAGAGACAGGAACTACAAAAAAAAAAGAAGAAGAACTTGGGGCACCTGGGTGGCTCAGTCAGGTAAGCATCCAACTCTTGATTTTGGCTCAGGTTATGATCCCAGGGTCATGGGACCAAGTCCCATGTCAGGCTCCATGCTGACATTCTCTCTCTCTCCTCTCTCTCTCTCTCTCTCTCTCTCTCTCTCTCCTCTCTCTCTCTCTCTCTCTCTCTCTGTCTCTCTCCCTTCCTCTCTATGCCTCTCTCCCTCAATTTCTCTCTCTCTCTCTCTCAAAATGAAAAGAAAAGAACTTAACAAATTCTGGAGCTAAAGAATACAATAACCAGATTGAAAATTTCCTAAAGGTATTAAACAAGAGACTTGATTAAACACAAGAAAGAATCCGTGAACATGGAGAAAATGAGTCAGAAAGGCAAAAAGAAGAAAGTATGAAGAAAATCAAAAAGAGCCTAAGGGACTCATGAGAGACCATCAAAAACAATGTGGAAGTCCCAGAAGAATAGAGAAAAGGGCAGAAAGATTATTTCAAAAAAGAACAGGTGAAAAATTCCCAAGTCTGAGGAAAGTAATGTAAAGAGAAATTCAAGAATCTTAACAAATTGCCAATACACATTATTATCAAACTGTAAAAATTACAAAGAGAGAATTTTAACAGTAGGAGGAGAAAAGCAACTCATCACATACAATAAGAAAAAGTATTTTAAGGTTATCAATTAATTTCTCAACAGAAAACTTATAGGCCAGAAGACAAGGATCACACACACACACACACACACACACAAACAAACATTCAGGTGATATATTTCAGAAAGTGTGGAAAGAAAAACAAACTGCCAACTAAGAATACTGTATCTTGCAAAAACTGACCTTAAAAAATGAAGGAGAGAAGGACCCTGGGAAGATAGCAGAGTAGAAAGCACCAGAAATCTGTGTCCCCCACCTAGACAGCAAGTGCCCCTTCAAAATACCCATGATATAACCATTTTGGAACTCTGGAGTCCATTGAAGACCTGTAAATTCAAAGGAAAGGCTTGAACTGTAACTTGCCATTAAGTTGAGCCAATTTCAGCCCTTAGAACAATAGTAGCTCCCATAAACTGCTGCCAGCACCATGGCAAGCAACTATACACATGTTCCTGAAACAAACTACACACAGTTTTTTGGCGGAGCCAAAGTGGGCAAAAAGGACCCTCTCCTTTTTGATAGATAACTATCAGGTATCTGTGCTTTTATCACTGATTGCACCAAACACATCAGTGCTGACAAAGAGGTAGCTGGCCATCATTAGTGCACCTCTCCCAATTGTTGCAATCCCCTCCTTCTCTAGATGAAGTGGTTTCCAGGGGATTTAATGGACTGGTACCCTTTTTCTCTCTTCATTTTCCTCTTTTCACCTTTTTGAAAGTCAAATATTAAAGACTAGGAAATTCTAAAGTAACTACATATTCAGAGAAAATTAAAAAGTGGCCACTTATATGCCCAAGGAAAGGCATGGGTTCAGAAAAGACTTGAGAATATCTTAAGTCTACATCTCAGAAAGAGTCTTTGCAAAGAGGCAGCTGATAGCAATAAAAAAAAGATAAACAAAGACAATAACAAAAAAACAGCACACCCTGGGGAAGAGGAAGAATCTGATTCCCAAAATTATCACATTATTAGATTCATATGTCCAGTTTTTAATGATCACAAAGCACACAAAGAACCATGAAAGTATGGTCCTTTCAAAGGAAAAAAAAACAGAAACCCTCCCAGGAAAAGAACAAATGGTAGATCTACTAGACAAAAACTTTAAAACAACTGTCTTAAATATTCCCCAAGTATTAAAGGAAGACATGGAGAAAGTAAAGAAAATAACTTAGGAACAAAATGAAATATCAATAAAGAGATAACAATAAACAGAAAGCTAAAATAAATGTTAGAATGGGAAATTAAAATAACAGAAATAAAAAATTCACTGAAGGTAATCAAAGGCAGCTTTGAACAGAAAGATGAAAGAATCAGCAAACTTGAAGATAGAATGATGGAAATTATCAGTCTGAGAAACAGAAAGGAAAAGACTGAAAAAACTGAACAGAAATTAAGGGACCTGTGGGACACAATCAAATGGGCCAACATATGTGTTGTGGGAGTCCTAAAAGGAAAAAGAGAAAGAAAAAGTGGCAGAGAAAATACTTGAAGATATAATGGCTGAAAATGTCCCAAATTTTATGAAAGACATGAATATGAATATTCAAAAAGCTCAATAAACTCAAAGTAAAATGAACTCAGAGAGACAAGATACAGTATAATTAAACTTTTGAAAGACAGAGAGAAACTTCAAAGGAGCAAGAGATAAGGCACTGTTAACATAAAAGGATCTTTAATAATAGCACATTCCTCATCAGAAACTTCAGACACCAGAATGATGTGGGTTAATGTATTCAAACTGCTAAAAGAAAAATACTATCAGCAAGAATCCTATAGCCAGCAAAACTGTTCTTCAAAAGTGAGAAAGAAGTTAAGATATTCCCAGATAAACAAAAGTTGTAAGAATTTGTTTTCATTAGACCTGTCCTACATAATGAAACGAAAGGATACTAGACAGTAACTCAAGCCATAAGAAGAAATAGATAAGATTACATGTTAGGCCACAAAACAAGTCCCAATAAATTTAAGATTGAAATCATATCATGCATCTTTTCTGACCACAACTGCATGAAACTAAAAATGAATCACAATTTTAAAAAAACTGGAAAAAATACAAACACTTGGAAGCTAAACCAAATGCTACTGAATAACCAATGGGTTTATGAAGAAATAACCAATGGGTTTATGAGAAATATGGGTTATGAAAAATAACCAATGGGCTTATGAGAAAGAAGCAGTAGCTGGGGGCATCACATTTCCTGATTCCAAACTGTATCACAAAACTATACTGATCAAAACAATATGGTATTGCCAAAGAATTAAAGATAAATGGAAGAGAATAAAGAGCCCAGAAATAAGCCTACATATAAATGGTCAATTAATTTACAGCGAAGAAGCCAAGAATATAATGAGAAAATGATAGTCTTTACAATAAGTATCATTGGGAAAACTGGATAGCCATATGCGAAACAATGAAATTGCACCACTATCTTGCACCATTTACAGAATTCAGATCAAAATAGATCACAGACTTGACCATAAGACCTAAAACTATAAAACTCCTAGAAGACAATATACGGGGTAAAGCTCCTTGACATCAGTCTTAGCAATGATTTTTGGATTTGACACCAAAAGCAAAGGCACCATAAGTATAAATAAACACTGGAACTATATCAACCTAAAAGGCTTTTTCACAGCAAAGGAAACAACAAAATAATAAGGCAAACTATAAAATGGGAGAAATTATTTCCAAGTCATAAATTTGCTAAGTGGTTAATATCCTAAATATATAATACTCATACAACTTAATACCAAAAAATCCAATTAAATAATGGACAGAGGATCTGAATACATTTTTCCAAAGAAGACATATAAATGGACACAGGTATGTGAAAAGGTACTCAACATCCCTAATCAGAGAAATTGCAGATCAAAACCATAATGAAATACCACCTCATACCTGTTAGAATGGCTATCATCAAAAAAACAAGATAACAAGTGTTGGAAAGGATGTGGAGAAAACTATGGTAAAGATGTACACTGTTGGTAGGAATGTAAATTGATGCATCAACTGTGTTAAATAATAAGGAGGTTCCTCAAAAATTAAAAATAGAACTACACATGATCATGCAATCCCACATCTGGGTATGTTCCAAGAAAATGGAAACTGGATATCTGCACTTCCATGTTTCAGCATTATTCACAATAGCTGAGATATGAAAACAGCTAAGTGTCCATCAGTGGATGAATGCATAAAGAAAATGTGATGGATGGATGGATGGATGGATGGATGGAAACATATATTCATAAACATGTACATATAATAAAATATTATTTAGCCATGAGAAAGAAGGAAATTCTGTCATTTGTGATAACATAAATGGACCTTAAAGTCATTATGTTTGGTAAAATGAGCCTGACAGAAAAAGACAAATACTGCATGGTATCACTTAAATGTGAAAATTTTTTTAAAAAATCAAACTGATAGAGCAGAGGGTAGGAAATTGGTTGGCAGGAGCTGGGGAGTGTTGGAAATAGTGAAAGTTTGGTAAATGGGTACAAACTTTCAACTATAAGATGAATAACATGAACCTAATGTAAAACATGGTGACTATAGTTGATAACACTGTTTTGTATAAGTTAAATTAGCTAATAGAACTTAAATGTACTTAAAAAAAGGATAAATATACAAGATGAGGGATGTGTTAATTAGCTTCATGGCAGGAATCCTTTCATAATGTACCTGTATATCAAATTACCACAACATACACTTTAATGTCTTACAATTTTTATGTCAATTATACCTGAGTAGAGCTGATTTAAAAAGAAAAGAGAATATGGGAACTCTATGGGTTATTTTTGCAACTCTTCTTTAAATGTAAGATTTTTCTCAATGCAAATAGTTAAACAGCACAGCCCTAAATGGGTCAAAAAAGAAAATATGAGGGAAATTTAAAATACTCTGAGCTGAATGAAATACAACTTACCAAAAATTATAAAATGCAGTGTTTAAAGAAATGCTCATCAGGAAACTTACAGTTATAAATGGCTATAATAAAAAAAAATTTTAACATAGAAGAAATCAATAACAATTTATTTCCTTCTGTCATAGACTCTAAGTCTAAAGTTCTCTCTTGTCTAGCAAGAGAGCAGGATGCAGGATGAAAAGCGAGAGATGGCTAATGTCTGGGAAAATACAAGAGCCCCAAATAAGGGTCCTTGCCCTGTTTTTATTAGGATCAGAAGGCTCACAAACATGGCAATGGGTGTGCATAAAGAGGCAATGAATCTGTGAACATTAACTTGTGAACATGAGGGGAAGGGGGTCTTGAAGATATTCAAGGTTAGGGGTTTGGGTTAATACAAAACAAAATATGGGTGCCGGGCAGTGGGGAGGAAGGTTGTTTACAGCAGACATGAGGCAGCACATCTGTTTATCTTAGCTAGACAGATAGGAGAAATAACCTCAGGGTTAAGAAGGCACCTTTTCTTTTGTTAACCATCTCCGCTCTGGGCTGCTTTGCCTGCAACACAGCAGTCCATAGTCCAATTCACCTAACCTGGCCCTATCCTCCTGTGAAAGCAGCCTTTCTGCTCTAGTACTAAAGCGGGGATGCTTCCACCCTGAATATCTAATCTTGTTTATTTCATATACCTATGTATTGGGCACCTTTGCACCTGTTCCTATTTGGGGCTTTGCCCCTCCCTCTCTATTCTGGGGACTCTGCATCCCCTCTCTATTTTGGGATGCCTTTGCACCACCCTATTCCTGGCGCCTTTGCACCTGCATATTCTTGAGGTGCCTTTGCACCCCCTATTCCTGGGGTGCCAATCTGGTTTACCCAAACTCAGTGTGAGTATATTATGGCTTTGTATCTCTTTATGCCTTGTTAACCCATTGGTATAAGCCTGGGGGATTCCTAAGCTTATCCCCTACATCCTTGTACCTCAGGAAACTGGTAAAAGAGCAGTATACTAAGTCCAAAAGAAGAAGAAGGAAAAATATAAAGTGCAGAGCAAAAATATGTGAAATAGTGATTAGAAAAACAATAAGGAAAATCAGTAAAATGAAAAGGTAGCTCTTTGAAAATATCAACAAAATCGTTACATCAGTTCTTTAGTTCAACAGACCAAGAAAAAAAGAAAGAGGAGTCATCCTGCTAAAATTAGGAATGAAAAGAGGAGACATCACTGTAAATAATTGTATGCCAATAAATTGTATAACACAGGAAAAAGGATAAATCCCTAGAAACTGCTGAAATTGACTCACGAAATTGAAATTCTGAATAGATCTGTAACAAATAAAGAGACAAGAAATTAAGAATCAAGAAAATTTCTATAAAGAAAAGCCCAAGACTAGATTCCTTCCCTGGTGAATTATGTCAAACATTTAAAAAATTAATATCAGTCTTTCACAAATTCTTCCAAGATAAAAAAGGAAAGAACACTTCCCAATTCATCCTATGATGCCCTAATAACAAAGTCAGCCAAAGACAATCATAAGAAAGAAAACTACAGATCAGCATCTCTGATGTAAAAAATCTTCAACAATATACTAGCAACTGTATCACCAGCAATACATAATATATAAAAAGAATTATATACCACATTAATAGCATAACAGACAAAAACCACATGATCATTTCAATAAATGAAAATTTTTTTCCTTATTTTTTTTCTTTTTTAAAACTTCTATTTAAATTCCAGTTAGTTAATATATAGCGTAATAATAGTTCAGGTGTACAATTTAGTGATTCAATACTTATATAGATCACCCAGTGATCATCAAAACAAGTGCACTCCTTGATTTCCATCACCTATTGCACCCATCCTCCCACCCACCTCCCCTCTGGTGACCATCAGTTTGTTCTCCATAGTTAAAGTCTGTTTCTTTTTTTGCCTCTTTGTTTTCTCCCCCCATGTTCATTTGTTTTGTTTCTTCACTGCTACATATGAATGAAATCATATGGTATTTGCCTTTCTCTAATCGACTTATTTCACTTCACATAATACTCTATAGTTCCATTCATGACATTGCAAATGGCAAGATTTCATTCTTTTTTTGGCTGACTAATTTTCCATTGTATATATACATGCCACATCTTTAATTTGGCTATATAGATAATGCTGCTACAAACATCAGGGTGCACATATACCTTTGAATTAGTCTTTTTGTATTCTTTGGGTAAATACCTAGTAGTGCAATTGCTGGATTTTAATGTAAGTCTATTTTTAAGTTTTGGAGGAACCTCCATGCTGTTTTCCATAGTGGCTCCACCAGGTTGCATTCCCACAAACAGTGCAAGAGACTTCCCCTTCTCCACATCCTCGCCAACACCTATTGTTTCTTGAGCAGTTAATTTTAGCCATTCTGGCAATTTCCCTGATGATCAGTGATGTTGAGCATCTTTTCATGTGTCTGTGGACCATCTGGATGTCTTCTTTGGAAAAATATCTATTCATGTCTTTTTTTTTAATTTTTTTAACGTTTCATTTATTTTTGAGACAGGGAGAGACAGAGCATGAACAGGGGAGGGTCAGAGAGAGGGAGACACAGAATCTGAAACAGGCTTCAGGCTCTGAGCTGTCAGCACAGAGCCCAACGCGGGGCTCAAACTCACGGACCGCAAGATCATGACCTGAGCTGAAGTCGGCCGCTTAACCAACTGAGCCAACCAGGCGCCCCCCAAAATATGTCTATTCACACAGATTGCCACGATATGACTACATACTTAATACCTAAATACCTAAATACTTAATACCTAAATCAAAATCAGGAGACTTACTATTGAAAGTTGACTGAGCTCACGAAAAAAGCCAAGAGTAGAGAGGCATCGACGTGCATTCATTTCTTCATGTATGTCCTTCTTTCATGTGCTGGTGCTCTGCCAAAACCAGAATTTCAGTGCATCACTTTCCAGTCTACATCATTGCTCACAAAATAACCACTAACTATATAAAACTTTTGTTTTCATGTAGTAACAATTCTCAGTGATGAATAAAAATATAAAGTCATTAAAACTTTTCTCCCACAGTTTATTGTACTAAAAACTACGGCTCTGACATCACTAAAATTTCTCTCTCATTTTTTCTTCTTCACCCCCAACCCTCTACTTTACCATCTACTTTCAGAAATCTCTGTAGAAAAAGTCTCAAGGACAATTTGGTGTCCTATTTCAGAGGAAGAATAAAACACTTCCTGCTCCAGAAACATGGGATGAGTTTTATGAAAGTTTTCCAACTAAGAAAGGTGAGAGAATTTAGCTAAGTTTTCTTCTTTTATCAATAATCTTATTTATGCTGGAAAGTGCTGTAGAAAATGTTAGAAATAATATCTGGACACTGTAACATGGGTTTTACCTTCTCTAAAATAAGGGAATTATTGCTGTGGATTATCTCCTATCTTCATAAATCCTTTCAGTGAATTACTGGGATCACGTAGACAGTCAAGACACACTGCCCCATTTTTCTTCTATGTCTTGCGTTGTGTTGGAGTTCTTGGCATGACATGAAAGGTTGATAGAAAGTCAACAAGCAACACTGCATTCTCTACCTCTTCTATGAGGATATGATGGAGGTGAGGGACAGTGTGGCATAGTACAATTTACCATATCTCCAAGGCATGCTTTGGAAATAATGACATGTTCACTCTTTCAACAAACAGTTATTGACTGCTTGACTATGTGCCATGTTCTATTTTGCACTGACTGACTCACCACCACCAGGTACTCACCCATGAAGAGACAGGAGAAAATAGTGGCAATTAGGAAATATTGTATATTCATCAACATGTACATGGAATATCATAAATTCATGAATCAAGGAAGCTCTCATGGAAATTCATGGAATCCTCCCTGGTCTGTGAACACAAAGACTGATTAGTATACATTTAGGTACACCTCTAGTTAGCACATTTCCTTGATCCTCAAAATTCCAAGGCTAGTTTTGCAATAATTGCTTGACATTTTGTTAATACTTACCAGTTTGTGTTTATATAAGAGGAAAAAATATATTTAAAATTACAACTTTAAAAAAATTCTACATCAAGACACAAATAATACCAGCAGCAATATAGCCTAAGAAGAGTGAGAATATTTAATACCAATTTATCTCATGAAGGTCAGTGTTTTGAACCTATCATCACTCTAGTTCCTTTTTTTCTATTTATAGTATGCTAATTTGATATACTTCCAAACCTATGCTAATTTGATATACTTCAAAACCTGTTTTTATTTTTATTAATTCCCAATTCTCTTTTAACTTTCTTCTTAGGATCCAAAGTGTAAATTTGAAAAGGTGCTGGAATTCACTGGGAAGTAATCAGGTGAAATTCTAGACTAAAGTGACAATCACACCTTCTTTGGTGTAGTGAAGAAGAATCCAATGACAGACAATTCATTAGTTCCACCAAATTCATAAGCCACTCCATTTCTCCACTCGTGTGGAAATGTTTTCACATTTTTCTCATATATTCTATGTCAGCTGGAATTTTACTATTTTCTTCTATAATGATTGAACAAAAGACATCTGACCTTAAAAACATTCAAAGGGGAAAGCCATTTTAAACAGCTGCTGAGGATTGAAGAGGCAGAGGGGAGATGAGGTGAATTAGAAGATAAAATTATGGAAAAAGAGGAAGTTGAGAAAAAGATTCAGGAGTATGAGGGGAGAATTAGAGAACTAAGCGATGCAATCAAACAGAACAATATCTGTATCATAGGAATTCCAGAAGAAGAGAGAGAAAAAGGGGCTGAAGGTGTACTTGACCAAATCATAGCTGAGAACTTCCATGATCTGGGGAAGGAAACAGGCATTGAAATCCAAGAGGCACAGAGAACTCCCTTCAGATGTAACTTGAATCAATCTTCTGCATGACATATCATAGTGAAACTGGCAAAATACAAGGATAAAGACAAAATTCTGAAAGAATCTAGGGATAAATGGGCCTTAACATACAAAGGTAGATATCCAGGTAGTAGCAGACCTATCTACTGAAACTTGGCAGGCCAGAAAGGAATGGCAGGAAATCTTCAATGTGATGAACAGAAAAAATATGCAGCCAAGAATCCTTTATCCAGCAAGTCTGTCATTCAGAATAGAAGGAGAGATAAAGGTTTTCCCAAACAAACAAAAACTGCAGGAATTCATCACCACCCTACCAGACCTACAAGAGATCCTAAGGGGGACACTGTGAATGAAATGTTGCAAGGACCACAGAGTACCAGAGATATCACTACAAGCATGAAACCTACAGATATCACAATGACTCTAGCCCATATCTTTCAATAATAACACTGAATGTAAATGAACTAAGTGCTCCAATCAAAAGACATAGGGTATGAGAATGGATAAAGAAACAAGACCCATCTATTTGCTGTCTACAAGAGACTCATTTTAGACCTGAGGACACCTTCAGATTGAAAGTGAGGGGAGGGAGAACTATCTATCATGTTACTGGAAGTCAAAACAAAGCTGGAGTAGCCATACTTATATCAGACAAACTAGACTTTAAATTAAAGCCTGTAACAAGAGATGAAGAAGGGCATTATATCATGATTACAGGGTCTATCCATGAAGAAGAGCTAAAAATTATAAATGTCTATGCACCAAATTCGGGAGAACCCAAATATATAAAACAATCACAAACATAAGCAACCTTATTGATAAGAGGGTGGTAATTGCAGGGGACTTTAATACTCCACTTACAACAATGGATAGATCATCTAGACAGAGAATCAATAAAGAAACAAGGGCCCTGAATGATACATTGGACCAGATGGACATGACACATATATTTAGAACTCTGCATCCCAAAGCAACAGAATATACTTTCTTCTCGAGTACACATGGAAAATTCTCCAATATAGATCACATACTGTGTCACAAAACACCCTTAATAAGTATAAAAGAATTGAGGTCATACCATGCACACTTTCAGACCACAATGCTATGAAACTTGAAATCAACCACAGGAAAAAGTCCATAAAACCTCCAAAAGCATGGAAGTTAAAGAACACCCTACTAAGCAGGGCGCCTGGGTGGCGCAGTCGGTTAAACGTCCGACTTCAGCCAGGTCATGATCTCGCGGTCCGTGAGTTCGAGCCCCGCGTCAGGCTCTGGGCTGATGGCTCGGAGCCTGGAGCCTGTTTCCGATTCTGTGTCTCCCTCTCTCTCTGCCCCTCCCCCGTTCATGCTCTGTCTCTCTCTGTCCCCAAAAAAAGTGAATAAACGTTGAAAAAAAAAATAAAAAAAAAAAAGAACACCCTACTAAGGAATGAATGGGCCAACCAGGCAATTAGAGAAAAAATTTAAAAATATATGGAAACAAACGAAAATGAAAATACAACAATCCACATGTTTTCAGATGCAGCGAAGGCAGTCCTGAGAGGATAATACATTGCAATCCAGGCCTATCTCAAGAAACAAGAAACATCCCAAATACAAAATCTAACAGCACACTTAAAAGAACTAGAAGGAGAACATGAAAGACACCCCAAACCCAGCAGAAGAAGAGAAATAATAAAGATCAGAGAAGAAATAAATAATATAGAATAAAAAAAAAACAGTAGAGCAGATCAATGAAACCAAGAGTTGGTTTTTTGAAAAAATAAACAAAATTGAGAAACCCCTATCCAGGCTTCTAAAAGGAAAAGGGAGAGGACCCAAATAGATAAAATCACAAAGGAAATGGAATTATTACAACCACTCCCTCAGAAATACAAGCAATTATCAGGGAATACTCTGAAAAATTATATGCCAACAAACTGGACAACCTAGAAGAAATGGGCAAATTCCTAAACACCCACACACTTCCAAAACTCAAACAGGAAGAAATAGAAAATTTAAACAGACCCATAACTAGTGAAGAAATCTAATCAGTTATCAAAAATCTCCTAACAAATGAGAGTCCAGGACCAAATGGCTTCTCTGGGGAATTCTACCAGACATTTAAAGCAGAGATAATACCTATACTTCTCAAGCTGTTCCAAAAAATAGAAAGGGAAGGAAAACTTCCAGACTTATTCTATGAAGCCAGCATTACTTTGATTCCCAAACCAGACAGAGACCAAGCAAAAAAAGAGAACTACAGGCCAATATCCCTGATGAATATGGATGCAAAAATTCTCAATGAGATACTAGCAAATTGAATTCAACAGCATATAAAAAGAATTATTCACCATGATCAAGTGGGATTCATTCCTGGGCTGGAGGGATGGTTCAATATTTGCAAATCAATCAATGTGACACATCAAATTAATAAAAGAAAATATAAGAACCATATGAGCCTGTCAATCGATGCAGAAAAAGCATTTGACAAAATAAAGCATCCTTTGTTAATAAAAGCCCTCGAGAAAGTTGGGATAGGAGGAACATAGTTAAACATCATAAAAGCCATTTTTGAAAAGCCCACAGCCAATATCATCCTCAATGGGGAAGAACTGAAAGCTTTCCCCCTGAGATCAGGAACATGACAGGGATGTCCACTCTCACCGCTGCTGTTTAACATTCTGTTGGAAGTTCTAGCATCAGCAATCAGACAACAAAATGAAATCAAAGGCATCAAAATTGTCAAAGATGAAGTCAAACTTTCACGTTTTGCAGATGACATGATACTCTACATGGGAAACCCGACAGACACCACCAAAAGTCTGCTAGAACTGATACATGGATTCAGCAAAGTTGCAGGATACAAAATTAATGTACAGAAATTGGTTGCATTTTTATAGACCAATAATGAATCAACAGAAAGAGAAATAAAGAAACTGATCCCATTCACAACTGCATCAAGAACCATAAAATACTTAGGAATAAACCTAACCAAAGATATAAAAGATCTGTATGCTGAAAACTATAGAAAGCTTATGAAGGAAATTGAAGAAGACACAAAGAAATGGAAAAACATTCCATGCTCATGGATTGGAAGAATAAATATTGTCAAAATGTCAATACTACCTAAAGCTATCTACACATTCAATGCAATCCCAATCAAAATTGCACCCACATTCTTCTCAAAGCTAGAACAAACAATCCTAAAATTTGTGTGGAAGTACAAAAGACCCTGAATAACCTAAGTAATATTAAAGAAGAAGACCAAAGTGGGAGGCATCACAATCCCAGACTTTAGCCTCTGCTACAAGGCTGTAATCATCAAGACACTACGGTATTGGCATAAAAACAGACACATAGACCAATGAAATAGAATACAGAATCCAGAATTGGACCCACAAATGTATGGCTAACTAATCTTTGACAAAGCAGGAAAGAATATCCAATGGAAAAAAGACAGCCTCTTTAACGACTGGTGCTGGGAGAACTGGACAGCAACATGCGGAAGGATGAAACTAGACCACTTTCTTACACCATTCGCAAAAATAAAATAAAAAATGGATGAAGAACCCAAATGTGAGACAGGAAACCATCAAAACCCTAGAGGAGAAAGCAGGAAAAAACCTCTCTGACCTCAGCCGCAGCAATTTCTTACTTGACATATCTCCAAAGGCAAGGGAATTAAAAGCAAAAATGAACTACTGGGACCTTATGAAGATAAAAAGTTTCTGCACTGCAAAGGAAACAATCAACAAAACTAAACGGCAACCGACAGAATGGGAAAAGATGTTTGCAAATGACATATCAGACAAAGGGCTAGTATCCAAAATCTATAAAGAATTCACCAAACTCCACACCTGAAAAACAAATAATGCCGTGAAGAAATGGGCAGAAAACATGAATAGACACTTCTCTAAAGAAGACATCCAGATGATCAACAGGCACATGAAAAGATGCTCAATGTCACTCCTCATCAGGGATATACAAATCAAAACTAGATTGAGATACCACCTCATGCCAGAGTAGCTAAAAAGAACAAATCAGGAGTCTATAGATGTTGGAGAGGATGTGGAGAAAACGGGAACCCTCTTGCACTGTTGGTAGGAATGCAAACTGGTGCAGCCACTCTGGAAAACAGTGTGGAGGTTCCTCAAAAAATTAAAAATAGATCTACTCTATGACCCAGCAGTAGCACTGCTAGGAATTTACCCAAGGGATACAGGAGTGCTGATACATAGGGGCACTTGTACCCCAATGTTTATAGCAGCACTTTCAACAA
Source organism: Prionailurus bengalensis (assembly GCF_016509475.1). NCBI lineage: Eukaryota > Metazoa > Chordata > Mammalia > Carnivora > Felidae > Prionailurus > Prionailurus bengalensis. The sequence continues at coordinate 52,300,028 of NC_057354.1, read as the reverse complement.
GAGCCAAATTATGGAAAGAGCCTAAATGTCCATCAACTGATGAATGGATAAAGAAATTGTGGTTTATATAGACAATGGAATACTACGTGGCAATGAGAAAGAATGAAATATGGCCTTTTGTAGCAACGTGGATGGAATTGGAGAGTATTATGCTAAGTGAAATAAGTCAGGCAGAGAAAGACAGATACCATATGTCTTCACTGTTATGTGGATCCTGAGAAACTTAACAGAAGACCATGGCAGAAGAGGGGGGAAAAAGTTACAGAGAGGGAGGGAGGCAAACCATAAGAGACTCTTAAATACTGAGAACTGAGGGTTGATGGGGAGTGGGGGAGAGGGGAAAGTGGGTGATGGGCATTGAGGAGGGCACCTGTTGGGATGAGCACTGGGTGTTGTATGGAAACCAATCTGACATTAAATTATATTTAATAATAAAAAAACAAAATTAAAAATTAAAGAGAAGAAATAACAACTGACAGAACAGAAACGCAAAGATTGTAAGAGAATATTATGAATACTTATATGCTAACAAATTGGACAACCTAGAAGAAATAGATAAATTCCTAGATACATATAACCTACCAAAACTGAACAGAAATAGAAAATTGAACAGTCTGATTACCAGCAAAGAAATTGAATCATTAATCAAAAAACTCCCAATAATCAAAAGTGGAAGACCAGATGGTTTCACGGGTGAATTGTACCAAACATTTAACAGGGGTTAATACTTATTCTTCTCCTACTATCCCAAAAAATAGAAGAGAAAGAAAAACTTCCAAATTCATTCTATGAGTCCAGGATTACCCCACTACTAAAACTAGATAAAGACACCACTGAAAAAGAAAACTACAGGCCAATATCTCTGATAAACATAGATGCAAAAGTCCTCAACAAAATATTAGCAAATCAAATCCAACAAAACATTTCAGATTTCATTTACCACAATCAAGTAGGATTTATTGTCAGGATGCAATCATACATGGTTCAGTATTTGCAAATCAATGAAGTGATACATCACATCAAAAAAAGAAAAGATATACCATATGAGCATTTCAATAGATGCAGGATATTCATTTCACAAAGTACAACATCCATTCATGATAAAAACACTCAACAATGTAGGTTTAAAGGGAACATACCTTAACATAATTAAAGGTCTTATATGAAAAACCCACAACTAACCTCATAGTCAATGGGGAAAAACTGAGAGATTTTTCCCTAAAGTCAGCAACAAGACAAGGATGTCCACTCTCACCACTGTTTATTCAACATAGTACTGGAAGTCCTAGCCACAGCCAATCAGCCAAGCAAAAGGCATCCAAATTGTTAAGGAAGAAGCAAAATTTTCACTATTTGCGGACGATATGATGCTTTTCTATGTAAGAAAACCTGAAAGATTCCACCAAGAAACTACTAGAACTGACAAATGAATTCAGTAAGGTCACAGGATACAAAACTAATGTGCAGAAATCTGTTGCATTTCTATACACTAATAATGAAGCAACAGAAAGAAAAATTAAGAAAGCAATCCCATTTACAATTGCACCAAAAATAATAAAATACCTAGGAATAAATTTAACCAAGGATGTGGAAGACCCATACTCTGAAAACTATAAAACAATGACAAAAAAAATTAAAGATGAAAAACGAGTGGAAAGACATAGGCTGTTAATGGATCAGAAGCACAAATACTGTTAAAATGTCCCTATTACCCAAACCAATCCACATATTTAATGCACTCTCTATCAAAATACCAATAGCATTTTTCTGTCTCTCTGTCTCTCTCTCAAAACTAAATAAACATTAAAAAATTTTTTTTGAAAGGGGGGGAGGTGCCTGGGTGGCTCAGTCAGTTAAGCATCCATCTTTGACTCAGGTCATGATCTCACAATTTGTGAGTTTAAGCCCCACATTGGGCTCTGTGCTGACAGCTCAAAGGCTGGAGCCTGCTTCAGATTCTGTGTCTCCCTCTCTCTTTGTCCCTTCCTCCCTCTCTTTCTCTCTCTCTCTCTCTCCCTCTCAAAAATAAATAAACATTTTTAAAAAATCAAAATACCATTAGCATTTTTCAGAACTAGAACAAACAAGCCCAAGATTTGTATGGAACCATAAAGACCCCAAATAGCCAAGACAATCTTGAAAAAGAAGAACAAAACTAGAAGTATCACAATTCTATACATCAAGTTATATCACAAGCTGTAGTAATCAAAACATTATAATATTGGCATGAAAACATAGACATAGATCAATAGAACAAAATAGAGCCCAGAAATAAACACATAGTTATGTAGGCTATTCATTTTCAACCAATGGGGCGAGAATATACAATGGAAAAAAGACAGTCACTTCAATAAATAGTGTTTGGAAAACTGGACAGCTACATGGAAAAGACGTAAACTGAGATACTTTCTTACACCATTCCCAAATATAAACTCAAAATGAAAAAATAAAAATAAAAATAAAACTTCAAAATGAATCAAGGACCTAATGTGAGACCTGACACCCTCAAAATCCTAGAAGAGAGCACAGGCAGTGATTGTTCTGACATTGGCTATAATATCTTTTTATATATGTTTCCCTAGGCAAGGGAAACAAAAGCAAAAATAAAATATTGAGACGACATCAAAATAAAAAGCCTCTGCACAGCAAAGCAAACAATCAACAATACTAAAAGACAATCTACCGAATAGGAGAAGATACTTGCAAATGACTTATCTGATAAACAGTATTCAAAATATATAAAGAACTTACACAGCTCAAACCAAGAAAACAATAATCTAATTAAAAATAGGCAGAAGACATAAACAGACATTTCTCCAAATACAGATGGCCAACAGGAACATGAAAAGATGCTCAACATCACTGATCATCTGGGAAATGTAAATCAAAACTACAATGAGATACCACCTCACACCTGTCAAAACAGCTACAATTAAAAACACAAGAAACAACAAGTGTTGGCAAGGATGTGGAGAAAAAGAAACCATCGTGCACTATTGGTAAGAATGCAATCTGACTCCCTCCCGCTGCCACAGGGCCCCTCCTGAAGTGGATCACCTAAGGAGAAGCGATCTAAGCCTGCCCCTCCTGCCCCCGAGCACCTTGCCTACCCACCCCAGCTAATACGCCAGATCCCCAGCATCACAAGCCTGGCAGGGTGCAAGTAGCCCAGACGAGCCACACCACCCCACAGTGAATCCCGCCCCTAGGAGAGGGGAAGAGAAGGCACACACCAGTCTGACTGTGGCCCCAGCGGTGGGCTGGGGGCAGACATCAGGTCTGACTGCGGCCCCGCCCACCAACTCCAGGTATACACCACAGCACAGGGGAAGTGCCCTGCAGGTCCTCACCACGCCAGGGACTATCCAAAATGACCAAGCGGAAGAACTCCCCTCAGAAGAATCTCCAGGAAATAACAACAGCTAATGAGCTGATCAAAAAGGATTTAAATAATATAACAGAAAGTGAATTTAGAATAATAGTCATAAAATTAATCGCTGGGCTTGAAAACAGTATACAGGACAGCAGAGAATCTCTTGCTACAGAGATCAAGGGACTAAGGAACAGTCACGAGGAGCTGAAAAACGCTTTAAACGAAATGCATAACAAAATGGAAACCACCACAGCTCGGCTTGAAGAGGCAGAGGAGAGAATAGGTGAACTAGAAGATAAAGTTATGGAAAAAGAGGAAGCTGAGAAAAAGAGAGATAAAAAAATCCAGGAGTATGAGGGGAAAATTAGAGAATTAAGTGATACACTAAAAAGAAATAATATACGCATAATTGGTATCCCAGAGGAGGAAGAGAGAGGGAAAGGTGCTGAAGGGGTACTTGAAGAAATCATAGCTGAGAACTTCCCTGAACTGGGGAAGGAAAAAGGCATTGAAATCCAAGAGGCACAGAGAACTCCCTTCAGACGTAACTTGAATCGATCTTCTGCACGACATATCATAGTGAAACTGGCAAAATACAAGGATAAAGAGAAAATTCTGAAAGCAGCAAGGGGTAAACGTGCCCTCACATATAAAGGGAGCCCTATAAGACTCGTGACTGATCTCTCTTTTGAAACTTGGCAGGCCAGAAAGAATTGGCAAGAGATTTTCAGGGTGCTAGACAGAAAAAATATGCAGCCAAGAATCCTTTATCCAGCAAGTCTGTCATTTAGAATAGAAGGAGAGATAAAGGTCTTCCCAAACAAACAAAAACTGAAGGAATTTGTCACCACTAAACCAGCCCTACAAGAGATCCTAAGGGGGACCCTGTGAGACAAAGTCCCAGAGACATCACTATAAGCATAAAACATACAGACATCACAATGACTCTAAACCCGTATCTTTCTATAATAACACTGAATGTAAATGGATTAAATGCGCCAACCAAAAGACATAGGGTATCAGAATGGATAAAAAAACAAGACCCATCTATTTGCTGTCTACAAGAGACTCATTTTAGACCTGAGGACACCTTTAGATTGAGAGTGAGGGGATGGAGAACTATTTATCATGCGACTGGAAGCCAAAAGAAAGCTGGAGTAGCCATACTTATATCAGACAAACTAGACTTTAAATTAAAGGCTGTAACAAGAGATGAAGAAGGACATTATATAATAGTTACAGGGTCTATCCATCAGGAAGAGCTAACAATTATCAATGTCTATGCACCGAATACCGGAGCCCCCAAATATATAAAACAATTACTCATAAACATAAGCAACCTTATTGATAAGAATGTGGTAATTGCAGGGGACTTTAATACACCACTTACAGAAATGGATAGATCATCTAGACACACGGTCAATAAAGAAACAAGGGCCCTGAATGAGACATTGGATCAGATGGACTTGACAGATCTATTTAGAACTCTGCATCCCAAAGCAACAGAATATACTTTCTTCTCGAGTGCACATGGAACATTCTCCAAGATAGATCATATACTGGGTCACAAAACAGCCCTTCATAAGTTTACAAGAATTGAAATTATACCATGCTTACTTTCAGACCACAATGCCATGAAGCTTGAAATCAACCACAGGAAAAAGTCTGGAAAACCTCCAAAAGCATGGAGGTTAAAGAACACCCTACTAACGAATGAGTGGGTCAACCAGGCAATTAGAGAAGAAATTAAAAAATATATGGAAACAAACGAAAATGAAAATACAACAATCCAAACGCTTTGGGACGCAGCAAAGGCAGTCCTGAGAGGAAAATACATTGCAATCCAGGCCTATCTCAAGAAACAAGAAAAATCCCAAATACAAAATCTAACAGCACACCTAAAGGAACTAGAAGCAGAACAGCAAAGGCAGCCTAAGCCCAGCAGAAGAAGAGAAATAATAAAGATCAGAGCAGAAATAAACAATATAGAAACTAAAAAAACTGTAGAGCAGATCAACGAAACCAAGAGTTGGTTTTTTGAAAAAATAAACAAAATTGACAAACCTCTAGCCAGGCTTCTCAAAAAGAAAAGGGAGATGACCCAAATAGATAAAATCATGAATGAAAATGGAATTATTACAACCAATCCCTCAGAGATACAAACAATTATCAGGGAATACTATGAAAACTTATATGCCAACAAATTGGACAACCTGGAAGAAATGGACGAATTCCTGAACACCCACACGCTTCCAAAACTCAATCAGGAGGAAATAGAAAGCTTGAACAGACCCATAACCAGCGAAGAAATTGAATCGGTTATCAAAAATCTCCCAAAAAATAAGAGTCCAGGACCAGATGGCTTCCCAGGGGAGTTCTACCAGACGTTTAAAGCAGAGATAATACCTATCCTTCTCAAGCTATTCCAAGAAATAGAAAGGGAAGGAAAACTTCCAGACTCATTCTATGAAGCCAGTATTACTTTGATTCCTAAACCAGACAGAGACCCAGTAAAAAAAGAGAACTACAGGCCAATATCCCTGATGAATATGGATGCAAAAATTCTCAATAAGATACTAGCAAATCGAATTCAACGGCATATAAAAAGAATTATTCACCATGATCAAGTGGGATTCATTCCTGGGATGCAGGGCTGGTTCAACATTCGCAAATCAATCAACGTGATACATCACATTAACAAAAAAAGAGAGAAGAACCATATGATCCTGTCAATCGATGCAGAAAAGGCCTTCGACAAAATCCAGCACCCTTTCTTAATAAAAACCCTTGAGAAAGTCGGGATAGAAGGAACATACTTAAAGATCATAAAAGCCATTTATGAAAAGCCCACAGCTAACATCATCCTCAACGGGGAAAAACTGAAAGCTTTTTCCCTGAGATCAGGAACACGACAAGGATGCCCACTCTCACCGCTGCTGTTTAACATAGTGCTGGAAGTTCTAGCATCAGCAATCAGACAACAAAAGGAAATCAAAGGCATCCAAATTGGCAAAGATGAAGTCAAGCTTTCGCTTTTTGCAGATGACATGATATTATACATGGAAAATCCGATAGACTCCACCAAAAGTCTGCTAGAACTGATACAGGAATTCAGCAAAGTTGCAGGATACAAAATCAATGTACAGAAATCAGTTGCATTCTTATACACTAACAATGAAGCAACAGAAAGACAAATAAAGAAACTGATCCCATTCACAATTGCACCAAGAAGCATAAAATACCTAGGAATAAATCTAACCAAAGATGTAAAGGATCTGTATGCTGAAAACTATAGAAAGCTTCTGAAGGAAATTGAAGAAGATTTAAAGAAATGGAAAGACATTCCCTGCTCATGGATTGGAAGAATAAATATTGTCAAAATGTCAATACTACCCAAAGCTATCTACACATTCAATGCAATCCCAATCAAAATTGCACCAGCATTCTTCTCGAAACTAGAACAAGCAATCCTAAAATTCATATGGAACCACAAAAGGCCCCGAATAGCCAAAGGAATTTTGAAGAAGAAGACCAAAGCAGGAGGCATCACAATCCCAGACTTTAGCCTCTACTACAAAGCTGTCATCATCAAGACAGCATGGTATTGGCACCAAAACAGACACATAGACCAATGGAATAGAATAGAAACCCCAGAACTAGACCCACAAACGTATGGCCAACTCATCTTTGACAAAGCAGGAAAGAACATCCAATGGAAAAAAGACAGCCTCTTTAACAAATGGTGCTGGGAGAACTGGACAGCAACATGCAGAAGGTTGAAACTAGACCACTTTCTGACACCATTCACAAAAATAAACTCAAAATGGATAAAGGACCTAAATGTGAGACAGGAAACCATCAAAACCTTAGAGGAGAAAGCAGGAAAAGACCTCTCTGACCTCAGCCGTAGCAATCTCTTACTCGACACATCCCCAAAGGCAAGGGAATTAAAAGCAAAAGTGAATTACTGGGACCTTATGAAGATAAAAAGCTTCTGCACAGCCAAGGAAACAACCAACAAAACTAAAAGGCAACCAACGGAATGGGAAAAGATATTCGCAAATGACATATCGGACAAAGGGCTAGTATCCAAAATCTATAAAGAGCTCACCAAACTCCACACCCGAAAAACAAATAACCCAGTGAAGAAATGGGCAGAAAACATGAATAGACACTTCTCTAAAGAAGACATCCGGATGGCCAACAGGCACATGAAAAGATGTTCAGCGTCGCTCCTTATCAGGGAAATACAAATCAAAACCACACTCAGGTATCACCTCACGCCAGTCAGAGTGGCCAAAATGAACAACTCAGGAGACTATAGATGCTGGAGAGGATGTGGAGAAACGGGAACCCTCTTGCACTGTTGGTGGGAATGCAAATTGGTGCAGCCGCTCTGGAAAGCAGTGTGGAGGTTCCTCAGAAAATTAAAAATAGACCTACCCTATGACCCAGCAATAGCACTGCTAGGAATTTATCCAAGGGATACAGGAGCACTGATGCATAGGGCCACTTGTACCCCAATGTTCATAGCAGCACTCTCAACAATAGCCAAATTATGGAAAGAGCCTAAATGTCCATCAACTGATGAATGGATAAAGAAATTGTGGTTTATATACACAATGGAATATTACATGGCAATGAGAAAAAATGAAATATGGCCTTTTGTAGCAACGTGGAGGGAACTGGAGAGTGTGATGCTAAGTGAAATAAGCCATACAGAGAAAGACAGATACCATATGGTCTCACTCTTATGTGGATCCTGAGAAACTTAACAGGAACCCATGGGGGAGGGGAAGGAAAAAAAAAAAAAGAGGTTAGAATGGGAGAGAGCCAAAGCATAAGAGACTGTTAAAAACTGAGAACAAACTGAGGGTTGATGGGGGGTGGGAGGGAGGAGAGGGTGGGTGATGGGTATTGAGGAGGGCACCTTTTGGGATGAGCACTGGGTGTTGTATGGAAACCAATTTGTCAATAAATTTCAGAAAAAAAAAAAAAAAAGAGAATGCAATTGGTGCAGCCACTGTGGAAGACAGTACGGAGGTTGCTCAAAAAATTAAAAATAGTACTACCCTATGATCTAGTAATTCCACTACTGGGTATTTACCCAAAGAATATGAAGAAACTAATTCAAAGGAATATATTCACCCCCATGTTTATTGTAGCATTAATTATAAAAGCCAAGTGGAAGCAGCCCAAGTATCCATCCATTGATGAAGAAAGAAGATATGGTTTATGTATATAATGAAATATTCGGTTATAAAAAAAAAGAATGAAATCTTGCCATTTGCAACAACATGGGTGGATCTAGAGAGTATAATGCAAAGTGGAAAACTCCAGTCAGAGAGAGACAAATACCATATGATATCACTCATATGTGGAATTTAAAAAACAATACAAATGAACAAAGCAAAAAAGAGAGAGAAACCAAAAAAACAGACTCTTGACTACAGAGAACAAATAGATGGTTACCAGCAGGGAGGTGGGTAAGGAGTTGGGTGAAATATGTGAAGGGGATTAAAAGTACACTTATCTTTATGAGCACTAATATATAGAACTGTTGAATCACTATATTGAACACCTGAAACTAATATCACACTGTATGTTAGCTACACTGGAATTAAATTTTTTTAGGTATTATTCTGGTTGCTGTATGGAAAATAGGAAGTAAGCAGTAAGAGTGAAAGCAATTACATCAGTTTAGAAGGTTATTGTAATAATGGCTTGGACTACAGGTGTGGCAGTGGAAATTACTAACAGTTGGATTAAGTGTATATTTTGAAGGTGGTGCCAATAGAAGTTGTGGATGGATTAGGTACAGGGAAGGAAAAAAAAAACAAATCAAGAACAACTCTAGGTTTGAGAACTGTGAACATGGTGAAATACCCACATCAGTCAGCCTCATATTCTTAGAAGACTTTGTCCCATATTTTATCCCCAGTCCCACATACTGTGCAGAGCACTCAGTGATCACAGCTACCACCTACACTGGACTTCAGGAATGGTGCATGTTCATACCAACATGGACAGTGGTTGTCATCACTGAATTTTGACCTAAAAACTCAAGTATTTCTTCATTCAGTGAAATTTTTCTTCATGGAATCCATTTCCTCACCTGTCTTCATCCAACTTCTATTTACCTTTCAAAGTTCAATTCAAATATCAATCTGTGCCTTCTACTACCACCATCGCCTTGAACTAGGTTAGATCCATACATACATACTCCACTAAACATCCTATAGAGGCAGTTAGTTCCATTGGTTAATATCATAGTTTGGCAAACTTTTTGTATAAAGGTCCAGCGAGGTAGTAAATATTTTAGGCTTTATGGGATATATGTAATCTCTACCACATATTCTCTGTTGGTTTTTTTTGTTTGTTTGTTTGTTTGTTTTTTACAATTCTTTAAAAATGTAAAAACCATTCTTAGCTCATTGGTCATACAAAAACAGGCCTGGATTTGGCCTGAAGACCACAGTTTGTAAACCCCTAGTAAAAGTATGGTGTCGAGATTGTCTGAATTTAGATCTTTTTTCTGCTACTAGTCAACTCAAGAATAAGACATATCACTCAACCTCTCTGTGCTTTAGTTTCCTGTTGGGAGGCAATTACCCATGGTCTATGTCATTTCTGCACATCTTGTGAGCAGAGGAACTAAATAACTTTTTTCTAGACTACCTTTTTAAGGATATGTGTAAAAAGAACAACCTTAGAATAAAGTGTCCTTCTGGAGTAAAGAGCATCTTATTTACTGTCTAGTAATGACAACATCTAATGATAATATCTCCCTCTAAGGAAAAGAGCAGGCCTTCTTGAGCCCATTACAAAAGATTTGGGTTCCCTGAACTCTGAGTTCCTCAGCTATAACACAAACCCACTGCATGTGCATCTACCTATGAACATCAAATCCATGCAGCCTGCTTTGCCTGGAGTATTTATTTCTGACCCAGGAGTCTCATATATTTCATCAGTTTCCATGTAACTTGTTAATTTATAAAGTAATATAAAATCTCACATTTTTCATGGTTGTAGACATTTCCTCAGAGATAGTATCTACCTCATAGCATTGTGGAGAACAGTAAATAAGTTAATATATTAAAGTTTGCACTTAAAAAGGTACTTGGCATAGAGTTCAAAATTATAAAAATTTCAGATATCATTAATACTGAAACTCTTTGTACTTTATAGCAAATTATCACAATTTGATTATATACACATTTTTTGTCATAATTTGCTTATTGTCTTACCCCTCACCAATCTGTAGGCTCTATGAGGGCAAGTGGAATCTAGTAGACACTTGAAATACTTCTTGAATGAAATAAATAATTATGATCCAGCAATTCAATTTCTGGGTATTTAATAAAAAGAAACAGAATCACTATCTTGAAAAGATGCCTGCACCCCCATGTTTATTGTACCATTGTTTACAATAGCCACCATGAAAACAATCGAAGTGTCCACTGACTGATGAATTGTATTTTTTAAATGTGATATACATCAGAGTGGCCAAAGTGAACAAATCAGGAGACTATAGATGCTGGAAAGGATGTGGAGAAACGGGAACCCTCTTGCACTGGTGGTGGGACTGCAAATTGGCGCAGTCGCTCTGGAAACAATGTGGAGGTTTCTCAAAAAATTAAAAATAGACCTACCCTATGACCCAGCAATAGCACTGCTAGGAATTTACCCAAGGGATACAGGAGTACTGATGCATAGGGGCACTTGTACCCCAATGTTTATAGCAGCACTCTCAACAATAGCTAAATTATGGAAAGAGCCTAAATGTCCATCAACTGATGAATGGATAAAGAAATTGTGGTTTATATACACAATGGAGTATTACATGACAATGAGAAAGAATGAAATATGGCCCTTTGTAGCAACATGGATGGAACTGGAGAGTGTTATGCTAAGTGAAATAAGCCATACAGAGAAAGACAGATACCATATGTTTTCACTCTTATGCGCATCCTGAGAAACTTAACAGAAACCCATGGGGGAGGGGAAGAAAAAAGAAAAGGAGGTTAGAGTGGTAGAAAGCCAAAGCATTAGAGACTCTTAAAAACTGAGAACAAACTGAGGGTTGATGGGGGGTGGGAGGGAGGGGAGGGCGGGTGATGGGTATTGAGGAGGGCACCTTTTGGGATAAGCACTGGGTGTTGTATGGAAACCAATTTGACAATAAACTTCATATATTGAAAAAAATAATAAAAAATAAAATGTGATATACACATACACTGGAATATTATTCAGCCTTGAAAAAGAAGGAAATCCTGCCATTTACAATGTCAGGGATGAAACTTGAGGGTATTCTAAGTGAAATAAGTCAGACAGAGAAAGATAAATATTGTATGCTATCACTTATATGCGGAATCAAAAAAAAAGAAAAAACTGAACTCATAGACACAGAGAAACAGACTGGTGGTTGTCAGGGACAAAGATAGAAGGTGGGTACAATGGGTGAAGATGGTCCAAAAGATGCAAAAGATCCAGCAATAAGATAAATAAGTCCCGGGGACATAATGTACATCATGGTGACTGTACTTAACTTGCTGTACTGTATATTTGAAATATACTAAGAGAGTAGATCTTAAAAGTTCTCACCACAAGATAAAAAAACTCTAGGAGATGGTAGATGTTAACTAAATTTATCGTGGGAATCATTTCACAGTATATACGTATATCAAGTCATTACGTTGTGCACCAAAAGTGAATACAATGTTATATGTCAATTATATCTCAATATTTAAAAATTTGTGTTAATAAGAAATGAAAGTGTTTCATTATCCCCCCAAAAAATGAAACAAATAGTGAATGTTTCCTAACTTGTCTTTCATAATTCTCAACTATTTGTCTTTTAGCACTAAGTTCTAGGGAATTCATTTGCATCATATTTTAGATTGTTACGACTTGCATCATATTTCACAATATTCATATTTTCAGATTACAGCCATGGCTAGTCTACTTATAAACTTATATAAAGTTTTTTTCTTTTGTTTCATTTCAAAGGGCTATTTCTTACTCTCCAATTGTTTCTTTTTCAGTGTAGCCTTTATTTTGTGGGTACAATATCATCTCAATCATTTCTGAAAAAAAAAGAGAATTTAAGTCATCAGTTTCCTCTTTAACTGTTTCCTCAGTATTCATTTATTTACTAGTTTAGTTGTTCTTCTTCACACTATTAACAATGTCTAGTGATTTTTAGTAATCTACCCAGAGTTTATAAATGCAAAGCATCTCTAGCTAGTGTATCAAAATCACTGCATTCTTCTCTTGAGAGCAGAGCCCTGGCCGTGGTGGATGGACACAAAAGTGAAGCCAGGAGAACTGCCTCTCATGCTTCTTGAGGAATTGATTTCTTAAGGCAAATCTCTGTGTCCATTTCGGTGGACTCAGATTATGACATCCCACCCTCCAAGGAAGACCCACCCACCCCACTCCACCCCCTGCCACTTATGAAAAACAAGGCTGTCTTCAGCTACTGCCTAGAGAGGAAATGCCCATAGGGACACTCTCTGGGCCTGATCCAGCTCCAGCAATCTTGACTTAATGATCCTACCATCTTCCCACAGCCTATTACCCACTGCATCCTTCCAAGCATCTATGACTATTAACTTGCCCAGTATATTGTTTTTTAGGGTCTTTGCTTTTGCCAAAAATCCAATCCCTTCCTTCACATCTTCCAGAAACCCCTCCTTTGTTGCACCAACAGAATATACATGATTTCTAGTACTGCTGCAGTCACTACTGTTAAACAATGAAGAATTTGGAAAGGAGCTTGTGTAACTGAGTCAGTCAGCCATCTTGAATCAGAAAGCTGTTCAGCATTTAAACACACTAACATCACTCTTGGTTTAAAAAACACTTAGATTTGACTTTTAAAATAGTTGATTGCATGTACCTTCTCTAATGCTCTCTTCCACTCCCTTCTCATGCTAGGTGTAGTCATGCTTCTGTCCCAAGCAGTCCATCAAAAGTATTATTGTCAAGGTCACCCAGGGACTTTCATGCCACTAATCCAATGGATACTTTTAAGTCTGTATCTCTTGATTTCTCTGCATCATGTAACAGTGTATAACCATTATCACTTTCTTAAATTGCTCTCATCCCTCAGCTTCCCTAATAACAAATATTCCAGATTTTTCCTTCTACATTTCCAATATTACTTTTTCATTTGCTCTCATCCTCTTTCTCAATGATTCTAAATTCTTCCTCTTTTTTTCCCCCTCCACTCACTCCCTGGGTTATCTCACCCACTCAATTCTCTCTACATGCTGATGTCACTTGGATATGTATATTCAGGCTAAATCTTATTCTAGAGCACATCAAACATTGGACATTTCCAGTGGACATGTCCATTGGACATTTTGTTGGCAGTTCAAGTTCAACACACAAAACCAAATTTACCACCTTCCTCCATTAAGTCTATTTTCTCTGGTCTCTTATTTCATCAGTAGCCCACCATGCTTCCAACTGCCAAGGCCAGACACACCCATGTATCATCCTAAACTTCTTCCCTCATTCTCCATAACATATCACCAACACATTAGAGCCTTGATATTTCTTAAATTCTCCCACTTCCTTCCAGTGATGGATATTGCTGGCATTGCTGGTTTCATACCTAGCTACTATGCCAATTCAGGTATCCACCCCTTCTCCATGTAGCCCATGTGCCTCAGGATAAATTGATGTCAACCTCTACTCCAGTAGTTAGCCTGAAGAGAGACAGGGCCTCAGCATCATTCCAAACTTTCAACAGTACGTATGGCAAGTGGACACAAGCCTGTATGTACCAGGTACTATTAACCATGACAGATAAAGTAGAAATATTGCTGGAGCTGTTTTTATAATATGTGCCCTTCCAGGTTTGTAAATGGTTGAGGGCAGCAGTTAATTTCCATATATACTTCTGTAACGGTCCTTCTTGTAAATGAGGACTGGGTGCAGAAAATCCCTCACCATGCCCAACAATTGGTCCATTAGTAGTGGTGTTGATAGTTTGATTATGAACACACAATTGTAGATTTTGTAATGAATTTTTAAGGCAAGCTGAGCCCATAAGGCTCTAATCAATGACACTTCCATAGGAAGTATTTAAAAGAACTCACTCCATATCCCCTCTACATGTTTCCCAAGTCACCCATCCATCCCATTCTGACAACATACAAGTAGCACAAGACAGAAGCATTGGAGGAGTGCCATCAATTGTAAGATTGGAGCCAGAGAATGGGCTGATAGTAAGAAAATATGTTTGTGCTGGGTCCTGTTTTTAAAAATAGATAGCTATGCTTGAGGCTTACTTTTGAGGCAGTTGTTAACCATTTTAACATAAGGCATAACGTTGTTCATGAACAGTAGCCCTTACACTAAATTTGAATTCTGTATAGGATATTCCAGTCCCATATAAGGAGGCTACATTTTGGCAGTAATTGGCTCCATGTGCCCATTTTCTTGTCATCCAAGCCCTTTTAATGGATTATAATTCATTTTGGACATAATATTGGTTGCAACAGGAGAAACATAAGCATAAGCATATGCATAAGCATAAGTATATGCTTCCCATTGACTTAATAGGTCTCTTCCCCCCAGATTAATGGCTCTACCAGTAACATAAGGCTGAATAGTAGCAACCTGGCCTCCAGGCTCTTTACATAGAAAAATTTCAACACTCTGCTGGATATCAGTAGCTTTTCCTACATCCGTAAAGACTGTGGATACAGGATGAGGTGGCCAATTCTTTATTTTTTTAATATTAAATTTATTGTCAAATTGGTTTCCCTACAACACCCAGTGCTCCTCCCAACAGGTGCCCTCCTCAATGTCCATCACCCACCCTCCTTTCCCTCCCACTCCCCATCAAACCTCAGTTTATTCTCAGTTTTTAAGAGTCTCTTATGGTTTGGCTCTCTCCCTCTCTAACTTTTTTTTTCCTTCCCCTCCCCCATGGGTTTCTGTTAAGTTTCTCAGGATCCGCATAAGAGTAAAAACATATGGCATCTGTCTTTCTCTGTATGACTTATTACACTTAGCATAACACTCTCCAATTCCATCCACGTTGCTACAAAAGGCCATATTTCATTCTTTCTCATTGCCACGTAGTATTCCATTGTCTATATAAACCACAATTTCTTTATCCATTCATCAGTTGATGAACATTTAGCCTCTTTCCATAATTTGGCTCTTGTTGAAAGTGCTGCTGTAAACATTGGGGTACAAGTGCCCCGATGCATCAGCACCCCTGTATCCCTTGGGTAAATTCCCAGCAGTGCTACTGCTGGGTCATAGAGATCTATTTTTAATTTTTTGAGGAACCTCCACACTGTTTTCCAGAGTGGCTGCACCAATTTGCATTCCCACCAACAGTACAAGAGGGTTCCCGTTTTCTCCACATCCTCTCCAGCATCTATAGACTCCTGATTTGTTCATTTTAGCTACTCTGGCATGAGGTGGTATATCAATCTAGTTTTGATTTGTATATCCCTGATGAGGAGTGACATTGAGCATCTTTTCATGTGCCTGTTGATCATCTGGATGTCTTCTTTAGAGAAGTGTCTATTCATGTTTTCTGCCCATTTCTTCACGGCATTATTTGTTTTTCAGGTGTGGAGTTTGGTGAGTTCTTTATAGATTTTGGATACTAGCCCTTTGTCTGATATGTCATTTGCAAACATCTTTTCCCATTCTGTAGGTTGCCTTTTAGTTTTGTTGATTGTTTCCTTTGCAGTGCAGAAGCTTTTTATCTTCATGAGGTCCCAATAGTTCATTTTTTTAATCATTTTTTTAACGTTGATTTTTGACAGAGACAGATATAGAGTGAGAGTTGGGGAGGAGCAGAGAGAGAGGGAGACACAGGCTCTGAAGCAGGCTCCAGGCTCTGAGCTGTCAGCACAGAGCCCGACGCAGGGCTCGAACCCACAAACCGCGAGATCATGACCTGAGCCGAAGTCAGATGTTTAACTGACTGAGCCACCCAGGAGCCCCCCCAATAGTTCGTTTTTGCTTTTAATTCCCTTGCCTTTGGAGATGTGTCAAGTAAGAAATTGCTGCAGCTGAGGTCAGAGAGGTTTTTTCCTGCTTTCTCCTCTAGGGTTTTGATGGTTTCCTGTCTCACATTCAGGTCCTTCATCCATTTTGAGTTTATGTTTGTGAATGGTGTAAGAAAGTGGTCTAGTTTCATCCTTCCACATGTTGCTGTCCAGTTCTCCTAGGACCATTTGTTAAACAGACTGTCTTTTTTCCATTGGATGTTCTTTCCTGCTTTGCCAAAGATTAGTTGGCCATACCAAAGTGGCCAATTCTTAGGCCAAAACTTGGAAGCAATGATGGTGACATTAGCTCCTGAGTCTACCAGGCCAGAAAACGATTTTCCATGAATTGTATGCTCATCTAAGGCCTTCTGTCCTTTAGAAATGTTTGCCAAAATACCTGTTTGCCAGTAGATCCAAACCCTCCCTGCCATTCTATCAGCGTGGGATTTAAAGCAATGTAAGGCAAAAATAATAGTTGAGCAATGCAATCTCCTACCATGAAACGCCAAGGAACAGAAGTACTAATCATTACTAAAATTTCATCCTTAAAATCAGCATCTATGATTCCTAAGTGGACATGAACTCCCTTGGACAAGACTACTTCATCCAATAAGAAGACCAACAGACCCTGAAGGAAGAGGGCCATAAATCCCAATTTTAACCTGATAAATTCCAATGGGTTGTTCAAGGACCAAAGAATCTGGGGCAGGGATATCTAATGCAGCGCTCCCTCGTGTGGCATGGAGGAGGTCATGGACAGATTTGAGTGATAAGTCCCCGTCGCTCATGGGATAACAACGTGGAATCTCATTCCCCATATTGTTTACCTTCGGGCCCTGGGGAGGGCCCATTATCCCCTTTCTCGACCGAGGAGGCAGGGGAGCTCCATTTTTATCGACTTTGGATGTACATTGATTAGCAAAATGATAGCCTTTATTGCATCGGGGGCATAACCTAGGAGGTTTAGTATTTCGTTCTGGTAGGAGAACCAAGGTAGATCCTGGATATTGTTACGATTCGGCTGTCTACAATCCCTTTTATAATGTCCCAATTTGCCTCAGCGAAAACACTTGGACTGTTTGTGCCTTGAATAGCCGCTGACAGTAACCCCATTTTATAGGCCTCTGAGCCGATATCTTGATAGGCCTTTAAATAATCAGCTAAATCACCCCCTTGAGACTTCACTGGGCATAAAGCTTGTTGGCATTTCTTATTAGCGTTACCAAAAGACAGCAGCTGTAAGAGGAGATCGGGCAAGCCCGCCCCAGAAACGGTTTTTATAATAACATCATTTAGCCAACATCCTTTAGCTGAGCGATGAAATCTACATCAGGCTCGTTAAGACTCTGTTTAACTTGAACAAAAGAGGGTGTCACCTGTCCCGGGATAGCTATTTTCTCCCAGGCATTAAGGCAGCACAATGTAACTTGCATACTGGTTGATCATCACGCTGAAGCCGAACCTGTATGCCAAACCCTTGTCCGGCCAGTAAATTGTTCTAGGGTAATGGGCACGGGAGCTTTGGCGGCGGCATCACGCCGGACCTGTATCTGTGCTTCATCCCACCAAGTTCTAAATTGCAAAAATTCAGAAGCACTTAGGACAGTGCGACCTAGGACCTCCCAGTCCTACGGAATGAGTCACTCTGAATTTCGCTAAACCAGACACCAATCCCAACATATAGGGGGAAATAACACCGTATTGTATGCAAGCCTGTTTCAAATCCTTAATTACCTTAAAACTTGAACATCATCAAATTGTTGCCCTCCTGAGTATATTGCTGATCAGGAGGAATTTGGGGAATGTTGACAGGATAAACTGCAGGCATACTAGCCATTAATTCAGTGTCCCTGCAGCCTCAGCTTGTTGAATCATCTGCATCATGGAGGACACAGGAACTGTGATTCTCCAAGCGGAGGTATCAAAAAATGTGTTTTTTGAATAAGTGGAGCATTTAGTTTCCTCAAAAAGATTGACAGGCCCAGGGCCGTGGGGCAGTGCGGGAGGCAGGGGTGCGGAAGCTTGAGCTGAGACTATCTCTAGGCCATTAACCCGGCACCCCGTAGGTTTCCGTTCCTCCGGTGGTGGGGGTAGGGGCTCGGGTTCCTCATTATCTACAAGCTCATGATCATTTTCAGCCAGTGAGGGGTTGTGAGGCCCAATGCTCCCTCCTTCCCCCGATTGTGACTTCAAGGGCTGTAAAGCCAGGGAAATTAAATTACATAAAGACCATATGGAGAGAAGGATGGCTTCTCTTTGTTGATGAGTTCGAGCAAAACACATAAAATCAAATTCCGTTGTTTCTGACTCAAAGCATTTTTGCCAGAGGGCGTAAACCAATATTTCTTTACTAAATAAAACAAATCCTCAAATGCGAACGTTTCACTTTTATCCCTGAGCTCTTTAGTAACGCCTGCAGGAGCTGAATATATGAGTCATAACTAAATGAGGTGGCATTCCCCATACTTGCCCCACAGAAATCCCAAAGGATGAGCTTCCCTGGCTCAAAGGTTCCCTTCGGTTCCCTCCCCACTTCTTCAGCGGTGTTGCACACTTCGACCTTCAGGCCCCTGTTCCAGCACCAGCTGAAGAGAGACAGGGCCTAAAGGTGCGGTGAGGAGAGAATTACAAAGCAGGGGGCTGACTCTCCAGTAGCCAAAGCACCGGTTCCTGCCTCAAGCCTCTTTTAATTTTGCAATATGTCTGATAACAGCAAGCACATACAACATAGTGTTTGTCATCTTGCCAGGTCATGCACTTGAAGTGTATTCCACACTGGGTCATGAGTACCTTTGGTGCCAGACAAAACATTCTTATCCCCAGGCCTGGGGCCCACATGATGTCCTTCTGAAGAGAACGTGCAGTCCAAGGTTTTCCGCCTGGGAACGGAACTGCTTTCAATTCCTTGCTGCTCCGTCCCTTTCCTTCAGGACATTCTTATGGTGGCTCTGGCTTCTTGTTCTCCAATATTAGCCTATTGGTTAAATATAATCCCATTCCTCTGGATGGTGATTAGTTTAGGAATTGGCATGGAATGCACTTTGGCCAATAAAAGCCATGAAGAGGTTTGCAGAGAATTTTGATTTGCAGGAAATTTCTCCCTAGTCTGGGAATGCTTCAAGAATTGATCTTCTCGCTTCCTTTGTGCATTTCATGTGTATGATATGAGGTTTGAACATGCTGCAGCAATTTTGCTGCTATACCCTAAGAATAAAGTAATGAAATAAAGAAAAGCAACGCCAATAAATTCATTTCTTGCCTGTACAGACCATGGATTGTCTCTATGACTAGGCCCATGATACAGATCTAGAGAACTATAGTCTAGAAAGCAATCTAAATATTCCACTATAAAAGTATAAAACCAGCAACATTTGTAAGTAATACAATGGCATCTAAATAAGTCAGATCAATTTAAGAATAAACACCCAACAAGATAAATTCAATTAGTCAGTCAAACTTAGGAGAGACAAAAGTTAAACTGAATTGCTCTAAACTTACTGTACAATCCAACCAGATGTCTTCTAGTGTGTGTCTTGCCCAGGTGACTAAAATGGTGTTTATTTTATAATTTATGATCAAAAACAGAACAAAAATTATACATTTCTTTTCTTATTTTCAAACAGACCTCAAATATGTATAAGTAGGTCAATGGCCATCAGTATGTACCTGTCACTTACATAAATGAACAGTATCATCTTTACACAAAGAATGTGGTGACTATATAGAACAACAACAACAACCTGAATAGCAGGTTCTTGTGGTAACCAGGGCTGAATGAAAGAATAATTTAGTATAGATTTTAGTTTATATTAGGACAAAATTCTGAACCAAAAGATTAAAAACAAGTTTGGGTACTTGGACAAGCACCTCAGAATAAGAGGAGACTGAATTTGGAAAGTGATTTTTAAAAAGTCTTTATATCAGGGCACCTGGGTGGCTCAGTTGGTTAAGTGTCCAATTTCAGCTAAGGTCATGATCTCATTGTTCATGAGTTTGAGCCCCGCATCCAGCTCTGTGCAGACTGCTCGCAGCCTGGAACCTGCTTCTGATTCTGTATCTCCCTCTCTCTCTGCCCTCCACCACTCACAGTCTCTCTCTCTCTCTCTCTCTCTCTCTCTCTCTCTCAAAAAAAAAAAACCAACCATTTTTTAAAAAGTCTTTGTGGGGGCGCCTGAGTGGCTCAGTCAGTTGAGCCTCCGACTTCGGCTCAGGTCGTGATTTCACAGCTTGTGAGTTTGGGCCCCGTGTGGGGCTCTGTGCTAACAGCTCAGAGCCTGGAGCCTGCTTCAGATTCTGTGTCTCCCTCTCTCTCTGCCCCTTCACCACTCATACTCAGTGTGTGTGTGTGTGTCTCTCTCTCTCTTTCAAAAATAAACAAACATTAAACAATTTTTTACAAAAAGTCTTTGTATCAATTCTATGTATCAATTGTATCAATTCTATGTATCAATTCTATGTACCTACCAAGCATCGAGTTTTTACCAGCAGACTGGAATCACCGTTGCTTCTAGAACTATATTCATTACTGAATTTTAGTAGACTGTATTCAGCCTTTGCTGATACAGTCACACAAATTGAAGAAATGAAGTACAGAATGAGATAGGACAAGGGACCTATTGGCCTTTATAAGACATTAGATGCCACGTTTGATGTGTCCTTCATAGTGTTGGACTGAAATGTAAACATACAAGTGTTCAAACAAGACACTTCCCAAATGTCTCCCACGTTCTGAAGGCAACAAGGGAAGTGAACTAGCTTGCAACCATCTAGAAGACAGTCATCTATTCACATTGAAGGACACTATCCTTTCTTTAAATTCCAACCATCACATCCCCCTTCTCTCAAAAAGTTTGCATTGTTTACACCATGGGAAATGGTGTGGGAATAACAGATGTTGAAAATAAGAACAGTCTAATCTCTGAAGAGAAATCTCAAAATTTGGGATATTGGTGTGGGGTATGGCTGAGTGATTCAGAATCCATGAAGTGCTGAATTTCAGGGCAAATGGATGTCATTGTAGTTAAGCTGGTTCTAGAATTATGAGGCTGAAGTATTAGATGGGTCATTGGTATGGGTCCAGAAGTGTCTGTTCTGATGGCAGGGGGTACAGCAAAGAGGAAACAGTGAGCCAGTGGAACAGCGTGGTGATTTTCACAAGATTACAAAGGTAGGTTATAGACATTGTCTGTTGCCTTCTTGTTATCCATTTACTTGTTTTCCTTGTCAAGAGAGCCTCAACTTTGTTCAGAATTATGGTGGCCTCATGATCAGGTTCATGACTGGTCTAACCCTTAAACCTAGGTTGGCCTAGTTCTGGGTGGTAAGATGCAATAAGAAGTCTATTGAGGAAGGGTTTTCTGGAAATATTTTGCTGTTTTGATGGTAGGAAAAAATTGTGCTGGTGACTCCTATTTTCCTTGGAGCTATGAGAGCCATCTCTTGATCATGGGGAAATGGCCAAGAAAATAATAGACTCTAGCTCTAGTATGAAATTATTATCTCCTTACTTCCAGATGTCTTGTTTGGGAGAAAATAATCTAAGCCATTGTTAGTCAGACATTATTGCTGAAAACAATCTTTACTTATACAACTAACATTATAGTAACAATTTTCAGATTCCTTAATTCATTGTTGGTTAATTTATTAGTTTTCTAGGGCTGCAGATTGGGTGGCATAAACAACAGAAACTTATTTTCTCACAGTTCTGAGGGCCAGAAGTCTGAGATCAAGGTGCCAACAGGGTTGTTGTTTTTTTTCTGAAATCCTCTTGTCTGCTTCATGGATGTCTGTCTTCTGCTAGTGTCTTAAAGTTTATTTATTTATTTTTGAGAGAAAGAGTGTGTGTGCAGGGGAGGGGCAGAGAGAAACACAAAGAGAGAATCCCAAACAGGCTCCGCACTGTCAGCGCAGAGCCCATTGTGGGACTCGAACTCATGAACTGTGAGATCATGACCTGAGCCTAAATCAAGAGTCAGACACTTAACCGACTGAGCCACCCATATGCCCCATATCTTCTCCTAGTGTCTTCACATGGTCTTCCTTCTGTGTGTGTGTGTGTCCAATTTTCCTCTTGTTATAAAGACACCAGTCATGTTGTGTTAGGGCCTACACCAAGGACATCATTTTATCTTAATTACCTCTTTAAAGACCTTACCTCCAAATATAGTCACATTCTGAGGTATGGGGATTGGATCTTAACATATGAATTTGGTGGGGGGGGGGGGGGTGGGGGGGGGGAATAGTATTCAGTCCATAGCAGACAACTACAACTAACATTTAATATTTATGGTTCTCACACTCTTTCAAATGACTGTTGGACAACCACAGCATAGGGTCTTTAAGGAGATTATATTTGTCACTTTTTTCTACTCATTCATTCAACAAATAATTAAATGTGACTGGTGTTATAATAGATGCTGGAGGTGAATACAAGGGAAACTAAGAGAAGGTTCCTTCTCTTTAATACTGTATAGATAGTCGAATGTGTGGACTAGAATTGGAAGGAATTCCAAAGGTCATCCAGACAGGGCTGTAAAATGTAAGAGTTGGAAGGACCTGGCCTGTTGTCTTGTTCAAGTTCTCCATTTTATATTTGGGAAGTCAGCAGCCTTCTTATATTTCAGAACCCACTTTACAAACCCAGGCAAGTGGGTTCTCTCTAGTCAAAGAGTCTGCTTAAAATATCCCAATAAACCCAGTTAAAGAGTCTTAGGATTAGTGGGGGTAAAATGACATTTCATGAGCACTTACTGTTATCTAGGCACGATGCTATCAACTCTCATGGAGGACAAGCCCACTTCATGTGAGCCCCACTTTGGGTGAAACACAAGTCCTGCTTTGGGTGAGCCCCACTTCTCTCTCTCTCTTTGCCCCTCCTGGGATTCTATCTCTCTCTCTCTCTTTGCCCCTTGCTCACTTATGCCCTCTCATCTCTTAAAGGAAAAAAAAAAGAGTACACTTATGATGACCACTGAGTAATGTATATAATTGGTGGGTATATTGGGGCACCTAGGTGGCTCAGTCAGTTGAGTGTCCAACCTCAGTTCAGGTCATGATCTCACAGTTCATAAGTTTGAGCCCCACGTCGGACTCTGTGCTTACAGCTCAGAGCCTGGAGACTGCTTCAGATTCTGTGTCTCTCTCTCTCTCTCTGCCCCTGCCCAGCTCATTCTCTCTCTCTCTCTCTCTCTCTCTCTCTCTCAAAAATAAACAGTAAAAACAATTTTTAATAAAAAATTTTAAAAAAAGAATTGGTGAGCATATGGTACACTTGAAACTAATACAACACTATGCATTAATTATATTGGAATTAAATAAATAATAAATAAATTTTCTAATTAAAAAAAAAAAGAATCCTTGGTTTTGGTACTGGTTCTGCTACTAGCCATTTTATGGCCTTTAACCAATACCTTAAATTCTGGCCTTAGTTTCTTATGCCTACTTACAAGTATGTGGGCAAGAGTCATACTTTAAGAAACATAACTGAAGCACTAGTGAGCCAAGAACTAATTTCCTGAACTAACTCTTGCTAATGTACTAACAAAAAAGATCAGGCGTCTCTCAGAACCCTAAATAACAGATGTATTGTAATGAGGCTTTTCTGGAAATAATGCCACACCTTTGTCACCTAAACCATATAAGGAGGGAACAGTGGCACCATGGCAAGCTGGTGAAGAAGATATATTTACTTAGGCAGGGCCTTTAACATCCTCAAATTATATTATGTGAACAATGTTGGTTGACACAAAGCAGTCTCCATCTGGCATACAATGTGCCCAGTAACATAGCATGTATTATTGACAAACACAATGACAAGTGTCTCTATTTTCTATTTCTAATACATTTTCAGGGTGATTTTTATTTTCTGAGATTTTCCTCTATTTTCCAGATGTTATCTTTACAACTGAAAAGAAACACATCATTAAACTGGTGATAGTATCATTACATTAATATATATCTCAAAAACATGAACTAATTAGCAGTCAAAAAATGTAAAATATCAATAATAATTTTTCTAAAATCTAAATATGTATTAACTATGGACTGAAGAATATCAGGAAACCTCAGAGTACTCACAATCAATTCATAAATATTGTTTATTTCACTTAAGGAAGTATGAAAGATGATAGAGCACCTTGGTGCTCAGTTGGTTGAGCATCTGACTTCGGCTCAGGTCATGATATCATGGTTCAAGAGTCTGAGTCCCACATTGGGCTCGCTGCTGACAGCGCGGAGCCAGTTTTGAATCCTCTGTGCCCTTCTTTTTCTGCCCCTTCCCCACTTATGCTCTCTCTCTCTCTCTCTCAAAAATAAATAAACCTTAAAAAAAAAAGGAAAGTATGGTACACCTTGGGTGGCTCAGTCGGTTAAGCATCTGACTTCAGCTCAGGTCATGATCTCACGGTCCACGAGTTCAAGCCCCATGTTGGGCTCTGTGCTGAAAGCTCAGAGCCTGGAGCCTGGTTCAGATTTTGTGTCCAGCCCCCCCGCCCATCCCTTACTCATGCTCTCTCTCTCTCTCTCTCTCTCTCTCTCTTTCTCTCTCTCTCAAAAATAAATAAATGTGAAAAAAATCAAAAAGAAAGTATGAAAGATGATAAATATATTTTGGGGATTTCAGTGCTCACTGTAACTAGTAGAATAAGAAATAAAATAATTTTTTCCTTTAGAGGAACAAGAACAGAGCTACCATATGGTCAAGGACATTATGCCCATCTATGTCATCTCAGAGAATAAAATTCTTGCACAAATGATATCCAGAAAGACAGCTGGCAGTGAACTGGAACTGAGTGAGGTATTTGGTTGCTAGGCAGCCTGGGGACACTGTTAAGGATGCACTGATCTTTGTCTCCCTGAGGATTCCATGCTGCTCTACCTGACCTACAATTTATGGACAGTGTTACTCAACCTAATGCTAAGAGAGAACAGGATGAGGGATGGAGGATCAAAAGGAAGAAAGGTCCTTTTGGTGTCAAATGTGGGAAAGACAGAATTCTACTGTAACAACAATTCTTCTGTAGCTATTCATACAGTTCATTCCTAGAATATAACTATTTCTTGCTGTGTTTCTCTGAACAACTTCTACAGGATTGGAGTGAACAGTATAGCTGGTTAACCTGCTATTTTATGGCAAGTTATTTTCCTTTGGGTTATTAATCAAAATAGAGTTTACCATAAATTTCTCTTAAGTCTGGAAAATACTTTGCCGTGCATGAAGGTGAAGTAATGTGGGTCTTTAAAAGCAGTGTATACTTCGGGACTATATATATAGTCCCCCCCCACACACACACACATTTATATATGGTACATGTGTGCATGTGAGCCCCTAAGCCCACTATAGAGAAGGCACATGAAATGAAAACATTTGAGTTTTTCCTCTCACCCCAAGACTTAGTGAGTCAGGAATGCTAAAGGGGAAAAAAATCCCAGTAACTTTATTTATTTAATTATTTGTAGAGATGATGCTGTTTACCCTCAGTCATGAGGAACAAAATTTGAAAAGAGTGGGAGATCAGAGGATTTCAAAAAGAACAGGATGATTTAGCACAAGAAGCAAGTTAGCTATAAGCACATAATTAGGGTGCCTCAGGAAGTTACCATGAATGGCAAGTAGAAATGAGTGTCAATGGAGCAAAAAGGGTACCATCCAACCTAGAGAGCTAAGCACCAAAGATCTATGTTAGAAGAACATGGCCAACTGCAGAGCCAATCTGTAGGGACTCCCATAAACCAAAAATGGGATAATTTGAACAACAGAAAGAATAAGAACTGCAATAAATTTAAACTCATCAACTATTTTTATTTTTCTTTTTTATAAGTTTTTAAATGTTTATTTATTTATTTATTTGGGGGGGTGGAGAGAGAGAGAGAGCAGGGGAGGAGCAGAGACAGAAGGCAAGAGAGAGAGAATCCCAACCAGGCTCTGCACTGACAGTGCAGAGTGCAATGTGGGGCTCAAACAGACAAACAGTGAGATCTGAGCCACAATCAAGAGTTGGATGCTTAATCAACTGAGCCACCCAGGCACCCCTCATCAACTATTTTTAAATCCATGAATATTAGTTACAAGAAGAAAAATATTTAACTGGTCAATCTGGGAGGATTATTTTGAAGTCTATTGCTTTGAAAACTAGCAAGTAAAGTGCAAATCGAAGTCTTATCCTCGGGGTAACAAAATAGTTAATAAGAGGAAATTTCTCCTTGAAGAATTATTTCAGTTAATAAGTTGAAGAACGATAGAATCAGAATATCACCATTTTGCAACTAATGATCTAGGCAATGATCATCAGTGATTGCTCACATCACAAGACAACAGATTTTATATATCTCCTGGTAGAAGTACATAGCATCCCTTATCAAGTACTCTTCACACACACACATGCACACACACAAACAAACCTTCAAATGTAACTAGTAATTTATAGCAAACAGAAAGGGAAAAGAAATATGGTAAATGGGACATAATCAGAAAAATCCAACTGTAAGAAACTGTTTAGGATAAATGACCCCATTTCTCTAATAAGTGAAAGGAAAAAGGAATAGATGGCAGGGGAGACCTTTAGATTAAGAAACTTAAGAGACATACAAATCCAGAAGGAGGGCAGGGCAGCATGGAACTTTTCTTTTGCATCCCTCATCCCTAAAATGCAGCCAAATCAACATTGAACCATCTTGCACAGCTAGAAAACTGATCTGAGGATTAACACAACAATCTGCACAACTTGAACTACAGAACTTGGCAGGTACATGGTGCAGAGAGGTGAACTTGGGGAGAGAGAAACTGTTTTTTTTTTTTTTGCCTGTGCTATTTTTGCCTGTGGAGAGAGGATGGAAACAGAAGAAGAGTCCAGGAAAAGCATTGCTCTATGCCCCCTGAGAGCAGCTGGAGAGAAAGAGAGTGGAGTGAGCAAAAAAGGAAGAATGGAGAAAGGGACTACAAGGGACTGAACAAAAAAGGGGGGGGGGAGGATAAAGGAGACAGTCTAAATTCCACTAAGACGCCATAAAAAGGGGAGTTCAGAGTCTGAAACTCCTCAATTTGATACCTGGAGGAGTTCTAGTGGGAAGAGCAAAGCCCAAGAGCAGACAGCAAGGTCCGAGGAGTCCTCAGGCCACATGGGGAATGGCTTTTTCCCTGTTGGGAGGACATTTGATAGAGGCAGTACAGTCTCCTCCAGCAGACCCCAGAGAACAGCCACTTTCACTGGTGTTGAAACAGGGACATTAAGGGTTCACTGAAGCTTGGAGCCAGATGGGCATTGTGATTTACCATAATCCCTGAAACGCTGCTGCTACACAATCCCCTAAACTTTTTCTGGGGCAGGCTGGCACCAGCTGCAGTTTCTGTGCATCTGTGGCAGCACAGTCTTGCAAACATTCCTGGGGGTGGGCCGGCCTCCGGCCACTGCTCAGCAAACCCTCCCTCAGAGGGTCTGAGCAGGTCAAAGCCACAGGGCACTCAGAAGTGAGGTTTGGAAACACAGTCCCATCTGAGATAAAACTCAGGAGGGAGGTGACACCTGGCAGGCTGACAGCTTGGTCATGGACAGTGTAGAAGCAGGGAGTGGATGGAAGCCAGACACAAAGGAGGGGTGCTTGATTTCCAGTCTGTGAGAGCACAGAGTTCTGATACTAGAGACTGGGTAGTTCGGTGATGCCATTTTCACCCCTCCCACGCATGCGCATGCACATGTATACCTACATAACGATCCAGTCCAATTAACTAAGCAGCTCCATCTAGTGGAGAATGGAGCTGCTGAACCAAGACCCACCCAAATGGGCCATAGAGCTCTAGTGGAACACTACAAATCTCTCTGCCTACTTAGTTTACATACTATAAAGTGCTCCATAGTTTGACTTCTAGGGGAAACTGGACATAATTTCAATTGTATTTCATTCTGTTCATGGGTCTATCTATTCAATTTTTTTCTTTTTCTTTTCTTATTCTTGAATACAGAAAGAGAAAAAAATTATTTTTATTTTCTGTTTCTATGAAAAAGATTTAATTTTTCTACAATATTTTTTACTTTTTTGTAAATTTTTTAGTTCTATTTTATGTTCATCATTTCATTTGATTCTATTTTATTGCATTCATTTTTTTTTAAATTTCTAACATTTTCCTTTTTTTAACCTTTTTTCTTTCTTTTCCATTCTTTCCCTTTTTTCTCTAATCTATCAAACATCCTTCAAACCAGACTGAAATATACCTAGGAGCTAGCATCCTTTATTTGATTTTTTGTGTTGTTTTTATTTTTATTTATTTTCACTTTTATTTTATTAATTCTTTTTCTTCCTTCAAAATTACAAAAGAAAGGAATACACCCCAAAAGAAAGAAAAGGAAGAAAGGACAGCCAGGGACTTAATCAACACAGATACAAGCAAGATGTCTGAACCAGAATTTAGAATCACAATAATAAGAATACTAGCTGGGGTTGAAAAAAGCATAGAATCCCTTTCTGTGGAGATAAAAGAGGTAAAATCTAGTCAGAACAAAATTTAAAATGCTATAACTGAGCTGCAATCTCAAATGTCTGCCATGGTAGCAAGGATGGATGAAGCAGAGTAGTGAATCAGTGACATAGAAGACAAACTTATGGAGAATAATGAAGCAGGAAAAAAGAGGGAAACTAAGGCAAAAGAGCACGATATGAGCATTAGAGAACACAGTGACTCATGAAAAAGGAATAACATCCAAATCATAGGGATCCCAAGAGATGAAGTAGAGAAAAAGGAGTAGAAGGTTTTTGTGAGCAAATCATAGTGGAAAACGTTCCTAACCTGGGGAAAGACACAGACATCAAAATCAAGGAAGCACATAAAACTCCTATTAGATTCAACAAAAACCGACCATCAACAAGGCATATCATAGTCAAATTCACAAAATTCTCAGGCAAGGAAAGAATCATTAAATGGCAAGGGGGAAAACGTCCTTAACCTACAAGGGAAGACAGATCAGGTTTGCAGCAGACCTATCCACAGAAATTGGCAAGCCAGAAAGGAGTGGCAGGATATATTCAATGTGCTGAATCAGAAAAAATATGCAGCCAAGAATTCTTTATCCAGCAAGGCTGTCATTCAAAATAGAAGGAGAGGTAAAAAGTTTTCCAGATGAACAAAAACTAAAGGAATTCATGACCACTAAACCAGCACTGCAAGAAACTTTAAGGGGGACTCGGAGGGAAGAAAAGAAGAAAAATAACAAAAAAGACCCAAAGCAAGTAAGATCAGAAAGGACCAGAGAACACCACCAGAAACTCCAACTCTACAAGCAACATAATGGCAATAAATTCATATCTTTCAGTATTCACTCTAAATGTCAATGGACTACATGCTCCAATCAAAAGACATAGGGTAACAGAATGGGTAAGAAAACAAGATCCATCTATATGCTGTTTACAAGAGACCCACTATAGACCTACAGACACTTTCAGATTGAAGGTAAGGGGATGGAGAACCATCTATCATGCTAATGATCACCAAAAGAAAGCCGGAGTAGCCATACTGATATCAGACAATCTAGATTTTAAAATAAAGACTGTAAAAAGAGATGAAGAAGGGCATTATATCATAATTAAGGGGTCTATCTACAAAGAAGACCTAACAATTGTAAACATGTATTCTCCAAACATGGAAGCAACCAAATATATAAATCAGTCACAAACATAGAGAAACTCATTGATAATAATACCATAATAATAGGGGATTTCAACACCCCACTTACAGCAATGGACAGATAATCTAAGCAAAAAATCAATGAGAAAACAATGGCTTTGAATGACACACTGCACTGGATGGACTTAACATACATATTAGGAATATTCCATCCCAAAGCAGCAGGATACACATTCTTCTTCAGTGCACATGGAACATTCTCCAGAATAGATCACATACTGGGACACAAATCAGTCCTCAACAAGTACAAAAAGATCGGGATCATAGCGTGCATATATTCAGACCACAGAGTTATGAAACTCGAAATCAACCACAAGAAAAAATTTGGAAAGATAACATACTTGGAGACCAAAGACCATCCTACTAAAGAATGAATGGACTGAGAGGCGGCAAGATGGCGGCTTAGGAGGACGCTGGGCTCACCGCACGTCCTGCTGATCACTTAGATTCCATCTACACCTGCCAAAATAACCCAGAAAACCGCCAGAGGATTAGCAGAACAGAGTCGCCGGAGCCAAACGCAGACGAGAGGCCCACAGAAGAGGGTAGGAAGG
Source organism: Prionailurus bengalensis (assembly GCF_016509475.1). NCBI lineage: Eukaryota > Metazoa > Chordata > Mammalia > Carnivora > Felidae > Prionailurus > Prionailurus bengalensis. The sequence continues at coordinate 52,269,401 of NC_057354.1, read as the reverse complement.
GCGGCGAGGCGGTGCGCGCTCCACGGACTGGCGGGAGGGAGCCGGGGCGGAGGGGCGGCTCGCCTGCCAAGCAGAGCCCCCGAGTCTGGCTTGCAAAAGCGGAGGGGCCGGGCAGACTGTGTTCCGACAGCAAGTGCGACTTAGCGTCTGGGAGGTCATAAGTTAACAGCTCTGCTCAGAAAGCGGGAAGGCTGGAGGACAAAGGGAGGGAGAGCTGCTGAGCCCCCTGACAACAGAGCTCAGTTTGGTGGGGAACAAAGGCGCTCACCAGCGCCATCTCCCCCGCCCATCCCCCAGCCGAAATCCCAAAGGGAACTGGTTCCTGCCAGGGAACTTGCTCGCTCCGCACAAACACCCAACTCTGCGCTTCGGCAGAGCCAAACCTCCGGCAGCGGATCTGACTCCCTCCCGCTGCCACAGGGCCCCTCCTGAAGAGGATCACCTAAGGAGAAGCGAGCTAAGCCTGCCCCTCCTGCCCCCGAGCACCTTGCCTACCCACCCCAGCTAATACACCAGATCCCCAGCATCACAAGCCTGGCAGGGTGCAAGTAGCCCAGACGAGCCACACCACCCCACAGTGAATCCCGCCCCTAGGAGAGGGGAAGAGAAGGCACACACCAGTCTGACTGTGGCCCCAGCGGTGGGCTGGGGGCAGACATCAGGTCTGACTGCAGCCCCGCCCACCAACTCCAGTTATACACCACAGCACAGGGGAAGTGCCCTGCAGGTCCTCACCACGCCAGGGACTATCCAAAATGACCAAGCGGAAGAATTCCCCTCAGAAGAATCTCCAGGAAATAACAACAGCTAATGAGCTGATCAAAAAGGACTTAAATAACATAACAGAAAGTGAATTTAGAATAATAGTCATAAAATTAATCGCTGGGCTTGAAAACAGTATACAGGACAGCAGAGAATCTCTTGCTACAGAGATCAAGGGACTAAGGAACAGTCACGAGGAGCTGAAAAACGCTTTAAACGAAATGCATAACAAAATGGAAACCACCACAGCTCGGCTTGAAGAGGCAGAGGAGAGAATAGGTGAACTAGAAGATAAAGTTATGGAAAAAGAGGAAGCTGAGAAAAAGAGAGATAAAAAAATCCAGGAGTATGAGGGGAAAATTAGAGAATTAAGTGATACACTAAAAAGAAATAATATACGCATAATTGGTATCCCAGAGGAGGAAGAGAGAGGGAAAGGTGCTGAAGGGGTACTTGAAGAAATAATAGCTGAGAACTTCCCTGAACTGGGGAAGGAAAAAGGCATTGAAATCCAAGAGGCACAGAGAACTCCCTTCAGACGTAACTTGAATCGATCTTCTGCACGACATATCATAGTGAAACTGGCAAAATACAAGGATAAAGAGAAAATTCTGAAAGCAGCAAGGGGTAAACGTGCCCTCACATATAAAGGGAGACCTATAAGACTCGTGACTGATCTCTCTTTTGAAACTTGGCAGGCCAGAAAGAATTGGCAAGAGATTTTCAGGGTGCTAGACAGAAAAAATATGCAGCCAAGAATCCTTTATCCAGCAAGTCTGTCATTTAGAATAGAAGGAGAGATAAAGGTCTTCCCAAACAAACAAAAACTGAAGGAATTTGTCACCACTAAACCAGCCCTACAAGAGATCCTAAGGGGGACCCTGTGAGACAAAGTCCCAGAGACATCACTATAAGCATAAAACATACAGACATCACAATGACTCTAAACCCGTATCTTTCTATAATAACACTGAATGTAAATGGATTAAATGCGCCAACCAAAAGACATAGGGTATCAGAATGGATAAAAAAACAAGACCCATCTATTTGCTGTCTACAAGAGACTCATTTTAGACCTGAGGACACCTTTAGATTGAGAGTGAGGGGATGGAGAACTATTTATCATGCGACTGGAAGCCAAAAGAAAGCTGGAGTAGCCATACTTATATCAGACAAACTAGACTTTAAATTAAAGGCTGTAACAAGAGATGAAGAAGGACATTATATAATAGTTACAGGGTCTATCCATCAGGAAGAGCTAACAATTATCAATGTCTATGCACCGAATACCGGAGCCCCCAAATATATAAAACAATTACTCATAAACATAAGCAACCTTATTGATAAAAATGTGGTAATTGCAGGGGACTTTAATACACCACTTACAGAAATGGATAGATCATCTAGACACACGGTCAATAAAGAAACAAGGGCCCTGAATGAGACATTGGATCAGATGGACTTGACAGATATATTTAGAACTCTGCATCCCAAAGCAACAGAATATACTTTCTTCTCGAGTGCACATGGAACATTCTCCAAGATAGATCATATACTGGGTCACAAAACAGCCCTTCATAAGTTTACAAGAATTGAAATTATACCATGCTTACTTTCAGACCACAATGCTATGAAGCTTGAAATCAACCACAGAAAAAAGTCTGGAAAACCTCCAAAAGCATGGAGGTTAAAGAACACCCTACTAACGAATGAGTGGGTCAACCAGGCAATTAGAGAAGAAATTAAAAAATATATGGAAACAAATGAAAATGAAAATACAACAATCCAAACGCTTTGGGACACAGCGAAGGCAGTCCTGAGAGGAAAATACATTGCAATCCAGGCCTATCTCAAGAAACAAGAAAAATCCCAAATACAAAATCTAACAGCACACCTAAAGGAACTAGAAGCAGAACAGCAAAGGCAGCCTAAGCCCAGCAGAAGAAGAGAAATAATAAAGATCAGAGCAGAAATAAACAATATAGAAACTAAAAAAACTGTAGAGCAGATCAACGAAACCAAGAGTTGGTTTTTTGAAAAAATAAACAAAATTGACAAACCTCTAGCCAGGCTTCTCAAAAAGAAAAGGGAGATGACCCAAATAGATAAAATCATGAATGAAAATGGAATTATTACAACCAATCCCTCAGAGATACAAACAATTATCAGGGAATACTATGAAAAATTATATGCCAACAAACTGGACAACCTGGAAGAAATGGACAAATTCCTGAACACCCACACTCTTCCAAAACTCAATCAGGAGGAAATAGAAAGCTTGAACAGACCCATAACCAGCGAAGAAATTGAATCGGTTATCAAAAATCTCCCAACAAATAAGAGTCCAGGACCAGATGGCTTCCCAGGGGAGTTCTACCAGACGTTTAAAGCAGAGATAATACCTATCCTTCTCAAGCTATTCCAAGAAATAGAAAGGGAAGGAAAACTTCCAGACTCATTCTATGAAGCCAGTATTACTTTGATTCCTAAACCAGACAGAGACCCAGTAAAAAAAGAGAACTACAGGCCAATATCCCTGATGAATATGGATGCAAAAATTCTCAATAAGGTACTAGCAAATCGAATTCAACGGCATATAAAAAGAATTATTCACCATGATCAAGTGGGATTCATTCCTGGGATGCAGGGCTGGTTCAACATTCGCAAATCAATCAACGTGATACATCACATTAACAAAAAAAAAACGAGAAGAACCATATGATCCTGTCAATCGATGCAGAAAAGGCCTTCGACAAAATCCAGCACCCTTTCTTAATAAAAACCCTTGAGAAAGTCGGGATAGAAGGAACATACTTAAAGATCATAAAAGCCATTTATGAAAAGCCCACAGCTAACATCATCCTCAATGGGGAAAAACTGAGAGCTTTTTCCCTGAGATCAGGAACACGACAAGGATGCCCACTCTCACCGCTGCTGTTTAACATAGTGCTGGAAGTTCTAGCATCAGCAATCAGACAACAAAAGGAAATCAAAGGCATCAAAATTGGCAAAGATGAAGTCAAGCTTTCGCTTTTTGCAGATGACATGATATTATACATGGAAAATCCGATAGACTCTAGCAAAAGTCTGCTAGAACTGATACAGGAATTCAGCAAAGTTGCAGGATACAAAATCAATGTACAGAAATCAGTTGCATTCTTATACACTAACAATGAAGCAACAGAAAGACAAATAAAGAAACTGATCCCATTCACAATTGCACCAAGAAGCATAAAATACCTAGGAATAAATCTAACCAAAGATGTAAAGGATCTGTATGCTGAAAATTATAGAAAGCTTCTGAAGGAAATTGAAGAAGATTTAAAGAAATGGAAAGACATTCCCTGCTCATGGATTGGAAAGATAAATATTGTCAAAATGTCAATACTACCCAAAGCTATCTACACATTCAATGCAATCCCAATCAAAATTGCACCAGCATTCTTCTCGAAACTAGAACAAGCAATCCTAAAATTCATATGGAACCACAAAAGGCCCCAAATAGCCAAAGGAATTTTGAAGAAGAAGACCAAAGCAGGAGGCATCACAATCCCAGACTTTAGCCTCTACTACAAAGCTGTCATCATCAAGACAGCATGGTATTGGCACCAAAACAGACACATAGACCAATGGAATAGAATAGAAACCCCAGAACTAGACCCACAAACGTATGGCCAACTCATCTTTGACAAAGCAGGAAAGAACATCCAATGGAAAAAAGACAGCCTCTTTAACAAATGGTGCTGGGAGAACTGGACAGCAACATGCAGAAGGTTGAAACTAGACCACTTTCTCACACCATTCACAAAAATAAACTCAAAATGGATAAAGGACCTAAATGTGAGACAGGAAACCATCAAAACCTTAGAGGAGAAAGCAGGAAAAGACCTCTCTGACCTCAGCCGTAGCAATCTCTTACTCGACACATCCCCAAAGGCAAGGGAATTAAAAGCAAAAGTGAATTACTGGGACCTTATGAAGATAAAAAGCTTCTGCACAGCAAAGGAAACAACCAACAAAACTAAAAGGCAACCAACGGAATGGGAAAAGATATTCGCAAATGACATATCGGACAAAGGGCTAGTATCCAAAATCTATAAAGAGCTCACCAAACTCCACACCCAAAAAACAAATAACCCAGTGAAGAAATGGGCAGAAAACATGAATAGACACTTCTCTAAAGAAGACATCCGGATGGCCAACAGGCACATGAAAAGATGTTCAGCGTCGCTCCTTACCAGGGAAATACAAATCAAAACCACACTCAGGTATCACCTCACGCCAGTCAGAGTGGCCAAAATGAACAAATCAGGAGACTATAGATGCTGGAGAGGATGTGGAGAAACGGGAACCCTCTTGCACTGTTGGTGGGAATGCAAATTGGTGCAGCCTCTCTGGAAAGCAGTGTGGAGGTTCCTCAGAAAATTAAAAATAGACCTACCCTATGACCCAGCAATAGCACTGCTAGGAATTTATCCAAGGGATACAGGAGCACTGATGCATAGGGCCACTTGTACCCCAATGTTCATAGCAGCACTCTCAACAATAGCCAAATTATGGAAAGAGCCTAAATGTCCATCAACTGATGAATGGATAAAGAAATTGTGGTTTATATACACAATGGAATATTACGTGGCAATGAGAAAAAATGAAATATGGCCTTTTGTAGCAACGTGGATGGAACTGGAGAGTGTGATGCTAAGTGAAATAAGCCATACAGAGAAAGACAGATACCATATGGTTTCACTCTTATGTGGATCCTGAGAAACTTCACAGGAACCCATGGGGGAGGGGAAGGAAAAAAAAAAAAAAAGAGGTTAGAATGGGAGAGAGCCAAAGCATAAGAGACTTAAAAACTGAGAACAAACTGAGGGTTGATGGGGGGTGGGAGGGAGGAGAGGGTGGGTGATGGGTATTGAGGAGGGCACCCTTTGGGATGAGCACTGGGTGTTGTATGGAAACCAATTTGTCAATAAATTTCATTAAAAAAAAATAAAATAAAATAAAAAAATAAAAAATAAAAAAATAAAATAAAATAAAATAAGCATTAAAAAAAAGTAAAAAATAAAAAAAATTAAAAAAAAATTAAAAAAATGAATGAATGGACTAACCAAGAAGTTAAAGAGGAAATTAAAAGTATATGGAAGCCAATGAAAATGATAACACCACAGCCCAAAACCTCTGGAACACAGCCAAGGTGGTCATAAGAGGGAAGTATATAGCAACCCAGGCCTTCCTAAAGAAGGAAGAAAGGTCTCAGATACACAACCTAACTTTATACCCTAAAGAGCTGGAAAGGAGCAGCAAATAAAACCCAAAAACAGCAGAAGACAGGAAATAATAAATATTAAAACAGAGATCAATGCTATCAAAGCCAAAAACAAACAAAAAAACCCCAGTAGAACAGATCAATGACACCAGGAGCTGGTTCTTTGAAAAAATCAACAAAATTGATAAACCCCTAGCCAGTTTGATCAATAAGAGAATATTATGGGCAATTATATGCCAATAAAATGGGCAATGTGGACAAAATGGACAAATTCCTAGAAGCATATAAACTACCAAAACTGAAATAAGAAGAAATAGAAAATTTTGAACAGACCCATAACCAGTAAATAAATTGAATTAATAACCAAAATTCTGCTGAAAAACAAGAGTTCAGGGGAAGATGGCTTTCCAGGGGACTTCTACCAGACATTTAAAGAAGATTTGACAACTATTCTTTTGACACTGTTCCAAAAAAATAGAAATGGAGGGGAAACTCCCAAACATATTCTATAAAGCCAGCATTACGTTAATTCCAAAATCAGACAAAGACCCCAATAAAAAGGAGAACTACAGACCAATTTCCCTGATGAACATGGATGCAAAAATCCTCAACAAGACATGAGCCAAACGGATCCAACAATACATTAAAAGAATTATTCACCAGGACCAAGTGGGATTTATACCTGGGATGCAGGGCTGGTTCAATAACTGCAAAATAATCAATGTGATACATCACATGAATAAAAGAAAGGACAAGAACCACATGATCCTCTCAATAGATGCAGAGAAAGCATTTGACAAAATACAGCATTCTTTCTTGAAAAAAAAAACCCTCAAGAATGTAGGCATAGAAGGATCATACCTCAAGATCATAAAAGCCATATATGAAAGACCCAATGCTAGTATCATCCTCAATGGGGAAACACTGAGAGCTTTTCCCCTACAGTCAGGAACATGACAGGGATGTCCACTCTCATCACCGTTATTCATCATAGTATTGGAAGTCTTAGCCTTAGCAATCAAACAACACAAAGGAATAAAAGGCATCCAAATCGGTGAGGAGGAAGTCAAACTTTCATTCTTCACAGACAACATGATACTCTATATGAAAAACCCAAAAGATTCCACTAAAAACTGCTAGAACTGATCCATGAATACAGCAAAGTCACAGGATATAAAATCAACGCACAGAAATTGGTTGCATTCCTATATACCAATAATGAACCAGCAGAAAGAGAAATCAGGGAATCAATCCCACTCATAATTGCACCAAAAACCATAAGACACCTAGGGATAAATTTAAGCAAAGAGATGAAAAATCTATACACTGAAAACTACAGAAAGCTTATGAATGAAATTGAAGAAGACACAAAAAAATGGAAAAATATTCCATGTTCATGGATTGGAAGAACAAATATTGTTAAAATGTCAATACTACATATTCAATGCCATACCTATCAAAATAACACCAGCATCTTCACAGAGCTACAACAAACAATCCTAAAATTTGTACGGAACCAGAAAAGACCTTGAATACCCAAAGCAATCTTGAAAAAGAAAACCAAAGCAGGAGGCATCACAATCCCAGAATTCAAGCTGTACTACAAAGCTGTAATCGTCAAGACAGGATGGTACTGGAACAAAAACAGACACTCAGGTCAATGGAACAGAATAGAGAACCCAGAAATGGACCCACAAACGTATGGCCAACTAATCTTTGACAAAGCAGGAAAGAATACTCAGTGGAATAAAGCAAATGCTGCTGGGAAAACTGGACAGAGACATACAGAAGAATGAACCTAGGCCACTTTCTTACACTATACACAAAAATAAACTCAAAATGGATGAAAGACCTAAATGTAAGAGAGGAAGCCATCAAAATCCTCAAGGAGAAGACAGGTAAAACCTCTTTGACCTCAGCTGCAGCAACTTCTTATCTAACGTCTCCAGAGGCAAGGGAAACAAAAGTAAAAATGAACTATTGGGACCTCATCAAGATAAAAAGCTTCTGCACAGCAAAGGAAACAATCAGCAAAACTAAAAGGCAATCAATGGAATGCGAGAAGATATCTGCAAATGACCTATCAGATAAAGGGTTAGTATCCAAAATCTATAAAGAATTTATCAAACTCAACATCAAAACAAAACCAAACCAAACAAATAATCCTGTGAAGAAATGGGCAAAAGACATGAATAGAGATTTCTCCAAAGAAGCCATCCAGACAACCAACAGACACATAAAAAAATGCTGAACATCACTCATTATCAGGGAAATACAAATCAAAACCACAATGAGATACTACCTACAACACCACATGTTGGCAAGGAAGCAGAGAAAGAGGATCTCTTTTCCACTGCTGGTAAGAATGCAAACTGTGCAGTCACTCCGGGAGACAGTATGGAGGTTTCTCAAAAAATTAAAAATAGAACTACCCTAGGATCCAGCAATTGCACTCCTAGGTATTTATCCAAGGGATACAGGTATGCTGTTTTGAAGGGGCACATGCACCCCAATGTTTATAGTAGCACTAGCAACAATAGCCAAAGTATGGAAAGAGCCCAAATGTCCATCCATGGATGAATGGATAAAGAAGAGGTGGTATATATATACAATGGAGTATTACCCGGCAATCAAAAAGAATGAAATCTTGCCATTTGCAACTACATGGATGGAACTAGAGGGTATTATGCTAAGTGAAATTAGCCGATCCGAGAAAGACAAACACCATATGACTTCACTCATAAGAGGAATTTAAGATACAAAACAGATGAACATAGGGAAGGGAAGCAAAAATAATATAAAAACAAGGAGGGGGGACAAAACATAAGAGACTCTCAAATACAGAGAAAAAACTGAGGGCTACTGGAGGGGTTGTGGGTGGAGGGATGGGCTAAATGGGTAAAGTGGCATTAAGGAGGACATTTGTTGAGATGAGTACTGGGTGTTATACATAGGGGATGAATCACTGGAATCTACTCCGGAAATCATTATAGCACTATATGCTAACTACCTTGGATGTAAATAAAAATATAATAATAATAATAATAATAATAATAATAACAACAAAATAAAAGATATTATAATACCTTCTTCAAAATTTAAAAAAGAGAGAGAGACATATAAACCAGTTGCAAAGAATGGGTGTTAATATTCTGAATCAAACAATCAAATTCTAAAAGGACTACTTTGGCCAACGTGAACATTAATTGGATATGCAATGATATTAATAATTCTGTTTTTTGTATCATAATAGTATTTGTCTACTTTTTAAAAAAAAGTATTTTACAAATACATCCAGAAATATTATAAATTAAATGATATGCTCCCTGGGATTTATTTCAAAATAATGTAGGAGAATTAAGGATATGGTAAATGTGAGTAAAAGTGAAATAAGACTAGCTATGCATTGTCAATTGTTGAGGGTTGATGATGTATATCCAGGAGGGGTTAACCATATATTTGAGAGAGAAAGAGAAAGAGATAAAAGGATGTGGCCATCTCCTAGGTCATGCTACCACAGTGGAACAGAGCCCCCCAATAAACAAAACCATAAACCATAACTTTTGGGCCCTCACTTAAAAGACTTAAATGCAATCAGAATGTCATCAAACAGTACACAAAATAGGAGAGAGATGAAGGGGACACAACATGAACATGAGCATTTTCAGAAGTATAGTGGACTGAGGAAAATCATATTTTTAATTTCGTCAGGCCAAAATTTTATGTTCATAATCAAGACATAATGTTTTTTAAAAGGGAGTATTATTATTGTTATTATTGCACGTACAGAGAGTTGATAAAGGGTATCAGTATTAAAACCTATGGCTAACATCACATTTAATGGTTAAAGACTGAATGCTGCTTCCCTTAGGCCAGATCAAGGCAAGAATGTACACTGGGAACACTCCTTGTGGGATGGGGAAGCACCAACAAACAACCCATTAGTTCCACATAAGGTGCTGTCTCTCACCATCTCTGTTCCTCCATCTTGGCCCTGAGAGAGGCCGTCTCTCTTGCTTCCCACATCAGCAAGGGTTCAAAGCCCCCTTGGACAAAAGCTCCCCTGGGGACCTCCTCACAGCCTTGAGAGCCAAAAAATGTCTGCTTCGGGAGGCCGCATCCTTGGCTCCATCAGCTCCGGAGAGAACTCACAGGGCACCCTGCTGGACGGCATCTGCCTAAGAATCCTCTTGAAAACAGCTATCTGACAGGCATCTGAGGCTTTCCATAAAGAGTAAGGTAACTGACCAGGCGCCTGGGTGGCTCAGTTGGTTAAGGGACCAACTTTGGCTCAGGTCATGATCTCACGGTTTATGAATTCGAGACCTGCCTCAGGCTCTATGCTGACAGCTCAGAGCCTGTAGCCTGTTTCCAATTCTGTCTCCCTCTCTCTGCTCCTCCCCTGCTTGTGCTCTGTCTCTGTCTCTCAAAAATAAATAAACGTTAAAAAAAAATTTTTTTTTTAAAGAGTAAGGTAACTGGCCTTTTGGGGGTACCTGACCCTCAATACAGTACTCCCATCATCCTAACAGCATTTTAAGGTATGGAAAACGAGGGTCTCAGGGGTGATTTGCCCAATTCTCACAGCTACTAAAACATAGCAGTGGCAGGATTCAAACCTACCAGGGTTTGTGACACCCAATACCAGGGTTTGTCCCCCCCCCCCCCCGCCCACCGGAACGTGCAGAAACCTCCCCCACCCCGGGTTAGGCCAGGGAGTCGGGCGGAGCTGGCAGATGGCGGGGCAGGGCGCGCGCAGGGACCCGCCTCCCGGAGGAGAAGCGGAAGCGGAAGCGCCATCAGACGGTAGCCATGGAGACGCGGGGGGTGGCGGGTAGCCACGGAGAAGCGCGACCTTTAACCTGCAGCCGAGGGTACGTCAGAGGCGACAGCAGACGGAAGTGCGGAGTCGGCGGCGGCTGGGCTGTGGGGTTGCGGGGCAGCGGGGCTGCGTGGCCACTGCAGGCCGGCTGCCATGGAGGTAACGCTGCTCGGGCGACCGGACTGGGACCGGGGCCCACCATCTCCCCGCGGGGCCTTCCCGAGCCGCGGTTTGAGACACGGGGATGGGCGCCGTGTGAGTTCTTGGCAACCTTCCCTTTGCGCCCCGCAGCCCTGCGCTGCTCCGGTCTCTGCCCCTACTGCCCCAAACTCAGTCCCTAGATTACCTGGCTCCTTAGAGCCAGATTGTATATGATTTGCCACAGCGACAGACCCCCACCTTCCCTAACTCACATAGGAGTTTCCTACACTTGATTCCACGGAGAGGCTTTACCTGTAAAGGTTCCAGCGTTCTATCTGAGATTAGGAGAAGAGTTCTTGATACGTGGGTTTGATTTTGTTTTGCAGGATCCTGTTCAAGATGGGGTGGCTTCACCAGCCACCTCTGGGACCGGGAAATCTAAGGTGAAGAGAATACAGTACTTGACTAGCCAATTCACTGAAGAGTGGAAGGGTGATGAATGGAAAACTTTGGCATGGGTAGGAGGGTGGCCCATTTGAAAGAAACCCTTCCCCAAGGGCTCTCGATTCTAATTGACACAATAACCAATCTGTTATCTTTTTTTTTTTTTTTTTTTTAAGTTTCATGGTGTGAAAGGAATGGACCTTGTTTACTTCCTGCTCCTGGTTAGCACCGCTGAGAGATTCTGCAATTTTTCAAACATTAATCTATGAGGATTTATATAGTGTAGTGGAAAGAGCAGTGACATTAAGTAGGAGTCAACGGACTCAATTCTGTAGGTTACTCCTACAGTATGAAAAAAAGGTTGAATTAGGTAATTTTTATGGTCTGGTACAACGTTTAATATTCCATGATTCTAAAAAGATAGTGGTTTATTGCTTGCATGCTAAGTTTTCAGTACTTCCCTGAACAGTTACTTCATCATTTAAGCTTCATGGTAACCATGAGACAAGTACTTTTGTTATCCCAATTTTACAGATGAGAAAACTGAGCCCAGAGGTTAAGTAATTTCCCTGATTTCTTAAAAAGACTAAATGCACCCTGATTTGTCTTGTTGCTATATTTATGCTTACATATTTTCAGGTAGCCAAAGACATTTCAGCCTTGAATAATTTTACAGCTCCAAGGAACGTTAAGTAGAATTAGTCCCAGTCCCCTAATTTTACAGTTAAATCAAAACCCAGAAAGTATCTTAACCTAAACAAGAATTTATGTAAGTAAGAGGATATGTGCTGTTTTTTATATTTCATAGCAGTCCCTTAACTGGTATTTATTGAGTTGAAGTTGCAGTTGCTACTTTTAAAAAATATGGTTTGGTTGACATGAAGATTTATTCAGTAGGATGTTTTTAAGAAGATATTATATTTCTTTTTTTGTGGTCTAAAAGGAACATGAGTTATAACAAATTAGTAATATCATTACATCTTTCAGCTGGAAACCTTGCCCAAGGAAGATCTTATCAAGTTTGCCAAGAAGCAGATGATGCTAATACAGAAAGCTAAAGCCCGATGTGCAGGTATTGAGTTGAAAATACTCATCTTTACCACAATCTCATTGAATCATGATTTAAAATACTAGGTTTTTAGTTGTATATTGGCTTATTTTGTTTACCAGTGAATCCAATAAAATCTTACTCAGTGTGAAATCTATTATTATTTAACATTCTAACCATTTACCTGTGATTTTTTTTTTTACCATTACACATCTCTAAACGGCAGTTATTTTTGAACTATTAAAATAATTTAAATAATAAAATAATAAAAGTCAAGGAAGAGGATCTTAAAGAAAAATTTGGTTAAAATTAAGCATTTTTTTGGATTTGGATTGTATATTGATCTAGATAAATCATTTTTTTCTAGGGTAGTCAGTTGAAATGTCAGAGATAGAAGATTGTGAGCCCAAAGAAGTAAAAAGAGGCCTCAAGTAAAGTAATAAAATATTTCCATTCCTGGAATGTTGAAATATATTTGTGGAAGTTGATTGATTGCCTGTTCAACTTTATATTCCTAAAGAATGTAGATATTAGTATTCTTTTCAATATGTGCAGTGAGGTCATGAATTTCCAATGACTTAACAAATGTTAATTGCTACAAGCCAAGATTTATTTTCTACTAGAAAAGGTCGCATTGTGTTTAGGGAGATTGGGCCAGTTTGTCATAAAGAGAGTAATAAATATATTTGGAAACGTGTTCTAGGCTCCAGACCTGGACATGAGTTGATGAAATAGGTTAGTATTTATGCTTAATATGAGGTTAATTATTGCTTTAAGATTATACAGTAAGAAGTTATTTACAGCTAAAATACTATAATGTCTCAGATTTGCATCAAAAATATCAAGATAGATAAGAAAAAAGGAAAAATACAGGTCAGGATGAAATGAGTCCATGTAATTATTGCTAAATTAAGGTGATGGGTGTATTAATCATACTATCCTTTCTACTTTTCTTACTTGTCTGGAATTTTCCATAAGAAAAAAGGAAAATAAAAGGTAATATGGGGTGAAATTAGTACTTTCTCAAAATATCTGCTGCTTTATTCTAATTTATAGTGTCTTTTTTTTTCTTAAAGAATGTACTTACCACTTTAGACAATAATTATTCTCTTCATTTCTGAACTGGAATTTTTTTAATAATTATTTAGAATTGGAGAAAGAAATTGAGGAATTCAAAACAAAACCTGTTGCTGGAGGAACTGGTGATATTATTAAGGTAATGCAAAAGTTGCAAATATTGCTTTAATTTTTATTTATTTACTTAGAGGAAATGTGTAATAACAAATCAAATTTCCTTTAAAGCTGTCAATGTGCCAGAGCCCTTTCTGGCTTTTGCCTCTGTTTTTCCACTTCCTCTCTGCCCTTGGTTAAGTTTTTTACCTCTCTTTCTGTGTGAAATGAGTGGTACTCTCTTCTCTTTTCCATCGCACACACTCTGTAATTAAGGCGCTGCCTTAATCTCAGCCCTGCTCTTCCCTCTCCCCCTCAGAAAACCCGTGATCAGGAATTTGATGGTGATTTTTAGGCCAATGGATGCAAAAAATCTATAAATAGATACATATACCTGGATGTGATTACTGACCCACATCTCACGGTTGAATCTCTAGCTGTTTGGGAAAGATTTAAATATTCACCCATTTCTCTTGTCTTTTCTTTGTGTTTAGCATGGCCAAATCCCTTTTACTGGATAACCAGTGGCAGCACTGTTTTTCAGACCTTTTAACTTTAGAGACTCTTCAGTTTTCCTGTTTCCTTTATCCTGTACATGTGTCAGCCACCAGTGATCTATAGTTCCTTCAGGATAATGCTGCAGTTTATCAGTACACTTCTCTTCCCTAACCCGGCTCTCTCTTCTCTTTTTGTTTTGTATGCTCTTGCCAGATCACAGGGTATTGTTTTTATCTTGTTTATCTGTTGAAGAACCTGAATTGCTTATTCTTACTTACAGGCCCCTAATGCTAACTAAATGTACCCTCCCCACCCATTTGGTCTAATCTTTAGAGTTTCTTTTGTTTCTCAAAGCTTTGTAATGTTTTTTTCCATGCTTTTCTAAATTTTCTAAATTTCTAGTAGTCATCTTATTTCTAGTAGTTATTTTCTAGCACATTGGGATACATCTAAAGTTTTATTCAAAGCTGATATATTTGACTTTCATTTTTAGAAGAGGAATAATCGTATTTTCCATGTCAAAATTTGAAGGTATATGAAGTTATATGCTGCTTCCAAATGCAAGGGGGAGGTGAAATTGCATGTTAAGATAATGAAATTTCTAGTACATATCACTCTTGTTATTATCTCTTTGCTGGAATCAAGTCTGTATTTCCTAATAAATAACTGTGCATCTGTGCCTCTAATCTTCAAGATTTTTTATAGCTGTTTTCAGTTAATGACCTGTATATATCCCCTAAAAATCAGTGAATGTATTTAGGATTGCCCTGATATTTACCAATCAGAAGTTTATATTGCAATATTCTATGTAATGTGAAAAAGCTAATTTTAAAACTAAAATTGTTTTAACCAAAGTAATCTGTGCACATAATTTACAAATAATGCTAATAACTAAATAACTTATTAAAACACTAATAACTTCTAGAAATTATTTCTGTATTTCTAAATAATACAGTTACACTGCTATTCCTTGATTTATCCATTTTAGACATTTAGCTATTAACTTGCTGTTAACAGCATATGAAAATTTTGCTATCTTTCCCAATAACTCCTACTTTCCATTGATCAGATAGATCAGATCATCTTTACTGTTTTTTCCTGGACCCCCCACCCCCCTTCTAAAGCCTTCTGTCCTGCATTAATTTGTTCTGGTTGTTCTCTAGGTCTGCCACCCAGTTTTCCTGGAAATGGCCTTGTGCCATGATCCTGTGAATTTTTACACTGCTTTTCTATATTGGCCCCCCATTTGCTAAGTGACATGTTATTCACTTTGGTGGTTAACCTCATCTTCATAGAGTATGCCCTTCTGTAGCATCCTCAGAAGGGATGTATGGGAGGAAAATGTCATCCCATATTTTAAAATGGCTTTATTCTACCTGTGTTTGAATAATAGCTATAACTTGATATAGAACTCTAAATTTTCTACATCTCTTGTTTGGTTTGTTTTTATTACTTTACGTAAGTTCAAAAGTAGACAGATATAGAGTGATAGTAGACTAATTTATTTAAGATTTTAACATTTTTATAGATTTTAAACATTTAGGTTTAACTTAATCTGGATTCATGATGAATTGGATTTGTGATTTTCCTGTTTGTAAAGTCTTTCAATATTTGTATCATGTTATGCAAATTTTGTAGAATAACGGAATCTGCTTCTTATTTTGTCTGAACAAGTTCATATGTAATTGGGATAATCTGTTCTTTGAAAATTTGATAGAATTCACCTGTAAAACTATTCCTTCTGTTACCTTAGGTGGACAGTTTTTAAACCACTAGTTTAATTTTTAAATTGTTACAGTATTAGGCGTTTTAATTTTTTTTTCTTGAGTTAATAAAGCTATATTTTTATTCCTTTCATTTCAGTTTTTAATGTTATTGCCAAATAATTGTTCATAATATTCTCTTTAGCTGTTTAATCTCTGATTTATATGTAGATATGTTTCCTTTTTATTTTTATTGTTGTGACTTCTGTCTTCTCTTAATCAGTCTTGCTAGAAGTTTTACTTACTCTTGTTGATCTAGTTTCCATTTCATTTACTTTCTATCCTGTTAAATTTCTGCAGAGAACAAACCTGTCTCTGAGGAAGATGGGACAGGGGTGATTTCTTGCCTTTTATTCTCATCCTCCCTATTCATATTGTCAACCAATCCCCAGTTTTTGAATCCCACACATTATACTTCCCTCAACAATATCTAGGGCCTCCAATTTCTGGACATTTAATTTACTAGAGTATTTGCCAGCTTCTCGTGTGTTTCCCTGTGAAGACACTGTAAGTTTTACTTTTCTTCCTCTTTCTAATTCAGTTCCTCCTCCACTTTTCAGTTTTTCAAAAATGTGGTGAAATTTCCCGTAGTCCTTATTTATTTTCTCCTTTTCTCTTTGTTCTTACGTATAGACCTTTTTAAGTCTTTTATTCTTACTTCAGTGTGGTTTGGAAATGGTGAAGACAAAATTACGCATGTGTTCAATCCATCATTTTTAACCTCTGGCAAACAAATCACCCTGCTCCAAAACAGGCATTGACTGAACGTCTGGATGCTCTTCTTCTGGAAAAAGCAGAGCGTGAGCAACAGTGTCTTTATCTGAAGAAAGAAAATATTAAAATGAAGCAAGAGGTTGAGGTAAGGCAACAATGTAATGTTTGGTTTTTTTATTTATTTACTATAGTCATGAATTTTAGAGCTAAAATCTTAACAAGCATGTGATTTGATGACTTTAATAATTTACAACAACAAATTAATATCTAAAAAAGAAAAACAACTGAAATCCCTCATCTACAGAGAGATAGAACTAGCATTTAGTTTTTGCATTTCTTAATCCTCTTTATTGCTGTAATGTTACTCTTTAATGAGAATTATTAAAAATTACTTGTTTTGTGAAAAAGTACTTGTTTAAGTAAGTTGACTCTCACACATACTCTAAATGAATCATTGTTCAGTTCTGGAATAGTCAATTGCCTATTGGGTCTGGGCTAATTTTCCCCAAAAGTCCCCTATTGTTCAACTCAGGAGATAACTCATTAAACCTTTGTGACTCAATATAACTTCCGTAATTTATCCCTTTTTAAAAGGAAATTAAATCCAGAGATTTCTTAGATTTTAGTTATTACCCTGAATAACACATTTAGTACTGCAACGTGCAGTATGATACTTAAGGTAGTTGCAGCCTGAGCAGAATTCTTGGGAGTCTCAGTGTCATATTGCTCTATGTACATTTTTGCTCACTTCCTTTTCTCTCCAGTTAGCCTGTGGCTAATATTTTTCCTGAAGGCAGGCATTTCTTTTGTCTTAATTAGGTATTTTTGTGTGCTGATTTTTATAATAGGATTCTATTACTAAGATGGAAGATGTGCACAAGGAGTTTGAACAATCACAAGGAAACTATGTGAAAGAAATTGAAAATCTGAAAAATGAATTAATGGCAGTACATTCCAAACACAGTGAAGATAAAGTTAGCTTGCAAAAGGAACTGGAAGAAGCAGCAAAAAAACAATTAGAACTTTCCGAACAACTTAAATTTCAGGGTAACTGTGAAGATAATGTTAAAAAACTACAAGAGATTCAGAACATCAAGCCAGTCTTTGAGGAACAAATTTTATATCTGCAAAAACAATTAAGCACTGCTACAAATGAAAAGGAGCAAGAAATTACTCATCTCCAAGAAGTCATTGAGGCTAATTCCCAGCGTTACCAAAAAGATATTAATAGTTTGCAAGAAGAGCTTTTGCAGTTGAAAGTTGCACACCAAGAAGAGGTGAAAGATTTGATGTGCCAAATAGAAGCATCTGCAAAAGAACGGGAAGCAGAAGTGAGTAATTTAAACCAGCTAAAGGAGAATTTAGTCAGACAATGTGAAGCAAGTGTGAAGAACATTCAGGAGAAGTATGAATGTGAATTAGAAAACTTAGAGAATGCGCCAGATGCAAACCACAAAAATCAGATGTGTCCTGTGCTCTTACAAGAAGAAGCTTTTGTAGAACAAGTAGTAAACGAAAAAATCAAACACTTAGAAAACACCTTAAAAGAACTGGAGTCTCAACATAGTATCTTAAAAGATGAGGTAACTTACATGAATAATCTTAAATTAAAACTTGAACTTGATGCACAACATATAAAGGATGAGTTTTTTCATGAACGGGAAGACTTAGAGTTTAAAATTAATGAATTATTGCTAGCTAAAGAAGAACAGAGCTGTGTAATTGAAAAATTAAAATCTGAACTAGAAGATTCAAACAAACAATTTTGCTGTATTGTAGAACAACATAACAAAGAAGTACAGAGACTTAAGGAACAGCATCAAAAAGAAATATCAGAACTAACTGAGACATTTTTGTCAGGTTCAGAAAAAGAAAAATTAACACTAATGTTTGAAATACAAGGTCTTAAGGAGCAGTGTGAAAACCTACAGCAAGAAAAGCAAGAAGCAATTTTAAATTATGAGAGTCTGAGGGAGATTATGGAGATCTTACAAACAGAACTGGGGGAATCTGCTGGGAAAATAAGTCAAGAGTTTGAATCAATGAAGCAACAGCAAGCATCTGATGTTAACGAACTTCAGCAGAAACTCAGAACTGCCTTTAATGAAAAAGATGCTCTTCTTGAAACTGTGAATCGTCTCCAGAGAGAAAATGAAAAGTTGTCCCAACAAGAATTAGTGCCAGAACTTGAAAATACCATAAAAAGTCTTCAAGAAAAGAATGAAGTGTGTTTAGTTAGTCTCAGTCAGAGAGATACCATGTTACAAGAACTTGAAGCAAAGATAAGTTCCCTCACTGAGGAAAAAAATGATTTCATAAGTAAAATAAAAACTTCTCATGAAGAGATGGATAATCTCCATAAAAAATGTGAAAGGGAAGAAAGATTGATTGTAGAACTTAGGGGAAAAGTAGAGCAAACTAGCCACTGCAACAGTGAACTGGAACAAAAGGTAAATGAATTAAGAGGAGAACTAGAAGAAACTTTAAAAGAAAAGGATCAAAATAACCAAAAACTAGAAAAACTTATGGTTCAATTAAAAACTGTCTCTGAGGACCAGGAAGCACTATCATCTGAAGTTAAGAGTCTTTATGAGGAAAATAATAGATTAAGTTCAGAAAAGAACCAGTTGAATAGGGATTTGGAAGTTCTCCTGTCCCAAAAAGAAGATGTTATGCTTAAGGAACACATTTCTGAATTAGAAAAGAAACTTCAGGTAACAATTACAGAACGAGATAATTTAAGTACACTGTTTGAAAATGAGCAGGTTCAGAAGTTATTTGTCAAAACTCAGTTATGTGGTTTTCTGAAGCAGATGGAGTCAAAAGTTTCAGAAGAAGATGAAGAGGAAGATGTTGTAAATATCCTACAAGCTGTAGGTGAATCCTTAGCTAAAATCAATGAGGAAAAACACAACTTGATATTTCAGTATGATGAAAGGGTAGCAGAGTTAGAAAAAAAGATTAAGTGCCTTCAAGAAGAGAATGCAGTTCACCATGAAGAGCTTCAGTCTCTACTAAGAGACCATGAACAAGAGAAAGTTCTCTTAAGGAAAGAATTAGAAGAAACCCTGTCACATAAAGAGGCCTTGCAGTCTGATCTTCTAGAAATGAAGAATGCTAATGAAAAAACAAGGCTTGAAAATCAGAATCTTTTAAGTCAAGTTGAAGAAGCCTCTCAAAACTTACATAGCAAAAATAAAACCCAAAATGAAAAAGAACAGTCTTTTGTAAGGGAGCTTGAAAACCTGAGGCTATCGCAGGAACAAAAAGAAGCTGAATTGCAGGACGTGAGAGCAGAGTTGTTGTTATTAAAGGTACTATTATTTCAATTTTATTAATTTAAATAAATTCTTAGTTCTAGTACTAGACTAGAAAATACATACATTAAATTTTTACACTTTTAAGTCAGAAGTAAATTGTTTTCTGAAAAGTACATTAAACATTTTCATGTTACATATTCTGTATCCATATTGGTCACTTTTTGGTTTTAGATCATTTTAGAATCTTGATCTGGCATAAGATTAAATGATTAAGGGGTTAAATGTCTTGGTCAAAATTGCATAACTAGTCAACACCAAAACTACAACATGAAAAAACTAGAATTTCACTCTGGTGTGATATACATTTTACCTTTCTTAAAGAGCGCTATTGAGCAGAAAAGTGGGCTATTGTGGTATTTAACTTTAGCCAAAATTTTAGATTTTTGTCCAAAATTTGTGAAAGTATGATAAACTATAATCATTTAATCTTTTCTTTATTGCATTATGTGTTTGGTATGTGTCAGGTTGTTCATCTTGGCCTTGGATACTACTGTTTTTTTACAGTAAATTCTATATGCATAAGGTCAGTATTACTTGGTTTATCAAGGTAAGAAAAAGACTGCTCATCAAATTGCTTTTTGTGTGAATTTTCTTTAATGAGGATTTTCTCATGCTTGATATGATGGCCAATTAGTTCATCATGGGAAATGAAGTGATTTTCTTTTTGTTTTTTCTATAAAATCTAGGATTCCTTAGAGAAATCACCTGTAGAAAATGATCAACCTTCTTTAGTAAAAGAGTTGGAAGAAAAAATAGGTAAGTATGGTTTTGTATATGTTGTCACAATGAATTACACAGATTCTTCTAGAGTTAGAATACGTTGAGAAATGTAGCTGATTAATGAGTTGTTAAATCATGATAACTAGCTGTCTCTAATGCCCCCATTTTTGCTTCTCTGCCATCTGTTTGCCTTCCTTTCCAAAATTACCACTCTCTTGTTTAATTGTTTAATCTAAAGGACTGATGTGATTCCATTTATAAATGGTTCCATGATGGTTTGGGGATTTTTCATTTATTTAGCAAAGTTTATTTGAATGCCTAGCTAGATAGGCACTAGTAATAGCAAGTGATTAAAATACAGACCATGTCTTCAAAGAGCCAAGTGCCAGAGGGGCTGTTCTTGTAGTAGTTTGAAGTGTCGACAAGGTGTAATGCTGGAAGTACAGGAAGGCATGATCGGTTGTCTGTCTTCAGGTAGGAAAAACATCACAGAATAGGCTATACTTTTGTGTTGAAAATGAGAAATTTGACATGAGAAGAAAAGTATTCTGGCAGGAGAGAACGGCAGGTGTGTGAATATCAACATACATAACATCAAGGAGCATACCAAGAAGTTCCTAGAGAGGCAGGAGTATGACCACAAAAGCACTAGAATGTGTGCAAAGAAGTTGAGACTTTGTCCTATACACATCTTTGTCATAGTAACATTATGGAGTAGCTATTTTATTCCCATTTAAAAATAAGAGACAAATACTTAGAAGTGTTAAGTAATGTGCCCATAAATCTTCAATTTAGTGTCTAGTTAGTCTAGTGAGGGAGAGGTAGCAGGGGAAGCTGGAAGATTTTTAAATGAATGCTAGTTTTCTTATAGTGGATGACTGGGACAAGTGGGGTTAAAAATGAGATTAGGAACTCGGTTTGAGACAAATTTAACAACTCAGATGGTGATGTCAGGTAGACTACTAAATATGCAAATCTGGAGTTATGGGGAGAGAGCTAGATCCAAGGTAAAAAGTTGTAGTTAACAGAACAGTTAAAAGCCATGAGATGGAGATCACCAAGGAAGTGAATGTAGAAAAAATATGAAGACCAGAGACCGTTCTCTGTCATTTAAAAGTCTGAAAGATGGGAACAGCACAGGAGATTGGGAAGGAGCGGCCAGTGAGTTGGGAAAACCCAGAACATAAAATGTGTTGGAAATTAAGATCGATGAAGTGCAAGTAACAGAAGTGTTTAAAGAGGGAAAAGATATTTAACCATGGCAAATGCTAGAATAGGTAAAGTAACATCAGTACAAAGAACTAACCATTGGATTAAGCAAACTAGAGGGCATTGGTAACTTGATAACCTTTTCCGTGATATGCTAAAGCCAGAGCCTGAATGAAATATGTTCAAAAAAAAAAAAAAAATTTGAGAGCATGTGTACACATGCTTACAAAGGGATTTGCTTATAAAAGAGATGAGACAGTATCCAGAGGGGAAGTGTGGTGGTTTGCCTTTTTTTGTTTGTGTGCTGTTTCAGCAATCCTTTTATGACCTTTCCCATCCTCTTTGGTGCTTCCACTGGGGCACCTGGGTGGCTCGAGTCAGTTGAGTGGCCAACTCTTGATTTCAGCTCAGGTCATGATCTCATGCGTTCATGAGTTCGAGCCCTGCATCGGGCTCCATGCTGACAGTACAGATCCTGCTTAGGATTCTCTTTCTCTCCCTCTCTCTCTGCCCCTCCCCACTCTCTCTCTCTCTTTCAGAATAAATAAATAAACTTTAAAAAAAAATGAAAGAAAAAAAGAAAACTCCATTAGAGAGGGGGATTTGCTGCACAAGAAAGAGGGAGCTTTGCTGCACTGATTCTTGAGTACGTGAGAGGTGTAGGATGAAATGCAAAAGTGGAACAATTGGCCAGTGCTGCACAAATACACAGACAAAATAATCACCTGTAGCAGCAGAGAAAGGCAGAGTCTGTGAGCACAGGTGCATCTGGATTAATGAGCGAGGACAGAAATTCAGATAACTTAAGCAGAGATATCAAGAAATAAGATCTGGAACACAGGAGCTGAAATAGAGGAAATGGCTAAAGATGTTAAGGAAGAGATCAGGATTGGAGTGTGTCTACAGAGCAAAAGTATTTAACTGTATCTGATATTTCCCCATATGATCCTGATTTGCAAATTGCCGCCTAAAATCCTACCATAGTTGAGTTTCTAGGAAATCTTCTAACATTAAAGGAGCACTAATAGCCTCTCCAATTCCTAGACACTTATGAAATGAGTAGGCTGTTTTGACAGTTGGAAGGAAATGGACATTTTTACCATTGTTTCCCTTGCTTAGGTAATGACTAAGCTTTCACTTAAAAAAATAGATACTAATATTTTTGCTACTTATTACTTTTAATTACAGATTACAGATTTTGTGTTCCAGATTAAAGGTCAATTTCTAAGGCTAAAACAAGTAAATAATTTGGATTTTTTCCTTTTGAGTTCATATATATAATCCTTTCATTTTGTGTTTTTAGGATATCTGGAAAAAGAATCCAAAGAGAAAGAGGAAAAAATAAATAAGATAAAACTAGTTGCTGTGAAGGCAAAAAAAGAACTAGATTCTAGCAAAAGAGAGGTAAGGTGACTTAAAAATACAAGATTCAATAATCTTGCATATTAGAAAATCTAGTTTTTCTGTCCATAAAAAACTTTTTAGGGGCGCCTGGCTGGCTCAGTCGGTAGAGCACATGACTCTTGATCTCAGCATCGTGAGTTCAAGCCCCACACTGGGTGTAGAGATTACTTAAAAATAAAATCTTTAAAAAACAAAACAAAACTTTTTATCATATATTTAAAATAGGCCCAGACTCTACGGGAAGAGCTTGAATCTGTTCGATCAGAAAAGGATCAGTTGTCTACTTCCATGAGAGATCTCATTCAAGGAGCAGAAAGCTATAAGGTAAAAATAGTTATTTTAATAGCAAGTTATATTTGTAACTTCTAAGTTAAGGAATGTACTAGAAATGTAAAACTTGTCCATAAGACAGTCGCCTTGTATTTTTTAGTAAATTTGTTTCTATTTTTTTGTGTAATGTCATAGCATCCTAGTATCAAGATTTTAAGTGTCTGAGATTTAAAGTACCTTCAAGCTATTGTTTTTTAAAACCAAAGTTCTGTCTTGGGATTTCCTAATAAAATCAGTAACAAAAAAGATGACTATTATTACTGTTATTATTTTATATTCTGGCCAAGTGAATAAACTTGAAACTCAAACAACAGGTTTAAAAGGAAAGTAAAAGCATTATTTGGAGGTAATATGCTTATCAACCTAACATGAGAATATTATAAAAAAATTTAAAATTAAAATAAGAGAGTGCAACAAAATCCCTGAATGTAAGATAAATACCTTTACATTCTTGTATGTATTTATTCAGCAAATATTTATACAGTCAGAGTGAGTACTGAGTACTAGGGAGATGCAGTCCACCAAATAGACTAAATTCCTGCCCTCTAAGGACTTAAATTCTAATGGCAATAACAGAGAAGTAGACAAAAAAAATTTAAGAAACTTACAGTGTATAACAATAAAAGAGGATGGTATCAACAAGAGAGTAAGCCAAGTGGGATTGATTGAAAGAAGAAAATTCCATAGAAGCCAAAAATAAAATTTCAGGAAGAACTTTAATGAGAAAATTTGGCACTTCTTGAAGAAAACTGCAAAACATATATATAGCAACTATTATTATTTGATATACTTGTTTTCAGGTTGGTTTACATGTTCTGAAACAATTTCACTAAAGATTTATTTATCTATTTTGGTTATGCAATCTTGACAATTATTTTAAGTTTCAAATGGGAAATAAGCTCACAAGAATAGTTAATACTTTTTAAAGTGAAAAAAGAAAAGCCATCTTGCTCTAGCAGGTGTGAAATTTATTACAAAACCATAATGTGATACAATTCTGATATAAAAATAAGACATTAATTTAACAGAAGACAGAGACCTCTGCATAACAACAAACACTTCTAGGCCAGCCTCTTTTCTAAGCACTTTACGTATCTTATCAGACTTAATTCTAAAAAAAAAATTTTTTTAGTAAAAAAAAAACAAAAAAACAAGAAACATATAATTAACATTGCCGCTATCACAGAGCAAGTAACAGAATAAAGCCAAGTTTGGATTCAGGAAGTCTGGTTCCAGATCTGTTCTATCACCAACTAAGCTAGATTGTATACTAGCCCAGTAAGATTTGAAAACATTGAAACCAACAAAGAAGGAATAAGGTAACTACTTCAGAATAATTTAGTTAGATTTTTACTTTACTCCCACACACCAAAATAAATTCTAGGTGGATTTAAAGAGTTTTGTGAAAAGTGAAAAGGATTTTTTAAAACCTGGTATAAAACAATCATTTTACTGCTGGATATGAGATACGTTTCTAAACTTAAAAGCAAATGAATTTACAAAGGAAAAGATAGACTGAACTATATAAAATAAAAAATTAACATGAAAATATGACAAGGGATTAATATCCTTAATATATAAAGGTATTTGACACATCCATTTTTTTAAAACACTTATTTGAAATTTATAGGCTCATTTGTCTTTTATGAGCCATTAGCAGCTTGCTTCTTTACATTTTAATCTAATTTATTAATTTTTATCAATGGGTAGACCAGGTATGCCAATTTCTTTGTTTAAACTATAGAGATGCCTGGGTGGTTTAGTCGGTGAAGCATCCAACTTTGTTTCAGGTCATGATCTCATGGTTCATGAGTTCGAGCCCCGCATTGGGCTCTGTGCTGACAGTTCAGAGCCTGGAGCCTGCTTCGGATTCTGTGTCTCCCTTTCTCTCTGCCCCTCCCCTACTCACACTCTGTTGCTCTCTCTCAAAAAATAAGGAAACATTAAAAAAAATTTTTTTTAATATAGATTTCAGGGGTATTTGGGTGTCTCAGTCGGTTGAGTGTCCAACTTTCGATTTCAGCTCAGGTCATGATCCCAGTGTTGTGGGATCCCCTGTGTCAGGTTCCGTGCTGAGCATGGGGCCTTTTTAAGATTCTTTCTTCCTCTGCCCCTCTCTCCTTACACATGTCCACTGTCTCTCTCAAAAACCAATAAAAATTAAATATATATAGGGAGAGATTTCAAAAGACAAAAAAAAAAAAGAATATCAAAGAATGGTGAGCCAAGTACAAAAGGTACAACTGCATAATGAGAATGCTCATAGGAAAAGAAAGACATGCCTTTCAAGAAATGTTAAAAATTTAGGGCGCCTGGGTGGCTTAGTCAGTTAAGCATCTGACTCTGGATTTCAGCTCGGATCATGATGTTACAGTTCGTGGGTTCAAGCCCTACATCAGGCTCTTTGCTTAGAGCACAGAGCCTGCTTAGGATTCTCTCTCCCCCTTGTCTGCCCCTCCTCCAGTCTCACACATGTTCTCTCTCTCTCTCTCTCTCTCTCTCTCTAAATAAACTCTTAAAAATTTTAAAAGTTCCTTAGAGAAGGAAAATGATGTAGGTCAGACTCAGAAAACAATACTGAAGAAGAACAAAATGGGAGGATTAACCTGACTTCAAGACTTACTATAAAACTACAGCAATCAAGACAATGTGATATTGGTAGAAGAATAGAGAAATAGATCAGTAGGAGAGAATAGAGAGCCCAGAAATAGACCCATATAAATATAGTCAGCTGATCTTTGACAGTGGAGGAAAAGATAACCTTTTAAACAAATAGTGCTAAAACAATTAGACATCCACCTGTAAAAAAAAAAAAAAAAAAAAAATTGAATCTAGATACAGACCTCATACCCTTCACAAAAATTATCTCAAAAGTGGATCATAAGCCTACATGTAAAACAAAGAACTGTGAAACTCCTAGAAAATAACTGGAGAAAACCTAGGTTAATTTGAGTGTAACAATGACTTTTTAGAACACCAAAGGTATGATCCATGAAAGAATTGATAAGCTATATGTATACACACACACACACACACACATATATGTTTAAATTATAAGTATTTGTTCTGCGAAAGATAATGTCAAGAGAATGAGAAGGCATAGACTGGGAGAAAATATTTGCAAAGGACGTACATCTGATAAAGGACTGTTATCCTAAAATATGCAAAGAACTACTAAAACTCAACAGTAAGAACACAAAAAACCTGATTTAAAACTGGGCCAAAAAACTTAGACCAAAGAAGATAAACAGATGGCAAATAAGCATTTGAAAAGATATTCCACACCATATGTCATCAGGGAAGTGCAAATTAAAACCACTGCATGCATATTAGAATGGCCAAAATCTGAAACACCAACACCAACAAATGCTGACAAAGACATGGAGCAATAGGAACTCTCATTCAGAAAATCTGGTAGGGGGTACAAAATAGTACAGCCATTTTAACAGAAGTTTGGCAATTTCTCACAAAACTAAACCTACTCTTACCGTATGATCTAGTAACTGTTGGTGTTTATGCAACGGAGTTGAAAACATATCCACGCAAAAACCTGCATGTAGGTGTTATAAACAGCTTTGTTTATAATTGCCAAACTTTGGGAACAACCAAGGTGGCCTTCAGTAGGTAAATGGATAGATAAACTGGTACATCCAGGCAATGGAATGTCATTCAGTGCTGAAAAGAAATGAGCTATGAAGCCATGAAAAGGCATGAAGGAAACTTAAATGCATGCTACTACCAAGCAAAAGAAGCCAATCTGAAAAGTCTACATAATGGATGATTCCAACTACATGACATGTTGGAAAAGGGAAAAGACAGTTAAAAACAAAAAAATCAGTGGTTAGGGAGGGAGGGATGAATAGATGGAACAGAGGATTTTTAGGTTGTGAAACTACTCTGTATGATACTGATTAATGGTGGATGTATGTCATTATAAATTTGTCCAAAGCTAGAAAATGTACAACACCAGAAGTGAACCCTAATGTAAACTATGGACTTTGGATGGTGATGTGTCAGTGTAAGGTCATCAATTGTAACAAATGTGCCATGTATTATTGATAATATAGAAGGCTCTGCATTTGGGGGTAGAGGAGTAATGGGAAATCTGTACCTTCCTCTCTGTTTTGGTGTGAACCTAAAACTGCTCTTAAAAAAATGAAGTCTATTAAAACATTTTCAAAAATACATTTTAGGGGCACCTGGGTGGCTCAGTTGATTATTCAAGCCCCACATCAGGCTCTGTGCTGGCAGTGTGGAGGCTGCTTGGGCCTCTCTGTCCCTCTTTCCGCCCCTCACCAGCTTGCTCTCTCTCTCCCTCTCTCTCTCTCAAAGTAAATAAATAAACTTAAAAATACATTTTATAGTTGTATAATTTTCTCAGCCTTTGAATAAGCTAGGGATTCCATTTGTGAGGAAACAACAGGATGTACGATTAAATCGGTCCTGCTGATATGTTTAAGAATCATGATCATTTTTTATAAAAATAGACATAACTGAGCTCCATTAGGTTCCTCAGGGAACATCAATATTAGGATGCTGAGGAATTTTGTAGACTTGTGAACCTGGCCAGTTTCTTTTTTCAGTGTTCATATCACTTAAAATAATCATTTTTTATCAGTTTTTTAATGTTTATGTTAAGAGAAAGAGAGCAGGTGCACGCACACATGAACAGGAGGAGGAGAGAGAGCGAGAGAGAGAGAATCCCAGGCCAGCTCCATGCTCAGTGTGGAGCCTGATGCAGAGCTTGATCGTGACCTGAGCCAAAATAAAGAGTTGGATGCTTAACCAAGTTCCCCAGATGCCTCTCAGTTGTTGTTGTTGTTGTTGTTGTTGTTGTTTTAAAGATCTGAACAGGGGCGCCTGGGTGGCTCAGTCAGTTGGACGCCTGACTTCAGCTCAGGTCATGATCTCACAGCTCATGAATCCAAGCCCCACGTTGGACTCTGTGCTGACAGCTCAGAGCCTGGAGCCTGCTTCAGATTCTGTGTGTGTCTCTCTCTCGCCTTCAAAAGTAAACATACATTAAAAATATTAAAAAAAAAAAAAAAAAAAAGATCTGAACGTACAACAATTCTGAAGCGGTGATAATTTGTAATTATTCATTTGCTTGGAATCAATATAGGCATATGCATCGAGGAAATTAGACCATTGCACGCATGGCATTCATTTTTTGTTCCAGTGCTCCCCTTAGGAATAATATGTGATTATAGTCAGAATTTCCTGTGGCGAGCCATTATTTATTTAAGTCAACTTTGTTATAGGAATCCCATTTTTGCAGCTCTTGACAACTATTAGAACCATAGCAAGTAAAAACGAAGACGAGATAGAGTTTAAGAAGATATGGGGCGCCTGGGTGGCGCAGTCGGTTAAGCGTCCGACTTCAGCCAGGTTACGATCTCGCAGTCCGTGAGTTCGAGCCCCGCGTCGGGCTCTGGTCTGATGGCTCAGAGCCTGGAGCCTGTTTCCGATTCTGTGTCTCCCTCTCTCTCTGCCCCTCCCCCGTTCATGCTCTGTCTCTCTCTGTCCCACAAATAAATAAACGTTGAAAAAAAAATTAAAAAAAAAAAAAGAAGATAAAGATCTCTGATCTATAGACTTAGAGGAATCTGCACGAAATACAAAAACAGCATGGAATCTTCTCTCTGTGGAAGACAAATGATTTCTCAACCCCATATTCATTTAAGCCAAGAAATAGCAGAACCCTCAGACAAATAAACATGGACAAACATATATATATAAGCCAGATTTTTGGTTCCCACATCCTGTTTTTGCCGATCATTAGATGGGTAGACCATAAAATCGAAACTCAGATCCCAACATTCAGCTACTAGTGTGGATAATAGTTGATTATGTATAAATCAGAATTAGAAACAAAATTACACTTAGCCAAGAGTCGGATTTGGCAAGCAAGAGCCAGAAAGAGCCTATAATTGTCACACATGAAACCCCAGAAGAGCCTGGGAAGGACTCAAGAAGTCCTGGTCTGAATGAAGGTCACTTTTTAGGCTTTCCAAAGTAAACTTTCAAAGAAAACTCAGATTTTGTTAGTTATTCTGTACACAAATTCATCATGTGAAGAACAGTCGGTAGTTTTCCAAGAACCAAGGCAAAAGCAGGATTTATTAGAGGAGGGGGAAAAAAAAAACAGTACACACAGTCTCAAAACAGTGAATCTCATTTACATACTTTGGAGGATAACCTAATTTGCCAGTATGTTGCAAAAAGGTCAGCCCGGGCATTTTGTTCTTGAGTAGGGACCAACCAAAAATATCAAAATTCCATTGGTTTTAGAGTCCAAAAAATGGTAAACATCTTGCCACAGAGAGTGAGACACTGATTGTATGAAATATCTTCCTATGTCCTTCCATTAGCACTTATACCTTATGTTAGGCCAGGCCTCAAACATTTCCCTCATCACAATTCTTTAGGTGGAGTTAATAGGCCACCAGGTTAAGCTTTTTCTCCTCCCTCTTTAAATTTTGTTTATGTTACAGGAGTTTATTTTTATTGATGACTAGAATATATTTAACTTGCTGGTACTGTATAAATGTAAAATCCTTTTGCCCTTTAATAGTTCCATCCCATACTAAAGTCCTCTGAACTATGTTAATTTTATTATACAGTGCCAATTAGATGTTCTGTCAAATGTTGAACTTAGCTAAGTGTTTTAAACTTTCAGAATGGACTCAAATGTTATATCAAGATGGTTTGGTAATATAGTCTGATTGGTCAAATGTATAATTGTCTAAAGTTAAATCCTTTTGTTTTTTATTGAAGAATCTTTTATTAGAATATGATAAGCAGTCAGAGCAGTTGGATGTGGAAAAAGAACGTGCTAATAATTTTGAACATCACATAGAAGAACTTACAAGACAATTAAGGAATTCAACTTTTCAGGTAAAAAAAATTTTGTGGAGGTATAATTGACATACAACATTATATTAGTTTAGTTTCAGGTGTACATCATGATTTGCATATATTTTGAAGTCTGGTTAACACCTATCCATACGTAGTTACAGAATTTTTTTTCCTTGCAATTAGAACTTTTAGGATTTACTCTTAACAACTTTCAAATATTCAATACAGTGTTATTAACTATAGCACCATGCTGTACATTTCATGACTTATTTATTTTATAACTGGAAGTTTATAACCTTTGACTGCCTACACTTATTTCACCCACCCCCACCCTGTGCCTCTGGCAACCACATATTCTATGAGCTTAGTTGTTTCGTTTTTTTTTTTTTTAATTGCACATATATGAGAGATCATATGGTATTTATCTTTCTCTGATTTATTTCACTTAGCATGATGCCCTCAAGGTCCATCCATGTTGCCACAGATGGCAAGATTTCATACTTCTGTATGGCTGTATGGCCAAATAATATTCCATTTCATATATACACACACATACACATACATACATACATATACCACATGTTTTTTATACATTCATCCATCAGTGAACACTTAGGCTGTTTCCTTATCCTGGCCATTGAAAGCCATGCTGCAGTAAACGTGGTTGTGCATATATCTTTTTGAGTTAGTGTTTCTATTTTCTTCGAATAAATACCCAGAAATGTAATTACTGGATCATATGGTAGTTCTGTTTTTAATTTTTTGAGAACTTCCATAAAGTTTTCCACAGTGGCTGCACCAATTTACATTCCCAACCCTTTTCTCCACATCCTTGCCAACACTTGCTGTTTCTGTTTTTCTGATGATAGCCATTCTAACAGATATAAGATGATATTTCATTGTGGTTTTGATTTGCATTTCTTTGATAATCAGTGATGTTGAACATCTTTTCATGTACCTGTTAGCCATTTGTATGTCTTTGGAAAAATGCCTGTATAGATATTCTGCCCATTTTTAAATCGAATTGTTCGGTTTTTTGCTTTTGAATTGTACAAGTTCTTTATTTAGGCTGTTAACCCATTATCAGATATAAGATTTGCAAATGCTTTCTCCCATTCAGTAGGTTGCCTTTTCATTCTGTTGATGGTTTCCTTTGCTATAAAGAAGGTTTTGAATTTGATGCAGTCCCATTTGTTAATTTTTATTTTTGTTGCCTTTGCTTTTGGTATCAGGTTCAAAATATCATTTGCAAGACCAATGTCAAGGAGCATACTGCCATTGTCTAGAGGTCTTATGGTTTCAGGTCTTACATTCAAATCTTTAAACCATTTTAAGTTAATTTTTGTGTAAGATGAAGGTAGTGGTCCAGTTTCATTCATTTGCATGTGGACATCCAACTTGTCCAACACCATTTATTGGAAGAGACTGTACATTTCTTATTGTATATTCCTGGCTCCTTTGTCATAAGTGAATTGACCATATTATCATAGGTTTATCTCTGGGCTCTTTGTTTCATTGACCTGCATGTCTGCTGTTATGCCAGTACCATACTGTTTTGAGTACTATAGTTTTGTAATATAGTATGAAATTGGGGAGCATGATAGCTCCAGTTTCATTCTTCTTTTTCAAGATTGCTTTGGCTATTTGGGCTCTTCTTAGGTTCTGTACAAATTTTGGGATTGTTCTAGTTCCCTGAAAAAATGCCATTGAATTTTTCATAGGGATTTGCATTGAATCTGTAGATTGCTTTGGTCAGGATAACAATATTTGGACTTTTGAAAAATATTAATTCTTCCAATCTATGAGCATAGAGTATCTTCCCATTTATTTCTGTCATTTTCAATTTCTTCCATCAGTGTCTTAAAGTTTTAAGTCTTTCACCTCTTTGAATTTATTACTAGGTACTTTTTTTCTTTTTGATGCAGTTTTAAGTGGGATTGTTTATTCTTAATTCTTCTTTCTGATAGTTTGTCATTAGTGTATAGAAAACACAACAGATTTCTGTATATTGATCTTGTATTCTGCAGCTCTACTGAATTCGTTTATTCTAACAGTTTTTTGGTGGAGTCTTTAGGGTTTTCTATACATAGTATCCTGTCATCTGCAGTGACAGTTTTACTTCTTCTTTTGCAATTCGGATGCCTTTTCTTTTTCTTGCTTATTGTTGTGGCTAGGACTTCTAATACTATGTTAAATAAAAATGTCACAAGTAGGAATCTTGTCTTGTTCCTGATGTTAGAGGAAAAACTTTTCACTATTGAGTATGATGTAGTTGTGGGCTTGTCATATACGGCCTTTATTATGTTGAGGTACATTCCTTACACACCCACTTGGTTGAAAGGGCTTTTCAGGTAATTTTAAATTGAGTAAAAGCAAACATGAAAATTGTAATAAATATGTTTAAATTTCAGTATTTTTGCATAAAAACTTTTAATTAAAGTCAATATAAACTTAATTTCATTTTCTTTTTCCCCCTGTTGGGGGAAGACTATGACAAAACAGCTGGCAACTCTCCTGTCTTATCTACTGCTCTAATCTCAGCTCCCTGGGGTATTTTTGGTTTTGTTTCTTTTTTGCTTTTCCTCTGCCAGTGCTTGTGGTCTCTTGTAATGTTTGCCAAATTTATTTTAACAATAGTGTTTTAAACTTCTTCTCGATTTTACATTATGTGGAATTGTTTTTGAAATCTTCAGTTTTCAAATTGTGCCATAATCTCATAATGTATTATTTTATTCTTCCTGTCTTGTACATATTTTTCTGCATGTTTACAGTAGTGAACATTTGTCATTCTAGTGTGAAAAATTAAATTCTGATAATGAAGATCTCCTGGCTCGTATTGAGACACTACAGTCTAATGCAAAGTTATTAGAAGTACAGATATTAGAAGTCCAAAAAGCCAAAGCAGTGGCAGACAAAGAGTTGGAAGCCGAAAAACTTCAGAAAGAACAGAAGATAAAGGTACAAACAGTCCCATGGGATTAATTTGTTATATAGTGATATTTTTATTATATTACTTAAGTGAAGGAAAGACTATGAATACAACAGAGTTCATTAATTCCCTAATGTATGTGAACTATGAATTTGAGAATCCCAAGATATAATTTTGAGGTGCACATTTTTTAAATATTAGAAGGTTTTCAAGCTTTTTTTTTGTATTTTAGTATGTCAAATTCATTTTATAGACCCTTACAAATACCTTTTTTTAATGCTAGTTGGCTTGGGGGGATGAGGTGGCAATATTTTTATTTTTAATTTCAGGAGCATGCCAGTTCTGTAAATGAACTTGAAGAACTTCAGCTTCAACTTCAGAAGGAAAAGAAACAGCTTCAGAAAACTATGCAAGAATTAGAGCTGGTTAGAAAGGTAAAATAAAATACTAAATTCAAAACTAAGATCAATATTCACAGTGTTAAACTATTCTAATAGTTTAGAAAGGAAATATGTCAAAAATAAGGTTTTTGAGGTACCAAAATAATCATGTGTAGATTGTCAGCCTCAAAAAATTGCAAGTTTAACTTATTTCTCTCAGTCTTGTTTTTTCAGAAGAATCTAGGCTCAAAAATGATTAGATTTTGGTTTGATACTTCATTTTTTGTACAGGATTATTCTATGACACATGAAGATCTAATTAATGTCAAAAATGGGAATTTGTATTATACTTAAAACTTTGGCTAATTTTTCTCTACTTCTTCAAAGATGAGGCCAAAAAGAAAAGTACTGTAAGAGCTGCTTAAAATGTTAATATTTTAGGGGCACCTGAGTGGCTCAGTTGGTCAAGCGTCTGACTATTGATCGTGATCTCACGATTTAAGAGATTGAGCCGCACTGAGAGCATGGAGCCTGCTTAGGATTCTCTCTCTACCCCTCCCTCTCTGTCCCTCCCTGGCTCTCTCTCTCTCAAAATAAATAAATTAATTTAAAAAAATTTTTCAATGTTAATATTTTATAAATAAGAGCTCCATAGGTAGAACTATGAATTGTGGTTAATGAAAATTATGATGAAATTCACTGAAACTGAGAAAGTTAAACTATTAGAAAATATTTTATTTTATAAAATTACAAATTAGAAAGTACCAATTTCTAGTTTGTTCATATGTGTAAACTTTCCATATTACAGAAAAGCATAATAGAATATGTTTATTCCTGTGGCATAATTTATAATTATGCAATTAACAGTTTTGCAAATCAACTGATCTACTATTATGTGGATCTTTTATTTCTGATATGTGCAGGATGCCCAGCAAACCACATTGATGAATATGGAAATAGCTGATTATGAACGTTTGATGAAAGAACTAAATCAAAAGTTAGCTAATAAAAACAGCAAGATAGAAGATTTGGAGCAAGAAATAAAAATTCAGAAGCAGAAACAAGAAACCCTGCAAGAAGAAATGGGTGAGTAAAACAAAATTCACTTTAACTTACAATAATTTCATCATAACAGAACACAGGGCAGCAACATTAGTTGTTCATTTCACCAGTCTTTGCCAACCAGAGCTTTCACACAATGCTCACTATTCTTAAGGACCAGGAGGGTTGTAAAACCATGTTTTGTTTGGATGTGTACAGTCCACGTTGGTGAATAATGCATTCACTTACTTAAACATTTCTTAAGTACCTGCTATGTGAGTGATACAAAGGTAAGAAATGGTCTTATCCACGATTTGCTGGTTGTCAGCAGAGTAGGAACATCAAATAGCAATTAAACCTTCTTTTTAAGGTGATTACATTCCATTCTTTCCATAAAATGATTTCTCATGTATGCACCTAAAGCTCTAAATATCCCCAGGCACTCCTTCAGCCACATCTCATAAGTTGATATGTTATACTTCTTATTCCACTCAAGATTTTTTAAATTTCCTTTGGATTTCTTCTTTGACCCATGGGTTATTTACAAGTGTGTTATTTAATTTGTTTGAAGGAATTTCAAATATCTTTCTGTTAATGATTTCTAACTGAATTCTGTTGTAGTTAAAAAACATATTCTGCATGATTTCAGTCCTTTTAAGTTTATTCAGTTTTGTATTAGGGTTCAGAATAAGATTTCTTTTGGTGAATGCTCCTTAGGCACTTGAAAACAATGTGTTCAACTGTATTAGTTGTTGGATAGAGTGTTCTAACTAATGTCAATTAAGTCAAGTTAGGTGACTGTTTAAGTTTTCTGTATTTTTAATGATTTTCTGATTACTGCTTTATCAAGTATGGAGAGAGGGATGTTGAATTTCCTGAACATAACTGTGGATTTCTTTCTCTTTTCATTTCTGTTAGTTTTGGCTTCATATATTTAGAAACTCTGGAATTAGCTACATTTACATTTAGAATCATTACTTGTTCTTGGTAATTTAATTCCTCTATTATTATGAAATATGTCTTATTACTAGTAATATTTATTTTTCTAAAGTCCACTTTGATATTAATGTAACCACTCCAGCTTTCTTTTGTTTATTGTTTACATAGCATGTCTTTTCCTATCCTTTGGCTTGCGACCTAAGTCTATAAAATATTCCTTTTAGATAGCATATAGTTGGGTCTTCCTTTTCTCTCCAAGCTGACAGTCTCTGCTGTTTAATTGGAATATATAAGTCATTTATTTTTAACATAAATATTTATGTGATTAGATTTAAATCTATCTTGCTGATTATTTTCTATTGTTCTGTAATTCATTTCCTTTCTCCTCTTTTATCTGCCTTCTTTTGAATTAATTTATATGATGCTATTTTATCTCTTTTATTAGCTATACCATTGTTAGTGTTTAGTGGTGGGTTTAGGGTTTATAATATATCATAAATTTATTACAGATTACATTTAAGTAAATTATACCACTTCATATATAGTATAAGAATCTTACAGTACTGTTTGTTTCCCCATTGTTGGTCTTTATTTTTATCACACATTTGCTTCACATGTTTTTCACATGTGTTAGGAATGTAATAACTGTGTTGTTTTTCTTTAAAAATATTTCTTTATTAAAGAGAGATATGCAAACCATGTCCCACAGTTATTCATATATATATGTAGGTTTTTATATGTGTGTGTGTGTGTGTGTGTGTGTATATATATATGTATATATAGAAAGGTTTTACTGAAACATTGCCATGTACATTTGTGTGTATCACCTATGGCTACTTTCATGCTATAACAGCACAGTTGAGTAGTTGTAACAGATACTGTATCACCTGCAACACTATAATATTTATTACCTCACCATGTAAAACATTTTCCAATCCCTGTTTTAAAGAAATAAAAAACTAGAAAAAAATTTTTTAACTATTTACCCACATATTTACCATCTCTGTTGCTCTTCATTTCATGTATATCCAGATTTCATCAAGTATGACTTTCCTTTTGCCTGAAGGACTTCCTTTAACATATCTTGTACTGTGGGCTGTAGGTATTGAATTCTGTTATGTCTTTCACCCCCAAAAAATTGCCTTCATTTTTTTCTTAACTGTAAAATTTTATTCTTTTTTTTTTTTTTACATCCAAGTTAGTTACTATATAATACAACAATGATTTCAGGGTAGATTCCATAATGCCTGTTACCCATTTAGCCCATCCCCCCCTCCCTCCCACAACCCCTCAAATAACCCTCTGTTTGTTCTCCATGTTTAAGAGTCTTATGTTTTTCCCCCTCCCTGTTTTTATATTACTTTTCCTTCCCTTCCCTTGTCTTCATCTGGTATGTGTCTTAAAGTCCTCAGAGTGAAGTCATATAATATTTGTCTTTCTCTGACTAATTTTGCTTAGCATAATACCTTTAGTTCCATCCACATACTTGCAAATGGCAAGATTTCATTCTTTTTGATGGCTGAGTAATACTCCATTGTCTATATATACAACATCTTCTTTATCCATTCATCCATATGTGGACGTTTGGGCTCTTTCCATACTTTGATTGTTGTTGCTAGTGCTGCTATAAACAGCACACCTGTATCCCTTGGATAAATACCTAGTAGTGCAAATGCTGGGTCACAGGGTAGTTCTGTTTTTACTTTTTTGAGGAAACTCCATACTGTTTCCAGAGTGGCTGCACCAGTTTGCATTCCCACCAGCAGTGCAACAGGGTTCCTCTTTCTTTACATCTTCGCCAACATCTGTTGTTGCCTGAGTTATTAATTATAGCCATTCTGACTGATGTGAGGTGGTATCTCATTGTGGTTTTGATTTGTATTTCCTGAAGATGAGTGATGTTGAGCATTTTTCATGTGTCTGTTGGCCATCGGGATGTCTTCCTTGGATAAGTGTCTATTCATGTCTGTTGCCCTTTTCTTCACTGGATTATTTGTTTTTTGGGTGTTGAGTTTGATAAGTTCTTTATGGATTTTGGATAATAACCCTTTATCTGATATGTCGTTTGCAAATATTTTCTCCCATTCCATCGGTTGCCTTTTAGTTTTACTGATTGTTGATTTCAAGTTTCATAGCATTGTGGTCTGAAATATGCACAGTATGATCTCGATCTTTTTGTACTTGTTGAGGTCTGATTTGTGTCCCGGTATGTGGTCTGTTCTGGAGAACGATCGATGTGCACTAGAGAAGAATGTATATTCCGCTGCTTTAGGATGAAATCTTCTGCATATATCTGTTAAGTCCATCTGGTCCAGTGTTTCATTCAAAGACATTGTTTCCTTGTTGGTTTTTTGTTTAGATGATCTGTCTATTGCTGGAAGTGGGGGTGTTGAAGTCCCCTACTATTATGGTATTATTATCAATGAGTTTTTTATGTTTGTGATTAATTGATTTATATGCTTGGGTGTTTCCACAGTTGGCGCATAAATGTTTACAATTGTCAGGTCTTCTTGGTGGATAGACCCCTTAATTATGATAAAATGCCCTTCTTCATCTCTTGTTACAGTCTTTATTTTAAAGTCTAGATTGTCTGATATAAATATGGCTACTCTGGCTTTCTTTTATTGACCATTAGCATGATAGATGGTTCTCCATTCCCTCACGTTCAATCTGAAGGTGTCTTTAGATTAAAGTGGGTGTCTTGTAAACAGCATATAGATGGATCTTGTTTCCTTGTCCATTCTGTCACCCTATGTCTTTTGATTGGAGCATTTAATACATTGATTTACAGTGAGCACTGAAAGATATGAATTTATTGCCATTATGTTGCTTGTGCTTGTAGAGTTGGAGTTTCTGCTGGTGTTCTTTTGTTCTTTCTAGTCTTTGTTCCTTTTGGTCTTTATTTTATTTATTTATTTATTTATTTATTTATTTAGTCTTTTCTCCCTCAGGGAACCCTCCTTAAAATTTCTTGCAGGACTTGTGTAGTGGTCACGAACTCCTTTAATTTTTGTTTGGGAAACTTTTAATCTGTCCTTCTATTTTGAATGACAGCCTTGCTGGATAAAGAGTTCTTGGCTGCATATTTTTTCTGATTCACCACATTGAATATATCCTGCCACTCCTTTCTGGCTTGCCAAGTTTCTGTGGACAGGTCTGCTGCAAATCTGATTTGTCTTCCCTTGTAGGTTAAGGACTTTTTTTTTCCTTTGCTGCTTTCATGATTCTCTCCTTGCCTGAGTATTTTGTGAATTTGACTATGATAGGTCTTGCTGACAGTTGGTTTTTTTTTAATCTAATGGGAGTCCTCTGTGCTTCCTGGATTTTGATGTCTGTTTCTTCCCCCAGCTTAGGAAAGTTTTCTGCTATGATTTGCTCCCATAACCCTTCTACCTCTTTTTCTCTCTCTTCATCTTCTGGGACCCCTGATTCTAATGTTGTTCCTTTTTAATGAGTCACTGATTTCTCTAATTCTTAAATTGTGCTCTTTTTCCTTAGTCTCCCTCTTTTTATCTGCTTGATTATTCTCCATAAGTTTGTCCTCTATATCACTGATTCTCTGCTCTGTCTCATCCATCCTTGATGCCATGGCATCCATTCGAGATTTCAGCTCAGTTATAACATTTTTTATTTCATCCTGACTGGCTTTTACTTCTTTTATCTCTGCAGAAAGGGATTCTAATCTATTTTCGACTCCAGCTAGTGTTCTTATTTCATGATTCTAATTCTGGTCAGACATCTTGCTTGTATCTGTGTTAGTTAAGCCCCTTCCTGTCATTTCTTCCTCCTCTTTCTTTTGGGATGAATTCCTTCGTTTCGTCATTTTGAGGGGAGAATGCCTTCATTTTTGAAAGATAGTTCTGCTGGGTATAGAATTTTATGATGTGCCTTGTTATGTTTTCTTTCCCTGTTTATATCCTGCTTGTGGTTTTTTGCATTTCTTTGCTGTATTTAGATTTTCTAGTTTTCTTCAAGTTGATCATATTTTTGGCCATTGTTTACTTTATTCTTTCTTGTTTAAATCCTCCTTCTTTTTTCCCCTGAGACTCCAATTACACACATTAGACCACTTGATATATCACCATAGATTAGTGATAATTTGTTCATTTTTTTCTATTTTTTTCACTTTCTGAGCTTCTTTTTGTATACTTTCTATTATTAAATATAATATAGTTTCTATTCTAGTTGTTTCTATTAGTAAGTAATTTTTAAATTCTCTCATCTCCAGAGTCTAATATTTTATTACCATCCAGTGATATTTTCTTCAGGTATTATATTTTTCATCTCCAGAAATTCCATTTGTGTTTTTTTTTCTTCCTGTTTTCCATTTATCTCTTCATTATATTTTCCTTCCAGTCTTTAAGCATATTCTGTGATTTATTGTTCTAAATCTATTCATTGAATTTTTTTCTCCTGTTATCAGTAATAATTCCCTGCTTTGCATGGGAAATAATTTTTTAATTGGATGTGAATTTTACATGTTGAGTGCTAGATTTTTTGTATTCACTTACAGAGTTAAACTTTGGCAGGCATTTATAGATCAGTTTTATTCTTTTGTGGCTTGTTTTTCCTTCTTTTTTATTTTTTAGGACAAGTGTAGATAGCCCTTTCATACAGATATAGTTCAGCCTCTCTACTAAAATAGGGATCTTCTGATGTCTACTGAGTGCCTATGTATTAAACAACGTCTCTTTACTCTGGCTGGTAGGAACAATTTATAGCCCTTTGTGAGCCCTGGGAATTGTTCCAATTATAGTTCCCTATTCACTGTTCTTTCCAAAGCTATTGTTCTTTGAATCTCAGCAAGACCACTGCTCTGTTTGGGAGTCCCTTTCTGTACCACAGTCTAGAAATTGCCTCCTGACCAAAAGCTGGGACTGTAATAGGGCTCACCTTGTTTACCTTCTCTCAGGGATCACAGCTCTATAGTGCTTCTTGTCTAATGTCAGAAAGCAGGATTTTTTTTCACATATTTTGTTCAGTTTTCTAATTGATTATGGTGGAAAGTAAGTCTAAGACTTGTTACTCCCACATGACAAGAAGCAGAAATCCCATAAAATGATTTGAGGTGGCTACAAAGATACTACCGTACAATATTTCAAATATATAAATGATGAGGAAATGAGATAAAAGCAAATGTTGAGATATAGGACTATACAGTAAAGTCAGACATAACATCAAGACATAAAGTGTATGTTCTGTGTGCTTTTGGTATCACTTTGGTCTCCATAAATTGGCTTGGAGTTTCCCAGAAGCCATACAAAGACAGAAACATTCTCAGGTACAGGGTTTATAATAGCCACAATATTAAAACAAATGTGATAATTGCAAGAAACATAGCTTTTCCTGGTACTAAGATGTGTGAGAGAACTTTTTTTTAAGACATTTTTATAAAAGGGGGTGCCTGGGTGGCTCAGTCGGTTAAGCATCCAGCCTCGGCTCAGGTCATGACCTCACGGTTTTCCAACTTCGGTTCAGGTCACAATCTCACAGTTTGTGGGTTCGAGCCTACATCGGGCTCTGTGCTGACAGCTCAGAGCCTGAAGCCTGCTCTGGATTCTGTGTCTCCTCTCTCTGCCCCTCCCCCACTTGTGCTCTGTCTCTCTGTCCATGAAAAATAAATGAAAAAAAAAATTTTTTTTAAAGACACTTTTATGAAAGAAACACTGTGTGATGTGGTCCCAGACCATAACTTGAATGGTCCCAGACCTAACTTGAATATCACACAGTATTGGAGAGCTTTTTGGAAAGTCCAGGCCCAGATGTAAAGAATCAGAATCTTAAAGTGTGGGGCATTAAAATCTGTGTTTTCCAGGCATACCTGGGTAGCTTAGTTGGTTGAGCGTCTGACTTACCTCAGGTCATGGTCTCATGATTGTGGGTTAAAACCCCCCGTTGGGGCCTGTGCTGATAGCTCAGAGCCTGCTTATGATTCTGTATCTTTCTCTCTCTCTTCCCCTCTTCTGTTTGCCCTCTGTCTCTCAAAAATAAAAATAAAGGTAAAGAAAAAAAAGGTTTTTTTAATACAATCAGTGTTTTCAATAGTCTCATATGTGATTTTGAAGCTAATGCTACCTTAGGAATGACAAACATCCAGAAATAGCAAAAATTAAAACCACCAAATCAATAAATAATATTTAGTAAGAATCTCGTGTGCATATAAGAACATTTCACAAAATGGGAGTTTTCAAATTCAGAGACTGATAGCCCAGGGGTATTACCTTACAGGATTGGCTTGTAAAGTGAAAATAGGTAAATTTAACCTTTACAATGATTGGTTATTACAATGGGGGTTCCCAGATGACAAGTTCACTTGTTTTGCACAATAAGCTAAATAAGTTTCAGTTATATGACTTAAATGGTTTTGTCTGCTCGGGGAATTTTCAACCCAGTATCCATTTTATATTTACTTTTAACAGAAACCACTGATAATCCAGATAATCCAGATTTGTATTTTCAATGGCATCCCCACAATAAATAAAGTAACAAATCTCCCATGAATGTTTCATAATGGGTACTTCATTCAACCTGTAACCAAATCACAGCTGAATAAACGTGATTCCATGAATAAACAAAGGAATGAAGCCACATATGCAGAGTTCTGATATCTGCCTGCATCCAGGGGGGAAAAAATAACATATTCAGATAATCGAAATGACTGTAGAGTTTCCAGACAATTCACTATGCATGTATCTCTTCTTATGTACATACCATATTTTCCAACGATGTTCTTGGTGCATTGAATGGTAGAACTCTAGATTATGTTCCTTCAATAAAACATTTGGGATTCTTTTGTTGTTGTTTTTTTTCAATATATGAAATTTATTGTCAAATTGGTTTCCATACAACACCCAGTGCTCATCCTAAAAGGTGCCCTCCTCAATACCCATCACCACCCTCCCCTCTCTCCCACCCCCCCCTCAACCCTCAGTTTCTTCTCAGTTTTTAAGAGTCTCTTATGCTTTGGCTCTCTCCCACTCTAACCTCTTTTTTTTTTTTCCTTCCCCTCCACCATGGGTTTCTGATAGGTTTCTCAGAATCCACATAAGAGTGAAAACATATGGTATCTGTATTTCTCTGTATGGCTTATTTCACTTAGCATAACACTCTCCAGTTCCATCCATGTTGCTACAAAGGGACATATTTCATTCTTTCTCATTGCCACGTAGTACTCCATTGTGTATATAAACCACTATTTCTTTATTCATTCATCAGTTGATGGACATTTAGGCTCTTTCCATAATTTGGCTATTGTTGAGAGTGCTGCTATGAACATTGGGGTACAAGTGCCCCCATGCAACAGTACTCCTGTATCCCTTGGATAAATTCCTAGCAGTGCTATTTCTGGGTCATAAGGTAGGTCTATTTTTAATTTTTTGAGGAACCTCCACACTGTTTTCCAGAGTGGCTGCACCAATTTGCATTCCCACCAACAGTGCAAGAGGGTTCCCCTTTCTCTACATCCTCTCCAGCATCTATAGTCTCCTGATTTGTTCATTTTGGCCATTCTGACTGGCGTGAGGGGATATCTGAGTGTGGTTTTGATTTGTATTTCCCTGATGAGGAGCAACGTTGAGCATCTTTTCATGTGCCTGTTGGCCATCCGGATGTCTTCTTTAGAGAAGTGTCTGTTCATGTTTTCTGCCCATTTCTAGACTGGATTATTTGTTTTTCGGGTGTGGAGTTTGGTGAGCTCTTTATACATTTTGGATACTAGCCCTTTGTCCGATATGTCATTTGCAAATATCTTTTCCCATTCTGTTGGTTGCCTTTTAGTTTTGTTGGTTGTTTCCTTTGCTGTGCAGAAGCTTTTTATCTTCATAAGGTCCCAGTAATTCATTTTTGCTTTTAATTCCCTTGCCTTTGGAAATGTGTCAAGTAAGAAATTGCTGGGGCGCCTGGGTGGCGCAGTCGGTTAAGCGTCCGACTTCAGCCAGGTCACGATCTCGCGGTCCGTGAGTTCGAGCCCCGCGTCAGGTTCTGGGCTGATGGCTCAGAGCCTGGAGCCTGTTTCCGATTCTGTGTCTCCCTCTCTCTCTGCCCCTCCCCCATTCATGCTCTGTCTCTCTCTGTCCCAAAAATAAATAAACGTTGAAAAAAAAAA
The DNA here is from genome assembly GCF_016509475.1 of Prionailurus bengalensis. Lineage (NCBI taxonomy): Eukaryota > Metazoa > Chordata > Mammalia > Carnivora > Felidae > Prionailurus > Prionailurus bengalensis. The sequence continues at coordinate 52,225,536 of NC_057354.1, read as the reverse complement.
TTTTTTTTAAATAATAATAATAAATAAAAAAAATAAAAATAAAAAGAAATTTCTGAGGCTGAGGTCAGAGAGGTCTTTTCCTGCTTTCTCCTCTAGAGTTTTGATGGTTTCCTGTCTCACATTCAGGTCCTTTATCCATTTTGAGTTTATTTTTGTGAATCGTGCGAGAAATGGTCTAGTTTCAATCTTCTGCATGTTGCTGTCCAGTTCTCCCAGCACCATTTGTTAAAGAGACTTTTTTCCATTGGATGTTCTTTCCTGCTTTGCAAAGATGAGTTGGCCATACGTTTGTGGGTCTAGTTCTGGGGTTTCTATTCTATTCCGTTGGTCTATGTGTCTGTTTTTGTGCCAATACCATGCTGTCTTGATGATGACAGCTTTGTAGTAGAGGCTAAAGTCTGGGATTGTGATGCCTCCTGCTTTGGTCTTCTTCTTCAAAATTACTTTGGCTATTCGGGGCCTTTTGTGGTTCCATATGAATTTTAGAATTGCTTGTTCTAGCTTCAAGAAGAATGCTGGTGCAATTTTGATTAGGATTGCATTGAATGTGTAGATAGCTTTGGGTAGTATTGACATTTTGACAGTATTTATTCTTCCAATCCATGAGCATGGAATGTTTTTCCATTTCTTTATATCTTCTTCAATTTCCTTCATAAGCCTTCTATAGTTTTCAGCATACAGATCTTTTACATCTTCGGTTACATTTATCCCTAGGTATTTTATGCTTCTTGGTACAATTGTGAATGGGATCAGTTTATTTGTCTTTCTGTATCTTCATTATTAGTGTATAAGAATGCAGCTGATTTCTGTACATTGATTTTGTATCCTGCAACTTTGCTGAATTCATGTATCAGTTCTAGCAGACTTTTGGTGGAGTTTATCGGATTTTCCATGTATAATATCATGTCATCTGCAAAAAGCGAAAGCTTGACTTCATCTTTGCCAATTTTGATGCCTTTGATTTCCTTTTGTTGTCTGATTGCTGATGCTAGAACTTCCAGCACTATGTTAAACAACAGCGGTGAGAGTGGGCATCCCTGTCGTGTTCCTGATCTCAGGGAAAATGCTCTCAGTTTTTCCCCGTTGAGGATGATGTTAGCTGTGGGCTTTTCATAAATGGCTGTTATGATCTTTAAGTATGTTCCTTCTATCCCGACTTTCTCAAGGGTTTTTATTAAGAAAGGGTGCTGGATTTTGTCGAAGGCCTTTTCTGCATCGATTGACAGGATCATATGGTTCTTATCTTTTCTTTTACTAATGTGATGTATCACGTTGATTGATTTGCGAATGTTGAACCAGCCCTGCATCCCAGGAATGAATCCCACTTGATCATGGTGAATAATTCTTTTTATATGCTGTTGAATTCGATTTGCTAGTATCTTACTGAGAATTTTTGCATCCATATTCATCAGGGATATTGGCCTGTAGTTCTCTTTTTTTACTGGGTCTCTGTCTGGTTTAGGAATCAAAGTAATACTGGCTTCATAGAATGAGTCTGGAAGTTTTCCTTCCCTTTCTATTTTTTGGAATAGCTTAAGAAGGATAGGTATTATCTCCACTTTAAATGTCTGGTAGAACTCCCTTGGAAAGCCATCTGGTCCTGGACTCTTATTTGTAGGGAGATTTTTGATAACTGATTCAGTTTCTTCACTGGTTATATGTCTGTTCAAGCTTTCTATTTCCTCCGGATTGAGTTTTGGAAGTGTGTGGGTGTTTAGGAATTTGCCCATTTCTTCTAGGTTGTCCAGTTTGTTGGCATATAATTTTTCAGAGTATTCCCTGATAATTGCTTGTATCTCTGAGGGATTGGTTGTAATAATTCCATTTTCATTCATGATTTTATCTATTTGGGTCATCTCCCTTTTCTTTTTGAGAAGCCTGGCTACAGGTTTGTCAATTTTGTTTATTTTTTCAAAAAACCAACTCTTGGTTTTGTTGATCTGCTCTACAGGTTTTTTAGATTATATATTGTTTATTTCTGCTCTGATCTTTATTATTTCTCTTCTTCTGCTGGGTTTAGGCTGTCTTTGCTGTTCTGCCTCTGTTTCCTTTAGGTGTGCTGTTAGATTTTGTATTTGGGATTTTTCTTGTTTCTTGAGATAGGCCTGGATTGCAATGTATTTTCCTCTCAGGACTGCCTTTGCTCCATCCCAAAGCGTTTGGATTGTTGTATTTTCATTTTCATTTGTTTCCATATATTTATTATTTTCTTCTCTAATTGCCTGGTTGACCCATTCATTCTTTAGTAGGGTGTTCTTTAACCTCCATGCTTTTGGAGGTTTTCCAGACTTTTTCCTGTGGTTGATTTCAAGCTTCATAGCATTGTGGTCTGAAAGTATGCATGGTATGATTTCAATTCTTGTATACTTATGAAGGGCTGTTTTGTGACCCAGTATGTGATCTATCTTGGAGAATGTTCCATGTGCACTGGAGAAGAAAGTATATTCTGTTGCTTTGGGATGCAGAGTTCTAAATATATCTGTCAAGTCCATCTGATCCAATGTATCATTCAGGGCCCTTGTTTCTTTATTGACCGTGTGTCTAGATGATCTATCCATTGTTGTAAGTGGAGTGTTAAAGTCCCCTGCAATTAACACATTCTTATCAATAAGGTTGCTTATGTTTATGAGTATTTGTTTTATTTATTTGGGGGCTCCCATATTCGGCGCATAGACATTTATAATTGTTAGCTCTTCCTGATGGATACTCCCTGTAATTATTATATAATGCCTGTAATTCTTCATCTGTTGCTACAGCCTTTAATTTAAAGTCTAGTTTGTCTGATACAAGTATGGCCACTCCAGCTTTCTTTTGACTTCCAGTAACATGATAAATAGTTCTCCATCCCCTCACTCTCAATCTGAAGGTGTCCTCAGGTCTAAAATGAGTCTCTTGTAGACAGCAAATAGATGGGTCTTGTTTTTTATCCATTCTGATACCCTATGTCTTTTGGTTGGCACATTTAGTCCATTTACATTCAGTGTTATTATAGAAAGATATGGGTTTAGTGTCATTGTGATGTCTGTATGTTTTATGCTTGTAGTGATGTCTCTGGTACTTTGTCTCACAGGATCCCCCTTAGGATCTCTTGTAGGGCTGGTTTAGTGGTGACGAATTCCTTCAGTTTCTGTTTGTTTGGGAAGACCTTTATCTCTCCTTCTATTCTAAATGACAGACTTGCTGGATAAAGGATTCTCGGCTGCATATTTTTTCTGTTCTTCACATTGAAGATCTCCTGCCATTCCTTTCTGGCCTGCCAAGTTTCAGAAGAGAGATCCATCACAAGTCTTATCGGTTTCCCTTTGTATGTTAGGGCACGTTTTTCCCTCACTGCTTTCAGAATTTTCTCTTTATCCTTGTATTTTGCCAGTTTCACTATGCTATGTAGTGCAGAAGATCGATTCAAGTTACATCTGAAGGGAGTTTTCTGTGCCTCTTGGATTTCAATGTCTTTTTCCTTTCCCAGATCAGGGAAGTTCTTAGCTACGATTTCTTCAAGTACCCCTTCAACACCTTTCCCTCTCTCTTCCTCCTCTGGAATACCAGTTATGCATAGATTATTTCTCTTTAGTGCATCACTTAGTTCTCTAATTTTCCCCTCATACTTCTGGATTTTTTTATCTTTTTCTCAGCTTCCTCTTTTTCCATAATTTTATCTTCTAGTTCACCTATTCTCTCCTCTGCCTCTTCAATCCGAGCCGTGGTCGATTCCATTTTATTTCACAGCTCATTTATAGCATTTTTTAGCTCCTCCTGACTATTCCTTAGTCCTTTGATCCCTGTAGCAATAGATTTTCTGCTGTCCTCTATACTGTTTTCAAGCTCAGCGATTAATTTCATGACTATTATTCTAAATTCACTTTCTGTTATATTGTTTAAATTCTTTTTGATCAGTTCGTTAGCTGTTGTTATTTCCTGTAGATTCTTTTGAGGGGAATTCTTCCGTTTGGTCATTTTGGATAGTCCCTGGCGTGGTGCAGACCTGCAGGGCACTTCCCCTGTGCTGTTTTGAATAACTGGATTTGGTGGGCGTGGCCACAGTCAGACCTGATGTCTCCCCCCTGCCCACCGTTGGGGCCACAGTCAGACTGGTGTGTACCTTCTCTTCCCCTCTCCTAGGGGTGGGATTCACTGTGGGGCAGCGTGGCCCATCTGGGCTACCTGCACACTGCCAGGCTTTGGTGCTGGGGATCTGGTGTATTAGCTGGAGTGGATTGGCAAGGTGTACAGGGGTGGGAGGGGCAGGCTCAGCTCGCTTATCCTTCGGTGATCTGCTTCGGGAGGGGCCCTGTGGCACCGGAGGGAGTCAGACCTGCCGCTGGACGGATGGATCCGCAGAAGCACAACGTTGGGTGTTTGCCAGGTGCAAGCAAGTTCCCTGGCAGCAACTGGTTCCCTTTGGGATTTTGGCTAGGGGATGGGCGAGGGAGATGGCACTGGCGAGCGCCTCTGTTCCCAGCCAAGCTGAGCTCTGTTGTCGGGGGCTCAACAACTCTACCTCCTGTTGTCCTCCAGCCCTCCGGCTCTCCGATCAGATGATAAGTCCCTCTTGCTGTCTGAACACACTCCGTCTGGCCCCTCCGCTTTTGCAAGCCAGACTCGGTGCCTCTGCTTGGCCAGCGGGTTGCCCCTCTGCCCCGGCTCCCTCCTGCCAGTCCGTGTAGCACGCTTCGCCTCGCCACCCTTCCTACCCTCTTCCATGGGCCTCTCGTCTGGCTTGGCTCCGGAGACTCCATTCTGCTAGTCTTCTGGAGGTTTTCTGGGTTATTTAGGCAGGTGTAGGTGGAATCTAAGTGACCGGTGAGCCCTGCATCCTCCTACGCCGGCCATCTTCCTTCTACAAACATTTTGTTTTATGAATTAGTTATTATGTGTATGTTTGATCATCAACTAAACTGAAAGAGAAGATTGATTGGTACCTTGGAAAAACTAAAAAAAAGATATTTATTCAATAAATAAGTATAGAAATAAATGGTACAGGAAGTGAGTACTAGAGTTCAGAGGAGAGAGATTCTGTAGACTGAAACAATTGCAAGTTGGCCTCAAGGTGAGTCCTGAAGGTAAGGTTTGGAGAGAAAAAGCAGACAGGGAAAGAGTATTCCTTTATGCAGCCATGGTACAAGCAAAAGTTAAAAGAAGTAACATAATTTTGGAAGTCTTGATCAGTTGGAGTGAAAGACTTGACCTGCCAGGGAGAAGTGAGGTATGATTAGGAAGACATTTTTGATCCAGTTCATGAAGTACCTGAAGAATGTATTGGGGCCCTTTTTTTTTTTCAACGTTTATTTATTTTTGGGACAGAGAGAGACAGAGCATGAATGGGGGAGGGGCAGAGAGAGAGGGAGACACAGAATCGGAAACAGGCTCCAGGCTCTGAGCCATCAGCCCAGAGCCCGACGCGGGGCTCGAACTCACGGACCGCGAGATCGTGACCTGGCTGAAGTCGGACGCTTAACCGACTGCACCACCCAGGCGCCCCATGGGGCCCTTTTTAAAGATAGTGGGTGGAAGATTGGTCTGCCAACATATTGGATTAAATGGAATGGTGTAGAATCTGCCAAAAGCCGCCAGGCTAATGGCAGGAAGGACCTTGGAAGGCTTGGCTAAGGTGATGTGGTAGAGTAGGAAAAAGATAAAACGTCCAGACAATGTTCTGGGGGGGGAGGGGGGGAGGTTGCTTAATAAATTAGCAACACACATCTTAATCTGAAACCCCTCCCACATTTATCCCCACTCTGTAACTGTATATCTCATATCTAAAGGAAATCTCCTTTCATGCCCTCGCACTCCCGCCATCATGCCCACGTTTGGGAATCCTTCCTAATCTTCAGTGTTTCCTATTCTATGAATTTTTTTTTGTCCTGTGCAAACTTTATATAACCTTTGGCTCTCTGTAGCCTTTTGTATTTCTTTCATACATTTATATCTTGCTTTATGTTATCATGTGAAATGTTATCCCCCAATTTCATTTTTAGTTTGAGCTCAGGAACTTACTGTATCTTATCATAATTCCTGAAGCACTTAACAAAGGTTTTATATGTAATTTGTGCTTTAGAAAATGCTTTTCAGAACTGAGCAAATAGTTGCCAGAAGTTAACTAAATTAGACTTATAAGAAGTCATAGTTAAGATATATTCTTAAAGTATATGTGTTCATATTTACATGTAGTACAACTACATAAAGTTAATCATTGATTATAATATACTTTAGTAGCACAATTACATAGTGCCCATATAATTGGCTTAGACCAGGTGTCCAGCACACTGTTTCTTGAAGGACCAGGAAGTCAGTCTCCATGGCTTCACAGGCTACGTGGTCTCTATCATACACTCTTCATCTCTTTCACAACAGGCTGTGACCAGATTTGGCCTGCTGGTTGTAGTTGGGCACCTGTGATCTAGACAGTAAATCCACTTATTCCTATATGATTTTTTTTTTACCTCTGTTAGCATAAAAGTTTTTTGTTTTTATCATGTTTTATTTGTTCCTTAGTGAACTGTCACTGACAGTCCCATTCCATAAAATAATTAGTACCACAAAAACAGACAACCAGGTATGTGCCTCTGCTGTGATATAATTGGAAATACATGGCACCTCTTTTGAGGTACTTCTTAAAAGTAAAGCTTTTATCTTTTACTTATACACTAAGTATATAACTTTATTTTAAGAGATGTATACTGAAATATTTACAGTTCAATGGATTTCTTGTGAAGAACCAAAAAAACAAAAAACAAAAACAATCACCCAAAAACCAGTGAGGGCATAAGGAATAGGTAAGGGTATAGGTTAGTGGCTGGCAAACTTTTTCTTTCAAGGGCCACACAGTAAATATTTTAGGCTTTACAGGTCATATCATATCTCTATCGCCATTAGTAAATTTGTCATTGTTGTACTAAAGCAAATGTGAACAATATGTAAATAAATGAACTTGACTGTGTTCTAATAAAACTCTTTACAAAACAGGCAGCAGCCAGATTTTAGCTTGCAGACCAGATTCCTGTTCTGGGTGAAATAAGACTGGCCATGTATTGGTAATTGTTAAAGCTGAGAGAGGGGTGCCGGGAGTTTATTACACTGTTGGCACTGCTGTCGTGTATGTTTGAAATGTTCCATAATAAAAGGCTAAGGCAAGTTTCTTAAATATGGGTTAATAAAAAGAAAAGACTTGTCATTTCTTTATTTAAAGTCATTCATAAAAATTGTTCAACCTCTTCTGAAATTATTTCCTTTGCTAGCTTCACTACAGTCTTCAGTGCAACAATCTGAGGAAAAGAATACCAAAATCAAGCAGTTGCTTGTGAAAACCAAAAAAGAACTGGCAGATTCAAAGCAAGCAGTATGTTAATTTCCCATTTTCATATTTCAGTTTATGTATCTATAAATCCCTTCTTTTCTAAATATAACCAGGATTCTTATTCTTTAGGAAACTGATCACTTAATACTTCAAGCATCTTTAAAGGGTGAGCTGGAGGCAAGCCAGCAGCAAGTAGAAGTCTATAAAGTAAGATTCTTTTTACTTCTGAGGATTTACAAAAGAAGTAAGGTACTATGTAGGGATTTTTCTAAATATCCTTATGTACATATATTTATATACCCACACACATTCCCCCCCCCCAATATCCTTCCTCAACATTTTGAAAAAGTAGAAGCAGTAAGCCAGGTATGGCATATAACTGGAGTATCCCATTTAGCTTAAGCTAGATTCTCTTCATGTATTTGAAAATCCTTAATGCACTAAGAATAGTACAACACAAAATCAACACGGCCCTAGACTGTATCTGAGCTTTCTAAATGATAGTGCAGTCACAAGAATCAGTTTATAAAATGGTTTCATATGTTTATATTATATACATATGTATGTATATTTCCATTATTATATATATTTTTATAACTGTTATATTTATATAATATCTTGATATATTCAATTAAACATTGAACTATAACAAGTAGTCTGGAATTTATGATTTTTCATGATTGATTTTAAGGAAAACTGAATTTATTGGGGAAATGTTCTATTATATTGCCTTTACTCTTTTAATAATAATAGATATTTTAAGTTCTATTTAGTTTTATACCTTATACATACTCATGATCCAAAACTCAAGTTTATTTAAAGGAACATCTTTAATTAGTGAAGATCCAATTTGCTAGAGCTTAATTGAAAGGTTTTGTCCCAGATTCAGCTGGCTGACATAACCTCTGAGAAACATAAAGTTCATGAACAGCTGAAGACCTCTGCAGACCAGCACCAGCGCACATTGAGCGCATACCAGCAAAAAGTGACAGCCCTTCAAGAAGAATGCCACGCTGCCAAGGTACATGCTTCACATGGACACAGACGACAGGTGTTGTTATCACCTAGCAAGCAGTTCACGGGAGGGCTGTGGTCTGGCCTTTTAGTGTTTGCTGTTATTTAAGAGCACTTATTAGAGGAAAACTCGGTGCAGCTCATCTGACTCTAACCCCAACCCCATCCCAATCCTGTCATGTGCATAACCTTTTCTTTGTTGTTGTTAAAAGGGAAGACATAGGTACATGTTTCCATTTTAACCTTGTTTTGCAATTTCTGTATGTAAGAGTTATTTTCTTTAAATTTTATAATCTAAAAAGCATATAGTTGTTTCTGAGGGCCAAATGATTATAAAATAACATTCTACTAGAATGGCTCTGAGGGCCTGCTTTCTTCAGCATACAAAACAAACTCAATACAGTAGCTTTGTGAGAGGTGCAGCTATCATCTAAGCAATTTTGGCAGAAGGGTAATGGGAGATCACCTTGGGAAAGTGAAAGACCTAGAATTTCACTTTTCCCTCTCTCCTTAGAAATCTGAAGTTCAAGTAGTTTAATTTCTTTGAATTAATTTTTCTTGTATTTATGAAAAGAGGGACTATCTTAAGTAAAAATCTTTCCAAGTTTCCAAAGGCAGAAATAGTGCCATTACAAAATTTATGGGTACTCAATGAATCTACCAGGGAGGAAAACATGTAGAAACATCTCCTGTCAAACAAAATTATATCATTCAAAGAATTAAAAAGTGTAAGTCCAACAAAAACACACTTTTTAGGGTAAGTTAATCAAAGGGATAAAGAGTGTCAGCCATTTTATTCATTTTCTAAAACAGGTTTTCATTTTAAGTCATTAATCTGAAAGAAAATAAGAGGATTATGTTACAATAGAAAACACAATAGAAAAATTATTCTCTCTCTTTTAAATGTCATAGGCAGAACAAGCTACTATAGCCTCTGAATTTGAGAACTACAAAGTCCGCGTTCACAATGTTCTAAAACAACAGAAAAATAAATCTGTGTCTCAGACTGAAACCGAGGGAGCTAAACAAGAAAGGTAAAGTCAAAATTAAAAGAAACATGCAGCTTTCCCTTCCTCCCCCTGAGATAGGTCCTCCACCAAGTATGTTGAAAATCCAACTGATTTCATTTGACTGTGGAATTTTACATGCAACGAGAGCAGGGTGTCTTGGCTTCACTATCTCCAGGCAGCAGCAGGGAAATGTCACTACCAAGGGCACTGTTACAAACTCAGAAACTGTAATACGGGCAGTGAAATGAGGAGATAGTCTTTGAGGTATAGACTAAATAGTGCCATCTTGTTGTAGTAGGATCTGGTCATAGTAGAAATACAGACATTGAAGTTACATTATGATTAGTTTTTCCCATTTTGAAAATTTAGAAATAGAAGGGAAAAAAATGCTTCCTTGATATACCCACCATTAATTAAGCTAAATAGGGGTGCCTGAGTGGCTAAGTCAGTTGGATGTCCAACTCTGGCTCAGGTCATGATCTCATGGTACGTGAGTTCAAGCCCTGTGTCAGGCTCTGTGCTGACAGCTCAGGACCTGGAGCCTGCTTCAGATTCTGGGTCTTCCTCTCTCTCTCTCTCTCTCTCTCTGCCACCCCCCCCCCCCCGGTTAATCCCCCCCCCCTCAAAAACAAACATTTAAAATTTAATTAAGCTAAATAGAAATTGCTTTAAAACATTTTACTTATTTCAAAAAGTTTTAAATTAAGTACTAAATTCTAGTCTGGAATTAAATTATTCTTTTTAAATTTATGACCATGTCAATTATTTGTTTAGTATATTTTTAATGCATCTTTAAAACTAGCATAAGATCACTTTTGCAAATTACTTGAAGGTATGCTAGGAATATTAAACAAGGTATTCTACAGCAAATGTGTTTTATAAGTAGAGATTCAGTGTTGAAAACAATTTTACATCTGCCTCTTACTATTCTAGGACTAAATATTCTGCAATGTTTGTATGTTTACACTTTTGCTACTTTTTATTTAAGTACCTATTAAATATGGGAACTATAGACTGAAAAATGAGATATTTTCTCTGTCAACCCATTTTCAAATTTCAAAGCAGAAATTGAATATTGACACATTTAATATGAAAATGTCAGCATCTGCAAGAGCCTTTTTTGAAAATTTTTGTGCTGTTCTTTTTTTTTTTTTTTAGTGTTTATTTTGAGAGAAAGAGTGTGAGTGGGGGAGGGGCAGAGAGAGAGGGAGAGAGAGAATCTCAAGCAGGCTCTGCACTGTCAGCGCAGAGCCCGACATGGGGCTTGATCTCATGAACCATGAGATCATGACCTGAGCCGAAATCAAGTCGGACTCTTAACCAACTGAGCACCCATGCACCTCTAGAGCCTTTTTTGATCGTGCTGGAATTTTGGATTCAAATTATTTTAATGTAAATGTTTTACATTCCTTCTATTTTCTTATGCATTAAATGCTTTTTTTTTTTTTAAGGAAATTAAGCTTAGACCTGATTTTTTTTTTTAACTAAAAGCATAGCACTATAACAAAATGGGCTATTTTAATACCATTCAATGCTCTCTTCTCCATTTGAATATGAAATTTATAAATTCACAGCCTTTTTTGTAAATCTGCATTTGCCTAAGACACAAAATCTGACTCTAATGAATTCTATAACTGAGTTCTTCCAATTATACTTCGCTTAAAATAGTCCATAATAATAACAAGAATATGACATTAAAAGATGAAATGATTAAAGTAAAATTTATTTGAAACCAGGTTTACGTCTTTCAAGATTTTTTGTAAAACTGTTTCTGTTTTAGAGAACACCTGGAAATGCTGATTGATCAACTAAAAATCAAATTACAGGACACCCAAAATAACTTACAGATCAACGTATCCGAACTTCAGATGTTACAGTCTGAACATGACACTCTGCTAGAAAGACATAACAAGATGCTGCAGGAAACTGTATCCAAAGAGGCAGAACTCCGGGAAAAGTAAGGTTGCTAGCAGCACTAACAGTGTTTATACTGGGCAGCAAAATATTTCCTTGCTAGAACTCCTAAAGTGTTGCTCCTTGGGATAAATTGAAAATAAGAAACAGATATTCCTAAAGGCTTGGTAACTTTGTTTTCCTATCTTAAAGCCCTCCTTTTTTATTGTTTTTATGCTTCACTTTTTTAAAAAACAATTAACTTTATCTGTTCATCCAATATTCTGTCTCTCCTATGGCCTTCATGACCAGAATGTTTCTTTTAAAAAAACCCACTTTCCAACTCAAGTTTCAGATTCTAAGCATTTTTCTTTCTCTCGAGAGGAAAACATTCAGAGAGCTGCTGGCTGAAAAGGAATATACAACTTACCTTTGCAACTGTCTTCAACTTGTTATATTATTACTGTTAATCAGTACTTTCAGTAGACCTTAGGGGTACTGGCAGGAGGAGTAGATTATTGTGAACAAGGAACTTTGGATTCCTAATGAAGAAGTTGGGTGGTAATATTTGTTGTATCTTAGACTAAGGAAAAGAGTTCTTCATTGAGCATCATTCATCAAGGATGTTGGAATACTTTACATGTCTCAGGTATGCTTTTAATACCTACCTAATCTGTGGTAGTCTCAAAAACTTCATTTTATTGGCTTTCTAATCTTTTAGCAGTGTAATTTATATAAGTTAAACATGTAAATCAAAAGTTTCCAGGAAGATCTACCGATTTTCTAGCTCCTTATCATCGGAGTTTACCATGAGATTAGCTTAAGTATAGTGATGCTTGCTTGCTCTTTACATTAGAAATTTCCCACACTTATTCTTTACTCTAGAAAAGTTATTGCAAAATATATTGCTAACACAAATAAAAGTGCAAATGATGCCTCTAAAGTTCAATAAATATTTTTTCAGTACCTACTATGTGCCAGGCACTCTTAGTCCTAGAAACTTCACAGCATTTGAGATATCTTTAGAGGTCTTAACCCCCTTCTTCACACATATTAAGAGTAATATTGTTACTATCTGTGTCCCAGTATGAAGAAATAGCCTTTTCTTTATAAATCCTCTTCTTTTTTTAAACATCTTAATATTCATACTTTCTCTATATGAGATTGTAAAAACATCTCAAGAGGAATAACTGGGCTGAGAAGCTAATACCTACTACATTGCCCAGAGGGTACAGCTACTATAAACACATCAATAACAGCTGAGACGGATGGTAAACTTCCATCAGCACAATTGTTCCAGGTCCAGGTTGGGATTCAAGCTTCTAGCTTTTAACGAGGTAAAGTCAGAAGTGTCACTGATACCACCTGCAAACTACCAACCTGACCCTAGCTCTAAAATGTAGTTATTATCTTCCTTAGAAAATTGTTGTGACTGCCGATGATTCTTCCTTTACTTTCGTGGCAGATACTATTTAAACAAAGGCTTACGAAAAAAGCAGGCTTGAGGGGTAACATATACACTAGCATTTTCTGAATTCATCGATCCAGTATAAATTTGGCAATGAAGAAACCTTTTCTGAAGCATATGATATTTGTATTGTATGTCACCCTTTAGCCACTAAATTTTGTTTTAAAACTATATGGTGTGCATATGTGTAGCACATAGGAAATAGCTCTTGGAAAGCTACATGTTGAACCATTAACAATGTCTGTGCCTGAAGTTGGGATTTTACACTGTGGGGGTGGAATTGAATAAAAGAAGACTCTCACTTCTTTCTGTAATTGGTTCCATATTGTTTGAATTTTTATGAGAGTACTTGTGGCTCCCTTGCATTAAAAGAAAACTTTTTTTTTTTTTTTTTACCAAATCCAAACATAAAACATCAAGACCATAAGTGAACAATTAAACATAGTGGTTCCCAAATTATAGTTGCATGGCTAGCATCAGGCTGACAACATAAAAATTGCATGCAAAACTGCTAAAAGTAGGCAATTTCTAGGACCACCTCCAGACATTCTGATTCAGTGGCCCTAGGATGAGAACTAGATGTGTATGTTTTTAACAAGGGACCCAATGATTCTACTGTGCAGCAAGATCTTAAAACGGCTGTAATAAACCAAGTCTATGTGTTTCAGAGTTTTGCATTACTTGGCTCAGAATGGCTCAGAAAACTTTCCATAAGGCTTTCCCTAAGGCTTTATTTATGAATCAAAAGAAAGTATTCATTTTTGTGTTTCCAATGTAATACAGAAAAGGTACAGTAATCCTATTACCACATAAGATAACTTGAAAGGGGGACAATTTAAAATATAATTATTTTATGCTCTAAATTTAACCCTATTTTCTGATAAATGATGAAGGAAGTTCCTCATCTGAACCATTGTAACATGGTTACTCAAATGAGGTTCCTCATGAACTATAGAACACAGAAATGATTTGAACTAGATGACTGCCAAAGTCCACAGATGGTTAGCACAGCTAGTACCATTATAGATGCTTTTAGAAGTTAATTCATACATTTAGTAAATATCTCAGGGATAATGATCTAATAGAACCCAGTTGAGAAAAGCTGAGTCACCATGACAAGTTGAAAGATCTCCTATGAAGTAAGTTCCTCTCACCCTTCAGGTTGTGTTCAATACAGTCTGAGAACATGATGCTAAAGTCTGAACATGCACAGACTGTGAGTCAACTGACGTCCCAAAATGAGGTCCTTCGCAGCAGCTTCCGTGATCAAGTGCGCCATTTGCAGGAAGAGCACAGAAAGACAATGGAAACTTTACAGCAGCAACTCTCCAAAGTGGAAGCTCAGCTTTTCCAGCTTAAGAGTGAACCGACCACAAGAAGTATGTGTGTATGCATGAAAACATTGGTTGTTCATGTTCTCATGTATTTATGTCACTTAAATACATTCTCCACAAGTTCATAAGAAAATAGAAAATGTATCAGGTGAAAGCCAGTGCCAATGAATTTTGGATTAGCTTAATGAGAAGATATTTGAACCATTTGAACCCTTGTTGATTATACTTATAGCCACCTCCTCACCTCTTACAGTACTGACTTTCACGTGTTTGTTACCCTCTGTGTAACACTATTTCCTGTTCTCTCACTCAGACATAACCTGCAGTCTCATGACATGTATCCAAATTCCAGTATTCACTGAATCTGATGTTCTCCACTGGTGATCACCAAATGTATCTGTTTTGTGATTAGGATTATGAGAGTTAGCAGCTTACTAACAGCAACTGGGCAACAATGAACTTGTAGGATCAATTGGCCAATATAGTTTCTTCCCTTTAAAATTTCTGCTTAATTAGATGGGTGCCATGGTGGCTCAGTTGATTAAGTGTCCGACTCTTGATTTCGGCTCAGTCATGATCTCATGGTTCATGAGATTGAGCATGGAGCCTGCTTAGAATTCTCTCTCCCTCCCTCTCTCTCTGCCCCTGCCCTGCTCATGTGCATATTCTCTCTCTCTCTCTCTCTCTCTCTCAAAATAAATAAACCTTAAAAGAAAGAAAGAAATGAGGTAACTTCATGGAATGGAAAATAAATGAAATTGGAATTTAACAGATCTGGGTTAGAATTCTTACCCCTAACCCTACTATGATACCTTGGACAAAGTCATTTAATTTCTCTGACCTTTGGGTTTCTTGGTATTAATAAAGTAATGTGTTTGAAAGTGCCTTACAGATCTTACAGATCTATGCAAGTGTTCATTATCAGCAAACAGGAAAGCCTGGCCTGAGGAGTGTAATAGATCCCTGCCCTGGATGCTAGGCCTTTCTTTGGCTAAACACTGAAGATATGAAGAGGCAGTGGTAGGAACCGGCAGAGGTAAAGGTGTAAGGCAGTAATAAACAAGAATATCTGTCCAGCAAATTTCAGCAAGAGTGTTGTGTCAGAAAGCATGCAGCTATCTGAAATAACTAATCCTCAAAAACAGAGTCTAGTTTTAGAATTTCTGCCAGTATTTTGCAACAGTATAGCTCTATTACAATATTTAATAGTATATTTTATCTAGGTGGTAGCAATTAATTTATAGCTTCTGTTGAAATTATTTAAGTGATTAAAAGTTCAATAACTTCTATTTTAATAAATTTTTAGTACTGACAGAAATTCTTTTTTTTAATTTTTTTTTAACATTTATTTATTTTTGAGACAGAGAGAGATAGAGCATGAGCAGGGAAGGGTCAGAGAGAGAGGGAGACACAGAATCCAAAACAGGCTCCAGGCTCTGAGCTGTTAGCCCAGAGCCCAATGCGGGGCTCGAACTCACGGACCACGAGATCATGACCTGAGCCGAAGTCAGACGCCCAACCGACTGAACCACCCAGGCGCCCCTAGCTTAGAAATTCTTTATGCACCTATTACTTGTCTTCTAGTTCTTCAAATTCCCTCTCATACCATTTGACATCCCTATGATCATTTTAATCTCATCGTGTATCTCAGTGAATGCTGAATCCATGGTTTCGAACAATCTCACACTTTTAAAAAAAAAATTTAATAGGCCCAGCTTCTTCCCACCAACCTTTGAAGAACCTTCGAGAAAGGAGAAGCACAGACCTTCCCCTACCAGACATGTACACCATAACCCGGGAGGAGGGAGAAGGAATGGAGACAACTGACACAGAGTCTGTATCTTCCTCTGGCACTCACACACAGTCTTTAGAGCAACTGCTTAATTCTCCTGAAACTAAACTTGGTAGGTCTCTCTCTTTGGGTATGTTTTTCTTATTTAGCTCTGTTCTCTTGTCTAATAAATCCTAACCCTTAAGTTATACTTGTTTTTTTTAACTACTCTAGGAAAATTTCTTTCAGTGTTCCACCCCAAATGGAAGACTCTTCTACAGAATGAAGCAATTGTTTGTTTGTTTTTAATGCTAGTTCTGCTCTAAGCTTGAGCCAGAAATAGGTGGTTGTAAGCTATGTAGTATTAGAAAGTAGGATGAACTATTCTCTCACCCTTCTAAGAAACTGACAGCTTTCATTTATTCCTCTGGGTGACTTAGTAGTGCTAAACGTATTTAAATATGGTAAAGTTTTGGTACATGTTAGTCTTACCTGTCATGAACATTAATGTTCATAATTCAGAGAGACTCTATCCTCTAACTGAAGTTTCAGGATCTAGAGTAAGGACTGTTTGTGTCCATGGTCACTGATTGTGGTGTGGGTGGAAACTGCAGTTAGTCCTCCAGGCAAGGTTAGTAGTAATGGCATGGAGGCATCATGAGAGACTGGCAGCAGACTCAAGAATCAGATCTGCCAAAATTCCTTGTCAACTTCGAGCCTGTTCCTTCTCTATAAAATTTGAATAATGAGGGGCACCTGGGTGGCGCAGTCGGTTAAGCGTCCGACTTCAGCCAGGTCACGATCTCTCGGTCCGGGAGTTCGAGCCCCGCGTCAGGCTCTGGGCTGATGGCTCAGAACCTGGAGCCTGTTTCCGATTCTGTGTCTCCCTCTCTCTCTGCCCCTCCCCCGTTCATGCTCTGTCTCTCTCTGTCCCAAAAGTAAATAAATGTTGAAAAAAAAAATTTTTTTTAAATAAAATAAAATAAAATAAAATTTGAATAACGATACCTACCCACTTCATATAAAATTCTTACAAGCATCCATGATATAAACGATTGGTGAATGTTACTACTCCCCTTGTTTATAAGTAAAATGACATAAACTCTTGGGACATAGAGGAGTGTGAATAGTGAAACTGATAGAACTGTCTACAAATTCTAGAACTGGGGTTCATAGAACTTGAATGCAGTTAGATTACATGCTTTACAACAGAGATTCTGCCTTATTAGTGTTATATTCAACATGTAATGGAGATATGTTGAATAGAAGAATGACAGAGAGTGGACCTGAGTAATATTGCAAACTAAAATATCCATACTTAGATATATTTCTTACTTAGAATCTTCATCTATAATCTCTGATTTTGAGAATTAATTACTGGAACAACATCTTGCAGAGCCTCCTTTATGGCATGCTGAATTTACCAAAGAAGAATTGGTTCAAAAGCTCAGTTCTACCACAAAAAGCGCTGATCACTTAAATGTCCTGCTTCGGGAAACAGAAGCAACCAATGCAATCCTTATGGAGCAAATTAAGGTAAGATCAAACACTGCCACCCAGAAAATACTCTTTGTACCAGATTGGTTTTCTTGACCGCACCCCCTACTCTCACAGATGAGACACATCCATCACATCTTGATTGTTTATGACACTACATTCCGGAAAGTGAGAAATACTACTTGCTTTGGTATGTGTTATATATAGGAAGACTACTTTAATTCCTGCTTTTTCTAAGAAACCATAATAGATTTAGAAATAGATTAGAGTAGGTTCACAAGTCATTGTTCCACATGTGCTTATGTAAAACTCAAATAGGTATGGGCCCTTAAGTTGTAAAGATAAACTGTAGACACTTCTCATTCATATCATTCAGCTGATATTTATGGCCCTAAACTACTTATCACAATTGTGGGTAGAGATAGGAAGGTAGCATAGGAAGCTTTCCTATTTAAAAGCAACAGTAGAAGGGAGAAGCCAAGATGGCAGAACAGCATGGAAGTTTTCTTGTGTCTCACGTCCATGAGATACAGCCAGATCAACACTAAACCATCCTGCACACCTAGAAAACTGAGGATTAACACAACAGTCTGCACAACCTGAACCACAAAATTCAGCAGGTACGCAGTACAGAGAGGTGAACTGGGGAAGAGAGAGGCCGTGGAGGGCAGGGAGCCGTTTTTGCATGTGGAGAGGATGGAGGTGGGGAGAATACGGGAAAAGCACCCCCCCCCCCCAAAAGCAGCTGGAAAGAAAGTAGAACCGTGGAAAGAGCTGCAGGGACTCAACTAAAAATGGAGAAAGGAAAAAGAAAGGGTTTAAACTCTATTAAGACTCTATAAACAGGGCAAGTACAGAGTCTGAAGCTCTGCAACACAATACCTGGCGATGCTCTGGTGAGAAGGGTGAATCCCCAGGAGCAGAGTGAAGCCTGGGGGTCTTTGGACCACATGGGAGAGGCAGTTCCCCTGCTGGGAGGACACCTGGTAGAGGCTCTGTGACTCCCCCAAAGGCAAAGGCCCCAGTGGACCTGGAAGAACAACCGTATTTACTGGTTCTGGAACAAGGTTGCTGGGGGTGAAGCCTGGTGCCAAATGTGTGTGGTGATTTGTCATAATCCCTAAAATGCTGCTGCTACCCAATTGCGTGAACTTTTTCTGGGGTGGGCTGGCACCTAGCCACAGTCCCTGGGTACCAGCAGCAGCGCAGTCCCACGAATGTTCCTGGGTGCAGCCAGCACCTGGCCATTGCTTGGTGACACCCTCCCGCAGAGGGACAGAACAGGTCAAAGCCACAGTTCCTCAGAAGTAAGGGGTGGGGAAAAACAGCCGCATGTGAGATAAAACTCAGGAGGGAGGTTCTGCCTGGGGCATGGCCACAGACTGTGTAAAGCCGGGGAGTGGACGGGAGCCGAAGACAAAGGACGGTACTGAAGACAAAGGATGTGTGTGTGATTGCTGATCAGGGAGAACAGAGTTCTGATACGAGAGACTGGGTAGCTGGATGACACCATTATCACCGCTCTTGCACATGCATATACACACCTACAAGCGCCACACCAATCCACCCCAGTAAGCTAAGCAGCAACATCTAGTGAAGAATGAGCCGTTACACTAAGCCCCACCCAACCAGGCCAACCTCGCTCTTCAGGAACATGAGTCTCTCCATCTACTTAGTTTATGGACTAAATTAAAGCTATTATTAAAGCTATTCATATTATTAAAGCTATTCATAGTTGGACTTCTAGAGAAAAATGAAGTCGTTTCTATCATATTTCAGTCTGTTCACTGGTCCATTTATTCAATTTTCCCTTTTTTTTCTTTTCCTTTTTTCTCTTTTTCATTTCTTTTTCTTGAATACAGAAAGAGAAAAACTTTATTTTTGTTTTCAATTTTTATTAAAAATATTTTTCTTTAATTTTTTCTATTATATTTTTTACATTTATGTAAATTTTTTCTAATTCTATTTTATTTCCATCACTTCATTTTATTCTACTTTAGTCTATTCATATCTTCAAATTGTCAAAAGATTTCCTTTTTTTCCTTCTCTCTTTCCCTTTTTCTCTGATCTATTAAGCCCCTTTCAACACCCAGACTAAAACACACTTAGGATCTAGCATCACTTATTCGAGTTTTGTGTGTGTGATTGTATGTGCGCGTGTTTAATTTTTTGATTTTAATATTTTTTTTAATATTAATTTTTTAAATTTTAATTTTTTTACCTCATTAATTCCTTTTTTCTCTTCAAAATGATGAAATAAAGGAATTCACCCCAAAAGAAAGAGCAGGAAGAAATGAAAGAGGCTTAACTAACACAGGTACAAGCAAGATGTCTGAATCAGAATTTAGAATAATAAGAATACTAGCTGGAGTCGAAAATAGATTAGAATCCCTTTCTGCAGAGATAAAAGAAGTAAAAGCCAGTCAGGATGAAATAAAAAATGTTGTAACTGAGCTGAAATCTCGAATGGATGCCATGGCATCAAGGATGGATGAGACAGAGCAGAGAATCAGTGATATAGAGGACAAACTTATGGAGAATAATCAAGCAGATAAAAAGAGGGAGACTAAGGAAAAAGAGCACAATATAAGAATTAGAGAAATCAGTGACTCATTAAAAAGGAACAACGTTAGAATCATAGGGGTCCCAGAAGATGAAGAGAGAGAAAAAGAGGTAGAAGGGTTATGGGAGCAAATCATAGCAGAAAACTTTCCTAAGCTGAGGGAAGACACAGACATCAAAATCCAGGAAGCACAGAGGACTCCCATTAGATTAAAAAAACCCAACCATCATCAAGGCCTATCATAGTCAAATTCACAAAATACTCAGGCAAGGAGAGAATCATGAAAGCAGCAAAGGAAAAAAAAAGTCCTTAACCTACAAGGGAAGACAAATCAGATTTGCAGCAGACCTGTCCACAGAAACTTGGCAAGCCAGAAAGGAGTGGCAGGATATATTCAATGTGGTGAATCAGAAAAAATATGCAGCCAAGAACTCTTTATCCAGCAAGGCTGTCATTCAAAATAGAAGGACAGATTAAAAGTTTCCCAGACCAACAAAAATTAAAGGAGTTTGTGACTACTAAACCAGCCCTGGAAGAAATTTTAAGGGGGGACACCCTGAGAGAGAAAAGACAAAAAAATAAATACCAAAAGGAACAAAGATAGAAAGGACCAGAGAACACCACCAGGAACTCCCAACTCTACAAGCACAAGCAACATAATGGCAATAAATTCATATCTTTCAGTACTCACTCTAAACGTCAATGGACTAAATGGTCAAATCAAAAGACATAGGGTAACAGAATGGGTAAGAAAACAAGATCCATCTATATGCTGTTTACAAGAGACCCACTTTAATCTAAAGATACCTTCAGATTGAAAGTAAGGGGATGGAGAACCATCTGTCATGCTAATGGTCAATAAAAGAAAGCCAGAGTAGCCATACTTATATCAGACAATCTAGACTTTAAAATAAAGACTGTAACAAGAGATGAAGAAGGGCATTATATCATAATTAAGGGGTCTATCCACCAAGAAGACCTGACAGTTGTAAACATTTATGCGCCAACTGTGGAAAACACCCAAATATATAAATCAATTAATCACAAACATAAAAAAACTCATTGATAACAATACCATAATAGTAGGGGATTTCAACACCCCCACTTCCAGCAATAGACAGATCATCTAGTCAAAAAACCAACAAGGAAACAATGTCTTTGAATGAAACACTGGACCAGATGGACTTAACATATATGCAGAAGATTTCATCCTAAAACAGTGGAATATACATTTGTCTCTAGTGCACATAGATCGTTCTCCAGAATAGACCACATACTGGGACATAAATCAGCCCTCAACAAGTACAAAAAGATGGAGATCATACTGTGCATATTTTCAGACCACAGTGCTATGAAACTTGAAATTAACCACAAGAAAAAATTTGGAAAGGTTACAAATACTTGGAGACTAAAGAACATCCTACTAAAGAATGAATGGGCTAACCAAGAAGTTGAAGAGGAAATTAAAAAGTGCATGAAAGCCAATGAAAATGATAACACTACAACCCAAAACCTCTGGGACACAGCAAAGGTGGTCATAAGAGGAAAGTATATAGGAATCCAAGCCTTCCTAAAGAAGGAAGAAAGGTCTCAGATACACAACCTAACCTTACATCTTGAAGATCTGCAAAAAGAACAGCAAATAAAACTCAAAACCAGCAGAAGACAGGAAATAATAAAGATTAGAGCCAAAATAATGCTATCAGAACCAAAACAAAACAAAACAAGACAGTATAACAGATCAATGAAACCAGAAGATGTTTCTTCGAAAGAATTAACAACATTGATAAACTACTAGCCAGTTGGATCAAAAAGAAAAAAGGAAACGAGCCAAATAAATAAAATCAACAATGAAAGAGGAGAGATCACAACCAACACAGCAGAAATACAATCAACAATAAGAGAATATTATGAGCAATTATATGCCAATAAAATGGGCAATCTGGAAGAAATGGACAAATTCCTAGAAACATATACACTATCAAAACTGAAACCGGAAGAAATAGAAAATTTGAACAGACCCATAACCTGTAAAGAAATCAAATTCATAATCAAAAATCCCAAAAAGACAAGAGTCCAGGGCCAGATGGCTTTCCAGGAGAATTCTACCCCACATTTTTTAAAGAGGAGTTAACACCTATTCTCTTGAAGCTGTTCCAAAATATAGAAATGGAAGCTGTTCCAAAATATAGAAATAGAAATGTTCCAAAAAATAGAAAACTTCCAAACTCTTTCTATGAAGCCAGCATTACCTTGATTCCAAAACCAGACAGAGACGCCACTAAAAAGGAGAACAAAAAACCAATATCTACCAAACATTTAAGGAAGAGTTAACACCTATTCGGTTGAAGCTGTTCCAAAAAATAGAAATGGAAGGGAAACTTCAAAACTCTTTCTTGAGTCCAACATTACCTTAATTCCAAAACCAGAGACCCCACTAAAAAGAAAGAACTATAGACCAATATCCCTGATGAACATAGATGCAAAAATCCTCAACAAGATTTTAGCCAACCAGATCCAGCAATACATTAAAAAAATTATTCACGGCGATCCAGTGGGATTTATACCTGGGATGCAGGGCTGGTTCAATATCCGCAAAACAATCAATGTGATTTATCACATCAATGAAAGAAAGGACAGGAACCATATAATCTCAATAGATGCAGAGAAAGCATTTAACAAAATATAGCATCCTTTCTTGATAAAAAAAAAAAAACCTCAAGAAAGTAGGGATAGAAGGATCATACCTCAAGATCATAAAAGCCATATACGAAAGACCCAATGCTAATATCATCCTCAGGAACAAGACAGATTGTCCACTCTCACCACATAGTATTGGAAGTCTTAGCCTCAGCAATCAGACAACACAAAGAAATAAAAAGCATCCACATTGGCCAGGAGGAGGTCAAACTTACACTCTTCACAGATGACATGATACTCTATATGGAAAACCCAAAAGAGTCCACAAAAAACTGCTAGAACTGATTCATGAATTCAGCAAAATCGCAGGATATAAAATCAATGCACAGAAATTGCTTGCATTCCTGTACACCAACAATGAAGCAACAGAAAGAGAAATCAAGGAATTGATCCCATTCACAATTGCACCAAAAACCATAAAATACCTAGGAACAAACATAACCAAAGAGGTGAAAAAAAATCATACACTGAAAACTGTAGAAAGCTTATGAAAGAAATTGAAGAAGACACAAAAACATGGAAAAATATCCATGCTCCTGGATAGGAAGAATAAATACTGTTAAAATGTCAATACTATCCAAAGCAATCTACATATTCAATGCCATCCCTATCAAAATAACACCAGCATTCTTCACAGAGCTACAACAACCAATCCTAAAATTTATATGGATCCAGAAAAGACCCTGAATAGCCAAAGCAATCTTGAAAAGAGGCATCACAATCCCAGAATCAAGCTGTATTACAAAGCTGTAATCATCAGGACAGTATGGTACTGGCACAAAAACAGACACACAGATCAATGGTCAGAATAGAGAACCCAGAAATGGACCACAAATGTATGGCCAACTAATCTTTGACAAAGGAGGAAAGACTATCCAATGGAATAAAGACAGTCTCTTCAGCAACTGGTGCTGGGAAAATTGGACAGCAATATGCAGAAAACTGAACCTGGACCACTTTCTTACACCATACACAAAAATAAACTCAAAATGGATGAAAGGCCTAAATGTGAGACAGGAAGCCATCAAAATCCTCGAGGAGAAAGCAAGCAAAAACCTCTTTGACCTTGGCCGCAGCAACTTCTTAATACATCTCTGGAGGCAAGGGAAACAAAAGCAAAAATTCACTGTTGGGACCTCACCAAAATAAAAAGCTCCTGCACAGCGAAGGAAACAAGCAGCAAAACTAAAAGGCAACTGATGGAATGGGAGAAAATATTTGCAAACGACATATCAGATAAAGGGTTAGTATCCAAAATCTATAAAGAACTTATCAAACTCAACACCCAAAAAACAAATAATCCAGTGAAGAAAAGGGAAAAAGACACGAATAGACACTTCTCCAAGGAAGACATCCATATGGCCACCCGACACATTAAAAAATACCCAACATCACTCATCATCAGGGAAATACAAATCAAAACCACAATGAGATACCACATCACACCTGTCAGAATGGCTAACATTAACAACTCAGGCATCAATAGATGTTGGTGAGGAGGCAGAGAAAGAGGATCTCTTTTGCACTGCTGGTGGGAATGCAAACTGGTGCAGCCACTCTGGAAAACAGTATGGAAGTTCCTCAAAAAATTAAAAATAGAACTATGTACAATCCAGCAATTACACTATGAGGTATTTATCCAAAGGGATACAGATATGCTGTTTTGAAGGGGCACATGCACCCCAATGTTAATAGCAGCACTAGTAATAATAGCCAAAGTATGGAAGGAGCCCAAATATCCATCGATGGATGAATGGATAAAGAAGTATATATAGTATACTTCTATATATAAGGTATATATAGACAATGGAGTATCACTTGGCAATCAAAAAGAATGAAATCTTGCCATTTACAAGTATGTGGATGGAACTAAGGATATTATGCTAAGCAAAATTAGAGAAAGACAAATACCATATGACTTCATTCATATGAGGACTTTAAGACACAGAACAGGTGAACATAAGGGAACGGAAGCAAAATAACATAAACAGGGAGGGGACAAAACATAAGAGACTCTTAAATATAGAGAACAAACAGAGGGTTACTGGAGGGGTTGTGGGAGGGGGGATGGGCTAAATGGGTAAGGGGCATTAAGGAATCTACTCCTGAAATCATTGTTGCACTATATGCTAACTAATTTGGATGTAAATTAAAATTTTTTTTTCATTTAAAAAATTAAAATAAATAAATAAAAGCGACACTAGAAACACGTGGTAATAGATAGATCGTGGTGCAGTTGAGGGTTATACAATGCACCCAGGCTCACTGCTAAGTCACTTCTCCAAAAATAGTCCTATTACTTATTGTGCAATTCTCATGAGCCAGCCCCTTGGCTTTACATAGACCATCTCATTTAATCCTCACATCACTGATGAGAGAAATGATTGAAGCTGATAAGTGGGGAGCAACATTGCAGCTCTTGTATGTCTGGAGAGCACATGGCTTCTGCCCTGTACATGCTTGTCCAAATAGGCTGTCCTTCGGTGGAGAGCCTCAGCTCTCCTTGTTCAGTTAACTGTTTTATACGGAGTTATTACATTATTCATAGTAAATTGTATATACTATGACATTCACTTCTAAATATTGTAATATGCATCTGTATAAAATAACATTTTCTACATATTCCAAACATTATCACATATAACAAATTGCTAACTAGCCCAATGAGTCTAAGTGACTATTCAAATGTTATATTTCCACAAATTTACATTCCTGAATGATTTCTTGGACCTTATTGTCACTTTTCAGAATGACCGTAGATTTTAGGACCGAGTTTGCTAACTTTCCTGGACTAACATAAAATGATGAAGTATAACTATTTTTGTCTGTTTCAACCCACAAATCTCCAAAGACTTTAACATTTTACCATCTTTTCTATCACCGTTTGCCCCATTTTTTTTTGTAATATCTTAGATCGTCTTATATTCCTTATATTTACTCTATCATGGACTTGGCTTTTGTTTTGGTGAAATGCTGTGCATCATGTAAACATAACTTCACTGTGGACACCGTGACTACCTGCAGTCTGTGAGCAGGGCAGGGAAGGGGTTTGTGGCCCTTGTTTTCAAACTCTGGCTTGCCCTCTTCACAGCATGTCTTATTCCACAGCCCTGAGCCCACTGGTTTACTTTCTGTAGAGAATAGGAGATGGAGGGAGCACCATAGTACCAACCTATGTAGGCTTTATATCAGTCCCCCATTTTCAGCCCCAATTTCCATGCTCCTCTGTACTTCTGAGGCAGGAGCTTCTTGGTATTTTTGTGGAATCCATTGTGTCCTCCTGTCAGTGGTAGTTGGTAAGCTGCTGGACTGAGTCTTGTCCACTTTTTCTGTTTCTCATCTTTTAGGAATTTCTTGATATTTCTATCAGCTTTTTTTCTTTTCTCCTACTCTCTTTTAGTCATTTTTGGGGGGCATTTCAGCAGGAAGGGAAGAAAAGTGCATGTGTTCAGTCCACCATTTTTAACCCAAAGCTCCTAAAACCATTTTTAACTAATTTCTTTAACATCAGCTCCTCAAAAGTGAAATAAGAAGACTGGAAAGAAATCAGGAACGAGAAAAGTCTGTAGCTAACCTGGAGTACTTGAAGAATGTCTTGCTCCAATTCATTTTCCTGAAACCAGGTAGTGAGAAAGAAAGACTGCTTCCTGTTATAGATACAATGCTGCAGCTCAGCCCTGAAGAAAAGGGAAAACTTGCTGCAATTGCTCAAGGTACGTGAAGGAAAGTATTAGAACTTCTGTTTCATAACTTACACTAAATGCTGGCCTTGTGGATGAGACTTTGTGTGTGCTCTTACAATCTTTTTCATGACACTACGACTTAAAATATGAATTCTATCATATGTGTAACCTGTGACTAGATTTGAAAAGGTAACATTATGTAATTTTAAGATGCATCAAAATACAATACAGTGTTTAGTTAGATCTTTTGAATAGTGGACTTGTAATTCTAGCATTGAATTCTATCAAAGAATGTGGTTTTATTTTATATGATACTTTTTTTTTTAACTTGTATTGGTTTAGTCTTTCTTGCTTCATGTCCACCTTTACCTCTTTTCCCCCAAAGAGTCTCAAGGCAACAATGATATGGCTCAACACTTGGTCCATATCATACCCAACAGTCCATTTCTTAAGGAACATTCAGCTTTAAAGCTGTCCTGTGTTTGGAGTTTAGATTTTCTATCAAATAGATTTAATACTGTGATTTCATTAACTCCTTTAAAATGATGCACATACAGCTGCTGTAGTTACCTGACTTAAGACTGCGTCTTAAGGATCATGGTTTAATTTTTGATAGTTTCAAATGTTTTTATCACTGACCCTTTCAAGCATGCAGGCAGAATACTGTCATGTCCCTTATAGTTCTCAGTCATCTTTAACAGTTTTCAACTCATGGTCAGACTCTTTTGACAGGGGAAGAGCAGAGCTAGAGATTTTAAAACAAGTTCCACACATCATATGATTTCCCCAGCAAATATTTGCTGTGTATTGGACCCCTCTGCTGTCTACACCAAGTTCACCCTCAGTGTTCCCATTATCACAGATGTCTTTCTACAGCATCCCAAGTAGGGCTCACACACTGCATCTGGTTGATGTCCCTTAAGCTTTGTCTTATTGTTATTATCTATAGCATTTCCATGTTCTTTTTTGTAGTATGTTGATTATTATTTGAAGAAACTGGTCATTTGTCCTACAGAAGCTCAGTTATGAATTTGGCACTTGGAGATAGCATTTAACTTGTTCCATTATTGCCTATAAATAGGAAGTTAGATCTCTGATTAGATCCAGGTGTAAATGGGTGGGGTGGGAAACAAAAAATACCTCATAGGTAATGTTGTATAATTTCTGAGACATCGTATCAGTAAGCGCAGAATGTCCAGTTGTCCCACTTTTGACTGGTTTACCTCATGTTGGTGCTCTTTAACATGTTCTTCTATTCCCTATAAGTCCTGATTAAACTGGTAATGCTGGAGAGTGGTGCTCAAAATTGAGCAGGTATCAGAATCATCTGGTGCAATGATTAAAACTCAGATTGCTGGACACCCCCCTCCCCACCAAGTTTCTGATTCAATAGATTCAAGAGTTCGCATTTTTAACAAGTTCCCAGATGATACTGATGCTCTGGGGACCTGGTCTGGTGACCATACCTTGAGAACCCCTGATCTAGAGGACTGATATGATTCGGGGTTTGTTGTTTGTTTGTTTGGTTGGTTGGTTGGTTGGTTTTGGTTTTGCAGAAATACTTCATACATAGTGCTGATTGTTTCTTTCAAAATGTTGTCTTACAATATATCTGAGTAATGATGAGGGAGGAATATTCTCAAGTAACCTCAGTTCTGCTAATTGTAGGGCACATTACCTTAGCTACAATTGTATTTTTGTCACAAGAACCAAAATAAGAATACATAATGTACATTTTTTGTAATTTAGTTATCCTGATAATAAATTTGCTTTTATATATTACTTTTTGTTTATTCTACCAAAGTTAAAACTATTTTTTTCATTGTAAAATTAACCAGGACTTTAGGAATGACATGTGTATTTTTAAATTAAAACATACTTCAATGAAATGATCTCAAAATACTTAGCATGTCTAACAGTCTTTTTTAAGGCCCAGATATTTAATGTTATGTAGGTGTTACATTCAAGTGGCTCCTGTAAGTTGAGTGCCTGTTGATTAAAAGATCTCAAAGAGACTAACTTAAGGGTTCTGATAACACAGATGTTAGTGATCATCCCACAGGGTATATATAAGAAGCTCATTAGAAACCCAGAACTCTAATACAGGTTTTTTTGCTAAGTCCCGTAAACGTATACAAAAATTCCCTAAACTACTATACGTTATAAAGATTATTCACTTATCTCTTGTCTATGTGAACAAACAAAAGAAAACTTATAAAAATTGAATTAAAAACAGCTGTAGTCTGGCAGCAGCTAGAGATACAGCTTAAGCGAGAATTATTAAACTGGAAGATGGGTCAGAAGGAATTATTCAGAATTCAGCATGGAAACACAATGGAGGAAAAAAAAACCAGAAAAGTAATAGATGTAGAGGATAGAATGAAGACATCTAACATATATTTAATAATTGAAGTTCTAGAAGGAGAGGACAGGAAAGAATGAGGTAGAGATGGTATTGAAGAGAGTGGCTAAAAATTTTTCAGAGCTGCTGAAGGACATCCCTCCACACATTTGAAAAATCTCAATACAATTTCAAGTAGGATAAATAAAAGGAAGTGTACCTCTTCACATAAAAGTAAAAATGCCCCCTAAAAGAACAGAGAAAAGTCTCAAAAGAAGACCCATTACCTCATTACCTTTAAAGGAGTGATAGGCTCACAGTGTACTTTTCTGTGACATTGGTGGAGTACTGTCTTTCGCATGCTATAAGATATAAATGTGAACCTTGGGGCAGCTGGGTGGCTCAGTCAGTTAAGCATCCAACTTCAGCTCAGGTCATGATGTTGCAGTTCATGGGTTCAAGCCCCACGTCAGGCTGTCTGCTGTCAGTGCAGAGTCAGCTTCCAATCCTCTGTTCACCTCTCTGCCCTTCCCCTACTCCTGCGCATACGTGCACTCTCAAAAATAAACATTAAAAAAAAAACAATAACTGTGAACCTTGAGAAACTATTTCTCAAGATCTTTTCTGATAGAAACTTCAAGAATTCACCTCCATTGGAAATGCTCAACTATGTACTTCATGTATAAGGAAAAGGTAAGTAGAAGGTCAGAGATACAAGAAGGAATGCCATGCACAGGAAACCTGTCACCACACTACGGAAAACAGTCCTGGGCCCCACCAGCCAGACCAAGGACATTTACCAAGACTTGGAAACAATAGACCACGTTACAGATGTCCAGAGTACCAGAAGAGAGGGTCTGAGGGCTGCTCTTCCTGACAGTGAAAGGAATGGGACCATAAAAGCAAAGAGCACAAGTACCTCTTGCCCCCTTCATCTCCTTTGAAGCAGGGTTTATACTCTGATTTTGTGTAGAGATTATACCAATATTTTTTATTCAGGTTGGTAATCACTAATGGATGTTGAAATTAATTTGGTGAATCACATACAAAACATTTTTTTTAATTGAGACAATGAGACAAACATCAGACTATCTTGAATCTGATAAGGGTAAGAATTGTTTCTTGAAGTTCCCTGGGTATATGTGTGAATGTTGGTTTCTGTCTGACTGTATCAGACAGATGTTTGCCTTTCTGTGCATCTGGGTCACAAATATTTGAGAAACATTAACTTAGGGGATAAAGTAGGTTTTCTCCCTCTGACAGGTGATGTCCAACTCCTTGTAATAAACACCCAATAAGGACCCAACTTGCCCCATGGGCAAGTGTCATTAGCTGCTCAAAGCTGCCTGTCACATCTCTACATAAGGCAAAACAACACAAAGTGCTACGTTAGTCCCCAAACAAGTAACATGAAGAAATACTGCTCAGTAGCATAGGTTGTTGCTCTGCATGTGGTGCAAATGTTAACTCCCCTGCTTCCCTCATGTTGGATCCCAGCACCATTCACAGGCTGCGGATTTCTCTTCTTCTTGAGCCACAACTTGAGGTAAGCAGGTTGTTGGTCATATCGTGCTTCTCTTTGAAAGACTAGAATCTCAACTTGGCTGCTCAAGTAAGAGCAAAGTTTGCTTCTCTACATCTTTACTCCCCAACTAGGTTATAATTTGCAGAACTGTGTATTGTTCCTTACTGTACAGTGTTGCCAAAATCTAATACTTTATAGAAGTAAGTAAAGAGGAAAAATACCTAAAAGTAATAGAAGAACCAATTTTACCTCAATTAAGAAAAAAAAAAAGAAAGAAAAAGAAAAAGGCTAACAATTCAATAGGAAAAAAAGGTGAAGACCGTGAAGCTTTTTTGATCATCTCCAGACTGGCAGGAAGAGAACACTCACATACTCACTGTACGGGCCTGATTTGGTTTGAAGAGGATGTAGAATTTTATCAGAAGAGAGCAATTACTCAGTGCAGGAGCAAATACACCCTATCTCAGCCTTTCTGTGGTCTTTGTTTACCAGAGAAGAACAGCTGCCCCAGGGGTGCCTGGGTGGCTCATTTGGTTGAGCAGCCGGCTTCAGCTTAGGTCATGATTTCACGGCTCGTGAGTTCGAGCCCCGCGTCAGGCTCTGTGCTGACAGCTCAGAGCCTGGAGCCTGCTTCGGATCCATGTCTCCCTCTCTCTCTGCCCCTAACCCACTTGCATTCTGTCTCTGTCTCTCTCAAAAGTAAATAAACATTTAAAAAAAAAAAAAACAGCTGCCCAGAACATTGTCTGCATGGGGCAGAGTCCTGCCAGATCTGAGACACAGATCAGGTCATGATCTCACAGTTTGGGGATTCCAGTCCCACGGCAGGATCTGTGCTGATGGCGTGGAGCCTGCTTGGGATTCTGTCTCTCCGTCTCTCTCTGCCCCTCCTCTCTCTCTCTCTCTCTCTCAAAAATAAACATTTTTTAAAAGGTTAAATAATAATAAAATAAAGTTCCTCTATTTAAAATTTTGAAAATGCCTTTCTGCATGAGATCCACTTGTGATACATTATACATGCTTGAAAACACAGAAGAGCATCTAGGAGAGAGTATACTGAATTTAATAGTCATCACTTTTGGGGAGAAGTGGGAAGGTGGCAAAGGACATGTAATAAGAAGAGGGGTTCACTTTTTTTAAGGTTGTAAAACTTGCAAATCATATATATTAATATTCAAGTCATAGTAAGAAGACAACAATAAAGGAGGCCTTGTCTGAAATTTTCTTGGAAGCCCAGAATTTTTCTGAATTTTAAGATAGGATTTGTTTGTGTTGATCATAAAAAAGATAAAAGGAAACTGGAACACTCAATACAAAATGATATAATCCCCTGGGAAAAGTTTGGCATTTTTTATAAAGTTAAACATGCTTACTGTATAATAACAATCCCACTCAGCGGTATTTATCCAAGAGAAATGAAAGCCTTTGTTCACACAACAAACTGCACAAACCTAACCACTGAATGATACACTTTAAAAGGGTGAATCTTATGGTATGCAGATCATTTCTCAATAAATGTTAAAATGAAAAACGCATGCACAAACGTTTTTAGCAGTTTTATTTTAAATTGGAAAAAATAGAAACAGCTCAGATATCCTTCACTGGTAAATGAATAAAACAAACTAGTCTGGTACAGTCACACAGAGGAATCTACTCAGCAGTAAAAAGGAATGAACTACTGATACACACGGAACATGGACAATTCTCAAATGCATCCTCCTAAGTGAAAGGAACCAAACTCCAAAGATACACAATGTAATTAAATTTATGACTTTCTAGAAAAGGCAAAAAGGTAGGGATGGTGGTGTTATACCTAAAAAGGATGAATTTTACCATGAGTAAATTATACCTCAGTGTATTTGATTTTAAAATGATTACAGGGCGCCTGGGTGGCTTGGTCGGTTAAGCGTCCGACTTCGGCTCAGGTCATGATCTCATGGTCCGTGAGTTCAAGCCCCGCGTCGGGCTCTGTGCTGACAGCTCAGAGCCTGGAGCCTGTTTCAGATTCTGTGTCTCCCTCTCTCTCTGCGCCTCCCCTGTTCATGCTCTGTCTCTCTGTGTCTCAAAAATAAATAAACGTTAAAAAAAATTTTTTTAAATGATTAAAAACAATGATTTTTTGTTTGTCTTGGTTTCATTTTGAGGTTTACCACAAAACTATTGGGTTTAGATTCTAAGTTATGTAAGGCTTCTGTTTTAAAAGAATGTAAAAATTCCCCTTATTGTCAATAATACTTAGTTGTGCTGGGGAGTTTATTTTTGGAATTGTCTAATGGAGAAAGCAAATACTGAAAGTTCAAGAACATACTTGTAATGTCAAAGTATGGTATGAAAAGATTAATGCCTTTTTTTTTTTCTTTTTTAACTTTCCAAAGGTGAGGAAGAAAATGCTTCCCGTTCCTCTGGCTGGGCATCCTATCTGCATAGTTGGTCTGGACTTCGATAGATTGACAGGAAAACATTATTTATTTACGAAATAGAATCCATTTGGCAAAAAAGTTTCACATTGCTGTCATTCTTTTGTCCAATAGTGTGTGTATATATTCACATCTACATATATTTCTACATATCTATGTCAGATGTATTTTAAAAGTCTCCGCTTGAAGTAAAAGTATGAAGTACAGCAGCCTGAAGTGTTGATACCAGTCCACAGCCCTTTGACTCTGTGACCTCCCATGTGTGCTACCAGATGAAAACACCAAGAACGAAGTCACTCCCTTCTTCTGTAGAACCTCAGGACCCGCCTG
Source organism: Prionailurus bengalensis (assembly GCF_016509475.1). Lineage (NCBI taxonomy): Eukaryota > Metazoa > Chordata > Mammalia > Carnivora > Felidae > Prionailurus > Prionailurus bengalensis. The sequence goes on along the minus strand of NC_057354.1, from coordinate 52,192,696 downwards.
TTTCTGGGCAGTACTGTGAATTTTGAAGTTAAATTTTGGTACAGTACCAACTGGAATTTAGGTTTTTAAAATAATGTTACAAGACTGTTTATTGCAAGATCAGACTTGCAGATGGATTATTATTATAAATTGTTAAAGAAAACTTGTTAAGTAGAATATGAAGGAAAATACTTTATTGGTAAAGTTGACATGTTTATTAAGAGATTATAAAGCAAATATGTGCAGTTAATTATGAAACTAAAATACAGTTTAATTACTTTAAAATGAACTGTCCTTTTTTTCCTCTAAAGTATATTATCTCAAAACTCATTATGTTGTTAGAGACTCTACCGTTGGCTGGTGTGACACGGAACATGAACGTAGGGGACCAAGCTCATTACCTCGGGGTGATTTCATGATGTCTCTCCAGGCTCTTGAGGGGATTCATCCACTTTTAAGCCATGAATCTGTTTTGAGAATTCTTTCCATCTCCCCTAATAAAAACTTATCAGCACATTGACTCTGTCATTAGCATTGTATCTAATATGAGAGTGGTGCTTCCCGTGGCCCAGCAGACATGCCATTCCATGAACTCCATCACAAGGAGCTTCAGGTAGACACCTTAGAGGCCGGGGTCATGGTTCCACAGATCTTGTGAATAACTTTAGGTGGTGGTGGTACCTGCCTTTGATTCCTCTGAGTATATTTTATAGACTAGATCAAAATTGTGTTCCTAAATCATAAATTTGAGAATTCCATTTTTAATATTTATTTGACGGAAAAATCACCACACAGTATGCTCTGTAAAGTTCTCTTAAGCCTTCCAATTTATACCCTAATTTTCAGTCTCAGCTGGTGAACTGACTTTATATTTTGGTTACTCAGAACATTTGTTTCCAATTTAACTGAAATTTGCTGCTGACATGTTGAGTTTGTTCTCAAAGAATATCTCCTATTTCTGTCTTTCCTCCTGTTTTAGAAGAACAGACTTAACTAGTGAATGTATTAATGAAAATGCATCCATTTCAGAGCTGACTTTAAAAGTTTAGCTTTTTTACTTTATGAACTGTGAAGATGTGTATGCCAGCAGCATACTATGTAACTACTAGTATTTAAATAAATTTCACTTTAAGTCTAGGCCTTTTTGAAGTCTATATAAACTTGTTTTGAAATACAGTCTCTGCTTATGAATGTAATAACAAAAATACCTTTTTGCATGATAAATTATTACTTTGATTACAAAAGTGATATTCTTTCATGGCTTCAGCAATGAGAGGAAATGTAATGATTATTTTAATATTTCTATTAAATATATTTAACTGCATATTATATTTTTATGCCTACTCTTTTTCTGTTAGACACTGTCTCTTTGGGGTTTTTTAGTCCATGAATTGGCATTGCAAATTCCTTCACTGCTTTCTTCAGACAGTTGGGACCTAGAATGTCATTTGCTTGAGAGAACTGACATTTTGGTGCATAAAGTGTAGCCATGATGCCTTCCATGTCTGACATCTACCTTCCAGCTGGATCCGGGAGCCACATTTAGCCTTACTTTGGGCACCTCTCAAGTTCCAGCCTCCTCTGTGATGTAGGCCTCTCTTGTATACAGTGAGATTTGCTTATGCTCCAAACTGTGTAAGATCAAGAATTATATTCCTTTAAACAAACTTTCACAATTACATTCCTTTAAACAAACTTTGGCAGAAGTGTAATTGAATTGCTTACTAGCAAAGCTAAGGTTTGGAAAGGCATGCAGTGTTTTGTGTTCTTTTTAAGCCCCATGTTAGCTAATGATGTCACTGGAAATACATAGTATTGAGGAATGTGAAATTTCCAATAAAGACACAATTTGGTATTTGGTGACACAAAAAAAGTACTCGTACTATGAGTAAGTTGGAATGTAGGTTGCAATTTGGTTTAAGACTATTCTGTTTTGATTTGGTTATCTGAAAATCAGCTATTATTTCAAAATGAGTATACACTAGGTAAAACAACCTGATACAACTTTGCAGGTGTCTTTGAGCTAATTTTTACCCATGAGTGTTAAAAAGGATTTGGTTATTTATGCATAAGTTATATATAGCAGAAAAATCTTTTCCTCCTGCATTCAAAATATGATTACATGGCCTTCAAATTGTTACTTTAAAAAAAAAATAGCAAGGTGCATATGAATAGAACACTGAATATTGTTCAATATTAATATGGTGAAGAAATAAGATTTCAGTGTCAATAATGTAGATGACCACCCCAGCTTCCCTTTGAGGTGAGCTCACTTAGAACCCATAGTGGTTAGGGGCGCCTGGGTGGCGCAGTCGGTTAAGCGTCCGACTTCAGCCAGGTCACGATCTTGCGGTCCGTGAGTTCGAGCCCCAAGTCAGGCTCTGGGCTGATGGCTCAGAGCCTGGAGCCTGTTTCCGATTCTGTGTCTCCCTCTCTCTCTGCCCCTCCCCCGTTCATGCTGTATCTCTCTCTGTCCCAAAAATAAATAAACGTTGAAAAAAAAAATTTTTTTAAAAAAGACCCATAGTGGTTAACACTCCAAATGTCTGCCTAGACTTGAAGACGACAACAATCCTTTCCACCCCTGCCTCTCACTGGGAACTTTTGCCCCACCACACCAGGAGGCAACCATAGGCCCAACCAGAATCAACTGAACCAGGCACAGAGCCCTAACCCAGGCGAAATTGATTAGATTCAATGATGTGGATTTGGTACTACAGAGTCAAGTCCGCATTTCTGTGTAACTCAAATTATGACAAAGACAGGAGCTCTGGGAGACCCAGAAAGAGCAAGGAAAGCTCACCTAGAAAGCACAAAGAAGCTAAGCTGACAGGCAGAGGTAATACATATGGGGTGAGAATGTTGGGAGACTTCAATTCTGCTCTAATACCTGAGACACGTATAGTGGAGTCTAGACCATGTCCCTGCATCCTCAGCAAACTTCTACATGTGCTTCGAGAGTGACTATCAGGTGTCTGGAACACAGTGCAGTGACGAGAGGAGAAACTCTACACTAAGATCTGGACAGAATATCCGCTTTACTACTGACTGGCTCGGGGCCCATTCTTGACAGTTCTGACAACCCATCTGTTTATCTGCAAGAGGAAGACAACAAATTACACAATCGTGAGTTATTAAATGACATAATCACCCCAGCACAGAGTGGGCACTCCAATGTTAATTCCCCCTTTTGGAAGTTATCTTCCTACTTCCTCAGCCTGCAAAAAGGTTTACCAATTCACTTTTCTTTTTGTGCCCAGTCCTTACTTAAGTGCACGGCACATAACACTAAAGTGTGCTTAATGAGTAAGTTATTTAATTAATCAACAAGTGAATGTAACATTTACCTGCACATGCCTGTAATAATCACCTCTTGCTTGGGGCACCTGGATGACTCGGTTAAGCATCTGACTTTGGCTCAGGTCATGATCTCACAGTTCATGAGTTTGAGCCCTGTGTCGGCTCTGCTCACCGCTAAGAGCCTGGAGCCTGCTTTGAATTCTGTGTCTCCCTCTCTGCCCCTTCCCCGCTCGTGCTCTTTCTCAAAAATAAACATTAAAAAAATTTTTTAATAAAAAAATAATCACCTCTTGCTTTTTAGGAACACCTAAAGGAAATATGTTTAATTTGTTTAGTTTTGATGATGAGTCTGTGTTTTAAAAGAATTACTTTTAAAACATGAAGTATTTACAGTTGAAATCATATTTGATCCAAAGTATTATGGGAGAAGTGTGGGTGAGGGAGGCAGTGAAAGAGGATTGACAATGAGTTGAAAGTTGTTTTCTTATCTACTCAAACATTTTCACTCAATGCACTCCATAAGCATACATCTTTTTTTTTCTGACATCACTTATACATTGTGTTTTGGTTTTTACACATTTGTTGAGATATAATTTACATATCATAAAATTCCCTTGTTGAAAGTGTACAATTCAATGGTTTTAGTACAGTTACAGGGTTGCAAAATCATCCCCATAATCTGAGTTTAGAAATTTTTATTACCCCCTAAAAGGAACTCCCTGCCCATTGGCAGTCACTCCTCCATTAGCCTACTTCAGTCCTTGACAACACTAATCTACTTCCTATCAAGTTGCCTATGATAGGCTTTTCATATAAATAGAATCATGTGTGTGATCTTCTGTGACTGACTTCTTTCACTTGGCATAATGTTTTCAAGGTCCTCTGCATTGTAGCATGCATCATCCCTTTTACTGCTGAAAAAATCCCTTCTATGACATGTTATGTTTTATATATTCATCAGTTGGTAGGCATTTGAGTATTTCCAGCTTCTAGCTATTAAGCATATTGCTGCTATGAAAATTTGCATACAAGATTTTGTGTGGATATGTTTTCAGTTCTCTTGGGTACATGTACATACCTTGGAGTGGAACTTTTTGCATCATATAGTAACTGTATGTTTATTTGTAGAACTGCCAAACTTTTGGGGCACCTGGGTGGCGCAGTCGGTTAAGCGTCCGACTTCAGCCAGGTCACGATCTCACGGTCCGGGAGTTCGAGCCCCGCGTCAGGCTCTGGGTTGATGGCTCAGAGCCTGGAGCCTGTTTCCGATTCTGTGTCTCCCTCTCTCTCTGCCCCTCCCCCGTTCATGCTCTGTCTCTCTCTGTCCCAAAAATAAATGTTGAAAAAAAAAGAACTGCCAAACTTTTCTAAAGGACTACTCCACTTTACAATCCCACCAAGGTATGGATTCATTTTCCCCACATCTTCATCAAAACGTATCTGTCTTTTTGATTATAGCCATCCTAGTGGATATGAAGTGATATCTCACTGTGGTTTGATTTATATTTCCCTAATGACTAATGATGTTAAAAGTGTGTTTCAGGGCACCTAAGTGGCTCAGTCGGTTATGCATCCAGCTCCTGATTTCGCCTTAGTTCATGATCTTAAGGTTCATGAGATAGACCCCTGCATTGGGCTTTGTGCTGACAGTGCAGAACCTGCTTGGGATTCTCATTCTCTCTCTCTCTCTCTCTCTCTCTCTCAGAATAAATAAATAAATTTTTTTTAAAAAGTGTGTTCCATGTGCTTTGTATTTCTTCTTCGGAAAAATGTCCTGTTTCAATTATTTGCCCATTTTAAAAATTGGATGATTTGTCTTTTTATTATTTAATTGTAAGTGTTCTTTACATACAACTTTATGTGATATATTTGGACATAAATCTCTTATCAGACATATGATTTGCAAATATTTCCCACCATTCTGTGGTTTGTCTTTTTACTTTCTCAATGACTCATTTGCAGCACAAAAGTTTCATTTTGATGAAGTCTTAATTTACCTACTTTTTGCTTATCCCCTTTACTTTTGATGTCAGATCCAAACTTCATTGCTTAATCCAACAATTACAAAGATTTATTCCTATGTTTTCTTAAAAAAGTGTTCTGGTTTTAGCTCTTACATTTAGGTCTCTGATTCGCTTTGAGTTAATCTTTTTAATATGATACAGGAAGGAGTCCAACTTCATTCTTTTTGCATGTTGTCATCCACTTGTCCCAGCACTATTTATTGAAAACTTGGTCCTTTCCCTATTGAATTGTCATGGCAACTTTGTTGAAAATCATTTGCCATAAAAGTAAGGGTTTATATCTTAACTCTCAGTTCTAGTTCCTTGACCTGTATGTCTGCAGCTAGACCAGTCCCACACAGTCTTGATTACTGCAGCTCTTTAGTAAGATTGAAAGGGGGAAGTGTGTTTCCTCAAAATTTTACTCTTTCTTTTCAAGATTTTTTGTCTCTTCCAGATCCTTTGCATTTCCATATGAACTTTAGGATCAGCTTGTCTGTTCTGAAAAAACACAAATTGGGATTTTGATGGGGTTTATGTTGAGTCTATAAATCAATTTGGAAAATATTGCCTTCTTAACAATATTTAGTCTTCCAACCCATGAACATAGGGTATCTTTCCATTTCTTTGGATTTGCTTTAATTTCTTTTGACAATATTTTGTAGTTTTCAGTGTACAAGTCTTGCATTTAAATGTTAAATTTATACCTAAATACTTCATTCCTTTTGATGCTATTGTAAATTGAATTGTTTTCTTAATTCCATTTTTGGATTGTTCATTGCTTATATATAGAAATCTAATTGATTTTCTGTATGCTGATCTATCCTGTAACCACACTGAATTCTTTATTAGTTCCAGTAGCTATCTGTATGTGGATTCCACAGGAATATAGGTAACTATATTCCATAGATCATGTCATACGCAAATAAAGATAGTTTTACCCATTCATTTCCTATTTTGATGCCTTTATTTATTTTTTCCTGCCTAATCACCTGTCTAGAAACTCTAGCACAATGTCAAAGTGAAGTGACAAAACAGGCCATCCCTATCGTCCTGATGTTCGGAGGAAAGCATGCAGTCTTTCACCATTAAGTAGGATGTCAGCTGTGAGACTTTCATAGATGCCTTGTATCGGATTGAGAAGGTTTATTTCTATTCCTAGTTTGTTGAGTGATTGATCATGAAAGACTATTGGGTTTTGTCAAATAGTTTTTCAGTCTCTTTTGAGATAATCATGAGGGTTTGTCTTTTGTTCTGTTAATATGGCGTATTATTACATGGATTGGCTTTTGGATATTAAACTAACCTTACATTCCTTGAAATAAGAGTTGAGATTTGAAGCTTAATAATGGAAACTGGAGTATATATAGTAGTATTCTCACCATTTTTGTATGTGTTTGAAATTTTCCATAACAAAAAGTTACTAAAAATTTAAGAGCCCTTTAATTTGTCTGTTTTTTCTTTGTTCGTTCATTTGTTTTTGTTTTTAAATTCCACATATGAGTGAAATCATATGGGATTTTTTTTCCTCTGACTTATTTCACCAAGCATAATACCTTCTAGGTCTATCCATGTTGTTGCAAATGGCAAGATCTCACTTTTTTTTATGCCTGAGGAATATTCCAGTGTGTGTGTGTGTGTATGTGTGTGTGTGTATCACATCTCCTTTATTCATTTGTGGATGAACACTTTGGTTGCTTCCATATCTTGGCCAATGTAAATAATGCTGTAGTAACCACAGAGATGTAGAGAACAAACTGATGGTTATCAGAGAGGAGGTGGGAGGGGGTATTGGTTGAAACAGGTGATAGGGAATAAAGAGTACACTTACAACGATGAGCACTGAGTAATGTATAGAATTGTTGAATCATTGTATTATGCACCTGAAACTGATATAACACTGTTTGTTGGTTATATTTCAATTTTTAAAAACTTTTTTAAATGTTTAAGTTACTAAAAATTGAATAAAGAGTAGAAAGTTCTTAGAGAATTAGTGAAATGTAAGTAGGAGACTAGGAAAGCGGGGGGAGTCAATGTTAACTTTAGGAAACACTAAAAGGTGAATGACAAAGAAGATATAGTCATAGTACACTTTTGGCTCACTGGATAACAATATAAAGTCAAAACACTATTTGCAAAATATTAGAATGTTATATTGGAAGAATGGGTATGGGTGAAGTGAGGAGACACAAAGTTCCTAAATTCCCACCTCATGTAAAAGCAAATCAAAAAGATAAAAAATGGGACACCTAGGTGGTTCAGTCAGTTAAGCATCTGACTCTTGACATCAGCTCGGTCATGACCTCATGGTTTGTGAATTCAAGCCCCCCATTGGGCTCTGACCTGACACTGTGGAGCCTACAATTCTGTCTCTCTCTCTCTCTCTCTCTCTGCCCCTCTCCTGCTCTCAAAATTAATAAAAATAAACCTAAAAATCATAAAAAATGGATTTAACAAATCCATATATTATTTAGAAATATGAAGGTAAATACCAAGAGAAAAGTTGAAAGAGGTAAAAGTAGTACTTTTGGAGAGAGGGCCTTGGGTCAGAAAAGTAGAGCAAGGGATTCATGTTTTTCTTTTATAATCCTTTAAAATAAAACAAGTAAATGTTACATTTACATAATGAACAGGAATCCAAAGATACCAGAGATATTGCTCTAACACACATAGTTATAGACTGAATTGTGCCCCCCTCAAATCCACATGTGGAAGCCCTCCCCCACAATGTGACTGTATATGGAGATGAGGCCTGTAAAGAGGTAAGCTTAAATGAAGTATAAAGGTGGAAACCTAATCCAATAGGATGGGCGTCCTTATAGGAAGAGGAAGAGACGGGGGTTCACTCTCCTTTTCCCTGCGTTTACACACCAAGGAAAGACCAGGTGACGACGTAGTGAAAAGATGGCTGTCTACAAGCGAGGAGGAATGCTCTCACCAGAAACCAAATCAGCCAGAACCTTGAGCTTGGACTTCTGCCCTCCAGAACTGTGAGAAAATAGATTTCTGTTGTTTAAGCCACTCAGGCTGTGGTATTTTGTCATGGCAGCTGGAGCTGACCAATACACACATCAACACAGAATAGATGCTAAAGTTATATTTTTAGGATCTATAATTATTGCCTATTTTTTGTTGTACTTACTAAATCTACTGATCTTGGATAACAAATAACAATAGAAAACATCAATAATTAATGGATTATTAGGACTCATTATTTCTCAGGATAGTAAATGAATGGATTTTTGTGACTATTTTTCCTCCTATTTCAGTATGTAGTACTATATTACTCCAGGTTCCCCAGAGAAACAGAACTAAGAAGTCCCATGATCTGCTTTCTGCAAACTGGAGAATCAGGAGAGCCAGTGATGTAATTTGCAGCCCAAATGCAGAAGACCAGTGCCCCAGCTAGCTCAAAGAAGGTAGAGAAAATGAGCTCTCCCTTACCCTGCCATTTGTTCTACTCTGGCCTCTGGTGGACTGGACGAGGCCCACCTACACTGGGGAGGGCCATCCTCCAATTCAAATGGTACTCTCATCCAGAAACACGCTCAAAACACACCAGAATAGTATTTAAACAGATACATAAGCATCCGTGTCTCAGTCAAGATGACATAAAATTAACACTCACAACAACTATATGTAAAAATACTCCTAGAGACGCCTGCCTGGGTGGTGCAGTTGGTTAAGTATCCAGCTCTTGATTTCAGCTCAGGTCATGATGTCACAGTTCGTGAGTTCATGCCCCGCATCCAGCTCTGTGCCGACAGCTCAGAGCCTAGAGCCTGCTTCAGATTCTGTGTCTCCCTCTCTCCCTCTGCCCCTCCCCCAGTTGTGTTTTCTCTCTCTCTCTCTCCCAAAAATAAACAATAAATAGATAAAAAATTAAATATTTATAAAACTAATATAAATGACATTTGGATTATTCCTGTTACTGCTTTCCTAATTTGCAAAAGCAATTTAAAATGTAGTTTACCCATAATATTGCAAATTCTGTTAGTTATGTTCCTTGAATATTTTATGATAACTTAAGAGAAAATATGTGGTTTTTTGTTTCTATTTTGATCAACTTTTCTAAACATTGTGCTCACTCTTTCTTAACAATGTTGTTGCTGGCTAGATACAGGGTTTGCTATCCTTTGGGGGCCTCATCAAGAACTGGCTATGTCTTCTTGCTCTTTTTCTTACTCCAGTGGATTACCAGATCACATTCCCTCAAGAAGCCCTTCAGTTTCACGTTCAGTATTTACTTTCATGAATTTTCCCAAGGAAAGGATCTATTCATTAAGTCTGAGCTCTCTGACTTTCTATATCTATATCCATCTACATCTATATCTATATCTATATAATCTATATCTATATCTATGTCTATATCTGTATATATCTTTAGACTATATGTATAGTGTATATCTATAGCACTGATGTATTATTGTAGCTGCTTTGTGTGAGCATGGATGTGTTACTCATTGCACAGCTAGGTGGTGATAGAAGGCTAGTGGAATAAAGATTGAGGATAGCATGGAGTCCCACCACAGACGTGAAAAGGACTCTTTTTAACTGCTTAGAAAACTTATAAACGTGTAAAACAGTTAATAAGTCGATCAATGGTCATACTGTGGTATACCAAGTTCTAGAAAGAGTTACCCTTTTGCAAGAGCACTGTTAGTTAATCACCATTGATTGCTTTTAGTGTCTTGTTTATACACAAAAGCACTACTTTTACTACTTCTCTTATAACCAAAGTAGAGGCTAGGATTCAGACCCACTCTGAGGAACTTAACAGTTTATATTCACTTTAGTGCAGTTTAAGATTACAATAAGATACAAATCCCAAAAAACGAGATATAACTTTTTGCTGAGTATGGGTCTATGGTAGTCTGTAGAACAATGTATCCTACACTGAGCATAATTAGAAAATCTCTACATTTGGTGGTATAATGTGATCTTATTATAAACTAAAAAGTCATGTTGAGTACTGGACATTGTCCAATGTTTAATTCATATGATTCATTCTGAGTTTCTGACTGAGATCATTCTCTCTGGCCTTGCATATTTCTCCTGGGACCCATAAAATATGCAGCTAACTTAATTTCATGACTGTACTATTTCTGCTTCCTTTCCTGGAAAAGCGGAAATCATTCAGATAAGCTTTCAAACTGCCTTATAGACAATGACTGAAATATTTTAAAAGGAATTCTGTTGTTCTAAAACTGCTCTAATACAGTAGCCACTAGTCACATGTGGATTTTTGAAAGATTAAAATGTGGTTATTTCAAATTGAGACATACTGTAAGTACAAAATACACACCAGATTTCAAAGACATATGAAAAAAATATAATAACGCATCTCATTTTAAAATGTTATAATGTGGGGCACCTGGGTGGCTCAGTCGGTTGAGCATATGACTTTGGCTCAGCTCATGAGTTCAAACCCCACATCAGGCTCTATGCTGACAACTCAGAGCCTGAGCCTGCTTCAGATTCTGTGTCTCCCTCTCTCTCTGCCCCTCCCCTGCTCGTGTTCTCTCAAAATAAATAAGCATTAATTTTTTTTTAATTTTATCATGATTGCATGCTGAAATTTCAAAATTGTGAACATATTGGTTTAAGTAAAATGTATTTTATTGGTAAAATATACTCTTAAAATTAATTTCACCTATTTCTATTTAGTTTTTATAATGTGACTACTAGATAATTTTTAAGTTACTTATAAGGATCTCATTTGTGGCTTATATTACATTTAGAACAATACTGTTCTAAAGAAACATTCTGTTAAGTTCTAAAATTAACTCCAAATGCCTTCTGGAATAAAGTGCTAACTGAGAGGCTTCCTTGAAATTCAATTTCTAAAAGCCAGCAAGCATGAGAAATACACTTTCTTCCTTCAGAAATATTCACTCTTCATCTCCAATTACTTATTACTTGGGGGTTATTAAGTTCCTCTTTTAAAATGTGAATTGAAGAAGATTAGGCCAGGGTCATTTCCATCTTGGTATCAATTAATATAATCAGATCATTAGATTGCTTTTTCTCTAAAACCTGGAAAGGATAAACTAGTCTTCAGAGAACTACAAGACTTTTTTGTAATGTGATTCATGAATTACAAACTAAAATAAAGTCTCTCCTTCTCTTCCACAGTAGAGCACAGAGCACATGTGAAAGTTCTGTTAGCCCTTAGAATAGTTAAAAATTCATAAACCTTGAAATAAGTGCAGGGTATAAAAATCATTGCATTTTACAAAACAAAATTTAAAACTGACTTTGAAAACTGCATAAAATAATGAAACATCCTCTCCCTGACTCTCTTTTGTCCAAATGATGAACTCTTTAAAGCAAAAATCAGTTGTCACTTCTGCTTTTAAAATGTTCCTGGCCTCACACCTCAACGTGGACATCTTCCTTTGGGAGCTCACTATGCCTTCTGCAGATATACAGCCCTTCATTATTTGCATGCATGTTTATGTTTGACCCTACATAATTGTAAGGTCCTTGAGGACAGGCAGGAGGTCTGACTTATTGGCAAGTCCCCAGGTTTCTCACTGTCAGAAAGAGAAAGAAATTACAAATAAGCAAAAGGAGAAGGCTAGAATGAACCTCAAGGTACTGGATTGGAATCAGAGGTATCAGTATAAATCATGTTTGTTGTTTTACTACACACACAGAGATAGAAAACTAGCTAAGCGTATATACATGGATTGGTATACATGTAGCCAACAAATATTTAAGGGGAGATACTTTCAGCTATGCAATATCCTGCTGCTTCTTAAACTATGGTCCATTAATTTTCATATTCATCATTTGGTTTTGCCTACAGCAATTATTAGCTTTAGTATGGTGATAGAAATCTAGCTAAGCATATATATATGGATTGGTATACATACACATACATTTTTTTTAGCTTTGTTGGCTCAGAGAGCGTAGATGAACATACCTACTGCCCAGCTCTTGGTTTTAAAATTTAAAATATTATCCCCCCAAAAAAAGAACCAAGACTCCTTGGTGAAATGGTTGATGCCAAGGCTGAGTAGGGAAAATACAAAATGAGCCTGGAGCATCTTGCAGCGCCAAAAAGTAAGTAAGTGCCAAAAAGACAAAAAGATGGGGGCGTATCAAAGGGACATAGGAGTCAGCCTTGAAGAGCTCCCAATGGCCAAAACTGGAAAAATTTGAACAACTAAATAAATAATAATAGTATTAGATTATAATTCAAAGAATAAAATAGATACCCATGAGTACTCTGGGTGAATTTAAAAATGAGGGAGAAGGGACAACTCTTCCATACAGAAGAATTCTAATTGAAACATTTGTTAGGAGTGGGAGAAATAAGAATCACCATACCAAAGCTAATAATTGCTATAGGCAAAACCAAATAATGAATATGAAAATTAATGGACCATAGTTTAAGAAGGAGCAGGATACTGCATAGCTGAAAGTATCTCCCCCTCAAATATTTGTTGACTACAAGGAATAACAGTGACTTAACATTGGAGAAACCTGACAGAAACCGCCCTAGGCCAGGGAGCCAAGGCTGATATCACCCATCATGGGACGTATCAGGGCTGGGTACCCTCTATAGGATGCTCTGGAGAGGGCATTACACCTCTTGGGTATCCTTCCCCCAAATCCATGGACTTTATTTAACCATGAGAAAACAGCCAACCCAAACGGAAGGACATTTCACAAAGTAAAGAGAGCCAAAGATCATGAATTGAATCCTGATATAGACAGGATACTGGAGGAAAGGCCGGTGAAATATGACTAAAGTCAGAGCTGACGAATCTTTTAGAATATGTCCTGGTTGAAAAAAAAAAAAGATGAACATAACCTTCCAATAGAGAGATACCTTAACCCCTTGATCTAAGCACCTCTAATGGTTGTGCTCTAGACATTATGTGCCTGATGAAAATAGTATTAACTGAATAATCCTTGCTAAAAATGTTTGATAGAAGTATATTCAAACCTTTAGATTAAAGTTCCAGTCTACTGGAAATAAAAGAGACAACAGTTAAAGAAAGGACATAATCAGGAAACAATCAGATAAACACAGAAATTGAGAAAATTGGCCTTAGACAACTGTCTGAGTCTCTCCAACAAGTTCAAGGTCAACACAAAAAATCAGGGCCAAGTACTGTGCTTGGTTTTAAAAATGTTTAGAGACAAAACAATGAAATGTAATGCATGCTCCTTAATTAAATCCCAATTTAAACAAACCAGCTCTGAAAGGCATTTTATGGTCAATAGAGGAAATTTTAATGTTGTCTGACTATGAGGTGACATTAAGAAAGCATTGTAAATTTTTTTAGATATGAGAATTATATTGTGATTGTGTGGTAAAATAATTTTCTTTTTTAAAAGGATACATTCTGAACTATTTAGGGGTGAAAAGTTTAAAGTCACTTGTAAAAATAGATTGAACAAACCAGGAATAGTTGGGTAGACACCCCCAAGATGTTCTCTACACTCTCCCTGCATTTCCATTGACATAACTTGCTGAATTATTAAATCAGATTCCTACCTTCTCTCCTTGACCCTAGATTTCCTTCTCTCAAACAACATACACATAAATGCATTCATAAATATTGCCTTTGAGTTTTTCTCTATTCAAAATCATCCACATCTACTTTTTTTTTTCATTGAAAATCTAGCATTCTCTAATATTTAGGACTGTTGTGACCTGGATCAACCTGGCTTATTTTAATTTCATGCTCTTTCCTTTGGCTGTTTTGTACCCAGAATATGCTACTGTCTGTCTTTATGCTACATAAAATAAAATTCACCATCCTATTAAGTGTATACTTCAGTGGGATTAAGTACACTGATGTTGTGGGGCACCCATCACCATTGTACACTTACAGAACTCTTTAATCTTGCAAAACCGAAACTCTGTCCATAAACACTTCCTCCTCACCCCTCTGTTCCCCGCCCCCAAGGTCCTGGTAACCACAATTCTACTTTCTGTTTCTATGAATTTGACCTATTCTAGGGACCTCATGTAAGTGGAATCATATAATTTCAGTGTTTTTAAGATTCTACCTGCTCACCTTTTAAATCAGATCCTGGGCCAGAAGTGAGCCCTGATAACCCCATCTACTCTTATCTCATTTGGTTTTGCTCCCGCCATAGCTTTTCTGACTTCTCCAAATATTTTAGACCCTTAAGTAATTGCCTTGTGTATTACTCTGATTGTCTCACTTATCTCTCTCCCAAATTTGATTATTAGATCTTTGACTCATAAAATTTTAAGTTTTTTATATTTACAGCCATCTGTCTTACATCCATCTTTCTACTGGATGTTGGATGCCCCACAAACTCTTCAAATGTGGCAAATATGATACTGAATGTGTCATCTGCCTGATACTTCCTCTCTACTTTCTCCTTTGTGCTCTATTTCAGATTATGGCTACACCATTCACCATGTGGCCTAGTCAGAAGCCTGGAGGTCATTCTACATTCTTCCTCTTTCGGTACATTCTTTCTCTTTCCACATTCATGTTCATTCCATCCCATCAATGTCTTACAAACCACTCTCCCTGGTGTCACTCCTACTCCCATTCATCAGCACAGCTCACTTGGATTTCTATAACTGGGTGCCTCCAACAGCTCTCCTGGCTCACTTCCCTCCACTCATCTTCCACTCTCAGGAACTATGGGACATCTTTATACATTTTTTATTTATATTATACTTGTTATTTATTTATAAGACAAAAAATATTTTTGTTTAACACAAATATAATACACTTTGATTGCAGAAAGTATTTGATAATAGATTTTCTAAACATCCTTCTCAGACAAAACTTTATCAAGGATATAGACGATTTGAATGGAAATAGAAGATCTGAATTAAAAAGTTTGACCTAAAGGACATATATAGAGGGCTGCATCCAAT
Organism: Prionailurus bengalensis; assembly: GCF_016509475.1. Lineage (NCBI taxonomy): Eukaryota > Metazoa > Chordata > Mammalia > Carnivora > Felidae > Prionailurus > Prionailurus bengalensis. Next base: position 52,177,531 of record NC_057354.1, on the reverse strand, counting down.
AATTAGAAAATACTTTTTTTCTCAACAGAGAATGTAATTTTGGAATAGTCACAAAAATTTACCATGTCCATAAAAAAATCAACAAATTTTAAAGAATAAGTGTTATTCCAAACTAGATCTCTATTACTCACTAAGTCAGACTTAAATAACAAGACAAATATACCAACAAATTGGACAACCTACAAAAATAGGTAAATTCCTAGAAACAGACAACCTACCAAGACTGAATGATAAAGAAAAAGAAAATATGAACAGACCAATTACTAGTAAGGAGATTGAATCAATAATAATAAAACTCCCAACAAATAATAGTCCAGAACCAGACATGTTCACTGGTGAACTCTATCAAACATTCAAAAAAATTTACCAACCTTTCAAACTCTTCCAAAAATAAAAGAGGAGGAAACTCTTCCAAACTCATTTTATGGAGCCAACATTATCCTGGTACCAAAACCAGACATAGACGCCACAAGAAAAGAAAATTACAGGTAAATATCCCTGATGAACATAGATGCAAAAATCCTCAACAAAATATTAGCAAATTGAATTCAACAATATGTTAAAAAATCATACTCTAAGATCAAGTGGGATTTATTCCAGGGACACAAGGATGGTTCAAAATATGCAAATCAATGAATGTGATACACCCCATGAACAAAATGAAGGATAAAAATCATATGGTAGTGTTGGGTATCTGGCTGACTCAGTACAGCATGCAGCTCTTGATCTCAGGGGTGTGAGTTTGAACCCCACATTGGGTGTTGAGATTACTTAAAAATAAAATCTCTAAACAAAACTCTAAACAAAATAAGCATACTGGGAACATACCTCAACATGATAAAGGCTATATATGACAACCATCAGTTAACTTCATTCTCAGTGATGAAAAGCTAAAAGCTTTTCCTCTAAAATCAGGAGCAAGACAAGGATGTCTATTCATAGAAGTTTTATTCGACATAGTACTGAAAGTCCTAGCCACAGTAATTAGGCAATAAATAGAAATAAAACATCCAAATTGGAAAGAAAGAAGTAAAACTGTCACTATTTGCAAATGACATATTATATATAGAAAACCTAAAGACTCCACCAAAAAAAACTGTTAAAACTAATGTACAAATTCAGTAAAATTGCAGGATACAAAATCAATATACAAAAAAAATCTATTTTGTTTTCATTCACTAATAGCAAACTATGAGAAATAGAAATTAAGAGAAAAATCCTATTTACAATCACATCAAAAGTCATAAAATACCTAGGAATAAATTTAACCAAAGAAGTGAAAGACCTGTATACTTACAGGTATAAGACATTGATGAAAGAAATTGAAGAAGACACAAAGAAATGGAAAGACATTCCATGCTCATAGATTGGAAGAACACATTAGGCTCCCAGAAGACAACATAAGCAGTTGTCACGGCTCCTTGACACCAGTCTTAGTGATGATGTTTGGAATCAGACACCCAAAGCAAAGACAACAAAAGCAAAAATAAGCAAGTGTGACTGTATCAATCAAAACCTTCTTCACAGCAAGGGAAACCATCAACAGAATGAAAAGCCAACCTACTAAATGAGAAAAAATAGTTGCAAATCATATATCTGATAAAGGGCTAATATCCAAAATATATACAGACCTTATACAACTCAATAGCAAATAAACAAGCAACACTATTTTAAAATGGGCAAAAGATCAGGGCGCCTGGGTGGCTCAGTCAGTTAAGCATTCGACTTCAGCTCAGGTCATGATCTCACAGTTTGTGAGTTTGTGCTGACAGTTCAGAACCTGGAGCCTGCTTCAGATTCTGTGTCTCCACCACTTGTGCTCTCTCTGTGTCTCTCTCTCAAAAGTAAATAAACATAAAAAAAATTTTAAATGGGCAAGAGATCTAAGTAGATATTTTTCCAAAGAAGACATACAAATGGACAACAGGTACATGAAAATATACTCAACACCAGTAATCTTCAGAGAAATGCAAATCAAAACCCGATGAGATGTCTCCTTATACCTATTAGAAGGGCTATTACCCAATAAGAAATAACACGTGTTGGCAAGTATGCGGAACTGTTGGTGGGAATGTAAATCAGTGCAGCCACTGTGGAAAACAGTATGAAGTTTCCTCAAATAATTAAAAATGGGACTCCCATATGATCCAGCAATTTCACTTCTGGGCTTTTATCTGACGAAAATGAAAACACTAACTCACCAATATATGCACACTCATATTCACTGAAGCATTATCTACAATAGCCAAAATATGAAACCAGCCTGAATGCCCACCAAAGGATGAATGGAATAAAAAAACTGTGATATATAGATACAATGGAATAATATTCAGCCATAGAAAAGAATGTCTTTTGTGACAACATGGACAAATTTGAGGGCATTATTCTAAGTGAAATAAGTCAGACAGAGAGACACAAATACTGTATTATCTCACTTATATCTAGAATTAAAAACAAAACAAAACAAGCTCATAGATAACAGAGAACAGTTTGTGATTACCATAGGCAGCCTATTTTAGAAAGGTTTATTAAATTTATTATATAAAAAATTATGTTTTTTTATTATTATAAGTAAAACAATCTCTAGTTATTCCTGGGATATATAAAAGCTTTGTTTTTTATATGTTTATTTTGCAATTGTACATCTTGCTGAAGTTTTGTAAGAATGCTGCTGTTTCAATTAATCATATCATCTACAAATGATCGCATTTTTTTCTCTTTTCCAAAAGTTATACTTCCTCAACGGTCTCCTTAATTTTATTCCTCACTATAAGCGTGTAGCTAGTTCTTCATTGTAAATATGTCTTTGATTTCATATTTCTTTAAGCACACTGTAACAACATTTATCAGCAACATAACTTGAATTATAACACTTCTAGGCATTTATTAAGATGACTATATGGTTCTCCTCCTTTACAAATAGAGTAAAATGTATTTTTCTTACCAGAAAGCCAACCTTGTATTTCTAAAATTTCTAGCATGCTAGCTTACTTGGTCATGGATTAATGTTCCTGTGATATATAGTTGGTATTGATTTGTTCATAATTCTTTAAGATTTTTCAATCTATTTAATTCTTTCCTACTTCCTTTGGCAATTTTTGGTACTGGATTCATGCTAACTGTGTAAAATGAATTAGGATGACTTTTCTACATTCTGAGACAGTTTAAATAGCTTTAAACATTTCCTCCTTGAAATGTTAAAATAATTCTCCTGTAAAACACGTGGACTTGATGTCATTTTTAAAAAGAATTCTTCTATAATTTTATCAGACTTCACTGATTTTCTATTGCAGATTTCTTGAGATGATTTTGATAAGTTGTTTCCTAGAAAAAAAAATAGTTCATTTCATCCAGATTTTCAAATTTATCAGCACACGGTAATACAGAATTTCTAATTTAAAATACGCTTTTTGGGTGCCTGGGTGGCTCAGTCCGTTAAGCAGCTGACTTCAGCTCAGGTCATGTTCTCACAGTTTGTGAGTTCAAACCCTGCATGGGGCTCTCTGCTGTCAGCTTAGAATCTGCTTCTGATCCTTCTGTCTCCCTCGCTCTCTGCCCATCCCCCACACTCACTTGCCCTCTCTCTCAAAAATAAATACTAAAAATAGTTTTTTTCAATTTCTATAATGTTTATTTCTGTTTGAGAGACAGAGAGACCACAAGCTGAGTAGGAGCAGAGAAGGAAACACAGAATCTGAAACAACAGGTTCCAGGCTTTGAGCTGTCAGTGCAGAACCCAATGCAGGGCTTGAACCCATGAACCATGAGATCATGAACTGAGCTGAAGTCGGATACTTAACTGACTGAGCCACCCAGGCACATCTAAAAAAAAAATTTTTAAGACATTTTTGGGGCATCTGTATGCCTCAGTCAGTTGAGCATCCAATTCTTGAATTCAGTTCAGGTTATGATCCCAGGGTTGTGGGATTGAACCCTGTACCAGGCTCTGCACTGAGTGTGGAGCATGCTTGAGATTTTCTCTCTCTCTCCCTGTCTGTCTCAAAATAAATAAATAACCACTTTTTAAGCTAAAATAAAATACAAATAAAATAAAAAGACACTTTTATTTATCCTAATAAGTGTTTTTGTTCTTTACAAATTCCCGGCTTCTGTTTTTTGCTATGACTAAGTATTTTATTTTTCTTCTTCAATGTTTTGAGAATATTGATCCTGCCTTTAATTTTTATAGTAGTTACCTTGACATTTTCCAAAAACATTTCTTCATTGTTCATTTCTCTAATTGTCAACCTTAGTTTTGATATGGAACATTTTGACTCTATTTCTGATGAAAATGTGGAAAACTTTATTCATTAGCTCCTCCATCTGTGCCTCAATCTCAGGGCCCCATTAATTCTCAGTTTTTAACATCAGTTAATATAGTTTATCAAAATACTACTGAATTATTGCTTTTCCCATTATTTATCCTTTTGAAGACTTTAACATTTCACTCCATTTTATAAAGAGATTTAGGACAATTACTTAAATTTATTTGTGTTTATGTGATTTCAGTTTCACTACAGTCTTGTGGTATGACGTGGATTTAATAAACTCAATTTTCCTTCATGTCTAAATTGGTTGGAATAATCTAAGTAAGCAGCTTCTTGTCTCAAGAAGTGGTATCATTTCTGAACACTTACATATCTGAAAATGTCTTTCTTCCATTGTCTTCATCTGTGAAGGCATCTTCACTAGGTATAAATTCTTTAATTGGGGCTTCAGGGGGGGCTGGGTCAGTTGAGCATCCAACCTCATCTCAACACATGATCTCACAGTTTGTGAGTTCAAGCCCCGCATTGAGCTCTGTGCTGACAGCTCAGAACCAGGAGCCTGCTTCAGATTCTGTCTCTCTCTCTCTCTCTCTCTCTCTCTCTCTCTCTCTGCTCTTCCCCCGCTTGCTCTCTCTCTCTCTGTCTCTCTCAACAATAAACATTACAAAATTTTTTTTTAATTTTTGAATTTAAAATTTCCCTCTCTAAAACGCAGGAGGATAGTTTCCTATCTGGTAGTGCATGAGGCTAATTTGGTTTTTCGTCTCTTGCAGGTAACTGGCTTTTGTTTGTCCTTGCCTTTCCTTTCATATTTTAATGCTTAGAATTAAATTATAGTTTTTGTTTAAATTACACGATGTGTCTAGTTATAGAATGCTTTTCTCATCGATTTTTCAAGAACATGATGAGCTCTTTCAATCCATACATGTAGATCTTTCTTTGGTGCCCCAAAATCTTTGTTCAACTATATCTCTGAGCAGCACTTTTGCTCTACCTGTTCTGTTTTCTTCTTCAGAAACATCAAATACGCAACGCTCAAATGCCAACCTTTGCTCTTCCATCAGCTGTCCACTCTCTCGTTGGTACCATCTCAAGGTACTTATGAAAGCTACTCTTTTTCCTCGTGACACTGATTCTATCTTCTGCCGTATCAGTGATGGTATATTTTTGTGTCTGCTGTGCATTTTCCTTCTGCATTCTTCAGTTCCTAAAAGTGTCACCATACTCAACCTGTTCTCTCTTTATGGCTTTCTGTTTTGGCTTCACAAACAGCACATTTTTTGACACTCACTTGAAGAGGTGCAAGCGTTTCCTGAAAATTTCTCCCAGTTTCTGGAAATGAGAATATATACTGATACAGCATAATTTTCAGTGTTTAGGACAATGCTCCTTTTCTGTGTTTGTCAGTATTCTGTCCCAGGTCCCACCATCTCCACCTCAACAGACCTGCAGCTACATCACTCATCTTTGGCAGTAGCAAGAAATATCCCTGGATGTTGGGAGACTAAGACATTTGTATGTTTCAGTTATTTTTAATTTTTTAATTTTTAATTTACTTCCAAGTTAATTAGCATATAGTGCAACAATGATTTCAGGAGTAGATTCCTTAGTGCCCCTTACCCATTTAGCCCATCCCCACTCCCACAACCCCTCCAGTAACCCTCTGTTTGTTCTCCACATTTAAGAGTCTCTTATGTTTTGTCCCCCTCCCTGTTTTTATATTATTTTTGCTTCCCTTCCCTTATGTTCATCTGTTTTGTATCTTAAAGTCCTCATATGAGTGAAGTCATATGATATTTGTCTTTCTCCAACTGACTAATTTCGCTTAGCATAATATACTCTAGTTCCATCCACGCAGTTGCAAATGGCAAGATTTCATCCTTTTTGATTGCTGAGTAAGACTCCATTATATATATATATATATATATATATATATATATATATATATATATTTATATATATACATACTACCTCTTCTTTATCCATTTATCCATCGATGGATATTTGGGCTCTTTCCATACTTGGGCTATTGTTGGTAGTGCTGCTATCAACACTGGGGTGCATGTGCCCCTTTGAAACAGCATACCTATAGCCCTTGGATAAACGCCTAGTAGGGAAATTGCTGGGTCATAGGGTAGTTGTATTTAAAAAATTTTAAGGGACCACCATCATGTTTTCCAGAGTGGTTGCACAAGTTTGCATTCCCACCAGCAGTGCAAAAGAGATACTCTTTCTCCGCCTCCTCGCCAACATCTATTGATGCCCGAGTTGTTAATGTTAGCCATTCTGACTGGTGTGAGGTGGTATCTCATTGTGGTTTTGATTTGTATTTCCCTGATGATGAGTGATGTTGTTTATTTTTTAATGTGTCAGGTGGCCGTATGGATATCTTCCTTGGAGAAGTGTCTATTCATGTCTTTTTCCCTTTTCTTCACTGAATTATTTGTTTTTTAGGTGTTGAGTTTGATAAGTTCGTTATAGATTTTGGATACTAATCCTTTATCTGATATGTCGTTTGCAAATATCTTCTCCCATTCCATCAGTTGCCTTTTAGTTTTGCTGACTATTTCCTTTGCTGCTCAGAAGATTTTTATTTTGATGAGGTCCCAACAGTTAATTTTTGCTTTTGTTTCTCTTGCTTCCAGAGATGTGTTGAGTAAGAAGTTGCTGTGGCCAAGGTCAAAGAGGTTTTTGTTTGCTTTCTCCTCGAGGATTTTGATGGCTTCCTGTCTCACATCTAGGTCTTTCATCCATTTTGAGTTTATTTTTGTGTATGGTGTAAGAAAGTGGTCCAAGTCCAGTTTTCTGCATATCGCTGTCCAATTTTCCCAGCACCAGTTGCTGAAGAGACTGTCTTTATTCCATTGGATAGTCTTTCCTCCTCTGTCAGAGATTAGTTAGCCATACGTATGTGGGTCCATTTCTGGGTTCCCTATTCTGTTCCATTGATCTGTGTGTCTGTTTTTGTGCCAGTACCATACCGTCCTGATGATTACAGTTTTGTAATACAGCTTGAATTTTGGGATTGTGATGCCTCTTTTCAAGATTGCTTTGGCTATTCAGGGTCTTTTCTGGATCCATACAAATTTTAGGATTGTTTGGTGTAGCTCTGTGAAGAATGCTGGTGTTATTTTGATAGGGATGGCATTGAATATGTAGACTGCTTCGGGTAGTATTGACATTTTAACAGTATTTGTTCTTCCTATCCAGGAGCATGGAATATTTTTCGATTGTGTGTGTGTGTGTGTGTGTGTGTGTGTGTGTGGTGTCCTCTTCAATTTCTTTCATAAGCTTTCTACAGTTTTCTTTTTTTTAATTTTTTTTATATATATGAAATTTATTGACAAACTGGTTTCCATACAACACCCAGTACTCATCCCAAAAGGTGCCCTCCTCAATACCCATCACCCACCCTCCCCTCCCTCCCACCCCCCACCAACCCTCAGTTTGTTCTCAGTTTTTAACAGTCTCTTATGCTTTGGCTCTCTCCCACTCTAACCTCTTTTTTTTTCCTTCCCCTCCCCCATGGGTTTCTGTTAAGTTTCTCAGGATCCACATAAGAGTGAAACCATATGGTATCTGTCTTTCTCTGTATGGCTTATTTCACTTAGCATCACACTCTCCAGTTCCATCCACGTTGCTACAAAAGGCCATATTTCCTTTTTTCTCATTGCCATGTAGTATTCCATTGTGTATATAAACCACAATTTCTTTATCCATTCATCAGTTGATGGACATTTAGGCTCTTTCCATAATTTGGCTATTGTTGAGAGTGCTGCTATGAACATTGGGGTACAAGTGCCCCTATGCATCAGCACTCCTGTATCCCTTGGATAAATTCCTAGCAGTGCTATTGCTGGGTCATAGGGTAGGTCTATTTTTAATTTTCTGAGGAACCTCCACACTGCTTTCCAGAGCGGCTGCACCAATTTGCATTCCCACCAACAGTACAAGAGGGTTCCCATTTCTCCACATCCTCTCCAGCATCTATAGTCTCCTGATTTGTTCATTTTGGCCACTCTGACTGGCATGAGGTGATACCTGAGTGTGGTTTTGATTTGTATTTCCCTGATAAGGAGTGACGCTGAACATCTTTTCATGTGCCTGTTGGCCATCTGGATGTCTTCTTTAGAGAAGTGTCTATTCATGTTTTCTGCCCATTTCTTCACTGGGTTATTTGTTTTTCGCGTGTGGAGTTTGGTGAGCTCTTTATAGATTTTAGTTACTAGCCCTTTGTCTGATATGTCATTTGCAAATATCTTTTCCCATTCCGTTGGTTGCCTTTTAGTTTTGTTGGTTGTTTCCTTTGCTGTGCAGAAGCTTTTTATCTTCATAAGGTCCCAGTAATTCACCTTTCCTTTTAATTCCCTTGCCTTTGGGGATGTGTTGAGTAAGAGATTGCTACGGCTGAGGTCAGAGAGGTCTTTTCCTGCTTTCTCCTCTAAGGTTTTGATGGTTTCCTGTCTCACATTTAGGTCCTTTATCCATTTTGGGTATATTTTTGTGAATGGTGTGAGAAAGTGGTCTAGTTTCAACCTTCTGCATGTTGCTGTCCAGTTCTCCCAGCACCATTTGTTAAAGAGGCTGTCTTTTTTCCATTGGATGTTCTTTCCTGCTTTGTCAAAGATGAGTTGGCCATACGTTTGTGGGTCTAGTTCTGGGGTTTCTATTCTATTCCATTGGTCTATGTGTCTGTTTTTGTGACAATACCATGCTGTCTTGATGATGACAGCTTTGTAGTAGAGCCTGAAGTCTGAGATTGTGATGCCTCCTGCTTTGGTCTTCTTCTTCAAAATTCCTTTGGCTATTCGGGGCCTTTTGTGGTTCCATATGAATTTTAGGATGGCTTGTTCTAGTTTCGAGAAGAATGCTGGTGCAATTTTGATTGGGATTGCATTGAATGTGTAGATAGCTTTGGGTAGTATTGACATTTTGACAATATTTATTTTTCCAATCCATGAGCAGGGAATGTCTTTCCATTTCTTTAAATCTTCTTCAATTTCCTTCATAAGCTTTCTATAGTTTTCAGCATACAGGTCCTTTACATCTTTGGTTAGATTTATTCCTAGGTATTTTATGCTTCTTGGTGCAATTGTGAATGGGATCAGTTTCTTTATTTGTCTTTCTGTTGCTTCATTGTTAGTGTATAAGAATGCAACTGATTTCTGTACATTGATTGTGTATCCTGCAACTTTGCTGAATTCATGTATCAGTTCTAGCAGACTTTTGGTGGAGTCTATCGGATTTTCCATGTATAATATCATGTCATCTGCAAAAAGCGAAAGCTTGACTTCATCTTTGCCAATTTTGATGCCTTTGATTTCCTTTTGTTGTCTGATTGCTGATGCTAGAACTTCCAGCACTATGTTAAACAACAGCGGTGAGAGTGGGCATCCCTGTTGTGTTCCTGATCTCAGGGAAAAAGCTCTCAGTTTTTCCCCGTTGAGGATGATGTTAGCTGTGGGCTTTTCATACATGGCTGTTATGACCTTTAAGTATGTTCCTTCTATCCTGACTTTCTCAAGGGTTTTTATTAAGAAAGGGTGCTGGATTTTGTCGAAGGCCTTTTCTGCATCGATTGACAGGATCATATGGTTCTTCTCTTTTTTTTTGTTAGTGTGATGCATCACGTTGATTGATTTGTGAATGTTGAACCAGCCCTGCATCCCAGGAATGAATCCCACTTGATCATGGTGAATAATTCTTTTTATATGCTGTTGAATTCGATTTGCTAGTATCTTATTGAGAATTTTTGCATCCATATTCATCAGGGATATTGGCCTGTAGTTCTCTTTTTTTACTGGGTCTCTGTCTGGTTTAGGAATCAAAGTAATACTGGCTTCATAGAATGAGTCTGGAAGTTTTCCTTCCCTTTCTATTTCTTGGAATAGCTTGAGAAGGATAGGTATCATCTCTGCTTTAAACGTCTGGTAGAACTCCCCTGGGAAGCCATCTGGTCCTGGACTCTTATTTGTTGGGAGATTTTTGATAACCGATTCAATTTCTTCGCTGGTTATGGGTCTGTTCAAGCTTTCTATTTCCTCCGGATTGAGTTTTGGAAGAGTGTGGGTGTTCAGGAATTTGTCCATTTCTTCCAGGTTGTCCAATTTGTTGGCATATAATTTTTCATAGTATTCCCTGATAATTGCTTGTATCTCTGAGGGATTGGTTGTAATAATTCCATTTTCATTCATGGTTTTATCTATTTGGGTCATCTCCCTTTTCTTTTTGAGAAGCCTGGCTACAGGTTTGTCAGTTTTGTTTATTTTTTCAAAAAACCAACTCTTGGTTTCGTTGATCTGCTCTACCGTTTTTTTAGATTCTATATTGTTTATTTCTGCTCTGATCTTTATTATTTCTCTTCTTCTGCTGGGTTTAGGCTGCCTTTGCTGTTCTGCTTCTATTTCCTTTAGGGGTGCTGTTAGATTTTGTACTTGGGATTTTTCTTGTTTCTTGAGATAGGCCTGGATTGCAATGTATTTTCCTCTCAGGACTGCCTTCGCTGTGTCCCAAAGCGTTTGGATTGTTGTATTTTCATTTTCATTTGTTTCCATATATTTTTTAATTTCTTCTCTAGTTGCCTGGTTGACCCACTCATTCGTTAGTAGGGTGTTCTTTAACCTCCATGCTTTTGGAGGTTTTCCAGACTTTTTTCTGTGGTTGATTTCAAGCTTTATAGCATTGTGGTCTGAAAGTATGCATGGTATAATTTCAATTCTTGTAAACTTATGAAGGGCTGTTTTGTGACCCAGTATATGATCTTTCTTGGAGAATGTTCCATGTGCACTCGAGAAGAAAGTATCTTCTGTTGCTTTGGGATGCAGAGTTCTAAATATATCTGTCAAGTCCATCTGATCCAATGTCTCATTCAGGGCCCTTGTTTCTTTATTGACCGTGTGTCTAGATGATCTATCCATTGCTGTAAGTGGGGTGTTAAAGTCCCCTGCGATTACCACATTCTTATCGATAAGGTTGCTTATGTTTATGAGTAATTGTTTTATATATTTGGGGGCTCCGGTATTCGGCGCATAGACAATTATAATTGTTAGCTCTTCCTGATGGATAGACCCTGTAACTATTATATAATGTCCTTCTCATCTCTTGTTACAGCCTTTAATTTAAAGTCTAGTTTGTCTGATATAAGTATGGCTACTCCAGCTTTCTTTTGGCTTCCAGTAGCATGGTAAATAGTTCTCCATCCCCTCACTCTCAATCTAAAGGTGTCCTCAGGTCTAAAATGAGTCTCTGGTAGACAGCAAATAGATGGGTCTTGTTTTTTTATCCATTCTGATACCCTGTGTCTTTTGGTTGGCGCATTTAATCCATTTACATTCAGTGTTATTATAGAAAGATACAGGTTTAGAGTCATTGTGACATCTGTATGTTTTATGCTTGTAGTGATGTCTCTGGGACTTTGTCTCTCAGGATCCCCCTTAGGATCTCTTGTAGGGCTGGTTTAGTGGTGACAAATTCCTTCAGTTTTTGTTTGTTTGGGAAGACCTTTATCTCTCCTTCTATTCTAAATGACAGACTTGCTGGATAAAGGATTCTCGGCTGCATATTTTTTCTGTCTAGCACACTGAAAATCTCATGCCAATTCTTTCTGGCCTGCCAAGTTTCAAAAGAGAGATCAGTCACGAGTCTTATAGGTCTCCCTTTATATGTGAGGGCACGTTTACCCCTTGCTGCTTTCAGAATTTTCTCTTTATCCTTGTATTTTGCCAGTTTCACTATGATATGTCGTGCAGAAGATCGATTCAAGTTACGTCTGAAGGGAGTTCTCTGTGCCTCTTGGATTTCAATGCCTTTTTCCTTCCCCAGTTCAGGGAAGTTCTCAGCTATTATTTCTTCAAGTACCCCTCAGCACCTTTCCCTCTCTCTTCCTCCTCTGGGATACCAATTATGCGTATATTATTTCTTTTTAGTGTATCACTTAGTTCTCTAATGTTCCCCTCATACTCCTGGATTTTTTTCTCTCTCTTTTTCTCAGCTTCCTCTTTTTCCATAACTTTATCTTCTAGTTCACCTATTCTCTCCTCTGCCTCTTCAAGCCGAGCTGTGGTTGTTTCCATTTTGTTATGCATTTCGTTTAAAGCGTTTTTCAGCTCCTCATGACTGTTCCTTAGTCCCTTGATCTCTGTAGCAAGAGATTCTCTGCTGTCCTGTATACTATTTTCAAGCCCAGCGATTAATTTTATGACTATTATTCTAAATTCACTTTCTGTTATATTATTTAAATCCTTTTTGATCAGCTCATTAGCTGTTGTTATTTCCTGGAGATTCTTCTGAGGGGAATTCTTCCGCTTGGTCATTTTGGATAGTCCCTGGCGTGGTGAGGACCTGCAGGGCACTTCCCCTGTGCTGTGGTGTATAACTGGAGTTGGTGGGCGGGGCCGCAGTCCACCTGATGTCTGCCCCCAGCCCACCGCTGGGGCCACAGTCAGACTGGTGTGTGCCTTCTCTTCCCCTCTCCTAGGGGCAGGATTCACTGTGGGGTGGTGTGGCCTGTCTGGGCTACTTGCACACTGCCAGGCTTGTGATGCTGGGGATCTGGCGTATCAGCTGGGGTGGGTAGGCAAGGTGCACAGGGGCAGGAGGGGCAGGCTTAGCTCGCTTCTCCTTAGGTGATCCACTTAAGGAGGGGCCCTGTGGCAGCAGGAGGGAGTCAGATCCGCTGCCAGAGGTTTGGCTCCGCAGAAGCACAGAGTTGGGTGTTTGGCTGGAGCGAGCAATTTCCCTGGCAGGAACCGGTTCCCTTTGGGATTTTGGCTGGGGGATGGGCGGGGGAGATGGCGCTGGCGAGCGCCTTTGTTCCCCACCAAACTGAGCTCTGTCGTCCGGGGGCTCAGCAACTCTCCCTCCCTTTGTCCTCCAGCCTTCCCGCTTTCCGAGCAGAGCTGTTAACTTATGACCTCCCAGACGCTAACTCGCGCTTGCTGTCGGAACACAGTCCGTCAGGCCCCTCCGCTTTTGCAAGCCAGACTCAGGGACTCTGCTTGGCCGGCGAGCCGCCCCTCACCCCGGCTCCCTCCCGCCAGTCCGTGGAGCACGCACCTCCTCTCCGCCCTTCCTACCCTCTTCTGTGGGCCTCTCCTCTGCGCTTGGCTCTGGCGACTCCGTTCTGCTAATCCTCTGACGGTTTTCTGGGTTATTTAGGCAGGTGTAGGTGGAATCTAAGTGATCAGCAGGATGCGCGGTGAGCCCAGCATCCTCCTATGCCGCCATCTTCCTGGAGGAATCCTCTATAGTTTTCAGTGTATACATTTTTCACCTCTTTGGTTATGTTTGTTCCTAGGTATTTTATGGGTTTTGGTGCAATTGTCAATGGGATTGATTCTTGATTTCTCTTTCTGCTGCTTCATTATTGGTGTATAGGAATGCAACCTATTTTTGTGCATTAATTTTATATCCTGCAACTTTGCTGAATTCATGAATCAGCTCCAGCAGTTTTTTGTGGAACCTTTTGGGTTTTCCATATAGAGTATCATGTCTTCTGTGAAGACTGAAAGTATGACCTCCTCCTGGCAGATTTGGGTGCCATTTATTTCATTCTGTTGTCTGAATGCTGAGGCTAAGACTTCCAATACTATGTTGAGTAACAGTGGCGAGAGGGGACTTCCTGTTGTGTTCTTGACCTTATAGGGAAAGCTCTCAGTTTTTCACCATTGAGGATGATTATTAGCATCGGGTCTTTCATACATAGCTTTTATGATGTCGAGGTATGATCCTCTATCCCTACTTTGTTGAGGGTTTTTTTTCTAAAATAATTTTATTTTTTAAATTTTTTTTTAGTGTTTTTATTTATTTTTGAAGGAGAGAGAGAGACAGAGCATGAGCGGGGTAGGAGCAGAGAGAGAGGGAGACACTGAATTCAAAGCAGGCTCCAGGCTCTGAACTGTCAGCACAGAGCCCAACGTGGAGCTTGAACTCACAAACTGTGAGATCATGACCTGAGCTGAAGCTGTATGCTCATCCAACTGAGCCACCCAGGCGCCCCCCTTGAAGGTTTTTATAAAGAAAGGATATTGTATTTTGTCAAATGCTTTCTCTGCATCTATTGAGAGGATCATGTGGTTCTTGTCCTTTCTTTTATTGATATGATGTATCACATTGATTGTTTTGTGGATATTGAACCAGCCCTGCATCCCAGGACCCACTTGGTCCTAGTTAATAATTTTTTAAAGTATTGTTGGATCTGGTTGGCTAGTATCTTGCTGAGGATTTTTGCATCCATGTTTATCAGGGATATTGGTCTGTAGTTCTCCTTTTTAGTGGGGTCTTTGTGTGGTTTTGGAATCAAGGTAATGCTGGCTTCATAGAAAGAGTTTGGAAGTTTCCCTTCCATTTCTATTTTTTGGAACAGCTTCAAGAGACTAGGTGTTAACTCTTCCTTTAAATGTTTGGTAGAATTCCCCTGGAAAGCCTTCTGGCCCTGGACTCTTGTTTGGGGGGATTTTTGATTATTAATTCGATTTCTTTATGGGTTATGGGTCTGTTTAAATTTTCTATTTCTTCTGGTTTCAGTTTTGGTAGTGTATATGTTTCTAGGAATTTGTCCATTTCTTCCAGATTGCCCATTTTTTGGGCATATAACTGCTCGTAATATTCTCTTATTATTGTTTGTATTTCTGTTATGTTGATTGTGATCCCTCCTCTTTCATTCTTGATTTTATTTATATAGGTCCTTTCCTTTTTCTTTTTGATCCAACTGGCTAGTGGTTTATCAATTTTGTTAATTCTTTCAAAGAACCAGCTCCTGGTGTCATTGATTTGTTCTGCTGGTTTTTTTGTTGTTGTTTGTTTGGTTGGTTGGTTGGTTGGTTTCGATAGCATTAATTTCAGCTCTAATCTTTATTATTTCCTGTCTTCTGCTGGTTTTGGGTTTTATTTGCTGCTCTTTTTTCCAGGTATTTAAGGTGTAAGATTAGGTTGTGTATGTGAGGCCTTTCTTCCTGCTTTATGAAAGCCTGGATTGCTACATACTTCCTTCTTATGACCATCTTTGCTGCATCCCAGAGGTTTGGTCATGGTGTTATCATTTTCATTGACTTCATGTAATTTTTATAATCCTCTTTAACTTCTTGGTTAGCCCATTCATTCTTTAGTAGGATGGTCTTTAGTCTCCAAGTATTTGTTATCTTTCCAAATTTTTCTTGTGGTTGATTTCGAGTTTCATGGCTCTGTAGTCTGAAAATATGCGTGGAATCTCAATTTTTTTGTACTTGTTAAGGGCTAATTTGTGTCCTGGTATGTAATCTATTCTGGAGAATGTTTCATATGCACTGGAGAATAATCTGTATTCTGCTGCTTTGGGATGGAATATTCTGAATATATCTGTTAAGTTCATTTGGTCCACTGCCATTCAAAGCCATTGTTTCCTTGTTGATATTTTTTTTTATTTTTTTAACATTTATTTATTATTGAGAGACAGAGAGACAGAGCATGAGCAGGGGAGGGGCCAAGAGATGGGGAGACACAAAATCCAAAGTGGACTCCAGGCTCTGAGCTGTCAGCACAGGGCCCAAAACGAGGCTCAAACTCACAAGCCACAAGATCATGACCTGAGCCAAAGTTGGACACTTAACTGATGGAGCCACCCAGGCGCCCCTGTTGATTTTCTTTTTAAATGCTCTGTCCATTGCTGTAAATGTGGTGTTGAAGTCCCCTACTATTATGGTATTATTAATCAATGAGTTCCTGTAAGTTTGTGATTGATTTATATATTTAGTTGTTACAATGTTTGGAGATTAAATGTTTACAATTTTTAGGTCTTCTTGGTGGACAGACCCCTTAATTGTGATAAAATGCCCTTCTTCATCTCTTGTTACAGTCTTTATTTTAAAGTCTAGATTGTCTGATATAAGTATGGCTACTCTGGCTTTCTTTTATTGACCATTAGCATGATAGATGGTTCTCCATCCCCTCACTTTCAAACTGAAGGTGTCTTTAGATTAAAGTGGGTCTCTTGTAAACAGCATATAGATGGATCTTGTTTTCTTATGCATTCTGCTACCTTATGTCTTTTGATTGGAGCATTTAGTCCATTGATGCTTAAAGTGAGCACTGAAAAATATGAATTTATTGCCATTATGTTGCCTGTAGAGTTAGAGTTTCTGGTAGTGTTCTCTGGTCCTTGCTTCTCTTTGTTGCTTTTGGTGTTCTGTTTGTTTGTTTGTTTATGTCTTTTCTCCCCTCAGAGAGTCCCCTTTAAATTTCTTGCAGGGCTGGTTTAGTGGTCACGAATTCCTTTAATTTTTGTTTGTCTCAGAAACTTTTAATCTCTCCTTCTATTTTGAGTGACACCCTTGCTGGATAAACAATACTTGGCTGCATATTTTTCCAATTCAGCATATTGAATATATCCTGCCACTCCTTTTGGCCTGCCTAATTTCTGCGGATAGGTCTGCTGCAAACCTGATCTGTTCCCTTAAAGGTTAAGGACTTTTTTCCCTTGCTGCTTTCATGATTTTTTCCTTGTTTGAGTATTTTGTGAATTTGACTATGATATGCCTAGTTGATGGTTGGTTTTTGTTGAATCTAATGGGAGTCCTCTGTGCTTCCTGGGTTGTTTGTCTGTGTCTCTCCCCAGGTTAGGAAATTTTTCTGCTATGATTTGCTCACATAACCTTCTACCTTCTTCATCTTCTGGGACCCTAGGATTCAGATGTTATTCCTTTTTAATGAGTCACTGGTTTCTCTAATTCTTAAATCGTGCTCTTTTGCTTTAGTCTCCCTCTTTTTTTCTGCTTCATTTTTCTCCACTAGTTTGTCCTCTATGTCGCTGATTCACTGCTCTGCCTCATCCATCCTTGCCGCTGAAACAATCATTCGAGATTGCAGCTCAGTTACAGCATTTTTAATTTTGTCCTGACTAGCTTTTACTTCTCTTATCTCCACAGAAAGGGATTCTAATCTATTTTCAACCACAGCTAGTACTCTTATTATCATGATTCTAAATTCTGGTTCAGATATCTTGCTTGTATCTTTGTTGTTTAAGTCTCTGGTTGTCGTTTCTTCCTGTTCTTTCCTTTGGGGAAAATTCTTTCATTTCATCATTTTGATGGAAGAAAATGAATAAATAAGGTAAAAAAATTAAAATTAAAAAATTAAAAACAGGGGCGCCTGGGTGGCGCAGTCGGTTAAGCGTCCGACTTCAGCCAGGTCACGATCTCGCGGTCTGTGAGTTCGAGCCCCGCGTCGGGCTCTGGGCTGATGGCTCAGAGCCTGGAGCCTGTTTCCGATTCTGTGTCCCCCTCTCTCTCTGCCCCTCCCCCGTTCATGCTCTGTCTCTCTCTGTCCCAAAAATAAATAAATGTTGAAAAAAAAATTTTTTTTTTCAATTAAAAACAACACAAAAAATGAAATAAATGATGTAGATCTCAGGTGTGTTTTGGTCTGGTTGTTGAACGGAGCATGATAGATTAGAGAAAAAAGGGCAAGATAAGAAAAAAAAGAAAAGGAAAACATTTGAAAATTTAAAGAATGAATACAATGAAATAGAATAAAATGTAATGATGGAAGTAAAATAGAATTTGAAAAATTTACAAGAAAGTAAAATATATAGTAGAAAAAAATTAAAAATAGTTTTAATAAATATTGAAAATAAAAATAAGCTTTTCTCTTTCTGTATTCAAGAATCAGAAAAAAAAGAAAAAGAAAAAAATTAAATAGATGCACCAGCGAACAGACTGAAATATGATTGAAATTACATCAGTCTCCCCTAGAAGTCAAACTATGAAACACTTTATAGTCCATAAGCTAAGCAGGCACAGACTTGTTGTGTTCCTGAAGAGCAACGTTGGCCCAGTTGGGCAGTGCTTAGTTTAACGGCTCTGTTCTCCACTAGGTGGTGTGGCTTACCTTACTGGGGTGGATTGCTGTGGTGCTTGTAGGTATGTATGCGCATGTGTGGGAGGGGTGCAAATGGCATCACCAAGCTACGCAGTCTCTAGTACCGAAATTCTGTTCTCCCCAACCAGCAATTGTGCACTTGTCCTTTGTTTCTGGCATCCATCCACTCCTCGCTTTACACTGTCCATGACCAAGCTGTCAGGCTGCCCGGTGGCCCCTCCCTCCTGAGTTTTATCTCAAATGCTGCTGTGTTTCCCAACTCCTCACTTCTAAAGGACTGTAGCTCTGACCAGTCAGATCTTCTGTGGGAGGGTCAATGAGCAATGTCCAGGTGCCCACCTGCCTCCAGGAATGTTCAGAGGACTGTGCTTCTGTCAATGCCCAGAGACTACTCCTGGGTGCCAGCCTGCCCCATAAAATGTTCTGGGATCATGTAACAGTATTTCAGGGATTATGGTAAATCACAACACACATCTGGCACCAGGTTCCTCCCGTAATGTCCTTGTTCCAACACCAGTGAATGTGGTTGTTCTCTGGTGTCCACTGGGACCTTTGCCTGTGGGGTGGCCACACAGCCTCTACCAAATGTCCTCCCAGCAGGGGAACTGCCTCTCTCCATGTGGCCCGAGGACCCCGAGGACATGAATCTCTGCTCCTTGGGATTCACCCTTCCCACCAGAGCACCAGAACGTATCAAGCTGAAGAATTTCAGACTCTGCACTCTCCCGGTTTATAACATCTTAGTGGAATTTAAACCCTCTCCTTTCTCCTTTCTCCATTTTTTGTTCAGTCCCTGTGGCTTTTTCCCCTTTTGTACTTTCTCTCCAGCTGCTTTGGGGGGATGGTGCTTTTCCTGTATTCTCCCCCCCAACTCCATCATCTGTCTACATGCAATCACAGGTCCCTTCCTTTTGTGGCTTCTCTCCCCCCAGTTCACTCTCTGCTCTGTGTACCTGCTGAGTTCTGTGGTTCAGTTTGTGCATATTGTTGTGTTAATCCACAAATCATTTTCTAGGTGTGCAGGATGGTTTAGTGTTGATCTGGCTGTATTTCAGCTGTTCTGCCATCCCTTATGTTTCAATTTTTTTTCAAACCTTCTAATGTACATATATAGTTTGGTGATGATTAAATTATTTTGGAAAAAAGGAAAATAGAAAAAAATTCTTTAATATATTCTCTGTGGAACAAAAACAGACACTCAGATCAATGGAAAAGAATAGAGAACCCAGAAATGGACCCACAAATGTATGGCCAACTAATCTTTGACAAAGGAGGAAAGACTGTCCAATGGAATAAAGATAGTCTCTTCAGCAAGTGGTGCTGGGAAAACTGGACAGTGACATGCAGAAGAATGAACCTGGACCACTTTCTTACACCATACACAAAAGTAAACTCAAAATGGATGAAAGACCTAGATGTGAGAAAGGAAGCCATCAAAATCCTCGAGGAGAAAGCAAACAAAAACCTCTTTGACCTTGGCTGCAGCAAGGTCAAAGTTGTGTTCTTACTCAACACATCTCTGGAGGCAAGGGAAACAAAAGCAAAAATTAACTGTTGGGACCTCATCAAAATAAAATCTTCTGCACAGCAAAGGAAACTATCAGCAAAACTAAAAGGCAACTGATGGAATGGGAGAAGATATTTGCAAACGACATATCAGATAAAGGGTTAGTATCCAAAATCTATAAAGAACTTAACAAACTCAACACACACAAAAAAAACAAATAACCCAGTGAAGAAAAGGACAAAAAACATGAATAGACACTTATCCAAGGAAGACATCCAGATGGCCAACAGACACATGAAAAAATGCTCAACATCACTCATCATCAGGGAAATACAAATCAAAACCACAATGAGATACCACCTCACACCAGTCAGAATGGCTAATATTAACAACTCAGGCAACAATAGATGTTGGCAAGGATGTGGAGAAAGAGGATATCTCTTTTGCGTTGCTGGTGGGAATGCAAACCAGTGCAACCCCTCTGGAAAACATGATGGTGATCCCTTAAAATTTTTTAAACAGAACTACCCTATGACCCAGCAATTTCCCTACTAGGCATTTATCCAAGGGATACAGGTATGCTGTTTCGAAGGGGCACATGCACCCCAATGTTTATAGCAGCACTACCAACAATAGCCCAAGTATGGAAAGGGCCCAAATATCCATCAATGGATAAATGGATAAAGAAGAGGTAGTATGTATATATATATATATATACACACAATGGAGTATTACTCAGCAATCAAAAGAATGAAATCTTGCCATTTGCAACTGCATGGATGGAACTAGAGTTTATTATGTTAAGCAAAATTAGTCAGTCGGAGAAAGACAAATATCATATGACTTCACTCATATGAGGACTTTAAGATACAAAACAGATGAACATAAGGGAAGGGAAGCAAAAATAATATAAAAACAGGGAGGGGGACAAAACATAAGAGACTCTTAAATGTGGAGAACAAACAGAGGGTTACTGGAGGGGTTGTGGGAGCGGGGATGGGCCAAATGGGTAAGGGGCATTAAGGAATCTACTCCTGAAATCACTGTTGCACTATATGCTAACTTGGATGTAAATTTAAAAAATAAATTAAATAGAATGGAAAAAAATAAAGTACTCTGTGAAGAGCACAATAAAAAAATCAGTTTTTGTGAATCTAGGATATATATAAAAGTTATGATATGAGGATGGCAGTTAAAAATTTTGTGCTTTTGCTTCTGAAAGGGAAGTAGATATATTGAGAAAGAATGACAACATTCTTTCCCTCATAAACTCCAATTTTATTCCAAATAATCACGTAAGTTAAAAATTTTCCTAAAATACTTACAAAAAAGTAACCCCAGTGTCACCAATTCTAGAAATTCCATTTTTTACATTAGTAATTACTACCTCAGTTGAGCTGAAACAGTCCAAAAATTCCATAGCTTCTATAGATTTCATCTTCAAAGTTAAAAAAATTCTATTTTTCATGATAAATGATGCTACTGATAACTTTACTTGGTAGACTTTTAGTTACTTTGGTTATTTTTACAATCTTACAAATAAGCAACACATATATATGAAATAATATTAAGCCAGTCTTATGGCTTTCATTGGAGGCCAAGGAGTTGCATTTTGTTAAACCCAAATTGAACAGAGTTTAATTTAGATTAATACAGAGAAAGGCATGCTCTGGATGTGTTGTTCTTTGTTTTTCTTGAAACATCAGATGAATTGTAAAATGTTCAAAGAGCTTCTTATTACTCCTATAACAGAATGAATACCTTAACTTAATTGCACACAGTTAAGGGAAATTATCTGGAATGGCAATGAGAGATCATTTACTTGTAAATGTGGGCAAATGGCACCTGGTTTTCAACCTAATGCAGAAAATAAGGAACTAAAGGATTAATATGTAAAGGCAAACAAAAAAGGTTTTAGGAGAGAAGCCCACAGTAGAAAAGAATTCAAGAAAAAAAAGAATATGCTCTATGATCCTGAAAATTACACCCTATTCATTATTATCATGTTTGAGAAAAAAATAATTTCCTTGTAGCATGAAAAAGGAAAATACTTGATCATCTTATTTTAAGTGAGTAGCAGAATATTGGGTTAACTTTTGACTTAGATCCAACATACCCATTTATCCATCCTCCTCCTAATAACCAGTCGGTAATTTCATTTTCAATCAGAATAATATCTGAAACATATTTCTTATTTCCTTGTCTACATATATTTACCTCCTGAAAGAAATGATCAAATAACCTACATAACCACCCACTTTAATACAAAACGATTCACATCTTTGTGGTTTTAAAGATTTACTTTAAGACCTGCTTGAGCATCAGCTATTCCCAGCCCTCCTGTTCAAGGTCTTTATCTCAGTCTGAAATGAATGTGAGCTATAAAACACATCAAGAATAATAAAATGCTTTGACTCAAGGATATACTTGCATTTTGGAACTACATAAAAAAAATCCCACAAATTAAGAGCTAAGACCAGGGGCACTTGGATGGCTCAGTTGGTTGAGCCTTTGACTCTTGATTTCAGCTCAGGTCATGATTCCAGGGTCATGGAATCAAGACCTGCATCAGGCTCCACACTGAACATGGCCCCGCTTCCCTGCTCGTGCTCCCTCTCTCCATCTAAAATTAAAAAAAGAAAGCTAAGACCAAATCAAACCCAAGTAATGTTACTGCAGCTTCATAGCACCATAAGTAAACCACAACAGGTCTTCCTGATAATTTACTGATTAAAAATCAAGATAACCATGGCACAGTCAGCCTGTAAGTAAAGGAAGACAATGAATTGATAAGTTTAACTGATGCCAGTCCAAAACAAGTGATTTGGTGAGATGAGTAGTATAAGGTTCGTTTGAGAATTAATAACTTACTGTGGTATGGTACAGTTTACTAGGTACCAAGCAGAACACGTAGACCCACTAGCACATATCTACAAATAACTTTAAGATGTATCATATTTACTATTCAAGTACACTGAGTCCTGGTAAAATACCTCGGTTCACTACCATGCAAATCCAGGGGAGGGGAGAGGGAGGGGGCAGTGGAGCTGAACCAAAATCAAAAGTTTACTGTTATATACACGGGATGAGACAGGTGCTTAATTGCCCCAAAAGAAACACTGGAGAATACCTCAATATTAGGGAAATAAAGCTTAAAATTTATGTCCTTTATAATTTAATAACTGATTATATCAATGTCTGCATCAGGGGGAAGAAAAGGAAATGTAGAAAAAATGGCCTTGGTTCTTACAATAAAATACACATTAGTAGCATAAAAAGTCCATAACTGTTTCCTAAAATAAATCCAGTTACCAACATCATTTTAAATCTCTTCTGACTGCTTCACTTTTACTCC
This sequence comes from Prionailurus bengalensis, assembly GCF_016509475.1. Classification (NCBI taxonomy): domain Eukaryota; kingdom Metazoa; phylum Chordata; class Mammalia; order Carnivora; family Felidae; genus Prionailurus; species Prionailurus bengalensis. The sequence continues at coordinate 52,154,550 of NC_057354.1, read as the reverse complement.
CTAAATTCATTTCAGTACAACAATAAGGATCTGCAAATATACTTTTATTATCTTTTTTATTTTCACCTGTGGTATTACAGCGTATCAGTGTGCAGTATTTCACTCTGATACTACCACTTGGTTGCTAAAAACTGCTCTTATTTTTAATTGCCTTACAGTACTCTAAGTTTATTTAGCAGAAATGAACTATGGAACCAGGATGTTCTTAGATGGGCACTCTGATTCTCATTTGTAACTGCGTATATATTGTAGACATACAGTAATAGTTCATGAATCTCACTTTGCTACATTTAGAAATTGGAAATTTCTACATTGGAATTGTGACTTTAAAAAGTTGAACCAATATAGGATTCAGAAAGGCCTAAATCATCATAATGATATATCTTTCAATAAAAAATCTTAGAAAAATTCTTACTTGATTTTGGAAAGTTTCTGCAGAATCATATTGAGCTTTCCTAGTATTTGGAGATCAACCTTAGGGGTTCAAAGCAGCACAAAGCAAGAACAAAAATATAAAGTGTTGCTACAGGCTTCCAGGAAAGGCTGCAAGGATTCTGCAAAACAAATCACTGGTGCTTTACTGTTAGGGAGTAGCTAAAAAGGAAATTAAAAACAAAATAAACCAGAACTATGTGGGGTATTCATAAATATTGATTTGGATTTTCATTCTTTTCATACTTAATCTTTGGGGCAAAAATATCATCATTTGAAAACTTAAAGTCTCCACTGGCTCTTGTTGAACCATGCAAACCAAAAATAAGATTATTTTCCCTAATATCCGACTTCTACTAAGTAGAATTTAGCAGAAATCCCAAGTTTGAAAGAATGGGGGAAGGCCATTTCTTCAATAATTTCATGACAGTAGGCTGTATTTAAATAATTAGCAAAAATAAATTTTGTTGGGGGGCACCTGGGTGGCTCAGTAGGTTGAGCATCCCACTTCAGCTCAGGTCATGAGTTCAAGCCCTTCATCAGGCTCTGTGCTGACAGCTCAGAACCTGGAGCCTGCTTCAGATTCTGTGTCTCCCTCTCTCTCTATCCTTCCCCTGCTTGTGCTCTGTCTCTCTCTCTCTCTCTCAAAAATAAATATTAAAAAAATTTTTTTAAAGAAATTTTGTTGCAGTAGCAATTTTTAACACTAAATTTAAGGATTTTATTTAAAATAACAAGTGTTGGTGAGGATGTGGAGAAAAAGGAACCCTTGTGCACTGTTGGAAATGCAACTTGGTGCACGACTCTGGAAAACAGTATGGAGGTTCCTCAAAAAATTAAAAACAGAAATAGCATATGATCTAGTAATTCCACTACTGGATATTTACCCCCCAAAATTAAAACACTAATTTGAAAAGATATATATACCTCTATGTTTATTGCAGCATTATTTATAATAGCCAAGA